>NW_027507788.1:135075154-136440154 GCF_037356315.1 Lithobates pipiens | reverse complement strand
AGCAAATGTCATCAAATCAGGCTGCCAGCTATTATTTTTCTAGTGTATGTTTAAAAGAATGCAAATGTCTCCTAGTGCGTATCACACTTTTTTTTTTTTTTTTAATCACTATCATCACAAGCCAGGATTTTAAGATTCAAGGAAGCATTTTAATTGGTTGTGCAGTCAACTGTGCGATCGCTAATGGCTATGTAATGCAGAGTTCTCCTGTTCTTAAGTAAGCACCCTCTTTAATAAAAAAAACCTATTGCATCTCTGTACTTGACTGAAAGTAGGTATAAACTTGCAGTGGTACAGCAAAATTGCCTGTTGAAGCCAACACCAGTCCTGATGAGCTCCACTTTGTTATTGTAATTCTCTGTAAAACAAGGGTAATGTGAATGTTTCCACATTTTTGGATATATGGTTCAGATGAATCTCCACCCTTTTTGGGCATGTTTGACCCCCATAGCTGTATATTTTAACACCTGGTTATGTTGATTTAGACAGCTAAGAACAATGTATTGTCAAGGAAATTCCCCACCAGGCACATCGTAAAAGTATTCATGTCCTTTTACATGTAGTTGCGCAGATAAACATAATGTCTTATGAGAGTCTCAAACATTGTGTGTGCAACTGAAAGGATAATCATTACACTGTAAACTCATTTATATGTTTGTATGTATGTGTGTATCTCATTTTTTATTCATATTTAACTTTTGTATAACATTCTGTAATTTTTTTTTTAAACTAAATTAACTACCAATGGGGTTTTTTTTTTTTTTAACCTGTCACACCTACATTTTATTGTTAAATATATTCAGTGTTACCTTTCAGTGATGCTTTGATACAAGTTTAGGCTACTGTTTAAACAAAAAAAGGTTAATTTTTAATATTTACTGTAGATTGTTCCTAGAGCTGACTAGCTTTTGTTTATAAAATGTACAGCAGTAGGCTTTGGAACACTGGAAAATAAAAACTAGAATGGCACGTTTAATACCTAAAAAGATTTGGGTTGCGAGGATGACAACGTTCAAAAGCCCACTTTTAATCTGTAAGGAATCCTAGTGCCCTTTCATGTGTTGATGAAAGGCTCGCCTGTTGGCATGGCTATGTGTAAAGCATAAGTGCAGGGGAAAAAATGAGAGCAGCACAAGGGACATCATTTAAAGTCAGTATGATGTGTCCCATGTTCTGATGTTTTTTTTTTTTTTTTTTTTTATTGTTTTTTTTTAGTCCTCCATCCATACTCCGACCCCACTGTTCTAATATTCCAGTGCAGAAGGGGTTAATACAACTAAGAGGCTGTAATGCAACTAATGGGCTTTCATCAAGAGAGTGTGACTACCTGCTTTTTCCACCATTGGTAGCAGCTGTTGCTATGTCTGCTATGAATGAAACGGGATCTCTGAATGGAGGGCCGGACCTATTGATCATCCACCTGTCCTCCATTCTTGGATCCTGTTTCATTCATAGAAGCTGTAGTATGGCTTCTATAAAAGGGTGGGCTCTTGATGAGCTGTATTAAACCCCACTGTGCCAGAAGATTGTATGTGTGAGAGAGTGGCATGGACAGAGGAAGATTTCAACTAACAGAAGCATCAGCACAAGGGACACATCTTACTTGACTAAGGTATGTCCTTTTTTTTTTTTTTTGTGTGGCTGCACTTGGACTTTAATTTAAGCTATGTTGTGTATATCAAAGGCTTTTGAACCTGATGGCTAGTGTTGGGAAGCAGAATGGAATCTAGGGGGCTGTTCTTTGTAAAGGATTACAGGGCACATGTGTGCTCCTTGACCAACCCCTCTGGTAAAAAGGCTGTCCAGAAATTTGTAAGCATGCCACGTTCCCTTAGTTATTATCATGGGCCACATGTTTGCTATGAGAACAGAAAAGGCTGAAGCTAAAAATCCTATGGAGTCAGGAGGAACATCTAGGAATTTATTAATCTATAGTTTCAAAAACCTATTCAGAGAAGAAATTAATCACTTTCCTTGGTAATTTAAAGGTGTGGCTATACAGCTGAATCGGTAAGGTTATATTCGCGCCATTGAGCTGCATGGTCCTGCCCACCATCACATGTATGATTTCAACAGGGTACATAGTAAACAACCAATTATCCAATTACACTTTCATTAAGCCTTTTCTTTTGCCAAAATCCCGGAATATACTTGCTTATCGGTGTCTAGAAGAGTGCATCCTGGGGGAACAAATTAAAGTGTTGAATTGGCTGATGATTCCTTTGCATTGATAAATGAGAATCCAGCATGGTTTGACAGCATTCTGTTTATCACAGATTACATCTTCCTTTTGCCATTTCACACCATTGTAACTTTGTGATGAGACTAAAAATCTGTTCTGAGTTGAGAATAGGTAAAACGGTCACCTTTTCTCTTTTTTTTTTTTTTTTTTTTTTTTTTTAAATCATTTTGCTATTGGTGTTTTCACTTACTTTAATATCCTATAGACACTGGAAGTTGAGAAAATATATCTCTAAAGTTTGGATAAGCTCCCTTTTTTGGAAAATTTCACTAGAACAAATATTCCATACAAATATTAGTGACCAATAAAATCTTTGGCTTTTTCCTCGCATCAGTTTGTGAAAGTGGTCACCAAAAGAAATAGAGCTGGTCAGTGTTAATTTAGTCTAAAATGACTAGAACATTTTAGTCGACTAAATGAATACGATTTTAGTTGACTAAAATACCTCTAAAACAATTGAGATTACTAAAATACAACTAAAACTAAAATGGGACTAAAATTAACCACTTTCAGACCAGACCATTTTGCTGGCTTAACCGCTTCCTGACCGCCTCACGCCGATATGTCGGCAGAAGGGTGCGTACAGGCAAAATTGCGTACCTGTACGTTGCTCTTTAAGAGGCGAGGGTGCGCCCGTGGGAAGCTCCGTGAGTCGGGTCGCGGGTCCCGTGGACTCGAACGCCGTGGGGCTACCTGCAATCGCCTCACGGAGAGGAAGAACGGGGAGATGCTTAAGTAAACAAGCATCTCACTGTTCTGCCTAGCAACAGTGACGCTGATCTCTGCTCCCTGTGATTGGAGCAGAGATCAGTGATCTGTAAAACACAGCCACACGCCCCAAGGACACACTTAACCCCTACACTGCCACTTAGTGGTTAACCCCTTCACTGCCAGTGCCATTTTCACAGCAATCGGTGCATTTATATAGCACTTATTGTTGTATAAATGACAATGGTCCCAAAAATGTGTCAAATGTGTCCGCCATAATGTCGCAGTCATGATAAAAAAATTGATCACCACCATTTAAAAAAAAAAATGATAAAAATGCCATAAAACTATCCCCCATTTTGTAAACGCTATAACTTTTTCACAAACCAATTGCGATTTTTTTTTTTCGGCAAGCGACGCAGTGCCGAATCGCAAAAAGTGCTCTGGTCAGGAAGTGTCTAAATTCTTCAAAGGGATGTACCTGTACGCCCATTTGCCTGTCCTTGCCATTCTGCTGACGTACATCGTCGTGCGCCAGTCGGGAAGCGGTTAAAATGCCATTTTAGTCAAAAGACTAAAACTAAATTGAAATTTGACTTCAAAATGAACACTGGCCTTTAGTGCATGTTCATACCACAATATGTTAAATAACATATGAGATTTTTTTACTCCAGCAGTATGCGTTTGGAAATTGTAGAGAAATCTTAAATAATGCATTACAATTTAATTACACCCATTCGATTTCAGATGACTAAAATGAGTTTTAGTCGACTAAAATGTACTGGAGATTTTAGTCGACTAAAAGGTAGGACATACTGGAGATTTAGTCGACTAAATACGACTAAAACTAAAATGCCATTTTAGTCCTAAGACTAAAACCTAATCAAAATTTGCAGTCAAAAATGAACACTGGAGCTTATAGATCTCCTCTGTGGGAACACCAAAACCCTACCCACTAAATAAAAAAAAAGTTTTGGCTTTATATACTTTTCAAAATAAAATCTGTACTGCGCATACTTCTGAAAATGCTAGTAGCCACATGTTGACCCTGGAACCTTCTGAGTCGCGGAATTCTGTGGAATCTGTTGAAATCTTTTCCGTGAAGGGCCTCTGATGGCACCACCTGGCTTTCCTTTTGTTAACTGAGACAATTCTCAGCTGACTAGCAAATATGCAGGTTTTTTCGGATATTCTGACAACCATGGATGCCAGCTGTTAGAACTGATGGAGGGAGTCCAGTGATTTCTTGTTTAGTGCATGGGATTGTAGGATACATTTTAAAGGTTTATGACCGGCTAAAAAATATCTTGCAACATATGCTAGGACTTTCTGATTTCCAAAGTTGCCCAAAGCTGTTTTTTTTACTAAATCTTTAGGATTGAGTGGCACCAGGTGTATTTTAACACACAAGACTAAGGACATCTTGAGATGAAGGGGAGGTACTGTGGGGGGCAGCTCTGCATTAAATTGCTTGCATTTAAAGCTGTTAAATAAAAATAAAATATCGTCAGCCTGTAGTTGAGCTTTAAAGCAAAATAGAAACCTGTTCCCCCTTTTTTTTTTTTTTTTTTTTGTCGCAGTTTTGTCTATTGGAGCCAGATTTGTGATGTACAGCAGTCCTGCTACCAGCATCATATCTCAAATATATTTAATGATTAATATGTAGCAGTGCAGCTATTACTACAGTCCACAAAGACTTTGTTTTATTGTCATAGAACATTTAATCAGAGTAGATGAGAATTTTTTTTTTTTTTTTTTACTTTAGTCAATGGAAATACTTTTAAGAAATATTTTCATTTAGACTTAAAAGTGATTTCAATTAAACACAAAGTATACGTCCCTTTCAAATCAGTATTTAGTAGATGTAATATAATATATATTTTTACAGGTTGCATGAGGATTGTGCATTTCAATATCTAGCCACAAATTCTCTATTAGATTGAGATTAATGGGTAAACCTTCATTATTTAAAAAAAAGGGTCATACTTGCCTCCACTGCAATTCATTTTGAACAGAGTGGCCCCGGTCCTCCTCTTCTGGGGTCCCTCAGCGATACTGGTGGCTCCTCCAATGTGGACACTCAATGTGGGGAGAAGGTTCTCCTAAGATGGACACCCATGCAGGTGCTGCATCTGTGTCCATTCACACAGAATGCTGGACTCTGCATTGCGCTGCATCATTGGATTTGATAGCACAGCTATTGGCTCCTGCTGCTGTCAATCTATCCAATCAGGACACGAGAAACCAGCTAGAGCTGGTGTGCTCGTTCCTGGCCAGAGGATGACGGCGTTCAGGTAAGTAAAACGGGGGGTGGGGCTGCAGCACTACAGAAGGTTTTTCACCTTAATGCATAGAAAACCATGAGGGTTTACAACCCCTTTAACTTAATTTCAGGCCAATGTTAATCCGTTCTCTGTAGTTTTAGCGTTAGGCTTTTACATTCTGTCTTTGTCTTGCTGGAAGACAAATCATGTTATAGGATTTAGGTCTTGCAGTGTGCCAAGATTTACCTGTGTTTTTCATTCTATACTCTCAAGCCTTCCGAGCCCTACTGCAGACAAATATCTGCACAACCTTGTGCTGCCTCCACCATGCAAACACCAAACATGGCATTTAGTCTGGCCAAAATGTCTTACCAGACCATATAACTTTCTCTTCCACTTAAATCTCCCATGTGCCTTTTGGCAAACTTAATGGGTAACTCCACTTTCGTGTAGGAAAACAAAATTGCAAATAGTAAAGCACACACAATTGCTAAACTAGGGGGCATATTGTAATTGAAAGTTTTATTAAAAATAGCCTATCCTTTTCAATCTGCAATGCTATAATTTTCTATAAAATGCAATATGGCAACCTAGAGGCATGCACAGATAATTTACAGAATGGCCCCCAGATATGCAATTTCCTGCTTATGTAATTGGGTTACTGATTTTCCCAGAAATCTGCAAGATAGAGATCACATTTTGGGGAGATGTTCCCAAAGGGAAACCATGTCTAAAAGGATTAAGAACATGCCACTTTCCTCATTAGAACCCTGTAAGTGCAGCAACAGATTGATAATTGGTTACATCCATTAAATTTGCTTTCTACATGGACAGCGAAAAAGCAGAGAGTTGCTTTTTAAGTAAATGTATGACCTCATGAGTACAAAGTGGCTTCCTTTTGCCATTCCCATATAAAGCTGCGCCTGGTAAAGCACTGTTGGGCAACAGTTGTATGCGGACGAGTAGTCTCTTATGTCCGTACCTTAGACCTGAAAATTGTGATAGGTCTCTCTTGTGTCACTAAGTTTGGTGGTTTGTTCTTGGCATGTTTACAGTTGTGCTTTACTCCTCATTCTACGATTGTTCTAACTGTTCTAAAGGTTTTCAGTGACTTAGAATTTAGACTTAAAATTCTTATTTTATCCATCCTGACTTCTGCATTTGTCAGCTTTCATGAAATGCCTTGGCGTTTTGGGTTGATGTAGGTTATGCCACGTTACTGGAACCTAAAGTTGGACCTTCCAGTTGCACATGTATTTAAAACTACAATTATTTGAAATCCCTGGAATACACACAGATGACCTCCATTAAACTAATTGTGATATTGGAAAAGAACTGGGTGCACCAGTAATAATTTGGTGTACCATAATAAATGGAGCATTGTATTTTTCAGTTTTATTGGGACTCATTTGTCAAGATCTTTTTGACAAGTAAAGAGTTATATAAAAGTGTTTTTTTTTTTGTTTGTTTTTTTTTCAATCTTCCTCAGCATGCTTATTTTTAGAGCTTATGTTCAGACCTCGCATTCACCTATCCTGAATGTTAAATGACTGAGCTGTAAATCACACTAAATAGCCTCTTTCCACGGGTTTTGGTAATTTTCCTTCAGAACTTATTTTCTCTGAATAATTTGTCATCTTATTTTGGCTACATATTGAGTGCTTTTTTCACCCTGTGCGGAGAAAGATAAAATGGTCTAATTTGTGATTTTTGGGAGCTGGTTTTCTCTTATTTAAAAAAAAAAAAAGCCTTGGCACTGTTACGCTGTTGAAGCTTATTGTTTTATATGTCCTCCCATACATACAAAGTAAAGAATAGAAACCGCTGAGAACTAAAATTAATCTCAGAATCTTTGGATTATTTACCTGCTAGTGCTGGTCATATAGCATTACCTGGTGTCATGACCAGTGATTTGATATTGGGTGACATTACAAGCAATATTTGGACAGAAGGTTTTTGGGGATAAACATTTTTTAATATCTTTATACATTTTACATGTGATGTACTTTAAGAGAAAGATTATAGTTGCACTATGACACAAGTCTTTTGGGCCTATAAATAGCATTGAAAGTTTTGTCTGTAAAGGGGCCATTGCCCTTACTCCAGAGCTAAAACTTTTAGGAGAACCCAGTTACACCTTGCTGTTCATCTATTAATGTGGAAAGTTCTACAGTGCTGGCTAACCAAGATATTATCCATGAGAAAAGCAATGCCATTGAAAATTCTATTTTTACTGCAAAAATACATGCACATTTTGTGTTGCAGAGCAAGTAGGCTCAATCTTGGAGCCAGCAAGCCGTTTATGCTTCTTTATGAAGAATTAAAAGGGGACTGTTGTGCAGGCTTATTGACTTTCAGAAACTTGTGCATAGTATTTGGGGTCTACCACTAAGTTGATTAGTGAGGAATTCAGAAAACATGGATAATGCTCAATGTGGGGTTTTATTTTTTTAACCAATGGAGGAAGAAAAAAAAAAAGTCCTGCAACAATGTTTTCATGCATGTTGGCTACCTGGCTTTGGGAAGTTGTCCAGCCCTGATTCACCTTTCCTGGTGTATTAGACAAGAGCCTAACTATGTATTCATTTATTATTACTAAGGAGCCTGAATAAGCAATATCAGAAGTGTAGATATTTAGAATTCAGTTGTGCTTTACGTATTGTCAAGGCAAAAATACACTGTTCCATCTAGAATTGCTGTCACTAAAACTGAACCTTTCCTCAAGCATGGAGAAAAGTCATTTTAGTCTTTGGGTATAGAGCATGCCACACCATAGAAACATTTCTGTACTTAGACGGTCTTCTATTGGCTATTCCAAGTTGGGTGCTCGGTGTAAGGTATTTGTGAAGCCCTTTTTCGCATGTCCTCTTTTGCCAAGCTACACAACCCTGTCTAGTTTGACTACCAAACTCTCTGCCTCCTGTATGCCAAGGTCTGACCTGCAGTAGGGTCATTGTTGATTAACGTTAACTTCTGTTTTTTAAATTGTGCCATGCCACTTCCATGATGAAGTTTAAAAAATAAAAATAAAACTGCAAAAAATCCATTAATTACTTGTATCTGTATATAAGGAAGCCTATTTTATATACATAATGTCAAAATGTGCAATATGCATGGGTTTTTGTTTTCTTTTTTTTTTTTCAGAGAAATATATATATTGTATTTGCAGCAAATACAGATGTGAGTTCTTGTCCCTTGGCTGCTTTTAAGGTGTGCATTTCATGTCATCTGATGCATTGCACACATTTATGGCACTTTGGGTGAAGCACAGAAAAAGAAAATATGAGCAAAAAATAATTAAAAAATATATATGTTCATCACCTCTGTTTTTTGTCTTTCATGTTTTGGACTTTGCGCTTTTGAAGTTTGATTAATCTGATTTATTTTGTATTAAGTTGCTGTATTTTAGATTTAATTTGACAACTTCAAAGGCTGTGTAATCCATTCGTGGGCACTGTCTCCTCAAATATACAAAGTTAATAAATAGAAGGTTTAAAGCAAATTTTATTAACCAGGTAAAAGGGGATGTGTTGCCTAAGTAACTGTGAATGTAGTCTTTATAAACCTAGATAGACTAGCGTTTCCCAAATCTTCATCAGTCCTAAGGTAGCTTTAGAAGGATGGTAATTTGGCCAGTTCAACAGGGACTGTCCAAAGTATCAGTTGCCGTCCTTGTTTGACAAAAGTTGGTTGAGTGGCTTCTGTAGGAGAACAATTTGGAGAACATTTCTGGCTTATGTGGTTGGGAGAATCTGGTGGGGGTTTTTTTTTTCGTTTTTCTGTGTTTTATTTATTTATATTTTCGCTTTTTTTTATTTTTTATTTTTTTTTTCAGCCCAATGGCTGAACGAAAAAAAGGCATGTATTAGTCAGCTTGATTGTTACTATTTAGTCTTGGTTCTTTTGTAAGCTCTGTGCACTCCGTGCATGCAGTTTTGTTGTGCTGCCTGGTAAGTCTGCCACCTAAATATATCCAATGTGCCCTAACTGCCTTTTGGGTTATCTGCTGTTTGTTCCCCTCACTACCAGATGTTGTCATCAAGTGTAACATACAAATAGACAAGTGTAAGGCTGGGAGGAGTCAGGCTGCATAAAGCCTCCCCTCTGTTCCTCCTTCCCTGTCGATGGTGGCTCACATATGAGTGCCATTTTTGGGCGACTTTTTGGCATCATGATTTTTGGATCTATGGGGAAGATCGTGTGGTTGGTTCCTCCTGCTCTCCCTTCTCTTGTATAAGGCAAAAGCATCCTCACTATCTGAATTAAGGCTCTGTGTGTTAGGTGTGGCAGGTAAGGGCGGGGGCATTCTTCCCTCCAGTTCTTGGCCAACATTTTGTTCAGTTGGCAAGCCCAAGGTCCAGCACTGGCACTGCCTGGGGGAGGGGGGGGGGAGATTCACATCCTACATTTATGTATGCTGGTTTGTAAATGTCATGTTTTCTGTAGGAGGGTTGAATAGTAAGAGGGGGGATATTCCACCTTCTGGTTCGAGGGGTTTCTTTGCTTTTGCTAGAAAAGTTATCACCTGTGCCACTTCCAGCATTTAACACTCCTGGTGCTTCAACACCTTGACATTTCACTGCCTTTTCAGTCGTCTACGCGACACCTTGTCTGGGTATTTCATAGGGAGTGTGGCAGCTGGTTGACTGAGAGCTCAAATGGCCAGGAACTTGTCTGCATACACTGCATACCATTTCACATATCCATTTCTCCATCCGCTGGGTCCAGAGTTATGTAAGGCTCAGAGCAAACAGATTTTATACGGCATGGTTCCTACTACATACTGGTAATTTGTCATTTCTACCATGGTTTTGTTTTCAAACATCTGTCATTTCTACTGCTGTGTTGTATATTTTTATTTTTTTTATGTCTATACTGTCGTAATTTGGGCTTATGGGTGCCATCGGTTTCAACACTATCACAGGTACTGTTCCATGCTAAACTGTAAGGAAATATGCTTCCACAACACTTGGCTCATGTTACCCACCCATACCCCTTCTTTCGTTTACTTTCCTTTTTAATTAGTCATTCTACCTGTCTTTGATTTTCCACCTGACGCTTCCTACACTTGGGTAACTGCATAGACTCCACTCTTCTCTTATACGCTGGACTACATTTCCTAACTGAACTCTAATTCGGCCTTGCGCCCCCCCCCCCCTCCCAAATACCATCTTTGTATGAATGTAGTTCATTTCTTGGGACGGCTGGCAAGGGTTTGGGCTGGCCCTGCCTTGCATAAAGTTTCACTCTGGCGACAAGTGTTGGGCACTTGTACGTGGGCACTTTGACTAAGGCACTGCTTCAAAAAGCTAAGTACAGACATTAGTGTTCCACACTTATTTTACACAAAGTTCCCCTTATCCTCTTGCCTCACCCTTCCTTCTATTCCCATCTCACCACCCACCAACATGCTCACACTAATCTTTGCTATAATGTCCTATCTCCTCAAACTGTCATGTCTTTTGCCCCTCTCCAGCCCCCAACCTGTACATATCTCCCTCTCGTCTGCCAATATTAATAATAAATATTACTGCACTTATCACATCCTGCTCATTCTAACCCCACACAGTATCACCACTTCCACTCTACTGCCTGCCTATAAATCCCCCTCCCACCTTACCACCCTCACACTCCTGATGTCTCGTAAGTGAGTGACTTGTATAGTGCTACCTCTGCAAACTGAATCACCTCAGGGCGCTTTCTTACCACCAGAGTCTATCTGCGGCTTTTTTTTGCGTGGTCCTTTTACCCTGTCAAGTCCTGACACGCTTACAAACACATACAACATTGACATACACATAGTAAGGCCAATTTTTAGACAAGGTCTAATTAACCTACCAGCATGTCTTTGGAGTGTGGCAGGAAACTGGAGTACCCAGAGGAAACCCATGCAGGCATAGGGAGCACATGCAAACTCCAGGCAGATGGTGTCGTGGTCAGGATTTGAACCAGCGACCCTATTGCTGCTAGGTGAAAGTGCTAACCACTACACTACTGTGCTGCCGTGATGTCTGGGGACATCGCACCAAACCCTGGCCTTCCCACCCCCAAATTTGTCCGTTTACCTCCTCCAACAGTAGTCGT
This sequence comes from Lithobates pipiens, assembly GCF_037356315.1. Taxonomy (NCBI): domain Eukaryota; kingdom Metazoa; phylum Chordata; class Amphibia; order Anura; family Ranidae; genus Lithobates; species Lithobates pipiens. The sequence goes on along the minus strand of NW_027507788.1, from coordinate 136,428,856 downwards.
AACGCCCACCTTCTCATCCCAATTCCCCTGATTCCACAAGTCAGCCCCCCCCCCCCCCCCCCTCTCTTTCATGTGCCCTCTGGAATGCCTGCTTGGTCGTCAACAAACTAGTGTCTGTCAATTACATTTTCCTCTCCAAATACCTTAATCTATTTGCTATTACCGAAAACCTGGCTCCAGAAATTTGACACTACCTCTCCAGCTGCCCTGTCCCGCAGTGGCCTTCTCTGGACTCACACCAGACACAGTGGATAAAAAGGAGGTGGTTTCAGACTTATTTCCCCACACCTCCCTCTCTTTCCCCCTGCTCTTTAAAAGTGCACTGCATTTGTCTTGTCCTTTCTCTCCAGCTTGTCTGAGGGTCGCAGTCATTTATCGGCCACCTGGACCAGTGTCACGCTTTCTGGATGACTTCTCTGCATGGCTACCCTACTTTCGCTCCTCTGAAGTACCTACCATTATCTTAGGTGACTTTAACGTTGCAATCAATGTTAATACTGCAACCATCACTCAACCTAACCTCCTCTTGTTTATGACCTCCCATGGCTTCCAATACCACCTCTCTGCCGATGGCACCCAGATCGGGCTCTCCTCACGGATCTCAAACTTACTGAATGACATCTCAGTATGGATATTACACCACTTTCTCAAACTCAATTTTTCTAAAACTGAGCTTGTAATATTTTCTCCTTCCCGGTTCCTCCCATGACTTTACTATTAAGATCAGCAGCACAACCATTGGTCCCTCCACACATGCCAGGGTGCTGGGTATAATCCTTGGCTCTGACCTCTCCTTCAGCCCCCACATCCAATTGCTGGCTATATCTTGCCACCTTAACCTCCGCAACATCTCCAGAATTCGACCCTTCCTGACTAATGACACCACAAAGCAACCTATTCATGCCTTGACTACTGCTACTCTTACCTTAATGAAGGATAGTGGGGGGAAAACACTGCGCTAAGAAAAAATAGTGTAAAAGTAGTAAGCAGCTGACACTGAAGCAAACAAAGCCAAGCTGAAAAGTGGTAAATTAGTGTAGCGCTAAATATTGTACAAACAATATACGTGGAAGTGCAATTAAACTTGCAATATAAACAAATTGCCATATAAAACCCAAAAACCTTTTTTCCATCCTGAGTTTTGGAGGAGAAAGAGCCAGTCTGGATCCATCCAACCATCTTCCACATACAGCACCAGGCTGAGACTCTAAGCCTTTATGACCCACTGTCGTACGGCATGTGTGTCCAACTATATCAGTAAGTACACATCTTTTCATCTTTGAAGGGTCGGTGTAGATGTGTCTCCAGACAACTGGTTTCAAGTTTTAAGCACTATATTCAGATCGAAACTGTGTTTTGGCAACATTTTACAGGAATATTTATTCCTCTGCACTACTTATGGACTGTCATAGCTATGAGGACACTCTAGATTGAAAAATTATGTTCTCCTAATTTTTTATTTGGCTTTTTTTTTTTTACAAATTTTTTTTTTTTGTGTAATACACTTTACGATTTTGTTTATATTGCACTTCCACGTATATTATTTGTACAATATTTAGCGCTACACTAATTTACCACTTCTTACCTTAATGGCCTACCCTTACGCAGGCTATCCCCCCTTTTAGGCTGGATTCACACCTATGCATTTTTTGTGCATTTTGCAAATCTGCAAAAAGCACAAAAAATGCATAGATGTGAATCCAGCCTTAGTCTATTATGAATGCTGCTACACCTCGCTAACTGATCTGTGACTGCTGCTCCTCTCTGCCAATCCCTTTGCTGGCTTCCCCTACCCCACCGTATAAAATTCAAAATGCTAACCATAACATACAAGGCCATCCACAACATTGCCCCCAGCAACATCACCAAACTCAGCTGCAGCTATTGCCCAAATCGTCCCCTCCCAGGACCTCCTGCTCTCTAGCTCCCTTGTTACCTCCTCTCATGCTCATCTTCAGGACTTCTCCAGACCCTCTCCCATCCTCTGGAATTCCCTGCCCCGGTATATCTGATCAGCCCCTAATCTGTCCACCTTTAGGAGATCCCTGAAAACGAATTTATTCAGGGAAGCCTATCGCATCATTCCCCGCATCTCTTACCTTTTGTACCACCGCCCCCTCCCTTTAGAATGGGAGCTCTATGAGCAGGGCGCTCCTGTCCCTTCTGTATTGAACTGCACTGTAATTGTGCTGTCCCCCCTCTACATTGTAAAGTGCTGCGTAAACTGTTGGCGCTGTATAAATCATGAATAATAATAATTATACTTGGTCAGTATGCCTAAAAGGGGGGCATACCCCAGGTCTATGTTCCATAGCTTCTTGCTTTCCTAAAACAATCCATAAGGAGACTCTGAGTACAAACTCACTTTGTGAGATGCACAACGTTTCATAAAACAGCCAAATCTCAATTGAGCTCACATAACGTCTATACATCTGCTCTATATATTAAACTGTTCTCCACACAGCTAAAAGCATGCTCTTCTGTACAGTAGACTGGTAGACGCGTATTAAGTATGTGCAATGATTATTAAATACAGAGTTAAAATGTTTTTATTAGGGCTGGGAAAATTAAAGATTAATTCCTCGATTAATCGTTAATTTTTTTTTGAACAGAACCTTCGTCAGCTTCCAGGTCTTCAGGGAGTTCCATCGGAGCTCCGGTGATGCAGATGTCCGTGATGTCACTGGATCCCCCCCCCCCCCCCCAAGTGCTTCCGTCTGATAATGAAGGGAAGGGGGAGGAGTCCGGTGACATCTATGTCCGTGACGTCACCGGACAGCCTGAACAGTGATGGTAAATATGGATGTGGTTACCTGGGATCTTTCAGTGAGCTAAGTGTAGACAAATTTGATAACCTCAGTTTTTAACATTGTAAATAAAACACAACAAATGGTAAACACTCTGATATGTCTGCGTGACTGGCTAAAGTGATGCCTACTATAAAGTGACTGATAGTCAGTCAATATACTAGATATGTTTTATAATTAAAGTTGAACTAACTTTCTTAAAATGTTATTAAAAAAATTACTTACGTCAGTGCTACAGTTTGAATTTTTAATATGTATTTGTGTGAACTGTGAAGTTAAGTCATAAATTGTGGAAACTAACTAGTGTTGGGTGATTGTATATAGTGTATACCACATTTAAAACTGACTAATGCAAAGTTGCAATGCAAGGAGATCAGCTAAACGTAGTTGGATCTGTATGTGCGTTATAATTAGTCGATTAAAAAAAAAAAAAGATAAATCGAACATGGAAATTTTAATCAGTAACAGCCCTAGTTTTTAGACCTGGAGTACAGCTATAACCACTTCCCGACAGATGTACTGTGGCAGGTTTGCTCTATTGCTTGAAACAATGTACCTGTAAGTCATTTTGTGCAATAGACACTGGGGGTGCCAATCAGCAGATCCTATGTCCATCAACCACCCATGATCGTTTCCGAAATGCAGAACGCCGATCTGCCTATGTAAACAAGGCAGATCGCCATTCTGACAGGGAAGAAGATTGAGATCTTGTGTCATTAGTACAGTAAGTGCATATTTTTGTCACCGATCACTGTCACTGGTTCCCAAAACATTTTCAGGTGTTCGATTCGTCCGTTGCAATGGTGCAGTCCTGTTAAAAATCTCTGATCGCCGCCGTTACTTTTTTTTAAAAGTAAAAATGACATAAATATATCCCATAATTTGTAGTTACAGTAACTTTTGTGCAAACCAATCAATATATGTTTATTGGGATTTTTCTTGTATATTTTTGATTGGATATGTTTTATATCATTTTTTTTTTTTTTTTTTCCATAGAGGTGATCAAATACTACCAAACGAGCTCTATTTGTGGGGAAAAAAGCACATCAATTTTATTTGGGTACAGTGTCACACAACCGCTCAATTGTCAAAGTAATTCAGTGCTGTATCGCAAAAATGGCCTCGTCATTAAGGGGGTAAAACCTTCCAGGGTTGAAGTGGTTAAAGATAAATGCCATGTTATCCCCTCTTTCAATCAATCCCTCTCCTGTCATTTTAAGATTTCTTTCCTCCTAGTGATGGACAAAGATCCTCCTTTATTTTTTGGTGTAGCAAAACAACCCCTGCCTTATCAATGGTTAACCACTTCCCATCTGGGCCAATTCTGGCACTTCGCTCCTACATATAAAAAGTATAATATTTTTTTTTTGGGTAGGAAATTACTCAAATGTGTCACGTGGTATTAGTGCAGAAATGTTTCAAACACATTTTTTGGGGGGGAAATTTTTTTTAATGAAGTAAAAAAAAAACACTAATGTTAGTTTATTTTTTTGTTTGTTTTTTTTGGTGAAAGATGATGTTATGCTGAGTAAATAGATACCTAATATGTCACGCTCGAAAATTTTGCACGCTCATGGAATGGTGCCAAACTTTGGTACTCAAAAATCTCAACCGGCAACGCTTGAATTTTTTTTACAGGTTACCTGTTTAGAGTTAATTCAAATTGTTTCTCTCACTCTGTTTACAGCGATACCTCATGTGGTTTGAATGACGTTTACATATGTGGGTGTGACGTACGTATGTGTTCGCTTCTGTGTGTGAGCTTGCGGGCATGGGGGCGCTTTAAAAATAAAAAGAGTGTTTTATTTTCATTTTTTCACTTTTTTTTTTTTATTGCTTTTATTACCAATTATATGGAATGTAAACATCCCATGTAGTAGTAATAAGGCATGACAGGTCCTCTTTATGGAGAGATGTTGGGGCAATAACACACCACATCCCTCCTCCAGGCTGGAAAGCCTGAGATAAAAAAAAAAAAAACAATACGATCTCGGCTTCCAGCCGATTTTATATGGCGGTATTTATAACTGCCAGGCTGGGCGTGACATAACGTTGCACCCGGGCCTCCAAGAGCCATAGTAGATGACCAGGGACCATCTGTTAGCCGGAAATCTCTATGGTCAACTTCCAGTGTTGGTGGATTCCTTTTCGTTGGCTTGGAATCACACAGGTGAGCCAGTAGAAGTATTGGAGGGTGACAACTGTGGCTGGGAGAAAGAGGGGATATCCCCTCCCGCCGGTACCTGTAAGAACAATCAAGCGGCTGAACTGCTGCTATGATTGTTCTTGCGTGAAGGCAATCGCCAGCTGAAGAGAATGATACCGGGTTGATGCCGGTTAGGTGCAAGCATCAGCCCGATATAACCACTGAAATGGGAGAACATCCATATACGCCCTCCTGCTGGGAAGTGGTTGAATGTGACACTAAGGGCCCATTTATATCTATGCATCAAGGTATTACATTATATATATATAATTTTTTTTTTTAAACCATAAGCTGGTGGGTCCTGGGATATGCCCATTTTGGAAGGGCAAAGCTAGTAGGATGAGGTCTAACCCCCTATTAACCACTTAAGGACCAGCCGCCATAGTTCTATTGTGGCATGTTTGCTCCCGTAGACGAAGCGCTGTCATGGTACTTCGGCTGCTTTTAAGAGTTCTTAGGGGCGCACCGCGTTGCCCGCCAGCCACCCGCAATCGATCCTGACAGACAGAACGAAGATCTGTCAATGTAAACAGACAGATCTCCGTTCTGTCAGGGGAGGAGAGACAGATCTGCTGAAGATTAGGAACAGCGATCAGTCTCCTGCTCCTGGCAGTTCTATCCCCCCCAGTTAGGACACACATGAGGGAACATGTTTAACACCTTGATTAGCCTCTAGTGTTAACCCCTTCCCTACCAGTGACATTTTATACAGTAATTAGTGGCTTTTTTTTTTTATTAGCTCTGATCGCTGTATAAATGTCTGGTCCCAAAATTGTGTCCAATCTATCTCACAATGTTGCAGGCATGCTGAAAATCGCTGATCACCACCATTACTAGTAAAAAAAAAATTATAATACCATAAATCTATGCCGTTTTGTGGACGCTATAACTTTTGCACAAACCAATCAATATATGCTTACTGCGCTTTTTTTTTTTTAATATATATATATATATATATATATATATATATATATATATATATATATATACTTTTTTCCAAAAATATGTAGAAGTATGGATATACACAGTGCAGCACTAAACATGAAAGTAAAAATAATTGTAATGATAGTGAATCGTTAAATAAAATGAAAAAGGTGAAAAATATAATAATAAGAGAACTCTTGTACAGCTCATATAGGTGAGTCCTAAAACTTTGTGATGATAAGTAGTGATGATCAGTCACCCAATAGACAAAACAGAAGAAGAATCACCGCTGTGAAAGACTTCAGCCACTGAATGTCATATAAGGAGGCTTACCGGAACATATGAACCCTTTTCAGCTTATGCTAAGTCGGTCGGGCAGGCAGTGGTGTCTCAACTCCTAAGTGTAGATGGTTTGCTGTAATCTTCTCCAAGAGACCTTATGATGTTTAGGAGGATTTCTCAACAGCCACCAGAGCCAGTATAATAGATTGTGTAGACAGATAAAGCGCTTCAGAGTCAAAAGTGGAATCCTCTCATCGGTACTCCATTAGGATGTAAATCCAAGGAGAAAGGATAGAAGACTCGACAGTGTAAAACTGTAAATAACATTTTATAAAAAAAAAAGAAAGGTGAAATACTCACATTTCAATAAACATCAAAAGGCATGGATTGAATGGTGCATAGAAATCAAGTTGTGATGGCATAGGCAGGACAGTGGACCCGGCCTGTTTTGTCTCAGTCAAACATCATCTGGGGTGTCCTGATGCCTCTGCCGCCACAATATTTACAGACAATGTACCCCCTCAAATGAGTAACCACTCTGCTTAACACAGCTTCTAATCAGCCAAACACTTCCGAGTTTACCAGCAAAATGACACGGAGGTGTGCGGGTCAAGCTTTGATCTGAAAGAGTGGCAAGCATGTCAAGCCTTGATGTGAGAACAGGGAAAACACTAGAAGTAGCGTAATAACGTGTGTGTCAAGGCTCAATCCAAAGAGCGAGGTGAGTGGTTCAAACCTCGATTGGAAACAAGGAAGGACTGCTGGATATGACAGAATCATGGATGTAAGGCAAGCCTCGTATACAAAGGCTAAGACCAGCCCATATACCATCAAAAACCATCTCACTGCACATCACCCAAGCCTCTAAATGGAGAGACCAGGTGAGGCAGCAGGTGCCATCTAGATAGTGGTCAAGCCTTGTTTTGAAAAGTAAGGCAAGAACCAACCAAAATTACACCGATGCTGCAAATCTTATCATACATTCAATCGTGACAACATGTATAAACAATAGCATTAGTAATAAATCTTCTAAATAAAGATAAAAAAATTAAAACAAGGCAATACTGATGATGATTATTATTATATGAAATCTATATAAAAATCATAATTAAATCATAAAACTTTATAATTAAAATTAAAACAAAAAGACCCCATAAGCCATGTATCTAATATTCTTATGAGAGGAAATCACACTTGATTAATAAAAGCATTTATATCCCACTCCACGTTCATCTCGAACGGGGAGTAGGAATGCAATTGGTAGATCCAGAATGTTTCAAGTCTTGAGACACCTCGGGTATGAGCCACTCCATGCCAAGGTGGAATGTAATAATGAATGATCAAAAATTTGGTACCACTAGGAGTGGTATTTATGATCGTGTTAAGAAACACTATGATCAGTTACTCCCTTTTTAATATTGGCTTTCATTCACTCATACAGAGAACGTGCGGATGGTTCTGCCTACATATTGCTTGCCACATGGGCAAGTAATAATATATACGATATGCTTGGAAGCACAGGTGAAAAATTGTTTCATATCATAAACCTGATTTGTGGTGGTAGATGTAAATTGTTTAGTTTTCACTTTTTCACATATATTATGTAGGCAAACGTTACATTTCTTGCAGATACAGTTTGTAAGGGCGCTCTGAACTTCAGGACCAAGCAAAAAACAGATGTCTTTATGAACCAGAAAGTCTATAATAGGGTATCTTCCACACTTAGGGCTGCACTTATGGAAAGAAGCAATCTCTGAATAGGAAACAGAAAAACAAAGAAAAGGCGCCTCTAAGTGTAGAATTAAAAGCTGTTTAATTTCCCCAAAAAGGGTTAAAAACACTTACAAGATATGTAGACTGGCAGAGCATATCATTAATATCCATGTAGGTGGTCCAGCATGAATGCAGTGGTCACTGGCATATACCAGTTCTTTAGGCTGTGTGTGTCCAGTAGCAGGGAGGTCCAGGGGATGCCAACAGGAAAAACAGCAGGGAGCTCCAAGAGAACTGACAGGCCAGTCCGCAATCACAGTCTCAAAACACGAGGATCCTGGAAGTGACGTCAGCGGCAGGAGACAATAACCAGCAACCAGCTTGGACCACAAACAGGAAGCAAAACCGGAAGCAGTCATCAAAAAGGGACACGTTTCGGAACATCTCATTGGTTCCTTTATCAACCTGATGACTGTGTGTGTATGGGACTAATTTATACTACCTGGGCGGACCTTAGGGGCGGGGATATGTAAATGGAGCGTTATCACAATATAAAGGTATAGGACAGGGGGAGAAGCAGAAACAAAATCCCTATCCAAACAAAAAAAAAAAAATATGATTTCTTACAGAGCAACAACCAATAAGCGACATTTAAAAATAAAAATAAACATAAAATGAAAATGAGAATCAGTATTTTTACACAGTCTTCAATAATGCTTAGGTCTAGGCATAATATATAAGACTGAAGAGGAGGGAGTAGGGGAAAAAAAAAAAAAAAAGGGAGGGGCAAAAGAAGAAAGGGAATAAAGGGGCAAAGAGAAACTATTTTGAAAAATATCTAGGGCAAAAAATATATATAAATATATTAGCTAAATATATTTAAAAAAATATATATAATATATAAATATACCGAAAAGGTTAAAATTATTTAAAAATATTTACCATATTTAAAATAATATACTAATAGAAAATTATATACTACTAAAAAGATCTTGCACAAATATATTTGAAACTAGTGCCATTCTCTAGATTCCTCCTTTCCTAATATATTTGTGCAAGATCTTTTTAGTAGTATATAATTTTCTATTAGTATATTATTTTAAATATGGTAAATATTTTTAAATAATTTTAACCTTTTCGGTATATTTATATATTATATATATTTTTTAAATATATTTAGCTAATATATTTATACATATTTTTTGCCCTAGATATTTTTCAAAATAGTTTCTCTTTGCCCCTTTATTCCCTTTCTTCTTTTGCCCCTCCCTTTTTTTTTTTCCCTACTCCCTCCCCTTCAGTCTTCTATATTATGCCTAGACCTAAGCATTATTGAAGACTGTGTAAAAATACTGATTCTCATTTTCATTTTATGTTTATTTTTATTTTTAAATGTCGCTTATTGGTTGTTGCTCTGTAAGAAATCATATTTATTTATTTTTGTTTGGATAGGGATTTTGTTTCTGTTTCTCCCCCTGTCCTATACCTTTATATTGTGATAACGCTCCATTTACATATCCCCGCCCCTAAGGTCCGCCCAGGTAGTATAAATTAGTCCCATACACACACAGTCATCAGGTTGATAAAGGAACCAATGAGATGTTCCGAAACGTGTCCCTTTTTGATGACTGCTTCCGGTTTTGCTTCCTGTTTGTGGTCCAAGCTGGTTGCTGGTTATTGTCTCCTGCCGCTGACGTCACTTCCAGGATCCTCGTGTTTTGAGACTGTGATTGCGGACTGGCCTGTCAGTTCTCTTGGAGCTCCCTGCTGTTTTTCCTGTTGGCATCCCCTGGACCTCCCTGCTACTGGACACACACAGCCTAAAGAACTGGTATATGCCAGTGACCACTGCATTCATGCCGGACCACCTACATGGATATTAATGATATGCTCTGCCAGTCTACATATCTTGTAAGTGTTTTTAACCCTTTTTGGGGAAATTAAACAGCTTTTAATTCTACACTTAGAGGCGCCTTTTCTTTGTTTTTCTGTTACATTTTTTGCAGGGGTAATAACCCACAAGATTATGAAAAATGGGGTTTAACTGGAGGTTTTATTATATTAGGGGCAATTTTACCAAGTAGGGATGGGGACAGAAAGTATTCAGACACCCTTACATTTTTCACTCTTTGTTATATTGCAGCCATTTGCTAAAATCATTTAGGTTAATTTTTTTTACTCATTAATGTACACACAACACCCCATATTGACAGAAGAACACAGAATTGTTGACATTTGTGCAGATTTGTGCAAAAAAAAAAAAAATGAAATATCACATGGTCCTAAGTATTCAGACCCTTTGCTGTGACACTCATATATTTAACTCAGGTGCTGTCCATTTCTTCTGATCATCCTTGAGCTGGTTCTACACCTTCATTTGAGTCCAGCTGTGTTTGATTATACTGATTGGACTTGATTAGGAAAGCCACACACCTGTCTATATAGGACATTACAGCTCACGGTGCATGTCAGAGCAAATGAGAATCATGAGGTCAAAGGAACCGCCTGAAGAGCTCAGAGACAGAATTGTGGCAAGGCACAGATCTGGCCAAGGTTACAAATTAATTCTGCTGCACTTAAGGTTCCTAAGAGCACAGTGGCCTCCATAATCCTTAAATGGAAGCCGTTTGGGACAAACAGAACCCTTCCTAGAACTGGCCGTCTGGCCAAACTGAGCTATTGGGGGGGGGGAAAGAGCCTTGGTGGGAGAGGTGCAGAGATGCAGCCGGGAGATGGGAGAAAGTTGTAGAAAGTCAACCATCACTGCAGCCCTCCACCAGTCAGGGCTTTATGGCAGAGTGGCCTGACAGAAGCCTCTCCTCAGTACAAGACACATGAAAGCACCCATGGAGTTAAAAAAAAAAAAAAAGCCAAGATAGAACCTTTTGGCCTTAATTCTAAGTGGTATGTGTGGAGAAAACCAGGCACTGCTCATCACGTGTCCAATACAGTGCAAACAGTGAAGCATGGTGGTAGAAGCATCATGCTGTGGGGGTGTTTTTCATCTGCAGGGACAGGACAACTGGTTGCAATCGAGGGAAAGATGAATGCACCAAAGTACAGGGATATCCTGGACGGAATCCTCCAGAGTGCTCAGGACCTCAGACTGGGCCATAGGTTTACCTTTCAACAAGATAATGACCCTAAGCACACAGCTAAAATAATGGAGAGGATTCACAACAACTCTGTGACTGTTCTCGAATGGCCCAGCCAGAGCCCTGACTTAAACCCAATTGAGCATCTCTGGAGAGACCTAAAAATGGCTGTCCATCAACGTTTACCATCCAACCTGACAGAACTGGAGAGGATCTTCAAGGAGAAATGGCAGAGGATTCCCAAATCCAGGCGTGAAAAACTTGTTGCATCTTTCCCAAAAAGACTCATGGCTGTATTTGATCAAAAGGGTGCTTCTACTTCTACTGAGCAAAGGATCTGAATACTTAGGGTCCTTTCACACGGGGCGGATCAGTGCTGATCTGCCCCCTGGATATCCGCTTGCTCAGTGGGGATCGCCGGAGCAGGGATGGACCTGTCACAGCGCCGCTCCTACCTATGGGGGATCAGGTGATGACGGACCGCAGTGTCCATCGTTACCTGATCCGATGACGGATGGAAATATAGCTTTTTCCTCCGTCACACGTTTTCAGATCAGAGTGGCTCGGATGTCAGCAGACATGTCACCGCTGACATCCAACGCTCTATGGAGCATCCGTTCAGGTCCGCCTGACAGGCGGACTTGAACGGATCGTCCATGTGAAAGGGGCCTTAGGACCATGTGCTATTTCAGATTTTCTTTTTTAATAAAACTGCAGAAATGTCAACATGAGGAAAAAAAAATGAACTTAAATGATTTTAGCAAATGGCTGCAATATAACAAAGAGTGAAAAATTTAAGGGAGTCTGAATACTTTCCGTCCCCACTGTATAATCTTGACCTGATCTGGAAAAAGGGGACCCAAAATACAAACATTTTTAATAACATTCCAATGTTTATCTAGAATTTGTTTAACCTGTCTTTGCTGAGTAAAAAATGTAGTAAACTTGGACCATTTAAAGGTATCGTTCCTTATTCTGGTGACATTTAACTTCCAATAGAGAGCTTCTTTTGACATTGCATATTTTATGTAGTTCTGAGTCTATATCGACCTGCATATAGCCCTTGTCAAGAAATCTCTAAGTATAGAGGCTTGTTGAATAATTGTTCTTCAGGCCTCTATAATTGTTCAACTGTGTTTCGGTACAATTACGGCGTAAAAGCAAAAATTTACTATGAGGTATGGATTGTAGCCATGATTTATGATGGCAACTATCCACCGGTATGAAACCATTACAATCTGTCAGCTTAAAATAGGTTTTGAATTGAAATTCTTGATTAAGCAAACCAATATCCAGATCCAGGAAATCTGATGGACTCATGTGTTAGTACAATCCCTCTGCCATTGTTTAGTGACATGAAAAACTGGTCAAGGTAATCCGTGCCATCCCATAGGAGGATGCCGTCTATGTATCTGGACCAAAGAACCAAATTGGAACTATTAAAGGCATAGTTGGCATCCTCCTCTAACTTGGCCATAAAAATGTTGGCCAAACTGGGGGCAAACTTAGTCCCCATAGCCACACCCTTCTGTTGCAAATAATATTTACCATAAAACCAGAAATAATTATGTCAGGTGGCAAAATTTAGGAGTTCCATAATGTATTTACGTTGGCGCAGTGATAATGAATCATCCTTATCCAAAAATACTTCACAGCCTTGATACTTAAATGGTGGGGTATGCAGGTACAGGCATACCCCACTTTTAAGTGCACAATGGGGTTTATTTACTAAAGCTGGAAAGTGCAAAATCAGGCTCACTTCTGCATAGAAACCAATGAGCTTCCAAGCTGTATTACCAAAGCTTAATTGAGCAAGCTGGGGTTAGAAGCTCATTGGTTTCTATGCAGAAGCGAGCCTGATTTTGCACTTTCTAGCCTTAGTAAATAACCTCATTGTGTACTTAAAAGGGGGGTATGCCTGTATAGAGGGAGGTCACATCAGCTGTAGCCATTATGCAATCTCCTTTGAATATTAACGTTTTCTAGTAATCTGATAGTGTCTTTAGTGTCCTTGAGGTAGGAAGGAGTCTTTTTGACAGGGGGTTGCAAAAAAAAAAAAAAAATATATATATATATATATATATATATATATGTATATCGCCCAATGCGTGAGGTAATGGAATCAATTCCACTTACCATGGGGCGGCCTGGTGGGTGTTCGGGATCTTTGTGGATTTTTGGACAAATACATGGTTGGTATTTTAAGGGCAAGTGGCACCAAAAATGCCTTTTCTTTTTTGTTCAATATGTATTAGTTAAAACCTCTATCAATAATAACGCTTAAATCCCTTTTATATAGAGTAGTGGGGTTAGTAGCCAATTCTCTATATCTATCCCGATCCCTCAAGATTTTATTCATCCCTTTCCGGTAATCCTCTTTATCTAGGACCACAATCCCGCCTCCTTGTCTACAGAGCGGATCACTAGGTCCTTCCTTTCAAATAAATATTTTAAGCCAATATTAATTTTTGTCTGCCCAAAAGATTTTTTCAAAGGTAGTGTGCCTAGATCTTTGAGAACTAAATCTCTGAAGACAGTGATCCTGGCGCCTTCTCTTCTCGAGTGCCCCCACGGCGAGCCGCATACAAAAAAGTGTCATCAGGTGTTGAGCTGTAAAGCAACACCATTGCTATGCTAAGTTTTAAACCAAGGCATACCTGCTAAAGATCTGTGTGTACTCACCTGTCCTGCTGCCCACACTACTGAATGCCACTGTGATCCTAAGAAATGTTTAGGTGAAATCTGCAGGAAAACTACCTCTTCCAATCTACTAGTTGCCTCATAGCTCTCTCTCTCTCTCTGGTTTGCCAGGTGGGGGGTGAGTCTTAAGAGGGCCAATGAGAGCTGCAGAGCTGGAGGTGTGCATCTGTGTAAATCCAAGAAGTGAACAGGCAGCAGCTTTAGCTGCCCAGAGTTAAAATGATTGCAGCCAGACTCAGTGGAGGGAGATGTCTGCAGCATATTTGTACAGAATCACAGTATACAGTATCTCACAAAAGTGAGTACACCCCTCATTTTTGTAAATATTTTATTATATCTTTTTATGTGACAACACTGAAGAAATGACACTTTGCTACAATGTAAAGTAGTGAGTGTACAGCTGGTATAACAGTGTACATTTGCTGTCACCTCAAAATAACTCAACACACACAGCCATTAATGTCTAAACCGCTGGCAGCAAAAGGGAGTACACCCCTAAGTGAAAATGCCCAAATTGGGTCCAATTAGCCATTTTCATGTGACTTGCTAGTGTTACAAGGTCTCAGGTGTGAATGGGGAGCAGGTGTGTTAAATTTGGTGTTATCGATCTCAGTCTCTCATACTGGTCACTGGAAGTTCAACATGGCACCCCATGGCAAAGAACTTTCTGAGGATTTGAAAAAAGATTGTTGCTCTACATAAAGATGGCTTGGGCTATAAGAAGATTGCCAAGACCCTGAAACTAAGCTGCAGCACAGTGGCCAAGACCATACAGCCGTTGAACCGGACAGGTTTCACTCAGAATAGACCTCGCCATGGTTGACCAAAGAAGTTGCGTTTTCAGCGTCATATCCAGAGGTTATCTTTGGGAAATAGATGTATGAGTGCTGCCAGTTTTGCTGCAGAGGTTGAAGGGGTGGGGGGTCAGCCTGTCAGTGTTCAGACCATACTCCGCACACTGCATCAAATTGGTCTGCATGGCTATCATCCCAGAAGGAAGCCTCTTCTAAAGATTAGAAAAAATGGAGAATTCCCCATGGGGATTTTTAGCAGCAAAAAATAAATCAAAAAAAGTTTGAAAGGATCATCATTGGGGGAACTCTCTGTCTCCTTCTGTATGTTTTTTTAACAAAGAGAAGTCTCTGGATAAGCAAGCTGTCTTGGTGGAAGGGGTAAATACAGTGTGATTACCAAGTTGAGTACATGATAATATAAAAGGAATGTGATTATGTATTTTCTGTAATGCTGACATATATTCTCTCTGATGTATTTGTAGAAATGTAAGAACCCCCGAAGAAGACCGTATCCCTCAAAGTCGAAATGCATTGGGGCATTTCCCAACATCGGATAGTATAATTGTCTTTTATGAACACTGTGAGGCAATACCCTCTGATGTATATTGTTTATCAATTATATCACATGGTATTATCCACTATATGATTTTCTTCTCAGTCCAAACTATCTCGCATTGTATACACCAGAGCTCATATTTTAACTTTTGTACTATAGTATTGTCCAATTGTCTTGTAATAAAATTAATAATTTTTATGAACATTTTTGATTTATTTTTTGCTGCAAAAAAACCCCATGGGAAATTCTCCTTTTTTTCAAACGTTTGTATCAAGGTGTGCAGTCGTCTCAGACTCTTATACATGTGTCATTCTATGCTATAGCCTCTTCTAAAGATGATCCACAAGAAAGCCCGCAAACAGTTTGTTGAAGACAAGCAGACTAAGGACATGGATTACTGGAACCATGTCCTGTGGTCTGATGAGACCAAGATAAACTTATTTGGTTCAGATGGTGTCAAGTGTGTGTGGTGGCAACTAGGTGAGGAGTACAAAGACAAGCGTGTCTTGTCTACAGTCAAGCATGATGGTGGGAGTGTCATGGTCTGGGGCTGCATGAGTGCTACTTCCACCGGGGAGATACAATTCAATGAGGGAACCATGGATGCCAACATGTACTGTGACATACTGAAGCAGAGCATGATCCCCTCCCTTCAGAGACTGGGCCGCAGGGCAGTATTCCAACATAACGACCCCAAACACACCTCCAAGATGACCACTCACGCTAAAGAAGCTGAGGGTAAAGGTGATGGACTGGCCAAGCATGTCTCCAGAATGAAGCCCTATCTGTGGGGTATCCTCAAACGGAAAGTGGAAGAGCACAAGGTCTCTAACATCCACTAGCTCTGTGATGTCATCATGGAGGAGGGGAAGAGGACTCCAGTGGCAATCTGTGAAGCTGGTGAACTCCATGCTCGAGAGGGTTAAGGCAGTGCTGGAAAATAATGGTGGCCACACAAAAAATTAACACTTTGGGCCCAATTTGGACATTTTCACTTAGGAGTGTATTCACTTTTGTTGCCAGCGGTTTAGACAATAACGGCTGTGTGTTGAGTTATTTTGAGGGGACAGCAAATGTACACTGTTATGCAAGCTGTACACTCACTACTTTACATTGTAGCAAAGTGTCATTTCTTCAGTGTTGTCACATGAAAAGGTATAATAAAATATTTACATAAATGTGAGGGGTGTACTCACTTTTGTGTGATACTGTATATAAAATAATATGCAAAGTGGTTGGAGGGAAGCTTCAGAATGGCAAAGATGTTTTTATTACAAATTATGTGAGCAGACTGCAGTTCCTCTTTAAGTGTATGTCCAGGCATTACCTAAATCCTTTCCCCTCTAGAGCATGACCCTGCATTTCTTTCATTTACCTTGTTTCTGACCAGACACAGCTTTTACTAATCAAAGTTATATCATTGTGTAGCATTAGGTAAATTTAGGTGTTTTCTGCCTACCAGGGAGCAGTGATCCATTGATGGGTTCTGCTCATTGTGCTCAGATGTTGCTCATGTTGTCTGAATGTTTCATACTGGTACAGTAGGACGAGGCATATTGGACAGTGGGAGGAAACCTGACAAATGGGAGCATAGGTGTAGTTACAGCCCTGGCCATTGGCAGAAGCAGGTGCCTTGAGGCATGCTGGGTGACTGTATATATGCCTAGAGCACATGTGCTTGGGGTCTTCAGCTTGAGAGCGTAGTCCTCGGGGGAGGGAGCTGCTGCCCCTCCCCTGTGCAGACTGCCATATGGCCTCAGGTGGTTGACCTGAGGGCCGGAACTGAGGAAGCTGCAACTCAGATGTCCTGTATTATTATTAATATTCAGGCTTTATATAGCGCCAACAGTTTGTGCAGCGCTTTACAACATTAGGGCAGACAGTACAATTACAATACAATTCAATACAGTGGAAAATCAGAGAGCCCTGCTCGTTAGAGCTTACAATTTAGGAGGGAGGGTCAAGTTGTACAAAAGGGGGAAGAGCTAATGGAGAAAATAGTGCAGTTGATAAATGGAGGCAGGATAGGCTTTTCTGAAGAGGAAAGTTTACAGGGATCGCCTAAAAGTGGATAAATTTGGAGACAGATTGGGGTAGGAAATTCCAGAGGATGGGCGAGGTTTGGGGGGAGAAGTCCTGGAGGCAGATATGGGAGGAGGTGATGAGGGAGCTAGAGAGCAGGAGGTCTTGGGAGGAATGAAGAAGACCATTAGGTTGGTATTTTGAGACTAGGGCTACTGATGTAGCTGGGGCAGAGTTGTGGATGGCTTTGTAACTTATTGTTAGTATTTTGAATTTAATTTGTTGGGTGAGTGGCAGCCAATGGAGGGATTGGCAGAGAGGGGTAGCAGACACTGAGCAGTTTGTAAGGTGGATGAGTCTGGCAGCAGCATTCATAATGAACTGAAGGGGGGATAGTCTATTTAAAGGTAAGCCAATGAGGAGGGAGTTGCAGTAGTCAAGGCGAGAGATAACCAGGGAGTGAATCTGGAACTTTGTGGTGTCATTTGTTAGAAAGGGATGTAGTTTAGAGATGTTGCGGAGGTTGAGGTGGCACGCTTTGAAAAGTGATTGGATGTGAGGCCGAAAGGAGCGTTCAGAGTCCAGGATAACGTCTAGCGCGCTGACATGTGGGGATGGGTGGATGGTTGTGCCATTGTTTTTGACAGATAAGTCAGGGGAAGAGGCACGTGGGGGAGGAACTATTATAAGCTCGGTTTTAGACAAGTTGAGTTTGAGGAAGTGTTGTAACATCCATACAGATATGTCTGTTAGTAAGTTAGTGATGAGTGAGAAGACTGATGGAGTGAGTTGAGGGGTGAAGAGATAGATTTGTGTGTCAGCGTAGAAATGATGATCAGCTGACCCAGGCAAGTGGTGTAGATTAATAATAAGAGGTCCAAGAATAGAACCTTGGGGGACCCTGACAGAGAAGGAAAGAGGAGTGGAGGAAGTAGACTTGTAAGTGACACTGAAGGTGAGTTGGGATAGGTAGGATAAGAGCCACTGAAGAACACAGTCATGGAGACCAAGGGAGTAAAGTTTTTTGAGGAGGAGAGGGTGGTCAGCCATGTCAAAGTCAGCTGAAAGGTCCAGAAGTAGGAGTACAGAATAGTGTCCGTTGGTTTTTGCAGTTAGTAGGTCATTTGTGAGTTTTACAAGAGCAGTTTCTATGGAGTGTTGAGGGCGAAATCCAGATTGAAGGGGATCAAGAAGGTTATTCTTAATGAGGTGGTCACTCGGTTGTATGCCAAACGTTTAAGAAGTTTCGAGAAAAAGAAAAGCAAGGAGCTATGGCATAGGTTGTTAATATTGGTAGGGTCTAAGGACGGCTTTTTAACCCTTTCATGACTAAGCCTATTTTTGGAATTTGGTGTTTACAAGTTAAAATCCATATTTTTTGCTAGAAAATTACTTGGAACCCCCAAACATTATATATATTTTTTTAGCAGAGACTCTAGAGAATAAAACGGCGTTTGTTGCAATATTTTATGTCACACGATATTTGCGCAGTGGTGTTTTAAACGCAACTTTTTGGGAAAAGGGACACTTTCATGATAAAAAACAAAAAACAAAACAGTAAAATTAGCCCAATTTTTTTGCGTAATGTGAAAGATAATGTTACGCCGAGTAAATAGATACCAAACATGTCACACTTTAAAATTGCGCGCACTTGTAGATTGACGACAAAGTACGGTACCTAAAAATCTCAATAGGCGACGCTTTAAAATTTTTTTACGGTTATCAGGTTAGCGTTACAGAGGAGGTCTAGTGCTAGAATTATTGCTCTCGCTCTGACGATCGCGGCAATACCTCACATGTGTGATTTGAACACCGTTTACATACGCGGGCGCGACTTCCGTATGCGTTTTCTTTGCTTTACGAGCTCGCGGGGACGGCGGGCGCTTTAAAAAAAAAATTTTTATTTTTTTATTTATTTTATTTATTTTAAAATGACTAAATTGTTTTAAAAAAAAAAAAAAATTGATCACTTTTATTGCTGTCACAAGGAATGTAAACATCCCTTGTGACAGTAATAGGTGGTGACAGGTCCTCTTTATGGAGGGATCGGGGGTCTAAAAGACCCCCCACCCCTCCTTTACACTTCAATGTATTCAGATCGCCGAAAACGGCGATTCTGAATACCGGATATTTTTTTAAAACTGGCGCCATTGGCAGCCGAGTAAACGGGAAGTGACGTCATGACGTCGCTTCCGTGTTTACGATGAGGCTTCGTTCCAGTTCCTCTGCAGCACCCGGAGGCGTCGGATTGCGAATCGGTGCTCGGTGCTCCCGATCGAGCGGGAGCACCGGTAACAGCGGCGAGAGGCGGCGGGAGGGGGGGACGTCCCCTCCCGCTCCTCCGGCATAACAGCCGAGCGGCTTTTAGCCGCATCGGTTGTTATGCCTGGATAGCCAATCGCCTGCTGCAAAAAACGGTACCAGGATGATGCCTGCAGGTGCGGGCATCATCCCGGTATAACCCCCGGAAGCCGAGTACGCAGATCTGCGTACGCTCGGCGGGAAAGGGTTAAGTATGGGGGTGACCAATGCATGTTTTAGAGCATTGGGGAAGATGCCAGAGGAGAGGGAGAGATTGAAGATGTAGGTTAGAGTATGTAGGATAGAGTCAGAGGGCGACCATAGTATTTGAGAGGGAATAGAGTCCTCGCCAGTGACATTTATTGCGATTTTTTTTTTTTTTTTTTTAACCAAAAATATGTATAAGAATACATATCAGCCTAAACTGAGGAAGAAATATGTTTTTTTTTTTGTTTTTTTAATTGGGATATTTAACCACTTGCCTACTGGGCACCCCTCCTGCCCAGACCAATTTTCAGCTTTCGGTGCTCTCACACTTTGAATGACAATTACTCAGTCATGCAACACTGTACCCAAATGAATTTTTTGTCCTTTTTTTCCCCACAAATAGAGATTTCTTTTGGTGGTATTTGATCACCTCTGGGTTTTTTATTTTTTGCGCTATAAATGAAAAAATAACAAAAATTTTGAAAAAAAAAACACATTTTTCTTTGTTTCTGTGATAGAATTTTGTAAATTAATTTTTCTTCATACATTTTGGCCACAATTTATACTGCTACATATCTTTGGTAAAAATAACCCAAATTAGTGGATATTATTTGGTCTTTGTGAAAGTTAGAGAGTCTACAAGCTGTGGTGCGAATCACACAAAATTTATCACATCTGATGTACTGGTGGCCGATCTCATTTCTTGTGACCCGAACAAGCCAGGAAAGTACAAATACCCCCCAAATGACCCCTTTTTTGAAAGTAGACATTCCAAGGTATTTAGTAAGAGGCATGGTGAGCTTTTTGATGTTGTCATTTTTCCCCACAATTCTTTGCAAAATGAAGATTTTTTATTTTATTTTAATTTTTTTCCACAAAATTGTCATTGTAATAGGTTATTTCTCTCACATGGCATGTGTATACCACAAATAATGCCCCAAAATAAATTCTGCTACTCCTCCTGAGTATTACGACACCACATGTGTGGGACTTTTCCACAGCCTGGCCACATAGGCCCAACATGCAGGGAGCTCCATCACATGTTCTAGGAGCATAAATTACACATCTAACTTGTTGACTACCTATTACACTTTTGAAGGCCCTGGAGCACCAGGACAATGACACGTGACACCGACGTGGCACTGATGACAGATGGCACTGATACGTGTCACTGATGACATATGCCACTAATATGTGGCACTGATGGAACGTGACACTGACAGATGGCACTTATACATGGCACTGAAGACACATGGCACTAGTACGTGGCACTGATGACACATGGCACTAGTATGTGGCACTGATGACAGATGGCACTGATACATGGCACTGATGACAGATGGCACTGATACCTGGCATTGATGACACGTGACACTGATAACAGATGGCACGTGACACTGACAGGTGGCACTGATACGTGGCACTGATGACTGATGGCACTAATATGTGACACTGATGACACATGACATGGATATGGCACTGATGACAGATGGCACTATGTGGCACTGATGACACGTGGCATTGATGTGGCACTGATGACAGGTGGAACTGATGACAGATGGCACTTATATGTGGCACTGATGACAGGTGGCACTGGGGACAGATGGCACTGATGACAGGTGGCAGTGGGGGCAGATGGCACTGATAGGTGGCAGTGGGGGCAGATGGGCACTGTATTTTCATTTTTTATTTTATTTTTTATTTTTTTTACATTGACCGCTGCATCTCTGCAGCAGTTCATCTCTCCCTCCTCACACGCTGTCTGTGTGAGGAGGGAAAGCCGGCGATGAAAGATGATCTCATATGTTTACATATGAGATCATCTCTCATTAGGCATGCCAATCACGATGTAAACGGCCACTGTGATTGGCCGTTGACAGCGATCTGTGACTGGCTGTGTCCGAGGAACACGGCCAGCACAGAACTTCCCGGATGCGCTCCCGCGGCGGCGCACAGAGGGGAAGTTAAAGGGAGGACGTCCAGGGAAGGCCTCCCGGCAGTTAGCGTCCGCGCTGCAGCCGTCTTTTGGCTATAGCGCGGGCACGAAGTGGTTAATATAGCAAAAGTAAAAAATATTGTGTTTTTTTTTTTTTTTAAATTGGCGCTCTTGTTTTGTTTATAGTTCAAAAAATAAAAACTGCAGAGGTGATCAAATACCACCAAAAGAAAGCTCTATTTGTGGGAAAAAATTATCAAAATGTCATATGGGTACAGTGTTGTATGACCACGCAATTGTCATTCAAGGTGTGACAGCACTGAAAGCTGAAAATTGGCCTGTGCAGGAAGGGGGTGAAAATGCCCTTTATTGAAGTGGTTAAGCACATTGTTTACAGAGTCTCTTGAGAGTCAAGGCAGACACCCTGTTTTGCTTTGGAAAAAAAATCAATGTATGATTGTGGAATGGGGTTAAAATCGGCACAATTCTGAAGTCCATCAGGCAGGTACAAAAAAAAGTTAGGAGCATCCTGAGTTTCTGGCAGATCAACAGTTGTTTTTGGACTTAAGCATTTGAGAGGGATAAAACATGGTGAAATGGGCATGTATTAGAGGGGTGTACTGACGTACCCTTTGAAGCTGAACTCTGTAAATTAATCCTTGTGGCAGACTTACATTGGTCCATTTTGGTATGGAGTTTGCATATCCAATTTCTGATGGACCACTGGGGATGCTTGACAATTACTGTAGTAGGTGGTGCTATCTTCCAGGTCCTAGGCCAAGCAGCTTCTCCTCTGCATACTAGAGCAGACAGAATCTGGTGCAGCTGTGCATGGCAATCAACCCGGTTCTAGTTTTCATTTTTAAACCTTAACCAAACAAGCTGAAGCTAGAAGCTGATTGATTACCATGCACAACTGCTCCCAGGTTTAGTAAATTCTTCTTTTTATTTGTTCTGTGAAAACTATGCATTCTCTGATTGGATGACATGGAGATTGTGGCTTTACCACCCTTCCTCTCCACCTCATCCAATCAAAGAAACTTGTATTTATTGAAAAAAAAAAATACGGGAGGTAGTGACGAAAAATAACAATACAGGACTCTTTTGGATGCCCTTAGATGTCCGGGGCTGCACGCGGGCTACACTGGATCAACCAGGTAGCCCATCGTCGGAACCACAAGACATTCTATGAATGGCAGTAGTGTTTAGCAAGTTACCCAGTGTTGTGAGTGTGCAGAGGAGAATTATTTTACATCAGCCTCTTGTGATGCCCTGCACAGTAGCACTTATACTGGAGGAAGGAGGGTCTGAACTAATTAGGCTCTACTACATTGCACAGTGCTATCAGTCTCCCTTCACACAAGGGGATACTCTCATTGTCCAATCAACAAGACGGACAGGGTTGGTGAATGGTGACTAAGCTGGATTGCTTAACCCACACCTTGCACTCCCTGCAGGGTCCACTTTTTAAATGTGACCACCTCCCCCTTGCTGAAGCACTGGGAAAAAAAACATGGAAAAACAGCTATAGGAGAAACGTTGGACAATAAAAATACCTTTCGCCCAGCTCCTGTAGGGTATGGGATGATGGCAAAAACCAGGGGATGAAATACAAAAGAACACTCAGTACTCATCTCGCAGGAAAACAGATTGGGGGTTATCCAGGCAAATCCACTTTGTACTACAAGTGCACTTGAAAGTGCAATCGCTGTAGATCTGAGGGGAAGCTCTGCAGATTTTATCATCCAATCATGTGCAAGCAAAAATGCTGTTTTTTATTTTCCTTGCATGTCCCCCTCGGATCTACGGTGACTGCACTTCCAAGTGCACTTGCTGTGCACTTGTAGTGCAAAGTGGAGTTTCCTTTAGTAAATAACCCCCATTGTCTTCTCAACAATACTTGCACCTAGGTAATGTCGGTAGAAGCTGGGGAATGGGTAACTTTTTCGCTCACAGAAGTCTTATTCAAAGTATCATCAAGGGGTAGGGAGGTTTAAGGTCCACTTGAATTACAGCAGAAAATAAAGGTCACCAATTTAGCTGTTTTCTGACAGTGTATCTAGATTTTAAGGCAGAACAGATCTGCAAATAATTTGGTGGAGAAACCAGTTCCAATTTATGAGTTATGCTAAAAAATTGTTAAAATTATGCTTTATAAATGCATTTGGTCTTCAACTTTAGGTATTTAAAATGGTGGATGAACTGTACTCTTATATTACTTTTTTTACATTTTTTTTTAATCTAATTTAACATTATACTAAAAGTAATCATCATTACTTTACTATCAGTCATTTATATATTTATTTTAATCTCATTATTAAATGTTTACATTTCAGTCATAATCCTAAAAGAACACTCTTGTATCATAAGACTTTGTCTTGTTGGAAACGCACTCCAAGTTGCTTGCGGACTTCATCCATGATGGTGTGCAGCAGCTCACTGTCTGCCAAGGTCATTAATGGACTTTCTTTTAGTCCTAGAATCAGAAAATCTCATTTAAACACAGCATAGGGAGCATCAGTGGAAAACGTACATCACATAATCTTGCACGGTACCTTTTAACAGACACTGGCGCACATGCTCGGCCTCATAGCTAAGTCCTGTGCTGTTTGTAAAATGCATAGGCTTACTGGATTGCGGAAGGGGAAATTTTGTTTCTTTGCCATTCAGAATAACAGAGGTAGGGCACCACATGCATGAAGGAATCTACAAAAATATAAACATATACTGATGCAATAAATCATACACAGAATAGGCAGCAACTATCAGGATTATCACATACAGTCCCCTTATGTATGCTTGTCATTTGCAAATCAAAGGAAGAAATGGAGTTGTAGGTGATACTTATGGAGCGCGTAAAAGGTAGGAGGGGTACCAGGAAAGAGCGTTGAAGGCTAAGGAAGTACATTTTTATGAGGAAGAAATAGTGGTCAACTGTGTCAAATGCAGGAGAAAGATCTAATATCATAAGTATGCCATTGGTTTTAGCAGTTAGTAAGTCATTAGTGAGTTTTAGAAGGGCAGCTTCTGTGGAATATTGTGGGCAAAAGCCAGACTAAAAGTCACTGTTCACATCTGGGGTTTTGGGATCTTGGTCAGAATTGCTGCAATTCTGCCTGTGATTCCAAGTTACACTGCAATAGTAGCAAAATGCACCACGTGTGTGCGGGTGCCATTCATTTTCAATGGCACCTATGATGTGGTGCGGTTTTGCCTAAATAGTCACCAGAGAAAGCGAGGCAAACCACGTTATGCGAAGCATGTCTTCCAAAAGAGGCTCCCTTTTTGGGTGATAAGATACACGTGATTGCAGTGCGATTTACCACATCAGAGAGAGGTTTAGCAATATCCTCTATAGTAACAGGGTCAAAAGTAGAAATTATTGAATGTGGTAATAGATATGAAATGTTAAGGGGAAGATATCTTGACAGAGGTGATCCATTTACAAACTGCATCTACAAATATCCTGGGCAGTGATTGAGTTAGTTGGTGGGGAAGGAAGTAGAATTAAAGGTAGCACAGAGTTGACAAGGACTGTGTGTTTATGTGAGTGATAATGTTAATGCGAAAAAAGTGTTAATGTGAAAAAAGGTATTTTTGACATTTTAGGGTAGGTTTATAAAGAGTGAAGCCATGAAGGGATTTCATTTTATGTGACACTCACTCAAAAACAGGGCTATGATGCTTCTGGTGTCTTCTGAGGTTATTGTGAGAAGGATTCTATGGGTTACCTTTTGTTCCTTGGAGATGGATAGGGGGTTAAAGAGGAAGTAAACCCTGATGAGTTTACTTCCTCTTTCATTCCCTGCAAAGGTAAAGCATAATGGACTACTATGCATCGCATAGTAGACCATTATGTGTCACTTACCTGACACAGGAGCCAGCGAAGTCGCCGCTGTCCCCTGTAGTCCGCCGCATCCATCTTCTTGGTGGGGTCTCGCAGTTCCCCTGCTGTCATTCGGCGAAGCCGCGATGACGTCACTCCCGTGCATGCGCACGGGAGCCGACACGCGCGGCAGCTCCGTCGTCGAGAATTCCGCGCTCAGTGCGCCTGCGCGCCGCTGTCTACGGCGCATGCGCCGTAGACAGAGGTGCCTGTTTTCGGGCAAATATCTCCTAAACCATATAGGTTTAGGAGATATTTCTTGGACCTACAGGTAAGCCTTAATCTAGGCTTACCTGTAGGTCAAAGTGGTTTGTAAGGGTTTACAACCACTTTAAAGACAGGGAGAGTGTGGAAGTGATACAATTGTTATTAGAGAGAGGAAAAGGGAAAGGTTGCAAAAAGTGTAGAAGATGATGTTAGGTTGCAAAGCTGAGAGGTGGCTGGGAAGTTAGCATTAACAGGAATTTTAAGGTCTCCAAGAATGATAGTAGGCATTTCAGAGGAGTGAAAGATGGCTAGTCACTCAGAGAAGTTGTCAAGGAAGCATGGCACTGGTCCAGAAGGCCAATGAATCAAAGCAATCATTAAACAACTGGTAAAAATAAATATAATGAGATTTAAAAGAGAAGAGGGAGGTGAAGGAAGGATTTAGAGAGTGCTTTGTGATAGAATGATTCCAACTCCACCTCCCTTTCGTCCACTGGTCTGGGTGAGTGAGTCCAGAGGAGGCCACTGGAGAGACAGAGTCAGATTCCTGAAGCCACGGTGCAGGAATGGCAAGTAGGGTAACAGAGTTGGAAATAAACAGGTCAGGGACACAAGTGAGTTTTTTTTACAGAGTGGGCATTCTAGAGGGCACATGAGACTAGGGTGCTGGTTCTTGGAAGCAGGGAAATAGAAATTAAGCCCCATACACACTTCAGTTTTTCTGCTGAGTTTTTCCTTCAGATTTACCAAAACCATATAATAGGAGGTCAAACCTTAGGAGTTTAAATTTGTATGCAATTAGGCAGGCCCTTGCACTACATGGTTTTGATAAATCTGAAGGAAAACCTCAGCAGAAAAACTGATAGTATGTATGGGGCTTTAGAGTGTGTGGATTATAGCTGCTATCAGAGGAAGGATGGAGCTGGGTGTGGGGGTAAAAGTTAGATAACAGAGAGTTTATCCCCTATGGTGACCAGAAGCAGTAGAATAAGGGACATAAGATGGGATTGAGATTTGTAGGAGTGTACATGCCCTAGTGGTGTAGAGGTTACGTCAGCATGTTGGCTCAGCATTAGGAGGAGGTGATGAGTGCAGTAATATGGAGAGAGCAGGAGTGAGGGTGATATATACAATAATATATATATATATATATATATATATATATATATATACAAGCTGTGAGGTAGAGAAAATGAGTAAGGGAATGAAATGTAAATTAGAGAGTACACTATTGTGAAAAAGCAAAGTAGACCGTGGAAGAAAAAACTGGACATGTTTTTTTAAGACATTACCATACACGAATGTGATGATTTAATTCAAGCTGATCTTTTTTCCATGTTTCTTATAAAAAAAAAAAACTGTAGAGATGACACAGCCCTTTTAATAATGCATACTATTGTATGTCCATAGTGTGCTCTCACGTGAGACAGTTTTCCTTTTTTTAGAGAATTTAAATACCTGAATCATTCCTGTTGAGCCACAAATGGCTGCCTGGTTTGGCATTGCCACCATGATAGTGCAGGTCAGAATTGCTTGACGTTTTCCTGAATATTGAAGAATAATTGTCACAGTTTCATCCACACCTATTGGGAGAATGATGACACGGGCAGTAATAGCTATGGTATGGTTGTGTTATAAATGTACATTTTAATTAAGATAAATGTTTGTTTGGCATAACTAAGCTGGAGATATATTAGTCAGCTATTGTAGACAAATAGTGGTGATGTGCATTCATACACTTACCAGTCTCATACAGAAAACCTTTGGCAGTCACTGATTCTGGTTTTTCACCGTTAAAAACCATTAATGCAAACTGGAGACAGTAGCACCCGATATCTAGCAGTGCCCCTCCTCCCAGCTCCTTCCCCACTGCCCGGGGGACATGGTACTGGTTAGAGCCAAATTCTGCCCGGACAACCTTTACATCCCCTATGGCGTTCTGGGATAAGAGGGAACGGATCTGATCATACACAGGAAAATATCGACTCCAAATGGCCTGCAATACAATAAATGATCCTTATAAGCAATCCTCCATAGCAGTTAATGGATGGGAAATGAAAAATGAAGCTTTGTGATACATACAGGTAGCACAGCCTGCTCATTACTCTTTTCTAAACAGTTTTCTACCCAGGTATTGCTGTAATTTATCAGGCCAACCAACTACCTTTTTTAGTAATCTGATGATCTGGGAAACCACCCTGCTTGTGATAGAGAACAGCTATTTTCCCAATGCAAGCTTCTTTCCATCTCTCACACCTAGTAAGCCTGATTTAAAAGAAAATGTGCAGTACTAAAAGGTTTCTTTCCCATCAAGTCAAATTTAAACCTGTCTTAAAAGTTTGAATGATACAGGAAGCAGAAAAAAAGGTGGAATTAACACAGGATAGGCTTTGGGAAATATATTTCCAGTCATTCTCATGTGCTATCAGAATTTTTGCTACAGGGAAGTGCCGAATACTTAGATGAATATAAACTGAGTGTATTTTATGATATGGGCATAGTTGCATTTAGAAAGTCAAAGTCACCGCTTTGGCCTATGCTTCCAACTTCCTGTTGTATCAGTGAGTGATAGCCTTACAGACCAATAGAGCAGCGTTGAATGATGTAGGTAGAAGTACCAATTCATAGATACAATTGGTATGTGTATTATACAGTGCTTTGAGTTTTGTGTTTACTAAGTCACAAAAGAATCTGAAGATACAGTATTTTTAGGAACCTTCAGTTGCAAACATTTTCATTTTAGTTACGAGTTAAGGCACAATGTCACCTGTCAGAAAATATCACCAGTCACAGAAAGGTCCTAATCATGAGTGGATGAATGTAGAAATCTACACTAAGTGCTGCCTTGTTCTATACAGAAAAAGGTGAGAAGACTTCTTGCCAACAGACATAAGCTTTGCTATTTTGTCCTCGAAAGATGACCTGTGGACTTTGGTTTGTTTCGGGAGTCCTCTACATTTCAGCCGATATCTAAGGGCCATTTAAACGAAAAGTGATAAATATATGCTGAAAGATTATACAGTGGACCAATGTCTTATATCTCAGGGACTCCAGTGTTGGAATCTGTTCATTCAGATAGGTATTGTGGGTGTGATATTTATTCTAAAGACCTATGATAAAAATGTAATTGCGTTATCCATTAGAACTGATTGGTCTATTTTTGGGTTTCTGATATTACATTCATAAAGACCTTTTAATTAAGAGCTGTATTTTAGATAGATTGGGAAAGTATATTGAGGTTGTGTCTGCTTAATATGGACATATCCAGCATACTCTGAGATTTATGTTTCACTGCCCTTGAGTAAACGTTAGTATTGCGATGTTATATTGTCTTACGGGTTTGAGGGCACAAACCAAAGGGGAACACTGACAATGTGAAGGGAATTTTGAGTGGGTTATACACCCCACTAGAAAGATGGCATATTTGGGTTCTAGCCTCCATTTAGCATTTTGTTTTTTTGACTAATAAAAATACTTTTGTTACACTGGGGAAGAGTTAGAAACTCCTTCAGGTTTTTATTTCTGCCTGTATCACCATTGGTGAGATTTCCCATAGCTTCCTGCCTTGCATACAGCACAGAGGATCTAACCCTTCCCCGATTTATCCAAAGTTCAAAGAAATTGAGTTGGAGTTTCATTTTAGAAGAACTGGTTCATTGCAAAAACTTTTCAGCGGAAACTCTTGTAAACCAAGCCGCAGTGCTATGGGTCTGCTGATTTCAGACTGTAAGTATCTGGACAGAGGTGTGCATTTCTAAATAGAGAAATTGGGATGGGGAAGGGGAAGATCATTGTAATTTTTTAACATAACTTTAATTCTAGTTTACAATTACATTTAATTGATGTAATCATTGTTTTTATATCTGCTAGGAGTTCAGTTCTAGACAAAGGCCGTGTTACAATACCTCCATAAAGAAGACTTTGTATTTCCTGGCAGCTGCTATGAGCTCTTTCACCTCTGTAGAGTTCATGGCCAGAGGTTTTTCACATATGACATTTTTCCTGTGCTCCAGATACATCAGAACCACATCCCGATGGATGATATGCAGGACACCAACATATATAATATCTGCAAGTAAAGACAGCATAAAAGGACATACAGACACATTTCCATGTATAATAATTACCCCAGACCTTTTATATGCAAGCACTGCATTTTCATAGATCTTTGTTTTCACAGACATGTGCATGGGGCTCCTAGCAGTCAGTGTGTAATAATGATTAACACAGGATAATTGGCAATAAGACTTGAATCGAAGAAGTACACAGTAGTCACAGCTAGCTGGCTGTTTTATTGGTTTGGTTTCAGTGCTTTATTGTGGCAAAAATAATACTGGCTTATGAACTGGCCTCCAGTCCTCCAGTGTAGGCAATGACATCCAACTCCTAAATATATTCAAATCTCTGAAACTAAAGTCAGAAGCTTTTGGCTTGTAAGTATCAGTGGTTAATAATGTAGTTATTTAGTAGTTAGTAACCGCTAATAGATCATTTAGATTGCAATCTCTTCCATTGGATTGCAAGTATTTCTAACTCCCGAGCAACCTCTGTAAAGTCTAAAAGAGTGTACTGAACCAAATGGTTTATTTTACACCTTGTGATCGGGTGCTGCAAATCAATGTTCTAAATGCTGCCTGCTTTGTTCATACTGTGGTTTTGCTATTGTTATTATTGCTAGATCAAACGCTTGTCACCAAAGCGATGTGCTGGAAACCTAGGGAAAAAATATTCTCACTCTAATGCATAGGTTTCAGCTACTATGCCATTAACGTGTATCCAGATCCAAAAGTGCAGCCTCCACGTCTTATACCCCGTACACATGATCAGAAATTCCAACAGCAAAAGTCCAATGTGAGCTTTGGTAGGAAATTATGACCGTGTGTATGCTCCATCGGACTTTTGCTGTCAGAATTTCCGTCAGCAAAAGATTGAGAGCAAGTTCTCTATTTTTCCGATGGAAAAAGTTCCAATCGGAATTTCCGATCGTCTGTAGCAATTCCGACGTGCAAAATTCCTACGCATGCTTGGAAGCATTGAACTTAATTTTCTCTACTCGTCGTAGTGTTGTACATCACCGCGTTCTTGATGGTCAAAAGTTCAGAGAACTTTTGTGTGACCGTGTGTATGCAAGCCAAGCTTGAGCGGAATTCCATCGGAAAAAACATCCAAGATTTTTCATGACGGAAATTTCCGCTGATGTGTACAGGGCATAAGGACTGATAAGTTGCAATATATTACAGTATGTTCTTGGGTTTAGATATCCCATAAGGCTCATTCGCATACTGATCCATACACGTGTGCTAAGAGCCATCTTTGCCTGCACGTGGGTGCACAGGAGTTCTGTGCATTCAAGTGAATTGTGTTCCATTAATGCCTATTGGGACACAACCACCACATGGACACAGTTGCTGGTTCCAATTTGACAGCTTTGTGGGTACAAGTGCGTGTCCCTCAACACATACAGTGTGCATTCCGGGATACGTACCCGCACCTGCACAACTGTCAAATTGGGACTAGTGTCTATGCATGGGAATGTATGAAACACTAATGCATGCCTAAATGGATTGCTATGTCCACATGAATGAGCCCTTAAAATAAAATTCTTTCTTACCAATATCGGGGTCCTTGGCAAGCTCTTCATATGAACTGTACACTTTTGGTATATTGTGAGTTTTTGCGAATTCTTTAGCGCGTTTCTGGTCTTTTGCTGCAACAGCCACTGCCTGCAGGGTATAAACAAGAGTAGCTATAATAATTCATGATATCAAACACATTTTAATGAACATAAAAGAAAGAGATCATTAACACCAAAAGAAGAATAAGTGCTTAATGACGGTTTGCACAACCACTTACCAGTGCCTATAGCCCATTATCGATATAGGTGCAGGGACCCTGCCGTAGGAAGTAGTGTTCCTAGTTCAGTGTCGTGATTTCATGAAAAAGCTAGACTGCAGCCAGCCTAAAGTTGGCCATTTACAGCGTGATTTTCAGCCAGTTCCCGATGAACTGGCCAAAAATTTGCTCAGTAGGTGGCCCTGGTGGCCCCCCTCATTTTGAGATGCAGGTGCTGCTTGGGTATTTTGATATTTGGCTGAGCCAGCTGTCAAAATACAATAGCCACAGTTAGAGATTCACCCATCCGCTCTGTATAATGGCTTCAGTTTGATATCAGTTTAAGATGATTCTGAGATAATTTACAATTCATTGATACACTATATTACCAAAAGTATTGGGATGCCTGCATTTACACCCACATGAACTTTAATGGCATCCCAGTCTTAGTCCGTAGGGTTCAATATTGTGTTGGCTCGCCTTTTTGCAGCTATAACGGCTTAACCACTTCCCGCCCGGCCTATAGCAGAATGACGGCCAGGCGGTGGTTCAGTTATACTGACTGGGCATCATATGACATCCTTCAGGATAACAGCCATTGCGCGCCTACTGGGGCTTGCATCGTGGAGATCGTGGTGCCGTTTGTCAGTCTGACACTCCGCTACACCGATCTCGGTAAAGAGCCTCCGACGGAGGCTCTTTACCACGTGATTAGCCGTGTCCAATCATGACTGATCACGATGTAAATAGGAAGAGTCAGTGATCGGCTTTTCCTCACTTGCATCTGACAGACGCGAGTAGAGGAGAGCTGATTATATGCTCTCCTCACAGGGGAGGTCTGCGCTGATTGTTTAGTGGGAAGGGGGCAACATGTGGATGGCCAGATATGTATGCCATGACCATCCACATGTTCAAATGAATGCCCAATCAATGCCCACAAATGAGCACCGATTGGCACCAGTATGTACTAAAAGACAACAGTGATGCCCATCAGTGCCCACCTATCAGTGCCCATCAGGGTCCATCTGTGCCACCTATCAGTGCCGCCCATCAGTGCTGCATATGAATGCCACCTATCAGTGCCCATCATCAGTGCCACCTCATCAGTGCCAGCTCATTGGTGCCCATCAGTGCCACCTTATCAGTGACCGTCATTGAAGGAGAAAACTTATTTACAACATTTTTTATTTAATTTTCGTTTTTTTTTTATTTGTTGCGCAAAAAATAAAAATCACACAGGTGATCAAATACCACCAAAAGAAAGCTCTATTTGTGGGAACAAAATTATAAAAAATTTGTTTGGGTACAATGTCACATGACCGCACAATTGTCATTCAAATTGCGACAGCGCTGAAAGCTGAAAATTGGCTTGGGCAGGAAGGTGTCTAAGTGCCTGGTATTGAAGTGGTTAAACTCTTTTGGGAAGGCTATCCACAAGGCTTAGTAGTGTGTCTATGGGAATGTTTGACCATTCTTCCAGAAGCACATTTGTGATGTCAGGCACTGATGTGGACAAGAAGGCCTGGCTCGCAGTCTCCCCTCTAATTCATCTCAAAGGTGTTCTGTCGGATTGAGGTCAGGACTCTGTGCAGGCCAGTCAAGCTCCTCCACACCAAACTCGTTCATTCATGTCTTTTATGGACCTTTGTGTATTGGTCCAAATCATTTTGTGAAGGGTGGATTATGGTGTGGGGTTGTTTTTCAGGATTTGGGCTTGGCCCCTTAGTTCCAGTGAAGGGAACTTTTAAAGGAGTTGTAAAGTGTCCAGGTTTTTCAACTAAATGCAATGTGGAAGAATGGTCAAACATTCCCATAGACCCACTCCTAAACCTTGTGAAGAGCCTTCCCAGAAGAGTTGAAGCTGTTATAGCTGCAAGGGGTAGTGATGGACGAACTTCCGACGGGACGTTTCAGGAACGCGGCCGATAATTTGCGAACTGTAACGTTCGCGGTGGGCCCCATTGACTTCAATGGGAGGCGAACTTTGCAAACCTCAAGGTCAAGGTCAAATTTGCAGCCACAAAATAATTACTAGCTGTGCAAACATAGTCCCACCACATGGCCAATGACATAACACATGTATGAGGTGAATCTGGGATCGACAACTACAAGCATTCTTTTTTTATATGTGAAATTGTTGTGACAATTCAGGACTGTGGAGCGCATGAAGGCAATGGAGGAGAGGGAAGGTCAGGGTAGGCAAAGGAGAGGGTGCAGGAGATGATCATCAGCAGCATGACATACAGCAATGACACCTGCACCGTGATAGAGTGATCTGACACCAGCACCGTGATAGAGAGCACTGACATCAGCAGCGTGACATAAAGCACTCACACCAGCACCGTGATATACAGCACTGACACCAGCACCGTGATAGAGAGCACTGACATCAGCAGTGTGACATACAGCAATGACACCTGCACCGTGATAGAGTGATCTGACACCAGCACCGTGATAGAGAGCACTGACATCAGCAGCGTGACATACAGCAATGACACCTGCACCGTGATATACAGCACTGACACAGCACCGTGATAGAGAGCACTGACATCAGCAGTGTGACATAAAGCACTCACACCAGCACCGTGATATACAGCACTGACACCAGCACCGTGATATACAGCACTGACACCTGCAGCCCCAGGAGGAAGTCAGCATAGCACAGGGATGGTGGGAGCCCCTCATAATATGCACAGCAGAGGTACAGCCCCAGGAGGAAGTCAGCACAGCACAGGGATGGTGGGAGCCCCTCATAATAATCAGCCACAGGAGGATGTCAGCATAGCACAGGGATGGTGGGAGCCCCTCATAATATGCACAGCAGAGGTACAGCCCCAGGAGGAAGTCAGCACAGCACAGGGATGGTGGGAGCCCCTCATAATAAGCAGCCACAGGAGGATGTGAGCACAGCACAGGGATGGTGGGAGCCCCTCATAATAAGCAGCCCCAGGAGGAAGTCAGCACAGCACAGGGATGGTGGGAGCCCCTCATAATGAGCATAGCACAGGGATGGTGGGAGCCCCTCATAATATGCACAGCAGAGGTACAGCCCCAGGAGGAAGTCAGTACAGCACAGGGATGGTGGGAGCCCCTCATAATAAGCAGCCCCAGGAGAAAGTCAGCACAGCACAGGGATGGTGGGAGCCCCTCATAATGAGCATAGCACAGGGATGGTGGGAGCCCCTCATAATATGCACAGCAGAGGTACAGCCCCAGGAGGAAGTCAGCACAGCACAGGGATGGTGGGAGCCCCTCATAATAAGCAGCCCCAGGAGGAAGTCAGCACAGAACAGGGATGGTGGGAGCCCCTCATAATAAGCAACCCCAGTAGAAATATGACACCGCTCAACCTCTTCAAACAGGAGGGTACGGGCATATAGTACGGTGTGCTTTTTTTGGACAAGGAAGTGAGTCAAATGAAGAAAGAAGGTCTGTGTGCTCGATTAAAAAAATTGTTTATAGACATATACATGGTCTACTGGTCACATGTGTTGAATTCCTCTGAGATCCATGCCTCATTCATTTTTAGAAATGTGAGGTAGTTAACACTGTCGTGAGCTAGGCGAGTACGCTTATCGGTCACGATCCCCCCTGTTGCACTGAACGTCCTTTCGGACAGGACACTGGACGAGGGGCAAGCCAAAAGTTTGATTGCAAATTGGGCAAGCTCTGGCCAGAGGTCAAGCCTACCCACCCAGTAGTCCAGGGGTTCATCACTCCTCAGAGCGTCCACATCGGCCATTAACCCGATGCTGGATCCGGATGACACCTGCCGATGGGTCAGCTGAAAGAATGGAAGTGCTCCATTCTGCCAGCCCTCTGTGACGGCGGTAACATTTCCGCCATTTTGTGTTTGTACCGGGGGTCTAAGTACGTTGCCACCCAGTACTGGTCCTTGACCCTTATGCTTTTTATACGGGGGTCCCTATTAAAACACTGGAGCATGAAGGCCCCCCATTTGCACTAAACTGGAAGCGGTGTGGTGGCCTGGCTCCTGCTCATCATCCAGGATAATGTCGTCCTCTTCATTCTCCTCTCCCCATCCACGCACAACAACAGGGATCCCAGAAAGGTTTAAAGCATGCTCTTCTTGCTCCTCCTCATCCTCCCCGGCACCATCCTCCTCTGACTCCTCTTCAGACTCCTGTTGTTCACTTGTCTCAGATAGAGTAGCCCCCCTGGGAATTCATCCAGCATTGTGACTTCTTCATCTTCCCGCTCCTGCTCCTCCACAGCATGATCAATGACACGACGCAATGCACGCTCCATAAAGAAGGCATAAGGTACCATGTCACTGATGGCGCCATGGCTGCGACTGACCAGTTTGGTGATCTCCTCAAATGGCCGCAGAAGTCTGCATGCGTCACGCATGAGCAGCCACTGGCGTGGTGAAAAAAAACCCAGCTCCCCAGAACCTGTTCTGCCGCAGAGTTCATACAGGTAGACGTTAACTGCACGTTTCTGCTGGAGCAGCCTATCAAGCATATAGAAGGTTGAGTTCCATCGCGTCGGGCAATCGCAAATAAGACGTCTGACCGGCAGATTGTGTCGCCGCTGAATGTCAGCAAGGCAAACCATGGCCGTGTAAGATCTTCTGAAATGGGCCGAGATTTTCCTTGCCTGCCGCAAGATGTCCTGGACCCCAGGGTATTTGACAACGAATCACTGCACGACCAAGTTTAAGACGTGTGCCATGCATGGCACGTGCGTAATTTTGCCCTGTTTCAATGCGCTAAGCAGATTGGCACCGTTGTCACACACCACTTTACCAACTGTCAAATTGAGCGGTGTTAGCCACTGATCTGCCTGTGAACGCAAAGCTGAAAGGAGTGCCGGGCCAGTGTGGCTCTTGGCTTCCAGGCACAACAGACGCAGCACGGCATGGCAACGTCTCACCTGGCATGTCGAATAGGTTCTGGGGAGCTTGGGCGGTGCAGCGGTAGAGACGCTAGCAGCAGAAAAGGAGGAGTCAGCCGAGGATAAGAGGGAGGAGGATGGAGTAGGAGGAGGAGGAGAAGAAGAGCCAGGCCTGCATGCAATCCGTGGCGGTAAAACCAAATCTACACGGGTGCCACGGGTTACATGCTTGACGGCCGTCAGAAGGTTCACCCAGTGGGCAGTAAAAGTGATATGCCTTCCCTGCCCGTGTTTGCTAGACGACGTGTCGGTGGTCAGATGTATCTTGGCACCAACACTGTGTGCCAGAGATACATTCACTTGCCGCTGAACATGGCCATATAGCTCTGGGATGCCCTTCTCTGAGAAATACATCCTTCCTGGGACCTTCCATTGTGGTGTTCCAATGGCCACAAATTTTTGAAAGGCCTCCGAGTCCACCAGTTTATATGGCAGTACAGTGGCGTAACTAGAACCTTCAGGGCCCCGATGCAAGAAACCATGAAGGGCCCCCCTGAACCCCAGCCAGGGCCCTTCCCTATTAGTCCGGAGGTGGAACTCCAGAGTGTGGTCACAGGTATGACCTTTGTGAGCCCTGTAGTTCCACCACTGGTATCAGTAGTTTTTTTTTTATTAGTTTTTTATTTATTTTTTTAGGTGCCCCATTGGGGGACTGTCCCTAGGCAGGATGGGGTCCCCATCCCCAGAAGAGATAAGGTCCTTTTCTCCAGGGCAGATGAATTGACTGCCCCCAGGTGAGAAGGGGCCCCTGTCCCCAGGGGAGGTGGGGGTCCCTGTCCCCACAGGAGAAGGGGTCCCTGTCCCCAGGGGGAGATGGAGGGGGTATGTAATGGTGTGTGGGGGATGGGGTCTTCTCACTCACCATGACCAAGCTGTAGGCCGCGCACTCATCCATGTTGGCCTGGGGTCCATCCAGTGTGCTGGATGGGTGATCAGCATATCTCCCAGAAAGACCTTTCATCATCTGTGTATGATGGGGGCCTGGCAGACAAGCCTGCGGTGTCCTCTGGCGAGCCGGCTCTCATAGGGCTGCACTGCATCTGTGTGCTTAAAGTTTGTTTACCCGGGAGAAATATGCAGTGCAGAGTGGGCCGGACTCGGGGAGGGGGCGGGACTCTGGCTGGGGAGCCGGCCGAGGACACAGGTCATGCAGAGAATGCACAACTAAAGAGCAGCCAGTGCGATAGTCGAGCATGGAGCTCTGCTAGTCACCCTCCACCTCCAGCCCATGTGCATGGTGCGCTGGTACCCCTAGCTACCTATGCTGCTGCCGGCCATATGTAGAGGGGGCTGCATGGGCCCCCTGCATCACAGGGCCCGGTTGCGGTTGCGACTGCTGCACCCCCTATAGTTACGCCCCTGTGGCAGTAGTTGGCGGGCTATGAGTTCTGACAAGCCAGCCGTCAACCGTTGGGCAAGAGGGTTATCCGGCGTCATCATTTTTTTTACGCTCGAACATTAGGCCCACGGAAGCCTGCCTTTTTGCAGAAAAACGTGAGCTTGGCGTGATGGAAGGTGGAGTGGAGGACAATTGTGAGTCGTCCCTAGGTGAGTGTTGGGCTTAACGCGACTATTGCGTTGACTGCAAAGATTGCAGATGGCAACGCTATTGTCAGCAGCGGACACGTTAAAAAAAGCCCACACTGCGGAGCCATGTGCCGGTGTCCTGGGAGCGCCAGATGTGACCGTACATGGTCGATGACTCGCTCCTGATACATTTGCAGTCTGCTTTGTCCCTCCTGTGCAATGTAAGTTATTCCTGCTTCTCCTCCCTATCTGCTGGTCCATATCTCCCTCTGAACTCCCCTCCTCTTCCTCTCTTGTGGGCACCCACGTGACATCACTAGACACGTCATCATCGACGTCACCTTCCCCACCGCTATAAGTAGAGATCTCGGAGTAGGCAGCAACACCGGGGACCAACGTCCTCCTTGGGCTGATCTGGGTACTGTCATCAGACTGCTGAGTGGCGGTTGTTGCTACCTCCTCTTCCTGATCCAATACCAAGAGTGGCTGCGCATCAGAAATGTCTTGATATGGATCGGAAAATAATTCCTGTGACTCAAGCGGAAGGTATGTGGTGGTGGTGGTGTTGTTGGTGGTAGTGTCTTTGGGGGTGCACATAGCAGAGAGTGAAGAAGAGGGTGCAGATCGAGAGGATGAGGAGGGTGCAGAAGAGTAAGGCTGAGTGAGCCACTCAACCAAGTCTGGTGCGTCCTTTAAAGTAATTGAACGCACTTTCTGCAACTTCCCACTTTGGCTCAAGCCTGTTGCTCCTGCCCTACCCCTACCACCCCTGCGGAAGGGACTGCCTCTTCCTCTGCCTGTCATTTTTTAAATGACCCTGTGACAAAACTCTCAGTCCCTATACTGATAAAGAACTGCTCGCAGTATAGGGCAGCAGTCAGTAGTAGTGCACCTCAACCCTATATATTGTAGACCTTTACCAGTCCTTAAGGAATAGCAGACTGTACCTCACTCAACCCTATGTACTGTAGTACCCTATACCTTACCAGTCCTTATAAGGACCTTTGTGGAACTAGTAGGTTGTGAATGTTTAGCAGACTGTACCTCAGTCCCTATACTCATAAAGGACTACTGCAGCAGAAGGGCAGCAGTCAGCAGTAGTGCACCTCAACCCTATATATTGTGGACCTATACCAGTCCTTAAGGAATAGCAGACTGAACCTCACTCAACCCTATGTACTGTAGTACCCTATACCTTACCAGTCCTTATAAGGACCTTTGTGGAACTAGTAGGTTGTGAATGATTAGCAGACTGTACCTCAGTCCCTATACTCATAAAGGACTACTGCAGCAGAAGGGCAGCAGTCAGCAGTCAGCAGTAGTGCACCTCAACCCTATATATTGTGGACCTATACCAGTCCTTAAGGAATAGCAGACTGTACCTCACTCAACCCTATGTACTGTAGTACCCTATACCTTACCAGTCCTTATAAGGACCTTTGTGGAACTAGTAGGTTGTGAATGTTTAGCAGACTGTACCTCAGTCCCTATACTCATAAAGGACTACTGCAGCAGAAGGGCAGCAGTCAGCAGTAGTGCACCTCAACCCTATATATTGTGGACCTATACCAGCCCTTAAGGAATAGCAGACTGAACCTCACTCAACCCTATGTACTGTAGTACCCTATACCTTACCAGTCCTTATAAGGACCTTTGTGGAACTAGTAGATTGTGAATGATTAGCAGACTGTACCTCAGTCCCTATACTCATAAAGGACTACTGCAGCAGAAGGGCAGCAGTCAAGTATAATATTCTTTCTATATTTGGAAGAAAGAATATTATACGTGTACAAGCCTATTACCATACCAGTCCTGAAAAGAACCTTTGTGGACCTAATAGTAACAGCTACTGATTAAACTGACAGTCCCTCACTGCCACACACAGCTTCCTGCCTGTCCCTATTTAAACTGACAAAACACAGGCTGCTGGAACAATAACTTGAATAGCACTCAAAACTATATCCTGTACTACTTTACCATACCAGTCCTGAAAAGGACTTTTGTGGACCTAATAGTAACAGCTAATGATTAAACTGACTGTCCCTGCTGCACACAGCGTCCTGTCCCTCTCTCTACACTGACAAAAGACAGGCTGCTGCAACAATCATTAGCACAGCAGTGCCTCAAACCTATATCCTGAACTACACCTAACACCTTTACCATACCAGCCCTGAAAAGAACTTTTGTGGACCTAATAGCTAGCGATTTGGGTCACTGCAGTCTCTCCCTGCTCCACACTGCAACCTCTCCCTATAGTGACAGTAGAAAGAATGTAAAATGGCCGCCGGATCGGGTCTATTTATAAGTTAGGGAGAATGTCCAAGTGTCCATGTGCTGTAATGTCTCAATTGGCTGTCCTGTACCCCATGATGGATGTGTCATCATAGGTCAAAGTTCTTTTACACAGTAAACACGGAAGTCCGCTGGGCGAACGGCAGCAATAGTCCGCCGATTGGGCGGACTGCGAACAGCCGAAATTTGACACGAAACGACCGCCGGGCGAACTGTTCGGCCATCCATAGCAAGGGGTTGACCAACTCAATATTCAAACCTATGGACTAAGACTATGATGCCATTAAGACGACAATAAGAAAAAATAAGATTGCGCTATGGACAAATTTACCTGTTCACTAGACAAGTTTGAAATAACCAAAAAAACTACAATAAAGTGAACTATGAGGGGTTAAAGCTGCCTGTGCTTGAAACCTATCCCTCTAAATGGGAATAGGCTGGAAATCTGAAAAGTAAGTTGAGCTTTGGCGCTAAAACCTTATTAGTGTACTATAAATATGAATGCTAATACTCTGCAAGGTTAAACGAAACCTAATGTAGAAATTTCCCAAACTACATTCTATGCGTAATGTTAAACAAATTGCGTGAGATGAAAAAATGTGAATGAAATGTGTGTCTGTTATCTTACAACATAAACATGCACAAGTGTAGTGAAAAATACAGTTAATCTATCACAACTAAAAATATATATATATATATAACAACTAAAAATATGGGTGCTTTAGTGAAAAGTGCTTTTGCTCACATATGTGAGCCAATGATTATGCTCCAAAAGTGACAATCAGAAAAGCATTGTGAAAATACCAAGTAAAAACACCAAAAAAATCATATAATGTCCAATTAAAAATATTTTATAATGTCCAACTAAAAATATTGGTTCAAAGTCGCATCATCTAGTTGCTGTAAAAACGCATAAAACTTTTATCAGATAAGGAAGGTGAAGCAAGGTGACTGGTGTAAAAGGGTTGGATTCCTTTCCGGTGCGCCACTCTGTGTTGGAGAAGAAATATATATATGCGCTCACCAGACATCAAACCCTCAATGGGTTAACCAAGCAGTCACAGTATGAGCCACTGTGCAGCTCTCTCAGGGCTCTGCCTCCGCTGTGATGTGGAGATATTTTGCACTCTTCCTTCCGTGAATGATCCGTTTAGCGTTTATGCATAAAGGGAAACAGAAGTACAGCCATAGTGCAATACTGTTGTATAAACGTACTTGTTTATTAAAATCAGGTTACTCACAAAATCCGAAAAGACAAATCGCTATGAAATTGGTTGCGCCGGCGTTACTGCTTGAATAGCAGTGTAAGGTGCACGTCCTAGGCCACGCCCTACGCGTTTCGTCAGAGCGACGTCATCTGGAGCGGCCATATTGGTGCACCCTCACGTTTATGTAGGGTGCAGTGCTCTTCTGCGCTTGCGCGATGTATTAGCGCCATTTTGATTGTGGGAATGCCCTATCCGAGCCGCTGTGTGTCTATGCTATATGCTCTCTTGTGACAGTACCACCGTGGGAAGACTCTTTACT
This sequence comes from Lithobates pipiens, assembly GCF_037356315.1. Classification (NCBI taxonomy): domain Eukaryota; kingdom Metazoa; phylum Chordata; class Amphibia; order Anura; family Ranidae; genus Lithobates; species Lithobates pipiens. The sequence continues at coordinate 136,387,125 of NW_027507788.1, read as the reverse complement.
TATTGCAGACCCAGGATATACTGTGTTCTGCCGTATATCGATCACAATAAAACCTTTGCCTTTATATTTGTAATTGCGGACTCCGGGCATGGTAAATTATAAAGCACCGCAACCTACATATCTATTCCAGTATGCTTATAAGAAGAATATTAACAACTATACATGAATACATTCAATATCTTCCGATGTATTTATAAAAATGTCAACAACTATACATAAATACAATCAATAAAATTAATACAATATATGTAGAAAATATATAAACCGTACAAAAGTATAAAAGGAGAAAAAGAATTAAAATGTATGAGGACTATATATGTTTTTAATATTTTTAATAGTAATTCCCTAACCAACTACATACTGCATATATTGCCTGTAGGACTCTCCGAGTACAGGATTTTTTTATGTATGTTTTCGGTGTAAATTATAATTATAATAGTTAAAAACAAAAATATAAAAAACTGTATGTCCACTGCCTTAGTGAATGGATATATTCCCAAAAAAGGAACAAGGAGAATAAAATGAATTAAAATGAAAGGCGTGGAACGAAATGGAAAAAACTAAACTAAAGGTGTGAATATGTGTATGTGTGCTTCTATGCTCACACAAATTCTAGGGGATATTTACCAATAAGGTAAAATGAATATAATATGGGGAGATGTTAATACCTGCTCATTTGAAGAACATTCTTTTAAGAACATTTTTTAAGGCAATTTGTTAGTAGGGCAAGCTAAATGGAAAAAGTGCAGTGAAAGGAAACTGGTAGTGAGGATGGATGGGGGACTCAGTATATTAAGACCTTGTATATGGCCGTACATGTTGTTAAACGTATCCTCCTGTGGGGGACAGACCTTTTTAAGTGGTTCTTTTTCCTGTGATGCCACAGATTATTGAGGGGGGGGAGGTGGGAGGGGAAAACCTCCTTAGTTTGTGGGTCGAATGTTATACTATGATTTATCGGTCTTTTGGTCTATATTGGTCCTACCTTGAACCGGTAATGTATAATTATAAGTTTAGACTGGGGGAGTTTTAAAAGTTCGTTAAAAAGCAGTTCAAATCCAGCTCTACGTTCATTCCCTGGGGTTGGAGGGTATCTAAATTGTATATCCATTTGGTTTCATTTCTGGATATTTTGATGGTTTTGTCCTCACCTCTCCAGTGGGCCCTTACCTTGTCAATACCATAAAATGTCATCTGTCCTGGGTCACGATTATGGTAATCTCTAAAATGTCTGGAGACACTGTGATTGGGATACCCTTTTTTGATATTCCTAATATGTTCCCCAATTCTAGTTTGGAGTTCTCTCGTGGTACGTCCTACATACTGTCTGGGACAGGGGCACTCTATGATGTAGGTGACATAAGTGCTTTTGCATGTAATGAGCTCATTTATTCTGTATTCTTTTTTGTTTGAAGCTGACTGAAAAGTGGTTCTTTTCTTTTCAGTTTTTTTACTATTTTTACAAGGGAGGCATATGCCGCACCTGAAAAAACCTTTCAGATTACCCACTACTTTAATTTGTTTCGGGGGATCAATAGTATTTTTAACAAGTTTGTTTCTCAATGTAGGTGCCCTTCTGTAAATAAATCGCGTTTTTTTTGGTAGGATATCTTTGAGTGTGTGATCTGCTTTCAGGATAGGCCAGTGTTTCTTGATGATGGATTCCACCTCTTTATGTTGCCTGTTGTATCCCGTAAGGAAAGCAACTGGTAAGTTGTTAATTTTATCTCGTTTTTTATCTTCCAATAATTTGTTCCGTTCCATTTGTTTTATTTCGTTTTTGAGTTTGCGCAGACCCCTTTCATCATATCCCTTATTTCTGAACCTTTCTATTATTATTTCCGCTTGTTGTTCATAGTCAATGCTACTGCTGCAGTTTCTGTAAAGTCGCATCAGTTGGCCCTTTGGTATGTTCCCCAACCATTTAGCATGATGACAGCTATTTGTGGGAATGTAGCCGTTGCGGTCGGTGGGTTTGAAAAAAGTACGTGTGCCCAGTCTGTTTCCTTCTTTGTATATTTGTAGATCTAAGTAATCTACACTGCTGTTGTTGTAATTACCAGTGAATTTTATATTGTAAATATTGTTGTTGATCTCGTTGAAAAATTCTTGTAGTTGTTCAGAACAACTACAAGAATTTTTCAACGAGATCAACAACAATATTTACAATATAAAATTCACTGGTAATTACAACAACAGCAGTGTAGATTACTTAGATCTACAAATATACAAAGAAGGAAACAGACTGGGCACACGTACTTTTTTCAAACCCACCGACCGCAACGGCTACATTCCCACAAATAGCTGTCATCATGCTAAATGGTTGGGGAACATACCAAAGGGCCAACTGATGCGACTTTACAGAAACTGCAGCAGTAGCATTGACTATGAACAACAAGCGGAAATAATAATAGAAAGGTTCAGAAATAAGGGATATGATGAAAGGGGTCTGCGCAAACTCAAAAACGAAATAAAACAAATGGAACGGAACAAATTATTGGAAGATAAAAAACGAGATAAAATTAACAACTTACCAGTTGCTTTCCTTACGGGATACAACAGGCAACATAAAGAGGTGGAATCCATCATCAAGAAACACTGGCCTATCCTGAAAGCAGATCACACACTCAAAGATATCCTACCAAAAAAACCGCGATTTATTTACAGAAGGGCACCTACATTGAGAAACAAACTTGTTAAAAATACTATTGATCCCCCGAAACAAATTAAAGTAGTGGGTAATCTGAAAGGTTTTTTCAGGTGCGGCATATGCCTCCCTTGTAAAAATAGTAAAAAAACTGAAAAGAAAAGAACCACTTTTCAGTCAGCTTCAAACAAAAAAGAATACAGAATAAATGAGCTCATTACATGCAAAAGCACTTATGTCACCTACATCATAGAGTGCCCCTGTCCCAGACAGTATGTAGGACGTACCACGAGAGAACTCCAAACTAGAATTGGGGAACATATTAGGAATATCAAAAAAGGGTATCCCAATCACAGTGTCTCCAGACATTTTAGAGATTACCATAATCGTGACCCAGGACAGATGACATTTTATGATATTGACAAGGTAAGGGCCCACTGGAGAGGTGAGGACAAAACCATCAAAATATCCAGAAATGAAACCAAATGGATATACAATTTAGATACCCTCCAACCCCAGGGAATGAACGTAGAGCTGGATTTGAACTGCTTTTTAACGAACTTTTAAAACTCCCCCAGTCTAAACTTATAATTATACATTACCGGTTCAAGGTAGGACCAATATAGACCAAAAGACCGATAAATCATAGTATAACATTCGACCCACAAACTAAGGAGGTTTTCCCCTCCCACCTCCCCCCCCTCAATAATCTGTGGCATCACAGGAAAAAGAACCACTTAAAAAGGTCTGTCCCCCACAGGAGGATACGTTTAACAACATGTACGGCCATATACAAGGTCTTAATATACTGAGTCCCCCATCCATCCTCACTACCAGTTTCCTTTCACTGCACTTTTTCCATTTAGCTTGCCCTACTAACAAATTGCCTTAAAAAATGTTCTTAAAAGAATGTTCTTCAAATGAGCAGGTATTAACATCTCCCCATATTATATTCATTTTACCTTATTGGTAAATATCCCCTAGAATTTGTGTGAGCATAGAAGCACACATACACATATTCACACCTTTAGTTTAGTTTTTTCCATTTCGTTCCACGCCTTTCATTTTAATTCATTTTATTCTCCTTGTTCCTTTTTTGGGAATATATCCATTCACTAAGGCAGTGGACATACAGTTTTTTATATTTTTGTTTTTAACTATTATAATTATAATTTACACCGAAAACATACATAAAAAAATCCTGTACTCGGAGAGTCCTACAGGCAATATATGCAGTATGTAGTTGGTTAGGGAATTACTATTAAAAATATTAAAAACATATATAGTCCTCATACATTTTAATTCTTTTTCTCCTTTTATACTTTTGTACGGTTTATATATTTTCTACATATATTGTATTAATTTTATTGATTGTATTTATGTATAGTTGTTGACATTTTTATAAATACATCGGAAGATATTGAATGTATTCATGTATAGTTGTTAATATTCTTCTTATAAGCATACTGGAATAGATATGTAGGTTGCGGTGCTTTATAATTTACCATGCCCGGAGTCCGCAATTACAAATATAAAGGCAAAGGTTTTATTGTGATCGATATACGGCAGAACACAGTATATCCTGGGTCTGCAATAAGTAAAGAGTCTTCCCACGGTGGTACTGTCACAAGAGAGCATATAGCATAGACACACAGCGGCTCGGATAGGGCATTCCCACAATCAAAATGGCGCTAATACATCGCGCAAGCGCAGAAGAGCACTGCACCCTACATAAACGTGAGGGTGCACCAATATGGCCGCTCCAGATGACGTCGCTCTGACGAAACGCGTAGGGAGTGGCCTAGGACGTGCACCTTACACTGCTATTCAAGCAGTAACGCCGGCGCAACCAATTTCATAGCGATTTGTCTTTTCGGATTTTGTGAGTAACCTGATTTTAATAAACAAGTACGTTTATACAACAGTATTGCACTATGGCTGTACTTCTGTTTCCCTTTATGCATAAACGCTAAACGGATCATTCACGGAAGGAAGAGTGCAAAATATCTCCACATCACAGCGGAGGCAGAGCCCTGAGAGAGCTGCACAGTGGCTCATACTGTGACTGCTTGGTTAACCCATTGAGGGTTTGATGTCTGGTGAGCGCATATATATATTTCTTCTCCAACACAGAGTGGCGCACCGGAAAGGAATCCAACCCTTTTACACCAGTCACCTTGCTTCACCTTCCTTATCTGATAAAAGTTTTATGCGTTTTTACAGCAACTAGATGATGCGACTTTGAACCAATATTTTTAGTTGGACATTATAAAATATTTTTAATTGGACATTATATGATTTTTTTGGTGTTTTTACTTGGTATTTTCACAATGCTTTTCTGATTGTCACTTTTGGAGCATAATCATTGGCTCACATATGTGAGCAAAAGCACTTTTCACTAAAGCACCCATATTTTTAGTTGTTATATATATATATATATATTTTTAGTTGTGATAGATTAACTGTATTTTTCACTACACTTGTGCATGTTTATGTTGTAAGATAACAGACACACATTTCATTCACATTTTTTCATCTCACGCAATTTGTTTAACATTACGCATAGAATGTAGTTTGGGAAATTTCTACATTAGGTTTCGTTTAACCTTGCAGAGTATTAGCATTCATATTTATAGTACACTAATAAGGTTTTAGCGCCAAAGCTCAACTTACTTTTTATGATGCCATTAAACTCAATGTGCATGTAAAGGCAGTCATCACAATACTTTTGGTATTATAGTGTAAGGGCATTTGACCTCTTATGACCTACTTGAAATGGGCTTTGAATTCCCATAGACTTGTATGAGAATGCAATATCCATTTGAAGCAAATAAAAACTCCCCAACATAAGACCTTAGATATGCTTTCTCCTTTGGTCCTCATCCACATAAAGACTGTGCTGAGAATTCTGCTCTTCTGCGGATCCTGGAAGATATTTCTCTGCAGGGGTTCTTATGCAAACTGAGAAAAAAAAAGTGTGGTTGTCCACAGCTGAAATAGCCACAAGAGGGGACAGAGACAGGAAACTCCCTGCTAACCGGCAATTACAGAAAGAAAACACAAGTAAACCCATTGACCTTGCTGTGTCTGTGTTGCCTGGACTTAAAAGTATGAAGTTGCTGCACCGTATTAAGTCACAGAAGTCACTAATAAAGAGTAGGGATTAGCTCAGGCATGTTCAAATCCTAGTCCAAACCCACCTGAGCGATCCCACCACATGTATACATGCATCTGCAGGATGAAGAATGCCTTGGCAGCTTACGATTGGTTCAGTACAATGACAGCTTCCTGGTGGGATCACTGAGGTAGGATCAGACTAGGATTCGGACATGCCTGAACTCATCCCTAATTAGGAGTAGGGATGAGCCGAACACCTGGTTTGGTTCGCACCAGAACCTTCGAACGGACCAAAAATTCATACAAACGTTAGAACCCTATTAAAGTCTATGGGACTGGAACGTTCAAAATCAAAAGTGCTAATTTTAAAGGCTAATATGCAAGATATGCAACAGACAACACCAGCAATAAGGGGTATCTTCAGGTGTATACTGTGCTGGAGACACACAACACCTACTAACTCCTGCAGATGCCTGTATTAGAGAATACCAGCAATAAAGGGTAGATAAAGGTGTATACTGTGCTGGAGGCACACAACACCCACTTTAACTCCTGCAGATGCTTGAGAAAAGAACACTGTCCCTGCCTATCTTGCTCTTTCCCTGCACGCCGGAACACACTACACAAGGCTGCCGTGCTGGCGGCCTTATATAGTGTGGGGCGTTTACTAAACCCCCTGAGCTATAATTGGCCACAGGCATCCTGCCTGTGCCCAAATACAGTGGTGTGAAAAAGTGTTTGCCCCCTTCCTCATTTCCTGTTCCTTTGCATGTTTGTCACACTTAAGCGTTTCGGAACATCAAACCAATTTAAACAATAGTCAAGGACAACACAAGTAAACACAAAATGCAATTTGTAAATGAAGGTGTTTATTATTAAAGGTGAAAAAAAATCCAAACCATCATGGCCCTGTGTGAAAAAGTGATTGCCCCCTAAACCTAATAACTGGTTGGGCCACCCTTAGCAGCAACAACTGCAACCAAGCGTTTGCGATAACGTGCAATGAGGCTTTTACAGCGTCCTGGAGGAATTTTGGCCCACTCATCTTTGCAGAATTGTCCTAATTCAGTTACATTAGAGGGTTTTCGAGCATGAACGGCCTTTTTAAGGTCATACCACAACATCTCAATAGGATTCAGGTCAGGACTTTGGCTAGGCCACTCCCAACTCATCCCAGTTGAAGTCTCCACGACGTAACGCGTAGGAACCCGGAAGTGACGCCCATATCCGGTTTAAACTTTATGCTGTCTGTCTTATGTACTTCGCTTGTGAGTAGTTTTAAATCTTTTTAATAAAATTTATACATGTTTGAAATACTACACTATGGCGGTCCTCTTTAATCCATTTCCTTGAGCTTACCTGCCATTCATGAGGAAGTTAGAGAAGTCTCCCAAAGATTGTGTTACACAGCCGTTTCTGCAATCATCTTGATGTCCATTACTTATTTTGCTGTTTACCCACAGCAGTGAGGTAATTACATAGCATTTGCACTTTCTGCACGGACCATCACGGATGGATTGACTACCCAGCACGTTGCACGTTTTATTTAGTGTGTCTACCGAATTGCACGATTTGATCTGATTGTGTATGGGACATTTTAATCACGTTGGTCACTTGGATTTAATATTTTATATATATCTTTTCCTTCTTTTTTTATACCTGTTTTTTTGCTCCATTTTATACCTTGCAACAAGTCTCACCCACTTTATATATATGTATTTTAGTCTATATGATAAACTTGCGTCTGTTTGCACATAAAGTCACTTTATGGTTTATGCACTAGTTATCACCTTAACTTATGCACAGATATCTGTCTTTGCTCCACTTTGTACATATTGTAATAAGTTTACACACTCTATATATGGATTTTAGTCTATATGACAAATTTGCGTCTTTTTGCACATAGAGTTATCTTATACACCAGCTATTACTCTAAATATATGCACAGGGGCATTTTTTGATTTATTTATGCACAGTTGCACTTTATATGATTTTATAATCGCAGATTTGTGGCTTACTGCGATTATTGTATGGTTTGAAATTAGCGCATCACATTTTTTATTCTAATAGGCCACTCCAAAGTCTTCATTTTGTTTTTCTTCAGCCATTCGGTGGTGGACTTGCTGGTGTGTTTAGGATCATTGTCCTGCTGCAGAACCCAAGTTCGTTTCAGCTTGAGTACACGAACAGATGGTCGGACATTCTCCTTCAGGATCTCTTGGTAGACAGCAGAATTCATAGTTCCTTTTATCACGGCAAGTCTTCCAGGTCCTGAAGCAGCAAAACAGCCCCAGACCATCACACTACCACCACCGTATTTTACTGTTAGTATAATGTTCTTTTTATGAAATGCAGTGTTCCTTCTACGCCAGATATACTTGGACACACACCTTCCAAAGAGTTCCACTTTTGTCTCATCGGTCCACAGAATGTTGTCCCAAAAGTCTTGGGGATCATCAAGATGTGTTGTGGAGAAATTGAGACGAGCTTTGATGTTCTTTTTGCTCAGCAGTGGTTTTCTCCTTGGAACTCTGCCATGCAGGCCATTTTTGCCCAGTCTTTTCCTGATGGTGGAGGCATGAACGCTGACCTTAACTGAGGCAAGTGAGGCCTGCAGTTCCTTGGACGTTGTTGGGGGGTCTTTTGTGACCTCTTGGATGAGTCGTCGCTGCGCTCTTGGGGTAATTTTGGGCGGCCGGCCACTCCTGGGAAGGTTCACCACTGTTCCATGTCTTCGCCATTTGTGGATAATGGCTCTCGCTGTGGTTCGCTGGATTCCCAAAGCTTTGGAAATGGCTTTATAACCCTTTCCAGACTGATAGATCTCAATTACTTTCTTTCTCAATTGTTCCTGAATTTATTTGGGTCTCGGCATGATGTGTAGCTTTTAAGGATCTTCTGGTGGACCTTACTGTGTCAAGCAGCTCCTATTTAAGTGATGCCTTGATTGTGAACAGGTGTGGCAATAATCAGGCCTGGGTGTGGCTAGAGAAATTGAACTCAGGTGTGGACAACCACAGTTATAGTATGTTTTAACAAGGGGGGCAATCACTTTTTCACACAGGGCCATGATGGTTTGGATTTTTTTTCACCTTTAATAATAAACACCTTCATTTACAAATTGCATTTTGTGTTTACTTGTGTTGTCCTTGACTATTGTTTAACCACTTCAGCTCCGGACCAATAAATACCTTAAGGACCAGAGGTCTTTTTGCAATTTCGCACTGCGCTGCTTTAACTGGTAATTGCGCGGTCATGCAATATTGCACCCAAACGAAATTTGCGTCCTTTTCTTCCCACAAATAGAGCTTTCTTTTGATGGTATTTGATTGCCTCTGCGATTTTTTTTTTTTGCGATATAAATGGAAAAAGAGCGAAAATTTTGAAAAAAAAAGATATTTTCTTCTTTTTGTTATAAGAAAAATCGAATAAACTAAATTTTAGTCATACATTGAGGGCAAAATTTATTCAGCCACATGTCTTTAGTAAAAAAAATGTCAATAAGCGTATATTTTTTGGTTTGCGCAAAAGTTATAGCGTCTACAAACTAGAGTACATTTTCTGGAATTTACACAGCTTTTAATTTATGACTGCCGATCTCATTTCTTGAGGTGCTAAAATGGCAGGGCAGTACAAATCCCCCCCAAATGACCCCATTTTGGAAAGTAGACACCCCAAGGAAATTGCTGATGGGTATGTTGAGCCCATTGAATATTTATTTTTTTTGTCCTAAGGGATTGAATAATGACAAAAAAAAAAAAAAAAAATTTTTTTTACAAAAAGTTGTCACTAAATGATATATTGCTCACACATGCCATGGTTATATGTGGAATTGCACCCCAAAATATATTCCGCTACTTCTCCCGAGTATGGGGATACCACATGTGTGGGACTTTTTGGGAGTCTAGTCGCGCACGGCACCCCGAAAACCAATCACCACCTTCAAGATTTCTAAGGGTGCAAATTTTTGATTTAACTCCTCACTACCTATCACAGTTTCGAAGGCCATAAAATGCCAAAATAGCACAAAACCCCCCAAAATGACCCCATTTTGGAAAGTAGACACCCCAAGCTATTTACTGAGAGGCATGTTGAGTCCATGGAATATTTTATATTTTGCCACAAGTTGCGGGAATATTACAAACTTTTTTTTTTTTGCACCAAGTTGTCACTAAATGATATATTGCTCACACATGCTATGGGCATATGTGAAATGACACCCCAAAATACATTCTGCTGCTTCTCCTGAGTACGGGGATACCACATGTGTGGGACTTTTTGGGAGTCTAGTCGCGCACGGCACCCCGAAAACCAATCACCACCTTCAGGATTTCTAAGGGTGCAAATTTTTGATTTAACTCCTCACTACCTATCACAGTTTCGAAGTCCATAAAATGCCAAAATAGCACAAAACCCCCCCCAAATGACCCCATTTTGGAAAGTAGACACCCCAAGCTATTTACTGAGAGGCATGTTGAGTCCATGGAATATTTTATATTTTGCCAAAAGTTGCGGGAATATTACAAACTTTTTTTTTTTTTGCACAAAGTTGTCACTAAATGATATATTGCTCACACATGCTATGGGCAGAAGTCAAATTACACCCCAAAATAAATTCTGCTGCTTCTCCCGAGTACGGGGATACCACCTGTGGGGGACTTTTTGGGAGCCTAGCCACGTACGGGACCCCGAAAACCAAGCACTGCCTTCCGGATTTGAATATAAAATGCTACCAAAAAACCTGTTAGCGATGGCAGGGATCAGGCCTGACTCTGCGATCGCTGCAGTTATGTGTTTAGTGTTTTGTAAGTGACAGTGATCGATCGATACTGCACTTGGGTGGGCTGGGCAGAGGGGCAAAACGCAGGTGCCAGCAGGTATTTGGGCTGATCCCGCTAACAATGCGTTTTTTTGGAACCCTAAACTGCTGGGGACGCTAGTATAGATCTGATCAGATCAGATATTGATCTGTTCAGATTCTATACCACTACGGGAGGTGTATGCTTTGCGTGTGGGTGTTAGCGGTACTGGCACTAACCTAGCGCTGCCTGGGGCGACGCAGACCCTGACCCTAAAACCTAATTGATATCACCCGCCGGGTGATCAGGGGGTTAAACCTTTATTGGGTAATAAATGGTGGGTGCCCTGATGCTATAAAAAACAAACTAACCAGAGTCACCCGTAACACTTATGCGGTGATCAGTGGTGAAAGGGTTAACTAGGAGCAATCAGGGGGTTCAAATTTTTATTAGGTAGTATATGGGGGTCCCTGGCGCTATATAAAAACCTGACGGGGAACCTAAATAACTAACTGGCTAACCAGCGTCACCAGTGACACTTATACTGTGATCGCTGGTGAAAGGGGGTGAAAGGGTTAACTAGCAGCAATCAGGGGGTTAAAACCATTATTGGGTAGTATATCGGGGTACCTAGCGCTATAAAAACCTGGCGGTGAACCTAAAAAAATAACTAGCTACCTAGCGACACTAGCGACACTGATGCAGCGTTCAGAAAAATTATCGCTTAGTGACACTGGCAAAAGGGGGTGAAAGGGTTAACTAGCGGAAATCAGGGGGTTAAAACCATTATTGGGTAGTATATCGGGGTACCTAGCGCTATAAAAACCTGGCGGTGAACCTAAAAAAATAACTAGCTACCTAGCGACTGTAGCGACACTAATGCAGCGATCAGAAAAACGATCGCTTAGTGACACTGGCAAAAGGGGGTGAAAGGGTTAACTAGCGGCAATCAGGGGGTTAAACCCATTATTGGGTAGTATATCGGGGTACCTAGCGATATAAAAACCTGGCGGTGAACCTAAAAAAATAACTAGCTACCTAGCGACACATGCAGCGATCAGAAAAATGATCGCTTAGTGACACTGGCAAAAGGGGGTGAAAGGGTTAACTCTAGGGGCAATCAGGGGGTTAAATCTTTATTGGGGGGTGATAGGGGGCTACCCTGGACCTAACACTAACTGTCCTGACAGTTTTTACTGTCACAACTGACACTGAATGCATTGATCAGTAAAGAAATGATCAATGCAATCAGTGACACTGTGACTGGGGGGGGAGGGGGGGCGGGGGGGATCGGGGGGCGATCGGGGGGGGGGATCGGGGGGGGGGGGGGGTTTGTGTGCCTGTGTGTACCTACATGTCAGTGTAGTGTTGGTGCACACTTACTTTTACTCTTCTCCTCGTAGTCCGGTCAAAAAGACCGCCCCGAGGAGAATGACATCACTTCCTCCTTCCTGTGTAAACAATACACAGGGGAGGAAGCTTCTCATTGGCCAGGAGCGATCCAGAGGGGGTGGCCGAAAACCAACGGCCATCCCCTCATCACGGAGCGCTCCTGGACCGAATCGGACCGCCGTAACCAGCGGGAGGGGGTCCGATCGGACCCCCCACCCGCTGGAAGGCAATCACGTAGATGTACGTGATTGTGCCTGCCTGTGCCATTGTGCTGACGTACATTGGCAATACGGCGGTCCTGAAGTGGTTAAATTGGTTTGATGTTCCGAAACACTTAAGTGTGACAAACATGCAAAGGAACAGGAAATGAGGAAGGGGGCAAACACTTTTTCACACCACTGTATGGCTCTCCTCGCTGCCAGCGCTGTGATTGGCCAAGCATGCGGGGTCACAGTGCATGCTTGGCCAATCATGAGCCAGCAATGCACTGCGATGGCGTAGTGCATTGTGGGCCGTGACCGCCACATGAATTTGGTGCGAATGGTCCAAAAAGTTCTGAATTCGCCGACCAGGTCGAACGGCCGTTGTTCGAGTCAATCATGCGTTCGAGTCGAACACCAAGCTCATCCCTAATTAGGAGCTACTGTTGCTGTGATTTTAGCTTTTCTTTTTTTTGTACCTGTTCTATAGCAGTTGTATTATAGGAGAATTCCCCATACTTTAGGGAAAGATTTATTCACTTCCCATTGCGCATCCAGGAAAAATCAAAAGAAAGCTTACACCTGCCACCATTTTATTCTACAGGGCCTCTGCTTTCAAAAAATATACAAGTGTTTGGGGGTTTAACAACTTGGCAACAGCCTACTGCATATATATATACTGCGGCAAGGTGGCTTGGCTGTGCAAACCGACATACCCGTATGTCAGTATATGCATGTGATGGTGCGGGACTCTATGTCCACCGGCCACCCGCGATCGCAGTACAGAGAGGCAGAACGCGGATCTGCCTATGTAAACAAGGTCGATCCCCAATCTGACGGCGGACAATATGGAGATCTGCTGTTCCTAGTGATCAAGTGATCTGTGTTGTGCCAGTAAGCCCATCCCCACAAAGTTATAACACACCCAGATAACACAGTTAACCCCTTGATTGCCCCTTAGTGTTAACCCCTTCCCTGCCAATGTCATTTATACATTCATCAGTGCATTTTTTTAGCACTGTATTGGTGGTACTGGTCTCCACAAAGTGTCACTTAGATTTGTCTACCGCAGTCCCGCTAAAAATCGCAGATCACCGTCATTACCAGTAAAAACAATTTAAAAAAATTAAAATTCCCTAAATCTATCCCCTATTTTGACGCTATAACTTTTGCGCAAACCAATCAATATACGCTTACTGGGATTTTTTTTTTTTTACCAAAAATATGTAGCAGAATGCATGTTGACCTAAATTGATGAACAAATTCGATTTTTTTAATTTTGTTTGGATGTGTATTATAGCAGAAAGTATTTTTTTCAAAATTGTCTTTTTTTGTTTATAGCACAAAAAATAAAAACCACAGAGGTGATCAAATACCACCAAAAGAAAGATCTATTTGTGGGGAAAAAAAGGACAATTTTGTTTGTGTACAGCGTCGCATGTCCGCACAGTTGTCAGTTAAAGTGGCGCAGTGCCGTATTGAAAACAATGATCTGGTCATTAAGGGGGTAAATCCTTCCGGGGCTAAAGTAGCAAAGTAATTTTGTAACAAAAAATTTGAAAGATTTAAAAAAAAAAAGTCTGTGTAGAAAGGTGGTTACGTTTGACAAATCATGGATAATTCGAGAAAAAAAATAGACGGACTGATCGATACATAGGTGGAAGGTAAGCTCACCTGGTGATCCTGAGCTGGCAGTGTATGCAGAGCAACCATGAAATCATTGCTAATCTTTCCTGCAGCACAGATACCCCATCTAGTGGCCATACTGAGGGATTACAGCTTCTCCCAGAACACAGATACTGCCAAGTGTTCTCTGTTCCTGTGCTTGCCTGCCAACCTGCCTTTATACTGAAATGTACTGGGTGTGTCTATTTCTTTATAGTTAACAAGAAAAAAAAGATACTGCTGACAAATCATTGCCAGAGATGAAGCCAAGGTCTTTTACCAATGATTGCAGTGACACTTAGCTGCTGGTTAATGTTACTGCCTGCCAGTAGAAGCCATTGTGGACTACAAATGTATTACAAATTACTGCAGAATCACCATCAATTCCAACCTTCTTATACTGTATATGTGGATATAGAACCATTTCTTTATTGATCATATCAGTGATTTTAAAATTCAAGAAATTGAGTGCAGAAAGTTTACCAAATGTAAAAAATGAATTTGTATCTTAAGCCCCATACACACTACCAGATTTTCTGCTGAGTTTTTCCTTTAGACTTACCAAAACCATGTAGTTGAAGGACCTGCCTGATTGCATACAAACTGAAACTCCTAAGGCTCGGTTCACACAGGGGCGACTCAGATCTGACTTCAGGTCGCCCCTAGTCGCCTCAGGTCGGACAACATTTAAAAATCAATGTAACTGAATAAGAGCCGTCTTAATGCACGCTACTGAAATCGTTCCGACTTCAAAAGAAGTTCCTGTACTACTTCAATCCGACTTGTAGGCGACTTGTACCCATTGATTTCAATGGAGGTCGCCTCCAAGTCGGATCTCTGTATATACGGAGGCGACTTTGACAGAATTATTAGCTCTGAAGGGGGAACTCCACGCCAAATTTATGAAAAAAAAAAATGGCGTGGGTTCCCCCTCCGAGAGCATACCAGGCCCTTAGGTCTGGTATGGATTCCAAGGGGAACCCCCTATGCCGAAAAAACGGCGTGGGGGTCCCCCCAGATCCATACCAGACCCTTATCCGAGCACGCTACCCAGCCGGCCAGGAAAGGGGGTGGGGACAAGCGGGCGCACCCCCCTCCTGAGCCGTACCAGGCCGCGTGCCCTCAACATGGGGGGGTGCCTTGGGGGAGGGGGGCGTGCGGCCCCCCACCCCAAAGCACCTTGTCCCCATGTTGATGAGCACAAGGGCCTCTTCCCGACAACCCTGGCCGTTGGTTGTCGGGGTCTGCGGGCGGGGGGCTTATCGGAATCCGGGAGCCCCCTTTAATAAGGGGGCCCCAGATACCGGCCCCCCACCCTATGTGAATGAGTATGGGGTACAATGTACCCCCACCCATTCACCTGTAAAATAAAGTACAAAAAAAACACAACACACAAGATAAAATAGTTTATTGCACAGCTCCGGGGGTCTTCCATCTTCGGGGGTCTTCTCGCCGGACTCCTCCGCTATCTTCTTCTAGCTCTTTTGCTAGCGGAGGAGCCCGGCTTTCTTCCTCACCGCCGCCCTCTTCTTCCGACTTCGGGGGTCTTGTCCCCCTCTTCGGTTCTTCTGCCGGGCCACCGCGCCTTCTTATAGCTCTTTTACAGGCGGTGGCCCGGACTTCTGTCGCCGCCTTCCGTTCTTCTTCTTCTTCTTCTCCTGGAGATGTTGACTCGACACTCTCTCCGGCCGCAATGCCAGGGATGCGCTGCGCAGCGACTTATATAAGGACAAGGGGCGGGGTCATCGGTTGATGTCACGGCTCAGGAGGGGGGGCCGCGGCCGCTCGTCCCCACCCCCTTTCCTCGCTGGCCGGGTAGCGTGCTCGGATAAGGGTCTGGTATGGATCTAGGGGGACCCCCATGCCATTTTTTCGGCGTAGGGGGTTCCCCTTGGAATCCATACCAGACCTAAGGGCCTGGTATGCTCTCGGAGGGGGAACCCACGCCAAATTTTTTTCATAAAATGAGTTCCCCCTTCAGAGCTCATTCTCTGATTGGCCGCGGCAAAAGTCTCCTGGCCTGGGGCGACTTGTAAGGTCGTGTCTAAGTCGTGTTCAAGTCGTCTCAAAGTTGCCTCACAAAGTTGTCCTGAAGTCGTGTCGCCCCTTTGTGAACCGAGCCTAAGGTTTGACCTCATATTATATGGTTTTGGTAAATCTGAAGGAAGAACTCAGCAGAAAATCTGATAGTGTGTATGGGGCTTTAGTAGCAGTTCATACACTTTTTAGCATATGTTGGGTTTGACAGAAATGTGTAGTGGTTTTGTTTTGACTTTCTTTATTAAAGTCAGGACTATAATAAAGTGAACATTTAAAGTGTAAAGAAATGTTATTTTGTTTTAGCCATTTAACCACTTGCCGACCGCCGCACGACGATGTACGTCGACAGAATGGCACGGGCAGGCATAAGGGCTTACATGTACGTCCTTGCCTGCCCGGTGCCTGCGGCGGTCGGTATTAGTTCGGGAGCGATCCCGGACGAGGGGACGGCCATTCATTCATGGCCACCCCCTCGCGATCGCTCCCGACGAATGAAAATGTCCCGTGACATCACTTCCTCTCCTGTAATGTAAACACAGGAGAGGAAGTGATGTATTCTCTCCTCCGTGTCGGTATTTTTCGTTCTGGCACCGAGGAGAGAGCATCGGTGAGTTGCACAAGCACTACACTACACAGTAGAACATGCCAGGCACACTCACACCCCCCCTTTACCCTCCGATCACCCCCCAATTACCCCTGCCCCCCCAGTCACAGTGACACCAATTGCTTTTTTTTTTTTTTTTTTTTTTTGCATTGGTGTCATTTGTGACTGTAATAACTGTTAGGGCAGTTAGGGTTAGCCCCCTTTAGTTCTAATGTGCCCCCCTAACCCCCCCAATAAAGGTTTAACCCCGTGATCACCCCCCCTCGCCAGTGTCACTAAGGCTGGGTTCACATTGCAGCGGTTTATGAGAACGAATGTGATTCGCACCGCACTGCAGTGCAAATCACATCCGATCTCTGTGCGATTCGAGTTCAGCCATACAGATAGTATGGCTGAATTCGTGTCGCACCCGCCACACCCGCCGCAAATTCGCACGGGACCCTTTTTTTGGCCCGCAGCAGAATCGGATCGCATGGGTGTTCACACCATGCGATACGAGTTTGCAGATCGCACTGCGATATGCGAACTGATCTGGGGGTGTCATTAACATTTCACTGACACTCCCAGCAGTTCGCATAAGGCAGTGTGAACTGCCGCCGGGAGGCATGCGATGCGGGAACCGGCCGCGGATTCATGGCGTTCCCGCATCGCTCCAGTGTGAACCCACCCTAATAAGCGATCATTTTTCTGATCGCTGTATTAGTGTCACAGGTGACGCTAGTTAGGCAGGTAGGTATTTAGGTTCGCCGCAGCTTTTTATAGCGCCAGGGACCCCCATATACTACCGCATAAAGCCCCCTGATTTCCCCCTAGTTAACCCTTTCACCAGTGATCACCATATAACTGTTACAGGTGACGCTGGTTGGTTAGTTATTTTTTTATAGTTTCAGGGCACCCGCCATTTATTACCTAATAATAAAGGTTTAACCCCCTGATCACCCGGCGGGTGTCATTTGTGACTGTAATAACTGTTAGGGCAGTTAGGGTTAGCCCCCTTTAGTTCTAAGGTACCCCCCTAACCCCCCCAATAAAGGTTTAACCCCGTGATCACCCCCCGTCGCCAGTGTCACTAAGGCTGGGTTCACATTGCAGCGGTTTATGAGAACGGATGTGATTCGCACCGCACTGCAGTGCAAATCACATCCGATCTCTGTGCGATTCGAGTTCAGCCATGCAGATAGTATGGCTGAATTCGTGTCGCACCCGCCGCACCCGCCGCAAACTCGCACGGGACCCTTTTTTTGGTCCGCAGCAGAATCGGATCGCATGGGTGTTCACACCATGCGATCCGAGTTTGCAGATCGCACTGCGATATGCGAACTGATCTGGGGGTGTCATTAACATTTCACTGACACTCCCAGCAGTTCGCATAGGGCAGTGTGAACTGCCGCCGGGAGGCATGTGATGCGGGAACCCGCCGCGCATTCGTGGCGTTCCCACATCGCTCCAGTGTGAACCCAGCCTAATAAGCGATCGTTTTTCTGATCACTGTATTAGTGTCACAGGTGACGCTAGTTAGGCAGGTAGGTATTTAGGTTCGCCGCAGCTTTTTATAGTGCCAGGGACCCCCATATACTACCGCATAAAGCCCCCTGATTGCCCCCTAGTTAACCCTTTCACCAGTGATCACCATATAACTGTTACAGGTGACGCTGGTTGGTTAGTTATTTTTTTTATAGTTTCAGGGCACCCGCCATTTATTACCTAGTCTCACTAGTGTACCCCTAAACTTAGGGGTGTCTACTTTCCAAAATGGGGTCATTTGGGGGGGGTTTGTGCCATCTTGGCATTTTATGGCCTTCAAAACTGTAACGCCCTTAGAAAGCCTGAAGGCGGTGCTTGGTTTTCGGGGCCCCGTACGCGGCTAGGCTCCCAAAAAGTCCCACATATGTGGTATCCCCGTACTCAGGAGAAGCAGCAGAATTTATTTTGGGGTGTCATTTCACATATGCCCATAGCATGTGTGAGCAATATATCATTTAGTGACAACTTTGTGAAAAAAAAATAAAAAAAAATTAAAGTTTGTAATTTTCCCGCAACTTGTGGCAAAATATAAAATAATCCATGGACTCAAAATGCCTCTCAGCAAATAGCTTGGGGTGTCTACTTTCTAAAATGGGGTCATTTGTGGGGGTTTTGTGCCATCTTGGCATTTTATGGCCTTCAAAACTGTAATAGGTAGTGAGAAGTGAAATCAAAAATGTACGCCCTTAGAAAGCCTGAAGGCGGTGCTTGGTTTTCGGGGCCCCGTACGCGGCTAGGCTCCCAAAAAGTCCCACATATGTGGTATCCCCGTACTCAGGAGAAGCAGCAGAATTTATTTTGGGGTGTCATTTCACATATGCCCATAGCATGTGTGAGCAATATATCATTTAGTGACAACTTTGTGTAAAAAAAAATAAAAATTTATTTTTTGTCATTATTCAATCGCTTGAGGCAAAAAAATAAAATATTCAATGGGCTCAACATGCCACTTATCAATTTCCTTAGGGTGTCTACTTTCCAAAATGGGGTCATTTGGGGGGGTTTTGTACTTTCCTGCCATTTTAGCACCTCAAGAAATGAGATAGGCAGTCGTAAACTAAAAGCTGCGTAAATTCCAGAAAACGTACCTTAGTTTGTAGATGTGACAACTTTTGCGCAAACCAATAAATATACAATTATTGACTTTTTTTTTACCAAAGACATGTGGCTGAATACATTTTGGTCTAAATGTATGACTAAAATTGAGTTTATTGGATTTTTCTAATAACAAAAAGTAGAAAATATCATTTTTTTTCAAAATTTGCGGTCTTTTTACGTTTATATCGCAAAAAATAAAAATCGCAGAGGCAATCAAATACCATCAAAAGAAAGCTCTATTTGTGGGAAGAAAAGGACGCAAATTTTGTTTGGGTACAACATTGCATGACCGCGCAATTACCAGTTAAAGCAGCGCAGTGCCAAATTGTAAAAAGACCTCTGGTCATTTACCAGCAAAATGGTCCGGTCTGAAGGTGGTTAAGTATGTAATATTGGGCATAAACATTATATCCATGCAGCAGGTAGAGGTCTCACTTGCTTTCCAATTTCTTTGTACTGTACTGCTATGAAAAGCCAGTTTGGTTTGCTGAAATGTGCACATAGTATTGAATGAATAGGAGTGACACATTGCCTATTGACCAGCTCAGTCCAAAGTTTCACTGAGATAAGGCCAGCTGGAGTGCTCTGCAGTGTGTTTTCAGCACAAAGATTAAGTTTCAGGTCTTATAATAATGACTGGGAGCCAGAAGGACCATCTCTTGGTCACATATTTGTGTGATTGCCAGTCACTATACAGACCACCCCATGTTCTTTCTCCCCTTGCACAGAGAGAACTACGTTGTATCCTTTTCTCCTCGTTAAAGGAGAAGATTGTAAACAAAAAAGATTGTGTAAAAAACATAAAATAAAAGTAAAATAGCTAGATCAGTAGATGGGTGCACCAGTTTCGTGCATTACCTAAGGCAGTGTTTCTCAACCTTTTTTTCAGTCAAGGCACCCTTTATTATTCTGCACAATATTGGTACACCCCATTCTGAAATGTAAAAAACTAAACTAATAGTTTGTTTTTGTTTTTTTTATAATGCAGCAACATCCATATAGTAAGGACGTTAGAGGTGATTTATTGTTGTGACTCAATATTCAAACCTATGGACTAAGACTGGGATGCCATTAAACTTAATGTGCATGTAAAGGCAGTCATCACAATACTTTTGGTATTATAGTGTAAGGGCATTTGACCTCTTATGACCTACTTGAAATGGGCTTTGAATTCCCATAGACTTGTATGAGAATGCAATATCCATTTGAAGCAAATAAAAACTCTGCAACATAAGACCTTAGATATGCTTTCTCCTTTGGTCCTCATCCACATAAAGACTGTGCTGAGAATTCTGCTCTTCTGCGGATCCTGGAAGATATTTCTCTGCAGGGGTTCTTATGCAAACTGAGAAAAAAAAATGTGTGGTTGTCCACAGCTGAAATAGCCACAAGAGGGAACAGAGACAAGAAACTCCCTGATGACCGGCAATTACAGATAGAAAACACAAGTAAACTCATTGACCTTGCTGTGTCTGTGTTGCCTGGACCAAAAAGTATGAAGTTGCTGCACCGTATTAAGTCACAGATGTCACTAATAAAGAGTAGGGATTAGCTCAGGCATGTTCAAATCCTAGTCCAAACCCACTTGAGCGATCCCACCACATGTATACATGCATCTGCAGGATGAAGAATGCCTTGGCAGCTTATGATTGGCTCAGTACAATGACTGCCTCCTGGTGGGATCACTGAGGTAGGATCAGACTAGGATTCGGACATGCCTGAACTCATCCCTAATTAGGAGTAGGGATGAGCCGAACACCCCCCGGTTCGGTTCACACCAGAACCTTCGAACGGACCAAAAATTCGTACAAACTTTAGAACCCTATTAAAGTCTATGGGACTGGAACGTTCAAAATCAAAAGTGCTAATTTTAAAGGCTAATATGCAAGATATGCAACAGACAATACCAGCAATAAGGGGTATCTTCAGGTGTATACTGTGCTGGAGGCACACAGCACCCACTAACTCCTGCAGATGCCTGTATTAGAGAACACCAGCATAAAAGGGTAGATATAGGTGTATACTGTGCTGGAGGCACACAACACCCACTAACTCCTGCAGATGCCTGTATTAGAGAACACCAGCAATAAGGGGTAGATACAGGTGTATACTGTGCTGGAGGCACACAATAGCCACTTTAACTCCTGCAGATGCTTGAGAAAAGAACACACTGTCCCTGCCTATCTTGCTCTTTCCCTGCACGCCAGAACACACTACACAAGGCTGCCATGCTGGCGGCCTTATATAGTGTGGGGCGTGTACTAAACCCTCTGAGCTATAATTGGCCACAGGCATCCTGCCTGTGGCCAATTATGGCTCTCCTCGCTCCCAGCTCTGTGATTGGCCAAGCATGCGGGGTCACAGTGCATGCTTGGCCAATCATGAGCCAGCAATGCACTGCGATGGCGTAGTGCATTGTGGGCCGTGACCGCCACATGAATTTGGTGCGAACGGTCCATAAAGTTCTGAATTCGCCGACCAGGCGAACGGCCGATGTTTGAGTGAAACATGCATTCGAGTCGAACACCAAGCTCATCCCTAATTAGGAGCTACTGTTGCTGTGATTTTAGCTTTTCTTTTTTTTTGTACCTGTTCTATAGCAGTTGTATTATAGGAGAATTCCCCATACTTTAGGGAAAGATTTATTCACTTCCCATTGCACATGCAGGAAAAATCAAAAGAAAGCTTACACCTGCCACCATTTTATTCTACAGGGCCTCTGCTTTCAAAAAATATACAAGTGTTTGGGGGTTTAACAACTTGGCAACAGCCTACTGCATATATATATACTGCAGCAAGGTGGCTCGGCTGTGCAAACCGACATACCCGTATGTCAGTATATGCATGTGATGGTGCGGACTCTATGTCCACCGGCCACCCGCAATCGCAGTACAGAGAGGCAGAACGCGGATCTGTAAACAAGGTCGATCCCCAATCTGACGGCGGACAATATGGAGATCTTCTGTTCCTAGTGATCAAGTGATCTGTGTTGTGCCAGTAAGCCCACCCCCACACAGTTATAACACACCCAGAGAACACAGTTAACCCCTTGATTGCCCCCTAGTGTTAACCCCTTCCCTGCCAATGTCATTTATACATTCTCCACAAAGTGTCACTTATGCCGCGTACACACGACCAGACTTTTCGAGGGACTAAGTTTGACAGACTTTCGACGGAGTTGTGACAGAGTTCTGACGGACTTTCCGAATGAACGGACTTGGCCACACACAATCACACCAAAGTCTGACGGATTCGAACGTGATGACGTACGACTGGACTAGAATAAGGAAGTTCATAGCCAGTAGCCAATAGCTGGCCTAGCGTCGGTTTTTGTCCGTCGGACTAGCACACACACGAGCGGATTTCTCAGTAGGAACTAGGTCCGGCAGAGTTCTGTTGGAAAAATTTGAAACATGTTCCATTTCTAAAGTCTGTCAGACTTTTGCAAATCAAAAGTCCGCTGCAGCCCACACACGTTCGAATAGTCTGCCGGAATCATTCCGTCAGACTTTTGATGTTGAAAAGTCTGGTCGTGTGTACGGGGCATTAGGGTCAGATTTGTCTACCGCAGTCCTGCTAAAAATCACAGATCACCGTCATCACCAGTAAAATCAATTTAAAAAAAATAAAAGTCCCTAAATCTATCCCCTATTTTGTAGACGCTATAACTTTTGCGCAAACCAATCAATATACGCTTACTGGGATTTTTATTTTTTACCAAAAATATGTAGCAGAATGCATGTTGACCTAAATTGATGAAGAAATTAGATTTTTTTCATTTTGTTTGGATGTGTATTATAGCAGAAATTATTTTTTTCAAAATTGTCTTTTTTTGTTTATAGCACAAAAAATAAAAACCACAGAGACCACCAAAAGAAAGATCTATTTGTGGGGGAAAAAAGGACATCAATTTTGTTTGTGTACAGCGTCGCATGTCCGCACAGTTGTCAGTTAAAGTGGCGCAGTGCCGTATTGAAAACAATGGTCTGGTCATTAAGGGGGTAAATCCTTCCGGGGGGCTAAAGTAGCAAAGTCATTTTGTAACAAAAAATTTGAAAGATTTAAAAAAAAAAAGTCTGTGTAGAAAGGTGGTTACATTTGATAAATCATGGATAATTCGAGAAAAAAAATAGACGGACTGATCGATACATAGGTGGAAGGTAAGCTCACCTGGTGATCCTGAGCTGGCAGTGTATGCAGGGCAACCATGAAATCATTGCTAATCTTTCCTGCAGCACAGATACCCCATCTAGTGGCCATACTGAGGGATTACAGCTTCTCCCAGAACACAGATACTGCCAAGTGTTCTCTGTTCCTGTGCTTGCCTGCCAACCTGCCTTTATACTGAAATGTACTGGGTGTGTCTATTTCTTTATAGTTAACAAGAAAAAAAAGATACTGCTGACAAATCATTGCCAGAGATGAAGCCAAGGTCTTTTACCAATGATTGCAGTGACACTTAGCTGCTGGTTAATGTTACTGCCTGCCAGTAGAAGCCATTGTGGACTACAAATGTATTACTAATTACTGCAGAACCACCATCAATTCCAACCTTCTTATACTGTATATGTGGATATAGAACCATTTCTTTATTGATCATATCAGTGATTTTAAAATTCAAGAAATTGAGTGCAGAAAGTTTACCAAATGTAAAAAATGAATTTGTATCTTAAAGTGGTTGTATACCCTTTTTTGTAACTTTTACCTACAGGAAAGCCTATAATAAGGCTTACCTGTAGGTAAAAAAAATATCTCCTAAACCTGTACGGTTTAGGAGATATTCCCCTCGGTATGCGCCGCTGACTGCAGCGGCGCATGCGCACGAGGGGATTCTTGGCCTGAAAATCCGGCAGTGGCCGGCGGCCGGAAAGAAATCTCCCGCGCATGCGCGCGGGAGATTTCTTTCCGGCCGCCGGCCACTGCCGGATTTTCAGGCCAAGAATCCCCTCGTGCGCATGCGCCGCTGCAGTCAGCGGCGCATACCGAGGGGAATATCTCCTAAACCGTACAGGTGACGATATCGCGGCTCCGGCCACTCACAGCGCCGGAGCCGCGATACCCGGAAGAAACGCAGAGGGAGCATGTCAGCTCCCTCGGCATGGATCGTGCCAGATGTCGGGGCCTCGTTCTAAGGTAAGTATTTCATAATGAGCTAGTATGCGGTGCATACTAGCTCATTATGCCTTTTGCTTTGCAGGTGTTAAAAAAAAAAAAAAATAGCGGGTTTACTACCGCTTTAAGCCCCATACACACTACCAGATTTTCTGCTGAGTTTTTCCTTCAGACTTACCAAAACAATGTAGTGGAAGGACCTGCCTGATTGCATACAAACTGAAACTCCTAAGGCTCGGTTCACACAGGGGCGACTCAGATCCGACTTCAGGTCGCCCCTAGTCGCCTCAGGTCGGACAACATTTAAAAATCAATGTAAGTGAATTAGAGCCGTCTTAATGTACGCTACTGAAGTCGCTCCGACTTCAAAAGAAGTTCCTGTACTACTTCAATCCGACTTGTAGGCGACTTGTACCCATTGATTTCAATGGAGGTCGCCTCCAAGTCGGATCTCTGTATATACGGAGGCGACTTTGACAGAATTATTAGCTCTGAAGGGGGAACTCCACGCCAAATTTATGAAAAAAAATTTGGCGTGGGTTCCCCCTCCGAGAGCATACCAGGTCCTTAGGTCTGGTATGGATTCCAAGGGTAACCCCGTACGTCGAAAAAACGGCGTGGGGGTCCCCCCAGATCCATACCAGACCCTTATCCGAGCACGGTACCCGGCCGGCCAGGAAAGGGGGTGGGGACGAGCGGGCGGCCCCCCCTCCTGAGCCGTACCAGGCCGCGTGCCCTCAACATGGGGGGTGCCTTGGGGGAGGGGGGCGTGCGGCCCCCCGACCCCAAAGCATCTTGTCCCCATGTTGATGAGCACAAGGGCCTCTTCCCGACAACCCTGGCCGTTGGTTGTCGGGGTCTGCGGGCGGGGGGCTTATCGGAATCCGGGAGCCCCCGGATACCGGCCCCCCACCCTATGTGAATGAGTATGGGGTACAATGTACCTCTACCCATTCACCTGTAAAATAAAGTACAAAAAAAACACAACACACAAGATAAAATAGTTTATTGCACAGCTCCGGGGGTCTTCCATCTTCGGGGGTCTATTCGCCGGACTTTTTTCCTCGCCGCCGCCCTCTTCATCCGACTTCGGGGGTCTTGTCCCCCTCTTCGGT
Source organism: Lithobates pipiens (assembly GCF_037356315.1). Lineage (NCBI taxonomy): Eukaryota > Metazoa > Chordata > Amphibia > Anura > Ranidae > Lithobates > Lithobates pipiens. The sequence goes on along the minus strand of NW_027507788.1, from coordinate 136,361,812 downwards.
TCTTCTGCCGGGCCACCGCGCCTTCTTATAGCTCTTTTACAGGCGGTGGCCCGGTCTTCTGTCGCCGCCGCCACCGCCGCCGCCTTCCGTTCTTCTTCTTCTTCTTCTTCTCCTGGAGATGTTGACTCGACACTCTCTTCGGCCGCAATGCCAGGGCGACTTATATAAGGACAAGGTGCGGGGTCATCTGCGCAGCGACTTATATAAGGACAAGGGGCGGGGTCATCGGTTGATGTCACATGGGTTGATGTCACATGGCGACAGTCCCAGCATCCTCCGGGACTGTGACATCGTAAGGGGGCGGGGTCACCATGCGACATCAACCCATGTGACATCAACCGATGACCCCGCCCCTTGTACCTATATAAGTCGCCGCGCAGCGCGTCCCTGGCATTGCGGCCGGAGAGAGTGTCGAGTCAACATCTCCAGGAGAAGAAGAAGAAGAATGGAAGGCGGCGGCGGCGACGGCGACAGAAGGCGCGGTGGCCCGGCAGAAGAACCGAAGAGGGGGACAAGACCCCCGAAGTCGGAAGAAGAGGGCGGCGGCGAGGAAAAAAGCCGGGCTCCTCCGCTAGCAAAAGAGCTAGAAGAAGATAGCGGAGGAGTCTGGCGAGAAGACCCCCGAAGATGGAAGACCCCCAGAGCTGTGCAATAAACTATTTTATCTTGTGTGTTGTGTTTTTTTTGTACTTTATTTTACAGGTGAATGGGTAGGGGTACATTGTACCCCATACTCATTCACATAGGGTGGGGGGCCGGTATCCGGGGGCCCCCTTATTAAAGGGGGCTCCCGGATTCCGATAAGCCCCCCGCCCGCAGACCCCGACAACCAACGGCCAGGGTTGTCGGGAAGAGTCCCTTGTCCTCATCAACATGGGGACAAGGTGCTTTGGGGTGGGGGGGCCGCACGCCCCCCTCCCCCAAGGCACCCCCCATGTTGAGGGCACGCGGCCTGGTATGGCTCAGGAGGGGGGCCGCCTGCTCGTCCCCATCCCCTTTCCTGGCTGGCCGGGTAGCGTGCTCGGATAAGGGTCTGGTATTGATCTGGGGGGACCCCCACGCCGTTTTTTCGGCGTAGGGGGTTCCCCTTGGAATCCATACCAGACCTAAGGGCCTGGTATGCTCTCGGAGGGGGAACCCACGCCAAATTTTTTTCATAAATTTGGCGTGGAGTTCCCCCTTCAGAGCTCATTCTCTGATTGGCCGTAGCAAAAGTCGCCGAGTCGCCCCAGGTTGTGTCTAAGTCGTGTTCAAGTCATCTCCAAGTTGCCTCACAAAGTCGTCCTGAAGTCGTGTCGCCCCTGTGTGAACTGAGCCTAAGGTTTGACCTCATATTATATGGTTTTGGTAAATCTGAAGGAAAAACTCAGCAGAAGATCTGATAGTGTGTATGGGGCTTTAGTAGCAGTTCATACACTTTTTAGCATATGTTGGGTTTGACAGAAATGTGTAGTGGTTTTGTTTTGACTTTCTTTATTAAAGTCAGGACTATAATAAAGTGAACTTTTAAAGTGTAAAGAAATGTTATTTTGTTTTAGCCATTTAAGTATGTAATATTGGGCATAAACATTATATCCATGCAGCAGGTAGAGGTCTCACTTGCTTTCCAATTTCTTTGTACTGTACTGCTATGAAAAGCCAGTTTGGTTTGCTGAAATGTGCACATAGTATTGAATGAATAGGAGTGACACATTGCCTATTGACCAGCTCAGTCCAAAGTTTCACTGAGATAAGGCCAGCTGGAGTGCTCTGCAGTGTGTTCTCAGCACAAAGATTGAGTTTCAGGTCTTATAATAAGGACTGGGAGCCAGAAGGACCATCTCTTGGTCACATATTTGTGTGATTGCCAGTCACTATACAGACCACCCCATGTTCTTTCTCCCCTTGCACAGAGAGAACTACGTTGTATCCTTTTCTCCTTGTTAAAGGAGAAGATTGTAAACAAAAAAGATTGTGTAAAAAACATAAAATAAAAGTAAAATAGCTAGATCAGTAGATGGGTGCACCAGTTTCGTGCATTACCTTAGGTAGTGTTTCTCAATCTTTTTTTCAGTCAAGGCACCCTTTATTATTCTGTACAATATTGGTACACCCCATTCTGAAATGTAAAAAACTAAACTAATAGTTTGTTTTTGTTTTTTTTATAATGCAGCAACATCCATATAGTAAGGACACCCAACGTTAGAGGTGATTTATTTTTGTGACTAGTATTGCAATGTTTCTCTCCCTCATTCAGCTACTGTGACCCCAGTTACATGATTAGTAAGGTTGTATAAAGACACCAGTCCATCCAGTTCAACCTGAGTGAGTGTGGGTTTGTGTCTACAATTGTCCATATCCTTGTACAGTGTGTCTCATTAAGATGCTCATCTATTATATTATTATTTATTTAAGATACGCATATAGCGCCGTCAATTTATGCAGCTCTCCACACATACATCGCACACTCACATCGGTCCCTACCCTCAAGGAGCCTTTAATCCAAGGTCCTTAATAGGGATGGCCTTGCGGTTCGCCCGGCGGTCGGTTCGCTGCGAACTTTGCTCGTTCGCGATTCGCCAAACCGGCGGACTTCTGGCGGACATATGCGTTTACATTATGAAAGAACTTTGACCCATGACACATCCATCATGGGGTACAGGACAGCCAATTGAGACATTTCAGCACATGCACAATTGGACATACCGCCTACCTTATAAACAGATCTGATCTGGCGGCCATTTTACATTCTGTCTTTTGTCAGTGTAGGGACAGGACGCTGTGTGGAGCAGGGACAGTCCGTTTAATCACTTGCTATTACTATTAGGTCCACAAAGGTCCTTTTAAGGACTGGTATAGGTGTACAGTATATAGGGTTGTAATACACTTAGAATATACTTTCTTTCAAAGCTACAAAGTATATTCTGGTGCACTGCTGCTGACTGCTGTGCTGCTGATTGCTGAGTGCACTGCTGACCGATTCTGCAGCTGTCTTTTGTCAGTGTAGGGACAGGATGCTGTGTGGAGCAGGGACAGTCAGTTTAATCACTAGCTATTACTATTAGGTCCACAAAGGTCCTTTTAAGGACTGGTATAGGTGTACAGTATATAGGGTTGTGTAATACACTTAGAATATACTTTCTTTCAAGTATATTGTGCACTGCTGACTGCTGTGCTGCAGAGTGCTTGCTGACCGATTCTGAAGCTGTCTTTTATCAGTGTAGGGAGGGACAGTTTGGTGTTTGGAGCAGGGACAGTCTGAAAATCACTAGCAACTAGGTCCACAAAGGTCCTTTTAAGGACTGGTATAGGTGTACAGTATATAGGGTTGTACACGTATAATATACTTTCTTTCAAATATAGAAAGCATATTATACATGACCTCTATTGGTGTATATAAATTTTTTGCATGAGAGGGTGTTGTTTATTTCTGCTTTCCATTCTGCAATGCTCGGGGGACAAATTCCTCATCCATTTTTTAGCTATTGCCTTTCGTGCTATGAATAGCATCTCGTGTAGAAATATCTTTGTGTACCTGTCGGTCGAGTCTGGCAAGAGTCCCAAAAGGCACATTTTTGGGTCAAGCGTGGCCAGAGAGCCCATGTCGTCATGGAGGAATTTACTATCTGGGTCCAGAATCCCTGTACTTTGGGGCATGACCACAATAAGTGAATAAATCTGTCCGTCTCCCTTTCACACATTTGGCACAAGGTGGATTGGGAGTTTCTGTACCTGGCAACCCTGAGGGGGGTTAGGTACGCTTGATGTAATTTTGGGTCAGTCTGTCCGAAAGTTTTGGCGAAGCCGCTTTATAGATTTCCAGAACTTCCTCCCATTCCCAGTCCTCGATAGGTCCCACTGCCCTTTCCCAGCGAGGCTTAAGGCCATAAGCTATTTTAGTTGCTACTGGGGTGGAGAGTAGGTTATAGAATGCTGATATCAGTTTTTGAATATCTGTGTTTTTGATTATTGCCATGATGACATTTGATCAATCGATTTTTATTGATCTTAAAAATAAATCATATAAGATATACATCGTACAGTAAATGTCACAATACGAGTAAACAGGAGATATCCGGTAAAAAATATTAACAATCTTATAGACGTACAGTTCATCCATTAAGTAAGAGATCAATAATACGTTATAAAAACAAAAGTACAAAATTTGCTGGTATATATGATATTATATAAATGTTAGCCTCCCCTAGACACCCCAATGGGAGCTCAGCTGTGTCTTGGGTGAGGGTATTGTCACCAAAATTAAGTATTTTTAGTCACTTATAGCTACAATACATCCAAATAGAATGCAACACGAAATTGAAAACACAGTAAAAGTATATTGAAATATGGTTTAAGGTTTAAGATTATTTCAGAAAATCAGCAGCTTTTGACCATCCTTCCCATGGTGACCACCTATGTTTTTCTTTTGGTAAATTTACGTGCACTGGAGGCCATCATTAATTCATAACTGTAGTGTAAGGAATCAGTATCCAGAAGTTGGTATATAGTTGGAGGTGTTGTTGATTTCCATAATCTGGTTATGGATATTCTAGCTGCCAGGACGACATGTGTCGTTACATGACGAAAAGGTTAGGGTATGTCTTCTATAGTCAGATTCAATATCGCTAATCCAGGTGAAAAAGGAATTTGTATTTGAGTTATGTCTGATAATATAAGAAAAAAGTTTTTCCAGAAATTTTGGTGTTTATTGCAACTCCAAAAAATATGAAACATGTCACCTTTAGCGAAATTACATCTCCAGCATAAGTCCGATAAAGTTGAATTGTAGGATGTTAATCTTGATGGAGTCAGATACCATCTAAGTGTAATCTTTTGAGTAAGTTCCCATAATGCTGAACTTTTAGTAGTTTTGTAAACACTTTTTAATGCTTGTTCCCATTGTTGGTCTGTAAAAGACTTTTGTAAGTCATTTTCCCAATGTGTATGAGAGGTTGATTTTGTGAAAATACTTTTGAGGTGTAAGATATTATATATTAAGGAGATTCCACTTTTGTGGGCTGAGGAAGAGTTAAGAAACCCCCATATTGTTGGCGAGATATTGTATAAAGGAAGTTTGAGTTTATTGAGGCATTGTTGTATGAGGGCATATGTAGAGATGTCGAGTGAATGTAGTAAGTTAAATAGTTTTTTTAGGACAGAAAAGGATTGCGTATGTGAACCTATAAGAAGTTGGTTTATGTATTTGATGCCTTTTTGAGGCCAATGTTGTAGGGATAGGTCATGTGATAAATGGTGTAAAGATTCGATAGGGATCGATATTTGTGGCATATTTGGTTCACAATGTATTTCTTGGTTTAAAATTTTCCAAGCTTTGGTCGTGGCAATCATGGTAGGAGGTAAGTCTTTGGGCAGTTTAGTCCTCAGTGGAGTACTTAGAAGCCAGTCCCTCAATCCGGGATGTAATAGAAAGGTATGTTCAATGTTACTCCAGAGTTTACTTGGGGGGTTTTGGAACCATTCTTTAGATTGATCAATTATTACTGCTATATAGTAATCTTCTAAATCAATAGATCCCGAACCTCCCGCCAATTTGTGATTTCTTAGTTTGGAATGAGCACATCTAGGTTTTGTTCCGTGCCAGATACATTGGTTGAGTAATCTTTGTAGAGATGTAAAGAAGTATTTAGGAATGGGGATAGGTAAAGTTCTAAAAAGGTAAAGGATTTGAGGCAAATGCATCATTTTGAATGCTGCTAATCTTCCGGTCCATGAAAGTTGAAATTTAGTGATCTTTTGGGAATCTATAAGCAATTTATTCAGAAGGGGTTTACAATTTGACTTACAAAGGTGTTTCGTAGATCTTGTGAGTTGTATACCCAAATAAGAAATATTATCTTCAGACCACGTGAAGGGGTATTGGGCTTGTAGGAGGTTTCTAGTGGTAGCATCTAATTTTAGATCCAATATATGTGATTTGGTTGTATTTAGTTTGTATAAGGATATCTGACTGAACCATTCCAATGTTTCGCAAGCTGCGGCTAGTGATGAGGTAGGGTTTGGTAATATAAGAATTATATCATCCGCAAAAAGACAAATTTTATGAGAGGTGGAACCCAAGGTTATTCCCGTAATCTTAGAGTTTTTACGTATATGTTCAGCCAAGGTGATAGCGGACAACCTTGGCGTGTACCATTTGATATGTGGAATGGTTGGGAAAGCATATTGGCGGAAAATACTTGAGCCGATGAGTGAGTATACAATGCCATGATAGCATTGTATATGTAATCTTTAAATCCGAATTTTAATAGGACCTTTTGTAGATATTTCCACTGTACCCGAACTAACGCCTTCTCTGCATCCAAAGAGAGAAGCAGAGAAGGCGTTCCACTAGACTCCACATGATGAATTAGATCTATCATTCTTCGTGTTGCATCAGGAGCCTGTCTCCCATTAATGAAGCCAGATTGATCTTTATGTATCAGATCAGGGACAATGGAAACTAGGCATCTAGCTATAGTTTTAGCATAAATTTTTAGATCAAGGTTAAGTAGATAAATTGGTCTAAAATTTTGGGGTGAGGTTGGGTCTTTCCCAGGTTTCGGGAGCGTGACAATGAGTGCTGATAATGATTCTGCAGGGAAATTAGAAGACGATGTGGCTGTATTAAAGAATTTTGTTAGATGGGGAGTCAGATATGTAGAGAGTTGCAAGAATTTCTGTGGTAGAGAATGTTATATCATATTTTTGAAAAAGGAGAGCTCTAAGTTCCTGTCTAAGCTGCATTAGTTGAGCTAGAGTATTAGATTGTGATGAAACTTTGTGTTCAGACTCTAATTTAGCAATTTGGGAGGTAAGGGAATCAATTTGTTGTGTTTTTTTCTTTTTGTAAACCAAACTAAGTTTCATAATAATACCTCTAATAACTACTTTATGTGCATTCCACACCACGGCAGGATCCGACACTGAATCAACATTTAGTTCAAAATATTCTGACAGGTGATTAGCAATTTCTTTAGAATATACTGGATGTTGTAATATGTAATTATTGGCTCGCCATAGAAAGGAATTCCGCTTGGGGGAGGTGTCATCAATGGTAATGGAAATTGGATTGTGGTCAGACCATGTCATGGTGAGGATAGCAGACGAGCTAACATTTTGTAATAACCATTCATCTGTAAGAAACATATCGATTCTGGAATAAGACTTATGGTGAGGGGAAAAGTACGTGTAGTCCTTCTCTGTTCCATGGTAACATCTCCAGACATCGTAAAGATCGAATTAATTCAGTATTTGACCCAAAGGAGATGGATTCCTTTTTGCCGCTGAGGTGGTGTCCATATGAATATCCGAAACTAGGTTGAAATCTCCACATACAAGGAGAAGATCTTGTTTTATCTTGTTGACTTTGGTAAAGACTTTCTTAAGGAAAGTTGCTTGATGTGAGTTAGGAGCATAAAGATTGAGAATTGTGTATTTGTTTCCATTAATTGTGCAAATTAGAATTATGAAGTGACCGTTAGGATCATATATTTCTTGTAGGGAGGTAAAGTCAATGTCCTTGTTTATTGCTATGAGTACTCCTCTCTTTTTAGTGGTGAAAGTGGAATGAAAAATATGAGGGAATTTGTTGTTTCGGCATAAAGAAGATGACGTGGAAGTCAGATGCGTCTCCTGGACACAAAGAATGTCGTTGTCAAATTTTTTTGCTGAATGCCATAGGGATTGTCTCTTAACCGGATGGTTGAGTCCTCTGGCATTTAAGGATAATATTTTAAATTGCATAGTAGCTGAAATGAATTAAGATTGATAAATGAAAAAGGATAACACTTACAGTTAGTAGATAATAGGTGGATCGTAGGAAGAATTATCAAGATTTAGCGTTGTAATGAGTTAATTTGACTGGTATTTGGATGCGTAGCTGTTATTAAACCTGAAATGAGAACTGTACTAAAACAATCAAAAAAAGGAAAAAAAAGACGAGTCGTAAACTTATCAGTCACAAATACAACAATAATTTGGTGGTTTGTGATAAACACAAATAGAAGCTGAAACAGCTAAACCGCTGTTGGAGGAAACAGTTAATACCGGTGGAACGGAAGACAGAACTAATTTCCATGAGGGGATATTATATACGCTGTAGATGGATCATTTAAGAACCAGATATTTCCATTGGTTGATGATTCCGGGATTCCTGATTGCGTTGGTATAGCAGAGGTATACGTTTTGATAAAGATGGGTCAATTGTTTTGGGGAGATCTAGAATTATCCCCCAATCCTTCAGAAGCTTGATGCCCTTTTGTAGATCATTAACAACATGTGTCGATCCATTTCTAGTAATGATCAATGTGGCTGGATATCGCCATTTATATAGGATTTTATGATTGCGCATACTCTTAGTTATTGGATTTAAGTCTCTTCTTAGTTGTAGAGTGTGTTTGGAAAGATCAGGGAATATTTGTACACCCTCGAATGGGTGTGGAAGTGGGCCTTTGGATCTAGCTTCATACATAATTTTTTCTTTGACATGGAAAAAGTGAATCCTCATAAGTACATCTCTCGGTACCGAAGCTGCCAAATGTTGTGGTTTTGCAATTCTGTGTATTCTATCAATAATCAAGTCTCTTGGTGTAATCTCTGGTAAAATTGTACGAATCAAGTCTTTTGCGTATTTGGTCAAATCTGGCGTATTAAAACTTTCAGGGACACCCCTTAATTTGACATTGTTACGTCTGGAACGGTCTTCCAAATCGCCCAGCTTGGCACGGACCCATTCCTGTTCATCTTTCACGTCATCATAGGCGTCAATGAGATCATTCACTGTGTGTGAACATTCTGTCATTCACCTTTCTATAGTGGAGACTCTGTTGTCTAATGAGCTCATATCGGCACTTAATTTATGAAATAGGTTTGACAGATCTGACACTAATGAGGAATGTAGCGATATTAGCATTTCCTTTAATGTAGTGTCTATAACTGGTTGCCCTGATGTGGGGAATGATTCCATAGGAGATTGTAAGGCCTAGTTAGTTTGTAGAGAACTAGAAGCCTGGGTCTGTAGTGCTTGTGAATGAGGCTGTACTATTAATGTATCTATCATCATTTTTGCTCTGGCGGGGCTGTTTAGCAGAGAGTCAGCACTGTTATTTTGAGTAGGGGATTTAGGTATTTCTCCTTTAATTATATTCTCCTGTTGTAACAAAATGTGATTGATCTAATAAATCAAGCACTAACAGCACTTTGCTGCATATTGGGACAACTTCTATTATCCTATTGTTCCCAAAGTGCAGTCCAAATCTGTTTGTTACACCACTCTAATCACAGTGATTGCCAACAACCAGTATCAAAACATGGAAAATGAGCAAAAACAAGTCCAGCAAGAGTGACTCAGAGTGTTTCCAATCAGTCTATATGGAAGGTACATGCAGGATAGGAGGAATCATCCCGTGTTGTAGATATGAGTGAAGTTTGTCCTACACCTTCACCGTTTGCACCGCTGTGTAGACCCACATAGATGGTAGCTTACCAGAAGCGATCTGCTTTAAGGCCTGTCTATTTAGTCCCGCTGTATAGGCACCTCTTATCTCCTCCTGCCTCCTCCGTTTTTTATTTTGCTGTCCTCGTTACAGGTAATCGTGTAAAAAAAGCAAGGGGTCCAATATCGTGTTATACCCTTTATTATCAATAGCCCTCTCCCCCCTTACAAAATGCGCTTACTTAAAATCAACATATTAAAAGCATATACAAAGGTTGCCAGTGCTTCAGATTGAACGTCTCACCGTCAGGCTGATATCCTCTTACGTCACTGCCTGTCAGTCGAGTCCCGAGTGTTCGTCTGCTCCTGTCCAACCTCACTACTCGGGTGGCCACGCGCTGAAGCGTTTCGTGATTACGTCTTCAGAGGGCGTGGCCACGCAGTGTACGCTGTAGTTATTTATACTGGGATCAATGGTGAAGGAGCAACGTCATATCCTCTACGGTGTCACTCGTTCTCCCCCCCTCTTCCCCTCCCACCTGTCTAGGCAGCTGTCCGCAACTTATGTCTTTCCGGTTTTCTTATTCATCCTCAATCTCATTTCCGGATTCCGAATGTGGTGTCCCCGGATGTTGGAAATCAGAAAGCCGTCCACACAAGTGTGTTACCATCCCCTCTCACAGTACAACCTATGCTGGTACCGCGCGGGGATGCCGGGAAGATTACGTGGTTATTGTTCATATTAAATATGTCATGCATTCTTATTATTCATATTAGATATACCAATTACGCTAAAATCACTATAAAAAGTATAAAACATTAGTTAAAAACAACAAACCAATTATTGATAGTTTGCTATTGCACATTCCAACGGGTTTTTTTGTTTTTATTTATTAACCCATATTCATTATTGGCTCTGATCACATTTTTATTTATCCTATTTTGATTGAACCTCAGGTAATAATGCCTCCTTATAATGTTTTTTCCTCATTTGTTAACACTATACCTTATATATGGATGGTATAATTCTTAATTTATAGTGATAATGAATATGTGCATTATTTGTAAAGTTATACTGGGCATAGACTTTCTATTCTCTACAGACCATTATACCCAATGTGTCGTTAATACTAATATTTCTTTCTAACTGCCTTTCCCAATAATCTCTATTATGCTGGCTATGCTAAGAAGTCTATATCTGAATATTTCTCCATTCACTTTTTCAGACCCACCCCCCTCTAATTAATAGTTACTAATATGGCAATTTACATCTAATTCAATGTTGAGGCCTTTAGGACTGAGTGTGTCCGTTAAAAAAATCCATTCTGTTTCGCGCCGGGAAATCTCCCTTACCATATTTGCTCCTCTCCAGTTAGGGTACAGTTTGTCTATTTCCCAAAATTTTAATCCCTTTGGGTCTTTCTTATGTTTGTTCCTGAAGTGCAACAAAACACTGTGTTCTTTATACCCTATACTTATATTATAAATATGCTCCGCCACACGTGTGGTGAGCATGCGTTTAGTACAGCCTATATACATTAGGCCGCATGGGCACTCTAATGCGTATACTACATGTGTGGATCTGCAAGTGATACACTCCTTGATTTGAAATTCTTTTCCATTGGCCGTAGATGTAAATTTAGTCAGCCCTCTTAGGTGTGTGGTCACTTGTCTGCATGCTTTGCATCTTCTGCATGCATGGAAGCCTGTTTGTTCCCAAAACATTTTTAGCCTTTTAGGGGGGTCCAGGACCTTTTTGACCACTTGGTCACCAAACGTAGCATTTTTTCTATATATAAAAGGTGGTTTTTGTGGTAAGGTCTTTCCTATTACTCTGTCCATCTGGAGTATATGCCAATGTTTGGAAATAATGGCCTCTATGTCTTTGTATTGCTTATGATAATGAGATATAAATCCCCATTCATAAGTGGTGTCCAATTGCTTACTAGTTGATTGTAAACAGAGATCCTGAGTTTTTTGGCCTATATCATTAATTAACTTGTCTAATACCGGGCTTTATATCCCTTCTCTTCAAACTGTAATTTCAAAGTATTTGCTTGTGTAGTATATTTGTTGTACAGTTACGTCTTATCCTTGTGAATTGCCCTTTGGGAATATTCATCAACCATTTTGGGTGGTGTCCACTCTGTATGGGGATGAAGCTATGCCTATCTGTACTCTTGAAGTATATTTTAGTGTATAGGTGATTCCCTTCTTTTATTACCACTACATCCAAATAATGTATTCGTTGCCGATTCCAGCTGTAGTCTAGTTTAATGTGGTTTGGATTACTATTTAGATGTTCCGTGAATTCTTCCAATGATGTCTCTGTGCCCTCCCATATGAGAAACACATCATCTATGTATCTACTGTAGAATGTGAGTTCCCTGCGTCTGTTTTGGTAAATCCACTTGTCTTCCCATTGGCTCATAAACAGATTCGCAATACTTGGAGCGAATTTGGCTCCCATGGCGACTTCCATCTTCTGTCTATAGAAGTCACCATTGTACCAAAAATAGTTATGGGTAAGACAGTAATCCAATATCATGCCCAAGAATTTTTTTTGCTCAAAAGGGATATCGTCCCTATTACTGAGAGCCCAATTGAGTGCTAACAAAGCGTCGTCGTGTTGTATTATAGTATACAGTGACAACACGTCTGCAGTGACCAGGTGTGTTTCCTTCTCTGTTGATAAATTTACTTGTCTAATTTTTTGTATGAAAGCTGTAGTGTCTTTCAAATACGCTTTAGTAGTCTTGACACTAGTTTGTAAGAAAATGTCCAGATATTCACCTAATCTTGCTGTAACTGATTCAATACCATTTACTATTGGTCTGGCAGGCGGTTTTGAGGCATCTTTGTGTATTTTGGGTACTGTGTAGATGGTAGGGATCCTATTATAACTAGGGCTTAAATATTGTTTCTCTTTTTTTGTAATTACTCTCATGTAATATCCATAATCCACTAGATTACATAACGTCTCTCGGTACTCCTATGTGGGGTCACCTTTAAGTTGAATGTATGTATCCTGATCTTGTAGCATGGACTGTAATCGGGAGTGGTAGTATGATTTATCCAAAATCATCACTCCTCCCCCTTTATCCGCTGGCCGTACTACTACTAAATTTTTCCTCTTTTCCAATGCCTTAATACCATCTGTGATGTGCTTAGGATTAACCTGTTTGTGTAATTGTAAGGCCTCAAGATCTTTCAGTGTTAGTTGTTTAAAAACTTCCACCTGGTGGTTCGAGGGATGTGGGGGGTTAAATAATGATTTATTTTTCAGTCCACTGTTTATCCCTATAGTGCCATTGATCTTATTGGCCCATGTGCTTGTATCATTAAACCGTATTTCTTAATGTTTAATTTTCTTACATACTTGTGTATGTCCATATAAACATTAAATGAGTTCCTAGGTTTTGTTGCCATACATTTAAGACCTGCATTTAGGATATTTGTTTCTTTTAGTGTTAGAGTAATACTAGACAAGTTATATATGCCGCTTACTCACGTTCTCTGGGCCTTTTTCTGCTGGACGCGGTGTCCAGCTCTGACACCTCTTCGTGTCCTGCTCTTGTGGGGCCTTGTGTCGTGTATTGTGTCTCCCTCTGTGGGGGTTGCCACCATGCTTGTTGGTGGTTATTCTCCTGTTGTTCTGAGGGGAGTGCGGTGTAGTTTCCCTGAGGCGCTGAAATGCCGTCGGCGCCATTTTGGGTTTCACTGACCTGTTCTCCGGGAGCATACATTAGTGTTGTAAGCTTTTTCGGTCGGTATTCACCCATTCTTTTACGTGACATCGTTAAACGGGATGTCCGTTTGCTATTTAGTAATGTTTTTGGACGGAATCGCGGTCCCATTTGGATCCAAATCGTTTTGTTATTTCCCCTCATGATGGAGCTCTGTGTTTAAGCGTCCATCTTCCGTGCTGGCCCGACCCTTCATTTTGCCATGATGACATTTGAAGCGGGCTGAGGGGGGGATGATGGGAATTGAGCGTGGGTTGCATGTGTAACTTGTAGATATCTAAAGAACATATGATCGGGAAGATTGTACTCCTCTTTGAGTGTGTGGAAGGTTTTTAAGGTCTCATTTGTAATTAAATGGTGGAGGTAGAAGATTCCATAGGTGCAATCCACATCAGGGATTTGCCAGAATTCAAGTAGGGTCTTGTTGTACCATAATGGGGTGAAGTCGTTATGTTGGGGAATCTCTAGTTTAGCGGAGGCAATGTCCCATATGAGTCTGTATGATGCACTAGGGCCTTCTCACCAGTCCCTAAACAAGTATTTCCGGTGCTTATTGTTATCGCACAAATTGGGTCTTTAGTGTATCTGGCCCACTTGGGACACATTAGCTGGAGAAACCTCTCTCTGTCTGTCTTGTCAATGTGGTATAGTTGTGATAATTGGGACTCAATATAGAATAGGTTGAAATCCGGTAATGCCATACCTCCCAGGTCAGTTGGGTTTTTTAGCGCCTGCCATGCCAGTTTGTGTCTGTTAGGACCCCATACAAAAGGTTTAAGGAGGGCTTCTAGGGTCTTGAAGTATTTCAAAGGTAAGTATGTTGGGGAATGCCATATAACATATAATACTTTGGGAAGTAGAACCATTTTGATTAGATTTATTCGGCCCCATACCCCCAGTGGCAGGCGAGCCCAAGTCCTAAGCTTAGTTTTCACATAGGATATAAGGAGTTCAATATTTAGATGTATAAAGTCTGTTGACATTCTGGATACATGTATCCCGAGGTTTTTGATGGTACTAACTCTTTGGAGTGGTAAACTGGCCTGTGACTCGGTTGGTGGAAAACTGTCTATTGGTAATATCTGTGATTTCTCCCAGTTAATTTTTAAACCAGAGAAGGTTCCAAATTGTTCAATTGTGCGTAGTGCCACCCACAAGGAGGGTCCTGGCTCTTCCAGGTATAGGAGGGTATCATCCGTGTACATACTAATCTTTTCAATCAAATTACCGGAGCATAGTCCTTTGATTTCTGGATTATCCCGGATGGATATGGCTAGCGGCTCAGCAGCCAAGGCGTATAGCAAGGCGAAAGAGGGCAGCCCTGCCTTGTGCCTCTGGGGAGGTCAAACTGCTTGGAGGGCCATCTGTTCGCCATCACCCTGGCCGTGGGTGACTGATACAATAGTTGCACCCATTTAATAAATTTAGGGCCAAAGCCATACCCCTCCAGACATTTCCAAAAGTACTCCCATTCCACTGAGTCAAAGGCTTTTGCCGTGTCTAAAGTTACTACCACCCGAGATCCTGCTTCCATGTGTGTGGCCTGTAGGTTAATGAACAATTTGCGTAAATTGAAGGATGTGTTGCGACCCCGGATGAATCCCGCCTGGTCGACATTTATTAGAGAAAGGATAACTTTGTTCAATCTCAAGAATAGTACCTTGGCGAGGACTTTTATGTCTACTTGGAGTAGGAAGATTGGATGATATGATTCCGGATATCCTGGGTCTTTCCCCTGTTTGGGAATGAGCACTATTACTGCCTCTCTCATAGACGGAGGCAAGGAAAAGGTTTTCGAACAGATGGTTGTATAGTGTGAGCAGCTTTGGAGTAAGAAGTTCACTGTACTGGGAGTAAAACTCGATTGGGAGACCATCGGAACCAGGGGATTTGGATCTGGCAAAACTGGCTATAGCCGTGGCTATTTCGTCTGTGGTGAGGGGTGCCTCAAGAAGGTCAAGCTGGTCTGTTGTCAGTTGAGGGTGGGTGATGCTATGTAGGAAGGCCGTCCTCTGGTCCGTTGGGTCTGTAGTCGTTGTTTTGTATAGATCCGCAAAGAAGTCTCTAAATCTAGCAGTTACAATATGCGGATCCGTTATCTGATGGCCCCCCGGTCTATGTAGTGTGATGACCACTGGGGGTCTATCCTCACTATGTACCAGGTAGGCCAAAAGCTTGCCTGCCTTTTCTCCATGTTCAAAACATTTTTGCTTTGTGAAAAACAGTTTTTGCCTGGCCTTTGTAAACTGAAGTTAAAGTGGAAGTAAACCTATGGATTTAAACAGTTAAAAAAAAAAAGGCATGCCGGGAATGCTAACTGCACATTGGCTGTGCTCTCCGCCAAACTATCAAACCATCCAATGGCTGGTGTCATAACGAATCACATGTGCAGCACCATAGCAGTTGAAGATTAAACAGAGGCAAAGATGGCAGCTTCCTTGGCTGAAAACGATAGGGGAGTTTACTTCCACTTTAAGTTGCCACTATGGATTGCTATCTCTGGGGTAGGATTAGTGGCATATTACCGTTCTGTGGAGGCTAGTTCTGCTAGCGCCCTGTCAAAGATATCTACGGATTTTGTCTTAATTGCATTTATGTGGGAGGTAAGTGTCGTGCGTGCGTAAATTTTGAATGAGTCACAAATCGCTGAAATAGAGGCAGTTTGATCGTTTTCTGCAAAGTATTTCTTCCATAAATTCGGGGAGCTCGTCATCGTCCGGTAGCAAGGTCAACCAAAATGGGTTTAGGCGCCAGGGCTTTGGGGGTTTACCAACGGGGATGCTCAGTGAGGTCCAGTATGGGCTGTGATCAGATAGTAGTCTTGGGCAAAAGGCCGTTTCAATTATCCGTGGCGTTAGGGTTCTTGATAGAAGGATAAAATCAATGCGGAACATGGAATTATGGGAAGGTGAAAAGCAGGAATAGGCCTTTGTGAGGGGGAATTTGTAACGCCAGGTGTGTATTAAGTGTAAAGTGGAGGTCAGTTTAGAAAATTTTGTCTCCCTGGTAACTGCATCCATCCCCTGCGTAGTCTGGAGCCTAATGCAGGCCATAGGGTGGCATTAAAGTCTCCCATCCAGATCACTGGGATTGTGGGATGACGGGTCATAAGGGCAAGTCCCTCAATGATCACGGTCATACTGAATGGGGGGTATGTAAAAGGCCATGAGAAGGAACTGTTCACCATACAATTTGGCATGGAGAAACACATATATGCCCTGAGGGTCTGTAATTACTTCACATAGCTCGAAGTGGACTGTTTTGGCAATTAATATTGAGACACCTCTGGCGTGGGTAGTGTGCGTGGAATGGTATGCCCACCCCACCCACGGGCGGGGGAGGGCCATCTGCAGTCTCCCTTCTATATGTGTCTCTACCAATGCCACTACATCTGCTCTCTGCTTCTTTAGGAATGAGAGGACTGCCGTGCTTTTAATCTTCTCGCGCAGGCCCCTCACATTCCACGTTAGGAATTTTATAGATGTCATAGCATAACTTGTGAAAAATAACACCACTCAAGAGTTTCCCCTTTAGGATCATCCATTAAAGAGTCATGGAGTATCCAGAACATAAGTAGCATTAGAAGCTGGCATAAATCGTACCATGTATGAGATAACCAGTTAGGAGACATACCTGTTGTCGTGGTCCCCTCTGGTAATAACACTTGTGCACTGAGATATTGAGAAAATAACTGTATAACGTTCCCCTCCCCCCTCCCCGCCCTACACCCATCCCAACATGTGCGGGCTGTGTAAACTAACACCCAAGAGTTCCATCACTTGTAAACATATAAAAAAAAGCAAAAAAAATAAAAGGGAAAAATTGGGAGGATAAGAATGAAAAGCGGGAGGCTGCAAAATTTCAGCCACTGGGTATTACTGAGGCACCTGGCCATACATATTAGTACTAGGTGATTGGTAGTCACATGCCTTTGAAAGGTGTTAACAGGAGCCAGTGCTCAGTCCCATTTCCTTCTATAGCTTTGGTGATGGTGAACTCCAGGGTTTGGTGAAGCTGAACTTCGCTGCATCTTAGGGTCTAATGGAAAATATAGTATATAGTAGGGCTGAGGTACAGTAAACACCACAGCGAGCACCCTGCAGCACCTGTACATTTTCCCATAGTCGGTTTCCAAGGCACCACATGCACATTTAAAAATTGCAAAAACTGGTTAACAACCCTCTCCCCCCTCCCCGCCTTACACCCACCCCAACTTGTGTAGGCATGATCCCTTAACAACTCTGAACTACCATCTGGGAAAAACAGTAACTGCGTATTTAAGGTGAAGATGAGGAACAGTTTTAGTCGCTGGATCAAATAGCATTTCTGGGCCTGCCACCGCAAAGAAGGGTGAAGATGGGGCCTAGTTTCACGCCCCCACAAGTTGGTATAAAAGGGAGGCAGCACAGGCCAGATCCTTCATTCATCTACAGAGTCATGATTCCCAGTGGTTAGTGGGGCATAAATTCGCTGCACTATGCATGCGGTTTGTAGGACCAACACACCTCCACAGCTCCATGTGACGGATAAGTTCAGGGGTATGGAAAAAAAAAAAGGGACTCCCATGAGGGGAGCAATGAAATATAACAAGTCCACTCTAACATCCAAAAGAAAAAGAGAAACAATTTTTAAATGTGGCAAGGGTAATTAGGAAGGCCGAGTGGTGGCGGAAACAGGAAGCAAGATGATCTCACCATACGGTTCCCCTGGTGTGCGGTCACCGGTCAGTCCCTCCTGTCGTGTGCAGGCCCGCGTTCCAGCCAGGAGATGACTTCATGAGGATCCTCAAAGAACGACACTCGGCCGCCATGTTCCACTCGCAGGCATGCAGGGAAGAGCATGGAATACTTCAGGTGACGGTCGCGCAGTCTGCGTTTGGCCTCCATGAAGCTCTGTCTGTGTTTCTGTATTTCAGGCCGAGAAGTCAGGAAATATTGCCACCTTTATGTTTCCTACTGGTATATTACCTCTCTCTCTCACAAGCCGCAATGCGGCTTCCTGATCTTTGTAGTTTAAAAGCTTCACAATAAAGGTACGGGGGGGAGCCCCCTGAGGAGGGGATTTAGCGGGCATCCTATGAGCCATCTGCACCGAAAGCATGGGGGAGAAGGCCTCCCGACCGTAAGTGGTTATCAGTAGTTGTTCCAGGAACGATGTTGGGTCTTTGCCTTCCGTTCCCTCCGGGAGACCGATGAAAGTGGAGATTACACCTCCTCAGACGATTTTACATGGCGTCTTGCTTGGCGAGCAGCTGGTTAATCTGTCTCTGCATGTGTTCAGATCCAGCCTGCAATGGCGGGAGGATGTCTTCAACCGTGCTGAGGCAGGTTTCTGTCTCTGTGACCCGGTCGCGGATTTTCTGAAAATCTTGTCTAATCAAAGACACGTCCATCTTGACCCCCTACATCTGGGCGGTGAGGGACGTCCTGCAGAGTGTAATCGCTTCCAATAGTTTCTCTGTGTCTCCCTGCCCCCGCTGTCCTCCCGTCCTCTCAGCACTGCCATCTTCCTCCGTCTCCTCTCCTTCGTTCCGGCGGTACTGTGCAAGCTTTGCTGCGGATGATTTTTGGCTCTTCGGGGGGAACATGATAGCAGGCTCAGATGTAATAGTGTGAGCTTGTCAGGGCAGGCAAGGGAGGATAGAAAGAGGGTGACATAGTCAGGGCCTAGAGCTGGCTTGAGGGTCGGGTGTACCAAGATGGTGGCGGGCCTCTGTGTACAGGCTGAAGCTGCGGACTTGCCTGAGTGCAGAGTTCGATTAATAAGGTCACCTCACCGCTCTGTGTTTGAATGGCTGATGATTTACGGTGTCCAGGCAGGATGGGAGGATGGTAGCCTGCACAGGGCCTAACGTTGGTTCCGAGGACGGGTGTGCCAAGATGGCCGCGGCCTCCATGTGTAGGCCGAAGCCGGGGACTCGCCTGAGTGCGGCGGCCGTGCGGGAGGACGTCACTCCGATCAGGTCTCCGGGTGGCCAGAAAGCAAGTGGGGTATGGAGAGGGTCCCCAGGTAAGCTGCCCGCTCGAAAGGGGGGATTGTTAGAGTGGAGGATCAACTTAAAAAGCAGGATTAATGTCGGAGCTCCAGGCAAGCAGGTCCTACACCATGCTCCATCAGGCCACGCCCCCCTCTGCAGCTGTCTTTTATCAGTGTAGGGACTGAGGGACAGTCTGCAAATCACTAGCTACTAGGTCCACAAAGGTCCTTTTATAGGTGTACAGTATATAGGGTTGTACACGTATAATATACTTTCTTTCAAATATAGAAAGCATATATAGTGCACTGCACTTCTGTGCTACTGACCGATTCTGCAGCTGTCGTTTCTCAGTGTAGGGAGGGACAGTTTGGTTTTTGGAGCAGGGACAGTCTGCAATTCACTAGCTACTAGCTAGCTACTATTAGGTCCACAAAGGTCCTTTTAAGGACTGGTATAGGTGTACTATTTGGTGTGCAGTATATAGGGGTGTAATACACGTATAAAATACTTTCAAATATAGAAAGCATAGTATAGTGCATTTCCACTGAGCAGCATTGTGACTGCTGAGCGGTTCTGCAGCGATACTACAAAGAGTGACAAACGCAATAAAAAAAAAAGTATTATAACTGGTGTGATAGACCAGTGGCCCCCAAAAACAGATTGAAGCGGGGTGTTGTATACCTTCTTCCTCATGCATACTGCACTTCTCTAGAGACTTTTGTCACAGGGTCATTTAAAAAATGACAGGCAGAGGAAGAGGCAGGCCCTTCCGCGGGGGTGGTAGGGGTAGGGCAGGAGCAAGAGGCTTGAGCCAAAGTGGCAAATTTCAGAAGGTGCATGCGATTACGTCAAAGGACGCACCAGACTTGGTTGAGTGACTCACTCAGCATTACTCTTCTGCACCCTCCTCATCCTCTCGAACTGCACCCTCTTCACTCTCTGCTGTGTGCACCCCCAAAGACACTACCACCACGACCACCACCACCATATACCTTCCGCCTGAGTCACAGGAATTATTTTACGATCCATCACAAGACATTTCTGATGCGCAGCCATTCTTGGCATTGGATCAGAAAGAGGAGGTAGCAACAACCGCCACTCAGCAGTCAGACGACAGTACCCAGATCAGCCCAAGGAGGAGGTTGGTCCCCGCTGTTGCTGCCTACGCCGAGATCTCTAATTATAGCGGTGGGGAAGGTGACGTCGATGATGACGTGTCTAGTGATATCACGTGGGTGCCCACAAGAGAGGAAGAGGAGGGGAGTTCAGAGGGCGATATGGACCAGCAGATAGGGAGGAGAAACAGGCGGAACTTGGATTGCACAGGAGGGACAAAGCAGACTGCTAATGTATCAGGAGCGAGGCATTAACCATGAACGGTCACATCTGGCGCTCCCAGGACGCTGGCACATGGCTCCGCAGTGTGGGCTTTTTTTAACGCGTCCACTGCTGACAATAGTGTTGCCATCTGCAATCTGTGCAGTCAACGCATAAGTCACGGTAAGCCCAAAACTCACCTAGGGACGACTGCCTTAAGAAGGCACATGAGCTGCCATCACCGAGCCCAGTGGGAGCAATGGAACCCACAAAGCCACACTCCAGGCTCTCACCGTCCAGTCTTATCTTCTACTTCTCCTTCTCCTCTCTCCTCACAATTGTCCTCCACTCCACTTTCCATCATGCCATCCTCACGTTTTTATGGAAAAAGGCAGGCTTCCGTGGGACAAACGTTCGAGCGTAAAAAAATTATGATACCGGATAACTCTCTTACCCAACGGTTGATGGCTGGCTTGTCAGAACTGATAGCCCGCAAACTACTGCCATATAAACTGGTGGACTCGGAGGCCTTTCGAAAATTTGTGGCCATTGGAACACCACAATGGAAGATCCCAGGAAGGAAGTATTTCTCACAGAAGGGCATCCCGGAGCTATATGGCCATGTTCAGCGGCAAGTGAATGTATCTCTGGCACACAGTGTCGGTGCCAAGATACATCTGACCACAGACACGTCTAGCAAACACTGGCAGGGAAGGTATATAAGGTATATTTACTGCCCACTGGGTGAACCTTCTGATGGCCATCAAGCAATGTAACCCGTGGCACCCTTGTAGATTTGATTTAACCGCCACGGATTGCATGCAGGCCTGCCTCTTCTTCTCCTCCTCCTACTCCATCCTCCTCCCTCTCCTCCTCAGCTGACTACTTCTTTTGCGCTGCTAGCGTCTCTTCCGCTGCGCCGCCCAAGATCCCCAGAACCTATGCGACATGCCAGGTGAGACGTTGCCATGCTATGCTGCGTCTGTTGTGCCTGGATGCCAAGAGCCACACTGGCCCTGCACTCCTTTCAGCTTTGCGTTCACAGGCAGATCAGTGGCTAACACCGGTCAATTTGACAGTTGGTAAAGTGGTGTGTGACAACGGTGCCAATCTGCTTAGTGCATTGAAACAGGGCAAAATTACACACGTGCCATGCATGGCATAAACTTGGTCGTGCAGCGATTCGTTGTCAAATACCCTGGAGTCCCGGACATCTTGCGGCAGGCAAGGAAAATCTCGGCCCATTTCAGAAGATCTTACATGGCCATGACTCGCCTTGCTGACATTCATCGGCAACACAATCTGCCGGTCAGACGTCTTATTTGTGATTGCCCAATGCAATGGAACTCAACCTTCTATATGCTTGATAGGCTGCTCCAGCAGAAACGTGCAGTTAACAACTACCTGTACGAACTCTGCGGCAGAACAGGTTCTGGGAGCTTGGTTTTTTTCACCGCGCCAGTGGCTGCTCATGCGCGACGCATGCAGACTTCTGCGGCCATTTGATGAGATCACCAAACTGGTCAGTCGCAGCCATGGCGCCATCAGTGACATCGTACCTTATGCCTTCTTTCTGGAGTGTGCATTGCGTCGTGTCATTGATCAAGCCGTGGAAGAGCAGGGGCAGAAAGATGAGGAAGTCGCAATGCTGGATGAATTCCCAGGGGGGGCTACTCTATCTAAGACAAGTCCACAACAGGAGTCTGAAGAGGAGTCAGAGGAGGATGGTGCCGGGACAGATGAGGAGGAGCAAGAAGAGCATGCTTTAAACCTTTCTGGAATCCCTGTTGTTGTGCGTGGATGGGGAGAGGAGAACGAGGAGGACGACATTATCCTGGATGATGAGCAGGAGCCAGGCCACCACACCGCTTCCAGTTTAGTGCTCCAGTGTTTTAACAGGGACCCCCGTATAAAAAGCATAAAGGTCAAGGACCAGTACTGGGTGGCAACGTACTTAGACCCCCGGTACAAACACAAAATGGCGGAAATGTTATCACCGTCACAGAGAGCTGTCAGAATAAAGCACTTCCAGGCCTTGCTTCAAGAAATGCTGCATTCTGCTTTTGTGTGCGCTGGCAGAGGAGGAATTCCCACTCCCAGAGAAAGAGTTGTGGGTACCAATCCAACAGCGCCTGCAAGAAGAGGGCGGTTTGAAGATGTGTTGGTGACTTCTGATATGAGGTCATTCTTTCAGCCGACCCATCGACAGGTCTCATCCGGATCCAGCATCAGGGAACGCCTAGACCGACAGGTGTCCGACTACATTGGGTTAAGGGCCGATGTGGTCTCTCTAAGAAGTGATGAACCCCTGGACTACTGGGTGGGCAGGCTTGACCTCTGGCCAGAGCTTGCCCAATTTGCAATGGAACTGTTGGCTTGCTTCTTGTCCAGTGTCCTGTCCAAAAGGACATTCAGCGCAGCAGGGGGGATCATGACTGATAAGTGCACTCGCCTAGCTCACGACAGTGTTGACCACCTCACATTTATAAAAATGAATGAGGCATGGATCTCGGAGGAATTCAACACATGTGACTAGTAGACCATGTATATCTCTATAAATGATTTATTTAATCGAGCACACAGACCTTTTTTCTACCTTTGGCTCACTTCCTTGTACAAAAAAAGCACACCGTACTATATGCCCGTGCCCTCCTGTTTGAAGAGGTCCCGCAGCGAGTTGCTGGTATCAGTGCTGCTGTCAGTGCTCTCTATCTCGGTGCTGGTGTCAGTGCTCTCTCTCTATCTCAGTGCTGGTGTCAGTGCTCTCTCTCTATCACGGTGCTGGTGTGGTGTCAGTGCTCTCTATCTCGGTGCTGGTGTGGTCTCAGTGCTCTCTATCACGGTGCTGGTGTGGTGTCAGTGCTCTCTGTCACAGTGCTGGTGTCAGTGCTCTCTATCACGGTGCTGGTGTCAGTGCTCTCTATCTCTGTGCTGGTGTCAGTGCTCAGTCTCTATCGCGGTGCTGGTTTCAGACAGTGAGGGAGATAGCAGCAGAGAAGCCAATCAGCAGGCAGTGCCAGCACCACGGCTGAGGATCAGCACTGGACTGGCACCTCTGGACCACCGCAGTGGAGCCCTGCATAGGTGGGGGTAAGGGCCCGGGCAGAGGGAGGGGCTCAAGCACAGGCTGGCACACTGGGATACTGGCACAGGACTGCGCTGCCCTGACTGTAGCACTGATCCTCTCCTGCATCCCCTTCATAGCCTGCCCTGACCTTGCCTCTCCTCTATGGCCTTAATGCGCTCCTGAATTGTCAAAATTTCACAGATAAAAAAAGAATGCTTGTCGTTGTCGATCCCAGATTCACTTAATACTTTTGTTATGTCAGTGTCTATGTGGTGGGACTATGTGTGCACAGCTAGTAAGTATTTTGTGGCTAAAAATATGACCTGTAGGTTTTTAAGGTTCGCCTGCCATTAAAGTCAATGGGGTCCACCACGAACATTGTGGTTCGCAAACTTTTGGCCGCGTTCGCAGTTCGGGTTTGTCCCGTCGGAAGTTCGTCCATCACTAGACAGGAGGGATGTCTGCTGTACACATGGCATGCAATAGTCTTAGAATAAGAATTTGTATGTCTATTTGGTAATCTAGCAAAGAGGGTATTGTCAGAAAGTCATATAATGTATACATGGCCAACTACCATCTAATGTGGATAGCCAACTATAAAACAGTGATATAGTCTTAGTAAAAAATTATTATACAGGATAAATATAGTGCTCGTGCAACATTTTGCCAGATAAAGAAGACAGTTAATTTACAGCACAGTTCAAGACAAGAGGGTTAGGGATAATCTGCTTATGAGAGTTCACAATCTAAACAGAAGGGGCAAGTAATACAAAAGCGAATAAGCCTGTGGGAATGAGTTCAAGAAATGCTAGCTGCTATTAAAATTTTGAGATAGAAGGGGGGTAAGGTTCCCTGAAGAGATGCGTTTCCAGGGTTTGCCTAAATGCAGAGAGTAGGAGACAGCTGGACAGGTTGGGGTAGGGAGTGCCAGAAGATGGGAGAGGCCCTGGAGAAGTCCTGGATGTGAGCATGGGAGGAGAGAATGAGGGAGCTAGAAAAAGCCCCCTTAAATTTGCATACCGTGGGCTTGTGTATTTTTCTTTTCTTATGTAAGATATGCCCATTCTAAAGGTTAAAAATATTTTTTTGCAGCTGGGCAGATTTTGGAACATGTTCACTGTGTATGTGTAGAGGGCCCCTTTTGGAAGGATTTTCATGGTATGTAAAGACTATGATGTCCAGAACACACAAAAGCTAGTTGTATCTTATAGTAGGCCTCAATTCCTGCTGCAGGCCCAAAACTGTATACGTCTTTCTTCAAGGCGGCACATCCAAGAAAGAACAGATACAGGTAAACCGCTTTCATTTCACAATTTATTATCAGACTTTGTGTTTCATTTCTTTTAAATAAGAACTAACAAACATATAAAAATACACTTTCATTTACTTACATGTAATGATGTCTATTTCCATTTAGATAGTGTGACTTGAAATTGATCTTTATTGATATGCCGAATGAAGCTTGAGATAGGAGGGGCACCGGCATAGAGAACACTAAAGGGTTAGTTCACTTTTCAAAATGAAGTAATGAACTAACACCGTACACCCTTCCCGGTCCCAAGCAGAAAGAAAAGGGAGAAGAGCAAATCAAATCCAAATATCACTGCATGGGCACTGAGCTCATCACTCACAGAGGTCAGTACAGTGGGGGACAGGGAGGGTGTATGGTGTTCATTTTAAATTTTGTTTCTAAAAAGAAGAACTTACACTTTAAATTGTTGTATACCATCAAACATGTTGTGCAGCCACATAGCACAGTGGGTGCACCATAAGAATATGTACATGAGCACAGCATGTTCACTTTAGGGGTGTCGGAGGGAGTTGCGCTTGACCCTGGCCTTTTTTCAAACCTTATGGAATTACAGACAGTTGTTCTTCCAATAAGAATATGTACATGACTTTACACGTCTTTTGACAGGTAAAGTAATTCCTGTATAGGTGCTTTAGATGTGTATCTAACTTGTTGCCTGGGGTTTCTCTTTAAGTCAGATAGTCAGAGGGGTTGGTTTACTAAAGTCAAATAGATAGAGAACTTTGCAGTTGCACAAATTTTTCCCAGAGCTTAGACCCCTTTCACACCACACCGCCCATAGTGTGGGTGGTAAAACGCCGCTATTTTTATCAGCGTTTTACTGCTGGATTTGCAACGGATTTGCGGCGCATTTCGACCGCTAGCGGGGTGCTTTTATCCCCCGCTAGCAGCCGAGAAAGGGTTAAAACCGCCGGCAATACGCTGCAATAGCTGCGTTTTGCCGGCAGTATTACAGCCCTGCCCCATTGATTTCAATGGGGAGCAGTGGTGGAGGAGCGGTAAACACACCGCTCCGAAGAAGCTGCTGGCAGGACTTTTCCCTGACGTCCTGCCGGGCTTTCACACTACACACAATGGTGCAGCTTCTTTCGGGCGGATTGCAGGCGCTATTTCTAACGCTATAGCGCCTGCAAAACGCCCTGGTGTGAAAGGGGTCTTAGTGTATGTGCTGAAGCTTCATTTTGTAAAGAATACCCAATCGAGCTCAAGGAAAAAAAAAAATGCGTTTTTGCTTGCACACGATTGGATGATGGAATTAGCAGACCTTCACCACTTTCACTAAGCTCTGGGGAAGACAAGTGCAACTGCACTTTGCCTTTAGTAAGTCAACCCCAGAATGTATAAAGTCTAGTGGTGGACTGCAGTGCTGGGAGACCACTGAGAAGGTAGGTACTGACCCTTCTGGTGCCTTCTGTGGTTCATAGTAAACCTGCTAATCTGTTACTTTGTTAATTCATTTTAATAAATACTAAATAGTGTTTTATTTAATGGAAAATTACAGCCAAAGCTCATTTGGCTGTACTTCTCCTGTGGATCATAGGAGTGCAGATGCTGCATTCACATAAGTACGAGAAGAAAAAAAAACATACTTCTCTTTTAATGTCTACCCCAAGTTCAGCTTGAAATGAACACTGCGGTCAGTCCTAATACTATAAATTGAACCTGTATGTTGGATAGGCAATGCAAGGCAGCAGGTTCACTTTAAAGATGGACCCTGTAGCATGTTATACTTCGCAGTTCCATTTGCCATCAGCAATGTAGTGAAGAATCCCTCCATAAGCTCTATAGTTGAATCCAGTTGGAGTTTACATATGGGTGACGATACAGGATTGCTATATCATTTCTCTTTACACCTGGCTGCATGTAGGGTGGTGAAAGTACAACATATTTCAGGTGAGTTAAAGTGCATGGCTTGCTTTAAATTGCCTGATGTAATTCAGTCTGCTAAATGGCCCTAATGTATTTCATGCACTCATCTTGTGTACCTAGCTGGCCAGCAATTCCAGTATGATATTTTTCTGAATAGCCCTGAATCTAAGTAAATAGAAATGCAGGCCAGTGTGATCATTGGTTTCAAACACTGGCAATTCTCCGTGCTCACTGCAGTCTCATGCCCTGTACACACGGTCGGACTTTCCGACGGAAAATTTGCGATCAGATCGTGTTGTCGGAATACCCAATTGTGTGTGGGCTCCATCTGACTTTTTCTGTCGAATTTCCGACACACAAAGTTTGAGAGCAGGATCTAAAATTTTCCGACCACAAAATCCAATCGTTTCAATTCTGATCGTGTGTAGACAATTCCGCGGACAAAGTGCCCACGCATGCTCAGAATAAATTACGAGACGAAAGCTATTGGCTACTGGCCTCTTTATAGTCCCGTCATACGTGGTTTATGTCACCTCGTTCTGAACGATGGGATTTTCCGACAACTTTGTGTGACCGTGTGAATGCAAAACAAGTTTGGGCCAAAATCTGTGGGAAAAAATCAGATGGATTTTGTCGTTGGAATGTCTGACCGTGTGCACAGGGCATAACAAGGAAGTTACACTACAAAAAAAATCTTGAAAGGGAACTGTAGTGCAACTCAGAAGTACTATGAAAAGCCTGCTTAAACTGACTAAAGTGTAAAGCCTCGTACACACGATCGGAGTTTCCGACGACAAAACCGTGGAATTTTGTTTGAAGGGTGCTGGCTCCAACTTATCTTGCATACACACAGTCACACAAATATTGGCCAATAATTACGAATGTAGTGACGTACAAGAAATACTACATGGTTTTTTAGTTCTTTAGTGCCACATTTTGGGCTCCTTCTGCTAATTTCGTGTTAGTAGAATTTTGGTGAGCGTTGATTCGTGCTTTTCTTTTTCCGTTTTTTTCATTTAGCGCTTTTAAGTTCATGCTTTTCAGTTTGTTTCTGAACGGCTGTTCGCCGACCAGACATGTTGCGGAATCAGGGGAGATAGGTTATTTATTATTGGCCTTGGAGTTATTGCTTTGACATTATTTTTTTGGTTGAATAATGATTTGATTCAGTATATTTTTGTATGCACTTTTTGGTTAAGTTCTATTGGCAGATAGCACGTCTAATTTTTTTAAATTTTTTTTAATGCACAATAAAAAAATTGTGGAGAATAATACTTGACTATGTGTTTTACTTCAAATGACAGTTTGGGAGAGGGCAGTTACATTTTTAAAAATACAATGTCAAATTGACAAGGGACACCAACACAGTTGTAATTTTGATCTTAAAAAACTATGGGATAATGGTGTTGTGGTAACGAATAATAAAAAAAAAAAAAAAAAAAAAAACATAATAATATTATTCTTGATATCACTAGAAAAAAAAAGGCTTTGAAAATTAGTTTGCAATAACTCCATCACTATCACCAGAAAAGCAGCTTCATTATTATCCCATTAAAGAAGAAGAGAATTGTGCGCTACATTTGGAGATTTAACCTCCCTGGAGGTACGATTATTTCAGATTTTAGGTGCTGAAAGCGGTACAATTATTTTGCATGAAAATTTGGCGTTTTATATTGTAGTCCTGTAATTCTTAGGAATAACTCACTTAAATCTGTCCAAACCAGAGTCTAGCAGACATCCCGGGTATGATAAAGTTTGAAAAATGAAATCATAAATTATAAAATAATAAATAACTATAAATAATTATACCAAATAATAATATAACAATAATAAAAATTATTCAATAATGTAATAAAATCAAAAACACTGACATTTTCTCAGTTGCAGAATTGTCACTGTCATTACTTTTCAGTATTTGATGACAGTGATTCTAATTTATTGTCGCTGTTTTCTAGCTGGTCTAAAACCATTTTTGATGTAAAGTGACAGTTTTGGTTGCTATGGACAATCTCCAGTTTCCAGGCATAAAGAACAGTTTTTATAATATAAAACTGCATGCAGGGCACTGGGCAGAACACTAGGGACAAAGGGGATGTGAAATTATTACATACAGCAATGTAATCTGTAAGATTACATTATACTGTATGTAATGTGTGTGTTTCACTTTTTGAATTTGGCGCCGTTCTCTGTCCCCGTGCGTCGCAACGTTCGCAGGGAACAGAGATCGGCTCCGTGATAGATCGAGCGGAGCACGCCTCGCTCGTACAGCGTGGGGACATCGCTGGATCCAGGGGAGAAGGTAAATAAACTCTCCCTGCATTCATCCCCACCCCGAGCCAGACTCTGGAATACCGCCGGGGGGGGGGGGGTAATAATTTGCCACATCACAAATGTTAATTCTCTATTACAAAAGCTAGTTTACAAGACCGACCATTTTTGCTTCCGAACATGTGTGTTTGTACTTTGGACTTTTGTCTGAGGGACTTGTGTACACATGATCAGAAAATCCGACAACACACATTTGTTGGCGGAAAATGTGAAAACCTTCCAGCCAACATTTGTTGGCAGAAAGTCTGACAACAATTGTCTGATGGAGCATACACACAGTCAGATTTCCGCCAACAGCCAGACATCGAACATTTCCCACCGGAAAGTCTGATCGTATGTACGAGGCTGTAGAGATAAATCTTCTGACTTTAGCACAACTACAGTGTTTTCTGGATCTTCTTAGTAGTGCACTACTAACTGATTACACTTTTTCTCAGTACCTTTGATCCAAAGATAAAATGTTATTTTTTTTTTTCACAGTCAAAATTTTTTTATTTATATGTGTTTCCTGTTACCATTTATAAATTCTCAAACCTATGAGCAGTTTAAAAAAGTTACTTTCATAGAAAAACCTCAATGTGATCTTTGTGCGTCAGTGAACAAAATATTTAAAAAATTTAAATCTCTATTGCTTGCAGACAAATAGCAGCTTTAGTAAGTGCAATAATAAATACATGCATTAAATTTGAACTCCGGAAGATTTTTGTTTTTGGTCAAAGTGGGAAAGGATTGAAACCATAGGTAAGTTTTTTTGTTTTTGTTTCTGTTTTACACACATTTATCAGTCTGTTTCGCACTGTAGCAAACAGTCAATATACAATATAGTCACCGGTATGTCTTGGTACCTTGATAAAGAAGGTCTGTATGCCACCAAAACATTGGTTTCTATAGGATTTTAGTAAAATGTCTGCTATTTTGTTTCCTGCATTTTGGAGTGCTGGCTATTTTCTGAATTTAGGTTTTTATCAATCTTTGTGTCTCCATTTAGGGGGGTTGCTTATACTTTTGTGGAAATCAGGGCAGTAAAAAAGTGAAAATCTCCCCAGATTTTCTCATACTTCCTGTCTACCTTACCCTACTAGAAATGAGATAACATCTCCCTAATGAGGATACAACCCCACAGAAGATCTAATGCTTATCCATTCAATCAAAAAATATTTTGGCTGGAATTCCACATAAAATGTGTCTCGTTTCTTCAGGACTTTGTGATTCCAAATTTATTCACATGCAAGTTTGCTGTCAAAGCTGGACAAACAGATGGCGAAAGCCTGCAGAGCACAGAGCGGATAGCGGAAATCCATGGTGAAAACATCCTCTGCTACTCGGCCAAACTGCATGACGATGTACTCGGCTGCAAGGGGAAAGAGAAATTCAATGTAGCCACTTAGATACCCCCAACATGACTATGTATTGGTACTAATAAAAACATTGATGCATTAAGCTTTATTTATAGCCCAAAATCCTTTTTAGGTAGAGTAGGGCATGGGATGTCTGTGTTCTGTTAAGGAGATTTCTCTTCACTTCCTGTCCCAAAGACAAACAGGAAGTTCCAAGGTGAAGGCAAATACTTAGGGCCATGGATAAGGGGGTACCACCAGGCCAGCAGGGGGGGCATGCAGCAGGGTGAATGGGATGTGGGCAGGGAGGGTGATTGGTTTAACGGGGGGGGGGGGCAATTACTGGAACTGATCCCTTGTCTGGCTCTCTCTACAGCAGCTGAAAGCTGGTTTCTTCTCTCCCTCCCATTGGCTTTCAGCTGCTGCAGAGAGAGCCATACAAAGGATAAATTTAAGTAACCCCCCTCCCGCTGCACTGATCACTCTCCCTGTGCATCATACATTTCCCCCTATGCTGCCCGGGCCCCCCCAGTGTGCCCAGCCCCGCAGTGCCTTCAGCTTTCCTCCACTCCTCTTCCTGCCAGCAGCTTTAAGCACACAATAGGATACTTCAAGAGTGAAAGGGGGGGGAAAGGTCTGGTAAACATGTCATATTTACCAGCCCCTTCCTTTCCTAAATGAACACAATGAATAATCGGTACCGATAACTCACTGTGTACATTCGGCAAACTAAATATTGGCTGTATCAGGTAGTCTCATGTCAGGTAGTCTCTAGGAGGTCCTGTGATTTCTAACAGCAGCCCTGCAAATACTTTAACTGCAACATTTGCATTTTCCACAGCTTTTTGACAAAAATCACCAGGGCACATAGAGAGGAGGAGGGCACAGACATTAATAAAAGACTGACAAATGTTATAACTATCTCATTTACTATCCGCCTTACTATATCCAAAATAAAAAAAAGGGGGCTATAAATACCCTTTAGATAGTTTCAGATCTTAATGAGGGGCCAATATGCAATGCAAATGCAGGTAGAAATCTATTTTACGGCCTATTCATGTGACTTTGATAGGATTTGTGACCCGGCTCCCTAAGCGGCTTTTTCTTTACAACTCCATTCATTCTGAACCCCAGACCCAGAGGAGCGTTGTGCTTTGGAAATGTGTGGAGCCCTTTTTTTTTTGTTTTTTTTTACAAAGCATCAGTAAGGCACGATATAGTCATAGCACTGCTTTTCAAATTGCTTTCTTATAACTGTTGGATTTTTCTGTTACTGTATATTATGTCAAATGCAGAAAAAAGAGAAAGTGCTCCTGCTGCAGCACAAGAAGTAAGACCCTAAAACAGGAGGAACAGAGTTGTGAAGATTAGGAAGGAGATTAACCACAGTTGTCTTTGAGGAATAAAAAAAAGGGGCGAGTGGATCCGTTATCAATTGTATACTCATAAACTGAAATATCAGTTTTGACTAGACTAACCATTAAGATTGAGGTTCATTTAACCCCTGCCTGGCACTTAACTAAAATTTAGGGTGAAATACACATCTACCTATAGTGCACTATATTCTCCCATGTAATGTAATAACTTACGGTTCTCAGCATTTATAATCTGAAAATTCTTCACAGAGGCCTGGGTGACTCGGCCATGAAAGTTTAAGACGTAGGACTGAGTCTCCTCATTCCAGGACGGTGCTTTGTTGTAAAGAGCAATAATATTCTCCATGTTGCCATTCTGGTAACGAGTCTGGAGTGTCTCATGTTCCTGTAAAAATTATACTGAAAGAATTAGATAATAGGGCATAGCAAAGCTGTACTAAGCCCAAAGGCGGCTGGTGCTCAAAATTTTTGGAGGGGTCGCAAACGAACTGAAAAAAACTGAAACATAAACATCGATTGCAGCCACTGTGCCATCAAATGCAGCCGCTGTGCCCATCATATGAAGCCAACTGTGCCCAGCAAATGCAGCCACTGTGCCCATCATATGCCCAACATATGCAGCTTCTGTGCCCAGCAAATGCAGCCAACTCTGCCCATCATATGCAGCCTCTGTGCCCAGCAAAGGCAGCCAAATGTGACAATAATAAGCAGCCAATTGTGCCCATAATATGCAGCCATCTGTGCCCATAATATTCAGCCAACTGTGCCCATCATATGCAGCCAACTGCGCCGTTTTACCAGTAAACCAGTAAACTTGCTTTTCCATCTGGTAAACGGCTTTCTTATCGGTGGCGGTATTCACTATTAGTGTGGAGCACAGTGGTGGTTTACCAAGGACACTGGCATATTAAGAAACTGTTCATTCAAGTTCACCACTTCTTTTCATCTATTGACTAAAAACTTATTTTTGTATAGCTCATATCTCATACTTGTGGCACAGTTTTCTTTGTTACTATATGTTATTTGTGTTTATCCCACATTACTGCAGCCTATTTATTTATTTTTTCATTTTGTATTTTTATTTGTATTTATTTTTTGGTCAGCGCGGTTTTTCTATAATATATTTCTTACCCCATTGTGGTGGCGGGTCTGGCAGTGGGACAGGTGGTGAGCTGTGGAACGGGTAGCGTGGCGATGGCTCCTGTTTCCTCCGTGCACGTCTTCCCCCTGTTCTGCTAGGCATCCAATGGGATCGTCTTATTGCTTTGCTTTGCTAACATACCTGGGTGGACTGCGAGCGCAATGGATTGCGCTCACAGTTCACATTTTTGAAGCCTATTAGAGGCTATGGCTCTAATCAGGTGCTTCAAAAACAACCCCCCCCCCCTCCACCGCTGTAATTCAGGCGCCCGGTGTCCAAAAAGAGGCCATATGTCTCAATAGGGGGTGGATACAGCGCCCATGAATCTATCCATAGTTCACAGGGGGGGGGGGGGGGTTGGCTGGAGAGAGGGAGTGGCACCCATGCGCCCTTAATGGACGCACCGCCACTGACTAGGCCTGTAGCTAAAAGTTTTTTCGCAGTGCAAATTCTAATTAGAGCTATGCTATACACTCCATTTAGTATTAAAGAATGTGTCCCTGGGTTTGTACCCTGGCATCAATGAGAAGGAAGAGTAAGCCAGTGCCAGTAAGAGTGTAAAGTCAAATTTTTAACATACCAATATAATCGTTCTTGTACAGTATAGGACACACAATCTTTATTCTTTAACCATGGGATATAAGCAGCTGCTTTCATGTGATTGGACACTGGATTGCTGGGAGTGAAAGGGGTTATATAGAGAATGTCCATGCAGCTTTATTTTTTGCCACAGTTTTGTAGCAAGCAGTAGTTTATAAAAGAACAGAAAGGAAGGTCCTGTGTCCTGTACTGTACTTCAATCAACAGAATTCTCTGGTAAGTCAAAAATAAGGATTTTTAATTTACGTGCAAGATCCTTTTTTTTAGGCTGCGTTCACACATGTTTCAGTGCATCAGTCCAGTGCGGTCCTGTTCACCGGTTCAGGTGCGATTCAGGTGAAAATTTTACCTGAAATTGAAACTGAACTGGACTCCGCGAACGTGAACGGCTCCATTGAAAGCCAGTCCAATTTACGTGTTATGAGAATTTGATGCAGTTAAAAAAAAAGCATCCAATTCTCATATATGTGAACCGAGCCTTAGAGTACACTCCATTAATTAGGACTATGAATTGCTGTCAGCTGAAGATAGCAGCATACTGTAAAACCCATACTCTTGATCAAGAAAACCCATTTCCTGTACAGTACGAATGGGAAATTCTATACAGGATACAGAACTCCGTATCTTATGTCCCTAAAGGCTAAGTTCACCTACAAAATAAAATAAATGCAGACGTTGTTGCAGGTAAAATAATGCACATTTATTATTTTTTCTCTCATGGGCCTGCAGAGCATTGCACCCGCGATCGGCAGATTGTGGGTGCAATGTCAGGCTCCTGCTGACAGTGCCTACAGATTTCTGCCATACCTCTAAGCAGGTATCAATGAAATACAAGAGCGCTCACCAGCACCCTAGCAGTTCATTCAGAACTACAAGCTATCTGCCACTGTGGAAGATGGGACTTGTAGTTCATAAATTCACAGATTCATTGTTTTTAAATTGTGACAATAGGTGCACAAAGAAAAACCTCCATCCGCTGTCATTAGGAGGGTTTTAGGAGGTGCAGGAACTGGTGCACAGTAACATGTTAGATTTTCTTTCACTTTTGGTGACAAAAGTACACAGGACAAATAGTCCTCCCCCTGCGTTGATACATGCATATGGCTGCTTAGGATAGAGGAGCCCCAGTTCTATAAGAAAAACGGCACAACATAAAGATTATATACCTAATAGTCCCCTGATTCCTCCCATATCAATGTTGTCCTCATGAATGTGGACTAGGCCCCAAAGATACATTTATAGGCTGAGGGAGAAGCTGTAAAAAGAGTAGGTGGAACCAATCCCACAGAATCACCAGAGGATCCACTGTGTGGATCCAGAGGTCTCTGGTGACAACTCTGGCATCCAGGACTCCTCCCCAGCCTAATAGGCTGGCATCAATCATGAGAATATTCCATGTATATGGGGTAAAGAGTTTCCCTGACTTCAGTGCTAGGTTGGAAATATACCATGCCAAGCAAAGTCTGGTCTTGTAGGTCAGATGCATAGGGTGGTCCAAGGGGTGAGTTTGACCCACGCTGCCAGAATGTTGAGTTTTAATGGTCTGAAATGAAACTGGGTGTACATCACTGCCTTAAAATAAGCTACCTTCAGGCCCAAGACCTCCAATGTTGAAGGCCTTGGGCACGTGGACAATAATTCATCCTGAGGCAGAATCATCCTGGACAGGGTTGTATCCAATGTCAGGCCCAGGTACTATAATCAGTTAGTTGATTCCAGTGACAGCCTCTGAAGGTTGAGAATTCAACTGAATCTATGTAGAGTCTGCACCGTCCACTGGACAATGGCTGACAGGGTTGGGTCCTTTAGCAGGAGATTGTCCAGTTGTCTGATAATATGTGTTCCCTGAGAAATTCCCGGGGAATGGAGCAGAGGTAGGACTGGGGAAGGCACTTTGGTGAAAACCCTGGGGGCTTTGGACAGCCCAATAGGAAAGGTGACAAATCGGTAATGCTGTACACTCACAGCAAAATATAAATAGGGTTGGTGAGAAGGAAAAAGGGAAAGTGCAAGTAAGTATCTCTGATCTTCACAAAGAAACACAAGAAAATATTTCCAGACTTAGAGCTAGAGACCAGAGAAGGGTGAAGATCATTTTTTCTAGTCTCAGGAGTAGAGGGTCTACCAGCAGGGGCAAATGCCTTCTTTTTCTAGGGGGGGAGGGTACTCTTACCCACTGTGATCTCCTTGATGTGTCCAAGGAGTACCCAAACAGGCATTTTCTCTTGAAAGGTGGCCAGTTGAGGTGCTTCTTATACAGAAAGTTCTGCCAACCAGCACTTGAGTCACAGGATCCTCTATATAGGTACAGAGAGAAGGCTCAGGCAGTAGCGTAAGGCCACAGATTGAGCTACGGTCCTGGGCCATGTGTTCAGTACAGACAGCTTAGGTCTGGCGAATGGCAGCGGAGTCAACGGCAGGTTAGCGGGGCCCATCAAAGAAGAAAGGGCCTTAAATAGGGCTACTAACCTCTTGTGTACCAGGTCTTTGAACATGGGATCATTCTCTCCAGGGACCCTTAGAGTCTACTTAAGACAAGAAATAATTGTGTCCAACACAGTGACTGTCCCTTTCTACAGTAAACCCTCCTAAATAAGCAATTGCTGAGCAAAGGGTTTAAAAGGAACAAATATTTTTTTCAGGATCAGGCCAGTCAGTGAATAAGGCTCTAAAATCGAGCATTAGAGTATATCAAAATGTTCACTCTCATGCGCTGTGTGGTAAGGCTCAACGTGTTATCTTGACATGTTAGTATATGTGGATAATGCATGCCTCGCTGCCTTCCAAAGACTGGGGGGGGGGTCCAAATGAACTGAAAGCATAGAAGAACACAGAGAGCGCATAGGCCTAGCGCATTATCCTCAATACATGTTTTAATTTAATAAGGTAGAGGTGATTGTACTTACAAACCAGTACTTGTGTCATAGCATTATTATAAAATTATCCACTTTGGTCCATATGCAAAAATCCATAACACTTGTAGTCACATTTTCTAACGCATTTCAAGGTTTCCCTCTTCTTCAGTGCCTTGTTTAGATGTCTCTTAGTGCTGACAAGAAACTTTTCAGTCAGGATCAGTGCTTTTAAATTTAGTGCTGCTGTATCTAGCTTCCTTGTTCCTTGGCCCTCAGGAACAAGGAAGCTAGATACATCAGCACTAAACAAACAGAAAAGCACTGTTCCTGATTGAAAACCCCCTAATGCCGAAAAACTTGCGTGAGGGTCCCCCCAAAATCCATACCAGACCCTTATCTGAGCACACAGCCCGGCAGTGCAGGAAAGGGGGTGGGGACGAGCAATGGTTGTTGGGAAGCGGCCTTTGTCCTCATCAACATGGGAACAAGGTGCTTTGGGGTGGGGGGCGCCATACCAGAAATCCATACCAGACCCTTATCCGAGCACACAGCCCGGCAGGTCAGGAAAGGGGGTGGGCTGAGTGAGCCCCCCTGCCTCAACGCACCCACCCACCTGGGGGGGCGGCTCGCTCAGCCCCACCCCCTTTCCTGGCCTGCCGGGCTGTGTGCTCAGATAAGGGTTTGGTATGGATTTTAGGGGGACCCCATGCAGTTTTTTTGGTGTGGGAGTTCCTCTTAAAATCCATACCAGACCGAAGGGCCTGGTATGCTCTTAGAGGGGGAACCCATGCCGTTTTTATTTTTTATTTTGGCATTCCCGTTCAAGATCATCAGAGTACAAGTCACATCACCGTATTAACTGATCGGACTTCAGTGATATCCAATGGGCTGAAGTAAGATCAAAGTTGGACCAAAGTTGTGCAGGGACTACTTTGAAGTCGGCACAACTTGAAGTTGTACTAAAATGAATGTTAGTCATTGGAAATCATGGGGAATGACTTGTCATGTGACTTTGCAGTCCCAAATCGTATGACAAGTTGTACAAGTGTGAAAGGGGCCTAAATAAAACCCACTGTGCCCAGACATGCCATATTATCTATTATAGTGGGTCTCACAGTGGCATCCTGTCCATTAAGGGCTCACGGGCGCCGCCCCCTATCCATGCATCCAGCCCCCTAATCTAAATACAGGGTGCTGAACTATGGATTCCAATGAGGGGGAGTGTGTTTTTTTGAAGCACGTGATTAGAGCCAGAGGCTCTAATAGGCTTCAAAAAAGGGTGCGCTTGGACTGCAGAGCACTGCACCCTGATATTCCCTGATATTTGCTATTTTCACACTAAATCTCCTCCCCGTCAATCAGAAAGTGGGTCCTGAGATCTGTTTCCCGATTGGCCAAAACATCAGGCATTCCTATTGGACACTTAGCACCTAGAAGAAGGGGAGAGGAGACGCACTGCGAAATTCGCCATTCTGGAAATGAGGACATCGGAGCCGCTGCCTGCCACCTAGATCGGGTCCCCTGTGCTGGAGCAGAGGACACTGGAGACGCTGTCCGCAGCCCGCCACCCATCACCTAGATGGCGTAAGTGCCAGACTGACCGGCAGACAGTGGGCGGGAGGGGCTGCCAGCGGCCTCTCGTGGGAGGGGCTGGTCGTTTGCTGCCCCACCCCAAAAAAAATCCACCAGCCGCCACTGGGGTCTCATAATACACAACTACATTAAACTTTGCCAACTCCAAAAACCAATGATTTTGATCATCTTACAGATAACTTACATTACGCGGCCGTATGCACACTCTCTCGCAGTTCTGGTTCATCCCAGGAATAATAACAGTCATTTTTCGGGGACCTCTGAACCCCAGAACATTGGTTTCCTGTTAGATGGTAAAAACAGTAAAAATACAACTGACTCAATTGGACTTGACAAACTGTATCTATTATTATATGATTAATGAAGTATAATGTTTTACCAGGCTGGTGTGGGATCAGCACTTTTCAGTATGTTCTGCCTTTTTCTAAATTCAACCTTGGATATTAAACTGCAATCTTTGTTAGGCACAGAGTAAAGGGCAATGTCCTGTAGGTTAGTTGAACAATGCTGACTGTTGTGTTAGGAATCTTTTCAGTTAAGAATTGATGATGCTAAACCTTTCATCCAAATTCTAAATTTTTGTATTTGTATTTCAATAGCTAATATAAATGAATATGTGTGGTAAAAAACAAAACAAAAAACAAGCACTTGTGTTTTTTTTTTTTTTAACATCAAGGTTGGTCTTTATTGAGAAGACATCACATAACAATTGGCATTCAAACAGTACAAAGTACACAGTACAGCCCAACAAAGACAGGAGTGGCTTACTAGACAGTGTCATAAATTTCAAACATCAGTTGAAGTAATAGTTACAGATAGGTATACAAATGGCTAAAGCAAGCAAATTGCATCACCAGAGGGGGGGGGGGGGGGAGGGAGAGGAGGAAAGGAGGGGGGGGAGAGGAGGAAAGGAGGGGGGGGAGGAGAGGAGGAAGGGGGGGGCGCCCGACACCAGCCTCTCTCCACCAGGAGATAGGGTCCCACTTCCCGTACATAGATTGATCAGAACTGCTCCAGCCATGGTAGTCAGATCCGGTCAAATTTTTGCGGACACCCTCTAGCCATGTAAGTCATTTTATATAAAGGGAGTGTTATATCACAATTTTTTGTCATTATATAGGGAGTGCAGTGTTTTCCCCCTCTTTTTGATTTATAAAAAGGGAGGACTGCGTTGACTGCGGCATCCCAAGACTCCACCGTGGGGTGAGCTGGTGATACCCACTTCCTAAGGATTTCCTTCCTGGCGTAGAATACCAGGAGTGAGATGAACAGCTTGGTGTACCTGGGTCGTTGGTCATCCCCATGGACACTGAGGAGGGCCAGCTTGGGTGACATAGGTAAGGTTAATTGAAGACAGACATTGATACACTCAAAGACAGCCACCCAATAACTCACAACGCGTGTCCAAGTTAAGAAAAAGTCTACGTATGTTGATGTCGGTGCCCTTCCCCGGCATGAACCCCGTCTGATCCCGATGTACCAGGTCTTCAATCACCGTAGTCAGTGTAAGTGCCAAGATCTTTGCTAGCAGTTTAGCATCCGCATTTAGCAGCGATATGGGCATGGTTCAGTGCAGGTAGAACACAAGTCAAGTACCAAAACAACCATACCCCCCCACTATGCAGTCTCAAACATAGCCGCAATCCTCACAGATCCACACTCAGACAAAAGCACTCCCAGAACCAAGGTAGCCGGGTCTCATCACTGGGGTAGAGTCTCCAACCATGCGCTGGCATCCTTAGGGTTAGTAAAGATCCTCACCGTCTCCCCGTCAACTACCCGCAGCTTGGCCGGGAACAGGATGCTGTACCGTATATTCTTGACTTGGAGAGCCGCCTTGACAGCGTTGAAGGACCGGCGCTGTCTCTTTGTCTCCAGTGTGTAGTCAGGGAACAACATGAG
Organism: Lithobates pipiens; assembly: GCF_037356315.1. Taxonomy (NCBI): domain Eukaryota; kingdom Metazoa; phylum Chordata; class Amphibia; order Anura; family Ranidae; genus Lithobates; species Lithobates pipiens. The sequence continues at coordinate 136,321,980 of NW_027507788.1, read as the reverse complement.
TCTGGCATTCCGATAGGGGATGTCCCCCGGCACCCTGGCCATTCTCAGAAGTTCATCTCTGTTGCAGAAATTCAGTAGCCGGAGAACCAGCGTGCGCGGGGGTGTTCCCTCCGGACCAGGCTTCGGTGGAACACGGTGGGCCCTCTCCACCGTAAAGTACGGCGACAGTTGCGCATCAGGGAGGACTGACCACAACAGGTCCTCCGTGAAGACAGTGGGATTACGGCCCTCCACCCCCTCCGGGAGCCCAATGATACGGATGTTGTTCCTTATACTCCGATTCTCTGCGTCCTCCACCCGATATTCCAGCGCTCTAACCTTCGTCTGGAGTGCTCTTATGGAGGCCTCGAGGCTGGTCACTGCATCCTCCACGTCGCCAACCCGCTGCTCCACCACCGATATCCTAGAGTGGATTTTGTCGAGGTCCTGCCTCAGCAGCCCGACATCAAGCTGCACGGCTTCAACTTTATTGGTAAGTGCCGCCTGGCATGCAGTAATTGTGGCCATCACCTCCGGTATCCCAGGCGGGGCAGCCTCCTCATGGTCAGTTTGTGACGCCATGCTGCTAAAGCACGCGGATAGGCAGCCTGTCTGGAGATGGAACCTCCGGGGCTTCTTTAGACAGCAGAAATTTCAGTTTCTTGCCCCGCTTCGGGCCCCCCAAGCTTCTAGAAGGCATGCACAGGCTTTTGAGCCACTAATGGGACAGTTATATCCAATTCCGGATAGCTAAACGGATTCTCCTCCAGCAGAGCTCAGGCAGCACATCTGCTCAGTCCACCATCCCGGCCACGCCCCCACTTTTGGATTTAAAGTGGTTGTAAACCTGAAAATAGTTTTTTTTTCTGTAATAATGTAGAGTATAAGATTTCCTATCATTTGAGCCCAGTCTTGCCACAAAGATTTAATCCAGCTCTGAGAAATCCTCTTTTATTGTTCAGTCAGATAAATCTTGACAAACAGAGAAAAACTTTGTCAAATCCTCCCCCTTGCTGTGAGTGACAGGTGATTTACATATCTCGTCACAAACCTAAGAGGCATGCATTATTTTTGAATTTCCTCCCACTCCTTTCTTCTGCTGCTCTGCAAGGATTGGCTGTTCCACACCTCAGCATGATTTGGTATGCTAAAGTCATGTGGGGACTTTGGTGGGTTTTGACTGGATGTTAGTGATCATAGCAGAAGTTTAGTGTAAGAAATACACAGGAGAAAATGCATGTTAATAAGGGGAGTGTAGAGGTGGGGGTGGAGTCTACTGACACCCACTGAGCCCTGAAAAACAGACCCACAGAGGGGAGACATTTGACAGATAAGTATACATGCAGGAGGCATGTATATCCTTCTAGATATCCAATATTGCAGTAGTTTAGAAAGGAGGAGAGTGGGTTTACTTTACTTTAAAGCGGTAGTAAACCCGCTATTTTTTTTATTTTATTTTTAACGCCTGCAAAGCAAAAGGCATAATGAGCTAGTATGCACCGCATACTAGCTCATTATGATATACTTACCTTAGAACGAGGCCCCGACATCTGCCACGATCCACGCCGAGGGAGCTGACATGCTCCCTCGGCGTTTCTTCCGGGTATCGCGGCTCCGGCGCTGTGAGTGGCCGGAGCCGCGATATCGTCACTCCCGCGCATGCGCGCGTGAGATTTCTTTCCGGCCGCCGGCCACTGCCGGATTTTCAGGCCGAGAATCCCCTCGTGCGCATGCGCCGCTGCAGTCAGCGGCGCATACCGAGGGGAATATCTCCTAAACCGTACAGGTTTAGGAGATATTTTTTTTACCTACAGGTAAGCCTTATTATAGGCTTTCCTGTAGGTAAAAGTTACAAAAAAGGGTATACAACCACTTTAACTAATATTTTTGTTATTGTTTAATTCTCTTTTAAGGGGGCATGGTGCTGGGGCTCCCGGGGGGTGTCCAATGCCTACATACTTTTACTAATAGGTGTCCCTCATCCCCATTTTAAAAAGTTGGGCGCTACGAGTAGTAATAGTAGAATGTGTATATTTTTGTCAGTTTATGTTAGAATTAGTTTACAAAAGACTTTAGAGTTTGCTAGATGCGGGTGGATTGATTTACCCACATGCCTACTGTGTGCTTCAATGAAAAAATATATATGCACCAGGATTTACAGGTTCACCTAAATGAGAGATTAAAAGAGGGTCCCATGCTTCCTTTTGGACGTTTTAATTTATATTACAATACGGAGAAGCGAGAGGAATTATTAGAGGAATAAATATTATTAAGAGGAAAACGTATGGTCATTACCTTATACATATGTATAGTATTCCAAAGTCTAACCATCCCTTCTTAAAGATAATAAAAGCATACTGTACATGTTTGTAGCTACAAAGCAGTGGTTGTCAACTTATGAGGTTTAGGGTGCCTCAGCTGCAGCCCCTGACATAAAAAAGGAAAGGGCCACACATAATGTTCAGTAGATGCAATGCTAGAGAGAATGTAGACATCCTAGAAGATGTGAAGGTCATAACAGAGACTGTGGATATGTTATACATTGGTGTGAAAAAGTGTTTGCCCCCTTCCTCATTTCCTGTTCCTTTGCATGTTTGTCACACTTAAGTGTTTCGGAACATCAAACCAATTTAAACAATAGTCAAGGACAACACAAGTAAACACAAAATGCAATTTGTAAATGAAGGTGTTTATTATTAAAGGTGAAAAAAAATCAAAACCCTCATGGCCCTGTGTGAAAAAGTGATTGCCCCCTAAACCTAATAACTGGTTGGGCCACCCTTAGCAGCAACAACTGCAACCAAGCATTTGCGATAACGTGCAATGAGGCTTTTACAGCGTCCTGGAGGAATTTTGGCCCACTCATCTTTGCAGAATTGTCCTAATTCAGTTACATAGTTACATAGTTACATAGTTAGTCAGGTTGAAAAAAGACACAAGTCCATCCAGTTCAACCAAAAAAAATAAAATAAAAATAAATAAAATAAAATATACTATACATATATATACACATATACCCAATTCTATACCCACAGTTGATCCAGAGGAAGGCAAAAAAAAACCCCAGCAGAGCATGATCCAATTTGCTAAAGCAGGGGAAAAAATTCCTTCCTGATCCCCCGAGAGGCAATCGGATTTTCCCCAGATCAACTTTACCTATAAATTTTAGTACCCAGTTATATTACGTACACTTAGGAAATAATCCAGGCCTTTCTTAAAGCAATCCACTGAGCTGGCCATAACCACCTCTGCAGGGAGTCTATTCCACATTTTCACAGCTCTTACTGTGAAGAAACCTTTCCGTATTTGGAGATGAAATCTCTTCTCCTCTAGACGTAAAGAGTGCCCCCTTGTCCTCTTTGTTGACTTTAAAGTGAATAACTCGACACCAAGTTCCCTATATGGACCCCTTATATATTTGTACATGTTGATCAAATCCCCCCTTAATCTCCTCTTATCAAGAGTGAATAAATTCAGTTCCTCTAATCTTTCCTCATAGCTGAGTTGCTCCATGCCTCTTATCAGTTTGGTTGCCCTTCTCTGCACTTTCTCCAGTTCCCCGATATCCTTTTTGAGAACTGGTGCCCAAAACTGAACGGCATATTCCAGATGAGGTCTTACTAATGATTTGAACAGGGGCAAAATGATATCTCTCTCTCTGGAGTACATACCTCTCTTAATACAAGAAAGGACTTTGCTCGCTTTGGAAACCGCAGCTTGGCATTGCATGCTATTATTGAGCTTATGATCTACCAAAACCCCCAGATCCTTCTCCACTATGGATTCCCCCAGTTGTACTCCCCCTAGCGTGTATGATGCATGCATATTCTTAGCCCCCAAGTGCATAACTTTACATTTATCAACATTAAACCTCATCTGCCACATAGTCGCCCAATTAGACAGAGCATTGAGGTCTGCTTGTAAATTGGTGACATCCTGTAAGGACGTTATTGCACCACATAGATTGGTGTCATCTGCAAAGACGGAAATGTTACTCTTGATCCCAGACCCAATATCATTTATAAAGATATTAAAAAGTAAGGGTCCCAGCACTGAACCTTGGGGTACACCACTCATAACCTTAGACCATTCAGAGTAAGAATCATTAACCACTACTCTCTGAATTCTGTCTTTTAGCCAGTTTTCTATCCATCTACAAACTGATGTTTCCAAACCTGTAGACTTTACCTTACACATGAGCCGTGTGTGGGGAACAGTATCGAAAGCTTTTGAAAAATCCAAATATATCACATCCACCGCCACCCCTCTGTCCAAGGTTTTACTTACCACCTCATAAAAAGAAATCAGGTTTGTCTGACAACTCCTGTCTTTCATGAATCCATGCTGTCTGTTGCTCAAAATATTTTTTTCCTGCAAGAACTCATCTATGTGGTCTTTTATTAATCCCTCCAGTATCTTCCCAACTATAGAAGTTAAACTAACGGGTCTATAATTACTTGGTAAGGACTTTGTTCCCTTTTTAAATATAGGCACCACATTGGCCCTGCGCCAATCCAGTGGTACTATTCCTGTCATTAATGAGTCCCTAAAAATTAGATACAATGGCTTTGAAATTACAGAGCTCAATTCTTTTAGGATCCGTGGGTGGATGCCATCAGGTCCAGGTGCTTTCTCCACCTTTATTCTGTCCAAATATTTCTGGACCATATCACTTATGAGCCATTGTGGATTAGGGGCTGCGTCAGTACCACCCCCATTGTGGACATGAGCTCCCCCATGCTCCTTTGTATACACAGAGCTGAAGAAAGTATTTAATAAGTTAGCCTTCTCTTTGTCCCCAGTCACCCACTCCAGATTATTTTGCAAAGGGCCTACATGCTCAGACTTAACCTTTTTACTATTAATATATTTGAAGAATTTTTTGGGGTTTGTCCTACTGTCTTTTGCAATTTGTCTTTCATTTTGAATTTTTGCATCCTTGATTTCCTTTTTACATATTCTATTAAATTCCTTGTAACATTTAAATGACACTAGTGTTCCTTCATTTTTATATTTTTTGAAAGCTCTTTTTTTATAGTTTATAGCTTTTTTAACTTTGGCCGTGAGCCACATCGGCTTTATTTTTAACCTTTTAAACTTATTGCCCATGGGAATATACTTTGCCGTGAGATCACAAACAAGCTTTTTGAAGAATTCCCATTTCTGTTCTGTGCCCATTGGTGCCAATATTCTCTCCCAGTCTAAGTCCTGGAGAGCAGCCCTCATCCTTGGAAAATTTGCTCTCTTGAAATTAAGTGTTTTTATCTTTCCCGTATGTGATTTTTGCTTACAGCTAACATCAAATGAAATCATGTTATGGTCACTGCTACCCAGATGTTCCTTTATCTGAACATTAGTAATACGTTCTCCATGGTTTGAGATTACCAGGTCCAACAGAGCATCATTCCTAGTTGGGGCCTCAATAAACTGTACCATAAAATTGTCCTGTAATAGGTTTACAAATTTTTGCCCTTTAACTGTCCCAGCAGTGCCATTACCCCAGTCAATTTCTGGGTAGTTAAAATCCCCCATTATTATCACTGTCCCAGCCCTTGCAGCCCTTTCTATCTGTGCAAGGAGCTGAGTCTCCACCTCCTCATTAACATTGGGTGGTCTATAACAAACTCCAATGATTAACTTTGAACTACACGCATCTGTATGCAGTTCTACCCATAATGCCTCAGACTCATCACACTCTCCGCCCACCAGGTCCTCTTTCTCACTTGCTTTGAGATTATTTCTCACATACAGACAGACCCCTCCACCTTTCCTTTTTACTCTGTCTTTCCGAAAGAGTGCATAGCCAGGAATATTAATAGCCCAGTCATGTGAGGAATTAAGCCAAGTTTCAGCACATTACACAGTTACATTAGAGGGTTTTCGAGCATGAACGGCCTTTTTAAGGTCATACCACAACATCTCAATAGGATTCAGGTCAGGACTTTGGCTAGGCCACTCCAAAGTCTTTATTTTGTTTTTCTTCAGCCATTCGGTGGTGGACTTGCTGGTGTGTTTAGGATGATTGTCCTGCTGCAGAACCCAAGTTCGTTTCAGCTTGAGTACACGAACAGATGGTCGGACATTCTCCTTCAGGATCTCTTGGTAGACAGCAGAATTCATAGTTCCTTTTATCACGGCAAGTCTTCCAGGTCCTGAAGCAGCAAAACAGCCCCAGACCATCACACTACCACCACCATATTTTACTGTTGGTATAATGTTCTTTTTATGAAATGCAGTGTTCCTTCTACGCCAGATATACTTGGACACACACATTCCAAAGAGTTCCACTTTTGTCTCATCGGTCCACAGAATGTTGTCCCAAAAGTCTTGGGAATCATCAAGATGTGTTGTGGAGAAATTGAGACGAGCTTTGATGTTCTTTTTGCTCAGCAGTGGTTTTCTCCTTGGAACTCTGCCATGCAGGCCATTTTTGCCCAGTCTTTTCCTGATGGTGGAGGCATGAACGCTGACCTTAACTGAGGCAAGTGAGGCCGGCAGTTCCTTGGACATTGTTGTGGGGTCTTTTGTGACCTCTTGGATGAGTCGTCGCTGCGCTCTTGGGGTAATTTTGGGCGGCCGGCCACTCCTGGGAAGGTTCACCACTGTTCCATGTCTTCGTCATTTGTGGATAATGGCTCTCACTGTGGTTCGCTGGATTCCCAAAGCTTTGGAAATGGCTTTATAACCCTTTCCAGACTGATAGATCTCAATTACTTTCTTTCTCAATTGTTCCTGAATTTCTTTGGGTCTCGGCATGATGTGTAGCTTTTAAGGATCTTCTGGTGGACCTTACTGTGTCAAGCAGCTCCCATTTAAGTGATGCCTTGATTGTGAACAGGTGTGGCAATAATCAGGCCTGGGTGTGGCTAGAGAAATTGAACTCAGGTGTGGACAACCACAGTTATAGTATGTTTTAACAAGGGGGGCAATCACTTTTTCACACAGGGCCATGATGGTTTGGATTTTTTTTCACCTTTAATAATAAACACCTTCATTTACAAATTGCATTTTGTGTTTACTTGTGTTGTCCTTGACTATTGTTTAAATTGGTTTGATGTTCCGAAACACTTAAGTGTGACAAACATGCAAAGGAACAGGAAATGAGGAAGGGGGCAAACACTTTTTCACACCACTGTAGGTTTGGAGGTATACTGGGGACATACTGCAGAAGATGGTGAGAGATTGAGGATATACTATACAGTATGTAGCTAGTAGAGATCATTGCTGTTGCCCCCTGACATGTACATGCTCCCACACCAAGTACAGGCTGCTGATGTCCAAGTGCTGCTTCACAAGTATCAAAGGGCCACATGTGGTCCCTGGGCCCCAGGTTTGGCACCAGGGATATAAAGACAAGAGGGGGTGGGAGGGCCATTATCACAAGCACCAGTCTTATCTGGGCAGAAACAAGGGCAGAAAGGTCCAACATTACGGATTACTTAGTTTCCCAAAAATGGACAAGTAGGGGTGCCATCTGCAGACTTGCCAGGAATAGTTATCCTGGTTGATTGATGGAGATCTATTGATTTCTCCCTAAGTTTGGCCCTTGTTGCACTTTTCTCTTCTACCACTAGGTAGCCGGGTACTTGGTGGTACTATATATGAGAAGGGCAATGCAGATTATGGGTCAGATTGTTGGTATATAGGGTATCTCAGCCAATGGGCAGGGGTTTTCTTAAATCCCTTGGCCTGCTGGGAGAACCTATATATTTGGATGGAATCAGGTGATCAAAGTTCTGTGCCACCTGGACGGCTATCTAGGTGGACGTGTGTTATACTGCCCGGGCTGCTAGGCCGGAGACATCTGGTTTCTAGCTGTCTTAGGACCTATCCAGAAGCAAGAGAGCAGCGCAGGGTTGGGACTGTGGCTTGCAGTCCAACCAGAAGTACGGTTCTGCCATGGTCATAGGTAGAGGGGAAGCTGTCGCCAGTAAGGGACTATCCCCCTAATTACCAGGGACCACAGTGAGTAACTGAAGCCAGTACCGGAGCAGCATTCTCACCGGTACGGTGAAGAATTGGGAAACTTCAGTGGGTATCAAGCCAGGGACCCAGCCAGCAGAGGTGACGCTTGCAGAGCAGCCTTGTGTGTCAAGCCAGGAACTGAGCAGGCCAGTGGGGTGAAGCTTAAGAGGTATCTTGAGCTAGGGACCCAGCAGAGAGGTGGGGGTGATGCTTGAGGAAGTTGCCACATTGAAGATTGGAGGAACTCAAGGGATTCAGTGGCAGTGAATCAGTGGGTCTAGTGAGAGACCGAGAACTGTCACGCTTTGTGTTAGGAACTGTTAAAGACTGTTGCCATAGGAGACAGTATTCCTGCATGTGCAGATGTGGTGTCTTGATGGATGACTTTCCCTGCATGACTGTCCTCCTGTTGAAGTCTCGGAGTCTGCCAATTGAACTTGCAACTACTTAAGGGTGTCCTGGCCATAACCCTCTCTCCCCCAAAAAAGTTTCTTTTGCATTCATAAGTGTCTGGCGCCCAATCATTTTAATTACTCTGCACCCACCATATACAGAAGGATGTCAAATATCTCTGGCATTGGAGGTTCTCATTAGACTGAAGAAGGCCTGGGACCTTGCTACATTAACATTCCTTGTCTAGGGCAACCTTTGATGGGTGTCCCCTTGGCACTATCTCTAGGGGCAACAGATCAATGCACTGTAAATGGTCTATTTGCTTAACTAATAAAGCTGCCCATATTTAAACACCCCAGCCTGTCTACACCCTTCTTGTAGATAAGGACACAATAATGTATTAAGCCTTCTAGATGTCGCCTTGCTGGGAAATTAATGGTAAGACACTAAAACCTGGGTTGGCTTTATACACACCCAACAGCAGCATGGACAGTTGCAACAAGGGGTGACACAACCATTCACACATCATGTTGCTGACTGTGAGTTACACACTCCCATGGTCACAGACAGCTTGTTAGTTGGATACTAAAGTTACTGCCTACTAAGGCAGTTTACTTTAGCAGGAACCGGAAATACAAGAAAGTTGGAGTAAGCTATCAGAAAGTATAAATTCAGTTCTTGGTAAACCTATAGTCATCGTTAATCCTATAATCGGACATTTCATTTCGACAGAATATAAAGGGATATTCGTTTAGCGCATTAATCTCCATTGACTTTATACTTATAACTAAATAATTCACCAGGTTTATAACTCACATAACATACTGATGCCAGTTCTTGTCTGAGCGATTCCCTTTCTTGCACAAACGGCTTTGTCTCAGGGTTCACTCCATTGTCAAAAACTGTGAATCTGGTTCCCAGCATGTTTGATCTGGAATGACATTGATTTATAAGTTTTCATTGATTCTATATTCTGGAATCTATTTTCAATCTTCTAATGAGACTGTTAGGTACTGTAGTATTTCACATTATTCAAACATTGTACCTTACACCAGTGTTTCTCAACTCCAGTCCTCAAGGCGCCCCAACAGGTCATGTTTTCAGGCCCTCCATTATTTTGCACAGGTGATTTGATCAGTTTTGCTGCCTTAGTAATTATCACGGCTGTTTCATCTGATGGAAATCCTAAAAACATGACCTGTTGGGGCGCCTTGAGGACTGGAGTTGAGAAACACTGGTGTAAATGAATGGTCACTGCTCTCATAAGGTTTTTTATACTCTCAAACATCAGAAGATGAATATTAAAGTAGTTGTGAACATACAATGTTATAGACACTTTCTAATACAGTTATAACTATGCAGGTACCATACCTGTTTTTGAGTAGTTTCAGAAATGATCCTTCTTACCTTTTCCACAAGGTTAAAAAGTTCTATCAAGTGACCATGTATCTCTTTATCCCAGTAGTGGGGACAGGGTTACAGGACACTATGCAGACACACAATGTGCCTATATTGCATAGTCTCTTCAGATTGAGGAAAGAAGCTGGAAGGATTGGGAGCCGCCATTGTGGAGGCTGAACAAACCACCTAATACAGGTGAAGAGCTATCCCCTAAAGAGCTGATGGGTTTTGGGTTACCATATAGCAGTGATAGAGAACCTTGGCACACCAGATGTTTTGGAACTACATTTCCCATGATGCTCAAACACACTGCAGAATGCATGAGCATCATGGGAAATGTAGTTCCAAAACATCTGGGGTGCCAAGATTTGCCATCACTGCCCTATAGTCTGCACAGCCAGACAACACGCATTTTCCAACTTGCCTCTAAACACAATAATCAGTCCATGGGCTTGGTTTTTGGAATTTATTAGGGATTTCAACTTGGATAAGGTAAAAAGGTGTTATGTGTTGCCCAACTTGACTTGAAGAACAACAAAATGAGGACAACTTCCTTCTCTGGCACACTGCAACAACAGATACTTGACTGTTTCTGGAACAGCAACAGTCTTTAGCAAAGCAATCCCCTCCTAGGAGTTTGGTTTCCCCCTGAGTGGATTTTCAGCAAAGTCCCAACTGGACTGGCTACGGTATCTGAACCCAAGGCAAGGGATTGAGTAAGCAATAAACTGTCCCCTGAAGACTTGCCAAGAACTTGCAGCTAGAAGACTTCTCCCCTATATTCCCTGGAGGTATGGAGGTACTCACACTGTCCTTGCCCTGCAGCTATGAATAAAACTGCTTTTAGGCCTTCCTCTGGACTGGTTCCTTTGCAGGCTATCCTTCCCCAGTTGACTGCAGGGCAATGGAGCTCCCTCCTTTAACTTTTCTCCTTCCTCCAACCTGGAGGCAGAACCCCCCTTCTCCGGGGCCCTCCCAGGTTACACTGCAGCACTTCAACAATCCATCTTCCACCCTTTCCCCTGCTGACCAGGCTCCTCAATATTTATGGGCTGGTTCAGCCACCCTGCCAGGCCTCCTACCTTGGGATTAACCAGATTCCCATAAATATTCAGATCCTTGCTCCTGTACACTCGACCACTAACTTCTAGAAGTTTCTATGAAGCCTCCAGAACCAAGGGGAAACGATAGAGGTCTGGTGTGCAGAGCTTTCCGGCCTGACCTGAATCTGAACCATAACCCAATTAACAGACTCACGCAACTACCATTAGTCAAGTACATTTTCTTACACCTATTCTAGCACTAGAGGGTGCTACACAGGAATGCTGTGTGTCTGTACAGTGTCCTGTACCTCTGAAAGACCAGTCAAAGGATGAAAAGTGACTACACAAGAACAAATAAGCTTCTGTGCTTTGTGTGGTCAGTTTAGAACAAGGAAGGAAGGTGAGTGGCAGGATCAACCAGGTACTTCAGATTGAAGACATATACGTGAAAATGATAGAGACTTTGGGGTTATTTTACTAAAACTGGAGATTGCCTATCTGTTGCCTCCTCTATTTTCAGGCCATTCTGGTCACATGATCAAGCTACCCTGTGTCAGCCAGTAGCAACTTCACTCCCTCCTCTCCCATGCAGCTACTACTGGCTGACACAGGGTAGCTGGATCACGTGACCAGAACGGCCTTAAAATAGGTAAGTGTATACTGTTCATCTGTCTTAGGTAGGTTAATCAGCATAAGTATTAGGAGGGGGTTGGGGACATTTTGTAAGATTAGTTAGACCCCTTTCACACTGGGGCTGTGGCTGCATTAGAGCTAAAGCCCTGCTTGTTTTAGCGATTCTTTATCGCTGTTCACTTTTTGCGATTCGGCACTGCGTCGCTTTAACTGACAATTGCGTGGCCGTGCGACGTGGCTCCCAAACAAAATTGACGTCCGTTTTTTCCCCACAAATAGAGCTTTCTTTTGGCAGTATTTTATCACCCCTGCGGTTTTTATTTTTTGCACTATAAACAAAAAAAATAGAGCAACAATTTTGAAAAAAAAAACATTATTTTTAACTTTTTGTTATAATAAATATCACCCAAAAATATATATAAAAAACATTTTTCCCTCAGTTTAGGCCGATACGTATTCTTCTACATATTTTTGGTAAAAAAAATCGCAATAATCGATTATTGATTGGTTTGCGCAAAAGTTATAGTGTTTACAAAATAGGGATAGTTTTATAGCATTTTTATTAATATTTTTTTATTATTATTTTTTTTACTAGTAATGGCGGCGAACAGCGATTTTTATTGTACTGCGACATTATGGCGGACACATCAGAGATTTTTGACACATTTTTGGGACCATTGTCAGTTATACAGCAATCACTGCTATATAAATGCAGTGATTCCTGTGTAAATGGCACTGGCAGTGAAGGGGTTAACCAGTGGGTGGCAGTGTAGGAGTTAAGTGTTCCTAGGGGTGTGTTACTAACTGTGGGGGGTTAGGCTTTCATTTAGTGAACACTGATCTCTGCTCCAATCACATGGAGCAGAGATCAGCATCACTAGTCGCTAGGCAAAATGGAGAAATGCTGTTTACAATGGCATTTCTCCATTCAGCCGTCCCGTGAGACGTTCGCGGGTATGCCCGCGGCGATCGAGTCCGTGGGACCCGCGACCGGACTCACGGGGGTCCCGACTGGCACGCGAGCGCGCCACCGGTAGCGCGCTCGCAATGGCAGGGCGCCATTGAAGATTGGACGTACCTGCATGCCAATATGCCTGCCCGTGCCATTCTGCCGACATACATCGGCGTGCGCTGGTCGGGAACCGGTTAAGTGGAGCTTATCGTCTGCTAGCAGGGCGCTTCTAATCCCAAAGAAGGAGTTAAAAACCTGTGTTTCTGAAACGCTTTTCAGGTGCTTCAGAAGCACCTGAAAAGCACCTTTTTTTGCCTCAGCTGCTTCCTAATATGTAATCTTTTTATAATCGAATCCAATTAATTTAGGAGCGGGCTGATCTTATTTCTATATGTAGCACTAACCCCCGAAGGAGCTGCTGATTATTTTATTATTTTTTATTATTATTCGTTCTCCTTGTTGCACGTCTAGGGGATGTCCCGTGGTAGATGACCCAGTAACTTGAGACTGACAATAGATCCACTTGAATGGATTTTGTTTGCAAAACTCAGACAATTGAACAGTCTTTTAACTTGGCATCAGAGGGTTGGAAAGGAAAGTTCAGGTGCTCTTAGTGTCAAAGTCAAATAAAACGTTAAAGAATTTGCTTACTTTGATTGCATCCAGAGAATAGCCATTCACAGCTGGATGATCACTCAGGTTGGACAGTCCCGCCAACATGGTGCTTACTCAAGAACAAGTCTCTGCCACAGACGTTGTTGTAGAAACGTACAAGATAATGTTTCTGCCACAGACGTTGTTGTAGAACCCGTAGGAAAACTATGCTTTAGAACACTTGTGGGATACCTGGATCTCTCAGCCTGCTTGGCGATATCCACAAGACCGGATTCTCTCGGTTACTTCAGCCCTTCCAGGCTTTTGCTAAGAAAACCAACCCATACGTGGTGTTCTTCTGAAGAGTCCTCCCCTGGAATGCTTGAAGTACTCTGGGTCTCTCCCGAAGCGGGGACAGCACCCAACTACCTCAGAATCCTTCCTTTAGTTTCCTTGTCTCGGGCTAGCCAGCCCCGAGACATTAAAGTCGGGTGGATCCGCACCCCAGGCCATAGCCTTCCTGGGGGCTGGTCAGGAGGACCAGGACCATGAAGTCAGCACATCATTCTGGACCGGAACCCCGAACCACGTGACGTCCGCATCTTAAATACCCTCTCCCAGAAAGCACAGCGAGAGCGCCATTCCCACTGGGCGGGCTCCGAGAGAGAGTAACTTAAGCACCTGACCAGACCATAATTCCATGCCTGTCAGAGGAGACAGTGCCCCCTGTGGCCAGGCTGAACATCTCACAGTCCAGTCAGACTGATGCCGAGGCCCACTTTAGATAATTGTACCCAAACCAAACTGTAGCTTAGGAGCTGCCGCTACATATAGTTTTATGGCACCATAGTTGTGAAAATGTGAGACTCAAAAAGCTAAAACTTGGGTTTGGGACAGGTTTAGGTTGTATATCCAGTCTGCAACCGGTCTACCTTTATATGCACAGAGTGTCCACAAACCTCCTTTTCTGCAGTTCCCTGCCAGCGCTCTCAGCTCCTCCTTTTCTGTGTGTGCCCCCTAGCAATCTGCTTGCTATGGGGGCACACTTGTGGGCTCACTCCCACGCTGTGCTGCGTCTGTCCATAGACACACACAGCGTAGCTCAGCCCTGCCCCTACTCCCTCCTTGAAGGATTTGATTGACGCTGCTTGTGTGTCCTGTAAAGAGAGGAACAGAGACCACTGCGGAGGGGCACAGCAGTGGATCAAGATAGGACCCAGGTAAGTATATAGGGTGGTGAGGGGGCAATGCAAGTACTGGGAAATGTTTTACTTTAACAACTTGCCGAGAAGCCACAGTACATATACTACTCTATTGTACCTGTGCATTGTTTCATGCAATAGTTACAGGAGGCGCCAGATGCATTCCTCAGGAGCGCACGCACCGGTCTGGCGAACTCGATGTCCGCCGGCCAGCTGCGTTCGTTCCACAGAGAAGCAGAATGTGGATATGCTTATGTCGGATCCCCATTCTGATAGGGGACAACATGGAGATCTGATGTTCCAAGTGATCAGGTACAGCGATCTCTGTGTTGACCCAGTGAGCCCATCCCCCACACAGTTAGAACACACCCAGGGAACACAGTTAACACCTTGATCATCCCCTAATGTTAATTCCTTCCCTGCCAGTGTCATTTATACATTGATCAGTGCATCTTTTTAGCACTGATCACTGTAATAATGTCACTGATCCCCAAAAAGTGTCACTTGGGGTCAGAGTTATGTCGCAGTCCCACTAAAAAGACTGCCGTTCTGTCTTTCCCACAAATGATCGACGGATCACGGCAGACATTACGTCCGCCGGACCCGCTGATTGGCTCCCGCTGTGTCCAGTCACAGTGGGAGTGGATTGCTGGCAGAGTGCACGAGTGCCCCAGACCCGGAGGTGTCAGATCATGTACTAGGTACGTGATCTGGCACAGAGCGACCATCCTGCCACAGTATATCTACGGTGGGCGGTCGCTAACCGTTAATGCAGGGAATGTATTAACATATGACTAAATGCAAAACTTTTTTGTTTTGGACAGAGTGGAGCGAGATTAGATAATCTATTTTTATTGAAGTCTGTGCCTCCGTCAGGGAGATTCACCCTATTTGTCCTGTATACCATTTTCACTGAGATGCAGGGAGATTCACCCTATCTGTCCTGTGTACCATTTTTACTGAGATGCAGGGAGATTCACCCTATTTGTCCTGTGTACCATTTTCACTGACACTTGAAAGTAAAAGTAGATCCCAAATTTTAGGTTTTCCCCAGAGGAATAGAGGGGAAATCACCCAATATGAACACTAGTCCCCTATTTGCAGGGACTTCCTCTCACTTCCTGTTTAGCAATGGGACAGGAAGTGAAGGTAATTTTCCCCAATGGGACACAGATGGCAAAAAAAAAAACTGAAAAGGGTTTATAAGTAACCCACCCTTACTTTATCCAAAATAAAAAAATAAAAATAAAAAAAAGGTTTTACCTATAGTTCTACTTTAGGGTAAAAATGTCTAGCCTTTAGAACCACTTTCACTTACCTGACTTTACCAATAAAACTTTCTCCACCACGTGACAGGTCTGTAGGATCCACTGAAATCAGGTAATTAGAAGTCTTACTTTTCTTTCTCTTTCTTCCAGCCATAAGGAAAAGCTGTTAAAAATAAAATGAAGATTTTCCTGTCAGATAATAACGATGAGGAGTAAGTAGGGGTGACCTGTGTAACATACATGTAGCACTGCCCCCTTGGGGGTTGCTTAGGATTGCATGTTCATCTGCACCACTTTGACCCTGTAAACTTTCCAGCCCTTCTGACACTCTATGTTCAGACATGTTGTATGTAACTTCAAAATAACACACCAACACAATGCAGATTGATCAGCTCTCTCTGATTTTACTTGTTCAGCTAAGTCATGGCCAAAACTCAGTTAAAAAGGTCCCCTGAGGCAATTGAATAACAACTTGGAATCACAGATGTAAAATAGCATTACACATAGGAAACAGGCAATAAATGAATGCATATCTAAGGAAAGTTACTAACTGCTGTATATACTATCATTGCTGAAAGGGGACCCCAGGGTGGCCTATTATACCTTTAATCCTAATGAGAGACTGGGTATTCTAGATCTTAGGGGTATGTCCCTTTAAACAGCAATAGGATAACAGTGTCCATGATACAAGGCCTCTCAATGATCTTCAGCGGCAAGTTGAAGCTCACAGAGCAAGAATCCTTAGTGTAGCACAGTGATGTGTAATCAAAGCAAACAGTTGTCTGGCTAGTTGTAATCCTTAGAGTAATTCTAGGTGTAAAGTGTCTATTCAGTGTTCTGTGAGATAAGTTAAGGCAAGTCAAGTTGTGAGATGTCTATACACAGTGTTCTATGAACTAGGATAAAGCAGAGATGGTATTAGCGGGCAGGCGCCCTCTCACCAAACTGAAGAACAGCATAGGAACTTCCTAAAGAGGAATACCAGGAGTATACCCAGTGGTCACAGATATTCCCGGGTGCACGCCCCAGGGGGCAGGCGAGAGCGTGATTCTGGGAGGGTGTCATAGTACGCCCTCCCAGAGTTATCGAACTGCGCTGAAGCCGTCATTCGGCTATGCTGCGGTTGTCAACTGGTTAAACAAGCTTATGAGTATGGAAGAGTTGTCGGTGCAGCTGCGCTACCAATACTCCCATTTTCAAGATGTATGGCTCCCCTGGATACCTTTTATGGAAAAACATGATTTTGCAATCCTATTAACTTAAAACTCTCTCATGTTATCATAAAACCCATTTTTCCTAATATATTATAGAATGCTTTGTCGACAGGCCCAAGTCACCCATTTTTTCCTTCTCTTTTTATACTTGACTACTGTCACTATTGTTCAATCACTAATGTACACCTGTGAATTATTCCTAATATTTTTCACATTTACTTACATCAATTTACAAGGGATTTTTTTTTAAATATGTTTAGTGTATTAACCACTTCAGCCCCGGACCAATTAACAGCCTAAGGACCAGAGGTCTTTTTACAATTTCGCACTGCACTGTTTTAACTGGTAATTGCGCGGTCATGCAATGTTGTACCCAAACTAAATTTGCGTCCTTTTTTTCCCACAAATAGAGCTTTCTTTTGATGGTATTTGATTGCCTCTGCGATTTTTATTTTTTGCGATATAAATGGAAAAAGACCGAAAATTTTGAGAAAAAATGATATTTTCTACTTTTTGTTATAAGAAAAATCGAATAAACTAAATTTTAGTCATACATTTAGGGCAAAATTTATTCAGCCACATGTCTTTAGTAAAAAAAATGTCAATAAGCGTATATTTATTGGTTTGCGCAAAAGTTATAGCGTCTACAAACTAGAGTACATTTTCTGGAATTTACACAGCTTTTAATTTACGACTGCCTATCTCATTTCTTGAGGTGCTAAAGTGGCAGGGCAGTACAAACCCCCCCCAAATGACCCCATTTTGGAAAGTAGACACCCCAAGGAAGTTGTGGAGAGGCATGTTGAGCCCATTGAATATTTTTTTTTTGTCCCAAGTGATTGAATAATGACAAGAAAAAAAAAAAAGTTTACAAAAAGTTGTCACTAAATGATATATTGCTCACACATGCCATAGTTATATGTGGAATTGCACCCCAAAATATATTCAGCTGCTTCTCCTGAGTACGGGGATACCACATATGTGGGACTTTTTGGGAGTCTAGCCGCGTACGGCACCCCGAAATGCAATCACTGCCTTCAGCGCCTAGAGGCGATTCAGTTCGCATTGCGCGCTATATAAGTATTTCATTCATTCATTCATTCATTCATTCAGGATTTCTAAGGGTGCAAATTTTTGATTTCACTCCTCACTACCTATCACAGTTTCGAAGGACATAAAATGCCAAAATAACACAAAACCCCCCCCAAATGACCCCATTTTGGAAAGTAGACACCCCAAGCTATTTACTGAGAGGCATGTTGAGTCCATGAAATATTTTATATTTTGCCCCAAGTTGCAGGAATTTTACAATTTTTTTTTTTTTGCACAAAGTTGTCACTAAATGATATATTGCTCACACATGCTATGGGCATAAGTCAAATTACACCCCAAAATAAATTCTGCTGCTTCTCCCGAGTACGGGGATGCCACATGTGGGGGACTTTTTGGGAGCCTAGCCACGTACGGGACCCCGAAAACCAAGCACTGCCTTCCGGATTTAAATATAAAATGCTACCAAAAAAAACTGTTAGGCCGCGTACACACGCGGGGACTGTTCGCTCAACTTTGTCCGTCAAACAGTTTCAGCGGACAGTCCGCTCAAAATTAGCATGGACGGACTTGCCCACACACGACGAACGAACAGTCCGCTGAAACCGTGCGCGATCACGTGTACAGCACGTACGACGGGACTAGAAAACGACGTCCTATACACTGCAATGCAACCTTCGGCGTGTAAATTCTTTCTGAGCATGCGCGAGACTTAGTTTGACGAACAAGCCTACACACGAGGGGACTGTCCGCTGAAACAAAGTTTCAGCGGACAGTTTTTCGGAAATTCCGAAAAACTTTGTTCAGCAGACTGTCCGCTGAAACTGTCCGCTGAAGCCCACACACGAGCGGACTGTCCGCCGAAACACTGTTCAGTGGACAAAGTTGAGCGAACCTTAGCGATTGCAGAGATTAGAGATTAGAGATTGCCTGACTCTGTGATCGCTGCAGTTATGTGTTTAGTAAGTGACAGTGATCGATCGATACTGCACTTGGGTGGGCTGGGCGGAGGGGCAAAACGTAGGTGCCAGCAGGTATCTGGGCTGATCCCGCTAACAATGCGTTTTTTTGGAACCCTAAACTGCTGGGGATGCTAGTATAGATCTGATCAGATCAGATATTGATCTGTTCAGATTCTATACCACTATGGGAGGTTTATGCTTTGCGTGTGGGTGTTAGCGTTACTGGCACTAACCTAGCGCTGCCTGGGGAGACGCAGACCCTGACACTAAAACCTAATTGATATCACCCGCCGGGTGATCAGGGGGTAAAACCTTTATTGGGTAATAAATGGTGGGTGCCCTGATGCTATAAAAAGCAGGGGGGGTTTGTGTGCCTACATGTCAGTGTAGTGTTGGTGCACACTTACTTTCTGTCTTCTCCTCGTAGTCCGGTCAAAAAGACCGCCCCGAGGAGAATGACATCACTTCCTCCTTCCTGCATATACAATACACAGTGGGAGGAAGCTTCTCATTGGCCAGGAGCGATCGAGAGGGGATGGCCAGAAACCAACGGCCATCCCCTCATCACGGATCGCTCCTGCAGCGAACCGGGCCGCCGTATCCAACGGGAGGGGGTCCGATCGGACCCCCCACCCGCTGGAAGGCAGGCACGTACATATATGTGCCTGCCGGTGCCATTGTAATGACGTACATTGGCAATACGGCGGTCCTTAAGTGGTTAATGGGCATTATCGTACATTTACATGTTGTTAATAGTGATTTTTTTTTCTTTTCTCTCTTATGTCAATTTCTATACATTTTTTCAATAAAAATTTCAATAAAAATATATATATAAAAAAAAAAGAAATTCCCTATGAGTGTATCCTAACACATACATTTTTGCCCCTGAACTGCTGGGCCCAGTGTAGTGCCATTGTATCTTTTACTTACAGTTACACCCCAGATACAATAGCTTTTTTTTTAATGCTAAACAGTTTATCTTTATAAACGAAACGTAAACTGATATCGTTTCTTAATTTCCTGACCTGTTAACTGTTAGCCCTTTCACAAGACAGTGTGAAGTCTTATGATATTTTGACAAAGGGAAAAGCATCTGCAGCTCTGCTCTCATCTGTTTCTCATCTGCCTCATGCATTAGTATAAAGCTCCGCTAACCTTTCTGTTTTGGTGCTTTTTCAACAAGTGTCCAATAACCTAAATGGGCCAAACAGTAAAAAAAAAAAAAAAAAATGCTCAGACGCAGCACTCTACAGCACAGCGTAGGTGCATTGCATTAGTACATTGGAGTGCTATTGAAAATGAAAAGCAGCATCTTGGGAGCGGTGAAGTAGGAGTGTATACACGGCTCCTAAACCGCTCCTGCCCATTGAACTGAATGGGCACTGCTGCCGAACCGTTAACCCTTTTTCGGCTGCTAGCGGCTCTTTAGCGACGACGGCGCTAATGCTCCAGTGTGAAAGGGGCTTAAAGATCCTATTGACATGAAGTTTTCAGCACATGTTGGTAACAACCCATGCAATCCAAAAATACATTGCGTTGCCTAAATTGTTATACAAGTGCTTGTTCATCCATTCAAATGCGAGTGTTCCCAAATTTTATTAAATTTCAATTATTCTATGTTCACACTATGTGGAGTATTTGTCTCTTTTTTGGTCACATTGCCTGACTACATGAGAAAGACTCTGCTCATCTCGTTGGTTACATCTACAAAGTATCCATCTAAACCATCAATTGGATGGAGAGATCATCCCCCATTTTGGTGAGAAGTACAAGCGTGGATGTTCCAATATTGGTGTTCATATCATCAGCTTTGTTGACTCATTGAGCATATGCCCATTTGAGCCCACTTACTCCTGTAAGCCTCCTCACAATCCGATGGTGGTCATATCACATATTCACTTAACATTGATGTCACGAGAAACACATTTTTTCTTTCTTTGATCCGGTTCATCTCTTTTTTTATCATATAGTTACATAGTTACATAGTAAGTGAGGTTGAAAAAAGACACAAGTCCATCAAATCTAATCTATGTGTGTGATTATATGTCAGTATTAAATTGTATAACCCTGTATGTTGCGTTCGTTCAGGTGCATATCTAATAGTTTCTTGAAACTATCGATGCCCTTCCCGCTGAGACCACCGCCTGTGGAAGGGAATTCCACATCCTTGCCACACTTACAGTAAAGAACCCTCTACGTAGTTTAAGGTTAAACCTCTTTTCTTCTAATTTTAATGAGTGGCCATGAATCTTGTTAAACTCCCTTCTGCAAATAAGTTTTATCCCTATTGTGGGGACACCAGTATGGTATTTGTATATTGAAATCATATCCCCTCTCAAGCATCTCTTCTCCAAAGAGAATAAGTTCAGTGCTCGCAACCTTTCCTCATTACTAATATCCTTCAGATCCTTGTCGCTCTTCTTTGTACTCGCTCCATTTCCAGGACATCCTTCCTGAAGACTGGTGCCCAAAACTGGACAGCATACTCTAGGTGCGGCCGGACCAGAGTCTTGTAGAGCGGGAGAATTATCGTTTTATCTCTGGAATGAATCCCCTTTTTAATGCATGCCAATATTCTGCTTTCTTTGTTAGCAGCAACTTGGCATTGCATGCCATTGCTGAGCCTATCATCTACTAGGACCCGCAGGTCCTTTTCCATCCTAGATTCCCCCAGAGGTTCTCCCCCCAGTGTACAGATTGCATTCATATTTTTGCCACCTAAATGTATTATTTTACATTTTTCTACATTGAACCTCATTTGCCATGTAGTTACCCACCCCATTCACTTGTTCAGATCTTTTTGCAAGGTTTCCACATCCTGCGGAGAAGTTATTGCCCTGCTTAGCTTAGTATCTTCCACAAATACAGATATTGAACTGTTTAACCCATCCTCCAGGTCGTTTATGAACAAATTAAACAGGATTGGTCCCAGCACAGAACCCCGGGGGACCCCAGTACCCACTCTTGACCATTCCAAGTACTCCCCATTTATCACCACACTCTGAACTCACCCCTTGTAGCCAGGTTTCAATCCATGTACTCACCCTATGGTCCATGCCAACTGACCCTATTTTGTACAGTAAATGTTTATGGTTAACTGTGTCAAATGCTTTTGCAAAATCCAGATACACCACATCTACGGGCCTTCCTTTATCTAGATGGCAACTCACCTCCTCATAGAAGGTTAATAGATTGGTTTGACAAGAACGATTCTTCATGAATCCATGCTGATTACTGCTAATGATACCGTTCTCATTAATAAAATCTTGTATATAGCCTCTTATCTTCCCCTCCAAGAGTTTACATACTATTGATGTTAGGCTAACTGGTCTTTAATTCCCAGTGATGTATTGTGGGCCCTTTTTAAATATTGGTGCTACATTGGCTTTTCTCCAATCCGCTGGTACCATTCCAGTCAGTAGACTGTCAGTAAAAATGAGGAACAATGGTCTGGTAATTACTTGACTGAGTTCCCTAAGTACCCTCGGGTGCAAGCCATCTGGTCCCTGTGATTTATTAATGTTAAGTTTCCCAAGTCTAATTTTAATTCTGTCCTCTGTTAACCGTGGAGGTGCTTCCTGTGATGTGTCATGAGAATAAACACTGCAGTTTTGGTTACTGAAGCCCCCCGATTCCCTTGTGATGGCTGAGGAGAAGAATAAATTCAATACCTTCGCCATCTCCCCATCCTTTGTAACCAGATGTCCTTCCTCATTCTTTATGGGGCCCATATGGTCTGCCCTCCCTTTTTTACCATTTACACACCTAAAGAATTTATTGGGATTTTTTTGTTTCTCCTTCGCTATGTGTCTTTCATGTTCTATCTTAGCCATCCTTATTGCACCCTTACATTTCTTGTTGCATTCTTTATAAAGTCTGAATGCTGATGATGATCCCTCAACCTTGTATTTTTTGAAGGCCTTCTCCTTTGCTTTTATAAGGATTTTTACATTGGAGTTAAGCCATCCAGGACTTTTGTTGTTGTTTTGTTGTTTTGTATTACCCAATGGGATGCATTGGCTAATGCCCTTATTTAATATGTTCTTAAAGCAAACCCATCTCTCCTCCGTGTTCTTTGTTCCTAAGATTTTATCCCAATTTATGCCTTCATCATTCAACTCTTCACATATTTATTACATGGACTTTTCAGAGTTCAACAAAATTTTGGCATTTGTTCACGTTGATTTATTATAAAAAAAAATTATATACACATGATTTTGTAGCAGTACACAATCTACGAGCGCTGCACATATTTTTTGTTTTCTCCTTCCTCTGGATCAGCTGTTGATATGGGATTGTATATATGGATTTGTATAATTTTTTTCTTTTATTGGTTGAACTAGATGGACTTGTGTCTTTTTTCAACCCGACTAACTATGTAACTATGTAAGACAAAAACTATTGTATTATTCCACAATATTACCATGTATGGCTGTGTTAAATTAATGTTTCTAAATGTTGATAAGTTATTTCTCTTTACAGTGTGTCTTTTTGCCCTAAGAATTTCCATATATGTGCATACTTCTAGTACAATATGAACTCAAGACCAGATTTTCATCAATGGATCCGGTAGGCACACAAACATTGGTGCCCAAATCAACACCCTCTGCTAGGCGCGCCACCTCTACAAAGATCTGTTTCTCTGTATTTTTTGACTAAGATATCATTTTTGTAATAAAGTGTTTTTCAGATAAATATAAAATATTGCATGTAAATATTTCACACTTACCTCTAGTAGTCAGTAACTTTAGACAAGAGCAACAGTTTACTATGAGCTGCAGATACATTATGGGGTTGATTTACTAAAGGCAAATAGTCTGTGCACTGCAAGGAAGATAAAAAAAAACTGCACGTGATTGGATGATAGAAATCAGCAGAGCTTTCCCTCATTCCAGAGCTTCCCCCCAGATCTAGCACAACTGCACTTGCAGTGCACAGTATATTTGCCTTTAGTAAATCAACCTGTTGTGATATGCAATGAATGACTAAGAGGAGAGACATTCCCTTTCCTTTTTTTCTGACCTGCATAAGGACCTGTGTCAATGGCCATTGGTTTGATTCAAGCCTGTTTTACATTCCAAAACAAGTCGAGGGAGAATGCAAACCCCGCTTAAAGCAGGCTAAATGAAGATCATAAGGAGGTCAAATGCACCTGTCATTAATTTCAAAATGATTTCATAAGACCCCTTTCACACCACACCGCTGATAGCGTGGGCGGTAAAACGCCGCTATTTTTAGCGGCGTTTTAGCGCCGGATTTGCGGCGCATTTCGGCCGCTAGCGGGGCGCTTTTACCCCCCGCTAGCGGCCGCAAAAGGGTTAAAACCGCCGGCAATACGCCGCAATAGCGGCGTTTTGCCGGCGGGATTACAGCGCTGCCCCATTGATTTCAATAGGGAGCAGCGGTGGAGGAGCGGTAAACACACCGCTCCTTCACCGCTCCAAAGAAGCTGCTGGCAGGACTTTTTTCCAACGTCCTGCCAGCGCACCGCTGTAGTGTGAAAGCCCTCTGGGCTTTCACACTAGAAACAATGGTGCAGCTTCTTTAGGGCGTTTTGCAGGCGCTATTTCTAACGCTATAGCGCCTGCAAAACGCCCTGGTGTGAAAGGGGTCTAAGGCCGCGTACACACGGGCGGACTGTATGGCCTACTTAGTCCGTCATACAATCCGACGGACAGTCCGTCATACTTTCGACTGAACGGACTTGACCACACACGGATGCACAAACAGTCCGTCGAAAGCTTGCGCAATGACGTGTACAGCCTGTATGACGGGACTAGAAATAGGAAGTCCAATACACAGCAATGCACCCTTCCGCCGTGTAAATCCTTTCTGAGCATGCGCCATTCTTAGTCCGTCGAACTAGCCTACTCACGAGCGGATTGTCCGCTGAAACCAAAGTATGACGGACAGAATTTCGAAAAATCCGAAATACTTAGTACGCCAGACTGCACGCTGAAAAAGTCCGCTGAAGCCCACACACGAGCGGACTGTCCGCTGAAATGTGTTTCGACGGACTAAGTAGGCCATACAGTCCGCCTGTGTGTACGTGGCCTTAGTGTCTCAAATTGATATCATACTGATGCCATCCATACAAGCCCAAAGCAACATGGACTATGAATCAGTTTGCACAGCATTGCGAAAAGTTTTAAAGCAGTGATGTGCTTTCTTATTAAAAAGTACAGTATGCTGTAAACTGAAAAAAAAGTTCTCAATAAAAAAAAGTATCTGATTTAATAAAAAAAAAAGTACAGTATGCTCTGCAGACTGAGCGTCATGGATGCCCCCTGTATTAAATACATATTTGTAAAATAAAGATGTTTTAAAGTTAATTGAACAAATTATGTAAATAAAAATGATTTATAAACTAGTAAACGTAATAAATACAATAGAAGTAAAGCCTTTATACTTATTTATTTAAAGCGGGAGTCCGCCGGGACTCCGCGTTTTTTTTTTTAAAAGCCAGCAGCTACAAATACTGCAGCTGCTGACTTTTAAAATAGTGACACTTACCTGTCCAGCGCGCCCGCGATGTCAGCACCCGAAGCCGATCTCTAGATCGTCACTCGGGTGCTGCCGCCGCGATCTTGGGTATGGGAATCAGGAAATGGAGCCTTTCGGCTTCATTTCCCGGTTCCCTACTGCGCATGCGCGAGCCGCGCTGTGCAATAAGGACGGTCCCCGCTGCCTCTGGGATCTGTGTGTTTCCCAGCAGGCAGCGGGGCACTTGCGGAAGGGGGCGGGCACTTGCGGAAAGGGGCGTAATCTACGCCCCTTTCCGCAGAGAGCTATCCCGGAAGTGGGTGCAGTTACCTGGATTATCCAGGTAACTGCACCCCCCTCCCCCCTGAAAGGTGCCAATTGTGGCGCCGGAGGGGGGGGAGGATTCCGATGAGCGGAAGGTCCATTTTAGGGTGGACCTCCGCTTTAAAGTGGATGTAAACCCTCACATTAACCCAGTGAAGTGAACAGTCTTAGATTATACACAGGGATGAAACAAATCTCCCTACATAAGTTTTACATGTAAATCTGCTATCTTCAGCTTGCTATATTCTTAAGAAAGTGAACATTGTGTTAGAGATTTTTTTCTTTTCTGTTGAGAACTGGGAGTGTAGTCTTGGCATACACTGTGTGACAGCTGATTGGAGGAAAGGCACACACCCCCTCCTATCCACATAGGTAGAGGAAGGAAGGAATGTGCTGTGAATAGACCAGCTCTCTGCTAATCTATTTATAGCACCCACCCCAACACAAATTTCAGGCTGGTTTTATCTTGGTTTTTCGGAGAACTTGTCAGAAGTTATAATGCTGATAATAGAAGAACAGAGCAGCAGGAAGACATGGGACTTAGTGCTTTGGAGAGAGAGAAGAAATCACTGCAGATAATATGTGCCTAGATCAAATTTTATGAATCAGGTTTACATCCACTTTAAAGCAAAGCCCATCATAAAAATGTCATTCACCGAAATTTGGAAGACAAGTGCAGTTTCAGCAGGAACATAACATTTCTTTAGTTACCCGTTTGCCATCGTCCCTCTCTAGATGCAAGTAATATGTAGGGTAGATGCCTTTATCAACTCCTTTCTTGTCTCTGGTGATACGGCACTGGAGAGTCATGTTGTGTGGAGCTGGACGGAATGCAAAGCCCTCAAGGTCATCTGTTTCTAGAGGTGGGACTATTTCAGAATCTTCTTCCTGTTTAATTATACAGTGATATTGTAAAGAAGTACTGTCATCAAATTAATTAAAAAAAAAAGATAATATTGCTTAGAGAATATTATAGTTGCTTTCCTTTGTATGTTACTCCATTGTTATTGACAAACTGATATCTTCTAAAGCTAAGTAAATGAAGCAAAAAGCAATATTACTTCCTATCGGGTCTCATTTATAATAACAAATATGGTCACAGATGGAAAATTTGTCTACAAATGGAAAAGTAATCCATTATTTTTATGCAACCTGCAGAGGTGAAACTGTGCTTTGCTCATGCACCACAAACAGCATTTTAACTTATTTTAAATTTTGGAATTAGATTAAAGTTTTGGTTTTGGGTGTATGAACAGGGTATGTGTTAAGATATTAACTTTTAACTATTATGTTAAAGCTAAACTCTAGGCAAACCACTAAATACACAAATACATATGTATCTGCCTTACCTGATGAAAGAGTTACAATTCTGTTCAGCTGGTCTTGTGATCCATACAGTCCTGTCAGACATTATAGCAAGGGCAGTGACCACGCTTTTCTAAATACAGCTTGGGCACAATCCTGTTACCAGCCTGCTATAAAAGAATGATCACCACATTGACGAGGTTATCAACCCCCTTTTCTCTGCTCTGTTTTCCTGTCAGCCAGCTCCCAGTGTTAGATTGGCAGCACTGTACAATGTGGTAGTCCTGAATGGTTCTCAAAGCTGTTTCCCGTCCTCGCTCTCCCAGTAAATGAGATGCTATGCTGGGGATTACAGGTATGTAAGATAAAAATGGAGCCTTTCACGTATTTAACATTTATTTGAAGCATCAAGATGGACAGGCATTCACAGGACTTCTTTACTTACACACAGGAATACAGCAACCATAGATGCTAAAGAAATACATAGCTCTACCAGAAATATACACATGTGAACATATTTACAATGCTTCCCCCTACTGGATTGGGAGCAGTATAACACACTAATACATAACACTCCTTCCCCCTAGACCTCAAAGTCTTTGAAATAACTGGGAGGGTGAATATTTCTCTTTGGACGCCTAAGGACCACTGTTTAAGACTGTTCCTTGGATCCCTTCGTTGGGTGCAATTCTTCTTCCCGCTGTGTCAGAGGGACTGAAATAAACTGTCTCTGCAACAACATTTCCTGGAGTCCCAGTACCACTAGAACCAGAAGCGGGTACAATTTCACCACTTCTTTCTTGAATCTGATCAACGTGCCTTTGTAATATTCTACCATCAGTAATTTGTACTTTGTATGACAAAGGTCCTGTAGCCACAAGCACCTTTGCCGGTATCCAACAAGGCCCAGCAGCGTAGTTTCTGGCATAGACAGCACTGTCAGGCTCAAACACTCTCACAGAAACATTAGCATCCATTTAAAAATGCAGTTCTTGCTTTTCTTGTAACTCTGATGTCAGATCAGGGTGTAAACGATCCAAACGTGTTTTTAGACAACGGTTCATTGGGAGCTCTGCTGGGCTACAACCAGTGCTTGAGCGTGGTGTCACATGTTGTTGCAGAAGGAAATTTGAAAGTCTCTGATTTTAATCTCCTTGAACAATTCTCTTCAATGAGTCTTAGGTGGTCTGAACCATACGTTCAGCTTGACCATTTGATCACAGGTGGAATGGTACAATTGTAACATGTCGAATAAGATTGCTTGCCATAAAGGTTTTGAATTCTGAGGAGGTAAATTCCATTCCATTATCAGACACGATTTTATCTGGAAACCCATGTGTAGTAAACAGCCTCCTTAAAACTCTTATGACAGTGGCTGAGGTGGGGGATGTAACTGATACAACTTCCAGCCATTTTGTGAAGGAATTGACAACTAAAACACCTGTCCTTGAAAAGGTCCCACAAAATCTATATGCAACCGTGACCAAGGTGACCTAGTCACTTCCCAGGGATGTACTGAGGCTTTAGGTGCAGCATGACGGGTGGATTGACATGGTTTACAATTCTGTACCTACTTCTCAATAACTTCATCCATTTTAGGCCACCAAACATAACTTCTGGCTAACGCTTTCATGCAGACTATTCCAGGATGTTCTTTGTGGAGAGCATGCAGTACTTGAGCTTGTCCTGCCTTTTGGAATTACCACTCTGTTTCCCCTTAATAGGCAACCTTTATAGGCAAACAGTTCATGTTAGCGCACTAAAAATGGTTTGAAATTTCTCTTCAACTTTTGATTTGGGCCATCCCTTCCACACCCACTTGAGCACATGGGCCAACAAGGGATCTTTAGCAGTCATACCAGCAATATCTCTAGCATGTAACGGAGGGTTTGGAATGCATTCCAACATGAGAACCTCAGTTACAGGAGGAACAAAGAGATCAGGAGAAAACAAAGGCAATTGGCTCAAACCATCAGCATGTGTGATATTCTTGCAAGGATGATATTCAAAATCGCAGTCATAGGCAGGCATAGGAGTGACCATCTAAGAATTCGTGGGGAAATATTTTGAGGAGTGGGAGTACTTTTGGTGAACAACCCCAGCAAAGGCTTATGGTCTGTTACAATGGTAAACCTCCTCCCATACAAATAGTCAGGAAACTTTTTTACCCCTGGCACAATAGCTAAAGCTATAGCATGTCAATTTGAGCATAATTCTTCTCTATCATAGACAAGGTCCTTGAATATAATGCAATAGGAGCCTCAACAACCATTTCCAAAGCATGACTCAATACAGCTCCAATGCCATATGGAGAAGCATCGCAGGTAAGAGTGAGTGTTTTTTTTTTTTATTATAGTTTACAAGTACACTGTCAGAATATAAAAGCTTTTTTACAGCAATGAAAGCTGTAGAATGAACGTCAGTCCACTTCCATGGAGCATCTTTATCTAGTAAACAATGCAGGGGTTTAGCAACAGTGGCTTTGTCAGGCAGAAAAGAATGGTAAAAATTAAATAACCCTAGGAATGCTTGCAGCTCTTGTTTGTTTGATGGTACTGGAGCTTTATGGAAAGCTTCAACCTTAGAATCAGTTGGATGGATTCTATGTTCATCAATTCTGTATCCAAGGAAATCCACGCTATTTACCCCAAGTTTAAGTTTGAGACCATCATCAAGAAAACCTTTCAAAACAAGTTGTAGTTGTGAAGCCAAAGACTGAATGCAATCCGCTCCAATAAGAACATCATCAAAATAAAATAATTACACCTGGAAGTCCAGATAAGAGGTCCTATATCGAGTTCTGGAATATGCCAGGAGCAGTAGAAACTGCAAAGTTTTGCTTGGAAAGCTCCTTTATGTGTGTTAATATTGTTTGTGCATCCGCAGCGTCGTCATCCACAGGTAATTGTTGGTAAGCTTGTGCCATATCCAGGTTGGCAAATACCTTTTCCTTTTGCTAATGTAGTCAGAAATTCATGTAGAGCTGTAATTTGATAGGGATGTTCCTGCAGTGCTTTGTTGATTGTACATTTATAGTAAGCACAAATTCTAACGTCACCATTTGGCTTCAATACTGGAACTATTGGGGTACACCACTTAGGGTGTGTTACAGGTTCAAGTATACCTTGCTCCACAAAACGTGTAATCTCAGCATCATTTTTCGGTATGAGAGCTAATGCAACTTTGTGCGGTTTCGCACGAATTGGGGTTAAATTCCAAGGGGTTCAAACCACTCCCTACCCAACAAACTTGCGCTTTTTCCCTTAAGCCCCATACACACTATCAGTTTTTCTGCCGAGTTTTTCCTTCAGATTTACCAAAACCATGTAATATGAGGTCAAACCTTAGGAGTTTCAATTTGTATGCAATCAGGTAGGCCCTTGCACTACATGGTTTTGGTAAATCTGAAGGAAAAACTCAGCAGAAAAACGGATAGTGTGTATGGGGCTTTAGTAATTATTGAAGGAGCATTGTGAGGCCATAATGAGGTAAACGTTTCTTCTGAAATCTAGGAATATGGACATCCTGAATCTACTTCCATTTTGCATGTAACATCTTGTAACACAATCTCGGTGTAACTCTTCAGTCCTGATGAAAAGTTTTCCAATTTATACACATAGTAATTTGTATAAACACCTGTAGGAGTTTCATCATTCGGAACAACAATTGGCGTAATAATGGAGTGTGCTGCTGTTGGTATTGTATTCACATTTGTAGACTAATCTTTCGTCTGACAGACTGTCTGTATGTGCCCTCTACGTTTGCACGTGTGACAAACTGCATTTCTAAAACGACATGTATTACGCCTGTGTTTACCACTGCAGCTCTAATACTTCCCTGTAAATGGAACTGTGACATCAGTGTGTGGTGGAAAGTCCTTTGATTGAACATTTACCTTTGCCACTTGATTGATATCCGGTGAATTAACTTTGCTGGAGGATTGAATTTCTTTTGAATGAAGGTATGCAGCCTCGTATGCAAGCGCTTCCTCTTGTAATAAAAGTTAAAGAGGAGAGCCAGTTTTTTAAAAAAATTTTTAAAAGTCAGCAGCTGCAAACACTGTAGCTGCTGACTTTTAATAAGCAGACTTACCTGTCTAGGGCGCCCGCGATGTCGGCCGCCCGAGGGTGACCCGTCCCTCGGCTCTCGGGTCCCGATGCCGCCATTTTAACTAAGAGAAACAGGCAGTGGAGCCTTGCGGCTTCACTGCCCGTTTCCTACTGCGCATGCACGAGTCACGCAGCGCTTTGTGAATGGGGCGCGCTGTGTTATGGGACACACAGTTCCCAGAACACACAGTGCCCCATTACCCAGAAGACGCCGCACGGAGGAGAGAAGACCGAAGATCACAGCGGAGGAGGAAGAGGCAGATTAGGACGATGTGCCTAGCAACAGGCATTTCTGGTAAGTTAAAAAAAAAAAAAACATTTTTTTTCCAGATTTTTTTCTAAATTTTAATGTATTTTTGTTTTTTAGGGTGGCCCTCCACTTTAAGTTCTGTTTGGCTAGAAGTCTTCTCTGCAGTGCTTCATCTTGTACTCCGCACACTAATGCGATGTACACACGAGTGGAATGTCTGACAGAAAAAGTCAAACGGAAGCTTTTCATCGTATATTCTGATCATGTGTATGCCTCATCTGACCTTTTGTTGCCCAAAAATTCAGACAAATTCAAAAAAGTAAAAACACACAAAACACACACAATACTGTAATCTTACAGATTACAGTACTGTATAAAAACATTACACACCCCCTTTGTCCCTAGTGGTCTGTGCAGTGCCCTGCATGCACTTTTATATTATAAATACTGTTTTTTCTGCCTGGAATTTGGAGATTGTCCATAGCAACCAAAAAGTGTCCCTTTATGTCAAAAGTGATTTTAAACCAACTAGAAAACAGCGATAATAAATTATAATCACTTGCAGAATTGAGCGATAGCGATTGGTGGGGAAATTCGTCATCAAACACTAAATCTAATGACAGCGACAATCCTGCAAATTAGCAAATTTCAGTGTTTTTGGATTTTATTACATTATTGAATAATTTTTATTATTATTTATTATATTATAAACTTTATCATACCCGGGATGTCTGCTAGACTCTGGTTTGAATAGATTTAAGAGAGTTATTCCTAAGAATTACAGGACTACAATATAAAATGCCAAATTTCCATGCAAAATAATTGTACCGCTTTCAGCACCTCAAACCAGAACTAATCATACCGCCAGGGAGGTTAATGAGAGTTACACAAGCATTCCCTGAAATCGTGGCAAAATCCCATCCGTGAAATCACACGAGTTTGAAGTCACAGTAATGTGAAAGGGGCCTTAATTACACACAGGAATACAGCAACCATAGATGCTAAGGAAATACACAGCTCTACCAGAAATATACACAGTGAGCATATTTACAAATTATGCTTCACACTACTGGATGGAGAATAGTATATGTTTTTAAGGAAGACATAACTGGAATAAGTTGTGATCTTTTATTATCTGCCTAGAATTCAGTTTTAAGGGTTAGGTTTAGGGTAAAAGTTGGCAGTCAATTACTGATAGATTCAATGATCCACAATGTGGGTAGGCTGCCTCTGCAACATTCCCCAGTTTTTTTTTAAGCCTGTGTTTAAACAAATTGCCTTTTTTAATGGCTTCTTTAACCACCGGAAGAGTTTACCCCCTTTTTTACCAGGCCATTTTTTGCTATTTAGCACTGCACTACTTTAACTGGTAATTGTGTGTTCATTTATTTTATTTCACACAAATAGATCTTTCTTTTGGTGGTATTTGAGCACCATTGTTTTTCATTTTTTGAGATATAAATGAAAAAATACATTTTGAAAAAAATATATATTTTTTTTCTTTCTGCTATAAAATATATCCAATAAAAAAAATTCAAATTTCTTCATAAATTTTCACCAAATGTATGCTGCTACTTGTCTTTGACTTTCCAATATGTGTATATTGATTGGTTTGCATAAACGTTTTAGCGCCTACAAACTATGCTATATATATATATATATATATATATATATATATATATATATATATATATATACTGGATATTTTTTTAACATTTTTATATACTACTATTACTTATAATGGAAGTGGTTAAAGATACATAATCATACATAGGGGACCTGGAACTCCCCAAACCCCCTAGGTGGACAGGAACACAGCTGACGCAACAGCTCCGCCAATAACTAAAATATTACTCTTGAAGGGATGGGGTGAGAGCATGGCATGAACTTTAATGATAAATTTGATAACACTGTTGAATTGGCGAAATAATTCTTATTTTAGAAAATCATGTAAGAAATTGTGTATTTTTTCTTTCATTCTTTCACCTTACTAGAGGCAGACATTGGCCGTGTATATACAACACTGCTGAGGATATCCAAATCTTCATCAAAATCATCGTCCAGACCCTCTGCATCTGCTGCTTCATAAGAGGAGTTTCTTTCTCTGGATCTCACTACATAACAAAAAAAAAAAAAAGGGGGGAACAGTACTTTCATTATATAGTCCTTTCTTGCTGCTGCAAAATACCAACATAATAAGAAGGAATACAACACAGAAACATAGAAAAGTGACAGCAGAAAAAAAACTGAGTAGTCCATCGAGTCTGCCTATTTTTTGTTTTTTTGTTGTTGTTTTTCTTTTTCGTTAACTTTTTTGTCTGCGTATAGATCTATGTTTGAAGCCATTTACTGTTGACTGTCTCATTACCTCTGTTGGAAGTTTATTCCAAGCATCCCCATCCGGTAAACTAAATGCATTGGAAGTATTTTAGCTAAATGTATTGCAGTCTTACCTTTGTTCATTCTGAAGAAACCAGTCTATACCAGTCTATGCCAGTCTATGCCTTATCATGTCATTTATCATGCTTAAGGCTAAGTTGGGGTCATTTGAATCAACTGATAAGGCTTTTTGTTGTAATAGGAAAATGAGCAACCTCAACATTCTTTCTTCTTATTATTATTACTATAGGATATTACTATAGGATTTATATAGCATTGACAGCTTGTGCAGCGCCTTACAATATAAAGGGAGGCTGTACAGTTACATTGCTATATAAAAGTTAGGAGTGCCCTGCTTGTGACAGCTTACATTTAAATAAATACATATATTTTAAGAGTGAAGAGTGACTTTGAAAGACAATCACATGAAGAGGAATTACCATGGCATGGTTTTGAGCAGAATTATAGTGGTCTGATAATGATGAGTTATATACAGTTGTGCTCATAAGTTTACATACCCTGGCAGAATTGATGATTTCTTGGCTATTTTCAGAGAATATGAATGAATGAAACTTTTCTTTCACTCATGGTTAGTGTTTGGCTGAAGTCATTTATTATCAATCAGCTGTGTTTACTCTTTTTAAATCATAATAAAAAAACAAACTACCCAAATGACCCTGATCAAAAGTTTACATACCCTGGTGATTTTGGCCTGATAACATGAACACAAGTTGACACAAAGGGGTTTGAATAACTATTAAAGGTAACCATCCTCACCTGTGATCAGTTTGCTTGTAATTAATGTGTGTGTATAAAAGGTCAATGAGTTTCTGGACTCCTGACAGACCCTTGCATCTTTCATCCATTGCTGCACTGATGTTTATGGATTCTGAGTCATGAGGAAAGCAAAAGAATTGTCAAAGCATCTGCGGGAAAAGGTAGTTGAACTGTATAAAACAGGAAAGGGATATAAAAAGATATCCAAGGAATTGAGAATGCCAATCAGCAGTGTTCAAACTCTAATCAAGAAGTGGAAAATGAGGGGTTCTGTTGAAACCAAACCACGGTCAGGTAGACCAACTAAAATGTCAGCCACAACTGCCAGGAATATTGTTCGGGATGCAAAGAAAAACCCACAAATAACTTCAGGTGAAATACAGGACTCTGAAAACATGTGGTGTGGCTGTTTCAAGATGCACAATAAAGAGGCACTTGAAGAAAGATGGGCTGCATGGTCGAGTCACCAGAAGAAAGCCATACTAGGCAAAAGCCACAAAGTATCCTGCTTACAATATGCCAAATAGCACAGAAACAAGTCTCAAACCTTCTGGCACAAAGTCATTTGGAGTGATGAGATCAAAATTGAGCTTTTTGGACACAACCATAAACACTACATTCGAAGAGGAGTCAACAAGGCCTACGATGAAAGGTACACCATTCTTACTTTGAAACACGGAGGTGGATCGCTGATGTTTTGGGGATGTGTGAGCTACAAACGCACAGGAAATTTGGTCAAAATTGATGGCAAGATGAATGCAAAATGCTATCAAAAAATACTGGAGGAACATTTGCATTCATCAGCCAGGAAGCTGCGCATGGGACGTATTTGGACATTCCAACATGACAATGATCCAAATCACAAGGCCAAGTTGACCTGTCATTGGCTAGAGCAGAATAAAATGAAGGTTCTGGAGTGGCCATCTCAGTCTCCTGACCTCAATATCATTGAGCCACTCTGGGGAGATCTCAAACATGCAGTTCATGCAAGACAGCCCAGTAATTTACAGGAACTGGAGGCTTTTTGTCAAGAGGAATGGGCAGCTTTACCATCTGAAAAGATTAAGAGCCTCATCCGCAAATACCACAAAAGACTTCAATCTGTCATTGATGTTAAAGGGGGCAATACACGGTATTAAGAACTGGGGTATGTAAACTTTTGATCAGGGTCATTTGGGTAGTTCCTGTTTTCATTATGATTTAAAAAGAGTATACACAGTTGATTGATAATAAATGGCTTCAGCCAAACACTAACCATGAGTGAAAGAAATGTTTTTGTGTTATCATTCATATTCTCTGAAAAATGGTCAAGAAATACTAAATTCTGCCAGGGTATGTAAACTTGTGAGCACAATTGTATGTGTGTATATATATATATATATATATATATATATATATATATATATATATATATATACTATCACTTAATGATCACAATCAGTGTTTACTAATTCTGTTTACAAAATTCCCGTATCATGTGCTACCTCAAATTTTCTTGTTGTTTTTAGCCTACTAATGATTAAAAAAAATTAAAAATTAAAACATTCTGAAAACTAAAATTTTTGAAAAAATTCTACTAGTGTATGGCCAGCCTAACTTGACTGCAGCAGAGAGGAACCAGACTAGGTTCAAATTTCTGCAAGTGGGGAGTATGTCTGAAATTGCAGAGTAACATGTAACATGCCGTATTTTAGCAGACCGCATGGATGCCATTAATTCTGAATGTCAGCCAATACTTCGGCAGCCGCAGTGTAATTTTGTTTGCGCTAAACTAATTCCGTGTAATGTGTGTGGCAGAGCTGTGTTATGCTGCGTACACACGACCAGACTTATGTCCGACAGACTTTCGAAGGAGTTCTGACGGAGTTCCGGCAGAGTTCTGACAGACTTTCCCAATGAGCGGACTTGGCCACACACAATCACACCAAACTCAGACGGATTCGAACGTGATGACGTACGACTCGACTCGAATAAGGAAGTTCATAGCCAGTAGCCAATAGCTGCACTAGCGTCGGTTTTAGTCCGTTGGACTAGCACACACACGAGCGAATTTCTCGGTAGGAACTGGGTCCGGCAGAGTTCTTGCGGAAAAATTTGAAGCATGTTCCATTTCTAAAGTCTGTCAGACTTTTGCGAATCAAAAGTCCGTTGCAGCCCACACACGATCGAATAGTCTGCCGGAATCATTCCGTCAGACTTTGGATGTTGAAAAGTCCGGTCGTGTGTACGAGGCTTAACTCTCAAAACAGAAGGGACAGAAATACAAATCCTTTGCATGCAAAACTGCTGTTTGCCTTTAGTTCAGCTTCAAGATTTACAGGACTTGATAGCTTGTTAGGGAAGTAGCAAGAACAACTTTTACTATAACCTAAGGAGAATGTCTGAGTTTTTTAATCGTTAGTGCACTCAAATCAATGAGAACATTTGAATTGTAGCATTCTTTGGTCTCCCCATTTGACTTACCTGGTTTTTGCGGCTTTTTTTTATTACGCTGTTTGACTGGTGCTGGGGGGACTTGTCTGTCCCCTACAGATACTGAATTCTCCTCATCACTGGAGTTGTCAGCTACAACCATCTTGTCTGCCTTCAGTTCTTGTATTACATCTTGTGCTGCACCTGTAAGAAAATCTCATTAGGAAGGAAACAAAATACAATGAGTTTCTATAGACAATCTGATATGCCAACCTTTCATCTGAAGTGTACTTTCTTTCTCTGTGTCTTGAGTCTCCTGTGTGGATGATCTCCGGTTCTTCACTTTGGGTGATGACGTTTTGGCCTTTGATTCCTTCAGATCAGATTTTGCTATTTAGCAAGACAATGAAAACAGGGTGTAATATATACTGCAATGTTTTAGCTATTGATATTTTTATCAGTCCAATGCAGTGTATGGTATATGTTACATACTCAATGTCATGCAGTTTGAACCTGTTAGCAAATCGATAATGGCAGTTCTTTCATTGATTTTGGTAAACACTAGTCTGTGTTCTCTCACATACCTCTAATCACTGGTAAATGATTTTAAAGCGGGATTCCACCCTAAAGTGGAACCTCCGCTGATCGGATCCCTCCCCCCCTCCGGTGTCACAATTGACACCTTTCAGGGGGGAGGGGGGTGGAGATACCTGTCAAAGACAGGTATTTTCACCCACTTCCGGGCATAGACTCCCGTGGGAGTCTACGCCATTTCCTGCCCTGCCGCGCTGTCTGCTGGGACACACACGGGTCCCAGTGACAGCGCGGAGATTTCCTATTGCACGGCGCGGCTCGCGCATGCGCAGTAGGGAACCGGGAAGTGAAGCCGATTCGCTTCACTTCCTGATTCCCTCACCTAGAATGGTGGCGACAGCAGCCGAGGGCCGAGCGATCGATCGGCCTCGGCTGCCGGCATCGCTGGAACCCGGGACATGTGAGTGTCCATTTATTAAAAGTCAGCAGCTGTAGTATTTATAGCTGCTGGCTTTTAATATTTTTTTTTTTTGGTGGAATCCCTCTTTAACATCAAGTACTGGCACCTTTGTATTGTTTAAAACTTGCTATTATCTTTTACATACTACTGATCCTCTAATGGGCCCTGGCTGTAAGCAGCCTTCTACAAGATGTTTTAAAGGGCTAAATATATAATATTTGGAAGGTATTTTTCCTCTATTTTTAGATTCCCAGAACAAATGTTCTGGAGAAGAGACGCTTGAGAGGGGATATGATTTCAATATACAAATACCATACTGGTGACCCCACAATAGGGATAAAACTTTTTCGCAGTTTATCAAGACTCGTGGCCACTCATTAAAATTAGAAGAAAAGAGGTTTAACCTTAAACTACGTAGAGGGATCTTTACTGTAAGAGCGGCAAGGATGTGGAATTCCCTTCCACAGGTGGTGGTCTCAGCGGGGAGCATCGATAGTTTCAAGAAACTATTAGGTAAGCACCGTAACGACCGTAACATACAGGGGTATACAATGTAATACTGACATATAACCACACACATAGGTTGGACTTGATGGACTTGTGTCTTTTTTCAACCTACACACCTACTATGTAACTATGTAACTATGAATTAAAGCTTTGTGCAGTTTCAAGTAAGGTGCTTTTGGTTGATGACTGATATTATACCACTTGAAGACCAGGCCTTTTCTGGCACTTTTTGTTTAGTTTCTTTTGCTAGCAAATTACTTAGAACCCCCAAATATTATATATATTTTTTTAAAGCAGAGGCCCTAGAAAATAAATTGGTGGGTTTTCAAATTTTTTTAAATGTCACACGGCATTTGTGCAACTGTTTTTCAAACACAATATTTCGGGAAAATACACTTTTTTTAAATTTGAATGCAAAACAAAAAATAGATAACCCAATTTTTTTTGTAATATATAAAAGGCGATGTAAGCTGAGTAAATAGACACAAAACATGTCACGCTTTAAAATTGTGCATGCCTGTGCAACAGCGACAAACAAAATTTTACTATCCATAGTCAACGCAATATAAGACGTTTACAGGCTACCACTTTAGATTTACAAAGGATGTCTAGTGCTCAAATTACTGGCCATGATCTGACATTCATGACGATACCTCACATGTGAGGGACGATTACTGTTTGCGTGTGTGCAGGACCGATGCTCACGCTCGACTTTGCGCCCTAGCATGGGGGAATTTAAAAAAAAAGGTTTAATTATTCATTTATTTTATTTTATTTTTACACTGTTGCTTTAAATGTTTTTTTAATCATGTTTATTGCTGCCACAGGGAATGTAAACATCCTTAGTGACAGCAATGGGTACGTAACAGGTACTCTTTATGGAGGGATCTGGGGTCCTTAAGACCTCAAATCCCTTCTCTGCACTTGAGCGCATTCAAAACACAAAGATGGTTGTTTTTGAATACTTTTGATTTTCAAAAAATGGCACCATTGACATTCTGGTAAACCATGTCATGTCATCAGTTCTGTGTTACCATAGTTGTTATACCTGAAGGGTTCCACATGTACTGCCACTTTAAGGCTGGCTCCACCCAGGAGTGATGCCAAGGGTCAAGGGGTATGGTAGCCATCTTGGACACATGTAAGAGCCTAATAAGATGTACTGTCCTGAGATGCATGTTGCAGTGTACAGTGAGTACTGGAAATAAACTTCCATTGTTCCAGACCAGAGTCTTGTGTCTCTCACAACACAGAGGCTATAACAGTGGCGACGAGGATGGGATTTACAAAGTGTCTATCAGTCTGAGAGAGAGACAAAGACATTGTGGATTGTTACCTGGATAAAAGCAATCACAGATCCCAGCAGGAAAATGTCATTGATCGGGACATTAAGTGAATTTGATGGAGAACAGACATCCTGGAGTTCCTGGGTGGAGAGACTAGAACAGTATTTCAGTGCAAATGCCATCCCAGGTGAAAGGCAAGTAGCAGTATTTCTGACAGTGGTCGGTGCTCAGACATATGACACTCTCAGGGATCTCCTTTCCCCTGTAAAACCAGCAACTAAGACATTGGCAGAACTCCTGACACTGTTAGAGGGTCACTTCCAGCCTAAACCACTAGAGATTGCAGAAAGATTTCGTTTTTATCAGAGGCAGCAGCAGCCAGGTGAAGAAATTAAAGCTTATGTGCTCGCCCTTCGCAGACTAGCCTCTACTTGTTCTTTTGGGGAGTACCTACCTACTGCACTGAGAGATAAGTTTGTCATGGGACTGAATTGTGACTCTAGCCAAAAGAGACTGTTAACAGAGAAAGACCTTACCCTTGCAAAAGCAATTGAGATAGCTTCAATGATGGAAATGGCTGTGAAGGATACAGAGGAATTGAACCCCCAGGGCAGAAGAGAAGAGGTGAAACAAGAAGTTTTCAGAACAGCAGTCAAGCCCACAGTCACAAACTGGAAATACAGACCTCCACCAAGCCGGGGGTCAGCTTGCTACCATTGTGGGAATACAGACCATGATCACAAAGTCTGCAGGTTTAAGGATCAGACCTGTCATAATTGTGGTAAAACAGGACATCTGAAACGAGTTTGCCGGAGCAAGAAGGTGCGAGATAAACAACCTCTGAACCCCAAGACAAAGACCTATATGGTGGGAAGATATACATCATCATCTGAGTCAGAGGATGAGGAAGTGCTCCACAGTTTAGACATACATCATATGCATTCAGCACCCTCTGCAATGACTGTAGAGGTAACCATTGAGGGAAAGAAACTAAAGATGGATGTAGACACAGGAGCAGCAGTTTCAGTTATCACTCAGAAACAATGGAGACAACTTCAGACCCGAACAACTGTCCGCCCAACGCCAATCAAACTGCAGACATACTCAAAGCAGATACTCCACCCACTGGGTTATGCAAAAGTGCAGGTATTGTACAAGGGTCAGACAAAGAGACTGCCATTATATATACTAGAGAATGGGGGACCCCCTCTCTTTGGGAGAGACTGGATTGCTCACTTTGGTATGCCAGACATCACCATAAATCCCTGTAACACTGTGACAATTCCATTAGGAGATAATGAGGGATGGGTGGTGTCCCTGAAGCAGCGGTTCCCAAAGATCTTTGATGACCAGTTGGGGAAAATAAAGCATGACTGTGTGAGACTCAAGCTGAAACCCAACGCCCAGCCTAAATTCTTCAAAGCTCGCACAGTACCTTTCGCACTCCGAGCAGGAGTGGAAGCAGAACTAAGTCGGCTGGAGGAACAAGGTGTCATCTCAAAGGTAGAGCACAGCGAGTGGGCATCACCTGTTGTACCAGTGAAGAAAGCGAATGGGGACTTGCGCATTTGTGGCGATTTCCGCATGACACTGAACTCCCAACTGGAAATAGACCAGTACCCTCTACCCAGAGTAGATGACATTTTTGCCTCTCTTGCAGGGGGTCAAAAGTTCACCAAGCTTGATCTCAAACAAGCATATTTACAGTTTGAGGTCCATCCTTCTTCCCGCAAGTTTCTGACCATCAACACCCACAAGGGACTGTATGAGTACAATCGGATGGTGTTTGGTGTAGCCTCTGCCCCAGCCATTTGGCAACTGAAGATGGATGAGATTTTGGCGGACATTCCTTTCACTCAGTGCCTGTTAGATGACATGCTCATCACGGGACGGACGGACCAGGAACACAAGCAAAACGTGGAGCTTGTGTTGGAAAGACTCCAAGAGCAGGGTCTGAAAGTGAACTTAGCAAAATGCCAATTCATGGTGCCAAAATTGGAGTTTTGTGGCCACCTTGTGGATGCAGACGGTATACACACCACAGAAGCCAAGGTTGATGCCTTAGTCAAAGCTCCTGCCCCAACCAATGTCCAGCAGCTGCGATCATACCTTGGCTTGCTGAACTATTACCACAAATTTCTGCCAGATCTGGCACACACCTTGTTTCCGTTGAACAAGCTTTTGGAGAAACACTCCAGATGGGACTGGTCGGCTGCATGCCAACGCGCTTTTGAAGTCTCTAAGCGGAAGCTGTTGGCGTCACGCATGCTTGTTCACTATGACCTCCAGAAGCCTCTGACCTTGGCTTGTGATGCCTCACCCTATGGTCTGGGGGCTGTACTGTCTCACATCTTACCTGATGGGTCAGAAAAACCAGTGGCATTTACCTCCAGGTCTTTGACAAAAGCAGAAAGCAATTACTCGCACATTGACAAAGAGGCTCTTGCGCTGATATGGGCAATTAAGAAGTTTCATCTTTACCTGTATGGTAGGGAATTCACCATACTGACAGACCATAAACCACTCCTTCAGATCTTTAGCCCTGACAAAGGCATCTCTCAGACTACTGCGGCCCGCCTCCAACGCTATGCCCTGTTCCTGGGAGCGTACAGTTATAAAATCCAGTATCGCGGTCATGATGCCAATGCTAATACGCAATGTCCCGACTGACAGGGAGGTCAATGGACTCCTCTCCACCGGTCAAGAGTTGTCGTTACACCAGCCTGTCCTTCTTGTCTTCTGGGGAGATAGCAGCCCATACAGCCAAGGATACCTTTCTGAAAACAATAATCTCCTGGGTACGGTCCGGTTGGCCTGCAACCGTCACACAGGATTATGAACCTTATTTCCGTAGGCGTATGGAATTAACTGTGGCTGGTAACTGTGTTTTATGGGGAGACCGAGTGATCATTCCACAGACCCTCCGGAGACACATTCTGGACTTGCTACATACTGGTCATCCCGGGGGCACACGTATGAAACAAAAGGCCCGAGGCTATGTGTGGTGGCCAAACTTAGACTCGGATATCACAACATATGTGAATGCTTGTGCTGGATGTGCACAAACTGCAAGAGACCCTCCTCGAGGGTGCGTCCAGCCCTGGACTTGGCCCACGGTTCCTTGGTTTCGACTACACTTGGACTTTGCAGGTCCGATCAGAGGACACACCTTCTTGATCATAGTGGACGCCCATTCAAAGTGGCCTGAGGTAATTCCTGTTACTCAGCCAACAACTAAGGCAACAGTTTCCATACTGTTACATCTCGCTGCTACATTTGGATACCCCAGAGAAATCGTCACAGACAATGGTGCACAATTCACCAGTCAGGAGTTTCAGCGTTTCTTGACTGCCCACAACATCAAGCACAAGTTGACCGC
This sequence comes from Lithobates pipiens, assembly GCF_037356315.1. Taxonomy (NCBI): domain Eukaryota; kingdom Metazoa; phylum Chordata; class Amphibia; order Anura; family Ranidae; genus Lithobates; species Lithobates pipiens. The sequence goes on along the minus strand of NW_027507788.1, from coordinate 136,279,119 downwards.
ACCTTACCACCCAGCTACAAATGGTCAAGCAGAGCGGTTTGTGCAGACTTTTAAACGCTATTTCAAAGCTACAGTGGCTACAAGTAAACAGCAGTCCCTGTCACCCCAGCAGCTGGACTCCTTCCTTTCTGCTTACAGAAACACACCACATGCAACCACCGGGAAAACTCCAGCAGAACTCCTTCTGGGTTGGCAGCCATGGACTGTTTTGGACATGCTCCGCCCACAAACAGTCCAGGAACATGTACTGCAGTCCCAAGACAAGATGGTCAAACACCATGAGATCCCCCGATTCACAGCCCAACAAAAGGTATGGGCCCGATCTTATGGGGCTTCCAACACCCGTTGGCTTCCTGCTGTCATTGCAGAGACTTTGGGACCCAAGATGTATAGGGTCTGCCTGGAAGATGGTTCTATTTGCAGAAGGCATGCGGACCAACTGCGCCCTTGTTTTCAACTGCATGAATCCCTGACGCCGGCTGAACCACCAGTGTTGCAAGGAACTGCTCCCAGCAGATCAGGATGCATGGGAACTGATGACTGGGGGGACTCTGATCTTTTGAACTCAGCTCCAACAGAGCCCTCCAGCCCTGGTCCGGAGGTTGGTTCACCCACTGAGCTGGGGGATCCCTTCTTGGCACCGCCAGTGCCCATTCCAGTCGACCCTGTTTCCTCCGATCCCGAGTCGATGGGTGCCCGCCCTCAACGACACTGTCGCCCTCCTGACCGGTTTCAGCTTCAAGACCGGTTACGAGACTTTCGACGGGGCCGCCGAAAGTGATCCAATGACATTGTATCCCCGCAACTGTCCCTGGAATCTTGCTCTCACATTTGGATGCAGGAAAAGTCCTGTGCATCTCCTGTGTTTGGAGAACTGTTATTGGACAGTTATTAGTTAATGTTTTGTGCCTTTTCTCGTTTTTTTTTTGTTTGTTTTTTTGTTTTGTTTTTTAGGGATGGATGGAAGGTGTTAAACCGTAAGGGTTCCACATGTACTGCCACTTTAAGGCTGGCTCCACCCAGGAGTGATGCCAAGGGTCAAGGGGTATGGTAGCCATCTTGGACACATGTAAGAGCCTAATAAGATGTACTGTCCTGAGATGCATGTTGCAGTGTACAGTGAGTACTGGAAATAAACTTCCATTGTTCCAGACCAGAGTCTTGTGTCTCTCACAACACAGAGGATATAACAATAGTGAAGACCCGATCAAAGCCAATCCCAGCTTTGTATGAGTTTCCGACTAGCTGGCGGACTTGCCGGCTGGTAGCTTGAATCTCTCGGTGGGAATGCCAGAGCAAGTCATGGAAGCAAGTTGCTATTACAAGAAAGCTGACTGTCGGCCCTAAAAGGTATTGGGGTGATACCTGCAGCTTCAGGCATCACCCCAGTACAACCACTTGAAATCAACTTATGTACTAGGTACGTGATTTGGCGGCAAGTGGTTATCCTCGAAGTGAAAGTGTAACCAAACTGAACATGATCATCAAGTATTGGTGATCACCCTGCTTTCAAACCCCCATGATCTGCTGTCTGAATAGAGCTTCTGGGCAGCTCTGAGACACACCTATGAGCTATGCACCTTTCTAACACAGTTTACATTGCACAACCTTGCTGAGTCTATGAAGTACAGCTTAAATAGTTAGTCAGGTTGATATCTAAGTATCTAGTTCAACCAATAAAAATAAATGCATAAATAAAAAAACTTCCATACACAGAATCCTATACCCTCAATTGATCCAGAGAAAGGAACCCCTATAAGGAATGGTCTAATTTGCTCCAGTGGGGGGGGGGGGGGGGGGGGGGAATAAATTCCTTCCTGATCACCCAGAAGGCAACTGGATATTCCCTGGATTAACAATCACTGGTCTTATTACCTATAAATGTTACTATCCAGTTATATTTTGTACATCTAGAGGAGAGGTGCGGCATTTAAAGAAAATAAACGTGGATACTCATCTAGGTGGATGCAGCATCGATCTAATGCTGCATCTTTCCCCCACCGCTTCTACACCTGAGAAGTGAGCGATCAAAGACAGCTGATCGCTCAGTTCTTGGGTCTACTCTGAGCACAGAGAGGCATGCTGAAAGGCTGAGCCAGCTGCCGCTCAGGTTGTTGTTGGTGAATCCGGACATTATTATCAGGATCCCTGCAGAGTTTGGGCTGGCTCTGTTATCCTTTAAGAATTAAAGCTGGCCAAAACAAGTTCTTGAGGGGGTCTATACCCCATTTTTATAGCTCTTACAGTGAAGAAACCTTTTCATATACGGAGGTTAAATCTATTTCCCTGCATACTCAAAGAGTGCCCTTGTCGCTTGTAATGACCATAAAGTGAATAACTCTACACCAAGTTCACTATATGGATCATCTGTGTATTTATACATGGTGATCATACTCCCCCTCAATTCCATCTTCTCAAGAAAGAATACATTAAAAAAACTAGGTTTCCAATAGTGGGCTGTGCTTCACAGAGGAAAGTTGAGTCACTCTCCAAGTGGAGGTAGCTCTTCAGCTTCTTAGAGTTGAGATAATACATTTATCAGCAGAGAGGTTTCCTACCTACCTCTGGAAGTGGAGGTCTGCTGCCTTGCTCTAGCGCCATTTTTCACAAATGATTTTTATAATCTATTTTATAATATACACAATGCAACAGGAGTTTTGTGAATGGGCAGTGGCAGAACTACCAGGGTCACAAAGAGCACCTCCGGTGATCGGTAGCTCTGTGGTGCCCGCTATACAATGGAGTGGGGGGTAAACTTCTCATCAGTAGATCTGTAGTGCCTTGCATTTTCCTCTGCCCCTCCAGCCAGCAGTATATATAGATAAACAGTGGAGTGGGAGTGGGCTTCTGACCCAGCCAGTGAATAAGCAGAGCGACTCACTTGTGTAATTAAGATGGTGCCTGTACTGATCAGAGGCCCCTCCCCTCTCCACTGTATAGTGTGAACTGCTGGCCAGAGGGGCAGAGGGAGATGCAGGGTACTACAGAGCTGCCGATCAATATGTGCAGCAGAGGAGAGTGGCCATGAGGCAAGTGAAGCTCCTCTTTAAATAGGCTGCAGAGATGTGCTGGGGAAATTGAACAGAGGATACTGAAAGTACATTGTTGTGTGGGTTGGAGGGGGTACAGAGATGTGCTGGGGGTTGGGGGTGTAATGGGTGGGGTTGGAGGTGCAGAGATGTGCAAGTGGGTACAGAGGTGTGTTAGGGGTGTAGGGGGTGCAAAGATGTGCGATGGAATACATAGATGTTTCTGGGGGGTACAGAAGCATGTTGGTGGTTACAAAGGCTTCCTGCAGTGTACAAAGGTGCACTGGTAAGATACAAAGGATGCTGGGTGGTGCAGAGGTGTGTGTGGGGGGGTGCAGAGGATGCATAGATGTGCTGGGGGGGGGGTGCAGAGGTATGCTGGCGGTTAAGAAGACATATTGGGGATATACAGGTGTGCTGGGGAATAGAGAGGATGTTGGAAAGTGCAGATTTTGTTTGTGTGTTTATGTGTGTGTGTTTGTGAGTGTGTGTGTGTGTGGGGGGGGGGGGGGGGGGGCGGGTGTGTACTGGCTTGCTGGGCATATTGAGGCATACTGGGGGATAAAGAGGATTCTAGGTAATGCAGAGGTGTATAGGGGGTACAGAGGTGTGCTAGGGGGTACAAAAGATGCTGGCAGGTGCAGAGGTGTGTGTAGGGGGTGTGCAATGTGCAAGGGATACAGGCGTGTGCTGGAGAGTATGGAGGTGTGCTAGGGGTACAGAGGTTATTTGGGAAGTACAGAGATGTGCAGGGGGTATGGAGGCATTCCAAGGGGTGTTGCAAAGGGGTATGGCATTAGGTGGCTCTTGTAGAACCATGCCCATTTTGAAAGCCCCACCCCTAATTAGGATACGTTCTCCACCTACAATGGCTAGCTGAATACATACCTAAAAAGTTGCCCATGAAAATATTTTGGAAAGGTTGGCAACTATGCAGGAAGATGGCCCACTGCAGAACATGTGAAAGGGTCCCACTGCTGGACTGTAATAAAGGGCCCCGTGATCAGTGCGAAGGGCCCCAAGACCAGTGGTAAGTGCCCTGGGACCAATGGAAAGGGCTAGGGATGGGGTCAGGGGGGCCCTTCATGGTTTCTTGCACTAGGGCCCTTAAGGTCAAAAGCCAAAGCTCGACTGAGAAACCCAAAATTCTACGCTGGCCAGAAATAGATACAGGAAATACATTGGGAAAATAGAACTTCCTCAAGAAGAAGCCTCGAAGAAAAACAAAATGCATGCAGTAACTGTGTAGCACAGCTTCTATATTAAAATGGGTAAAACCAACCTTAGTGTGAAGGAGCATATTGATAGAAGTAAGTGCTTCCCTACACACGACCAGTAGCAAAACTCAACTACCCAAAGCCGGGACTGATGATTTTAGAGAATTCTCTGCATCTGTAATAACATCTCAAGGGAACACTCCTTTATTGAAACCTACCTTAGAGGCAGTGTTCAAACTATGATTCCAATGAGGTTAAGTAAGGGTACCACAGAAGTACTAATGCAAAGATACCATATAAAACCTTTAAAAAGTATTTAAAAAGAATAAAATGATATTTTATATAAACACTCTAATATATCAATCTATACCTAGTGGAGGTGATTCAGCTCACCAGACTCTGCCTATAATAGAAATCTAATTTTTGGATACCCTCGCCCTTTAGAGCAGTGGTTCTCCACCCTGTCCTCAAGTACCCACAACACACCACGTTTGCAGGTTTTCCTTCATCTTGCACAGGTGCTTTAACCACTTGCCGACCGCCGCACGACGATATACGTCGGCAGAATGGCACGGGCAGGCATATGGGCGTATATATAAGTCCCTGCCTGCCCGCGGGTGGGGGGCCCGATCGGGCCCCCCCCGGTGCCTGCGGCGGTCGGCATTTCTTCGAGAGCGATCCGGGATGAGGGGGCGGCCATTCATTCATGGCCACCCCCTCGCGATCGCTCTCGACGAATGGAAATCCCCGGTGACATCACTTCCTCTCCTGTAATGTAAACACAGGAGAGGAAGTGATGTATTCTCTCCTCCGTGTCGGTATTTTCCGTTCCGACACGGAGGAGAGCGGATCGGTGAGTTGCACCAACACTCTACACACACAGTAGAACATGCCAGGCACACTCACACCCCCCCTTTACCCCCCGATCACCCCCCCAATTACCCCTGCCCCCCAGTCACAGTGACACCAATGTCATTTTTTTTTTTTTTTTTTTGCATTGGTGTCATTTGTGACTGTAATAACTGTTAGGGCAGTTAGAGTTAGCCCCCTTTAGTTCTAATGTACCCCCCTAACCCCCCCAATAAAGGTTTAACCCCGTGATCACCCCCCGTCGCCAGTGTCACTAAGGCTGGGTTCACATTGCAGCGGTTTATGAGAACGAATGTGATTCGCACCGCACTGCAGTGCAAATCACATCCGATCTCTGTGCGATTCGAGTTCAGCCATTCGCCGCACCCGCCACACCCGCCGCACCCGCCGCAAATTCGCACGGGACCCTTTTTTTGGCCCGCAGCAGAATCGGATCGCATGGGTGTTCACACCATGCGATCCGAGTTTGCAGATCGCACTGCGATATGCGAACTGATCTGGGGGTGTCAGTAACATTTCACTGACACTCCCAGCAGTTCGCATAGGGCAGTGTGAACTGCCGCCGGGAGGCATGCGATGCGGGAACCCGCCGCGGATTCGCGGCGTTTCCGCATCGCTCCAGTGTGAACCCAGCCTAATAAGCGATCATTTTTCTGATCGCCGTATTAGTGTCACAGGTGACGCTAGTTAGGCAGGTAGGTATTTAGGTTCGCCGCAGCTTTTTATAGCGCCAGGGACCCCCATATACTACCGCATAAAGCCCCCTGATTGCCCCCTAGTTAACCCTTTCACCAGTGATCACCATATAACTGTTACAGGTGACGCTGGTTGGTTAGTTATTTTTTTATAGTTTCAGGGCACCCGCCATTTATTACCTAATAAAGGTTTAACCCCCTGATCACCCGGCGGGTGTCATTTGTGACTAATAACTGTTAGGGCAGTTAGGGTTAGCCCCCTTTAGTTCTAAGGTACCCCCCTAACCCCCCCAATAAAGGTTTAACCCCGTGATCACCCCCCGTCGCCAGTGTCACTAAGGCTGGGTTCAGATTGCAGCGGTTTGAGAACGGATGTGATTCGCACCGCACTGCAGTGCAAATCACATCCGATCTCTGTGCGATTCGAGTTCAGCCATTCGCCGCACCCGCCGCACCCGCCACACCCGCCGCACCCGCCGCAAATTCGCACGGGACCCTTTTTTTGGCCCGCAGCAGAATCGGATCGCATGGGTGTTCACACCATGCGATCCGAGTTTGCAGATCGCACTGCGATATGCGAACTGATCTGGGGGTGTCAGTAACATTTCACTGACACTCCCAGCAGTTCGCATAGGGCAGTGTGAACTGCCGCCGGGAGGCATGCGATGCGGGAACCCGCCGCGCATTCGTGGCGTTCCCGCATCGCTCCAGTGTGAACCCAGCCTAATAAGCGATCGTTTTTCTGATCGCTGTATTAGTGTCACAGGTGACGCTAGTTAGGCAGGTAGGTATTTAGGTTCGCCGCAGCTTTTTATAGCGCCAGGGACCCCCATATACTACCGCATAAAGCCCCCTGATTGCCCCCTAGTTAACCCTTTCACCAGTGATCACCATATAACTGTTACAGGTGACGCTGGTTGGTTAGTTATTTTTTTATAGTTTCAGGGCACCCGCCATTTATTACCTAGTCTCACTAGTGTACCCCTAAATTTAGGGGTGTCTACTTTCCAAAATGGGGTCATTTGGGGGGGGTTTGTGCCATCTTGGCATTTTATGGCCTTCAAAACTGTAACGCCCTTAGAAAGCCTGAAGGCGGTGCTTGGTTTTCGGGGCCCCGTACGCGGCTAGGCTCCCAAAAAGTCCCACATATGTGGTATCCCCGTACTCAGGAGAAGCAGCAGAATTTATTTTGGGGTGTCATTTCACATATGCCCATGGCATGCGTGAGCAATATATCATTTAGTGACAACTTTGTGAAAAAAAAAAAAAAAAAAAAAAAGTTTGTAATTTTCCCGCAACTTGTGGCAAAATATAAAATATTCCATGGACTCAACATGCCTCTCAGCAAATAGCTTGGGGTGTCTACTTTCTAAAATGGGGTCATTTGTGGGGGTTTTGTGCCATCTTGGCATTTTATGGCCTTCAAAACTGTAATAGGTAGTGAGGAGTGAAGTCAAATATTTACGCCCTTAGAAAGCCTGAAGGCGGTGCTTGGTTTTCGGGGCCCCGTACGCGGCTAGGCTCCCAAAAAGTCCCACATATGTGGTATCCCCGTACTCAGGAGAAGCAGCAGAATTTATTTTGGGGTGTCATTTCACATATGCCCATGGCATGTGTGAGCAATATATCATTTAGTGACAACTTTGTGAAAAAAAAAAAAAAAAAAAAAAAGTTTGTAATTTTCCCGCAACTTGTGGCAAAATATAAAATATTCCATGAACTCAACATGCCTCTCAGCAAATAGCTTGGGGTGTCTACTTTCTAAAATGGGGTCATTTGTGGGGGTTTTGTGCCATCTTGGCATTTTATGGCCTTCAAAACTGTAATAGGTAGTGAGAAGTGAACTCAAAAATTTACGCCCTTAGAAAGCCTGAAGGCGGTGCTTGGTTTTCGGGGCCCCGTACGCGGCTAGGCTCCCAAAAAGTCCCACATATGTGGTATCCCCGTACTCAGGAGAAGCAGCAGAATTTATTTTGGGGTGTCATTTCACATACGCCCATAGCATGTGTGAGCAATATATCATTTAGTGACAACTTTGTGTAAAAAAAAAAAAAAAAATTTTTTTTTGTCACTATTCAATCGCTTGAGGCAAAAAAATAAAATATTCAATGGGCTCAACATGCCTCTTATCAATTTCCTTAGGGGGTCTACTTTCCAAAATGGGGTCATTTGGGGGGGTTTTGTACTGCCCTGCCATTTTAGCACCTCAAGAAATGAGATAGGCAGTCGTAAACTAAAAGCTGCGTAAATTCCAGAAAACGTACCTTAGTTTGTAGATGTGACAACTTTTGCGCAAACCAATAAATATACAATTATTGACTTTTTTTTTACCAAAGACATGTGGCTGAATACATTTTGGCCTAAATGTATGACTAAAATTGAGTTTATTGGATTTTTCTAATAACAAAAAGTAGAAAATATCATTTTTTTTCAAAATTTGCGGTCTTTTTACGTTTATATCGCAAAAAATAAAAATCGCAGAGGCAATCAAATACCATCAAAAGAAAGCTCTATTTGTGGGAAGAAAAGGACGCAAATTTTGTTTGGGTACAACATTGCATGACCGCGCAATTACCAGTTAAAGCAGCGCAGTGCCAAAGTGTAAAAAGACCTCTGGTCATTTACCAGCAAAATGGTCCGGTCTGAAAGTGGTTAAATCACAATCAACGGCTTGGTATTTTGGACAGCTATTTAATCTAAGAGAAATTCCCAAAACATGGCCTGTTGGGGGTACTTGAGGACAGGGTTGAGAACCACTGCAGGACTATTTTTCACCATAGCTTTCCTGTATATTGATGTTTCAGCAATGTTAGTGTGATATAGTGTTATGTTACAAAAGGAACTGTGCCTTTGGTGGAAATCATCCATCCATTCTCAGTATTTGTAATTTAGCTGTGAATGCAACTATTTCGATTGAGTTCTGCCCTAATGATTTACCTAACACCTGTGAAAGGGCAGTATTAAAACGTGGTCCAAAATTTTGGAAACCAAACATTTTTTATTGGCAATAGTTCTGCTAAACATTAATAAAAGCACTTGTTAATGTACATCCTACATGGTGTATTAGATTAAATATTATCGTAGAGGTTATAGAGTTACTGGAGATCACATACCTGCTCTTGTCTTGTTCTTCTGCTTTACTCTGGCTGTGGCTGGTTCTTTCTTACTGGTAAGAGGCAGGGTGTCTTCAAGAATGGTCTCCTCTATGTCTTCATCTGAAACATCAACTAAATGAAGATAGAATATACACAATTGTCACATATAAGTTGTTTAATCTTCTTTTGTATGACACAAAAACTGTATGCCCACATATCACAATGTAAAAAACCTTGTGAAGAAAACACCAAAGTATAGAATTCAATTTGGGAGTCTGACGTTACACAAAAATGTCAGTGTACAGTCAGACTTACCTGTCATCATGTCTGAAATCAAGAAAAAAAAAAAAACAGCTGGCAGCACCCTGTAAAGTCCTTGGAAACTTTATTTATATCAGGACAACTGCAAGAAGCCCTGCCTGGTACCTCCTCCCAATCTCACATGTTACACCCACACTGGACTTGCATCATACAAAAATATGATTAAACCCAGTGTGAGTGAAACGCGTCAGTGTAGTCCTAAGTGGGGCTTCTTGCAGCTGTCTTGGACTAATAACATTTCAACTAGTGTTGGACCTTGGACAGCTGTTTTTTTCTAGATGTGTTGAAAGTTGAGGGAGATAATGAGCCCTTGCTTGCCATTTGTAGCCTGTCATAGACTTGAGGACTTGAGAACAACACAAAATCATCTCTAATATGTCTGAAATAACTGTTTATAGTAAAATTGTATCCCAGTGCAGTTCCATTAGAATTCCTTAGAAAAGATCAAAGTACAGGTATTACAAAACAAAAGGGGATACATGATTTCATGAGACCTGCAGAATTTAGTAAGCTTTCCACTTAAAGTGGTTCTAAAGGCTAAACGTTTTTTACCTTCATGCATTCTATGCATGAAGGTACAAAACCTTCTGTGAGCAACTTCCCCCCAGACCCCCTGATACTTACCTGAGCCTGATTAGGAATCAACGATGTGCACGAGGGCCACTGCTCTCCTGGCTCTCTGCCTCCTCATTGACTGAGACACAATAATGGGAGCCATTGCCTCCTGCTGCTGTCAATCCCAGTTAGTGAGAAGGGAATGGAGGGCGGGGCTGACCCCCGTTCTGTGTGCCTCATGGACACACAGGGCAGGGCTTGGGAGCGAGCATGCACGAGTGCAAGCTGCTTGCCATGGGGGCACTTGGTGGGGAGGACCCAGAGTGCCAGCGGTGGACCCGAAAAGACTAAGATCGGGGCTACTCTGTGCAAAACCATTGCACAGAGCAGATAAGTGTAGAGATTAGTGATGGCTCGAACCTCCGACGGGACGTTTCGCGAACGCGGACCGCGAACGAGGCCGACCGTTCGCGAAACCGAACGTTCGCGGCGGGCCCCATTGACTTCAATGGGAGGCGAACGTTTCAAACCTTTAGGTCGAATTTGCAGCCACGAGGTAATTATTAGCAGGGAAAACATAGTCCCACCACATGGCCAATGACATAATACATGTATGAGGTGAATTTGGGATCGATAACTACGAGCATTCTTTTTTTATATGGGAAATTGTTCTGACAATTCAGGACTATGGAGCGCATGAAGGCAATGGAGGAGAGGGAAGGTCAGGGACCAGGGTAGGCAAAGAAGAGGGTGCAGGAGATGATCACCAGCAGCGTGACATACAGCAATGACACCTGCACCGTGATAGAGGCATCTGACAACAGCACCGTGATAGAGGGCACTGACATCAGAAGCGTGACATACAGCAATGACACATGCACCGTGATAGAGGCATCTGACAACAGCACCGTGATAGAGGGCACTGACATCAGAAGCGTGACATACAGCAATGACACCTGCACCGTGATAGAGGCATCTGACAACAGCACCGTGATAGAGGGCACTGACATCAGAAGCGTGACATACAGCAATGACACATGCACCGTGATAGAGGCATCTGACAACAGCACCGTGATAGAGGGCACTGACATCAGAAGCGTGACATACAGCAATGACACATGCACCGTGATAGAGGCATCTGACAACAGCACCGTGATAGAGGGCACTGACATCAGAAGTGTGATATACAGCACTGACATCAGCACCGTGATATACAGCACTGACAGCAGCACCGTGATAGAGAGCACTGACATCAGAAGCGTGACATACAGCACTGACATCAGCACAGTGATATACAGCACTGACAACAGCACCGTGATAGAGAGTACTGACATCAGAAGCGTGACATTAAGCATTAACACCAGCACCGTGACATACAGCATTGACAGCAACACCATGATAGAGAGTACTGACATCAGAAGCGTGACATTAAGCACTGACATCAGCACCGTGATATACAGCACTGACAGCAGCACCGTGATAGAGGGCACTGACATCAGAAGCGTGACATACAGCACTGACATCAGCACAGTGATATACAGCACTGACAGCAGCACCGTGATAGAGAGTACTGACATCAGAAGCGTGACATTAAGCATTAACACCAGCACCGTGACATACAGCATTGACAGCAACACCGTGATAGAGAGTACTGACATCAGAAGTGTGACATTAAGCACTGACATCAGCACCGTGATATACAGCACTGACAGCAGCACCGTGATAGAGGGCACTGACATCAGAAGCGTGACATACAGCACTGACATCAGCACAGTGATATACAGCACTGACAGCAGCACCGTGATAGAGAGTACTGACATCAGAAGCGTGACATTAAGCACTGACATCAGCACCGTGACATACAGCACTGACAGCAGCACTGTGACAGAGGGCACTGACATCAGAAGCGTGACATACAGCACTGACATCAGCACAGTGATATACAGCACTGACAGCAGCACCGTGATAGAGAGTACTGACATCAGAAGCGTGACATTAAGCATTAACACCAGCACCGTGACATACAGCATTGACAGCAACACCATGATAGAGAGTACTGACATCAGAAGCGTGACATTAAGCACTGACATCAGCACCGTGATATACAGCACTGACAGCAGCACCGTGATAGAGGGCACTGACATCAGAAGCGTGACATACAGCACTGACATCAGCACAGTGATATACAGCACTGACAGCAGCACCGTGATAGAGAGTACTGACATCAGAAGCGTGACATTAAGCACTGACATCAGCACCGTGATATACAGCACTGACAGCAGCACCGTGACATTAAGCACTCACACCAGCACCGTGATATACAGCACTGACAGCAGCACCGTAAGCAGCCCCAGGAGGAAGTCAGCACAGCACAGGGATGGTGTGATCCCCTCATAATAAGAACCCCCAGGAGGAAGTCAGCACAGCACAGGGATGGTGTGATCCCCTCATAGTAAGCAGGCCCAGGAGAAACTCAGCACAGCACAGGGATGGTGTGATCCCCTCATAATAAGAACCCCCAGGAGGAAGTCAGCACAGCACAGGGATGGTGTGATCCCCTCATAGTAAGCAGGCCCAGGAGAAACTCAGCACAGCACAGGGATGGTGTGATCCCCTCATAATAAGAACCCCCAGGAGGAAGTCAGCACAGCACAGGGATGGTGTGATCCCCTCATAGTAAGCAGGCCCAGGAGAAACTCAGCACAGCACAGGGATGGTGTGATCCCCTTATAATAAGAACCCCCAGGAGGAAGTCAGCACAGCACAGGGATATCATAAGCAGCCCCAGTAGAAATATGACACCGCTCAACCTCTTCAAAGAGGAGGGTAAGGGCATATAGTACGGTGTGCTTTTTTGGGACAAAGAAGTGAGCCAAATGAAGAAAGAAGGTCTGTGTGCTTGATTAAAAAAATAGTTTATAGACATATACATGGTCTACTGGTCACATGTGTTGAATTCCTCCGAGATCCATGCCTCATTCATTTTTATAAATGTGAGGTAGTTAACACTGTCGTGAGCTAGGCGAGTACGCTTATCGGTCACGATCCCCCCTGCTGCGCTGAACGTCCTTTCGGACAGGACACTGGATGAGGGGCAAGCCAACAGTTCGATTGCAAATTGGGCAAGCTCTGGCCAGAGGTCAAGCCTGCCCACCCAGTAGTCCAGGGGTTCATCACTCCTCAGAGCGTCCACATCGGCCGTTAACCCAATGTAGTCGGACACCTGACGGTCTAGGCGTTCCGTGATGCTGGATCCGGATGACACCTGTCGATGGGTCAGCTGAAAGAATGACCTCATATCCGAAGTCACCAACACATCTTCAAACCGGCCTCTTCTTGCAGGCGCTGTTGGATTGGTACCCGCAAATCCTTCTCTGGGAGTGGGAATTGCTCCTCTGCCAGCGCACGCAAAAGCAGAATGCAGCATTTCTCGAAGCAAGGCCTGGAAGTGCTGCATTCTGACAGCCCTCTGCGACAGCGGTAACATTTCCGCCATTTTGTGTTTGTACCGGGGGTCTAAGTACGTTGCCACCCAGTACTGGTCCTTGACCCTTATGCTTTTTATACGGGGGTCCCTATTAAAACACTGGAGCATGAAGGATCCCATTTGCACTAAAGTGGAAGCGGTGTGGTGGCCTGGCTCCTGCTCATCATCCAGGATAATGTCGTCCTCTTCATTCTCCTCTCCCCATCCACGCACAACAGGGATCCCAGAAAGGTTTAAAGCACGCTCTTCTTGCTCCTCCTCATCCGCCCCTGCACCATCCTCCTCTGACTCCTCTTCAGACTCCTGTTGTTGACTTGTCTCAGATAGAGTAGTCCCCCCTGGGAATTCATCCAGCATTGCGACTTCCTCATCTTCCCGCTCCTGCTCCTCCACAGCCTGATCAATGACACGACGCAATGCACGCTCCATAAAGAAGGCATAAGGTACCATGTCACTGATGGCGCCATGGCTGCGACTGACCAGTTTGGTGATCTCCTCAAATGGCCGCAGAAGTCTGCATGCGTCGCGCATGAGCAGCCACTGGCGCGGTGAAAAAACCCCCAGCTACCCAGAACTGTTTCTTTCGCAGAGTTCATATAGGTAGACGTTAACTGCACGTTTCTGCTGGAGCAGCCTATCAAGCATATAGAAGGTTGAGTTCCATCGCGTCGGGCAATCGCAAATAAGACGTCTGACCGGCAGATGGTGTCGCCGCTGAATGTCAGCAAGGCGAGCCATGGCCGTGTAAGATCTTCTGAAATGGGCCGAGATTTTCCTTGCCTGCCGCAAGATGTCCTGGACCCCAGGGTATTTGAGAAGGAATCGCTGCACGACCAAGTTTAAGACGTGTGCCATGCATGGCACGTGCGTGATTTTTCCCTGTTTCAATGCGCTAAGCAGATTGGCACCGTTGTCACACACCACTTTACCAACTGTCAAATTGAGCGGTGTTAGCCACTGATCTGCCTGTGAACGCAAAGCTGAAAGGAGTGCCGGGCCAGTGTGGCTCTTGGCTTCCAGGCACAACAGACGCAGCACGGCATGGCAACGTCTCACCTGGCATGTGGAATAGGTTCTGGGGAGCTCGGGCGGTGCAGCGGAAGAGACGCTAGCAGCGGAAAAGGAGGAGGCAGCTGAGGAGGAGAGGGAGGAGGATGGAGTAGGAGGAGGAGGAGAAGAAGAGTCAGGCCTGCATGCAATCCGTGGCGGTAAAACCAAATCTACACGGGTGCCACGGGTTACATGCTTGACGGCCGTCAGAAGGTTCACCCAGTGGGCAGTAAAAGTGATATACCTTCCCTGCCCGTGTTTGCTAGACCACGTGTCTGTGGTCAGATGTATCTTGGCACCGACACTGTGTGCCAGAGATACATTCACTTGCCGCTGAACATGGCCATATAGCTCTGGGATGCCCTTCTCTGAGAAATACTTCCTTCCTGGGACCTTCCATTGTGGTGTTCCAATGGCCACAAATTTGCGAAAGGCCTCCGAGTCCACCAGTTTATATGGCAGTAGTTGGCGGGCTATCAGTTCTGACAAGCCAGCCGTCAACCGTTGGGCAAGAGGGTTATCCGGCGTCATCATTTTTTTACGCTCGAACATTAGGCCCACGGAAGCCTGCCTTTTTGCAGAAAAACGTGAGCTTGGCGTGATGGAAGGTGGAGTGGAGGACAATTGTGAGGAGAGAGGAGAAGGAGAAGTAGAAGACGAGGCTGGACGGTGAGAGCCTGCAGTGTGGCTTTGTGTGTTCCGTTGCTCCCACTGGGCTCGGTGATGGCTGCTCATGTGCCTTCTTAAGACGGTCGTCCCTAGGTGAGTGTTGGGCTTACCGCGACTAATGCATTGACTGCAAAGATTGCAGATGGCAACGCTATTGTCAGCAGCGGACACGTTAAAAAAAGCCCACACTGCGGAGCCATGTGCCGGTGTCCTGGGAGCGCCAGATGTGACCGTACATGGTCGATGACTCGCTCCTGATACATTTGCAGTCTGCTTTGTCCCTCCTGTGCAATGTAAGTTATTCCTGCTTCTCCTCCCTATCTGCTGGTCCATATCTCCCTCTGAACTCCCCTCCTCTTCCTCTCTTGTGGGCACCCACGTGACATCACTAGACACGTCATCATCAACGTCACCTTCCCCACCCCTATAAGTAGAGATCTCGGAGTAGGCAGCAACACCGGGGACCAACCTCCTCCTTGGGCTGATCTGGGTACTGTCGTCAGACTGCTGAGTAGCGGTTGTTTCTACCTCTTCTTCCTGATCCAATACCAAGAGTGGCTGAGCATCAGAAATGTCCTCTTGATATGGATCGGAAAATAATTCCTGTGACTCAAGCGGAAGGTATGTGGTGGTGGTGGTGGTGGTGGTGTTGTTGGTGGTAGTGTCTTTGGGGGTGCACATAGCAGAGAGTGAAGAAGAGGGTGCAGATCGAGAGGATGAGGAGGGTGCAGAAGAGTAAGGCTGAGTCAGCCACTCAACCAAGTCTGGTGCGTCCTTTAAAGTAATTGAACGCACCTTCTGCAACTTCCCACTTTGGCTCAAGGCTGGTGCTCCTGCCCTACCCCTACCACCCCTGCGGAAGGGCCTGCCTCTTCCTCTGCCTGTCATTTTTTAAATCACCCTGTGACAAAACTCTTAGTCCCTATACCGCTGAAGGACTGCTGCAGTATAGGGCAGCGGTCAGCAGTGGTGCACCTCAACCCTATCTATTGTGGACCGATAGCGGTCCTTACAGAACAGCAGACTGTACCGCACTCAACCCTATGTACTGTAGCACCCTAGACCAAGTTACCAGTCCTTATAAGAACTTTTGTGGACCAAGCAGGTTGTGTGTTAGTGATTAGCAGACTGTACGTCAGTCCCTATACCAATGAAGGACTGCTGCAGTATAGGGCAGCGGTCAGCAGTGGTGCACCTCAACCCTATCTATTGTGGACCGATAGCGGTCCTTACAGAACAGCAGACTGTACCGCACTCAACCCTATGTACTGTAGCACCCTAGACCAAGTTACCAGTCCTTATAGGAACTTTTGTGGACCAAGCAGGTTGTGTGTTAGTGATTAGCAGACTGTACTTCAGTCCCTATACCAATGAAGGACTGCTGCAGTATAGGGCAGCGGTCAGCAGTGGTGCACCTCAACCCTATCTATTGTGGACCGATAGTGGTCCTTACAGAACAGCAGACTGTACCGCACTCAACCCTATGTACTGTAGCACCCTAGACCAAGTTACCAGTCCTTATAGGAACTTTTGTGGACCAAGCAGGTTGTGTGTTAGTGATTAGCAGACTGTACGTCAGTCCCTATACCAATGAAGGACTGCTGCAGTATAGGGCAGCGGTCAGCAGTGGTGCACCTCAACCCTATCTATTGTGGACCGATAGCGGTCCTTACAGAACAGCAGACTGTACCGCACTCAACCCTATGTACTGTAGCACCCTAGACCAAGTTACCAGTCCTTATAGGAACTTTTGTGGACCAAGCAGGTTGTGTGTTTGTGATTAGCAGACTGTACTTCAGTCCCTATACCAATGAAGGACTGCTGCAGTATAGGGCAGCGGTCAGCAGTGGTGCACCTCAACCCTATCTATTGTGGACCGATAGCGGTCCTTACAGAACAGCAGACTGTACCGCACTCAACCCTATGTACTGTAGCACCCTAGACCAAGTTACCAGTCCTTATAGGAACTTTTGTGGACCAAGCAGGTTGTGTGTTAGTGATTAGCAGACTGTACTTCAGTCCCTATACCAATGAAGGACTGCTGCAGTATAGGGCAGCGGTCAGCAGTGGTGCACTTCAACCCTATCTATTGTGGGCCGATAGCGGTCCTTACAGAACAGCAGACTGTACCGCACTCAACCCTATGTACTGTAGCACCCTAGACCAAGTTACCAGTCCTTATAAGAACTTTTGTGGACCAAGCAGGTTGTGTGTTAGTGATTAGCAGACTGTACTTCAGTCCCTATACCAATGAAGGACTGCTGCAGTATAGGGCAGCGGTCAGCAGTGATGCACCTCAACCCTATCTATTGTGGACCGATAGCGGTCCTTACAGAACAGCAGACTGTACCGCACTCAACCCTATGTACTGTAGCACCCTACACAGACCAAGTTACCAGTCCTGATAAAGAGCTTTGTGGAACAAGTGAGTTGTGAATGATTAGCAGACTGCAGCAGAAGGGCAGCAGTCAAGTATAATATTCTTTCTATATTTGGAAGAAAGAATATTATACGTGTACAAGCCTATTACCATACCACTGATACCAGTCCTGAAAAGAACCTTTGTGGAACTAATAGTAACAGCAAGTCTTTAAACTGACCCTCACTGCCTGACAACACTGCTTCCTTCCTGTCCCTATACAAAGTGGCAAAAAAGAGGAGACTGGAACGATTAGTGGTTACTGGAATAGCTCTTTTGTGGACCTGATAGTAACAGCTAATGATGATGATGATGATGATGACGACTAATCTGGCTGTCCCTGTAGCACACACCGTCCTTTCCCTTTCTCTAAACTGACAAAAGACACTCAGGCTGCTGCAAGAATCAGTAGCACAGCAAACCTATATACACCTAACACCTATACCAGTCCTGAAAAGAACTTTTGTGTACCAAATAGCTAGCGATTTATCTCTCCCTACTCCACACAGCAACCTTTCCCTATAGTGACAGAAGAAAGAATGTAAAATGGCCACCGGATCGGGTGTATTTATAGGTTAGGGGGAATGTCCAAGTGTCCATGTGCTGTCATGTCTCAATTGGCTGTCCTGTACCCCATGATAGACGTGTCATCATAGGTCAAAGTTCTTTTACACATTAAACACGTAAGTCCGCCGGGGCGAACGACGGCAAAAGGCGAGCGAACGAGCAGACCGCGAACGACCGAAATTCGCCGCGAAACGACCGCCGGGCGAACCGTTCGGCCATCACTAGTAGAGATATTTGTTATTTTTTTTAAATAAAACTTGTACCTTTAGTATCACTTAAAATTTAGCTTGACACCTAACTGAGCAAAGCCTGGTTATTCACACCTATCTTATGTACAGCAACAGACAACTCTTAGCTACATAGTTAGCCAGGTTTAAAAAAAGGCACAAGTCCATCTTGTTCAACCTATAGGAAAAATAATGAAATAAAAAAACACCATATTAGGAGTTCTATATCCACAGTTGATCCAGGGGAAGGTAAAAAAAAAAAAAAACCATGGTCTACTTTACTCCAGTGGGTAAAAAAAGAAAAAGAAGTATTTCCGGCCCAATGAAGGCAATACAATATTCCTTAGATCAACAACCTCTGGAGTTATTGCCTATCAATGTTAATATCTAGTTATATTTTATTTATAAATGCATAATTTTTTTTTTAACAAACAATCTACTAAGCTTGCCAGAACTAGTTCTTGGGGTAGCCTATTCCACATTTTCACAGCTCTTACTGTGAAGAAGCCTTTCTGTACCTAGTGGTTAAATCATTTTTCCTCCAGATGTAAAGAATGCCCCCTTGTCTTCTGTAAGGACCAGGAAGTGAATAACTCTGCAACAAGATCACTTTTGAACCACTTGTATACAGTATCTCACAAAAGTGAGTACACCCCTCACATTTTCGTAAACATTTTATTACATCTTTTCATGTGACAACATTGAAGAAATTACACTTTGCTATGATGTAAAGTAGTGAGTGTACAGCTTGTATGACAGTGTAAATGTGCTGTCCCCTCAAAATAACTCAACACACAGCCATTAATGTCTAAACCGCTGGCAACAAAAGTGAATACACCTCTAAGTGAAAATGTCCAAATTGGGCCCAAAGTGTCAATATTTTGTGTGGCCACCATTATTTTCCAGCACTGCTTTAACCCTCTTGGGCATGGAGTTCACAGGTTGCCACTGAAGTCCTCTCCCACTCCTCCATGATTACATCACAGAGCTGGTGGACGTTAGAGACCTTGCTCTCCTCCACCTTCTGTTTGAGGATGTCCCACAGATGCTTAATAGTGTTTAGGTCTGGAGACATGTTTGGCCAGTCCATCACCTTTACCCTCAGCTTCTTTAGCAAGACAGTGGTAATCTTGGAGGTGTGTTTGGGGTCCTTATCATGTTGGAATACTGCCCTGCGGCCCAGTCTCCAAAGGGAGGGAATCACACTCTGCTTCAGTATGTCACAGTACATGTTGGCATTCATGGCTCCCTCAATGAACTCTAGCTCCCCAGTGTGGGCAGCACTCATGCAGCCCCAGATCATGACACTCCCACCACCATGCTTGACTGTAGGCAAGACACACTTGTGTTTGTACTCCTCACCTGGTTGTCACCACGCATGCTTGAAACCACCTGAACCAAATAAGTTTATCTTGGTCTCATCAGACCACAGGACATGGTTCCACTAATCCATGTCCATAGTCTGCTTGTCTTCAGCAAACTGTTTGCGGGCTTTCTTGTGCATCATCTTTAGAAGAGGCTTTATTCTGGGACGACAGCCATGCATACTAATTTGATGCAGTGTGCGGTGTATGGTCTGGGCACTGACAGGCTGACTCCCCACCTCTTCAACCTCTGAAGCAATGCTGTCAGCACTCATATGTCTATTTCCCGAAGACAACCTCTGGATATGATGCTACGCTAAGCACGTGCACTCAACTTCTTTGGTCAACCATGGCAAGGCCTGTTCTGAGTGGAACCTGTCCTGTTAAACCACTGTATGGTCTTGGCCACTATGCTGCAGCTCAGTTTCAGGGTCTTGGCAATCTTCTTATAGCCTAGGCCATCTTTATGTAGAGAAACAATTATTTTTTTCGGATCCTCAGAGAGTTCTTTGCCATGAGGTGCCATGTTGAACTTCCAGTGACCAGTATGAGAGAATGAAAGCAATAACACCAAATGTAACTAACGAGTCACATGACACAGGAGGGAAAATTGTTAATTGGGCCCAAACTGGACATTTTCACTTAGGGATGGACTCGCTTTTGTTGCCAGTGGTTTAGACATTAATGGCTGTGTGTTGAGTTATTTTGAGGGGGACAACAAATTTACACTGTTATACAAGCTGTACACTCACTACTTTACATTGTAGCAAATTGTCATTTCTTCTGTGTTGTCACATGAAAATATATAATAAAATATTTACTAAAATGTGAGGGGTGTACTCACTTTTGTGAGATATTGTATTTACAGTGGGTATAGAAAAGAATCACCCACAGGTATATTCTTGAAACCAGAAGACAATTAGTAAATGAGTAATATGTGGATGGCATAATATTTGAGGATTTTAACACTTCTTTTGTGAAAACATTGCTGCTGAGATAAAACTTGTTAACCACTTCACCCCCGGAAGATTTGGCTGCTCAATGACCAGGCCATTTTTTGAGATACAGCACTGTGTCTCTTTAACTGACAACTGCGTGGTCATGCAAGGCTGTACCCAAACAAAATTGATGTCCCTTTTTCTACACAAATAGAGCTTTCTTTTGGTGGTATTTGATCATCTCTGCAGTTTTTATTTTTTGCGCTATAAACAAAAAAAAAGCAACAATTTTGAAAAAAACACAATATGTTTTACTTTTTGGTTCAAAAAAAGTATTTTTTCCCCTCAGTTTAGGCCTATATGTATTCTTCTACATATTTTTGGTAATAAAAATAACGATTTTAATCGGCACTGCAACATTATGGCGGACAGATCTGAGACTTTTGACACATTTTTGGGATCATTGACAATTATACAGCGATCAGTGCTATAAAAATGCACTGATTACTGTGTAAATGTCACTGGCAGGGAAGGGGTTAACACTAGGGGGCGGTCAAGGGGTTAACTGTGTTCCTTAGTGTGTGTTCTAACTGTAGGGGGATGGGACTGACCGCAGGAAATGACAGACTAGCGAGTAGGAACGATCTGTCTCTCCTCTCCTCAAAAAACAGAGATTTGTGTGTTTACACACACACACACGTCCCTGTTCTGGCTCTCGTGCCCGTGATCGCACGTGGCCTGCGGTCATTAGTGATGGCCGAACAGTTCGCCCGGCGGTCGGTTTGCGGCGAATTTCGGCTGTTCGCGGTCCGCCAGTTCGGCGGACTATTGGCGTCGTTCGCCCGGTGGACACTTCCGTGTTTTTACTGTGTAAAGGAACTTTGACCTGATGACACATCCATCATGGGGTACAGGACAGCCAATTGAGACATTACAGCACAAGGTCACTTGGACATTCCCCCTAACCTATAAATACACCCGATCCGGCGGCCATGTTACATTCTTTCTTCTGTCACTATAGGGAAAGGTTGCTGTGTGGAGTAGGGAGAGATAAATCGCTAGCTATTTGGTACACAAAAGTTATTTTCAGGACTGGTATAGGTGTTAGGTGTATATAGGTTTGCTGTGCTACTGATTCTTGCAGCAGCCTGAGTGTCTTTTGTCAGTTTAGAGAAAGGGACAGAGCGCTGTGTGCTGCTATTTTAGGGACAGCCAGATTAGTCATCATCATCATCATCATCATTAGCTGTTACTATCAGGTCCACAAAAGAGCTATTCCAGTAACCACTAATCGTTCCAGTCTCCTCTTTTTTGCCACTTTGTATAGGGACAGGAAGGAAGCAGTGTGTCAGGCAGTGAGGGTCAGTTTAAAGACTTGCTGTTACTATTAGTTCCACAAAGGTTCTTTTCAGGACTGGTATCAGTGGTATGGTAATAGGCTTGTACACGTATAATATTCTTTCTTCCAAATATAGAAAGAATATTATACTTGACTGCTGCCCTTCTGCTGCAGTCTGCAAATTATTCACAGCTCACTTGTTCCACAAAGCTCTTTATCAGGACTGGTAACTTGGTCTGTGTAGGGTGCTACAGTACATAGGGTTGAGTGAGGTACAGTCTGCTGTTCTGTAAGGACCGCTATCGGTCCACAATAGATAGGGTTGAGGTGCACCACTGCTGACCGCTGCCCTATACTGCAGCAGTCCTTCATTGGTATAGGGACTGAAGTACAGTCTGCTAATCACAAACACACAACCTGCTTGGTCCACAAAAGTTCTTATAAGGACTGGTAACTTGGTCTAGGGTGCTACAGTACATAGGGTTGAGTGCGGTACAGTCTGCTGTTCTGTAAGGACCGCTATCGGTCCACAATACATAGGGTTGAGGTGCACTACTGCTGACCGCTGCCCTATACTGCAGCAGTCCTTCATTGGTATAGGGACTGACGTACAGTCTGCTAATCACAAACACACAACCTGCTTGGTCCACAAAAGTTCTTATAAGGACTGGTAACTTGGTCTAGGGTGCTACAGTACATAGGGTTGAGTGCGGTACAGTCTGCTGTTCTGTAAGCACCGATATCGGTCCACAATACATAGGGTTGAGGTGCACTACTGCTGACCGCTGCCCTATACTGCTGCAGTCCTTCATCGTTATAGGGACTAAGAGTTTTGTCACAGGGTGATTTAAAAAATGACAGGCAGAGGAAGAGGCAGGCCCTTCCGCAGGGGTGGTAGGGGTAGGGCAGGAGCACCAGCCTTGAGCCAAAGTGGGAAGTTGCAGAAGGTGCGTTCAATTACTTTAAAGGACGCACCAGACTTGGTTGAGTGGCTGACTCAGCCTTACTCTTCTGCACCCTCCTCATCCTCTCCATCTGCACCCTCTTCTTCACTCTCTGCTATGTGCACCCCCAAAGACACTACCACCAACAACAACAACACCACCACCACCACCACCACATACCTTCCGCTTGAGTCACAGGAATTATTTTCCGATCCATATCAAGAGGACATTTCTGATGCGCAGCCACTCTTGGTATTGGATCAGGAAGAGGAGGTAGCAACAACCGCTACTCAGCAGTCTGACGACAGTACCCAGATCAGCCCAAGGAGGAGGTTGGTCCCCGGTGTTGCTGCCTACTCCGAGATCTCTACTTATAGCGGTGGGGAAGGTGACGTTGATGATGACGTGTCTAGTGATGTCACGTGGGTGCCCACAAGAGAGGAAGAGGAGGGGAGTTCAGAGGGAGATATGGACCAGCAGATAGGGAGGAGAAGCAGGAATAACTTACATTGCACAGGAGGGACAAAGCAGACTGCAAATGTATCAGGAGTGAGTCATCGACAATGTACGGTCACATCTGGCGCTCCCAGGGCACCGGCACATGGCTCCGCAGTGTGGGCTTTTTTTAACGTGTCCGCTGCTGACAATAGCGTTGCCATCTGCAATCTTTGCAGTCAACGCATTAGTCGCGGTAAGCCCAACACTCACCTAGGGACAACCGCCTTAAGAAGGCACATGAGCAGCCATCACCGAGCCCAGTGGGAGCAACGAAACACACAAAGCCACACTGCAGGCTCTCACCGTCCAGCTTCGTCTTCTACTTCTCCTTCTCCTCTCTCCTCACAATTGTCCTCCACTCCACCTTCCATCACGCCAAGCTCACGTTTTTCTGCAAAAAGGCAGGCTTCCGTGGGCTTAATGTTCGAGCGTAAAAAAATGATGACGCCGGATAACCCTCTTGCCCAACGGTTGACGGCTGGCTTGTCAGAACTGATAGCCCGCCAACTACTGCCATATAAACTGGTGGACTCGGAGGCCTTTCGCAAATTTGTGGCCATTGGAACACCACAATGGAAGGTCCCAGGAAGGAAGTATTTCTCAGAGAAGGGCATCCCAGAGCTATATGGCCATGTTCAGCGGCAAGTGAATGTATCTCTGGCACACAGTGTCGGTGCCAAGATACATCTGACCACAGACACGTGGTCTAGCAAACACGGGCAGGGAAGGTATATCACTTTTACTGCCCACTGGGTGAACCTTCTGACGGCCGTCAAGCATGTAACCCGTGGCACCCGTGTAGATTTGGTTTTACCGCCACGGATTGCATGCAGGCCTGACTCTTCTTCTCCTCCTCCTCCTACTCCATCCTCCTCCCTCTCCTCCTCAGCTGCCTCCTCCTTTTCCGCTGCTAGCGTCTCTTCCGCTGCACCGCCCAAGCTCCCCAGAACCTATTCCACATGCCAGGTGAGACGTTGCCATGCCGTGCTGCATCTGTTGTGCCTGAAAGCCAAGAGCCACACTGGCCCGGCACTCCTTTCAGCTTTGCGTTCACAGGCAGATCAGTGGCTAACACCACTCAATTTGACAGTTGGTAAAGTGGTGTGTGACAACGGTGCCAATCTGCTTAGCGCATTGAAACAGGGCAAAATCACGCACGTGCCATGCATGGCACACGTCTTAAACTTGGTCGTGCAGCGATTCCTTGTCAAATACCCTGGGGTCCAGGACATCTTGCGGCAGGCAAGGAAAATCTCGGCCCATTTCAGAAGATCTTACACGGCCATGGCTCGCCTTGCTGACATTCAGCGGCGACACAATCTGCCGGTCAGACGTCTTATTTGCGATTGCCCGACGCGATGGAACTCAACCTTCTATATGCTTGATAGGCTGCTCCAGCAGAAACGTGCAGCTAACGTCTACCTGTATGAACTCTGCGGCAGAAACGGTTCTGGGGAGCTGGTTTTTTTTTCACCGCGCCAGTGGCTGCTCATGCGTGACGCATGCAGACTTCTGCGGCCATTTGAGGAGATCACCAAACTGGTCAGTCGCAGCCATGGCGCCATCAGTGACATGGTACCTTATGCCTTCTTTATGGAGCGTGCATTGCGTCGTGTCATTGATCAGGCTGTGGAGGAGCAGGAGCGGGAAGATGAGGAAGTCGCAATGCTGGATGAATTCCCAGGGGGGGCTACTCTATCTGAGACAAGTCAACAACAGGAGTCTGAAGAGGAGTCAGAGGAGGATGGTGCCGGGGCGGATGAGGAGGAGCAAGAAGAGCATGCTTTAAACCTTTCTGGGATCCCTGTTGTGCGTGGATGGGGAGAGGAGAATGAAGAGGACGACATTATCCTGGATGATGAGCAGGAGCCAGGCCACCACACCGCTTCCACTTTAGTGCAAATGGGGGCCTTCATGCTCCAGTGTTTTATTAGGGACCCCCGTATAAAAAGCATAAGGGTCAAGGACCAGTACTGGGTGGCAACGTACTTAGACCCCCGGTACAAACACAAAATGGCGGAAATGTTACCGCCGTCACAGAGGGCTGTCAGAATGCAGCACTTCCAGGCCTTGCTTCGAGAAATGCTGCATTCTGCTTTTGCGTGCGCTGGCAGAGGAGCAATTCCCACTCCCAGAGAAGGATTTGTGGGTACCAATCCAACAGCGCCTGCAAGAAGAGGCCGGTTTGAAGATGTGTTGGTGACTTCGGATATGAGGTCATTCTTTCAGCTGACCCATTGACAGGTGTCATCCGGATCCAGCATCAGGGAACGCCTAGACCGTCAGGTGTCCGACTACATTGGGTTATGGCCGATGTGGACGCTCTGAGGAGTGATGAACCCCTGGACTACTGGGTGGGCAGGCTTGACCTCTGGCCAGAGCTTGCCCAATTTGCAATCGAACTGTTGGCTTGCCCCTCATCCAGTGTCCTGTCCGAAAGGACGTTCAGCGCAGCAGGGGGGATCGTGACCGATAAGCGTACTCGCCTAGCTCACGACAGTGTTAACTACCTCACATTTATAAAAATGAATGAGGCATGGATCTCGGAGGAATTCAACACATGTGACCAGTAGACCATGTATATGTCTATAAACTATTTTTTTAATCAAGCACACAGACCTTCTTTCTTCATTTGGCTCACTTCCTTGTCCCAAAAAAGCACACCGTACTATATGCCCCTACCCTCCTCTTTGAAGAGGTTGAGCGGTGTCATATTTCTACTGGGGCTGCTTATGAGGGGATCACACCATCCCTGTGCTGTGCTGAGTTTCTCCTGGGCCTGCTTATTATGAGGGGATCACACCATCCCTGTGCTGTGCTGACTTCCTCCTGGGGGTTCTTATTATGAGGGGATCACACCATCCCTGTGCTGTGCTGAGTTTATGCTGGGCCTGCTTATTATGAGGGGATCACACCATCCCTGTGCTGTGCTGACTTCCTCCTGGGGGTTCTTATTATGAGGGGATCACACCATCCCTGTGCTGTGCTGACTTCCTCCTGGGGGTTCTTATTATGAGGGGATCACACCATCCCTGTGTTCTGCTGAGTTTCTCCTGGGCCTGCTTATTATGAGGGGATCACACCATCCCTGTGCTGTGCTGACTTCCTCCTGGGGGTTCTTATTATGAGGGGATCACACCATCCCTGTGCTGTGCTGACTTCCTCCTGGGGGTTCTTATTATGAGGGGATCACACCATCCCTGTGCTGTGCTGAGTTTATCCTGGGCCTGCTTATTATGAGGGGATCACACCATCCCTGTGCTGTGCTGACTTCCTCCTGGGGGTTCTTATTATGAAGGGATCACACCATCTCTGTGCTGTGCTGAGTTTATCCTGGGCCTGCTTATTATGAGGGGATCACACCATCCCTGTGCTGTGCTGACTTCCTCCTGGGGGTTCTTATTATGAGGGGATCACACCATCCCTGTGCTGTGCTGACTTACTCCTGGGGCTGCTTACGGTGCTGCTGTCAGTGCTGTATATCACGGTGCTGGTGTGAGTGCTTAATGTCACGCTTCTGATGTCAGTGCTCTCTATCACGGTGCTGCTGTCAGTGCTGTATATCACGGTGCTGATGTCAGTGCTTAATGTCACGCTTCTGATGTCAGTGCTCTCTATCACGGTGCTGCTGTCAGTGCTGTATATCACGGTGCTGATGTCAGTGCTTAATGTCACGCTTCTGATGTCAGTGCTCTCTATCACGCTGCTGCTGTCAATGCTGTATGTCACGGTGCTGGTGTTAATGCTTTATGTCACGCTGCTGATGTCAGTGCCCTCTATCACGGTGCTGCTGTCAGTGCTGTATATCACGGTGCTGATGTCAGTGCTTAATGTCACGCTGCTGATGTCAGTGCCCTCTATCACGGTGCTGTTGTCAGATGACTCTATCACGGTGCAGGTGTCATTGCTGTATGTCACGCTGCTGGTGATCATCTCCTGCACCCTCTTCTTTTCCTACCCTGGTCCCTGACCTTCCCTCTCCTCCATTGCCTTCATGCGCTGCACAGTCCAGAATTGTCAGAACAATTTCCCATATAAAAAAGGAATGCTTGTAGTTATCGATCCCAAATTCACCTCATACATGTATTATGTCATTGGCCATGTGGTGGGACTATGTTTGCCCAGCTAATAATTATTTTGTGGCTGCAAATTTGACCTAAAGGTTTGCGAAGTTCGCCTCCCATTGAAGTCAATGGGGCCCACCGCGAACTTTCGCGGTCCGCGTTCGCGAAACGTCCCGTCGGAGGTTCGGACCATCACTAGCGGTCATCACGCCGGCCGACACACATCTGCACCCCTGCAGTGCAGCTAGCACGTGCCTCCTATCCCACTTAAAGGGGCCGACATACAGCTATGAATGTTCGCGGAATCGTGCCGACCTGCTGCAGTATAATGATGGCGGCTGGTCGGCAAGCGGTTAAATTATGAAACAAGCTAAAAGAGGCTTGTATATACAGCGGGTATAGAAAAGAAAACCCCCCTTTAAAATAATTACATGTTGTTGCTTTGAAGACAGACACAGTATTTATTTTATTCAACTGTATTTATTAGTGGAACTTATAACATCCAAGGTAAAGATATAACACCATGTCAGAACAAAAAAAATAAAAAAAACAGAATCACGGATTGGAAAAAGTATCACCCCTCCTAAAAATGACTTGTAAACTTAATCAGGTGTTGCTAAACACCTTTTCCCTGACAGACTCCATGGCAGCCTACGTGCGGGTTGACCCCGCCTCCACTCCAATGCTATAGGACCCCATTCAAATAAAAGAGCACTCACCACTCCACACGGTGTTCCTTTTTTGTCCTCCTCCATTTGGACCTACACTTGCTGTTCGGTTGGATTTCGGATTTCTCTCTTTGCATACCTATGCGGTGCAAGCTCAGTACCCAGCCATGGGCGGGCGAGTAGCTTTGAGGCTGGACGGTCCCCTGTATGAGGGTGGTTGACTCGGTATGCCCCGGACAAACGTTCAGGAGGAATCACTACGGCTGGCAAGGTCTGAAGAGTTTTTTCTTTCTCCATGGCAGTCATATATTTGTATATGTTTGTGGCTATTCCCTGGCATTTGTTTATTCCCCCCGTATGGCGGCTGGAGCGCTTTGCGTTCCAGGTCGCCGCATTGTCTTCCGCGTTCTGGAACGCGCCTGCGCAGTAGCCTCTTTCGATATTGAGGCTTGGTGTGCGTGTGCGCAGTTCGACCGAGCTAAAGCGGCCGCACAGGCGCAGTTTGGCCATCCCTCTACTACGCAAGTGCGAGGTGAGGGGGCGGTGACGTCATGGGCGGGGATTTTAAAAACCAGACTGCTGCCTCAGTCTCACTGGGTATGTCAGTGCATCGGAAGCAGCAAGCCTGTTTTCTCCAGCCCCAGTCTGCAAAGGTGAGCATCGTTACTATGGATAATTAGATGCAGTGAGTGCATGTTGGAATACATGTATTTAAAAAAAAAAGAGAGAGTTTTAATTTGGTAATCTTGTTTAAAAAAAAAAAAAAAAAAGAAAAAATATATAATATATATTTAATGAATTCTTTCTAAATATTATTAAGTGAGATATATTTATGTGCTTTCCCTTGGGACCTCATCTTTCTTTGCAGACTATCTTGTATCGTGACGCTCTTCATCCTAAAATTATGGGCAAATCACCGCCTTTAAGTGGCCAGCCCTTACGCACTAGGTATGTGCTGATAAGGAGAGGGGTGGAATTAACAGTCGCATTTGTTTGCGTTTTCTTTTTGATGCCATTTTTTCCCCCTTTCCTGTCTTGTGTTAGCCCTTTCAGGTTGGATCCTCAGGATAAAGACCTTGCCAGGCCACATCACCATTCGTCTAGATCCAGAAGGGAATCACCGCATGGATCTCATCATCAGAGGAGAAGTTCACATTCCTCCTCCAGACACCGCTCTCACCGCCATGATAGTCGCTCTGATCGCAGAGCCTGCTGGGGATGTGGGACTCGAGTCCCGGAGGGCAAATCGCTGTGTAATCAATGCTATGCCCAGGCGGTTGGAGAAAAAGAATCAGAAAGCCAGCGTATGGAATCCCTGGTGAAACGTGTGGTGCAGCAGTCTCTGAGAGACATGGACACCTCTCACACGCTGAGTCAATCTACTTCCTTGTCTGGCCCTCAGGCTGATGAGGCCCGTGATGATCCGGGCACTTCCCAGCTCTATGCAGCATCTAATGCGACTTCGGAAGACGAGTTCCTAGGTGAGGAAGATATCAGGGGTTTCGACTTTTCTATGGTCTCCCCTCTGATTAAGGCAGTTAAGGAAGCCCTTAAGTGGGAAGACTCATCTACTCCTCCAGTCAAGCAGAAGAAATTCTTCAAACAGCTGGGGAAGGAACGTCCAAACTTTCCTTTTCTTACTGAACTCAAAGATATTTTTGAGGAAGAGTGGAGTAAAGTGGACAGGAAGTCCTCTATGACTAATAAAACTTCCAGGTTGTATCCCTTCAAATTAGAAGATGTAAAGCATCTGGAAAATGCCCCCCTTGTGGATGCGGCTTTGATGCGTTTGGCCAAACACGTTACCCTCCCATTGGAGGATTCAGTGTCCTTTAAGGACGGCCTGGAGAGGAAAATTGACCAAGACCTTAAGAAGATTTATGGTCTGGCAGGGATGGCCTGCAAACCTGCCCTGGCACTAGCAGCTATGTCTAAGGCCATGGAAGCTTGGTCTGAAAATGTGGAATCCTTCCTTAAGGGCGTTTCCGAGGATCTGGCTAAGAATTCAGCAGCAGCAGAACTGAAGCTGGCGGCAGTCTTTCTGGGGGAGGCGTCCATTGATCTAATCCGTCTGTTGGCACGCGTGATGCTGTCTTCGGTTACGGCTAAGTGGGCCTTGTGGTTACGTCCCTGGCTAGCGGACCCGGTTTCTAAGCAGGCGTGGTGTAAGATCCCCTTCGAGGGCTCTACGTTATTTGGTAACAAGTTAGATGACGCCATTACACGTGCTACAGGTGGCAAGTCTGGCTTCCTTCCCCAGGACAGAAGACTTTTAGGTCGGAAGAGACCACAGTATAAAAAACGCAGCCCAGAGCGGACAAGGGACGCACGTTCCTAAAAACAGGGTCGGGACTTCAGAAGGAATTGGTACAGAGGTCAGACTTCCTTTCGTAAGCCCAGCAAGAACCAGTCATCCAGTGGCCGCGAGCAGGCTAAGTCTTTCTGAGGTTGCGCCCGCCCAGACAGGTCGGGTGGGGGCTCGGCTATCCCTCTTTCGGCACGTTTGGGTGGCCTCGATCTCAGATTACTGGGTAGTCAGAACGGTCTCGGTGGGCCACAGATGGACCTTCTCCAGCTCCCCTCCTCCCAGATTCGTGCCCACCCTCCTCCCTCGCTCGGAGGAACAAAGTCAAGTACTGTCTTCTTATGTGGATCTGCTGAAGGCTCAAGGAGCGGTAATTCAGGTGCCAAAGGAAGAGTGGTTTCAAGGAGTCTATTCTCCTCTTTTCCTGGTTCGAAAGAAAAGCGGTTCAGTGATAGATCTCACCTATCTAAACAAATACATAGAGTATGGGAAATTCAAGATGGAAACTCTTTCGACCATTCAACAAGCCATACAGACGGGAGACTGGTTGATTTCGATCGACTTAAAGGACGCCTATTTCCATGTCCCGGTAGAAAAGGATTTTCAAAAATTCCTAAGATTTCACGTAGGACAAGACCATCTCCAATTTATTTGCCTCCCCTTCGGGTTGACGACCTCTCCCCGAGTTTTTTCAAAGGTCCTCCTGGCTGTAGTGGCCTTTATCAGGTTAAAAGGTATTCGATTGTACCATTACCTGGACTACCTGCTGGTTCTGTCCCAAAGCAGAGAACAACTGTTGAAGCACCGGGAACAAGTAATCTCTTCTCTGTCCAGCTTCGGGTGGCTTCTAAATCTGGCAAAAAGTCATCTAGAGCCGGTCCAACGGCTAATATATCTAGGAGCCCAATTCGACACTCTGCAGAGTACTATCTCTCTCCCGGATGAAAAAAATACCAACAATACGAGAAAGAGTCTCTCGGGTCCTATACACTCAGCACCTAAAAGCTTCTCAGGCCGCGTACACACGCGGGGACTGTTCGGCCAACTTTGTCCGTCAAACAGTTTCGGCAAACAGTCCCCTCAAAATTAGCATGGACGGACATGGCCACACACGACGTACGAACAGTTTGCTGAAACCGTGCGCGATGACGTGAACGGCACGTACGACGGGACGAAAAATACGACGTCCTATACACTGCATTATAACTTTCGGCGTGTAAATCCTTTCTGAGCATGCGCGGAACTTAGTTTGACGAACAAGCCTACACACGAGGGGACTGTTCGCTGAAACAAAGTTTCAGCGGACAGTTTTTCGGAATTTCCGAAAAACCTTGTTCAGCGGACTGTTCGCTGAAACTGTCCGCTGAAAGCCCACACACGAGCGGACTGTTTGCCGAAACACTGTTCAGCGGACAAAGTTGGGCGAACAGTCCCCGCGTGTGTACGCGGCCTCAGTGTCTCAAGATCATTGGTACGATGGTCTCGACAGCCCCGATGGTGAAATGGGCTTTGTGGAGGCTTCGC
Source organism: Lithobates pipiens (assembly GCF_037356315.1). Classification (NCBI taxonomy): domain Eukaryota; kingdom Metazoa; phylum Chordata; class Amphibia; order Anura; family Ranidae; genus Lithobates; species Lithobates pipiens. Next base: position 136,247,274 of record NW_027507788.1, on the reverse strand, counting down.
CCCTTCCAAGCAGGTTTTCTCAAGCAGTGGAAGTCAGGGGACAAAAATCAGAGTATTCGTATAACCTCAACCATGAGAGAGAGCCTCTTTTGGTGGCTACAGCGCAAGAATCTGCTGAACTGTCATTCCATCATTCCCATCTCCTGGGTGACGGTCACGACCGACGCCAGTGGGACAGGTTGGGGGGCTCTCTACGGATCAAATCTTGCACAAGGCAAGTGGGACGCTCATCTCCCCTTACCAGGGTCGAATGTCCTGGAACTTCGGGCAGCCTGGTGTGCTCTCCAGCAATTCTCTCACCTTCTGAAGGGGAAGTCAGTGTTATTACGGATGGACAACACCACGGCAGTGTCCTACGTGAAAAGGCAGGGGGGTACTCGGAGCTCTACTCTTCTACGGGAGGTCGAACCCATCCTATCATGGGCACAGAAAAACCTGATGAACATCTCAGCGGTCTTTGTGCCAGGAGTTCAGAACTCTCAGGCGGATTTTCTATCCCGGTCTCTACTGGACAACAACGAATGGTCTCTTCATGTTCAAACCTTCAAGTGGATCCTGTCATTAGGGGTCAGTCCAGAAGTGGATCTTTTCGCCTCTCCCTGCAATTTCAAAATACCGTATATACTCGAGTATAAGCCGAGTTTTTCAGTCCACTTTTTGGGCTGAAAAAAGCCGCCTCGGCTTATACTCGAGTCACTGAAAATTTGCCCGAGATGGAGGAGAAAAAGGGGCGGGGCCATGTCGCTGGCTGACGCTCGTGAATGGTCTGCCAGTTTGCCGCTCAGCACAATCCCCTCTCCTCTTACAATTCCCTTCGTTACAGTTTTTTTTTTTCTCGATGTGCTCTACGGCTGCAGCGGGGGGGGGGACTCTTTCTTCTATTTCGGGCGCGGAGGAATACATCCTCTGCACCCGCGCCGCAGACCGCACATCATTAGCCTAGGTTACTGCAGTGGGGGGACTCTTTCTTCTATTTCGGGCGCGGAGGAATACATCTCTGCACCCGCTCCGCACACCGCACAGCATTAGCATAGGTTACTGTGTGTTGCAGGGTGATATGCCCAATCCTCTCTCTCTCTCTCTACACACATGACTACCATAGCAAGAAGCAGAGAGAGCAGGGGCCGGGCGATCCAGTCTATTGAAGTTAAGGTGAGAGGTGTATTCACGAGGCATAAAATATGGAATAAAAAAAACCTGATTTTGTGTCATACTGTAGTTATGATTAGAATCCTGTAATTTTTTTTTAAATCTTAAGCAATTTTGTACTTAAAGGCTGGGTTCACACTGCAGAGGTTACGAGAACCGGATGTGATTCGCACTGCACTGCAGTGCAAATCACATGCGATCTCTGTGCGATGCGAGCTCAGCCATACAGATAGTATGGCTGAATTGGCATCGCATCCGGCCCAAACTCGCACAGGACCCTTTTTTTGGTCCGCAGCAGAATCGGATCGCATGGGTGTTCACACCATGCGATCCGATTCCTGTCCGAGTTTGCAGATCGCACTGCGATATGCGAACTGATCTGGGGGTGTCATTAACATTTCATTGACACTCCCAGCAGTTCGCATAGGGCAGTGTGAAGTGCCGCTGGGAGGTATGCGATGCGGGAACCCGCCACGGATTCGCGGCGTTCCCGCATCGCTGCAGTGTGAACCCAGCCTTTTGAAACATAATTTTAATAATTGCACTTTAGGCTGGGTTCACACTGCAGCGATGCGGGAACGCCGTGAATCCGCAGCGTTTTCCCGCATCGCATACCTCCCAGCGGCACTTCACACTGCCCTATGCGAACTGCTGGGAGTGTCAGTGAAATGTTAATGACACCCCCAGATCAGTTCGCATATCGCAAACTCGGACAGGAATGTGAACACCCATGCGATCCGATTCTGCTGCGGACCAAAAAAGGGTCCTGTGTGAGTTTGGGCCGAATGGGATGCGAATTCCGCCATACTATCTGTATGGCTGAACTCGCATCGCACAGAGACCGCATGTGATTTGCACTGCAGTGCGGTGCGAATCACATCCGGTTCTCGTAGCCGCAGCAGTGTGAACCCAGCCTAAATGAATTCTAGCAACAAAACACAAAAGAATACCCATTTTTTTTTTTGTCAAATATAAAAGATGTTGCACCGGGTAAATAGATACGATACCAAACATACGGTACCATGCTTTAAAACGATGCCCACCTGTGGAATGGCAGCACACTACGGTAAATTTATATTATCCATAGACGGCGCTTTAAAAGCCTTTAGGCTGGGTTCACACTGCAGCGATGCGGGAACGCCAGGGTCTGGGGAGGGGCAATGGGTGGGGCCAGGGTGGAGCTGAAGGGGGCCCCGTCAGGTAGGCTGTATGGGGCCCCATGATTCTATCAGCAGCCCTGTCCGCGGACATCATCATCATCATCATCATCACAGCGGGACATCAGCATCATGAGGTGAGTGAAAAATCACAATGGCTACTGTATATTTAATGGGCAGGCTGTATACCGGTATGTGTCTAATGTGTTATCCAGAGCATTATTACAATGGCTACTGTATATTTAATGGGCAGGCTGTATACCGGTATGTGTCTAATGTGTTATCCAGAGCATTATTACAATGGCTACTGTATATTTAATGGACACAGGCAGGCTGTATGGTATATTTAATGGACACAGGCAGGCTGTATGGTATATTTAATGGACACAGGCAGGCTGGACGGTATATTTAATGGACACAGGCAGGCTGGACGGTATATTTAATGGACACAGGCAGGCTGGACGGTATATTTAATGGACACAGGCAGGCTGTATATTTAATGGGCACAGGCAGGACACTGGTAGAATGTACGGTATATTATGAGCCCTAACACAGGCTGCTCTATGCAAACAGTCATGTCATCACTTTCTGTAATATCAGCCTGCATTAGGCCTCAAAAGGTACCCGAACAAGTCTTTTTTTTTTTTTTAACCTGTTAGAAATGGATCCCAATACTTCTTTTTTTTTTTTTTTTTTTTTTTAATTCTTTATTTAGTTTTCTTTTTTTTTTTTCCTTACACATAGAATAAGACAAAAAATACAATGAAAATACATTCAATCTATATCTCGTTCTTTTCTTAAAATCTTTTACAAACGTACCAAATAAATATTTCCTATCCCTCTACCACCCCCCCCCCCCCCTCCCCGTCTTGCAGTGGGTTTGGAGAAATATCCACCCTAGCCAACCCTATGTATGTCATACCCGGACTTATTTCACCATTTCTTCAACATACCTCCATGATTTTTTAAATTCTGTCCATGCTACCCATTTATCCTTACGCCCCTCTCCAGCTGCCCATTCTTCCTCCTCTCCCTCTGAGCATTCCATATTCTGTATTTCATTTACCCTAAGTATCCAGTCCCGTATCTTAGGGCTGTCCGTCTCCCCCCATTTTTTAGGAATTAGGCTTTTCGCGGCGCTGAGCAGTATGGGGATTAAAGAGGACATATATTGCCTCACAGAGCTTTCGGTCCCGTGAAACAATACAGTCCAGGGGTCTTCTGCTATGTCTTTATTTGTTACGACTTTTATTAACTCTAACACCTCCTTCCAATACTTTTTAATATTCGGGCAGTCCCACCAAATGTGAGCCATGGTTCCTATTGTCTTGCACCCCCGCCAACACTCTGGGGATTGCGCGGTTACAAATTTACCTAATTTGTCTGGGGTCGCATACCACCTTGCGAGACACTTATAATTTAGTTCAGTCAACTTATGGTTCACCGTCGCACTGTGCGTTAGTTTCATTATTTTCTCCATTGTCTGTGTACCGCATCGAGTCCCCAGCTCTTTCCCATTTTTTAATATAGGGCGGCCCGTCTCGACCTTCCCCCGCCGATAGAATTTTATATATTCGACCTATGTTATTTTTTGATTTATCTCTACGGCAAAGCCGCTCGAGAGGCCTATAATCATCCTCACTTCTAATTGGATGGGGCAATTTTAAAATAAAATGTCTTAACTGAAGGTACCTCCAAGTGTCTATACGCATAAGTTCCGTGTTCGTCCTTAGTGCTTGAAACGTGTTTATTTTACCTCTATAAATAATATCTTTTACTTGTGCATTGTTATTTATTATCCAATTTCCCCCCACCTCCTGCTTCCCCGGCATAAAAAAATCGTTGTCTTTTAAAAAAATCAAAGGTGAGTTATAACTCCATTTGTTTTGTGCATGTGTTCTGTCCCATAATCTAAGAGCAATCCGTGTTATTTCATGTGTGTTTGGCCCTACTGGCCTATATTGAGGAGGATTCCAAATAATTCGTCCTAACTGTGCTTGACTCATTGCCTTTTCTATTTTTACCCACCTTTTATTATTTGCCTCTTTTCCCCATTCCACCACTCGAGTAAGTACCACCGCGTTATAGTATTTTTTGAAATCCGGAACGGCAAGGCCCCCCTTTTTTTTTTCTCTGCTCAGTACCGCGAAGGCTATTCTTGGTTTTTTATGTTGCCAAATATACCTTGAGATCAACCCCTTTAATGTCCTGAAGAATACTGGGGGGAGCGATATGGGCAGCATTTGGAACTTATATAGAATCTTTGGGGTCAATACCATTTTGACCGCATTAATCCGCCCTAACCAGGAGAGGTGGCTTATTGAAATTTTTTTTAATTCTCTCTTAGTTTCCTCTAATAGGGGAATGTAGTTGTTAACATATATTTTCTTAATAGTGTTGGAGAGGTAGACTCCTAGATATTTGATCTCCTTTCGCCATGGAAACCTAAATTCCTCCTGGAGTTTTATCTTTTCCTGTCCTTCAATGTTGATATTTAGGACTTCGGACTTGTTGAGGTTTATTTTTAAATTCGAGACTTCCCCATATTTTTCCAACAGCCAAGTTCGGAATCGTGATCCTTGGGTTGGAGATATAGAACAACACATCATCCGCATATGCTGCGAGTTTGTGCTCTTCCTCTCCAACTGTGATCCCTTTTATGTCTGGGTTCTCTCGGATAGAGGCCAATAATGGTTCCATGGACAGGACAAATAAAAGTGGGGACAACGGACACCCCTGTCTGGTGCCGTTCTCCATTTGAAAAAGGGAGGAAGACATCCCATTCACTTTTACTGACGCCTGAGGGTGATTGTATAACACCTTGATCCATTGGATCAATCTTGGTCCCAGACCCATCACTTTCAGAGTTTCAAACATGAGTCCCCAGTCTACCCTGTCGAATGCTTTTTCAGCATCTATCGACAGGAGTAGTCCTGGGGACCCCTTCGTTTTTAAGGCCTGTAGAAGGAGCAACGAGCGTACTCCGTTGTCCCTACCTTCCCTCTCAGGGATAAATCCGACCTGGTCCGGGTGCACCAGATCGGACATCCTGTCCTTCAGCCTCGATGCTAAGACCTTGGCAAATAATTTGGTGTCAGCGTTTAGTAAGGCTATTGGCCTGTAACTAGAACACAGCGTACTGTCCTTGCCCTCCTTTAGCAACACCGTAATTGAGGCCCGCAGGGCCTCTCCTCCCATCCCAAAATCTTTACCTAAGCCATTCATATGCTTACAAAGCTTGGGGACCAGGGTCTCTTTGTATTTTTTCAGATACGAAATCGTGAAACCGTCTGGTCCCGGGCTTTTCCCGGAGGCGGTATCTTTCAACGCCTTGTAAATCTCTTCTTCTGTAATGGGTCTGTCTAAGTTACTTCTATCGTTGTCATCTAAAGTCGGTAATTTCACTTTGTTCAGGAATTCCTTAATTTTATCTATTTTCCCTACATCTTTTGCCCCTTTCTGGCCTATGTTGTACAGAGCTTCGTAGTATTGCTTAAACACTTCCGATATCTCCCTGGATGTGTGGGTCATCTTTCCATTCTTATCTTGTATTTTATCTATAAAATTATTCCCACTCTTCCTTTTCAGTTGCCTAGCTAGATGTCTACTTATTTTATTTCCCTGGTAGTACCTCTCTCTGGTTCTCCTATCCAATGTCCTTTTTGAATCCTGTTCCATCATATCTTTAAGTTCATCTCTCTTAGTCACCAGTAGATGGAAATATTTCTGCTGTTGCCCCCCTGTTTTTTTATGGGCCTGTTCTAGTTTATAAACCTCTTCTTTTAGACTTTCAATTTTTTCTAGTCTTTCTTTTTTTTTCCTTGTGCCCATGGAGATGAGGATACCCCTGATGTATACTTTATGTGCCTCCTATAAAGTGGCACCTGAGATTTCTTCTGTATTATTAACAGAAATAAAATTCAATTTCCCTTAATACTGCCTCCGCAATTTTCTCATCCTGCAAGAGGCTCTCGTTCAGGCGCCACGTGAACGGTAGCCTCTGCATTCCGAGTATCCTCATCCTCACTGACACCGGAGCATGATCTGACAGTGTAACTATTCCAATCTTGGATTCCATCACGAGATCCAACAGCCTATGGTCGACCAGTATGTGATCCAACCGGGAGTACGTCCCGTGCACGGGGGAAAAAAAGGTGTAATCTTTTTTTTTATCGTGCTGCAACCTCCAAACATCCATCATTTGGTGTTGTTTCAACCAAAGTTTAATCATCTTCCGAGCCTTCATATTTAACCCCCTAGCACGGGACGTACTATCCCAAGATGGGTCCATACAAAAGTTGAAATCTCCTGCAAGGACCACATCCCCCATCTTAAATTCTTCTAACTTCCCCAATACTATCTTCAAATATCTTATAGGGTTTTTGTTGGGGCAATATACATTTGCTAGGGTGAGAATCTTGTCCCCTAATTTTCCCTTTACAAACAAATAACGGCCATCGGGGTCTGTCTTCCTGTCCATCACTGTGAACTTTATACCTTTCTCAAACCCGATTGCCACTCCCTTAGCCCTCTTTATCGGCGAGTCCCCATATAGCCAGTTTGGATAGTTAGCCGAGTATAGTTTAATATTTGAATCTTGCGACAAGTGAGTCTCCTGCAGAAATACCACCTCTGCTCTGTACTGCTGTAGTTCCTTTAACAATTTGTGCCTCTTGCCCACAGAATTCAGACCCTTTACGTTATAAGACAAGAAATTTACATCTATCATTTAAATTTTTCCGGTTAAAAAAGAAGCGTGATCTGTGATACCTTGGTTGACTCTGCAAGACACCTCCCCCCCCCCCCCCCCGACCACCCCCCCTCCCTACCTTCCCTCATCCCCCCCTCCCAACCTCCCCCCCTCCCGTCCCCTGGCCAATTCCTGGCCTCTTTTCTGCAGCTGAGGATCTCCTCCATTCTGCAGACTTCTCCCACTAGGGTGTGACTCCGACTAAGGCCCCCCGTGTCTGGGTCCCCCCGACCACCTTCCCCTAAGGGGGAAGGGGGTCCCCTCGCAGATGGGGTATGATGTCCCGGGGTCCCACATGATCCTTCCACCACCCTCTTGCCTCCAACCTCCCCCCCTCTCCCCCCCCTCCACCCCGCAAGAGAATAACCATCCAAAAGTCATACTCCCCCATCAAAGTCCCCTATGTAAATCCACTAGGGAACTTTGAGAATCGTTGGGACTGGGATCCCTAGATTATTGCAGAAAACCTCCAACTCATCGAGGAATTTTAATCTAAATGTTCTTCCATCTCTTTGAACCAATAGGGCCGCAGGAAATCCCCAGCTGTATCTGATATTTGCCGCTCTCAATAGTTCTAATAAAGGTTTTAAAAGTCTCCTCCGGGCCAGTGTTCCTGCCGACAGGTCAGAGAAAATCTGTATAGAGACCCCTTCGTATAGTAACGGGGGTAACCCCTTGAGCCTACTCCATATCTTAGCTTTGTCTTCATAGTGGCTGAATTTTATGATTACGTCTCTCGGGACCTCTTCCCTCAGACCTGGGGGTTTCCTCACCCTGTGTACCCGATCGATCTTTAAGACCTCTCCTACTGCTTTTCCCAAAATGGGGTTAAAAATTTTTCCCATCTTAGCCTCTAGATCTTCTCCCTGTTGTTCAGGCAATGCTCTGACCCTCAGATTTTGCCGTCTATTCTGGTTTTCTTGTTCATCCAGTTTATACAAAGTGTCCCGCTGATCCGTTTGCAATTTCTTTACTTGTGTTTGCAGTTCTAATATTTCATGGGCCTGTTTTCCTGTTAGTTCCTCTGCCTCTTCCACTCTCCTCAGTAAATGGCCCATATCCATCCTGACATTTGAGATTTCAACTTTGATGGTATTTTCAAGTTTGGCGAACATTTCCAACATTTCACTTTTTGTGGGGATTTGGGCGATGTCCCTCTGTCCCCGCAAATTACCATCCATTTCTGAGTCCGATTCCTCCCCTGAATTAGCTCCCGGGGCCCCTGCTGTCTTGGATCCTTCTCTCTTTTTCTCCTTTACCCCCTGCTGCTTTTTTTCTATTCCGGGGCTTTTTAAACTGGTTTCCTTCAGGTACTTCTGAATCGTGCTTGTATTCAGATTCTCTTTTGGTTCATTCACCTTTTGATTTCTTCCCCTCATGTTTACCCCTTTTGTCCTTTGCCTCCCCAGGTTTATTAAGGCAGAAAAAACAACACACAAAAAAGAAAAAAAAAAAAAAAAAGAAAAACAACAGTTCTTTGTTCAGTCTCTCCTTAGTTGTGACACCTGCCCTGCGCTGAAAGCTCCAGCCTCAGATCCGCTTTCACCTGCTCTGTGATTTTAAGCGGGGAGAACCCTCCCTTCTAGCTTTTGCTGCGATTTCGCATGCAATCAAGATGAAAATTGCAGTGCGATTCCACAGCAAGGGCCACACATTGACCCGCTTAGCCTTCCGGCGATTAACCACTGTACTTTGTACTCAGGGCAGATACATCAATTTGTAGGTATATAACATCTTGCACATCATTTATAGTTACATTCCGTTTAATCCTGTTTTACATCTTGATCTTTAATATATAATCCTCTGGCATCGGTTCGCTGAGCCCCTGCTGTTCCACTCCTCACTCCCCAGAGTCTCCCCAGCCCGGGTCTCCGTGGGCATTCAACAGGTGTTAATCAAATCAGGATCGGGTAAAGTTCTACGTATATTCAGCAACTGTAGTTCAGAGTAAACAGTAAACAAAAAATAAATACCTGGGGAGGGAGAGGGATCTTATCGGGTGCTTATGGGGTGCTCCAACCTTTAATCTGCGTTCCGAATAGCGCTCCTCTGCCCACACCGCCTCCGGAGGGGAGTAAGCAGCGAGTGTCCACTTAAAGCTCCGCTATCTTCCAATGCTTCAGGGTAAACTTGAGGCTTTAATTTGATTTATCTATCCACCTGGTCCTGGAGCATGGCTGAGCTCGTTTCCTCTTTGGGTCTTGTGTGTGTACAGCTAGCGCTTTGCAGGGAAGTGGAGGAAGACATCGGCGATTTCTTGCCGGTCTGTTAAGGCCCCGACACACTATGGTTGTGCTCTCCTGCTCATACCCGCCGTGTGCTTAGGGATGCGGGAGGGATGGGGTGGTACAGGCCGGGCGGCTTCATACATGGAGCTCAGCGTCCTTTCCCCTCGCGCTGCTCCAGCTGATCGGTGGGACCGCCCCCATCTACTCACACTGGCGCCGTCATCGGGTCCCTCCCCTCTCTCACGGACAGCTCTCCATCCGCCGCCCTAACAGCTGCCCATGACTCCCTATCAATGTAGGCTGGATCCCAATACTTCTACCGGTAATCCTGGACCAAAAGAAAAACGCAGGTCATTCGAAGCTGGTTTCAAACTTAAGGTTGTGTCAAGAGCAGAAGAAAGCAATAACAGTATTGCAAGTAGGGAATTTTGTGTTGATGAAAAACAAGTGAGGGAATGGCGGAAAAAGAAAGCTGACTTGGAAAAGATTCCAAAGGCAAAAAAAGCGCAACGTGGTTTAACAACTTCATATGGGGCTCTAGAGACTGAATTGCATAAATGGGTTATGGAGTGTCGTCAAAATGGTTACTGCGTAACACGCATGGGAATTCGCTTACGTGCCCTTCAAATGGCTAAAGATGACAAATTAAAAACACCAGGCATTGAAAAATTTGTTGCGTCAGCAGGATGGTGTACTCGCTTCATGAATAGGTTTGGCCTATGTTTGCGGCAAAGAACAAAGATTTCACAGAAGTTGCCAAAAGACCTTGATGAAAAAGTGATGTCATTCCATTCATTCATCATAAAACAAAGAAGGATCCATAACTATGACCTGGGAGATATTGGAAATATGGATGAAACGCCTATGACCTTTGATCTTCCAAGCAACAGAACTGTGGCAAGTTTGGGAGACAAAACTATTTTTCTCAGAACCACAGGAAATGAAAAAAATCATTTCACAGTTGTTCTGTCATGTTTGGCTAATGGAACAAAGCTGCAGTCATTATTTTTAAAAGAAAGACCTTGCCTAAAAAGGTCAAATTCCCACCACGAATTACAGTGCGCGCACATGTTAAAGGCTGGATGGATGAAGACGGAACAAAAAAATGGCTGGAAGAAATTTGGAAAGAACGACCAGGAGCAGCCTTAAAGAAAAAAACATCATTGCTAGTTTGGGATATGTTCAGAGCCCACGCATCTGATGGCATAAAAAAAATGGCAAAATCTTCTCAAGTTACTTTGGCCGTTATTCCAGGTGGGCTTACATCTGTATTGCAACCGCTAGATGTGTGTTTAAATAAACCTTTTAAAGACCGTGTGAGAAAGATGTGGCATGAATGGATGTCATCTGGTCAAGCCCGACTGACAAAAGGTGGAAATCTGATGAAGCCCGACATAGAATTGATAGCAAAGTGGGTTCGTGATGCATGGGAAGAGATTCCGGAGGACATGGTGCAACGCGCCTTCAAGAAATGTGGCATTAATAATGCTATGGATGGCAGTGAAGACAACGCTTTGTATGAGAACGACAGCAGTGATGGTGATGACTGCGAACTCAGTGATGATGACAATGTCTACGCTGATAATCTCACACCAGCTAATGCTGAAGCTCTGTTTGGACATACAGATGATGAGGAGGAATCCAGTTTTGAAGGATTTTAACTCTTGTGTTTTAGCTTGGTTGCTGAATGAGCTAAGGTTTTTGTACTTTTAAAGTTATTGTTGATACCATATTGTTTTTATTGACCCTCTTTTACACTTACAGAGATAGTTTACTGTTTTTCTTTGAAATAAATATTCAAAAACATTATTGGTATCTATTTTTATTTTTGAAATTTACCGGTAGCTGCTGCATTTCCCACCCTAGGCTTATACTCGAGTCAATAACTTTTTCCAGTTTTTTGTGGTAAAATTAGGTGCCTCGGCTTATATTCGGGTCGGCCTATACTCGAGTATATACGGTAAAGAAATTTTACACGCGAAGTCGTTGCAGTCAGGCCTGCGGGACGGACGCTCTGACGGACCAGTGGAGGTTCAGGAGGGCATATGCTTTCCCTCCACTTCCCATGATCCTCAGATTCCTTCAGAGGCTCCGAGTGGAAGCAGTAGAAGTTGTGATGATAGCTCCCTATTGGCCCAACAGGCCTTGGTTTCCCCTCCTGGTCCAACTCAGTGTTCGAGATCCCATACCTCTCCCTCTCAGGCCGGACCTTCTTTCTCAGGGTACAGTTCTGCACCCTTGCCCAGCAGTTCTGGGACTGATGGTCTGGTTCTTGAGAGGAAGAGGCTGGAATCCATTGGTTGTGCATCAAGTGTGATTTCCACTCTGATGAGTGCAAGGAGATCAAGTACAAACAAAGTGTATGGCAGAATTTGGGACAAATTTGTTAAGTTCTGCTCTTCTTCGAATAGACCTTTTGAACATCCAGGAGTACAGGACATTCTTAGCTTCTTGCAGTCCGGCCTTGATCTTCCTTTATCGGTAAGCTCCCTCAGGGTGCAGGTGTCGGCTCTATTGGCTTTCTCAGGTACATCTTGGGCAGTGCATCCACTGATTCGTCAGTTCTTCCGGGGAGCTTCAAGACTCAAACCCCAAAAAAAGCCTAGATTCCCCAAGTGGGATCTTCCTCTGGTCCTGGACTCAATCTCCGGTCTAAGTATGACGGGGCCATCCCCGCTCTCTATTAAGGATTTCTCAGCAAAAGTTGTTTTCTTAGTTGCAGTCACCTCAGCCAAAAGGGTCTCGGAAATTGGATCCTTGGGCTTCAAAGAGCCTTTTTTGACGTTCTTTCTGGACCGAGTAGTCCTTATTCCCATGTTGGGATCTAATCCAAAGGTTACTTCTGTGCTTCACCAGAACCAGGAAATTGTCTTGCCTACTTTTAGGACATCAGATTCTAATGACGTTCACCCTTTGGATGTTGGAGAAGCCTTGACAGAATATCTTCTTATCACTTCCTCCTTCAGACGCTCGGAGCATCTCTTTATCCTACCTTCAGGTAGCAACAAGGGCAAGAAAGCTTCAACTAGGACGCTGGCCAGCTGGATTGTAAGAACTATACAACGGGCATATAGGGCGAAGGGCTTGGCTCCTCCAGAGGCGGTGACGGCTCACTCTACCAGGGGAATGGCAGCCTCATGGGCAGCGGCTCGGCATGTGGCTCCTGACACAATCTGCAAGGCGGCCTCTTGGTCTTCTATTAATACGTTCATGTCACATTACTGTGTTGAGCCTGCTTCTCTATCCTCTGTAAATTTTGGTTTAAAGATTTTATCGGTTGATAAAGCAAATTAAATGTTTTCTGTTTAAAGCATACCCACCCGTGTGGTCGGCTAGTTATTTCCCACACGTAGGCTGCCATGGAGTCTGTCAGGGGAAAAAGGAAAATTTATTGTCAAATACTTACCGTAATTTTCCTTTCCTGATGGACTCCATGGCAGACGGAGTTCCCACCCATAAGTCTTATGAGGAGGCTAGTTACAGAACACCGTGTGGAGTGGTGAGTACTCTTTTATTTGAATGGGTTCCTATAGCATTGGAGTGGAGGCGGGGTCAACCCGCACGTAGGCTGCCATGGAGTCCATCGGGAAAGGAAAATTGCGGTAAGTATTTGACAATAAATTTTCCTTTTTCAAAGCCATCTGACTTTCAACTGTGATCAGCTCTGGTCATTTTGATTAGTTTAGCATGAAAAGAGCTTTCCTGGAGAAGTTAATTCCCCGTTTGTGCAACTGAAGCAAATAATCAACTATGGGTGGCAAGGCACTGTCAAAAGATCTCTGGAATAAAATTGTGGACAGGCACATGTCAGGAGGTGGATACAAAAAAATGTCAAAGGCTTTGTCAATGCCTAGAAGCACTGTAAAATACATTATTAAGAAGTAGAAGTAATTTGGTACAACACAGACGCTCCCCGGGATCAGGACATCGCTCCAAACTGGATGAAAGAGTCAGGAGGAAACTGGTCAGAGAGGCTACCATGAGGTCTACAGCAGCTCTGAAGCAGTTGTAGGAATTTATGACAAAGAGTGGTCGTTGTTTGCATGTGACAACAATATCACAATTTTGCAGGAAAAAGGCCACTCCTCAAAAAAGACCACATGTAACTAACTGAGCTTTGCCAAAATGCTCCTTGAAGATTCCGAGGCCACATGGAAAAAGATGTTATTGTCAGATGAGACTAAAATGTAATTATTTTGCCGCCCTCCGCCAAACGACATGTCTGGCTGAAATCCAATACAGCTCACCATTCAAATAACACCATTCCTACAGTAAAGCATTGAGGTGGTAATATCCTGTTATGGGGTGTTTCTGTGCAGCAGGGACTGGAGCACTTGTCAGGATAGAAAGAAAAATAGATGAGGTAAAATACTGTCAAATTCTTGAGGAAAATCTGCTGCCCTCTGCCAGAAAGTTGTCCATTGGAAGAAAATTTACCTTCCAGCCAGGGCTCTCTTTAAAGCGGAGGTCCACCCTAAAGTGGACCTTCCGCTCATCGGAACCCTCCCCCCCTCCGGTGCCACAATCGGCACCTTTCAGGGGGGAGGGGGGTGCAGTTACCTGGATAGCTCTCTGCGGAAAGGGGCGTAACTTACGCCCCTTTCCGCAAGTGCCCGCCCCTTCCCGCAAGTGCCCCGCTGCCTGCTGGGAAACACACAGATCCCAGAGGCAGCGGGGAGCGTCCTTATTGCGCAGCGCGATTCGCGCATGCGCAGTAGGGAACCGGGAAATGAAGTCGAAAGGCTCCATTTCCTGATTCCCATACCCAAGATGGCGGCGGCAGGACCTGACAGACGACCTAGAGATCGGCTTCGGGTGCCGACATCGCGGGCGTGCTGGACAGGTAAGTGTCACTATTTTAAAAGTCAGCAGCTGCAGTATTTGTAGCTGCTGGCTTTAAAAAAAAAAAAAAAAAAAAACCCGGAGTCCCGGTGGACTCCCGCTTTAATATTGATTGGCCCATTTTCTTGCTCCTATCCCCCTTTCATGAAATTTCACTCTCCATCTCCACCTGCTGAGACATACAATAAATAGCAGCTAGACTCAAAATCAGCTTACCGAAAAAGATCAGGCAGCGATTGTGACTGGTTGCCAGAGGTTACAGCCTATCATTACCGTTCACTGACTGGCTGCTAGAGGTTACAGCACACATTATGGCTCAATGATAATTTTCTAGAGGTTACAGCACATGACTTCTGCTTTGTTGATTGGTTGCTAGAGATTACTGTACATCAATACTGCTCAATGATTGGTTTCTAGAGGTTTCACATCCTTACCGCTCACTAAATGGTTGCAAGAGGTTAGTGCACATCATTACTGCTCACTGATTGGTTGCAGAGGTTACAGCACATCATCTCCTCACTGCCTGCACACCATGGACTGGGGGGGGGGGGTGAGGGGGCTCCATAAATAGACAGAAAACTCCTAGGGATCCTAAGACTCCTGGGATCAGTAGCAGTGCTGAAGGAGGGACTGGTCTGATCATTGGCAATGCTGAGGGGTTGATGGGACCAGTGGCAGTGGTGGGGGGATGGGATTAGTTAGGAGGCAGTACACAAATTCTGGATCATGTAGAGCAAAGCTGGAAATTTTTGGCAAGTAAGGGGGACATTCACACTGGCCACTAGTGTGAATGAAAGGATTCTACACCAAGCCCCAATGTAATGAAAAGGTTTACACTGACCTGCATTCACATTTGTGTGCGTTAGGAATGCATGCAAAATCTGTTTCCTGAAACCACAGAAATGTGCTGCCCTTTAGCAGATACACAGCAGTGCCATTAATTGTTAATGACACCCTCACGCATTTGCTGACATGTGCGTATTCACATGCACCTAAATTCAAGGTGCTGTGGCACCATGTGATTTTGAAAAAGAGTTAGGGAATTTTTTCTGCATTTCTAATGTATAGAGCAGCCTATTGAAATTAATGGGCTGCCCTACACACAACCTACGTCTTTATCCACTCTGTCAGTACACCTTTGCATCCTAAAATCCCTGCTAACCTCTGTACCCCAAACCTCCCCCATCCTCTCCACTCCAAACCCCTCCGTCTACCTCTACCTGCCTCCTCTGCTCAACTTTGCACCCACCTTCCTTACTTCTCTAAATCCTTGCTCCCCTGTGCATCCCAAACTGTTATTTATTCTCTGCCTACCCTACACCCCCCTCCAATTTGATCACCTTTGCAGAACATGCCAATGGTAGGCTTAATGACCACAGTTGCAGGCAGGACTTTCAAGAATGCCCTTTTATCTCCCCAGTGGGCAGCATTCAGCAGAGGTGATTGTGAATATGATCTCAAGGGGGTATGATATACATATGAATTCTGCCTCTATTTACATATCAATGGTAGTTATTTACATGTAAACACAGAGTCTACAGGTGAGTCATCTGTACACAACAATAAGGCATAGCTGGGCAGCATTAGTAGCAGAACTTCACACTGAGATATTAGGACACAGCATGGGACTAAAACTTCATGGGACATGGGAATTTAAACCAGGATAGTTGGCAAGTATGAAACAGCTGCTTTGGGCCCCACAACAATGATGGGACCCAGGGCAGTTGCCTCTTTTGCCCTGCCTTAAAGATGGCCTTGCTTCCAGTATGACAATGACCCAAAGGAAAAATTACCACATGATGGTTGAAGGTGAAAAAGCCTAGTCTTAAACCACACTGAAAATCTATGGAATGACTTGAAGACTGCAGTCCACAAATAGTCACCATCTAATTTAACTGAGCTTGAGCAGTTCTGCAAAGAAGAGTGTTCAAAGTCTAGATGTGCAAAGTTAGTAGAGAGACATATCCCAACAGACTAATGCCGCGTACACACGAGCGGACTTCTCGTCGGACTGAACTCCGAAAGGACTTTTCCACAACTCCGACGGAGTTCCGCTGAAACGGACTTGCCTTCACACGATCACACCAAAGTCTGACCGTCTATAACGCGATGACGTACGACGGGACTAGAAAAAGGAAGTTCAATCGCCAGTAGCCAATAGCTGCCCTTGCATAGTTTTTGGTCCGTTGGAATAGCATACGGACGACCGGTTTTCTTGATAGGAACTGGTTCCAGCGGAAAGATTTGAAACATGTTCTATTTCTAGGTCCATCAGAATTTTGAAAAAAAAAAAAAGTCAGATGAAGTCCACACACGAGTGGAATTTTCCGACAGAATCGTTCCGTCTGACCTTTTCTGCCAGAAAGTCCGCTCATGTGTACGTGGCATTAAGGCTGTAATTAAAGCAAAAGGCGGTTCAACAAAATACTGACACAAGGGGGTGATCCGTTTTCCAACTCAGTGATTCTGTTGTTTATTTTTTTTCTGACATGTTGTTGTTATATCTTTTACTTGGATATTATAAGTTGCACTGAGTAAATACAGCTGGATAAAACAAACTATGTCTGTCTTCATTTCAGGCTGCAAAGCAACAAAATGTAATTATTTTAAGGGGGGGGGGGGGGTGATTCTTTTCTATACCCACTGTATATACCCTC
Organism: Lithobates pipiens; assembly: GCF_037356315.1. NCBI lineage: Eukaryota > Metazoa > Chordata > Amphibia > Anura > Ranidae > Lithobates > Lithobates pipiens. Next base: position 136,230,491 of record NW_027507788.1, on the reverse strand, counting down.
TGCTGGCCTGTTTCGTAATTTAAGAAGTTTTATCTCAGCAGCATATTTTTCACAAAAGAAGTGTTAAAATTCAAACATTATGCCATCCACATATTACGCATTTACTAACTGTCTTCTGAATATGCCTGTGAATGAAATTAGTTTAAAGAGAAATAATCATTAAAGTAGTGAACGTTTTGTCTGAGACACCATCCTTATACTTGACAAGCACATGATTTTTTACTTACCAGTAAAATTGCTTTCTTGGAATACAGGACATGGAATCTTTAGTCTTTAAAGAAGTAATACAATTTATTTTTATTTTTTATTTTTACATTTTTCAGTTCCCATGGGACAAAGTACATGTAGTACATTGTCTCATCCCCCTAGGTGCCCTGTAACACTAGCTGTAATGTCTGACAGGGTGCCCCTTGACTTTATAGCTAGCAAGGGGATGGCTTTGCTCTGATGCACCTTTTTCCATCCCCCATCCCTTGCCTGAGGCAAGCACTAGCAACTGAAATACATAGGGATGGGAGACTGACACGACTCACTTTCCTCTGCAGTTGGGCAGTCATGTTCTGGCATCGAGAAAAATGTTCATGTCTTTGGGGAAAGGCTTTCCCTAACTCCATGACCAGGTTGGAAATCCACCACACCAGAATGGGTCTAGACTTGAGGGTCAGCTGCATGAGGCAGTTCAGGCTGTTCTATGTTGGCAGAATGTTGCAGTAGTCTGAAGTAAATCTGGGTGTATGATACTGGCTTGAAGGAGACTACCATCAGGCCCAAGAACCTAATGCAGGAACAAATCAAAGGTCAACCCTGGAACTCTAGGGTCCAGGCACATGAGTAGAGGAACAAAAGTTTGTCCTGGGGCAGGAAGATCCTGGTGAGTGCCATATCCAATAAAAGGCCCAGATAACCTTAACCTAACCAATGAGTCAGCTCCAGGAAAGACTTCCAAAGTTTGAGGATCCAACCAATTGCAGCAGAGCCTGCACTGTCTGTTGCACTTTGGCTGACAAGATTAGGGAGGACTGATCCTTTAACAGGAGATTGTCAAGGTATCCCACAACATGTATTTCCTGTGAATAGAGCAAAGGTAGAGGCAAGCACCATGGAGAAAACCCAGGGGCATGAGAAGGACAAAAGGAGGGGCAAGAAATTGATAATGCTGAGCACCCACAGCAAAATGCAGATAGCATTGGTGACAAACTAAATTGAGAATGTGTCAGTAAGCAGCTCTGATGTCCACAGAGGCCAAAAAATTCCCCAGGATTAGAGTGGAAATGCCGTCCTGTCCAATTCAATGCAAAGTTTTTAAACCCACAGGAACAAGTTGAGAGTTTTCAGATCCAGAACCATCCACACGCCTCCATTTGCCTTGTAACTCTGAACAGGTTCAAGTAGAAACCCTGAAAGCATCCCTTGTTCAGGACAGGGTCAATGATCCCCTGGGAGATGGGAGGTGATGTTGAACAGCAGCAAGAAGATTTGCCCATCTTTGCACTGAAGGAGGTAAATTTAAGGACAAGATGCAGGGAAGAGGCAGAGTATAAAAATCCAGTTTGTGGAATTAATGCTCTGGACCCAAACATTGGAGATTTCTTGAGACCAGTAGGACAAAAAAGGTCGACAGAGGTCTCCTACTCTAACAAGTGGAGGGACCCCTACTCTAATAAGGGGGCTATGAGCCAGACTTGGCTGGCTGAAAGGTCCATGTCTTCTGATGAATGTATGACTTAGAGACTTAGAGCTGGAAGCCTGAAAGGGATAAAAGAAGCTTTTTCTAGTCTCAGAAGTAGAAGGCATACCTGTAGAAGCTTGAGTCGTCTTTTTATTAAGAGGGGGAGCATACTCTTACCCCCCTTACTCCCCAATGATTTGATTTATGTGCTTGTCCAAGGAGGGACCAAATAAACATCCCCACTTAATAGTTCCTCTAATCATCAGCTGAGCCATCGTTTGCATATGGATGGGAAGAGGGTAATTCTTGAAATCTGGCTAAGAGTATCTAGCAAAATCTCCATGTGGTTAACAAAGGATCTGTTAAGCTGAGCCAGGGTCTTAGACCATGCATTTAGTCTAGGCAGCTAAGGTCTTACAGATAGCCATGAAGGTAACAGGCTGCATGGCAGAGCCTGTCAAGGGAAATAGAGCCTTAAACAGGACCTCTAACCATTTGTCCACTAGGTCCTTGAACACAGGATTGTCTTCCATTAGTGTCTTGTTAAGATAAGAAATGACTGGGTCCACTACAGAGACCATCCTTTTCTGCAGGAAACCCTCCCCAACAGGTTATTGCTGAGCAAAATATTTAGGAGGAGCAAATAACTTTTCAAGGTGAGTTCAGTCATTGTACAAGATAGGCTCTAAGAGTGAATGAACTGGGAATGTCTTAGTAGGTTTGGGCAATTTTAGGGAACCCATAATGGAGTCCTTATCACTAAGGGTATCAAAACCCTCAAGTTTTGATGAGATCTTGTCTACCTCATCCTCGGGTAGCCTATCAGTCGCAAGAGCTGAATTTCAAGGGACCAACTCAGGAAGGGAGACTGAATGGATGTCAGAAAACTCCTTTTTAGCCTAGGTTCATACTGATGCGTTCAGCTGAACTCGCACAATTTCAAACCGGCAATGAAGTCCGACTTCAGGGGCAATTTCCTGCACAGATGTCTATTCAAATCGCCCCCTGAAGTCACCAAAAGTAGTACAGGAACTACTTTTGGGAATCGGTACCACACCGCACCGATTCAGATGGTGCATTTCCGGCAATAGTTGCCAATTTGGCATGTGATTTTACACGTCAAATGGAATGCCAAATCATCCCAATGTGAGCGTGGGCTAAAATAGGTAGGAAGAAGTGTGTGCAGCTGAAGGGCTAGCAGAGCAATTCAAGAGAAAGGCTGAGATTAAGATTGGGGCACCTGTCAGAACAGAGGGTACTAGGGCCTTGTGTAGAGATACTATCTAAACACCAACACCACTTACTGTAGCTTTTGCTGGTCTGACAAACATGCCTATTGTCACTTTAGGTTTTCAGAAGTAGTTCGTTTGTAAAGTCACTGGGGATCTCCTTGTTAGCCATGCAGAATTTGCATTTTACTACATTTGCTTTTTGTTTCAGGGTAGCTACAAACAATTTAATAATGCTATCGTTTAGGAGTGTCTTTTTAAGCACCTTAAAGGTAGAATGTAAGATACAAGCTGTGACGAACCCATGGCCTCAATAGGACTATGTCTGCCATAAATGCTTCCTCTGTCTAGAACCAGCACTATCCAAGACCGCTTAGATCACCCAGTCACTAGCCGTAACACAGTGTAGGGTGAACAACAACATCAAAACTCTTTATTCAAGCACATGTTACCACAGGTATACAACTCAGAGAAACTCTCCCCACACTTGGATTCAGGGTGGGATGAACTGTCAAATCACAATAGACACACAGGTCAGGTGTATTCAAATTTCTCATCAGTAAACAGTCTTATCAGCAGGGAGAGCTGTTGGAGGAATTTGCCACCACCAATCTCACAGCTAATCTACATACACATCCCATAATATCCAAGACAGACAGACACAATACAACATTGGAATATAACCCCACCCTAAACGATCACAGCAAAGAGTCTACAACAGCATGAGACAATACACAATATATACATATGTACAAAATTCCAGTGTGGCTGTTCAGTGTGTCTAAATAGCACATATCATAGTGGGGTTCACCCTTTGCCCCTAATGGACATGGAGTCTCCAGAGCTCTCCAAGGTAAGCCGAGTTCCACAAACCCCCCACCCAAAGTGACTCCTGTCACACAAGCAAAGCATGAGTCACCAGTATTGCCTATATTAGTGTTTTGCAAAGAGTCACATTTCTATCCACAATTCAAATGGAGGGCCACATCAAAAACAACCCCTTGCTATAACCTGTCCAGGCTTGTTAAAGCCTTAATGGCAGTGCTGGGACACAATCCTCCAGCAGGAGAGGATGCCAAAGAGTTTTAAATTCAGCGCTAGAAAAATGAAAAAAATGCAATTTTTTAAAGTTTACATGTAAACAAAAAAACAAGTTATGGAAAGGAATGAAGGAGGCAATAAAACATAATTAGGGTTTAGTGAAATTTGAACTGGAAATGTTGGGTTAGAAAACACAAATATGGGTTAAAAACTAATTTTATTATATTTTAAAAGGTCTTTTTTTTTTACACAAGGATTTTTCCTTCAGAATTGTTTGTTCGGATTGCCTCCTCACCACCTGAGTTAACTCCTTAAACACCACAGCATCACGGCACGGCAAACATTTTCCCTGCTGTTGTGTTTAGCATGCAGTATCACCCGCCGAATGCAACCCATTAAACTAAATAGGGGTGCCCCACAACTGCATGCAATGCATTTCTTTGTAATTCCTGTTGATCCTTGGCTCTCCCTGTGTAATCTTTAGGACTGAGCTGTCAAACTGTTTGACAGCTTGATTCTGTACAATTCAAGGCTTCAGCTGTCCATCCCTGACTCACAGGCTTCAAAGGAAGGTCCCACCTGCTGGAAAGCCTTGGGCTATATGCTTTTTGCAGCTGACCTTTACCCATTATTGGTTTACCGTGACTTGTTCTGTACTTTGTCTGTGCAGAGGAAGCCATTTTGGTAAAGACAGTACTTTGCTTACTCTCATCAGAGCTTCCCCGATAATTGGTGATCTGGTGATCTTTTAGGGTAATATTGAAAAAGCAGCAAGAGATGCTCAGAAATCACAGAGGCAGGTAGACATTTGCACTGCAGGTCCTCGGGTACAGATTCTTCTCCAGGAACGAAAACAGTGAGCAGCAAAGTAGTGACATCTTCACATGTCAACTCATGATCATCTTAGATGATCTGGCATGATGATGAAGTATACAGTTATGAAGCTGGGACATATTAGGTACAGGGAGTGCACCTAATACCTACCCCTAACCGAAAAATGGGCATGGTTTGCGCAGAATAGTGAGCATGTCTCAAATGGGCGTGGCTCAGAAGGGGTGTGGTATGAGATGGATGATGGACATGATCATCATTCCTTTCACCCTTATCCCCTTACTGACATCCATAGGCATAAAGTTTCAAAGTCTCATATTGATTTTATATGGATTTTTTGATACTCTGATACTGTGACTTCTCTACCTGTCACACTGTGGTTTGCAAAGATAGCCATTAGAGCAACCACACGATCCACTACTTTTCATATTTTTATATTTTTATAGTTTTATAGTTTTATATTTTTATCATGCAATAATTACATATCTCTCCTCCATGGAATAAAAACAAAAGCCAATATCATATAATATCATTAAGTTGACACTAATTGTGAATCCCAGTCCAATTAATAGTTAAGTCAGAAGTTTGAGAATAGGGTCGAACGTTATCTATTGTAAAGAATAGGGTCGAACGTTATTTAAACATAAATGAAAATAAACCCCCTGGAGGCAATTTTTAGGTTCTGTTTGCATACATCATAAGGAGATTCTTTACATATACATGTATACATACATTCATATACCCAATTGTGTTGTTTATATTTCCTCACATTGTCATTTTTATATTCCCTCACTGTCATATTCTCACACATTATCATATACCCCCCCATATATTGAGCACTGGATAGGGTCTTACTTTTTCCCATTTTTATATATATACATTTTTTATATATATACATTTTTATGTATATACTTTTCTATATATATTTTTATACATATTTCTATATATTTTTTACATATTTTTATCCTATATCTTATACATTTTTACAATCCCTCCCTGCCTCGGTCTCATTCTACCAATATCAAATTTTTATTTTTATTTTCATTTCTACTTTAAAGTATTTTTATTTCTACTTTAATTTTACCTTATATTTAATCTTTACTATTTCTCACTCATTCTAGTAAAAGATCAGCGTATTATACATTCTATATATAATGTCTTCCATGTCCCTGCAAGACAACATAGAGTTAATGCTCAAGTAGCCAGCACCCACATTTATTTCAATACAATCAACCTCCTCACGAAGTATTCCAGTACAGACGCCCCCACACTCGCTAGGAATTTCACACTTGTTCACCAGCATTTTATTCTCTTTGTAAAATTATGCTAGATAAAAGTTCTCTGTCCGGTATTAGTTTATTGTGCAGTCCCAATTCTTCATTGTATATTGTCTGTCACGCAGTATAATAGTATGAGGGCATTCCCTCACTTAAAATGGCGCCGATTGACCGCGCATGCGCGATAGACACAATACACCCTATAAAGCATGAAAGGTGTACGAAAATGGCCGCTCCAGATGACGTCCGTGTGACGAAACGCGTAGGGCGTGGCCAGGCAACGTACACCTCGAGCTCAGGCGGAGATAACAAAGCAGGAATTTTAAAGTTACATGCACTACCGCAATTTTAAACATCTTGTTTGTAAGTAGTTTTAATCTATTTTCTGCAAAAAAAGCAATGTTTTAAACGGTATCACACTATGGATGTGCCTCTTCTTCACCTTATATAAACGTGGCACATTGCACTCACGGAGGAACGAGGGATCCCTAACTTTTACATCTGAAGGAAGCCAGAGAGCGACACAATAGCTGATATTGTGAAGGTGGATCCACCCCGGATGGGGTCTTTTTTCCGGTTAGAGCATAATAATATAACACACTAGTAGCCACCGAATGCGAAGAACACAACTGGAAACCATCACCTCCCCCCTTCACTTACGGAAGATTCCGTCACTTACTAGAGACTTGTTTCACTACGTTTAGTGTTCACAATTCACCTGCATTTTTGCACATTTTTTATTTTTATTCATTTTTTTATTATTACCATTTTTTTCGTATTATATTTTTTTTCATTATTTTATTGCATTTAAATTTTATTGCATTCAGGTTTTATGGTATTTCCATGTTCTCTGTAAAAAAAAATTTCTTTCATCTTATATAGCATCACAATTGGACTAAATATTAGATTGTGCCACCACTGTGACATTCACTTTTAATTTCACTTTCAAATATTAGTATCACACTCACGGTCATTTCACCAGTTATTACATCCAGTCTATTTTTCATTATCGTAAGGCACATATGGATCTATTTGCACTTGCACCTTATTAATAACCATATACTGTTATGATATAGAGATAAGTATTTCATAATATGGTCACAAGGTTCTGTGATTTTTTGACCTTTATTTTATGATTTTGTGTGGTTTTGGGTTTTATTAACCAGCACGCTGAGAAATATATGCAATACGTGTCTTTGTGCTAAATTAACCAGCACGCTGAGAATTATATGTACTCCCACCTATGTGATGCTCACTAACAAAACATAGCACATTTATGTCCACACTTATTTGCTAGCATACTGAGAATTACATACAATAGAGTCCTCACACAGAGGTCCGTAATTGGTATTACCGGTATAGCGCCATATCTATTTCCTCTCCTTGTTTTGGTATGAGATGAATGGGGGATGGAGGGAGAAAGAAAGAAAGAGGGAGAGAAAGAAAGAAAGAGGGAGGGAGAGAAAGAAAGAAAGAAAGAGGGAGGGAGAGAAAGAAAAAGAAAGAGGGAGAGCAAGAGAGAAAGAAAAAGTGAGAAAGAAAGGAGGGATGGAGGGACAGCAGGCCCAGATCCTACACCACAATATAAATATGTGTATTCCAGAAAGTTAACAATCAGCAGATAAAGATACTCCAAACACCTGGTGAATTATTCAACTCACCATAATGCAGAATCAGGGGAAGCCCTGAGCATGTCACCTGCCACGTTGCCTGCCACCAGATGCCATCAGGTGTCCCCAGCACAGTCCCTCCTTACATCAGGCATTCCCAGCGGAGCCCCTGCTTACATCAGGCATTGCCAGCAGAGCCCTTCCTTACATCAGGCATTCCCAGTGGAGTCCCCCCTTACATCAGGCATTGCAGCTGAACCCTCCCTTACATCAGGCATTGCCAGCTGACTCTTCCCTTACATCAGGCATTGCCAGCTGACTCCTCCCTTACATCAGGCATTGCCAGCGGAGCCCCCCTAACATCAGGCATTGCCAGCGGAGTCCGCCCTTACATCAGGCATTGCTGGCGGAGCCTCTCCTTACATCAGGCATTGCCAGCGGAGTCCTCATTTACATCAGGCATTGCCATCGGAGTCCCCCTTACATCAGACACTGCCAGCGGAGTCCTCCTTTACATCAGGCATTGTCATCTGAGTCCCCCCTTACATCAGGCCTTGCCATCGGACTACCACCTTTCATCAGGCATTGCCAGCGGAGTCCCCCCTTACATTAGGCATTGCCAGTGGAGTACCCCCTTACATCAGGCATTGCCAGCGGAGTCCCCCTTTACATCAGACATTTCCAGCGGAGTCCTCCTTTACATCAGTCATTGCCAGCGGAGTCCCTCCTTACATCAGGCATTGCCAGCGGAGTCCACCCTTACATCAGACATTGCCAGCGGAGTCCTCCCTTACATCAGAGATTGCCAGCGGAGTCCTCCCTTACATCAGACATTGCCAGTGGAGTCCTCCTTTACATCAGACATTGCCAGCAGAGTCCTTCCTTACACCAAGCATCCCCCAATGGAGCTCCCCCTTTCCTTACATCAGGCATTCTCAGCAGTGGAGACTCACTCCGCCACCATTACTAAACAGAATGGGACAAAATAGGTGGCCCGGGAGTTGCCAATAGCAATTGAGCTTCAGCACTGCCCACCCCCGCCTCTCCCACATCAGGTCACAGACAGACGGCAGCAGCTCAAATTCTATTGGCAGCCACCCGGTCATTACTAAACAGTAATTGTTTGTTGTGGTCTTCGGGAAAATGGCGGCCGGCGGAGACATTGTCTCCATCGGCCATGGACCTCTAGCGGCAGCGGAAAAAAAATCGTGAAAATAAGAATTTACTGGGACATTTCCCGGGAATGGCAAATTCCGGGAAAAAGGTCTAAATCCTGAGAATGTCCCGGGAAATTCGGGACAGTTGGTAAGTATGAAGGTGATGGACTGGCCAAGCATGTCTCCAGACCTAAACCCTATTGAGCATCTGTGGGGCATCCTAAAAATGAAAGGTGGAGGAGCGCGAGGTCTCTAACATCCACCAGCTCCATGATGTCATCATGGAGGAGTGGAAGAGGACAGGTGGCAACCTGTGAAGCTCTGGTTAATTCCATGCCCAAGAGGGTTAAGGCAGTGCTGGAAAATAATGGTGGCCACACAAAATATTGACACTTTGGGCCCAATTTGGACATTTTCACTTAGGGGTGTACTCACTTTTGTTGTCAGCGGTTTAGACATTAATGGCTGTGCATTGAGTTATTTTGAGGGGACAGCAAATTTACACTGTTATACAAGCTGTACACTCACTACTTTACATTGTAGCAAAGTGTCATTTCTTCAGTATAGTCACATGAAAAGATGTAATAAAATATTTACAAAAATGTGAGGGGTGTACTCATATATGATATTCCCAATTGCTTAGGCACAATTAACATTTCTAAATCTTCCTGCACAGTAGCAAATCTTAATTTTTGGAGTTCAAGTCCACTTTAAATACAAGTGGATCAGCAGAGGAACATGTTATACTTCTAATGCTGCATACACACGGAATCAGTCCGTCGGACAATCCGATTGTGTGTGGGCTACTCCGATCGTTTTTCGTAAAAAAAAAATCAGAAAATCACCTAGAAATAGAACATGTTTCAAATCTGTCTGACTGACTCAATTCCTATCGGGAAAACGTTCATCTGTATGCTGGTCCGACGGACCAAATACGACGCAAGGGAAGCTATTGGCTACTGGTTATTGAACTTCCTTTTTTAGTCCCGTCTTACGTCATCACGTTCAAAATGAATGGACTTTCGAACGGACTAAGTCTGTTCGTGTGTGGCCAATTCCGTTTGTTCGGAAAGTCCGTCGTAACTCCGCTGAAAGTCCGTTGGGAAGACCGCCGGACCTAGTCTTCCTTGTCTGGTTGTGTGTATGCGGCATTACTGTAAATAGGTTTTATTCTGGCTTCTAACTCAAGCATACTATCCCAGGAAAAAATATAGCTATGTGCGATAATTTACCTCCACGGAGGCCTGCTTCCTTCTTTTCTGGTTCAATATCAGTCTTGGTGGTCCGCGAGAAGCTGTCTGAGCAGATAGCAGAACTGAGACGGGGGCTTGCAAGAGTTCCTTCTGATATGGCAGGATTGGATACACCTGAGAAAGTTGCATTTTTAGGATCAGAGAGTTATCTCACCATAACAGTCTTCATTTTCAATGTTTGTAGTGAAAAACTGACACAAATATTCATTGTCTTTAAACTTTCAGGAAAGAATTGAGCTGGCATAGAAAATTCCACATCACAGGCAGAAACTGATCACAGATATTATAGAAATAAAATCAAGATTATTATTTTGTGAAACAATACAATTCATGAATAAAACTTCTCTTTAAGGCCTGGTTCACACCTATGCATTTTTTAGTGGGTTTTCAGTTTTGCAGGATCACACTGCAGTCCGTTTAGCATGTTTTTTTATGGGTCATGTTCACATGCAGGTTGTGTTTTTGGTTCCATAGACTTCAATAGACCAAAAACATGTGTTTAAGGCTTGATTCACATCTATGCATGTTGCTTTTTTGACCATTTCTACAGTGTTTTTTGCTGTGCTTTCCATGTTTTTTAACCTTTTACTAGTTTAAGTTTTTACTGTGATTTTGGCACGATTTGCGTATTGCTTTTTTTTTCTTTCATTTACTGTATATAGCTGGTTACGGGCCGAGAAGCTTCCCTGGTTACAGCTGACAGCTGAATGTAACAAAAAAAAAATTTCCTGTAAAAAAAATTCACAAGAAAAACTGCGTGAGTCCCCCCCAAAACCAAAATTAAAAAAAAATGGTGTGGGATCCCCCCCCCAAAATCCATACCAGACCCTTATCCGAGCATGCAGCCCGGCAGGTCCTGAACCAGGCCACATGCCCTCAATATGGGGGGTGCGATGCTTTAGGGCATGGGGGCTCTGTCCCCCACCCCAAAGCACCTTGTTCCCATGTTGATGGGGACAAAGGCTTCCCCCCCCCCATGTGAATGAGCATTGTACCCCTACCCATTCACCAGAAAAGTAGTGTTATGTGACAAAAGACAATAGACAGTTTTTGACAAGTCCTTTATTAAATATGTCTTCTTTTTTCCACTTCTTCCTCCACCTCCAACCCGCTGAAAATAAAAAAAAACCTCCTCCGATGCTGTGATGGGGTGGGTGATGTCATTCAGAGACCCAACCCCCTTGTGAAGAAGAAGACCGGAGGAAGAAGCAAGGGAAGGAGATGACCGGAGGAAGAAGTGGGGGAAGGAGAAGTCTGGAGGAATAAAGGAGGATAAAAAAGAAGTCATTTTTAATAAAGGACTTGTCAAAAACAGTCTATTGTTTTTTGTCACACTACTTTTTTGGTGAATGAGTACAGGTACAATGTACCCCATACTGGTTTATATAGGGAGGCCCAGCATCCAGGGGTCCCCTTGTTAAAGGGGCTTCCAGATTCTGATAACCCCCCCCCCCCCATACACACACACAATCACTGGCCAGAGTTGTGAGGAAAGGCCTTTATCCCCATCAATATCCCCCTATCCCCCTCCCGCTCCAAAACACCCCCTCCCCCATGTTGAGGGCATGCAGCCTGGCATGGTTCAGAAGGGGGGGGGGGGCGCTCGCTCGTCTCCTCCCTTTCCTGACCTGCCAGGCTGCATGCACGGATAAGGGTCTGGTATGCATCTTGGGGGGGCCCCACAGCATTTTATTTAAAAAAAAGGCGTGGGGTGTCCCGTCCAAATCCAACCAGAATCATTAATTTTTTTAGTCAGCAAATTTTTTACATTCAGCTGCCGGCGGAGAAGCTTCCTGGCCTGCTTCTTAGCCGGCTATATACAGTGAATGTAAAGCCAAAAAAAAAACACACAAATTGCAAAGATGAAAATCACGGTAAAAACACAGTACTGTATTTTCGATTTAGATTGAAGTCTATTACAGTGCCTTGAAAAAGTATTCATACCGCTTGAAATTTTCCAAATTTTGTCATGTTACAAACTATAAAGTAAATATAATTTATTGGGATTTTATTTGCTAGACCAATTCAAAGTGGCATGTACTTGTGAAGTGAAAGGAAAATGACAAATGGTTTACAAAAAAAAATCTAAAAAGTGTGATATGCATTTGTATTCAGCCCCCTTTACTCTGAGACCCCTAATTGACATCTAGTGGAACCAATTGCCTTCAGAAGTCACCTATTTAGGAAATAGAGTCCACCTGTGTGCAATTTAATTTCAGTATAAATGCAGCTGTTCTGTGAAACTCTCAGGTTTGTTAGATAACCTTAGTGAACAACAAGCATCTTGAAGGCCAAGGAACACACCAGACAGGTCAGGGATAAAGTGGAAAAGTTTAAAGCAAGGTTAGGTTATAAAAATATATTCCAAGCTTTGAACATCTCATGGAGCACTGTTCAATCCATCATCCGAAAATGGAAAGAGTATGGTACAACTACAAACCTACCAAGACATGGCCGTCCACCTAAACTGACAGGCCGGGCAAGGAGAGCATTAATCAGAGAAGCAGCCAAGCGGCCCATGGTAACTCTGGAGGAGCTGCAGAGATCCACAGCTCAGGTGGGAGAATCTGTCCACAGGACAACTATCAGTCGTGCACTCCACAAATCTGGCCTTTATGGAAGAGTGGCAAGTAGAAAGCCATTGTTGAAAGAAAGCCATAAGAAGTCTGGTTTGCCGTTTACAAGAAGCCATGGGGGGGACACTGCAAACAGATGAGACCAAAATTAAACTTTTTGGCCTAAAAGAAAAACTATGTGTGGCAAAAAAACTAAGGCCCCTTTCACACTAACGTCCCGTTCAGGCCCGCCTGTCAGTTTTTCAGGCGGACCTGAACGGGTGCTCCATAGAGCTCTATGGAGCGTCGGATGTCAGCGGTGACATGTCCGCTGACATCCGACCCGCTCCGATCCGAAAAAGTGTGACGGAGGAAAAAGCTATTTTTCCATCCGTCTGCGGATCGGATCGGATGACGACGGGCACTGCGGTCCGTCGTCATCCGATCTCCCATAGGGGAGAGCGGCGCTGTGACAGGTCCGTCCCTGCACAGTGTGCGGAGACAGACCTGTCATCTCCCTGCTCAGCGGGGATCGGCGGAGTGATCCCCGCTGAGCAAACGGACATCCACGGGGCGGATCAGAACTGATCCGCCCCGTGTGAAAGGACCCTAACACTGCATATCACCCTGAACACACCATTCCCACCGTGAAACATGGTGGTGGCAGCATCATGTTGTGGGGATGCTTTTCTTCAGCAGGGACAGGAAAGCTGGTCAGAGTTGATGGGAAGCTGGATGGAGCTAAATACAGGGCAATCTTAGAAGAAAACCTGTTATGCCGCGTACACACGACCAGACTTTTCAACATCAAAAGTCAGACGGAATGATTCCGGCAGACCATTCGATCGTGTGTGGGCTGCAGCGGACTTTTGATTTGCAAAAGTCTGACAGACTTTAGAAATGGAACATGTTTCAAATTTTTCCGACAGAACTCCGCCAGACCCAGTTCCTACCGAGAAATCCGCTCGTGTGTGTGCTAGTCCGACGGACAAAAACCAACGCGAGGGCAGCTATTGGCTACTGGCTATGAACTTTCTTATTCTAGTCCAGTCGTACGTCATCACGTTCGAATCCGTCAGACTTTGGTGTGATTGTGTGTGGCCAAGTCCGTTTATTCGGAAAGTCCGTCAGAACTCTGTCAGAACTCCGTCAGAACTCCGTCGAAAGTCTGTCGGACCTAAGTCCGGTCGTGTGTACGCGGCATTAGAGTCTACAAAAGACTTGAGACTGGGCAGGAGGTTCACCTTCCAGGGGGATAATGACCCTAAACATACAGTCAGAGCTACAATCAAATGGGTTAGATCAAAGCATGTTCATGTGTTAGAATGGCCCAGTCAAAGTCCAGACCTATCATTTTCCTTCCACTTCACATTTTGTGTTGGTCTATCACATAAAATCCCAATAAAATACATTCACCTTTTTGGGTGTAACATAAAAAAATTTGGAAAATTTCAAGGGGTAGGGATACTTTTTCAAGGCACTGTACATGCAAATTGCTGCATTTTGGGGGGGGGGGGGGAAGTCCCAGACCCTTTCCAAAAATGCAGAGGTACAAAATGCATTGATGTGAATGTGTTTCATAGGAACCCATGTTTAAAAAAAAATTAAATGCCTTTTCTGCAAAAAATAAATAAAAAAACGCATTAGTGTGAATAGAGCCGAAAAACACAAAATGCACTTGGAATATGCATCAACTGCAACCTGCATAGGTTTGAACCAAATGTCCATCTGACTGAATATCTATTTCTGTGACTTCATTTGGGCTTTACCTTGCCATAAAAATTACATGAAGTTCAAATACTTTGGCCAACTAGGAGTGAGGAAACGAATGCTTTCTCTAATTAGAAGTGATCCTTATCACATAAAGAGACACATTGGTAAGTGTTTTTGCAACCAACAATTGTTCTATTTTCTACACGGATAAAAAATTCTTCACACATGTGCTGCTAATAGGTTTGTCATATCAGGGTGATATAGGGCCCCAGCAATAAAGCTATTTGCCTGGGGACATATACCTTTTACCAGGGCTTTTCCTCTAATAAAATAGGTGCAGGAACTCAATCGCAATCCCCCAAAACCACCCTCCCCTTACTCGCCCTACACACCCTCCAAACTGCATCAAATAGTGGTTGTGGTCAAATTTTACTAACAGTGGGCGGGTCTTAAAGAGGTATTAAATACCGGGAGTGCATAATCCAGTACATAGTAAGTACAGAGCACAGAGCTGGGGTGGGGGATTTACACACAAGGTGCAAAGTTCAGTGTTGCGCTATGTGTAGAGTCTGGGGGTGCGCTGCATACAGAATTCAGGGGTGTGCTACGAAGTGCAGAGTTCAGCCTTCTTCCACAGCTGCTTACCTCTGCACCCGCAATTCACTTCTCATTTTCACCCCTCTTCTTCTCTAGAACCTCCCCACACATTGTAGGTGGCTCCGCCACTCTCACTTGCAGAGAGATCATCCAGTGGGGGGTGTCAGCATCCGCACTACACCCAGGGCACCTGCATCTACTTTGTCCCCATCCTGCACTCAGTGGGAGCTGCTCAGGAGATAAGATCTTTGGGAGCCATTGGGAAACAAGCTGTCACTTGTAAACACAGAAGCCGAACTTCTGTGTTTACAAGTGATAGTGGTGAGCAAGGAGGAGCGGGCCTGAGCCAGAGATGGTGGAACCAAGTTCTAGCTGAAAAAAGCCCTGCTTCTTATACACTAAAGAGGTGGTGCTCCACTGCGATGAAATCTTTTAGCTATCAGTAGCTGTGCCATGTTCTCTATGGGAGTAATAGAATTCTTCCTGATAAGGATCTTTGACGGCACCCTATTGATCAGACCTGCATACCAGAGAGAGCCTATGACTTCTAGAGTCATAAATTCCCCCAGATGTATTGTTCTTTTTATTCAACAACATGGGACCGAGAAAGCAATGTAAGAAGATTTAGGTATTTATTACATATGAGTGTTATGTGCTCTGGTTTAGAAATATGTGTGACCCAGCCACCTATGTAACTAAGCAGTTTCCATATTCTTGAAGGGAATATCAGATCATGTACATTTGTCTCTCTACATTTTTGTGATTTTAAATAATATATGTAATTTGTATTCACCTATACTAAGGACTTCAATTTTTGCTATATACGAGGTTTCATTATTTCATTATCCATTATTTTAAATGGGGAAGATATCTCATTATCTATCAATGTTAATGAGATATATACCCATGTAGTATTCTAATTGTTATTACTATGGTAAGCATCTTTGTACATCACTGTAGCTTATTGCATAGCTTTTTCAAATAACATTGAAAGCAATTGTTTTTGTTTAATACTAATTTCATTAGTATTAAACTTTAATTTCATTAATGTATGCAGAAATATGTGCTGGGAAGTAAGTTGTATACAGTATGTCAGTATATGATCTGCATGTCATACCCATGTAGATGCTGGAAACAGTACAAGACTCCACCAGTACTGCCTGGTCTTCAGGCTTTCGGGATCTACGAGGTTTAAGTTTGGTATCGGGGTTAGATTGGATCATAAGTGGCTCCTGGCGCTTTCTTCTTTGTTTCTTCTCAAAAAGTTTGCGCTATCCAGCAGTAAAGTGAAATAAAACAATATGGCAGATTATGGTATAAGTACATATATTTTGTTTAGCCAATTTATTTATGTCAGATATTCCTTATTAAGTAAGTGCACTTTGAGAAAGATCTGTAACGCAACGCGTTGGGAGAACCCGGGTGATGTCACTTCCGGTTGTGGCTGTGACCGGCCACAACTGGAACTTGAATGTAAGTTATTTATGTTTTAATAAAACAGTTTTTATTCACTACTACACTAGGGAGATATCCTTTGTCCCCTGTGGTTCCTACTGAAAGGAGAAGAGAAGTATGAGAGCTTGCTGGGAGAGATTTTAATTAACTCAAAATTGCCCCATTCGTCCCATCCCTTGGTCTGCGATCTTAGGAGAGGAAATTAAAGTGTGACCTGTTTCAGGGACTGTATACATACAAGGTGCTGTTAGACCCTTGTAGTCTCTTCTTGAGATGAGCTGCTAAAACTCACTGGCTGAACTCTGGATGGTGAAAAAAATTGTGACCACATTACTCTGGATGGGAAAAGGAGTGTGACCACAACACTTTATTAACGGACGTCTATTTGCACTATGGATTTTTTCCTATTACCCCACATACTTTAATTTATTTTTCTTATTCACGTGCACTTTGGATTGGATTGTTATTCTGAATGTTTTTTTATTGGACTACATTATTATCTATAAGGACATTTTTATATTTTTCAACATGTTTTACTCACTCAAGTGATGTGTTGAAATTATTAGTATTTGTATACAGTACATATTTTTCTGCAGCACAGGTTATTTTTTATTATGATTTTTTCATTGTTGCCGTATTACGCCATTATTAATTATTGTGAGCACTAGGTGTATCAGCTATTTTTAGGTAGCGCTACATTTACTTTTTTCTCAATACCCAAGTCTCTGTGCTTCGCTATGTAATTCAGGCAGGTCCTGACTGGCAGGGTGCTGTACACAGCTTCCTGAAAACATCACAGCTTGCTGACTGATGCTGCATACACACGACTGGACTTAAAGGCAGACTAGGTCTGACGGTCTTCCCGACGGACTTTCAGTGGAGATTTCCGAAGGACTTTCCAAACGAACGCACTTGGCCACACACGACTTGGCCAAGTCTGTTAGTTTTGAACGTGATGACGTAAGACGGGACTAAAAAAGGAAGTTCAATAGCCAGTAGCCAATAGCTTCCCTTGCGTCATATTTGGTCCGTCTGACCAGCACGACATTCTGGCGGAAAAAGTCAGATGGAGCCCACACATGGTCGGATTATCCGACAACACAGTCCAATTGGGCATTTTTCGTCGGAATGTCCGACCGTGTGTACAAGGGCTTAATGTATTAAAAGTTTCAATCATGTTTCACCTTTCCTTTCTCTCCTCAAGGCTGTGCATATTATGTTCCTGCAGTTTCCACTGATATGTTTTATCACTCAGACCCTTCACTGTTTTTGTTGCTTGTCCTCTGGACTCACTCTGTCTTATTAATATATTTGTAAAGACAGCCATAGACGGGTCCAAATTTGTCCAGTTCTGCAGGAACTGGCCGAATTTTGATCCATCCATGGGTAGGCTGGTTGTCAGGGCCAGATTTCCCATTAGGCACTGTAGTCATGTGCCTACAGGCGCCCTCCCTAGAGGGGCACATGTGTGTACATGGTTGGATTTAGGGGGTTGCTGGGGTAGGCTGTGCGCCCCCCCCCCAGATTTCAGTTGTCCCCTTCCAGGCCGGCTCCCCTATGAACATTGTAACTACACCACTGCAAGTCCAGACAGGAGAATTGTCAGCAAGAAGACAGCTGGGAGGAGGTGTGAGCTTTCTGTGCTCTCCTTGCTCCTGTCAGTGGAGTGCTCCTCCATACAGCTGATTACACAGGATCCTCTTAGATCCCACAATACATTATCGGCCCCCTACCCACATTTCTGGGAGATGAGCAGTCCTTGGAGTAGGTAGGGGAAGATCCTGTGTTATTATCTGCTGTATGGAGGAGTGCTGTTGTCCCAGGTTTCTCCTTGCTTGACCTTCTTCTGTCTGGACTTGCACAGGGCATGGGTACAATGTTCATGGGGGGGTGGGGGCGGCCTAGGGGGGCACAGAGAGCCCGCACCTCCTTACTACTTCGCTAAGATTGGAGGGGGGCTGTTTGTTCTGGTAAGGAAAGGGTAATGGGGGGGGGGGATTTGTGCTGGAAGGAGGAATTGGGAGGGGGGGGCGTATATGTGTTAGGGGGCATACTTGGAGAAGATTTGTGCTGGGGGGGAGAATTGGGGGTGGGCAGGGATTTGTGCTGCAAAGGGTAATTTGGAGAAGGTTATGCTAAGAGGATGAATTTGAGGGAATATATGGTGGGGGGGGGATTTGGGGTGATTTGTACTAGGAGGGGGGATTTAGGGGGGAGAACTTACGTTAGGAGTGAGAATTTTGGGGGAGGATTTCTTCTAGGAGTGGGGATTGGGGGGGTTATGCTAGAAGTGGGGATTTTGGGAGAGGATTTAAGTTAGTAGGGGGTATTTGGGAGAGGGGATTTGTGCTAGGAGTGGGGATTTGTGGCAGAGGATTTGTACTATGAGTGGGGATTGGAGGAGAGGATTTGTACTAGGAGGGGGGATTTAGGGGGAGAACTTACACTAGGAGTGAGGATTTTGGGGGAGAATTTATTCTAGGAGTGGGGATTGGGGGGGAGGGTTTATGCTAGGAGTGGGGATTTTGAGGAGGATTTATGTTAGGGGGTATTTGGGGGAGGGGATTTGTGCTAAGAGTCTGTATTTGCGGGAGAGGATTTATACTACGAGGGTGGATTGGAGGAGAGGATTTGTACTATGAGGGGGGATTTGAAGGGTGAACTTACACTAGGAGGGGGCATTTGGGGGGAGAACTTACACCAGTAGGGGGCATTTGGGGGGGGGGATTTATGCTAGGATTGGGGACTTGGGGAGAGGATTAAAGCTAGAAGGGGGTATTTGGTGGAAAGATTTTGTGCTAGGAGTGAGGATTTGTGGGAGAGGATTTCTGCTAGGAGTGGGGATTTGTGCTAGGAGTGAGGATTTGTGGAAGAAGATTTGTGCTAGGAGTGGGGATTTGTGGTAGAGGATTTGTGCTAGTAGGGGAGAATTGGGGGGGGGGCAGGGATTTGTGCTGGAAAGGGTAATTTGGAGGAGGTTATGCTAAGAGGATGGATTTGAGGGAATTTGTGCTAGGAGGGGGATTTTGGGGGATGATTTGTACTATAGGAGGGGGGATTTAGGGGGAGAACTTACATCAGGAGTGGGGATTTTGGGGGAGGATGTAAGTTAGGAGGGGGTATTTGGGGGAGGGAATTTGTGCTAGGAGTGGGTATTTGTGGGAGAGGATTTGTACTACGAGGGGGGGTTTGGAGGATGAACTTACACTAGAAGGGGTCATTTGGGGGGAGAACTTACAATAGTAGGGGGTATTTGGGGGGAGGATTTATGCTAGTAGTGGGGATTTGGAGAGAGGATTAAAGCTAAAAGGGGAGATTTGGAGGAGAGGATTTGTGCTAAGAGTGGAGATTTGTGCTAGGAGTGGGGATTTGTGGCAGAGGATTTGTGCTAGGAGTGAGGATTTGTGCTAGGAGTGGGGATTTGTGGGAGAGGATTTGTGCTAGGAGGGGGATTTGTGGTAGAGGATTTGTGCTAGGAGGGGGGATTTGTGGTAGAGGATTTGTGCTAGGAGGGGGATTTGTGGGAGAGGATTTGTGCTAAGGGGGGGGGGGGTGGATTTGTGCTAGGAGTGGGGATTTGTGGGAGAGGATTTGTGCTAGTAGTGGGGATTTGTGGGAGAGAATTTGTGCTAGTAGTGGAGATTTGTGCTAGGAGGGGGATTTGTGGGAGAGGATTTGTGCTAAGAGTGGAGATTTGTGCTAGGAGTGGGAATTTGTGGCAGAGGACTTGTGCTGGGAGTGGGGATTTGTGCTAGGAGTGGGGATTTGTGCTAGGAGTGGGGATTTGTGGGAGAGGATTTGTGCTAGGAGGGGGATTTGTGGTAGAGGATTTGTGCTAGGAGGGGGATTTGTGGGAGAGGATTTGTGTTGTTAAGGGGAGGGATTTGTGCTAGGAGTGGGGATTTGTGGGAGAGGATTTGTGCTAGGAGTGGGGATTTGTGCTAGGAGTGGGGATTTGTGCTAGGAGTGGAGATTTGTGCTAGGAGTGGAGATTTGTGCTAGGAGTGGGGATTTGTGGCAGAGGATTTGTGCTAAGAGTGGAGATTTGTGCTAGGAGTTAGGATTTGTGGCAGAGGATTTGTGCTAGGAGGGGGGATTTGTGGTAGAGGGTTTGTGCTAGGAGGGGGGATTTGTGGGAGAGGATTTGTGTTAAGGGGAGGGATTTGTGCTAGGAGTGGGGATTTGTGGGAGAGGATTTGTGCTAGTAGAGGAGATTTGTGCTAGGAGGGGGGATTTGTGCTAGGAGGGGGATTTGTGGCAGAGGATTTGTGCTAGGGGTGGAGATTTGTGCTAGGAGGGGGATTTGTGGGAGAGGATTTGTGCTAGGTGTGGGGATTTGTGCTAGGAGTGGAGATTTGTGCTAGGAGGGGGATTTGTGGGAGAGGATTTGTGCTAGTAGTGGAGATTTGTGCTAGGAGTGGAGATTTGTGCTAGGAGGGGGATTTGTGGGAGAGGATTTGTGCTAGGTGTGGGGATTTGTGCTAGGAGTGGAGATTTGTGCTAGGAGGGGGATTTGTGGCAGAGGATTTGTGCTAGGAGTGGGGATTTGGAAGGAAGGAGGATGTGCGCTTGGAGGGGTGATTTGTAGGGGATTGGGGGGCAAAAACGTGCTGGAGGGGGATTTGGAATTTTTGCATTTTTGTTTGGGGAGATTTGTAACTTGCAGAAGGAATTCATGCTCAGGGGTGAGCGGGATGATTAGTGTTGGGCCTTCAGAATTCTCTGCCTACAGGCTTCTGAGATGTAAATCTGGCTCTACTGGTTGTACTAAAGTCGATCAATTAATCATCTTCAGTACTACAACAAGACCTGTCGGGTTTTGTACTGTCACAGCTAAATGTACTAATTGGACTAATGGAAGACAGCTATTTATTAGGTAACCTGTAGGTTTTACCTGTAATTCCAGTTTCTGTTGCCGTACATCATGTAGATCATCCTCATTCCTGCAGTGGTATAAAACAGAGGAAATTGTTTAGACTGAATCTGCCTTCCTACATATATTATTTATGCTGTTACTGTCTGTACATTAGATATTCATTATAATCCCCATCCCTAAGCATGACAGTGGACTTGAAATTGATTAACAATACATATGTATTGCCCTGCTCCTAATGAGCAGACACTATTGTTTTTCAAATTTAAGTTGTGTGAAGCTGCATTTGGGCTCAGGCTAATTATTCCAAAAAGTTCTGGTTCCTGTACCAGTCCAGCTGGGTTGCACTAATTTCCACTTGACCGTAGGTGTCGCTGTCATGGCCGGTAAGTGTAGAAATGCAACAAACTGGATGCATTGAATACCACCTTTTGCTCAGAAATAGCCCAGTGGTAGTGGTTTCCCCGCTGTGCATTCTGGGAGAGGGTATTTCAGGTACCAACGCCATTTTGTGGGGTCTCTTGTCCGGGGTTCGCTATCTGACCTCATGGGCCTCCTGGCCTGGGGTGTGTGTCACATGATCTTGCTTTGCAACTAAGAGAGTAGGCCCAAAAGTCTTGGGGCCTACTGATCCAGGGGTGGTCCTGTGCTGTCTCGCCTGCAGGGAGAAGCCAAGCGACTGGAGCATCCAAGGGAGGACTTTTCTAGGAGAGGACCTAGCACAAGGCTGGTATCTCTGGAGGAGCCTGGAAACCCAGTTGGAGGACGCAACCCGGATCAACACCCATACAGTATCGGCGGGTCGGCTGAAAGGAAACTGCTACTGTATGGAAGTTCTTTAAATCTCTCAAGAATGTTTTAGTCCAATTGACAAGTCTGTGGCAGAGACTTTGTTTGAGCATCTCACCGGCTGCTAGGTCAGTGAGAGGGGCCTATCCGATGGTTGCTGGATCCAGTCTGTGGATAAATATGATAGCACCTCCTCTAACAACTAGTTTATCTTTGCACTTTTATTGCATTTTAAATTTTATAATTCTTACAACATATCACCACTACAAAACTCAAAAGTAAATTCATCATTAAAGCGGTATCAAACCCAATTCTTATATGTGGTGCCTGTGATCGTTTTTTTTTTTTTATGCCTTCTTTCTTTTAAAATACAGCCAGATACTTATCCATCATGCCGTACCATTAGGGAGGCATGTTAAATTTCCCCAGATTTATTCTGCAGCAGGATTAGGGCCCCAAAAATACAGCCAATGTGATTAAGAACTATCGTCAGTGTAGATGTAGCACCCTCATGCTTAGGCAAGGTTACGCACAAATTTAGTCTGCCAGGTAGTAAGTGTCCTGGCTAATTGTTATAAGATCCTCTAACTCTCATTTGTCACTGGGTGGCACTGTTGCCGGTGGCATTGGATTGACAAGGGCATAGCGAAGCCAGACTATAAGTGAATGGGTTGTCTCAGCCAGCTGGCAGGGTTCTTTAGTTCCTTCGTCTGCAGGGAGAGCCTTTTTCTTTGGGCGGAGTCAGGTAATCGCTGTTCTGTACCACCTGAACAGCTGTATGGGTAGATGCCTGTTAAAATGCTCTGGGTTGCTAGGCCAGAAGCCTGAGGCCTATCCCGGGAGTACCTGGCTGCTAGGCTGCCTGAGGCCTATCCAGGAGTAGGAGAAGCAGCGCGGGGTTGGGACTTCAGGCCTGGATTCCAACCAAGTTGCAGAGGTTCAGCCGGACTGAGAACCAAGTTGTTGCTATCGGGAACGATCTTTCTGGTTGCCAGCGGCAATCACGGATCAAGGCCAGAGATAAAAGGGAAGCAATCGCCACTAAGGGACCATCCCTCTTGTTATCAGAGGCCAGTTTATGGAAGTCTGAAAGAAGTACCAGAGCAGCCTTTTTCACTATCCGGGGACGGTGAAGAACTGGGAAAGATTCAACAAGTGCCAAGCCAAGGACCCAGCAGGTTAGCAAAGGTGGGTTAGCTGTGGAAAAGCTCAGAGGATCCAGTGATGACTGGGATCTTGAAGTCTGGTGACAGACTGGGAGCTCAGTGAGTGAATATCTATAGTGGGACACTGTGAGATGTAAGAGAAGATCTATACCAAGTTACTGTGAGTTATGTATAAGGATCTCTATTGACTGTTGCAAGTTCAGTTGCCATAGGAGACAGCAGTTCTACAAATACAGTAGCCGTATCTGGCTGGAAGGCCCTCAACCTGTATAGCTGTCTGTCTATTAATTTGTCTTGGAGTCTGCCAATTACCATTGCATCTGCCTAAGAGTGTTCTAGCCCTAACCCACTCTCCCCAAGTTCTTGTTAAGAGACAAAAAAATCTCTTTTGTTCGCATCCAAAAAAGTGACTGGCGCCCAATTATTCCATCCTGCATTACACCCACTATGCCTAGTAACCCACTCTACAAGGAATAATGTCAGCTCTCCCTGATTCTAGAGGTCACCATTAGGCTAGGGGTCAGGCCCAGCTCTACATAAAGAAGAACAAGGAGTGCTGGAAGGGATGGTTTGACCCCCACAGAGCCCTGATCTCAACATCATCGAGCCTGACTGGAATTACATGAAGAGACAGAAAGATTTGAGGCAGCCTAAATCCACGGAAGATCTGTGGTTAGTTCTCCAAGATGTTTGGAACAAACTATCTACTGAGTTCCTCCAAAAGTGCTATTGTACCTAGAAGAATTGATGATGTTGTGTAGGCCACAACAAATATTGATTTGGATTTCTCTTCTGTTCATTTACTTTCCATTTTGTCAATTAATAAAAAATAAACTATTAGCACTTCCATTTCTGAAAGCATTCTTAATTTATAGCCTTTTTTCACACCTCCTTAAAACATTTGCACACTACTATATGTGTAGTGCTTACCCTCATAGGAGCCAGTTTCAGTATCAGAAAGCAAACACCAGATTGGTTAGAATCTCAATATATTGTCATGATTTAAAGTAAATAGGAGCATATGCATAAATGAGCAAACAGAGAATGACTTAGATCACAGCTCACTA
The DNA here is from genome assembly GCF_037356315.1 of Lithobates pipiens. Classification (NCBI taxonomy): domain Eukaryota; kingdom Metazoa; phylum Chordata; class Amphibia; order Anura; family Ranidae; genus Lithobates; species Lithobates pipiens. The sequence continues at coordinate 136,206,209 of NW_027507788.1, read as the reverse complement.
GACAATGTAATTGCTATGTTACATGTTGTAGAAGCTTAGGGTAAAGCTGTCTATCTCTGGATTAAAGTAAACCCAGTAACCCACAAATTCAGCAATAAGCAATAGCATTGGTAAATACTAGTAATGGAAATTTTGATCAATATTACTATAACTCCTCTGCAACCAGCAGGCTATAAGCGCTTTATAGTGCAGTTTATATGAATGGCTATGATGACATATAAGGCTCCCTAAAGAGATACCTCTTACTATGGACATTGGGCAACGTTCTTGTGAAGCAGATATCTGGGTGAGCATTCCTTGGCACTAGTTGTTCAGTCAGCTAGTGTTGGGGCCCAATCTTTACGGTGATGCACGTAAGTGCGATCCCAAGAAAGTCTGTATGCAGTGAATAAAGCTGCTAATTAGATGGCCAGTTCCTATGTACTGTCTCTGCTAGCAGTGATCCATCAATAGCAGCAATGCCCTCTCATCAGTCCCACCAATATAGCAACTTTGGTCCTGCTCTTCAGATGTCAGCTCACTTCTGAATCTCGCTGGAGTGACTCAGGTCCTCAGCACACAGGTTGACAGCAATCCGATTTTTTCTCTCAGGCCACAGGCTTGTAGTAGGTTAGTGTGTACTCAGGGATAGAGATGTGCACACTCCGGTCCCCTTGTAGTAACAAGGAGTTCTGACGCTAAGCCCTAGAGAACAAACTGCTCCGTAGCCCTCCTATTAAGAGTGCATATCTGGGAGTTGCATTCCAGCTCTCCATCTGCTCTTATGCAAGATCCTCTTCGCAGACTACATTTCCCAAAGTTCCCAAAGTGCATAAAAGTCTCTCATGTTCTTCACGCCCACCAGCTCCCTCTGCTGGATGAATGCTGAATGGCACTGAAGGCCAACATAAAAGTCTTCTATAGGCACACAAAGCAGCTGTAGTGCTGTCTCTTTTTATTGTTGCGCTTCCCTTTTTACCCTTCTCTTTATAGTGGTTCCTTCTCTTGCCAAGCACCTAGTTATACATATATTGTTAAACATGTTTGGAATTAACTTGATATAAACAGTCATGGCTGAGTAGCTAAAGCCATTAGATCTGTTTTCACCATTAATTAGATGTCATATTTGTCTTCTGGATTCAATTAATTTGGAAAACACTGAACAGTGTATTGATTTCCTCTAGGAGCAGCCAATTTATGCACCCAGCTGTTCCTCCATCTAATATAGTGACGAAGGTATTACCATTAATTTCACCCTAATGCAGTCCTGTCAATATTTACTGCCGCAGAACTTACCCAGACACAGCGGATTAAGACAGACAGCTAAGCTTATTATTGATGAACTGACGACAGCCGCGCAAGTAGATTTAGCAAGCAGAACCTTTTAAACTGTACATTATACTGTACAAATGCAGAGGAAAGCTGACCACAGATGTCACACCTGAGGTTAAGGGGAAGTTAGACTTTTTTTTATACTGTAAATGTGAAAGTAATCCTATCAATGTATGTTTATACAGTAAACTGTTATTTCTGTTGGGCAACTATGTATGCACAAGGTAGTGGCTTTCTGATTACATTTTCAGGCTGGGCTACCTGCTAAGTAGCATTGGAAAATGGTTGTGCTGTAGGCCACAGTCACACTAGGGATGAGCCGAACACCCCCTCGTTCGGTTCGCACCAGAACATGCGAACAGGCAAAAAATTTGTTCAAACACGCGAACACCATTAAAATCTATGGGACACGAACATGAATAATCAAAAGTGCTCATTTTAAAAGCTTATATGCATGGTATTGTCATAAAAAGTGTTTGGGGACCCGGGTCCTGCCCCAGGGGACATGTATCAATTTAAAAAAAAGTTTTAAAAAATGAAGTTTTTTGGGGGAGCAATGATTTTAATAATGCTTAAAGTGAAACAATAAAAGTATAATATTCCTTTAAATTTCGTACCTGGGGGGTGTCTATAGTATGCCTGTAAAGGGGCGCATGTTTCCCGTGTTCGTGTTTCCGTGTCATAAAAAGTGTTTGGGGACCTGGGTCCTGCCCCAGGGGACATGTATTAATGCAAAAAAAAGTTTCAAAAATGTCTGTTTTTTCGGGAGCAGTGATTTTAATAATGCTTAGTGAAACAATAAAAGTATAATATTCCTTTAAATTTCATACCTGGGGGGTGTCTATAGTATGCCTGTAAAGGGGCGCATGTTTCCCGTGTTTCGAACAGTCTGACAGAAAATTACATTTCTAAAGGAAAAAAAGTAATTTAAAACTACTTGCGGCTACAATGAATTGTCGGTCTGCAATACACATAAAATTTCATTGATAAAAATGGCATGGGGATTTGCCTACAGGGGAACCCCGAACCAAAAAAAAAAAAAAAAAATGCGTGGCCGTCCCCCTGACGTTTTTTTCTTTAGAAATGTCATTTTACTGTCAGTGTTCTAAACACGGGAAACATGCACCCCTTTACAGGCATACTATAGACACCCCCCAGGTATGAAATTTAAAGGAATATTATACTTTTATTGTTTCACTAAGCATTATTAAAATCACTGCTCCCGAAAAAACGGCCATTTTTGAAACTTTTTTTTGCATTAATACATGTCCCCTGGGGCAGGACCCAGGTCCCCAAACACTTTTTATGACAATATCATGCATATAAGCCTTTAAAATTAGCACTTTTGATTTCTCCCATAGACTTTTAAAGGGTGTTCCGCGGCTTTCGAATTTGCCGCAAACACACAAAATTGTTCACTGTCCGGCAAACTGGCGAACAGCCAATGTTAAAGTCGAACATGAGTTTGACTCGAACATAAAGCTCATCCCTGATTCACACCTATGCGTGTGCACTGTTAATAGTGCATAATGATGGGCAGTATGTTTTACAAGGGTTTTTTTTCGGGGGGGGGGGGGGGGGTGAAGAAGATCATAAAAGCACACGCATCATGCTTAATGTGCATCCATCAATTCAGATGGGCCCTTAGTGGTTATGTGTGGTCAAATAACATGTTAAACATCAAATTGCAGTGCAATGCAGTGATATGTCTGAACAGGCAAAATAGGAACCATACAGATAATATACTACAACTCGCACTTAGTAAAAGATGGCCGGTGCAGCACCTAATTAAATCTGAACACAGGACCTAAATTCAAATTATACAAAATATGTGCGCTTGGCCCTTTAAGATAACAATGCATTTAATTTATAAATAATACACAAGTAAATGTTTCCTTTAAACCAGCCTTTTTCAACCAGTGTGACTTGAGGTTTCTTCGGGGGTGCCTTGAAAAAATGCCTAAAAATTGTATACAAGCTGGCATGTGGATAAAGCTGACCTTTAGTTACACAAAGCCCCAGGTTTTCCTTGGGCACCATTATAACCTTCTTGAGGACACCTTGAGTGATAGAGAAGAGAAACATTGGAATACTAGTCACTAGGGATGGGCGAATGGTTTGGCCCAAACATGAGTTTGGGCCGAACAACCGAATTATCAGGGTGTTCGACCGTTTGTTAGGCCCGCAATGCACTCGACCGCCACATAGTGCATTGAAAGCCCTGATTGGCTTAGGCAATGAAAGCTTTGCCTAATCAGGGCACAGAGCACTGTCAGAGCCATGATTGGACGCTGTCATGAAGACTCTATCCAATCATGGCTCATTGCTGTTAGTCCCGCCCCACGCTATAAAAGTATTATTTCAATGGCGGTCATTTTCAGCGTGATATCGGAGATGAATGGTCGCACTACACTCACAATGATCTATCCCTAGATTCACACTAAACGGATATTTTACATTCACAATAGAATTAGAATAGCACACTATAGCACATTAACTGTCTAATAGCACTGAACAGAGCCCTGTTCTATCTCTCTCCACACCGAATATTTACATTAGTGTGAATGTAGGCATAGTCAAGTCAGTGTGAGTGTAGTGTGACCATTCATCTTTACATTAGTATGAATGTAGGGATTGTTCAGTCATTGTGAGTGTAGTGCGACCATTTATCTTTACATTAGTGTGAATGTACGGCTAGTTTTGTCAGTGTGCGTGTAGTGACCTTTTAACACAGTATATTTCATTCCTGTTTAACGCAGTATATTTCTGTGTGTTACTGCACACTTAACGCAGTACATTAAAGTGTGTTACTGCAAGTTTAACACCGTATAGTTCAGTGCGTTACTGCAAGCTTAACAGTGTATATTTCAGTGTGTTATCTTCCGTTTAACGCAGTTCAGTTTAGTGCATTACTGCAAGTTTAACGCTGTATATTTCTGTGCGCTAGTGCACGCTTAACACAGTATATTTTCATAGTTCAGTATATTTCTGTGCGTTACTGCACGCTTAACGCAGTATATTTCAGTGCATTACTGCAAGTTTAATGCCATATATTTCAGTGCGTTATCTTCAATTTAACGCGGTACAGATCAGTGCGTTACTGCAAGTTTAACGCTGTATATTTCACTGCGTTATCTTCCATTTAACGCAGTATAGTTCAGTGCGCTACTGCAAGTTTAACTCTGTATATTTCAGTTTAATGTAGTACAGTTCAGTGCGTTACTACAAGGTTAACGCCGTATATAGCAGTGCATTGCCTTTCGTTTAGCGCAGTACATTTCTGTGCATTAGTGCACATTTGATGCAGTATATTGCAGTGCGTCAGTGCAGTTTTACTGCAGTATAATATAGTGCTTCAGTGGAGTGTGTCTGTGTAGTAGTGAGTGCTCAAGTTAAAGTTCACCAAACAATACTTTCCATTGATTAAATGCATCCATGTACACATTTCCACATCTATATTGCATTTTGTTAATAAGCACCCCCCCCCCCCCCCATCATGTCAACAATGGCACTGTGAGGGGGCCAGTAGTATATGTGTCCACAGGCAAAGGTGGATGTGGTCAGTCCTCAGGCAGGGAATCGGTTCTTCTGTTTAGTGATGTTGCCTGTGCTATCCAGTCACAGCATGCAGAGAAGGTGGTGGACTGGCTTACTAAACCATCCTCATCCTCCTCATCCTCCGTCACCCAAGCAGAGACTGGTGCACAGTCCACTGCAGCTGCCAGGGTGGCTAAACCTGCCTCCTTGTCCACAGCTAATTCTTCCATACCCCCAGCAACGGGCATGGAGGAGTCAGCTGAGTTATTTTAACACAGCGTCAGCCACTTGCACCTTGACGATGCACAGCCATTATTCGATTCAGATGTTGGTTCTGAGGTTGAGGTTGAAGACGGCAGGAACATGAGCCTACAGAGAGGGGAGAACACTGGTACACAAATTGGCAGTCATGTTCCTCCAGCCGCAGCGTACTGCCTAGTTGTCTCTAGTGGTAATGAGGATGGAGGAGATGATGATGACTTGGGTGCCAGATAGAGCAGAGGAGGAAAGTGAGGGTGAGGCACAACCCCAACGAGGCAGTCATCATGGAAGAGTAGAGAGCAGCCACCCTATTCCATCACATTGTGGAGCTGTTATGGCCCAATCCCCATAGCTCAGTTGTCTGGATCTTTTTTTAGCACATGTGCAGCTGATCGCACTAATGCAATTTGCAAACTTTGTCTCAAGCACATCAAGCATGACAAAAACACCAGCCATTTGGGTACCACATGCTTGACAAGGCATTTACCCTCCCACCACTCAGCTCGTTGGCAAGAGCACCTGAAAGCCACACAAAAGGAGCAAAAAATCTGTTCCTCCTCCTTACTCACCTCAGTCTGCCCCCCCCATACCTTATGACCTCTCAGCAGCCTCCACTGACAGGGATGATGGTATAGTGTAGGGTGTCCCAGGTCTTTGCAGCACATCTACCAGCAGCACACCACCAGCTGTAGACTATAGCTGGAAAATTTCTCTGCCCCATCTGCTGCAGCGAAAAATACATTCACTGCCACCCACATGCCCAGCGTCTAAATGCAAGCTTGTCAAAGCTGCTGGCTCTACAACTTCTGCCTTTCTGTCTGGTGGATTCTGCCCCCTTCTGTGAATTTGCAGAATGTGCTCTACCACAATGGCAGGTTCCCAATCACTATTTCTTTTCACGTAAGGCCATTCCATCTCTGTACCATCATGTAGATGGCAATGTTGTGGCATCATTGGGCAAGGCAGTCAGACGCAAAGTCGATGTTACTGCTGACACGTAGTCCCGCAAGCATGGTCAGGGATGATATATTTAGTTCACAGCACACTGGGTAACTCTGCTTGCAACTTGGAAGGATGCAGGACAGGGATCAGTGCTGCAGCTCGTTGTGCCCCAACGTCTCCATACACCTAGTGGTGATGATCCCAGATTTGTGAGCTCTACCCCCTCCTCCTCCTTCTCCATGCCCTCCTCTGCTGCATAGTCCTATGAACCACAAGTAACCCCTAAGCATTTAAGGAGCTATTCAATGAGTGAGGCTAGAATACATAAAAGTTAAACATGGAGATATTAACCCCTAAATTGGGGAGTACCACCATCCCTGAGAACCAAAGATGAAGGAACAATGTCTGCTTCAGGGTTATACCTGAATCTACATCAGGCCCAAATCTTAGACACACCGTACAATGCATTTGTAACACAATTTTGGGCAAACCACCCGATGCTGAGCTGAAAATTGAGTTCACAGAATGTTCACAGAATTGAGTTCACAGAATGTCTTATGCCAGATTCTGATGCAATGGATCGCCAATGAAACACGTTTAGGCACGTACACTTGTTTCCATTAAGATCTGGGGCTTCAAACTTTGACTTGGTTAAAACAGTTATGTATATTTTCACTTTAATTTCACCAAATGAGGCAAGGAAGACAAACAGCCGCCACCCCGCTCATAAAACACTGCCATTCTAATGAAGACGAATCACTGAGCTGCAGGCCAGGGATTCACTGCTGACTAATTGCCTGCCATTCCTAGACATTACAGAGTGAGTGACAATGACATCGTGGGTGCTCGCCGCAGCCCGCTATAAATAGGCCAGGATTGTGTTCTGTACCGGGATGGTGGGCTAAGCTATCACATAATATAAATGTGCCTCACTTATAAATGGTCTCTTTTTCCTAGCACTCATACAAGCTGCCATTATAATAAACTGTATCATCCTACTCCTAATGATGACAGAGAAAGCTGAAAACACAATTATTAAAGTCCTCATTCATTGGATTAGGAAGACTGGGAGGGCGACTTCAAGAGCACCTGTCACTTTAGGAGGGGATGAGCACAATGCTCATGGACATGGGCGTCCGCAGGTAGGGGCAAGGGGGGTCAAGTGCCCTCCCCTGGAATCAGGGATCGGATTGGCACATTCAGCACAGTGACGTTGCTATGTTGGTGTGGGTAGCCAGTGGGGTGACACCATCAAATGTAGTGTGACTGCAGGCTCTTTTGCCTGCTCAGTCCAGCAGAGAACTCAGCGGCGCTATATCAGGAGAAAGGCGAGATGCGGGTTGTCAGAGGTTTTCGCCGCTTGCCCCCCTTTCTCCTGTCAGGGAGAAGAGACGGCGGCTCTCACCAGGTTCCCCTGCCCAGCTTCCTACCCCATTAGCCATGACTGAGGGCCAGTCAAAGGAGACTAAGAGAGTTGAGCATCATGGGAAATATAGTCCTGAAGATTGGTGGCCCCATTTTCCACAGAAAGGAGGCTACAGCTCGATCAAGAGAGAGATTGAGAGACTGCAGCCTGGAACAAATCTGAGGGAGTGAGTGCTACAGGACAAAGAAAGAGGAGTGTGCTGGGTGGTTGCCAAAGAACGCCACGCTGCCCAGTGTCACCAGAGGAAGCACCATGCTGCACAGTGTCACCAGAGAGGGCACCACACTGCCCAGTGTCACCAGAGAGAGCACCACGCTGCCCAGTGTCACCAGAGGGAGCGCCACACTACCCAGCGCCACCAGAGAGAGCACCACACTACCCAGTGCCACCAGGAAGAGCCAGGCTACCCAGTGACACCAGAGAAAAAAGCCACGCTACCCAGCGCCACCAGAGAGAGTCATGCTACCCAGCACCACTAGAGAGAGCCATGCTACCCAGCGCCAGAGAGAGAGCCACGCTACCCAGTGCCAGAGAGAGAGCCACGCTACCCAGCGCCAGAGAGAGAGCCATGCTACCCAGCGCCACAAGAGAAAGAAAGACTGAGCCACTGCCAGGGTACAGACATGCTACACTACTGACCAGAATCGCCCAGGGGAAACCCAGAGTGAGCGATCATCCAGCCAGAGGGATCACTTCTGAAGTTTCACTGGGTCTGGTAAGAGGGCCTGTCGGCCATTATCCATTACTTATCCTAGGGACTACATCTGCAATCTCTGACCATGACAATGTGATAATGACATTGTCGAAAAGGGGCGGCGCATGGGTGACCCTAAAATGATGCCCCTCCCTGAACAAAGTTCTGCGGACGCCCATGCTCATAGAGGATGGCCAGAAAAACCTGAGCATAGTTTTTGTATAGCGAGTGAAATTTTCCTTTTTTTTTCTGTATGTATATTTTGTTACATTTTTTTTTTAGTATGTTTACTTTTAATTTTTATGTTTACCTAGCCCCTTGTCTACCATCATACAAGGTGTACAAGGAGATAAAGCAAGCTTATGGCTTGCTATTCATTTTTTACAGCTGGCAAAGGACTTTCAGGTAAAAGTCTCTAGAGACGCAGCCATCTGTTTAACATCTATTTGCACTGTGACCCTCAGGTGGCTCTTTTAAATCACAACGCATTGGGATTGACCAAAAATCAAGTTAAACTGTTGTGGCTGCCAAACAAACAATAGTCAGGTCATAGAGGACCCCAACTCTCTGTGTCCTGGTTACTAAACATAGATCACTCATACAATGGTACACGCCAAGATTGGGGCAACTTTGCATGGAAAAGTGTACACTTATCTAAAAGTTTGGGAGCCATGGGTCGAGAATTTCCTGCTTCCTGACTTTGACAAAACTTTATTGCATAAGTGCCAACATTGCAAAAAAATGTATAGGGGCACTTTTTTGTCTGTAGGTGGGGTCTTGCTATAATTAGGGGTTGTGGGCATTCATTTGAAGGGAGGACGCAGCAGGGAAAGAAAAAATGTGACGCGCAAATTGTGTGGGTGTGGTTTACCTGACAATTAGGCGTGGCTTAAAGGAGCAAGGAGAAAGTAAGGGAGAGAAAAAGAAAGAAAGAAAGAACGAAAGAACGAAAGAAATAGGGAGGGACGTAAAGAGAAAAAAGGAAAGAAAGAGGGATGGAGGGACAGCAGGCCCAGATCCTACCCCACAATAGAAATATGTGTATTCCAGAAAGTTTAACAATCAGCAGATAAAGATACATCTGTTGTTGGTGCTTCAATCATCATGGCACCATGGTTGGTATGGGGTCAGGATGATTGAAGCGCATTATTTATACTATTACATTGTAATATAAAATGAAATAGTTCAACTCACCATAATGCCGAATCAGTGGGAGCCTTCACTGTCACTGCCACGCCGCCTGCCACCAGATGCCATCAGGTATCCCCAGTAGAGTCCCTCCTTACACCAGGCATTCCCAGTACAGTCCCTCATTACATCAGGTGCCCCCAGCAGAGTCCCTCCTTACATCGGGTGCCCCCAGCAGAGTCTCTCCCTACATTTGGTGCCCCCAGCAGAGTCCCTCCTTACATCTGGTGTCCCCAGCAGAGTCCCTCCTTACATCAGGTGTCCCCAGCAGAGTCCCTCCTTACATCAGGTGTCCCCAGCAGAGTCCCTCCTTACATCAGGTGTCCCCAGCAGAGTCTCTCCTTACATCTGGTGCCCCCAGCAGAGTCTCTCCCTACATTTGGTGCCCCCAGCAGAGTCCCTCCTTACATCAGGTGTCCCCAGCAGAGTCTCTCCTTACACAAGGTGCCCCCAGCGGAGTCTCTCCTTACATCAGGGGTCCTCAGCGGAGTCCCTCCTTACATCAGGTGCCACCAACGGAGTCCCTCCTTACACCAGGTGCCTCCAGCAGAGTCTCTCCTTACACCAGGTGCCCCCAGCGGAGTCTCTCCTTACATCAGGTGTCCCCAGCCAGCGGAGTCCCTCCTTACATCAGGTGCAACCAGGGTAGTTCCTCCCTACATCAGGTGTAAGGAGGGACTCCGCTGGGGACACCTGATGCAAGGAGTCCCTCCTTACATCAGGTGTCCCCAGCGGAGTCCCTCCTTACATCAGGTACCACCGGCAGTGTCTCTCCTTACATCAGGTGTCCCCAGCGGAGTTTCTCCTTACATCAGGGGTCCCCAGTGGAGTCCCTCCTTACATCGCTATTAGAGAAGACCAGCTCCTGGAGGCCGAAGGGAAGAACCAAAAGGCAGAGCCTGGGTTCCGCCTCTTCTTTCTTCCTCGCGAAAGCTTGTCTTGAGTAAAATGGCGGCCGGTGGAGACATTTAACGAGTGACAGCCGCGGACCTCTAGCGGTGGAAGAAACGGGAAAACATTGATTTCCCGGGACATTTCCAGGGAAATGGTAAGACCGGGACAAAGGTCTAAATCTCGGGAATGTCCCGGGAAATTCAGGACAGTTGGCAAATATGAATAAAATACTTGAACAAGGAAAGAAAAAAAAAAAGTATCTAGAGCTACCTTATCACTTTCATCAGAGATCTAATTTTTTCTGTTCGCCGAACCTCCCCTTCTGGGCTCCACCACCTCGTGCTCTCACCTTCTCTTCTACTGTGCCTGTCCCCATAGCAAACCACTTGCTATGGGGCCAGATGTGTGAGCTCAGTCCTAAACCGCACAGCCTGTGTACATAGATACACACAGCCCAGCTTAGCCCGGCCCCTGCTCTCTCCTCACTAGATTTGGTTGACAGCAGCAAGAGCCAGTGACTTCTACTGCTGTCAATCTATCCTGTGAGACCAAGGAGAAAGAGCAGCACTGCTGCAGACCATGGCTGAATCTAGGGCGGTTCTGGGGTGGGCTTAACCTTCGGATTTCAGTTTTGCCCCCCCCTTGGACATTGTGCCTTACCTGTTGAGATCCATCCACGATCCCCTGACAGGGTTGGGACAAGGGAGAGGGCAGCCTGGTGCAGTGTACCAAAGTGAAAAACTCTCAACAAACATGACAGTGGCAGAGACGAGAGAGCCAGGAGGAGGTGCAGTCTGTGCCATGCTCTCCCCCTCCTGTCTTAACAGCACTCCTCTATGCAGCAGATGACAGAGGAACGCTCTTTCATTGGGCGGTTTATAGTTTTATAGTTTGATTAACTGCCTCCTATCCACATTTCCTGCTGCCAGGAGAGGGGCAACCCTTTGGAAGAGATAGGGAGTGGGCAATGAAACCACGTGTGTACAGTCCAATGTAAGAGCAATTCTGTGTCATCTTCTGCATGGAGGAGCACTGTAATGACAGCAGGGGGAGAGCACAGCACAGTACAGCAGTGGGGGGGGGGGGGTATATGTGCTAGGATGGGGGATTGTGGGGTTGTGCTAGGAGGGGTAGGGGGATTTTGGCTAAGAGATTTGACCCCTGTTCCATGCCCTGATGACCCCTGTACTCTACTCTACTGACCCCTCTTCATCCTTCTAACTCCTGTACATTGTCATTCTGACCAGTGTATATTGCCCTTCTGACCTCCTTCCTCTGCCCTGCTGATCCCTGTCCTCTGCTCTTGTGACCCCTTTTCTCTGCCATATTGATCCCTGTCCTCTGCCCTACCGACCCCTGTCTTCTGCCCTGATAACTTCTGGTCTCCACCCAGCTGACTCCTGTCATCTTCTCTGTTGACCCCTGTCCTCTGCCCCGCTGACCCCTTGTACACCCCCTGTACATTCCTCACTGACTCTTGTACACTCCCTTGCTGACTTATAATTCTCTACTCTATTGACACACTGCCCTGCTGACTGCCTGTCCTCTGTGCTGCTAACCCCTTTACACTGCCCTGATAACCTTCTGTAAACCCCTCTACGAGCTAAAGGCCTTTTACACTGCCCTACAAACTGCTGACCCTATTCTCTGCCCAGCTGATCCCCTGTACACTGCCCTACTGACTCTTATATACTGCCTTGCTGACCTTACATCCTCTTCCCCAGATTTTTTGAATGCACCCCCACATTAGACAGCTAGATCCGGTCCAACTGCAGACAGGTACAATCCTGGATCGATACAGGAGGTAAGTATTTAGGGAGGGGGGAAAGCTGACAGTTAGTGAAAGGATTTTTACCTTAAAGCGGAGTTCCACCCAAAAATGGAACTTACACTATAATGAAAGGTGACCCCCTGACATGCCACATTTGGTATGTCATTTTTTTTGTGGGGGGGGGGGGTTCCAGCTTCCAGCTCCCACTTCCTCCTGGGGCACAGGCACTGGAAGTAAGTTCACCTCTCCCCCCTAACTCTCGGAAATCATCTGGGACATGTCACAGGTCCCAGATGATTGCCCGGCCATTCACAGCGCGCAGCGCGGCTCGCGCAAGCGCAGTGCGTGCCCGGGTGTGAAGCCACAGCCGGGCACCCACAGTGACAATGACGGCACCGCAGAGAGGAGGAGGAGACAAACTGAGCTTCGTTCCCCCACATCGCTGGACCCTGGGACAGGTGAGTGTCCGATTATTAAAAATCAGCAGCTGCAGTATTTGTAGCTGCTGACTTTTATTTTTTTTTTGTAACTCTACTTTAATGCAGGTAATGCATTAAGGTAAAAAAAAACGTGTTACTTTAGAACCACTTTAACTCTAAACTGCTAACCTGTATAGTCTTTTAAAGCATTAGCTATAAAGAATTTGGGGTATCTAGTTTTTCATGATTTCACCGGCACACGCAATTTTAAAGTGGTTGTAAACCCTTACAACACACTTTGACCTACAGGTAAGCCTAGATTAAGGCTTACCTGTAGGTCCAAGAAATATCTCCTAAACCTATACGGTTTAGGAGATATTTGCCCGAAGACAGGCACCGCTGTCTACGGCGCATGCGCCGTAGACAGCGGCTCGCAGGCGCACTGAGCGCGGCATCGTCAGCGGCGAAGATGCCGCACGTGTTGGCTCCCGTGCGCATGCGTGGGAGTGACGTCATCACGGCTTCGCCGAATGACAGCAGCGGAGCTGCGAGACCCCACCGAGAAGATGGATGCGCCGGACTACAGGGGACAGCGGTGACTTCGCTAGCTCCTGTGTCAGGTAAGTGACACATAATGGACTACTATGCGATGCATAGTAGTCCATTATGTTTTGCCTTTGCAGGGAATGAAAGAGGAAGTAAACCCATCAGGGTTTACTTCCTCTTTAAGACTTGACATGTTTGGTATCTGTTTACTCCGAACAACCCCATATTTAAAATTTTACCAAAAAATGGTGCATAATGTTGTGTTTGTTTGCACTAAAATTCATTTTAGTGTATTTTTTCCTAGAAAAATAACTGAGTAAATATTATGCAACATAAAAAAACTGTACTTATTTTATTCTCCAGGGCCTCTGCTTTCAAAAAGATATAGAATTGTTTGGGGGTTCTAATCAATTTTCTATCGAAACTGTAGATATTATTGTGTGTACTAAAAATAAAAAAAATTACCCTGGTAGAAAAGTAAATTTTTCTCCTGTGCCGTGGGGCGCATTCGGCAAATGAGCTGACCTGCATTTTTAATGCGCTCTAGGGTGTCTTGCATTTTTCATGTTGACCACTGACACACTTTTTAGGCTAGCTACTAGGGGCTGAAAATGCATGTGAAATGCATCATACTTGCATTTTCATGCAAAATCTATAACATCATCTTTGATGACACATGCTTTTTTGTTTGCGTATTCTGACACATGTGCTAAAATACAATTATGTGAACAGGTCCTAAGGAACATAATAGAAGATTTCTCCTTACAAAGACAGGTATCCTGTCCCCCCAAAGGTGCAAACTGTGGCACCGGAGGGAGAGAGGAGACAAATGAGCAGAAGTTCCACTTTTAAGTGATGGTGTGATCACTCCGTGTGTGCTAACAGCTCACCTCACATTAAGATCTTTGATTTTTACACTTGTGCATTTGGTTGCAATACCCAGCAGGGTCATCTTATTTGGATATCGCTACCGCATTATGAACTTTATCTGCATGTGGAATTATCTTGCTTTGTTTGCACAACTTTTAATATTTGCAGCACTGGTGCTTTTGATTGCAATATCCAGTAGGGTACTAATGATTTTTATGTCTTATATATTTATTTGTTATTTGCACATTCAATTGAACGTAATTGATGAATTTGATCCGTATATATGGTATTTTTCCTTTTTATCTATTTATTCCGCTTTCTTTGCACATTTTTAATTATGTGCAGCACTGGTGTTTTTAGTTGTATTATCCAGTAGAGTATTAATGATCTCTGTTATTGATTTTCCTTACATTATCTGCTTATGATTTGTACATTCATCTGAAATTCTTGCAGCACTGGGGTTTTGATTTAGTACCCAATAGGTATTTTGGTGTTATGTATTTTTACACTTTGTTTTATTGAATTAGGGAGAGCGCTACACTGACACCGTCCACTGCTCTACTGACACCTTCCACTGCTCTACTGACACCATCCACTGCTCTACTGACACCATCCACTGCTCTACTGACAACGTCTACTGCTCTACTGACACCATCCATTAGTCTAATGACACCTTCCACTTCCCTACTGACACCACCCACTGCTCTATTGACACCGTTCACTGCTCTACTGACACCTTCCACTTCCCTACTGAAAAAAACAAAAATGTGGCTGGTTGAATTGGGCTGTTTAGGCACTTGGAGTATCTTGGCGGTTGGTGGAGGTGGCAGGTGGTAGTGGGAGGGGGGGCCCAGGTCAACTTTTGCATCGGGCCCACAGGCTTCAAGCTGCCGTTGTCAGTAGAGCAGTGGATGGGTTCAGTAGAGCAGTGGATGGTGTCAGTAGAGCAGTGGATGGTGTCAGTAGAGCAGTGGATGGTGTCAGTAGAGAAGTTGAAGGTGTCAGTAGAGCAGTGGAAGGTGTCAGTGGAGTAGTAAAAAGTGTCAGTAGAGCAGTGGAAGGTGTCAGAAGAGCAGTGAAAGGTGTCAGAAGAGCAGTGAAAGGTGTCAGTAGAGCAGTGGATGGTGTCAGTAGAGCAGTGGATGGTGTCAGTAGAGCAGTGGAAGGTGTCAGTAGAGCAGTGGATGGTGTTAGTAGAGCAGGGGATGCTGTCAGTACAGAAGTTGAAGGTGTCAGTAGAGCAGTGGAAGGTGTCAGTAGAGCAGTGAAAGGTATCATTAGATCAGTGGATGGTGTCAGTAGAGCAGTGAATGGTGTCAGTAGAGCAGGGGATGGTGTCAGTAGAGCAGGGGATGGTGTCAGTAGAGCAGGGGATGGTGTCAGTAGAGAAGTTGAAGGTGTCAGTAGAGAAGTTGAATGTGTCAGTGGAGCAGTAAAAAGTGTCAGTAGAGCAGTGGAAGGTGTCAGTAGAGCAGTGGATGGTGTCAGTAGAGCAGTGGATGGTGTCAGTGGAGCAGTAAAAAGTGTCAGTAGAGCAGTGGAAGGTGTCAGTAGAGCAGTGGATGGTGTCAATAGAGCAGTGGAAGGTGTCTTCCACTGCTCTACTGACACCATCCACTGCTCTACTGACACCTTCCACTGCTCTACTGACACCTTCCACTGCTCTACTGACACTTTTTACTGCTCCACTGACACCTTCAACTTCTCTACTGACACCTTCAACTTCTCTACTGACACCATCCCCTGCTCTACTGACACCATTCACTGCTCTACTGACACCATCCACTGATCTAATGATACCTTTCACTGCTCTACTGACACCTTTCACTGCTCTTCTGACACCTCCCACACCACTGCTCTACTGACACTTTTTACTGCTCCACTGACACCTTCCACTGCTCTACTGACACCATCCCCTGCTCTACTGACACCATCCACTGCTCTACTGACACCATCCACTGATCTACTGACACCTTTCACTGCTCTTCTGACACCTTCCACTGCTCTACTGACACCTTCAACTTCTCTACTGACACCATCCGCTGTTCTACTGACCCCTTCCACTGCTCTACTTACACCTTCCACTGCTCTACTGACACCTTCAACTTCTGTACCGACAGCATCCCCTGCTCTACTGACACCATCCACTGCTCTACTGACATCTTACACTGCCCTACTGACACCATCCACTGCTCTACTGACACCATCCACGGCCCTACTGACACCTTCCACTGCTCTACTGACACTTTCCACTGCTCTACTGACACCTTCAACTTCTCTACTGACACCATCCACTGCTCTACTGACACCATCCACTGCTCTACTGACACCATCCATTAGTCTAATGACACCTTCCACTTCCCTACTGACATCACCCACTGCTCTATTGACACCGTTCACTGCTCTACTGACACCTTCCACTTCCCTACTGAAAAAAACAAAAATGTGGCTGGTTGAATTGGGCTGTTTAGGCACTTGGAGTATCTTGGCGGTTGGTGGAGGTGGCAGGTGGTAGTGGGAGGGGGGGGGCCCAGGTCAACTTTTGCATCGGGCCCACAGGCTTCAAGCTGCCGTTGTCAGTAGAGCAGTGGATGGGTTCAGTAGAGCAGTGGATGGTGTCAGTAGAGAAGTTGAAGGTGTCAGTAGAGCAGTGGAAGGTGTCAGTGGAGTAGTAAAAAGTGTCAGTAGAGCAGTGGAAGGTGTCAGAAGAGCAGTGAAAGGTGTCAGTAGAGCAGTGAAAGGTGTCAGTAGAGCAGTGGATGGTGTCAGTAGAGCAGTGGATGGTGTCAGTAGATCAGTGGATGGTGTCAGTAGAGCAGTGGATGGTGTTAGTAGAGCAGGGGATGCTGTCAGTACAGAAGTTGAAGGTGTCAGTAGAGAAGTTGAATGTGTCAGTGGAGCAGTAAAAAGTGTCAGTAGAGCAGTGGAAGGTGTCAGTAGAGCAGTGGAAGGTGTCAGTAGAGCAGTGGAAGGTGTCAGTAGAGCAGTGGATGGTGTCAGTGGAGCAGTAAAAAGTGTCAGTAGAGCAGTGGAAGGTGTCAGTAGAGCAGTGGATGGTGTCAATAGAGCAGTGGAAGGTGTCTTCCACTGCTCTACTGACACCATCCACTGCTCTACTGACACCTTCCACTGCTCTACTGACACCTTCCACTGCTCTACTGACACTTTTTACTGCTCCACTGACACATTCAACTTCTCTACTGACACCTTCAACTTCTCTACTGACACCATCCCCTGCTCTACTGACACCTTCCACTGCTCTACTGACACCTTCAACTTCTGTACTGACAGCATCCCCTGCTCTACTAACACCATCCACTGCTCTACTGACACTATCCACTGATTTACTGACACCATCCACTGCTCTACTGACACCATCCACTGCTCTACTGACACCTTTCACTGCTCTTCTGACACCTTCCACTGCTCTACTGACACTTTTTACTGCTCCACTGACACCTTCCACTGCTCTACTGACACCTTCAACTTCTCTACTGACACCATCCCCTGCTCTACTGACACCATCCACTGCTCTACTGACACCATCCACTGATCTACTGACACCTTTCACTGCTCTTCTGACACCTTCCACTGCTCTACTGACACTTTTTACTGCTCCACTGACACCTTCCACTGCTCTACTGACACCTTCAACTTCTCTACTGACACCATCCCCTGCTCTACTGACACCATTCACTGCTCTACTGACACCATCCGCTGCTCTACTGACACCATCCGCTGTTCTACTGACCCCTTCCGCTGCTCTACTTACACCTTCCACTGCTCTACTGACACCTTCAACTTCTCTACTGACACCATCCACTGCTCTACTAACACCATCCACTGCTCTACTGACATCTTACACTGCCCTACTGACACCATCCACTGCTCTACTGACACCATCCACGGCCCTACTGACACCTTCCACTGCTCTACTGACACCTTCAACTTCTCTAATGACACAATCCAGTGCTCTACTGACACAATCCACTGCTCTACTGCTCTACTTTTCACTGCTCTAGGGACACTTTTCAATGCTTTACTGACACTTTTCACTGCTAGATCGACACCTTCCACTACTCTACTGACACCTTCAACTTCTCTACTGACACCATCCACTGCTCTACTGACACCATCCACTGCCCTACTGACACCTTCCACTGCTCTACTGACACCTTCCACTGCTCTACTGACACCTTTCACTGCTCTACTGACACCTTCCACTGCTCTAGGGACACTTTCCACTGCCCTACTGACACCTTCCACTGCTCTACTGAAACTTTCTACTGCACAATCGACACCTTCCACTGCTCTACTGACACCTTCTACTGCTCTACTGACTGACACATTTATGTTTTACACTGACATTTTTTTAAAGTTTTCTTTACTGTTTAGTTAGGCCTTGCTGGATAATTTCTTAAAAAAAGGCGCTGAACCCCAGTGATCTTTGATCTCTTTCATGTTGTTCAGGTAGACCTGCACCTCTCAAAAGGCTGTCTACCCCTGTTCTAGGGTATTCAAAAGATTTTGGAGAAACTGTTTACATTTTGACATACCTCTCCAATTATTTTCAATTACCCTCTCAATATGTAAATAAAGATCTGAAATAACTGTTTAGGCACTTGGAGTATCTTGGCGGTTGGTGGAGGTGGCAGGTGGTAGTGGGGGGGCCCCAGGTCAACTTTTGCATCGGGCCCACAGGCTTCAAGCTATGCCTCTGCATCCTAGGATGCAGCACACACATGCTTGTGAGCCTGTATGAGTTGGTCCACTAGCTCCACCATGCAGAGCATTCCCCAAGCAAACCCCCATGACCCCACAGAGTGCCTAGACCACTCACACCCAGTGTTTGCCCCAGACATGCTAAAACTTATGATCAAGTTAAAAGAGACAGCCCATACAACCACCTGCCAAGGAAACATGGGGGGGAAAGGAAGCACAGAACAAGAATGTGGCTGGTTGAATTGGGGAGGAGGAGATATCACTGGGCCGACCACCCGCAGCCCACCACACACACACACCTGCCGAATAGGGGAGGGGGGTGTATACCTACCACCTAGGTGAGAGGGTTGTCGGCCAGGGGAACACTGTATTATGAACAGCAGTAGCTCAGTCATATGTGTCCCCAGACAGGAACAACTCGCCAGCTGCCCTGACCCCAGATGGGGCTGTAACAGCTGACCCCCCATGTACAGTATCTAGTGGTCTGCATGCGCTCGCTGGCTAATCTAAAGTAACTATTGGATCTAGATTATCCACAGTGACAAACTCAAAAAAGATTTGTCCACGCTCTACTGCTCTGTTATCACCTGGATTTCTGAGGGCCGGTGCTTCCAAGGCATCATTCCATTAAAGAAACTAGCCGGCAACCTGGTGCTTTCCAAGTTCCAAACTCTTTATTAGGCTACATTAAAAGTGGCAGCGTTCTTGAAAAGCATCTTCAACTCTTTTATTGTGCTTATAAAGAATTTGGGACTTGGAATGCACCAGGTTCCAGGCCAGGGGCATTGCTAGGTCTGCAAAAGATATGGGGCTAGAGCCTACAGCAGTGGTCATCAACCTTTTTGCAAGCTTTGTGGATTGTCACTTGCCACCGTCACCTGCCACCAGATGCGGATTGTCACTTGCCACTGTTGCCTGGCACCAGATTTGGATTGTCACTTGCCACATCACCTGCCACCATTTGCAGATTTTCATGTCACCTGCCACCAAATGTGGATGATTGCCTGTCACTTGCCATGCCAGCCAGTGCCACCAAATGTGGATTGTCACTGCGTTGGTGGTAGACTGGCAGCACTGATCCATTTAGTTCTGAGTGAAGGCAGGTGATGTGGGGTGGGCAGTGAGAGGTGATGTCACCTCGCTGCTCCCCGCCGCACCTCGGTCTGACATTGAAGAGGCCCGGCTGTGAGGCGGAAGAGCAGTGTTGCGGGGCGGGCAGAGAGAGATGATGTAATCTCTGCTCGCCTGTCTGCTTGCTTCTCTCATCTGCTTGCTCTCTCATGCAGCCCGCCTGCCGCACCCGTTGCCAGGCTGCAGAGAGGCTATAGCCCACTGGTTAGACAGGGACCCCTGCGGCAAGAGACTCGGGCTATGGGCCCCAGATTCGGGGCTATAGCCTCAATAGCCACCCCCTAGTGACGCCACTGTTGCAGGATAATTTCTTGTATATCTAGCTTATCCATCCTGTCCCCCAGCTGATTGATGATCTTCACAGTAAAAATCCAAAAAACGAAAAAGGAAAAAAACATAAAGGGAAAAAAAAGTGGATCTATAAGTCCCAGCAGTGAACTAGGTCCTTGCTCTTACACTAGGCAGAAAAAAACTGGTTTAACTACCAGCAGAACTGCCCATAGGAGATGCTGTGTTCTTTTTTCGGCCTAGTGTGCTATTCCTAAAGGTAGCACTTCAACCCTATGGTCAAGAATAAGTCAGAATTGTGTCCTTTGATGAACATAAGAGAAATAACAGATTTACTGGCAGGATCAACAGGTAATAAAACTGTTACAGAGGAGACTCAGAAAAACCAATACGGCCCTGTTAATGCTAGTGAGTGACAGACTGGATCATATATGTCAAATTTTATTTTGCTCAGTTACATTTTAAGACTCCACTGAAAACCTAAAACAACTAAAGAAGGAATCTAATTGGCTGCTATGCACAACACAGAAAGTTCTTGTTGCAGACGTGTTTGACTAATATGCCCAATGTATAAATGTGGTCAAAAGGGAGATAGGAGAGTTGCCCAATGTTTGCTATCACTTCTCAGCTTGTACTACACAATGAAAGCTGTCATGAATGATAACAATGGGAAATACATGTATGCAGTATTTTGTCTGAGCACAGAACACTTGAGACTAACTAACCTGAGTTGTAAAAGATGAGGGCAATACTAAATAATCTCAGATGATTAAAGAATAGTACTTACATTTCTTTTTTCCAGACAGTGTGCGGATCTTCAGTATCCAACGCCATCTACAAGATACAAACAGATTGACAAGTATGAAACTGATTTCCGTCTACAATGCATGTCACAGTGCCCCTGTGACAATTCTGATCGGTCCATAGAAAGGCTTCTGGATGTCATACCTGGAGGCAGAGCAGATTCAGCTGGCTTGGAAGCAATGTAATGCTCAGTATTAGCCTTTCTCAGGACAGGCATAAATCTGTACAGAGGGAGGGCACAGTGTGCCTGTAATCCCATAGACATCAGTAAATTAGGATCCTCCTAATCAGCTTTCTTAATGTGGCTTATAAACCTGGTCACAAACCCTACTTGTATGACACGGCAAAAATATACCTCCCCAATGATGACACACAACTGTAAACACAAGGGTTAACTGTACTTTACACTCAAATAAATACAGGATTCTTCCATATCCCCAATAGAGAACGGTTCTCTTTAAATATAGAATGACAAATATACATGTAATATAAAAATAAATCCTGGCTGTAATATAAGCCCTACCCCCCAAATAAGCCCTACCCTGTTTCCCCGAAAATAAGCCCTTCCCTGAAAATAAGACCTACAAGGACTTTAACTAAGGATTATTTAGGGGGTAGGGCTTAAATTGCAGCCATCACCGACAATCACGCTAGGTCTTATTTTCGAGGAAACAGGGTGTGTATATATATATATATATATATATATATATATATATATATATATATATATAGAGAGAGAGAGAGAGAGAGAGAGATTTACATGGTAAAACAATTTGCAGGATTCATCCCATAAGGCTGAATTCACACTACTGCATTTCGTAAAAGCATGGAAAATCATGAGATTTGCATTCATTGCACCCCAAAACACAGATGTGCCACAAACTGTGTGGAAACAAAAAAGTAGACTAGACGTGTGCAATTCGTTTTGTTACGAATTCGTTTTTCGACGGAATTTGACAAATTCGTTAATTCGTAAATATTCAAATTAACGAAAACCCATTTAACTAATTAACTATTTTTACGAGAATTCGAAAATCCGAAAATGTGAAAATCAGAAATTCAAAAATTGGAAAGTAAGAATGAAAATCCGAAAATTCAAAAGAACAAAAATAAGAACGAAAATCTGACATACGAAAATCCCAAAATGTGTAAATCCAAAATTAAGAACGAAAATCCGAAAATTCGAAAGAACAAAAATCTTTAAAGTGGTTGTATAGTCTTTTTTACAACTTTTACCTACAGGTAAGCCTATAATAAGGCTTACCTGTAGGTAAACAAAATATCTCCTAAACCTGTACGGTTGTCATCTCCCTCGGTGTGGATCAGGCGAGATGTTGGGGCCTCGTTCTAAGGTAAGTATTTTCATAATGCGCTAGTATGCGGTGCTCATTATGCCTTTTCCCTTGCAGGTCAGAAAAAAAAACGTCAGCGGGTTTACTCCCGCTTTAAATAAAAACGAAAATCAGAAAACCCGGAAAAAAAAACTGAAAAACCCGAAAATTCAAAAAACCCGAAATAATAACTAACTAACTACGGTAATAATAGTTATTACTAACTATTAAAAAAAACATTTTATTATTATTATTTATTATTATTAATTCATTACATTACATTAGTTTAGATGCGGCATTCGTTATTTCGGATAATTCGTAACTTTGCATAAATTCGTATTTGTTACGTCCACTAACAGCCAAATTCGAAATTCGAATTGCAATACCTATAATTGAATAATTAGTTATTATTAGTTAGTTTGTTATTATTTGGATTTTCATTTTATTTTCTGATTTTCGTTCTTTTCGGATTTTTGAATTTTAATATTTTCATATTTGGGATTTTAGAATACCGTATCTAAACGAACACACCTAGGGCCAGCCAATAAAATGAAACGGTTGCTTTATGCATGTGGCGCAAAAATGTGCCACACTGCACAGTAGTTACGTGGCAGATTTTTGCGTGAATTTATGAATAATGGTCACATCTGGTCTGAGCATTAAACACTCTTTTATTTAGAAGCAAACGTAATTAGAGTGGAACCCTAGCTAAAAATCTGGATCTTTTTATTTAATTAAAAACACAATAAGGGTATTTACTTAGACTGGAGCAGCTAGAACCTGGACCAGTTGTGCATAGCAACCAATCAGCTACCTTTATTCTCAAAAAATTACAAGCTGAAGGTTAATTAAGCGGATTGACTGCCATACACAGGCGCTCCAGATTCCATCTGCTGCTGCTTCTGCAAATTCCCCATAATATGTGTGGGGGGAGGGCATCAAATATTGGAACTGATACCCCTGTTGTTCTGACTCCCCCTGCTGCAGCTGAAAGCTGGATTCTCCTCCTCTCCCTCCAGCCAGCTTTCAGCTACTGCAGGTGGATCGGTTCCAGTGATATCCCCCCTGCACTGATCACTCTTCCTGTCCACGATCCCCATGCTGCCCAGGCAAAAACATTAAAAATAAGTGTCTACACTGTTTAAAATTCAGTAAGACACTGTCTCCCCCCGCTCTGCACATGCTCAGTTGCTCTCCATTTTTAGGAGTTTGCTGAGTTTGTAGAGGCCGATCTGCTGACAGCCTTAAAGTGGAATTAAACCCTCCTATCCTTTACAACCCAGGAAGCTGCTTCTGTTTGATCTGCACCTGTCATGGTGCTGCACATATGATCAGTTATGACACCAGTCAGTTGATGGTTTGACAGTTTGGTTGAGAGCCCAAGCAAATGTGACAGTTAGCAATCCCAGCATTCCATGAAAGTAACTGTTTTTTGAAACCGTTAAATTGATGGATTTAGTTGCGCTTTATGATTTACTGCTGTTCAGGGGCTCTGGGCTTCAGCAAAATGGCAGCCCAAAAAATAGCTGCGAAAATAACGTGTGACATAAAAAGTTGCAATGACCGCCACTTTTTTCCTAGGATGTCTGCTAAAATATATATATAATGTTTGGGGGTTCTGAGTAACTTTCTAAATTATGATTTGTACATGTAGGTGAGAAGTGTCAGAATTGGCCTGGGTGACAAGGGGCTAATTACCATAAGTAATATACAAATAATTATTATTCTTAGGCCCCTTTCACACTGAGGTCCCGTTCAGGCCCGCCTGTCAGTTTTTCAGGCGGACCTGAACGGGTGCTCCATAGAGCTCTATGGAGCGTCGGATGTCAGCGGTGACATGTCCGCTGACATCCGACCCGCTCCGATCCGAAAAAGTGTAACGGAGGAAAAAGCTATTTTTCCATCCGTCTGCGGATCGGATCGGGTGACGACGGGCACTGCGGTCCGTCGTCATCCGATCTCCCATAGGGGAGAGCGGCGCTGTGACAGGTCCGTCCCTGCGCAGTGTGCAGAGACGGAGCTGTCATCTCCCTGCTCAGCGGGGATCGACGGAGTGATCCCCGCTGAGCAAACGGACATCCACGGGGCGGATCAGAACTGATCCGCCCCGTGTGAAAGGACCCTAAAGGTCATTTTCTATAGTTTCAAAAACTGTACTCAAGCAGTGCCTTAACGGACAAACTATTGAAGTTATAACTTCCAATCAGTAATTTCACAGTAAATAGATAAATAATAAATTATTATCTTATAACATATAGTATATAAATATATTATTTAGCTGGATTAAAGCGGTTGTATAGTCTTTTTTTTTTAAATTTACCTACAGGTAAACCTATAATATGGCTTACCTGTAGGTAAAATTAATATCTCCTAAACCTGTACTGTTTAGGAGATAATTACGCTTAATGCAGCCGCTGACGTCATGCGGCGTATGCGCGTTTAAGACACGGTTGAAGGTCCGGCAGAACTGCCAGACCTTGCTGGGAAAAAGACTCCCACGCGCGGGAGTGACGCATAGCGGCTTCAGCCACTCACAGCACCGGAGCCGCGATACCCGGAAGACACGCCGAGGCAACATGTCAGCCCCCTCATTCTAAAGTGAGTATTTCATAATACTCATAGTAGGCAGCGCATACTAGCTCATTATGCCTTTGCCTTGCAGGTTTTTTCGTTTAAAAAAAAAAAAAAAGGGTGCGGGTTTACTCCAGCTTTAAAACACTACCTTTTCATCAGTAGAAGATTCTCATTCTCCCCCTTAACTGTGAGAAAACCATGGGATTGTGGGTAAATCTTATACACATAAAGACATGTTTTCTCCTTGTAGTTAAAGCGGAGGTCCTCCCACCACTGCAAAAATGAAAAGCCAGTAGCTACACATATTGCAGCTGCTGGCTTTTAATAATAGGGCACTCACCTGTCCTGGTGTCCAGGGATGTCTGCACCACAGCTGATGTTTCCATCCACATGTTGGGGTGCTGCTGCCACCATTGTGGGTAAGGGAACTTGGCAGTGTAGCATTACGGCTTCATGCTGGGAACCCTACTGCTCATGTGCGAGGCCCACTCCTCTCTCCTACTGGCCTGGAGGCAGGGGAAGGAGGAGGGAGTCGAGTGGTCACGTCAACAGCCATGGCTGTGGCTCCCGGAAGTAGGAACAGGATACCTGTCAACGGGTATCCCCCCCCTCCAAAAGGTGCCAAACGTGGCACCGAAGCAGGGGAGAGACAAATGAGTGGAAGTTCCACTTTTGGTTGGAACTGCGCTTTAAAGTGGAAGTAAACTCCCCTATCGTTTTCAACCAAGGAAGCTGCCATCTTTGCCTCTGTTTAATCTTCAACTTCTATGGTGCTGCACATGTGATTCGTTATGACACTAGCCATTGGATGGTTTGATAGTTTGGCTGAGAGCACAGCCAATGTGCAGTTAGCATTCCTGGCATGCCTTTTTTTTTAACTGTTTAAATCCATGGGTTTACTTCCACTTTAAGAGGGTTGGTCTGGAAGGGAGAAAGGGAGAATGACTTCTGAGAGGTGTGCCTCCACTGCAACATTTTTATTGGACAGCTTGGGCCAATGGTAATTTACCATTGGTCCAAGACTCCAAGCTGTCCATTGAGCTCAGTGCCTCTGACAAGAAGTGAGGAGAGGCACTGTGAGCTCATCCTCTAAGTCTGCTGAAAACAGAGTGTGCCAGCTTGTATTTAAACTGGTCTCTCTGTATGTAGGTTCTGACAGGCTGCGCAAGGAGCCCCGTATCTCCGGAACCATAAGTCATAGGAGCCCCAAATGTTGACCAGTGGTGGGGTAGGACTTCAGCTACCTACCCCCCCCCCCCCAAATTTGGGGTCGCTGTGACCCCCAGGTCGTCGAGCTACGGCCCTGGATTTTTTTTTTATGTTGTCATGGCAGCTGAGGCAGAGCCTCCCCTGACTGCACATTCCCGGTGTGCTGTAAGGTGGTGCGGGAAATGCACATGAAATATGGGTTTCCCGCATGGCGTTCTAGTGTGAACAACCCTTCCTCTTCTGTTATAGCAGTGAACGCGCTATTCTATGGTGTTGTGCGTCGGCCGCAGCAATGGAATGCGTTGCATCGCCCAGGTGTGAATACAAACAACATAAAAATAAATTCATTCTCCAATGACATCCCTTGTCTTATTTCTCTGTGTGCTGGCTGTATAAATCGCTGATACAAACTGCAGTGTATTGAATGTCTCGTCTATACATGTAGCTCTTAGGTTGGACTCTACACTGAAGAAGCAAACATCTGCAATGAAATCAGTGCTGGGCTTTCCACTAACTCTCAGCAATAGCTGCCATCAGCACCGTTTACCAGTTACCATAGCCACCCCAGCGCTGTGTACACGCCATCAGTGTGCGCGGCGGCGCCGCCGCCATGATTCTGGTGGGCATGTGTCGTGTAATGGGGACGTCATTAGCCGGAAGGGTGTCGTGGAAGGTTTAGAGAGCTCAATCCAGGCGGTGCCACTACTTCACCTGCCAGGAGGACAGAGAACTGCCGAGAGCCGGGCAGGTGAGTGTGTCTCCGGGGTGGGGGGACAGAAACCTGAATGGTGGTCACCTTCATCATATTCCAGGGATGAGGGCTGAGCTCCTGACACATCAACGTCACCGGTGTCGGGATGGGGATGTGCTGTCCATTGTACAGGGAAGAGGGTGATGTGTTGTCTGTAGTCATCAGTATAGAGCATGGAAGGTAGGAAAAGCACCATGAGGCTGTGCCTATGGACCAATCAGCTTTAGCTTCAGCTTGTTCAGTTTAGCTTCAAAAATAAAAGCTAGAAGCCGATTGGTTGTCATGTAGTGCTCGCTTTGAGTTCCCATGTATAGACACAGTCTGTAGTCGCTGATCACAGGCAGTGTGACTTTAATAACAAATCTGTTTAAAATTTTAGTTTGAGGCTTGAATTCTATATTGCTGGTGTCATTGTGATCTGATGACCATGGTCAGGTATAGTCAGTGGTCTCTGACATGACGAATGACACCCCAGGGTTTGGATGGCATCAGGGCCATTTCATGCTTTACCTGCTGGATTTCTATCATTATTCTCCTTTTTATAAAGCACCAACATATCATGTAGTGTTTTGTACAGAAAATGCAAGAAGGGCGCAGAAGACTCATCTACAACAAGCTAGACAAAAAGTAGAGCCAGACCACAGGAGCTTTCAATCTAAACGCTGTATAATCTGATTGTAGACATCTTAATGAAGACCATACACTATACAATCTGATTACAATCTATTTTAGATCTACCATTAAATATGTAGTTTGAGGACCTGCCTTGCTAAATTGAATGCATTGCTTGACCAGTTACTTATGGACATCGAAGTTTCCTGATGTTTAGACTCAGGATGTTGTGACACAACAAGTAAAATGTTCTGTAAAGACTTTGTGTAGACACGTGTACAAATCTTCATCCTTCTCAAATTACCAGTTTAGTAATATAAGCCCAAATGACTGCACTCAGATGTATTGTTTCCCATTTATCTTACACTGGATTACTGATTGAAACACAGTCGTGTGGATTGTTCCATAGACAACAATATATCTGTGATCAGTAAAAATCTGGTGAGTTTTTACTAAGGCTGCATTCACGCCTGAGCCGATATCCGGTGCCGATATTCTGTACATCGCCATCACCTGCCACCCAGATGCAGCTTGTCACTACTTCTGGCAGCCTCTCCCCAGCCCAGTGGCGTCCGGGCGCGTAGACTTCCACAGGCAGGTGGTGAGAGATGATATAACTATCTCTCTGCCCACCCGCCACTCAGTCAAGGGCAGTTTTCAGGGCCCTGGTGTAGGGGCAAAACAGCGGTGATGCGAGGTGGGCAGTGAGAGATGATTTCATCTCTCTGCCGCATCGATGACAGAAATTGGCAGAGACTGCAGCGAGCGTCACGGGGGGACCAATATATCGGAAAGTTTCTGACCGATTATTTGGAAAATTTGAATATCGACCCTAATAATAAGCCGCTCCGATAATCGGTCGACTCTTAACCACTTTCAGACCGGACCATTTTGCTGGTAAATGACCAGAGGTCTTTTTACACTTTGGCACTGCGCTGCTTTAACTGGTAATTGCGCGGTCATGCAATGTTGTACCCAAACAAAATTTGCGTCCTTTTCTTCCCACAAATAGAGCTTTCTTTTGATGGTATTTGATTGCCTCTGCGATTTTTATTTTTTGCGATATAAACGTAAAAAGACCGCAAATTTTGAAAAAAAATGATATTTTCTACTTTTTGTTATTAGAAAAATCCAATAAACTCAATTTTAGTCATACATTTAGGCCAAAATGTATTCAGCCACATGTCTTTGGTAAAAAAAAAGTCAATAATTGTATATTTATTGGTTTGCGCAAAAGTTGTCACATCTACAAACTAAGGTACGTTTTCTGGAATTTACGCAGCTTTTAGTTTACGACTGCCTATCTCATTTCTTGAGGTGCTAAAATGGCAGGGCAGTACAAAACCCCCCCAAATGACCCCATTTTGGAAAGTAGACCCCCTAAGGAAATTGATAAGAGGCATGTTGAGCCCATTGAATATTTTATTTTTTTGCCTCAAGCGATTGAATAATGACAAAAAAAAAAATTTTTTTTTTTTTTTTTTACACAAAGTTGTCACTAAATGATATATTGCTCACACATGCTATGGGCGTATGTGAAATGACACCCCAAAATAAATTCTGCTGCTTCTCCTGAGTACGGGGATACCACATATGTGGGACTTTTTGGGAGCCTAGCCGCGTACGGGGCCCCGAAAACCAAGCACCGCCTTCAGGCTTTCTAAGGGCGTAAATTTTTGAGTTCACTTCTCACTACCTATTACAGTTTTGAAGGCCATAAAATGCCAAGATGGCACAAAACCCCCACAAATGACCCCATTTTAGAAAGTAGACACCCCAAGCTATTTGCTGAGAGGCATGTTGAGTTCATGGAATATTTTATATTTTGCCACAAGTTGCGGGAAAATTACAAACTTTTTTTTTTTTTTTTTTTTTTCACAAAGTTGTCACTAAATGATATATTGCTCACACATGCCATGGGCATATGTGAAATGACACCCCAAAATAAATTCTGCTGCTTCTCCTGAGTACGGGGATACCACATATGTGGGACTTTTTGGGAGCCTAGCTGCGTACGGGGCCCCGAAACCAAGCACCGCCTTCAGGCTTTCTAAGGGCGTTACAGTTTTGAAGGCCATAAAATGCCAAGATGGCACAAACCCCCCCCAAATGACCCCATTTTGGAAAGTAGACACCCCTAAATTTAGGGGTACACTAGTGAGACTAGGTAATAAATGGCGGGTGCCCTGAAACAATAAAAAAATAACTAACCAACCAGCGTCACCTGTAACAGTTATATGGTGATCACTGGTGAAAGGGTTAACTAGGGGGCAATCAGGGGGCTTTATGCGGTAGTATATGGGGGTCCCTGGCGCTATAAAAAGCTGCGGCGAACCTAAATACCTACCTGCCTAACTAGCGTCACCTGTGACACTAATACAGCGATCAGAAAAACGATCGCTTATTAGGCTGGGTTCACACTGGAGCGATGCGGGAACGCCACAAATGCGCGGCGGGTTCCCGCATCGCATGCCTCCCGGCGGCAGTTCACACTGCCCTATGCGAACTGCTGGGAGTGTCAGTGAAATGTTACTGACACCCCCAGATCAGTTCGCATATCGCAGTGCGATCTGCAAACTCGGATCGCATGGTGTGAACACCCATGCGATCCGATTCTGCTGCGGGCCAAAAAAAGGGTCCCGTGCGAATTTGCGGCGGGTGTGGCGGGTGCGGCGAATGGCTGAACTCGAATCGCACAGAGATCGGATGTGATTTGCACTGCAGTGCGGTGCGAATCACATCCGTTCTCAAACCGCTGCAATGTGAACCCAGCCTTAGTGACACTGGCGACGGGGGGTGATCACGGGGTTAAACCTTTATTGGGGGGGTTAGGGGGGTACCTTAGAACTAAAGGGGGCTAACCCTAACTGCCCTAACAGTTATTAGTCACAAATGACACCCGCCGGGTGATCAGGGGGTTAAACCTTTATTAGGTAATAAATGGCGGGTGCCCTGAAACTATAAAAAAATAACTAACCAACCAGCGTCACCTGTAACAGTTATATGGTGATCACAGGTGAAAGGGTTAACTAGGGGGCAATCAGGGGGCTTTATGCGGTAGTATATGGGGGTCCCTGGCGCTATAAAAAGCTGCGGCGAACCTAAATACCTACCTGCCTAACTAGCGTCACCTGTGACACTAATACGGCGATCAGAAAAATGATCGCTTATTAGGCTGGGTTCACACTGGAGCGATGCGGAAACGCCGCGAATCCGCGGCGGGTTCCCGCATCGCATGCCTCCCGGCGGCAGTTCACACTGCCCTATGCGAACTGCTGGGAGTGTCAGTGAAATGTTACTGACACCCCCAGATCAGTTCGCATATCGCAGTGCGATCTGCAAACTCGGATCGCATGGTGTGAACACCCATGCGATCCGATTCTGCTGCGGGCCAAAAAAAGGGTCCCGTGCGAATTTGCGGCGGGTGCGGCGAATGGCTGAACTCGAATCGCACAGAGATCGGATGTGATTTGCACTGCAGTGCGGTGCGAATCACATTCGTTCTCATAAACCGCTGCAATGTGAACCCAGCCTTAGTGACACTGGCGACGGGGGGTGATCACGGGGTTAAACCTTTATTGGGGGGGTTAGGGGGGTACATTAGAACTAAAGGGGGCTAACTCTAACTGCCCTAACAGTTATTACAGTCACAAATGACACCAATGCAAAAAAAAAAAAAAATGACATTGGTGTCACTGTGACTGGGGGGCAGGGGTAATTGGGGGGGTGATCGGGGGGTAAAGGGGGGGTGTGAGTGTGCCTGGCATGTTCTACTGTGTGTGTAGAGTGTTGGTGCAACTCACCGATCCGCTCTCCTCCGTGTCGGAACGAAAAATACCGACACGGAGGAGAGAATACATCACTTCCTCTCCTGTGTTTACATTACAGGAGAGGAAGTGATGTCACGGGGGATTTCCATTCGTCGAGAGCGATCGCGAGGGGGTGGCCATGAATGAATGGCCGCCCCCTCATCCCGGATCACTCTCGAAGGAATGCCGACCGCCGCAGGCACCGGGGGGGGGCCCGATCGGGCCCCCCACCCGCGGGCAGGCAGGGACTTATATATACGCCCATATGCCTGCCCGTGCCATTCTGCCGACGTATATCGTCGTGCGGCGGTCGGCAAGTGGTTAATGTAGACGTTATTAAAGCGTAGTTCTGCCAAATTATGAGACTCGGCTGATCACAGATCTGAGTAAGGGGTCGATCCCGGTCCCTAACCATGGGATCAGCTGTCATTGGCTGAGCACGTGATTTAAACAGAAGCCCAGTAATCCAGTATTTTTTTTTTTTTCCCCTCACGCTGTCAGCCGCGGCTGTGCCGCCTACCAGTGCCCACAGTGCCGCCCATCACTGTCTTATAATCAGTGCTGCCTTATCAGTGCACGTCAGCACACATCAGTGAAGGAGAAAAATGACCTGTTTTCAAAATTTTAGAATACACTATGAAACAGTGTTTTGTTTTTTGTTTTTATTTTTTTTATTTTTTTATTTCAGTCCCTTTGTTTTATTTAGCAAAAAATAAAAAACCCAGCAGCAATTAAATACCACCAAAAGAAAGCTCTATCTGTGTGGAAAAAATGATAAAAATGTAATTTGGGTGAACTGTAGCATGACCGTGCAAT
The DNA here is from genome assembly GCF_037356315.1 of Lithobates pipiens. Classification (NCBI taxonomy): domain Eukaryota; kingdom Metazoa; phylum Chordata; class Amphibia; order Anura; family Ranidae; genus Lithobates; species Lithobates pipiens. Next base: position 136,174,303 of record NW_027507788.1, on the reverse strand, counting down.
GGTAATTCAAAGAGTGACAGCGCTGAAAGCTGAAGATTGGTCTGGGCAGGAAGGGGGTTTAAGTGCCCAGTAAGTGGTTCAAATATGGACACGTACCTGTCCAGGGCGCCCGTGATGTCAGCACCGGAAGCCGATCCGTCTTTCAGGTGGAGGTGCCGCCATCTTCGGTAGGGGAATCAGGAAGTGAAGCTCACAGCCTGGTTACCTTCTGCGTATGCGCGATCCCACTGGTCCCTGCTGTCTTCTGGGACCTGTGTGTCTCCCGAAAGACAGCGCGGGGGGGGGGGACGGAGGAGGCGTCAGACATGGAGTGGATATCTGCAGATACTACGGCTATCTTTGCCCGGAAGTGGGAGCAAATACCTGGATTAGACGGATATATGTGCCCCCCCCCCCCCCCCAAAAGGAGCATCACAGTGGTGTAGTGGGTAGCACTCTCACCTAGCAGCAATAGGGTCACTGGTTCAAATCCCGAACATGATACCATCTGCCTGGAGTTTGCATGTTCTCCCTGTGCCTGCGTGGCTTTCCTCCGGGGACTCCGGTTTCCTCCCACAATGCCAAAGGCATGCTGGTAGGCTAATCGGATCCTGTCTATGAATTGGCCTGTTTATTTGTATGTTTGTAAGCGTCAGGAGTGACCCTACGGAGTAAAGGATCGCGCTATATCAAGATGCAACTCAATTCAAAAGGTGACAAATGTGACACGGGAGGGGGGGAAGGATTCCGAAAAGTGGAAGTTACATTTTTGGGTGGAACTCCGCTTTAAATAAAGCTCAGGTCTTGTTCTGTATTAAAACCCATGTCTAGCAGAGCTTCTCATTCTGGAAGTCTGGAGGCAAACCTCCCATCTGTGTGAGTTGTTGTGCTCCTCCCTGCCCCATCCATGTGCGTGCTTTTCCCCACCCCGCATGCATGCTCCGCCCCTGCCCCATCCATGTGCGTGCTTTCCCCCACCCCCCCATGCATGCTCCGCCCTGCCCTATCCATGTGCGTGCTTTCCCCCACCCCCCATAGCATGCTCCGCCCTGTCCCATCCATGTGAGTGCTCCCCCCGCCCCCCATGCATGCTCCTCCCTGCCCCATCCATCTATGTGTGCATCTCACACCCATGCATGCTCCTCCCTGCCCCATCCATCTATGTGTGCATCTCCCACCCATGCATGCTCCTCCCTGCCCCATCCATGTGCGTGCTTTCCCTCACCCTCCCCCCATGCATGCTCCGCCCTGCCCTATCCATATGCGTGCTTTCCCCCACCCCCCATAGCATGCTCCGCCCTGTCCCATCCACGTGAGTGCTCCCCCCGCCCCCCATGCATGCTCCTCCCTGCCCCATCCATCTATGTGTGCATCTCCCACCCATGCATGCTCCTCCCTGCCCCATCCATGTGCATGCTTTTCCCCCACCCATCTATCCACCCGTTCTCCGCCCTGCCCCATCTATCTAGCTCATCATTGTACTTCATGTTGCTTTAGATGGTGTGAGATGAACACCTTTTTTTTCCTAGCTGCTTTGCCTTTCAGTATTTTTAGATCTCAAAAAGACATTCTCTAGAAAAACATTATCTGTACTTTCAGCTTTAGTCACCCTCATATTATTGGATCCACCAATTACACACTTGTAGCCAAGAGCATGGTATTTAATAACTGTGAAGGGTGATGTGCCACAATCTGTATATACATCATCATATAGGACACAAAAGGATGATTATGTGACCTCTGACCTTCAATGACAACTTCTGCCCGACAATCAGATGTGTTACATTTGTGGTGATGTTGGATTTTGTTTAAAAAATTAAAAGGGATAAGCAACCCAAACCTTAACGCATCCTTTATTTCCAAATATAAGTCATACACATCCGCATTGCCCTGTAATCTGCAATACTGTGTTTTTCTGCCTCCATAGTAATAGCTTCTTTGAGCTCCCAAACTTCTCCTTTCCCCTCTCACTTCCGTTTGTTTGGAAAGAACAGTGCACATTAGTGACCGTCATGTGCACGTCTCTGTGAACACTACAAATCCCATAGTCCATCCCGGGAGTGAGCAATAGAAGGTGGCCATGTTCCTACATACAGTGGGACCATAGAGAATGCATGGAGCCACCCTCTAATAAAGTCTGATTATTTTAATTTTATACTAGACATTAGCAGATAGAATTACACATTAGTATCTTATAAGGAGTCTGTCTACCATCTGTAATGTAATCTAGCAGGGAGAGTGTGATGCTTTTAATGACATCTGAAGTCTGGCAGAGCTGGAAACTCAAGTGTAACCACCTTATTTCCAGAGGGCATCTACACAAACCTAGAGTGTTTGGTTTTTAGTGGAATGACCCTTTAAAGTTCACCAACTTAACCTAATATGTTGCTCAGTTGAGAACCAGTCTGTCCAGAAATGGAAAGAGCTCATTTATATACATAGAGATTTACTAATTGTTAGATCTGTGACCGAGTCAGTCCTGACTCATTGAAAAGAGGGAAGGAAGTATTATGCCTTGTAGGTGCCTCCAGCTAAGCTAAGTACGATGAGTTCTGGCACGATGGAGCTGGCAGCACACGTTACATTCTTCTCGTTTTGTGTATATAAATCCTAACAAGGACCCTTTCTTATGTGTTTTGGTCTGTTATAATGTACCCTTGAAAGTGCTTTGCTATATGTGCAAAAATCACTGGTTGATCCTGCCTGAATTTATGTGCAAGAGCTGATGACTCCCTGTATACTCAGTCCATGCGGCACTCCTGTCTGTTATTGTTCACAGAACACCTTTCATGTTATGGAGATGAAGCGAGGGGGAGATGTTCTGTAATCATAAACCAGTCCTAGTATGACAATGCTGCCCCCCAATAGACACAGTACAGCAAGTGTGCTATGTCACCCTAGGGGCAGGAGTTGTTTACTGGCAGAATCACTAGGTACAAAAAAAGAAATTTGTAAAAAGAAAACCAATACAACCACATCTAAGGTGTGGCAAACTGTAATGACTTTTATCTTCTTTTTATTTATTTTTTTTGGGGGGGGGGGGGGGGGTCAGATACGTTTTAGGAAATACAGCTGAAAATTTTATATATCGCTGTTTTATATATCGCAGTATTTTTATTTTTTTGTCCAGCCAGTCTTATAGTTTTACTTGTCCCCCAACACTGGTCTGTCTGTAAGATGAATGTGCTGGTTCAGCAATGAAGCTTGCTTTGTCATATCCGCATCCAGCTTGCTGATTGGATACCGCATCACCTCTGCTCGCTGAGCTGGCCCAATAAGCAGTAATGTTAAAGCAGAAAGTGGCAGAGTGATTACCCTGACTGGCAAGGCGAGTGTCACAAGATTCGCTGTTTAGAATTACAAAACCATTCACATGTTAAAGCAGAGTTCCACCCAAAAGTGGAACTTCTATTTACATGCTTCCCCCCTCATGGTCTCACATTTGGCACCTTTCAGGGGGAAGGGGGGGGGAACGGCTCCCCTCCCCCCCCCCCCCCCCAATCTCCTGGAAGTTTGGCCCCCCTCCTCCTTCCCCCACCGCAGTGCGCTTCACAAATGCGCAGTAGGGAACCAGCATGCCTGATTCCCTTACCAGGAATGGTGGCGGCAGCACCTGGGAGCCAATCAGATTTCAGGCTCCCTGGACAGGTAAGTGTCCTAATATCTAAAAGTCAGCAGCTACAGTATTTGTAGCTGCCGACTTAAAAAAATTTCACCCAGGCGGAACACTTTTTTAAAGCAGAACTAATGTGTGAGATGAAGAAACTGTGTTCAGGCAAGCTTTTTATTGCAGAAGAGACCTGCAATGTGCCTTTTTCAATAAAATAAACGAATCTGCCTGCTCAGGCTGCTAACAGTTGATTACATGATGTAAACAAAAGCTCGATAATCACTTTTTTTTTTTTTCCTCCCGATGCTGACAGCGTGAGTAGAAAAAAAGCCAATCACCGGCTTATCTGCAAGGGTCATCGGTCACGAAGAGGCAATTGTGCCCACGAGTGGCATCTATCAATGCCCACCAGTGGTGCCAATCAGTGCCACCTAACAGTGCTGCCTATCAGTGTAACCGATCAGTGCCCATTTTCTTTCTCGTACATCAGGGGACACAGAGTCTCAGTAATCACTGATAGGTTATATAAGGTATCACTAGGTGATTGGACACTGGCATACCCTATACAGGAAGTTCAACCCCCTATATAACCCCTCCTCTTATTGGGAGTACCTCCAGTTTTTTCACCAGTGTCTTAGGTGTTGGTCACAAGTAAAGATGTGCTGAGCTCCGCTGGAATATCCTGCACTAGGGCAAGCCATGCAACCAGATCCATTCAAGGTGTCTTTTTCAGGCCAAATTGGATGGTACCCAGGCCTCATGTCCGAGGAAACGAGGTTGTACCTGTAACGCTTCTCTTTTTAGAGAGCTGGACCCTGGGATCCAGTATTTAGTTATCAGCCATATTCTTGGTGGGGTGCTTTACAGGACCAGAACTGCGGATCCCCCTATACAAAGGGGGCCCCAGTCTCTGAAGGTTTTTTTTCTAAACTGAGCCCACCGTGAGAGGTGAAGATTGGGTCTGTTACACAGAACCCTGCAGCTGGATAAGGTAAGGGAGACTCCTTAAGAATTTTTCTAATTCTAGTAGGTTTCTCCTTTAACCACTTTCAGACCGGACCATTTTGCTGGTAAATGACCAGAGGTCTTTTTACACTTTGGCACTGCGCTGCTTTAACTGGTAATTGCGCGGTCATGCAATGTTGTACCCAAACAAAATTTGCGTCCTTTTCTTCCCACAAATAGAGCTTTCTTTTGATGGTATTTGATTGCCTCTGCGATTTTTATTTTTTGCGATATAAACGTAAAAAGACCGCAAATTTTGAAAAAAAATGATATTTTCTACTTTTTGTTATTAGAAAAATCCAATAAACTCAATTTTAGTCATACATTTAGGCCAAAATGTATTCAGCCACATGTCTTTGGTAAAAAAAAAGTCAATAATTGTATATTTATTGGTTTGCGCAAAAGTTGTCACATCTACAAACTAAGGTACGTTTTCTGGAATTTACGCAGCTTTTAGTTTACGACTGCCTATCTCATTTCTTGAGGTGCTAAAATGACAGGGCAGTACAAAACCCCCCCAAATGACCCCATTTTGGAAAGTAGACCCCCTAAGGAAATTGATAAGAGGCATGTTGAGCCCATTGAATATTTTATTTTTTTGCCTCAAGCGATTGAATAATGACAAAAAAAAAATTTTTTTTTTTTTTTTACACAAAGTTGTCACTAAATGATATATTGCTCACACATGCTATGGGCGTATGTGAAATGACACCCCAAAATAAATTCTGCTGCTTCTCCTGAGTACGGGGATACCACATATGTGGGACTTTTTGGGAGCCTAGCCGCGTACAGGGCCCCGAAAACCAAGCACCGCCTTCAGGCTTTCTAAGGGCGTAAATTTTTGATTTCACGCCTCACTACCTATTACAGTTTTGAAGGCCATAAAATGCCAAGATGGCACAAAACCCCCACAAATGACCCCATTTTAGAAAGTAGACACCCCAAGCTATTTGCTGAGAGGCATGTTGAGTCCATGGAATATTTTATATTTTGCCACAAGTTGCGGGAAAATTACAAACTTTTTTTTTTTTTTTTTTTTTTTTCACAAAGTTGTCACTAAATGATATATTGCTCATGCATGCCATGGGCATATGTGAAATGACACCCCAAAATAAATTCTGCTGCTTCTCCTGAGTACGGGGATACCACATATGTGGGACTTTTTGGGAGCCTAGCCGCGTACGGGGCCCCGAAAACCAAGCACCGCCTTCAGGCTTTCTAAGGGCGTAATTTTTTGAGTTCACTTCTCACTACCTATTACAGTTTTGAAGGCCATAAAATGCCAAGATGGCACAAAACCCCCACAAATGACCCCATTTTAGAAAGTAGACACCCCAAGCTATTTGCTGAGAGGCATGTTGAGTCCATGGAATATTTTATATTTTGCCACAAGTTGCGGGAAAATTACAAACTTTTTTTTTTTTTCACAAAGTTGTCACTAAATGATATATTGCTCACGCATGCCATGGGCATATGTGAAATGACACCCCAAAATAAATTCTGCTGCTTCTCCTGAGTACGGGGATACCACATATGTGGGACTTTTTGGGAGCCTAGCCGCGTACGGGGCCCCAAAAACCAAGCACCGCCTTCAGGCTTTCTAAGGGCGTTACAGTTTTGAAGGCCATAAAATGCCAAGATGGCACAAACCCCCCCCCCCAAATGACCCCATTTTAGAAAGTAGACACCCCTAAATTTAGGGGTACACTAGTGAGACTAGGTAATAAATGGCGGGTGCCCTGAAACTATAAAAAAATAACTAACCAACCAGCGTCACCTGTAACAGTTATATGGTGATCACTGGTGAAAGGGTTAACTAGGGGGCAATCAGGGGGCTTTATGCGGTAGTATATGGGGGTCCCTGGCGCTATAAAAAGCTGCGGCGAACCTAAATACCTACCTGCCTAACTAGCGTCACCTGTGACACTAATACAGCGATCAGAAAAACGATCGCTTATTAGGCTGGGTTCACACTGGAGCGATGCGGGAACGCCACGAATGCGCGGCGGGTTCCCGCATCGCATGCCTCCCGGCGGCAGTTCACACTGCCCTATGCGAACTGCTGGGAGTGTCAGTGAAATGTTAATGACACCCCCAGATCAGTTCGCATATCGCAGTGCGATCTGCAAACTTGGATCGCATGGTGTGAACACCCATGCGATCCGATTCTGCTGCGGACCAAAAAAAGGGTCCCGTGCGAGTTTGCGGCGGGTGCGGCGGGTGCGACACGAATTCAGCCATACTATCTGTATAGCTGAACTCGAATCGCACAGAGATCGGATGTGATTTGCACTGCAGTGCGGTGCGAATCACATCCGTTCTCATAAACCGCTGCAATGTGAACCCAGCCTTAGTGACACTGGCGACGGGGGGTGATCACGGGGTTAAACCTTTATTGGGGGGGTTAGGGGGGTACCTTAGAACTAAAGGGGGCTAACCCTAACTGCCCTAACAGTTATTAGTCACAAATGACACCTGCCGGGTGATCAGGGGGTTAAACCTTTATTAGGTAATAAATGGCGGGTGCCCTGAAACTATAAAAAAATAACTAACCAACCAGCGTCACCTGTAACAGTTATATGGTGATCACTGGTGAAAGGGTTAACTAGGGGGCAATCAGGGGGCTTTATGCGGTAGTATATGGGGGTCCCTAGCGCTATAAAAAGCTGCGGCGAACCTAAATACCTACCTGCCTAACTAGCGTCACCTGTGACACTAATACGGCGATCAGAAAAATGATCGCTTATTAGGCTGGGTTCACACTGGAGCGATGCGGAAACGCCGCGAATCCGCGGCGGGTTCCCGCATCGCATGCCTCCCGGCGGCAGTTCACACTGCCCTATGCGAACTGCTGGGAGTGTCAGTGAAATGTTACTGACACCCCCAGATCAGTTCGCATATCGCAGTGCGATCTGCAAACTCGGATCGCATGGTGTGAACACCCATGCGATCCGATTCTGCTGCGGGCCAAAAAAAGGGTCCCGTGCGAATTTGCGGCGGGTGCGGCGGGTGCGGCGGGTGCGGCGAATGGCTGAACTCGAATCGCACAGAGATCGGATGTGATTTGCACTGCAGTGCGGTGCGAATCACATTCGTTCTCATAAACCGCTGCAATGTGAACCCAGCCTTAGTGACACTGGCGACGGGGGGTGATCACGGGGTTAAACCTTTATTGGGGGGGTTAGGGGGGTACATTAGAACTAAAGGGGGCTAACCCTAACTGCCCTAACAGTTATTACAGTCACAAATGACACCAATGCAAAAAAAAAAAAAAAAAAAAAAAAATGACATTGGTGTCACTGTGACTGGGGGGGCAGGGGTAATTGGGGGGGTGATCGGGGGGTAAAGGGGGGGTGTGAGTGTGCCTGGCATGTTCTACTGTGTGTGGGATGTGTTGGTGCAACTCACTGATCCGCTCTCCTCCGTGTCGGAACGAAAAATACCGACACGGAGGAGAGAATACATCACTTCCTCTCCTGTGTTTACATTACAGGAGAGGAAGTGATGTCACCGGGGATTTCCATTCGTCGGGAGCGATCGCGAGGGGGTGGCCATGAATGAATGGCCGTCCCCTCGTCCGGGATCGCTCCCGAACGAAAACCGACCGCCGCAGGCACCGGGCGGGGGCCCGATCGGGCCCCCGACCCGCGGGAGGCAAATCACGTACATGTACGTGCTTATGCCTGCCCGTGCCATTCTGCCGACGTACATCGGCGTGCGGCGGTCGGCAAGTGGTTAAGTAAATGTATGCTATGCCTAAAGTCGCCACCGGGGCTGTCAAGAGCACATACCTTTTCATGCCTGACCTGTCTGTCTCGGTGTCCATGCTGTACGCTCCTCCAAGCCATGCTCCAGGTAGGATGGGGGAAGGGGGGGGTTCCTCTTGCAGGGAGTCTCCCCCCACGGCTTAGTTTAAGGCACAGGGAAGTGGTAGTAGACCGCACCGCCTGCCGCCGCCATTACAGCGGCTTTCTATCCACCGGCTCTCCTCTCCTCCGCCCCAGTCTCCCCTCCATGCTTGTTCCGAAGATCGGAGCCTCGGCTTGCACGGGAAAGGGGGCGGAGCGTTAACGCAACGTCGGCGTAGTTGGACGCCCACATCGCAGGCTACACACAAGCTATAAAGTGCACTCGGACACAGAGCAGAGGGGCGCATGTCAGTGTGGGGGGACACAGACATTCCCAGTCAACATTTACTTAGGCACCAGATTGAGACTTGGTAGCAGCGACAGTGGCTGAACTACATTGCTCAGGAGTCTAGTGCATTCTGGTAGTACCTCTGCCTTTGTTGCTTGGCACTCTGGGCAGAAGAGGTACAAATACCCAAAAAATAGGGGCTCTAAGGGATCTCCCTCAGGCTCTGAGGACCCCCGTCCCCTCTGCAGCACCTTCCCAAAGGCCCCCCCCCACCCAGAAGGACCAGAGGAGGCTGGCCAGGGTGAGCCGTTGGGGTCAGGGGCTGCAACTGGTTCTGGCACTTCAGCCCCTGGATTAGAGGAAAGACTAGTGGCCTTAATCACATCTTCACTCAGTGGAAGAAAACGCACTAGGTCTCCCTCTCTGCCACCCAGGACCCTCCAACAGAGGAACTCTGGGGGGAAAAAGAGGAGTCCCCCCTCAGAGGATTGGGATGAGACTGAGAATTCCTCTTCTGAGGAATCAAGTGGAGAAGGACCCTCCAACTCCTCAGGATGAGAAGTTGCTGGTGCAAATTCTTGCTGGATTGGTCCGCTCCACATTTAAGTTACCCGTATCTGAGTCAGTTGAAGAACCTCCTCTTGTTTGGGTTCACGAAAACCTTCTCAGACTACCCATACCTTTCCTGTTCATGGTTTACTGGAAAAGCTTATTTATCCGCTTAAGGACCGCCTCATGCTGATGTGCGTCGGCAGAATGGCACGGCTGGGCACAAGCATGTACAGGTACGTTGCCCTTTAAGTACCCAGCCGTTGGCCCCCAGCGTGCCACCGGTGGCGCACTCGCAACCCGGTCCTGAGCTCCGTGGCCGTGGGACCCGCGGGCCCAATCGCCGCCGGTGTTCCATGATCGGGTCACAGAGCTGAAGAACGAGGAGAGGTAAGTGTAAACAAACCTCTCCTCGTACTTCCTACTGAGGCTGTCACTGATTGTCTGTTCCCTGTTATAGGGAAAGATTATCAGTGACATCAGACGCCAAGCCACGCCCCCTACAGTTAAAAAAACCACACACACACACACTTAACCCCTACACTGCCCCCTAGTGGTTAACCCCTTCACTGCCAGTGACATTTTTACAATAATCAGTGCATTTTTAATTGCACTTATTGCTGTATTAATGCCAATGGTCCCAAAAATGTGTCAAAATTGTCCGACGTGTCCGCCATAATGTCGCAGTCACAATAAAAATCTCTGATCGCCGCCATTACTAGTAAAAAAAAAAAAAATTGTTATAAAAATGCCATAAAACTATCCCCTATTTTGTAGACGCTATAACTTTTGCACAAACCAATCAATAAACGCTTATTGCGATTTTAGCAAAAATATGTAGAAGAATATGTATCGGCCTAAACTGAGGGGGAAAATTTTTATTTTATTTTTTTATATATATTTTTGGGGGATATTTATTATAGCAAAATGTAAAAAATAATGTGTTTTTTTTTTTATATTATTATTATTATTATTATTATTATTATTATTATTTTTTTTTTAATTGTCGCACTTTTTTTTGTTTTATAGAGCAAAAAATAAAAACCGCAGGGGTGATCAAATACCACCAAAAAAAGATGTCAAGTTTGTTTCGGAGCCACATCGCAGGACCGCGCAATTGTCAGTTAACCACTTCCCGACCAGCGCACGACGATGTACGTCGACAGAATGGCACGGGCAGGCATATTGGCGTACATGTACGTCCAATCTTCAATGCCGCCCTGCCATCGGGAGCGCGCCGCCAGCGCCGTGCTGGTCGGGACCCCCGTGAGTCCGGTCGCGAAACCCACGGACTCAATCGCCGCGGGCATACCCGCGATCGTCTCACAGGACGGCTGAATGGAGGAAATGCCGTGTAAACAGCATTTCTCCATTCTGCCTAGCAACTAGTGACGCTCATCTCTGCTCCATGTGATTGGAGCAGAGATCAGTGTTCACTAAATGAAAGCCCAACCCCCCCCCCCCCCACAGTTAGTAACACACCCCTAGGAACACTTAACCCCTACACTGCCACCCACTGGTTAACCCTTTCACTGCCAGTGTCATTTACACAGGAATCACTGCATTTATATAGCAGTGATTACTGTATAAATGACAATGGTCCCAAAAATGTGTCAAAAATGTCCGATGGGTCCCCCACAATGTCGCAGTCACGATAAAAATCGCTGATCACCGCCATTACTAGTAAAAAAAAAAAAAAAAAAAAAATTATTAATAAAAATGCTATAAAACTATCCCTATTTTGTAAAAGCTATAACTTTCGCGCAAACCAATCAATAATCGCTTATTGCAATTTTTTTTTTTTTTCAACAAAAATATGTAGAAGAATATGTATCGGCCTAAACTGAGGGAAAAAAATGTTTTTTTTATATATTTTTGGGGGATATTTATTATAACAAAAAGTAAAAAATAATGCGTTTTTTTTTCAAAATTGTCGCTCTATTTTTGTTTATAGCGCAAAAAATAAAAACCGCAGGGGTGCTCAAATACCACCAAAAGAAAGCTCTATTTGTGGAAAAAAAAGGACGTCAATTTTGTTTGGGAGCCACGTCGCACGACCGCGCAATTGTCAGTTAAAGCGACGCAGTGCCGAATCGCAAAAAGTGGTCTGGTCTTCGACCAGCAAAATGGTCTGGTCTGAAAGTGGTTACGCAGCATCGAATCGCAAAAAGGGGCTTGGTCCTTTAGCTGGAAAATGGCTCGGGGCTTAAGTGGTTATTCTGAGTGGAATCGCCCAGATAAACATTTTTTCCTCCTAAAAAGTTTTCAACACTTTATCCTATGGAGGAAAAATTGACAAAGATTTGGGGTATAGCAGCAATTGACGCCGCCGTATATCCTCCGTAAATAAAAGTCTGACTTGTCCTGTTGACAACGCTCAGATGCTTAGGGATCCAACTGATAAGAAATTGGAATTCCTGTTAAACATTTTCTCCTTGGCAGATTCAGTGGCTCAACCTGCAGTGGCAGCAATCGGAGTCTGTCAATACTTGAGAGACCATGTTAAACAGGTGCTCAGAGTTTTACCTGAACAGCAAGTCCGGGGGCTGGCCAACCTACCAGCGGCTTTGTGTTTTGCAGTTGATGCAATCAGAGATTCTAGCCTCTTGCCTTACGCTTTGGTTGGCGCATATGCATAGAATCTTATGGTTGAAAAATTGGTCACCCGATTCACCATGTAAGAAGCTTCTGGCTAGATTTCCCTTTCGTGGTGCAAGGCTGTTCGGGGAGGATTTGGACAATTTATATCCAAAAGATCTCTAGTGGGAAAAGCACCCTCTTGCCAGTTAAGAAAAAGAGTAAATGCCCCTCTCTTAAACGTGCTCTTTCCCCAGTGCCAGGAGCATCAGCCTCCAGGCAGTTGCGACGGTCTCCATCAGGCTCAAGAATTAAATTTCAGAGTCAACCCCAGGGACAAAAGAAGTCCTGGGGGATGAAGTCTACAAGACAAAACACTAAAGCCTCTTTATGAAGGGGCGCCCCTGCTCGTTCGAAGACTGCTACAGTTCTCAAGGGTCTGGCAGGAGGATTTTAAGGACAGATGGGTGGTCTCCACAATAACTCTTGGTTACAAACTAGAATTCCGAGAATTCCCATCTCCTCGTTTACTCAGATTAAATGTTCCCAGAGAAAAAGAAGTCTCTTTCTAGCATTGGAGCGACTTTTGTCGCAAAGTTATCGTGGTAGTTCCCACGGAAGAGCAGGGGTTGGGGTTTTATTCAAACTTTTTCACGGTACCAAAGCCAAATGGAGATGTCAGACCTATTCTAGAGCTCAAAGATCTAAACCGATTCCGAAAAGTACGGTCCTTTCACATGGAATCAATCTGATCGGTAGTCTCCATCCTACAAGGAGGAGAACTTCTGGCATCAATAGACATCAAGGATGCGTACCTGCATGTACCTATTTTCCCTTAGCTACTGCACCTCAGGTGTTTACAAAGATCTTGGCCCCTCCTCTGGCCAGATTAAGGGCCCAAGGTATAATGGTTATAGCGTACCTAGACGACCTGCTCTTGATAGACCGGGCGGTAGCCCGCTTGGACCAAAACTTGGTCACCACAGTCAACTGCCTGGAACACCTAGGTTGGGTCCTCAATTTAGAGAAGTGTTCTTTAAAGAGGAAGTAAACCCTGATGAGTTTACTTCCTCTTTCATTCCCTGCAAAGGCAAAGCATAATGGACTACTATGCATCGCATAGTAGTCCATTATGTGTCACTTACCTGACACAGGAGCCAGCAAAGTCGCCGCTGTCCCCTGTAGTCCGCCGCATCCATCTTCTTGGTGGGGTCTCGCAGCTCCGCCGCTGTCATTCGGCGAAGCCCCGATGACGTCACTCCCGCGCATGCGCACGGGAGCTGACATGCGCGGCAGCTCCGTCGCTGAGAATGCCGCGCTCAGTGCGCCTGCGCGCCGCTGTCTACGGCGCATGCGCCGTAGACAGCGGTGCCTGTTTTCGGGCAAATATCTCCTAAACCATATAGGTTTAGGAGAGATTTCTTGGATCCAACAGGTAAGCCTTAATCTAGACTTACCTGTAGGTCAAAGTGGTTTGTAAGGGTTTACAACCACTTTAAAGTAAGAAGACTAGAGTATTTGGGTCTGGTCATAGATGCAGCCCAGAAGAGAGTATTTTTGCAACTGATTCGGTAGTCAGGGCAAAGAAAGATCTTTCTATTCGCCTTTGTATGATGCTACTGGGGAAGATGGTGGCTTCAGTGGTTCCCTATGCTTAGTTTCATTCGAAACTGCTGCAAAACAGTATCCTGTCTGCCTGGAACAAGAAAGTCCAGGTGTTAGATTTTCGATGCGTCTATCTCCTATAGTGCGTCAGAGCCTCAGTTGGTGGTTAATACCCGAGAATCTGCAAAAAGGAAAATCCTTTTTACCAGTTACCTGGAGAGTGGTAACAGATGCCAGTCTTTCAGGTTGGGGAGCAGTTCTGGAACAGTCGACTGTCCAAGGGAACTGGTCCAAGACCTAGAGGACCTTACCCATCAACATTCTGGAGATCCGTGCGGCGTATCTAGCCCTAAAGGCCTGGACACTCGGGTTACAAGGTTGCCCTGTCGGGATCCAGTCCGACAATGCCACAGCAGTGGCTTATATCAATCCCCAAGGAGGCACCAGTAAACCAAATCCTAATCTGGGCAGAAAAGCATGTGCCGTGCATATCGGCAATCTTCATTCCAGGGAAAGAAAACTGGCAGGCGGACTACTTAAGTTGCCGGAAGTTAGTCCCAGGGGAATGGTCTCTTCACCCCGACATCTTCTCGGCCATATGCCAAAGATGGGGTGGGTTCCGGATTTAGATCTCTTTGCGTCCAGGTTCAACAACAAGATCAACAACTTTGTGTCAAGAACAAGGGATCCTCTTGCATGCGGGACAGATGTGTTGGTGACTCTGTGGCATCAGTTCTCACTGATTTATGCATTCCCTCCTATCCTGCTACTGCCGCGACCTCTTCGCAGGATCAGGCAGGAAAATAAGTCAGCACTTCTGGTGGCCCAGCGTGGCCCAGAAGAGCTTGGTATGCAGAAACAGTAAAAATGGTGCTAGGTTCCCTGTGGAAAATACATGAGACTGCCATTCTGAACGTCGCCCACATGCATGTAAAACGCAGCATGTTTGTGGGTGCAGGAACCACAGGTAAAGAGCATGGTCAAAATGACCATGTGCTTTCCCTGCGGGCTGCATTTTGAAGAAGGTGCATGTACCTTTTTCTGCATGAAATGCAGGCATGGCAGCCCATTTAAATGAATAGGCTGCCGTGCCCACAAACACGGGCTACAAAATGCGAAGGTGCGAACCTAGTGTTTAAACTAATTTTTTTGGAGTTACAAAATGAATGACAACGCATGTACATGTGACATTGTAGTGTGTTGCTGTACCACATGTACTACTGCAGCTCACTAGGTGTGAACCGGCCTAAAACCATTACAGTTTCAAGGTGAATTACCCTTTTTTTTTTTATATTTTTACTCCTCTATTCTACATTTCCCTCTGGGAAAGCATCTGTGCTTTTACCTTTTAGTCACACTAGTATTATTAGATTATGGTATTGTATTTAATAACCGTGAAGAGGGATGTGTAGTAACCTATTCAATCGGAAACCAGTCACAAGGGCTATATAGTTGGGTAGTAAGTAGGTGCAGTAACCCACATTGTCCAATCAGAGTTTACCTCTGAGCTCATATGGCAGGTCAGCTGTCATAGTGATTTCTATGAGGATCATCATACACTATATAAGGAGGACCTGGGTACATAGCGGAGTGCATTTCAGCACCAACCTAAAAATCTGGACAAAAATTCTAAGTCTAAGTTATAGTATATTTTTTTGCTCTAGTTCAAATTCTATGAGGAATAACTTGCTTGGCATAGTACTCCTTTCTATCACTATTGGAGAGTGGCACTCCGAGACCTGGAGCTGACGACAATGTACACTTAGCTCTGTGAATGTTTGTACCCGTACTGTTTTACAATGTTTAATTTAAATACTGTTACTAAACCCACAACAACAGTAAAATCGGTCTGTATATGCAGTAAAGCATTCTTGTGATACTCACTATGGAAAATAAGGGGTTAATCATTTGCACTATGTATAAAGGCTGTTTGATCCTGTCTTCTCTGATCCTTCTCTTCTCCCACTGTCTCCAAAAAAATAACCTGATATTTACAGAGCTAGGGGACAGACTGCACATGCTCAGTTTGGTGTGTATTGCTAGAGACTTGTGTTTTTTGTTTTTCTTGGCAGGGTGCATGTGATCAGCACAGGGCCAATCGGCACGGTTCAGACAGAGGATTAGGGGAGAATGAAAACAAGGTTTACTAGGAACTGATAGAGCACAAGACTTATAAATTGCTAAATACTTTTCTCTTTAGCTGTATATTTACTAAAATAATGGCATTTCCATGTTCTGTGTACTGTGGGAGATCACATATAGTGAATGCAGGGTCCTGGGTTTAGTAACACTTTAAAGGAAGAATGTTACATATAGTGAAGACTTTTGTTAGTTGAATGTTAAATCATACTTTGTAAACAGAACAGGGCTATCCGTGAAGAAAAATTCTTGAGTAAAGACATAGAACTCGTTTTCTTGCCTGTACAGTCCCTGCGGTGTGCTCTCTTTTTCTGAATCCTTTATTTAACCACTTCAGCCCCGGAAGGATTTACCCCCTTCCTGACCAGAGCATATTTTGCGATTCGGCACTGCTTCACTTTAACTGACAATTGAGCGGTCGCTGTCATGCGACGTGGCTCCCAAACAAAATTGGCATCCTTTTTTTTTTTTCCCCACAAATAGAGCGTTCCTTTGGTGGTATTTGATTACCCTGCGGTTTTTATTTTTTTGCGCTATAAACAAAAAAAATAGCGACAGTTTTGAAAAAAACAAATTTTTGACTTTTTGCTATACATTTTTTATTTATTTTTCTTCAGTTTAGGCCAATGCGTATTCTTCTACATATTTTTGGTTAAAAAAAAATCGCAATAATCATTTATTGATTGGTTTGCGCAAAAGTTATAGTGTCTACAAAAAAGGGATAGTTTTATGGCATTTTCATTAATTTTTTTTTTTTTTTTTTTTTTTACTAGTAATGGCAGAGATCAGGGATTATTTTTTATTTTTTTTCGTGACTGCAACATTATGACTATTGGCATTAATACAGTGATCGATGCTTTAAAATTGCATTGATTTACTGTAAAAATGTCACTGGTAGTGAAGGGGTTAACCACTAGGAGAATTTAAAAGTAACGTACGGGTATATACCAGGGTGTGCCTAAAAGAGTTCAGTATAAGGTTATTCAGTTTGGCCTAAAGGTGCCCTGTATGGAGAGATGTATGGGCGTGACCATTACAGAGTGCGCAGGCCCTGGGGCCATCATCCTAAACCTTGATTCACCACCTACATCGCACTGAGCTGGAACAAGCGTGCAGGACGACGGTGGAAGTAATGTCTCCAATTAAAAAAACTGCGTGTAGGCAGGCTTTATTGCTGCAATGAAATAAACCTACCTGCTCGTGCGTCTTCTTTAATAGGCGCAGCTCCATGTACATTCCAGCACAGGTTTTGTGTGCCGGGAAGACTGAACTCCTGTGCTTGCCCCGGAGCGACCTTACCCTGTGCCCGCCAACAAAGATGGCTGCAGCTTGGCATCTGGAAGAAATCCAGTCCAAGATGCTGACCAGGTTTCACTTTAACCACTTAGACCACTCCATAGCAATTTTACTGCTACAGGGCATCTCTCCTGTGCAGAATCGTATACGCATAATACTTCTGCCTGCAGGGGGTGCAAACAAGCGCACGGCTTCTGCAGTAATTGTTGAACAGAAGCCGATCTGCAGGTGCTGGTGTCCTGTGGAATACTGCCTCCCGTCGGGAACAAATGCCTCCGACGGGTCTTCGCATGTGCAGTACCAAACGTCCCTCCAGCTGATATGTTGATCAGCTGGCATGACGTCAACACAGCGCATGCGTAGATCATTGGAGGCATTATCTGACGTTATGCAAACAGCATAGGGAGCACGTACTTGTCAGATTCTGCCTCACAGGGTGTGTTTTCCGTGTGTGTGTGTTTTGCAGGGCTGGTTTAGTGTATTGAATGGGTTTTGCCTGTGTCTAAGGGCAGATTGCAACACACACAAATACACGCTTCGCAGTAGGCTGAATCTGACAAGTACGTTCTCCCTTAGCTTTTTGCATATCGTCGCATACTGCCTCTGACGATCTGCACATGCACTAAGTTGACGTCACGCTAGCTGATCAACCCATCTGCTGGAGTGGCGATGCGTACTGCGCATGCGCAGACCTGTCAGAGGCATTATCTGATGGGAGGCATTTTTCAATAGAAAACTGGGTACTGGATATCCGCCGGCACCTGCCGATCGTTGGTAAAATGTAAACAAGGCAGATCTCCATTCTGACGGGGGAAGGAATGGATTTTGTCTTTACAGTACAAGGAAATAAATCCATCTCTCCCCTTTAGTAAAAGCACCTAACACTGGCTAAGCACACATTTGATGCTTTGATCGCCCTAGATAATTAACCCCCTTGCTAGCCAGTGTCATTAATACAGTGATATTTTTTAGCATTGGTCACTGTATTAGTGTCACTGGTTCCCGCAAAGTGTCAGTTAGTGTCTGATTGTTCGCCATCCAATTGTCCCGGTATAAGTTGCTGATCGCCACCATTATAGTATATAAAAATTCCATAAATCCCATAGTTTGTAGACGCTATAATGTTCACGTAAACCAATCAATATACTCATTGGGATTTATTTTACCATAGCTATATAGCAGAATTCATATTGGCCAAAATTTATGAAGAAATTAGATTTTTTTTTTTATTATTGAATAGGTTTTAGAGCAGAACGTAAAAATATAATTTTTTCAAAATTGTTGATCTTTTAAATTTTGACGAGACGATCGTGAGTATCTCCGCGGCGATAGTCAGCGGGACCCGTGATCCTACTCGCGAAGCTCCCGGCAGGGTCGCGTGACCACACGGCGGCAAATTCAAAAGGACGTACCTGTACGCCCATTTGTCCAGCCATGCTATTCTGCCGACGCTCGCGCGCGTGTGTGTGTGTGTGTGTGTGTGTGTGTGTGTGTGTGTGTGTGTGTATATGTATGTATATGTATGTGTATGTGTATATATATATATATATATATATATATATATATATATATATATATATATATACACATGCGGTGGTCGGCAAGTGGTTAAAGTAACGCAGTTTCCGTGTCACAAAAAAATAGCCCGGTCACAAAGGGGGTAAATCTTCCGGGAGGCAAGTGGTTAAGGCATTTCAATCTTCACTGGGTACATGCTTATTTCAGCTCTGTCTAGTGAATCACTAGACGGGCCTAAAGCCCAAACCTTTAAAAAAAAAGTGAGCAGTGGCAGATTTTATATTTCTTTCCTCACCAGTCCTCTTCAACTACTTGCGTACCAGCCTGTAATGCCCCTTCATTACCAAGCCATTTTTTATTATCTAGCACTGGGATAGTTTGACAGTTCTCCATCGCGCAGCTCTGTACCCAAATTAAATGCAGATCTTTTCTTTTGTGGGAATTAAAAATGCTGGGTTTGTTTTTATTTATTATTTATTTTTTCTGTAAAAAGGAAAGACTTTTTTTTATTTTTTATTTTTTTTCTCCGATCCGACTTCAGGTCTCCCCTAGTCGCCTCAGGTCGGACAACGTTTAAAAATCAATGTAAGTGAATGAGAGCCGTCTTAATGCACGCTACTGACAGTCGCTCCGACTTCAAAAGAAGTTCCTGTACTACTTGAATCCGACTTGTAGGCGACTTGTACCCATTGATTTCAATGGAGGTCGCCTCCAAGTCGGATCTCTGTCTATACGGAGGCGACTTTGACAGAATTATTAGCTCTGAAGGGGGAACTCCACGCCAAATTTCTGAAAAAAAATTGGCGTGGGTTCCCCCTCCGAGAGCATACCAGGCCCTTGGGTCTGGTATGGATTCCAAGGGGAACCCCCTACGCCGAAAAAAACGGCATGGGGGTCTCCCCAGATCCACACCAGACCCTTATCCGAGCACGCTACCCGGCCGGCCAGGAAAGGGGGTGGGGACGAGCGGGCGCCCCCCCCTCCTAAGCCGTACCAGGCCACGTGCCCTCAACATGGGGGGTGCCTTGGGGGAGGGGGGCGTGCGGCCCCCCCACCCCAAAGCACCTTGGCCCCATGTTGATGAGGACAAGGGCCTCTTCCCGACAACCCTGGCCGTTGGTTGTCGGGGTCTGCGGGCGGGGGGCTTATCGGAATCCGTGAGCCCCCTTTAATAAGGGGGCCCCCGGATACTGGCCCCCCACCCTATGTGAATGAGTATGGGGTACAATGTACCCCTACCCATTCACCTGTAAAATAAAGTAAAAAAAAAAAAAACACACAACACACAAGATAAAATAGTTTATAGCACAGCTCCGGGGGTCTTCCGTCTTCGGGGGACTCCTCCGCTATCTTCTTGTAGCTCTTTTACTAGCGGAGGAGCCCGGCTTTCTTCCTCGCCGCCGCCCTCTTCTTCCGACTTCTTCGGTTCTTCTCCCGGGCCACCGCGCCTTCTTATAGCTCTTTTACAGGCGGTGGCCCGGTCTTCTGTCGTCGCTGCCGCCGCCTTCCTTGTTAAAGGGGGCTCCCGGATTCCGATAAGCCCCCCGCCCGCAGACCCCGACAACCAACGGCCAGGGTTGTCGGGAAGGGGCCCTTGTCCTCATCAACATGGGGACAAGGTGCTTTGGGGTGGGGGGGCCGCACGCCCCCTCCCCCAAGGCACCCCCCCCTGTTGAGGGCACGCGGCCTGGTACGGCCGCTCGTCCCCACCCCCTTTCCTGGCCGGCCGGGTAGCGTGCTCGGATAAGGATCTGGGGGGACCCCCACGCCGTTTTTTTCGGCGTAGGGGGTTCCCCTGGGAATCCATACCAGACCTAAGGGCCTGGTATGCTCTCGGAGGAGGAAACCCACGCCAAATTATTTTTCAGAAATTTGGCGTGGAGTTCCCCCTTCAGAGCTCATTGGCCACGGTAAAAGTCGCCTGGCCTGGGGCGACTTGTAAGTCGCCCCAGGTCGTGTCTAAGAGTCGTGTTCAAGTCGTCTCCAAGTTGCCTCACAAAGTCGTCCTGAAGTCGTGTCGCCCCTGTGTGAACCGAGCCTTACAGTCTATTAAAATAAAAATGCCAGGACAATTAAAAAAAAAAAAAAAGCCCAAATTCCCCACATCATTACTGCTCAAATAGTATAGAACCCCATACACTGCTTAAAACTGAAATCCTGCTGACTGACTTTGGCTGTGCGTTAGAGATTGATCGATAAAGGTTTTTCAGGGCCGATGCGATACTTTATTTATTTATTTTTTTTGGCTGCCTTTCAGGCCAATAGCTGATTTCGGGTATCGATATTCTGTACATTAAATGTTTTTATTTTTACACTGTCCTTTTTTTACCTTTTTTTTTTTTTTTTTTTTATATCACGTTTATTGCTGTCACAAGGAATGTAATAGGTATGTGATAGGTACTATTTAAGGAGGTATCTGGGGTCTATAAGACCTCAAGCCCCTCCTTTGCACTTAAAAGTATTCAAAACGTCAAGATTGCCATTTATTTTTTTTTTTTTTTTTTTTTTTAAATCTGTTTATTCATTTTCAAGACGATAAAGTACAAACATACAGTCAAACAGTACAATATGAACTATACATACAAACATAGCCCCTTGTGGGCAATCTTCCACTTGACCAGTGGACCAAAAGAACTAACATAGTTCAACTTACCCCAATCCCCACCCCACCCTGTTCCTTGCCTTGAGTATAACCCTATTTGAATGAGTGTACCTTTATGTTATTATATATATTCTGCTTGTATCTTCCCTGTCAACCCGTTCTCCCACAAGTTGAATGCCCGCTACAGAATGGTCATGTGCAAGAACCCTTACAGGTCATGAAGTCACAGAATATACACGTAAAATGATCTCATGCTAGTTTTAGCCCACTGTATCTGAGGAGTCCAGCCAAGCCTGCCAAACTGGAATTTTCTTCTCGCAGCCTCTGGACCTATACGTTGCTTTATACAAAGGAAGGACCTTATTAATTAAACCTTTCCAGAAAGACAAAGTAGGCGCCTCCGCTGCCTTCCTTTTTAATAATATGGCCTTCCTGCCATAGAAGAAACCAATGTCCAGGAATGTGCGATGTGCCTGGGAGGGAACCATTTCCTCCACTAGGCCAATCAGACAAACTCTGGGAGTTTTGGGTATCGGGATACGAAGTACCTCAGCCAGACAGTCCAAGATTGCCATTTTTGAATACTTTCTATTTTTTAAAACTGGCACCTTTAAGATGCCAGTAATCGGGAAGTGATGTCATGACATTGCTTCCGGGTTACTGGATCCGAGACGAACAAAGCATCGACTTCGGACATGTTTCGGCTGGTGGCTTGGGTCTCCCGGTGGGATGGGAGACCCCAGGAAAACGGCAAGGGGGGGGAGGTATCCCCTCACGCTGCTTGTAATAACAGCGTCACATTGGTTGTTATTACAAGCTAGGCATCACCCCAGTACAGCCCCTTGAAGGATATCGGTAAGGGCCAGTTCACACCACATGCAGTCCAGTGCGTTTTTTTTTTTTTTTTCTGCATCAAAAATGTATGGAAAGTAGGCTATATGATTTCCAGTGGTATAGTTCACACCAGTGCTTGCAGTTACAGTACGTTCCATTTTCAGAAAAAAGTAGAACATCCTGCATTTTTCCTGGACTGTACTGGAATGCCGTAAAAAGCATCAAAAACACACTGGAACACACATGTTCTTATTAAGGACCAGTTCACACCAGATGCTGTACTGTGCACTTTTTTTTTCTGCACTAAAAATGCATGCACAGTGTTTTCCATGTATTGCAATGGCTCTAGTTCAAACCACAGTCAGTTTCCAGTCATTTTCTGCACCAGAAACTGCATGGTGTGAACTAGAGCCATTGGAATACATGGGAAAACACTGTGCATGCATTTTTAGTGCAGAAAAAAAGCGCTCGGAACTGCATCTGCTGGTGTAAACTGGTCCTTTAAGGTTAGGAAAAAATGCACTGGACTGCATCAAATGTACATGCAGAAAATGAAAAGGGACAATGTTTGAACTGTAAAGTTGAAATAAGTCTCTAGTCTCTTGGGAGAATTTTACTGAAGAAGATGGGGGGAGGGGAATGTGCATGCAGAAAAGCATGTGGAACGCATCCGCACTGCATTTCTATGGTGTGAATTGGCCCTAAGTTTTGTGACTGATACTTCAAAAAGTGAATATCCGTCCCCCCCCACTGTGCCCAACGTAAAGCCGAGCTTTACTCTCGCAATCTACAGTGACTATTTTTAATATTTATGCAGCTGGCCGTAATCTATTAATATGAAGTTATAATATATTTTACTTGTTTTAAACTCCTTTATTTTTATTTTTTTAACTTTACATTTCTTCAGTTACTTTCTGGTCTTGGCAAATTATGTCATACATCCTATAAGTCTTTAGGAGGAGAGTAAGGTTTTTTTGTTTTGTTTTTTCAGCTAAGCAAACTCTCCTGCCTGAGCTATGGACAGATGGATTTCAGGAAGTAAATGCTACATAAATCCTCTGCCCTTACGCAATATATGGCCACGGTCAGAAATGCCAGGGGGTGTTTCTCAAAGTGATTTTCTCAGCAGAGTAAGCATGGAGACATGGATGGATGGGGGGGGGGGGGCGGGGGGAGAGATTGCTTTGAATATATAAGAAATGAATGAAATTGTGTTTTTGGTTTGCGGTGCTCAGATGTAGTGTAGTTCTGCTAAAAACTAATTGGGTGGAGGAGGTAGAGTGCTTCTCAGTGTATCTGTAAAGCGCTTCACACATTGGAAGCCTGACTTCTCTTTGAAGTGTACATATTTGCCAGCACACCATGGATCGACAAATTTTCGTCCAAAAGCTTTAATGAAGAGAATCGCATCACAAAAGGAAAAAAGTGCAACGTTTCGGAGCCACGCAGGACCCCTTCGTCAGGCATGTGATACCCTCATATTGCAAGGCCTGATGAAGGGGTCCTGCGCGGCTCTGAAACGTTGCACTTTTCCTTTTGTGATGTGATTCTCTTCATTAAACCTTTTGGTGTGCTGGCGAATATGTACGCTTGTTTGATGCTTCCAGGACCCAACTGGTAATCGCTGCAGCACCCGCTACTTTATGAGCCATTGATACCAGGAACGTGGGCGATAGGAATATCAATTTAACTTCTCTTTGAGACCTCCGCCTACAACTTGCTCTTAGGCCAGGTTGGAATGTAATGGGTCTTACTGGAGCTTTCATAATTGCAACAGACCCACTACCAGGGATGGAGTTCGTCTTTTAAGCATGGAAATGTTTATATATTTTTATCTTTTCTTCATTACAGTGCAATGAAGATCCAGTATATTTTGCTGTTTCCCATCCTGGGACTCGGCTTCGCTGTGCCAATCGAAAGAGAAAAAACGCCACCAGAAAAAGAGGAGGAGCGCCCTGCTGAATCCGCAGTAAGTACCTTCCGCAGCAACGTGGACTCTGTGCACCTTGGCAACTAATGTGTTACAGATGAAGGCAAGGAGAATATAAGGGGAATTAAACAAAAAAATAAAAATAAATCCCTCACTAACCAAAGTTTTAAAAAAATAACTTTATTATGCCTAGTATTCCTAAGGAAACCAAAGTATATACATGTAAAAAAAACGTAAAATGGTGGATTTCCCATTGCTTTCTGTCAACTAGTGAGTGTAAATCTCATTACAAGGTTTTTTTGTTTTTTTTAAATGCCCATATACATGCAGAGTTTGAATGGATATAGGTATCTCTGCTGTCAATCTATTTCTAAAAAGCGATCTGCAGCAAATCTCTTTTCAGAGAGCAGTAGATCAGCAGCTTTCAGGTGCTCAGGAGGCAATACTGCCACCTCCTGCCTGAATGCATTTTTTTTTCTTTTGCTGTCTGGAAAACTTGACATGCCAAGTTACTTTTACTGTGGGTGTGAAGCAAAGCATCATGGCCACAGCATGTGTAGAATTCCCTCCAGCTGCATGTTATGTTTTAGATGGGTAGTCGGAGGTCGGTTAAAACCGAGGCAAAGTTCACACCAGTTGCTTGCATTCCAGTGTAGCAAAAATGCACTGGAACACCCATGTGCTTATTTAAGGTTAAGAGAAAAGAGGGGGATAAAATGAACTGGACCACATCAAAATCATGCATGCAGAAACGCATCAAATGCACCCATACTGCGTTTCTATGTGAATTGGCCCTTAAAGCAACTTTCTGTTCCATTGTGGGAATGTTGAACAAAGACCATAATGGGAGTGCTGGCTGCCACTTCTGGTAGTGCTAAAGCATGTTGAAAGCCTGCTGATGCCTGGATGTCCGCGGCGGTGTTTAAATTCTCCCAAAACCCCACAATCGGCAAACCCACCCCCCCCCCCCCCCAATACAAAGCACCTGTCTGCCCCTTGGGTCTACGAGGGGGATTTTAGCCCTACACAGTGTGTTTGGTGTTAGAGGAATATTTTTGGGGAGGGTTAGACCACCTGGGGGGGAGGGGGCTTTGGGTCATTGTGCTAAGAATTTGTTGTACGTCGCTTTTTAAAGCAATAAATCCTTTTTGTAGTTTAACTCTTTAGGGTGTGTAGTAGTCTTTATTCTTTATCTTTTGTTTGTTGGTTCTTGTATACTATACCTGACACAGAGGGACATCCCGCTGTGTCATGCAACTGATTTATAATAATAATCATCACTCTGCACGATGATAGCAGGCAGTGAGGACAATGTAGGGGCGGATTGCTGGCAGGGAGGAGGGGAGACACCTTCTCCATGGGCGGCACAGACCGGGGAGACCCCTTCCGCCCACAACATGTCTGCTTCCTCCCTGCTCTTTCAGAGGACTACAAGGGGGTATGTCAGACCGCTGGTTGAGCTGAGGAGAGGGATAGAAGCCAGCGGTCTTACAAACAGGAATTTCAGCAGCCTATTACAGAGGAACTACAGGGCTCAGAAGAACATGGATGGCAAACATGGTGAATTTAGGAGATCAGCAACAAGGACATGGAAAGCATCTTTCCCTGGAGTTCTGATTTAAAGGTTTCATGAAAGCACTTGGAAGCCTGCTGTACACATTTCTGTATGCTGTATCTGTTTTTGTTCTTAAATCGTGTATATATATTTTTTTTCAGATGAAAATATGGAGTATATATGTGTGTGTGTGTGTATATGTGTGTGTGTATATGTATATATGTGTATATATATATATATATATATATATATATCTCTATCTATATCACACACACAATTAGTAGCACGTATTTTTATTTGATTTTTTCCAACATACACTCTTGCTCTTGTCACAGGACACTGGCCTGTACTATGATCGTTATCTGAGAGAGGTAATTGATGTGCTGGAGACAGACAACCATTTCCGTGAAAAGCTTCAAACCGCCAACGCAGAAGACATTAAGGTAAGATTGTGTAACAGAGCCAGCCATCTGTATGGTACACTTCCAGACTGTTGGGGCTTAGCTAATATTTGCAATACCGTTCATTGATTTTTTTTTTTTGGCTTGGTGGAGGAGCAAAGTACAGTTTAACCATAACAGCTGAAGATAATATAATCTCTAGAGATTGAATTTAATGCCTGCCACATCTCATCTTTACAATCTGCTGGAACACAGACCACTGAAATGGAAAAAAAAAAAAAAAAGAATGTCATGCAATTTATATAAGGCAGGTCAACACAGATCATGCTGACAGTTCTCACTGGGAGAAACCGTGATTATTGCGAATGGCTATAACAGCCATTTGTGAAAATCGCAAATCTGTTGTACCCAAGTTGATCTATTGATTGACTTGGTACTTTCAGCCTGCCCCTTAACGGTTTAAATCTTGGCCGGTTCAGCAGAAACCATGTATGGCCGGCCTAACTTGTTTTTAAAGGCGCAGGCATCAAGGCTGTTCTTGCTACCTATAGAGTCACTGATCTTGAGCAGCTATTGAAGGCTGCGTTTCTATACTCTGAACTTGTTCCAGGTCACTGATCGCTGGTGAGCTGTGTCCCTCCGATGCAGCGCATCACCAATCAGTGTAAAGAGCCAATGACCTAGGCTCTTTACCATGTGATCAGGTGTGTCCAATCACAGCTGATCACATGTAAACAAATGCCAGTTATTGCCATTTCCTTTTCGCAACACTGTCAGCATCTAAGGAAAGGAAACCGATAATCAACTTTCTAGTTACAGGGCACATTTACACTGATCATCGGGGTATTGATTGTCAGTTCCCTGATGATCGGTGCAACATCACTGCCCATCCTCAGTGCACATCAGTGAAGAACAAAAATTACTTATTTGCAAAATTGTGTAACAGAAACAAATAGGTTTGTTTCTTTTCAAAATTTTCTGTCTTTTTTTCATTTGTTTAGTAAAAAATAAAGAAAGAAAGCTCTATCTGTCTCAAAAAAAATGATAAACATTTCATGGTTAGAGTGTTGCATGACTGCTCATTATTGAAGTGGTTAAAAAGTAAGTCGGCAGCAGTGAAAAACAGTAGCTGGTGACTTTAAAAAACAGGTACAGGCCGTCCTTTTGTTACAAACAAGATGTTCTGTAGGTTTGTTCCTAAAGTGTGCAAGGCAAAAGCATCGCACACTAGCACATTATGTGAAACTTACCTGAAAACGAAGCCATCCAGCGATGCGATGTAATCGTTTGAGGCATGGTCCATCTTCACCCAATCTTCCTTTCGGGACCACAGACTCCGGCTGGGTGACAGGTTGAAGCTACAATTCTGCCATTCACGGCAAAGGTATCTGAAGGAGCGGCACAGGTGGCTGTTCCTTCAGAGCGCATGCACTGATGACGTCATCGGCTGCATGTAATGTAAATATCTCCTAAACTGTGTATGTTTTCGGGAGATGTTTACAGTACCTATAGGTAACCCTTTAAGGAGGCTTACCTATAGGTACAAATTATGCCTCTGAGTTTACTTCCAATTTGTAAGTTGTAGCAAGTACATTTTTTGGATAGCACAGGGAAGGTTAAACACCCCTGTAATGTTAGTTTTGCTGTCTGTGCCCTGACCTCATTTTCTGTCCCTATGACAGTTTGGATTTTGAAAATTTTGGGTTGTTGTGGAAACAAGGATTGGTGATAAAGCTTCAGTGGAGACACCTTTTTTCCATGAAAACTTACAGGAGTGAATTTCCCTTCCTAGGGGTAGATTTCTATTCTCTTCTTGTTGTCTCCCTCTGTTTTGTTAAATATGAGTCATATATGTAAGTTGGATCTATGTAACTCGGGGACTGCTGTTAGGTTGCTCGTCTTCTTAATAATACCAGTTACCCCTGGTTGCCTAGGCTAGGATGGAGGAGCGGAGATCCCGTTTCACCGGTGGACAGACATCACACATACACGATTTGTACGTGAATAATGGCTGCGAGGTTTATTAACTTACACATAGCCTTTTATGCAGTAGGAGAAAAAGACCCTGCCCCTTAGAAGGCATTACACATAAACATACGTCAGCATTAAACTTCCTCAAACAATAGTCCTTGTTAATAAATATAGACCAAAGGTTAGTTAGCTCGTTACGCTTTGCACATCAGTGTCTGCTGACTGACCCCAAATATGTCAAGAGTTCAGCAAAACCATTCTCAACCAGCATTACCTCACCATGCAGTTGGTATCACAAGTTGAAACAGACAATTGATGCTTGTATAGAAACTTGAGACTGACCTTCTGGTCAGACTTGAGTAATCATCTTCTTTCTGTCACGCTACTAATTATCACGTTATCAGTAGTTTGTTACGTACACATAGCTCAGACTTTGTTACTCATAAAATAAAAGTAAAACATAAACTAAAAAAGGTACCCTATACCTTATAATCCTCCCTTTGGCCATTCTGTACTATACAGAATGGTCAAAACCTAATCAAGGTTCATGTTCCTGATTCTCATACCAAATATTTGAACTATTGGGAATGGCGGTTAACTTTAGGGTCTCCTGATTTGATACAGTCCCCTTAGCAGAACAAAGACATCCTACAATTCTATAGCAAGCGTATAAAAATAAAATAAAAAACAATATGATCACAATAGTCATGGCTGTGTTTTTTAACCAAGAGGTTATATTTCCAAGACTAAAATTGGCTAGAGGGTCCCATGTTATTGCAATATTCCTAGCCTCGTCTTGGAGTTTATTTACTTCTTTTCTGTGTTGTGCAATTATATTATAGTAATCAGGTATTTCAATGCTAGTATTATGAATCCAGGTACAGCACTCATAGTCTTCCGTAACTTCACAAAGCCCTGTGAGTGCTGCACTCATACTTTCTATGGCCAGTTCATGTAGTTCTAGCTGTTTCCTTATTGCCCTAGTTTCTATGTTTAATTTAGTGATATCGTCGGAATTCTTTTCCAAGATCTCATCAATAATTCCAGTATAATTATTCAGTCTCTTCATTAAATCTATTCCCCATCCTGTCCAGGATGGGAACCAGGCCCATGCCATATCTTTTTCTAGGAATACCTTTCTCTTATTACGATGTTTAAGGGGATATCTGGGATAAATACTGGCTTCAAGAAGGTGACTCCCTTCTTTATCCCCCAACACACCCATAATGGGGGCTAGTGCTGCGAGATAACACCATCCCTGGGGTTTTGTGGGGATCCAAGGGTGACAAAGCTTCCCACAACAGATATAAGTATTATTCCCCAAGGCTATGGGGCGTTTGAGGAACACTTTATACAATTTGTCAGAATAGCCAGAAAATGTAAGAGTTGATAAGAGTTGAGCCATAGGGGAAGTAGTGCTGGTATTTAAGAATTGGTATAATGTGGTGTTTAAGGTGGTGTCTTGAGTTCTATAAAAGGTCTCGTTTAATGCTGTCATTGAAATATTAAGCTTTGATTGCTTACAAATTTCGGCTCCCTTGGTAGTATTTCCCAACCTAAAACACCAATCTGGATAATGGCTTCTACCTATGATCTGAAAAGTGAGGGTTTTGTTAGAAGCTTTTCTTGTAACATCGGTAAGAACTATTGGGGGTGTGCCTTTAAGGAGAAGGGTGAAATTTAAAGGTATGGCCATCAAAGGAATCCTAGCAGTACTAGGGTGAAGCTTACTACATATCCAGCATTTATCAAAACCTGATTTTTGGGCATAACTGTATTTAAATTTTAATAACAACATTTTATCAGTGAACTCTTGGGGAGGTTCACTTCTTTTGTGTCTAACAGCGGGTGTGTTATTTGTCTTGGGGGAGGGAGTCCCACAAATCCCTTTTAATGGTCCCAAATATTCTGGGTGGTATATACAATTAGCTATCAACCAGGTTGGTAAAAACACTACTAGAGTAATACAGCATAAGAGGCACAAGGCCTTCCCTGACACTGATGGAGAAAGCATCTTTGTTTTTTAAAGTTCTGATTATTTGTTATCTAAGAGTTCTGTTCTTCTTCTTCGTTTCTCATCCCGGCAGTTGTTGGCTCTGTTTTGTCCTTTTGAGGGGGTGTGGGATCTTCCAGGGAAATTTGTTCTATGCCTCTCTGAAATTCTTGTAGATCTTGTTCTTGGGAGTTGCTGCTCTCTGTCACTGCCAGGGGCTCTGGAGTCGAGGGAAGCTGGGGACACTTCTTAAGACGGCTGGCGTGGATCCAGGTGTTTCCTAGGTCTGTTAACACTGCGGTCCTGGATACCTTTTCCACCTTCCATGGTCCTCAGAAAGCCGGTCCGATACTCTCTTTGTGCTAATTGTTTGATCAGCACTTTATCCCCAGGGATGAAGGGATGCGTTGGTTCTGTGGGAAGAGGGAAAAAAGGTGACAGAAACTTGTTCGTTTATTTCGTGGAGCATACTTACCAGATTTTTCACGTACACTTCCTGTTGGGAATAAATGTTAATGTCAGAGTTAGGGTCTAATGGGGGTAATAGTCAGAAGTTGGATTTGTTTATTCAAATTATTTGTACAAAAAGATTTATTATACAGGTTGGTTAAAGGGGCAGCTCCTATGTGTCCTGGGCCATGGAGGTATGAGAGTATGAGAATGCAACTTGCTTCAGGTATTCCCAGTACCTTCCCCTCTTTTGTCCAAAGACCCTCGGGGTCTTTGGTCAATCCTGCAGCGACCCAGAAACGAACGTCCTGGTCTGTGGCCATTGTTTGTATTTGTGCTACAATTGTTTTGAAGTTAGATGAAGTGAAATGCTCTTTAAAGAAAACTGTTGTGGGGGCAGGGGGGTTAGGGGAGGAGGCGGCAGCCTGCTTTGCAGTCCTATTGGCTAGGGCGTTACCCTTGGATATTTTACTGTTATCCGAGGAATGGGCTTTTACCTTGATAATAGCCACTTCCTTTGGGAGAAGGATGGCCTGGAGAAGAGCCATAATATGTGTTGAATTGGCAATTAGTCTATTGTCTGCGGTTTTGAAACCTCTATTAGCCCATATCACACCAAAGTCATGCACCAATCCGAAAGCATATCTACTGTCAGTGTAAATGTTCACCTTTTTATCAGTGAATAGAATGCAGGCTCTGGTGAGAGCTTCCAATTCTGCTACTTGGGCTGAAGAGGGAGGTAGCGGCTTGGCTTCTAGCACCTTGTCTGGTAATTGGACTATCGCATAACCTGTTAGGAAAGTGGAATCAGAGGGGCGGGAGCAACTACCGTCAACGAAAACATCTTCCGCATCTATAATAGGTGTATCCGTGAGATCAGGTCTAGGGGATGTGATGGATTCCACTTTTTCCACACAGTCATGAAGCTGGTCTGGGTCTTGTGGTAGACGCAGCATGGAGTGCAGGAGGCGGACAGCAGGGTTGCTAACGGGAACATATTTAAGAGATAGATTGTCAGTGTTCATAAGGGTAATCTCATAACCGCTGAGCCTTTGTGAGATCATGTGTTGGGTGTTCATGTTCTGTATGAGGTGGGTGACAGAATGGGTGGTGAAAAGTGTCATTGGGTGGCCCAAGATCATTTTGTTAGCGTCCTGTACTGCCATAGCACAGGCTGCTAAATTCTGGAGACATAACGGCATGCCTTGAACCTGGACAGGGAGTTTCTTGGATAGGTAAGAAACCGGGCGGTATCCTGTTCCATGTTGTTGTGTGAGAACCGCGGCAAAAGATTTCCCTGAAACTACACAGTACAGCTGAAAAGCTTTACCATAGTCTACCAATCCCAGGGCGGGTGCACATGACAGACTGTTTAATAGAGCTTGAAAAGCTTGTAGTCTGTCTTCAGTCCAATCTATTAATTTAGGGGCTGTCGAGCCAGTAGCCTCTCTTAGGATACTATCATAATGAGAACAGTCAGGAATCCATTGGCGGCAATATACCATTGCACCCAAGAACGAGAGTAGGGCGGCTTTGTCTTTTGGGGGACTGAGAGCTCGAAGGGCTACGGCACGTTTGGGGGACACTAGCCTTGTCCCTTCCTTTAGAATGCACCCTAGGTATTCTACCTGTGGCTGGCACCATTGTATTTTCTTCCTTGAGGCTAGATGCCCGGCGTGAGCTAGGTGTTGTAACAGTGATGTTGAATCGACCGCACAATCTTCAGCAGTTCGACTGCACAGGAGCAGGTCGTCCACATACTGTATTAGTACCGACCCACGCTCAGAAGTCCAAGACTTGACAGTCTCGTTGAGTACCATAGAGAAGGCGGCTGGACTGTCTACATACCCTTGCCAGGTTAGTTGGCCCCCGGCCCAGGAGAAAGCAAACATAGGTTGGGCTTCCTCTGCAATGGGAATGCTAAAGAAAGCATTCGCTAAATCAATTACTGTGTAGCATAGAGAGTCTGCCGGTATGCATGAGAAAATAAAAGTGATGTCTGAGACTAGGGGTGGGAGGGGAATCACTTGTTTGTTTACTGCTCTGAGGTCTTGGACGAGTCTCCACTCGCCACTGGCCTTCTTTACAGGGTAAATGGGTGTGTTCCAGGGGCTAATGATTGGTTTTAGGATGCCTTTAGATATGTAGTCATCGATCTGGGGGGCAATGCCTTGGGTCTTTTCGGGGGGCAGGGGGTATTGTTTGTGATATTGTGCTTCTGCGTCAGGGCGCATCTGAGGCGAGTAAGGCGTACAGTTAATGAAACCTACGCTACCTTTGTTTTCCGCCCAGATAGCATGTGTTTCGAGAGAGGCGGGGAGTAGCATAAAGAAGCCTCTGTGTGCATGTCGCTTAGGGCCATGTAAGTCACATAATGGTGAACTAGCTGTAAGGGAACCTTCTCTATTAAACTTAATGGTAATACACAGTTGTGCCAAGAGGTCCCGTCCCATAAGGGGCACAGGGCATGAGGACAAGACGGCAAAAGTTTGGGTACATAATTTCTGTCCTTCTGGAGTGGCTACAGTCAGTGGTGGAGTGATGGGATGGGTGACAGGTGTCCCATTAATACCAACAGAGTTTCCCTCGGTGCATTATTTGTGGCTGTGTAGGATATTGGGGTAGTGGTTGACGAGGGTTCTGGTATGGCAGATAACGGGGATACTGTGGGCGGGTCTGGGGGTTAAATCCCCTGCCTCTGCCTCTTGCTCTAATCTGTCCAGTCCTATAAGGGCACTGGGATTTCCAATGTCCTTGCTGTCCACAATTGCCTATATTTTCCAAGGCATTTGTTCCATGCACAGAAACAATCCTTCATGTATTGTGGGTCAGCCCCTTTGCAGGGAGGATAAGAATGCTTATGTACCTGACAAATTTTACTGACTTCTTGCCAGTCTTCCTCTGAACAAGGACCTTGGGGTCCTGGGTCATGGATTCCCAATTGGTGACACCTTTCCCGGACTTGTGTCCAAAATGGTTCTACCTGGGGGCCAGGGATCATATTACTGACAAATTCATAGGGTGATGGGGTGGCCATGGCTTGGGTTGCTGCAGAATTCCCCATCTAGTAGTCTGGGCAGTGTGTGTCTAGTGGCAGGACACAGGTGATAACACCCGGTTTGTCCAACAATCCGGTCTCTGGTCTGGGAGTAGGATCCCTGATCTTTTTTGGGCAGATGGACTTATATAAAACTATGAAGATTTACCCTTAATATACGATGAGGGGTAAATCTTTCCTGGTGGCGGGATATAACCCTCTTACACCAAGTCTGCAAGAGAACCCCCCCTGGTCTGGTGGTCAGTAAAATCCACTTGTCATCTATTCTTAGGAAGAGTAGACCTAACGTGCAATGGGGGCAGGCGGATGCTATGTCACTACAAGAGGGCTCCTCATACTCTGCACTCATTTAAACAACAACAATTATTTTCCTTATACTCTATATTAAAACTTATACTCTATATACTTACACACGTACCTAGAGAGAAACAGACATATTCTTAATATACTTTAAGACATGAAATAACCGTATTGCAATACATTTATCAATTTATAGTGCACTTTTAAAAAAAAATTTTTTTCAAATGGGCGTCCACTCCACCAATCCCTTTGTCACGGGCGTAATCTACTACTTCCCGTGTTAAAAATACTATCACCAATAGTTTTAAGTCAGACCAACCTAGTCGGACTCCCCTAAACCTATAAATTCCTTGCGAGCCCTTTTAACCTTCCGATGGACCAGCCTAGTCCGCCGCGAAGGCACAGTTATTTCTTTTAATTTTAAACTAAGTTCGTAGCGGCCGCCCGGACAGAGTAAGTGTTTACACCATTCACCAATCAGGTAAAAAGAGTAAAGTGACTTACCTGTCGCAAGACGAACCCCACTTCTGGTACCAAAACTGTTAGGTTGCTCGTCTTCTTAATAATACCAGTTACCCCTGGTTGCCTAGGCTAGGATGGAGGAGCGGAGATCCCGTTTCACCGGTGGACAGACATCACACATACACGATTTGTACGTGAATAATGGCTGCGAGGTTTATTAACTTACACATAGCCTTTTATGCAGTAGGAGAAAAAGACCCTGCCCCTTAGAAGGCATTACACATAAACATACGTCAGCATTATACTTCCTCAAACAATAGTCCTTGTTAATAAATATAGACCAAAGGTTAGTTAGCTCGTTACGCTTTGCACATCAGTGTCTGCTGACTGACCCCAAATATGTCAAGAGTTCAGCAAAACCATTCTCAACCAGCATTACCTCACCATGCAGTTGGTATCACAAGTTGAAACAGACAATTGATGCTTGTATAGAAACTTGAGACTGACCTTCTGGTCAGACTTGAGTAATCATCTTCTTTCTGTCACGCTACTAATTATCACGTTATCAGTAGTTTGTTACGTACACATAGCTCAGACTTTGTTACTCATAAAATAAAAGTAAAACATAAACTAAAAAAGGTACCCTATACCTTATAACTGCCTGTACTTACCAGCTCATGGAGTCCAACGCGGTCTTCCTGCAGCCATTTCTTCTCACCACTGTATCCCCAATGCCATCATCCTGGATTTGGGAGCTGGCAGTGACTTCCTCATGAATCTAGTAGCCTCCTGGGACGTCTGTTTTTAGCAGATTGGATTGGATGCCAGTGGGTGTCGGAGCGGAGGATGTCAGTGGACATCTGTCCACTATCGAGAAGAATAGAGGTTCCAATTAGGTCCGCCTGAAAAACTGGCAAGCAGACCCAATTGGAACATCCGTAAAAAGGGCCTAAAGGAAAACACAAAATATTGCTATGCAGTATGTCACCATGTTTGTCGTCCTATTCTAAAAAAGAAATGTTTTTGGTTCATAATAGTTTTAAGAAAGAGAAATTGTATACATAAACACTATGAACTCACTTTGATGGCTATGTCCACTCCTCTTCTCAGAGTGGGAAACTCAGCAAGGAACTGGACTTTGTAAGTCACCATGTGAGGACCAGACTGGACGAGCTCAAACGGCAGGAAGTCTCAAGGCTCCGCATGCTAATTAAAGCCAAGATGGATGCTACCATGGAGGAAAGTAAGTAGAGACACAAGCATATTGTATCTAATCGATAGACGATCGCTGTATAAGGTGATTTTTGAAGAGCAGAACACGCAGAAACCAAAAAAAGTAAACTCTTGATGTACTCAAAATACCAACATTTTATTGATTTCTACTGGCTACTTGCACACCACCTTTTTTAAGCAGCCATAGTTGCACATCGAACTACCAAAAAAAGGGTCAGATCTAATGCATAAAAGAAGACCTGTGTGTTAAAACAAATGTATAATTTACATAGGATGAAGGCTTAAAAAAGCATTGTGCCATAGACTAGAGTGAGCTAATGAGTGTACGAATTCCCTACACACATACGTATTGAGATCACTTTTTCAATTTTGTTATGTTGCAGCCTGATACTACAGTTGCTTAAATTCTTTTTTTTTTTTCCTCTTTTTAATCTACACTCGGTACCCTATAATGACAAAGTGAAAACAGAATTTTAGAAATGTTTGAAAAAGGAAAAATTTTAATATCACATTGGTATAAGTATTCAGACCCTTTGCAACAATACTTGAAATTCTTAGCTCAGATGCCTCTCGTTTCTCTTGATCGTTGCTGAGATGTTTCTACACCTTGATTGGAGTCCACCTGTGGTAATTTCATTGGACATGATTTGGAAAGCACACGCCTCTCTATAAGAGGCCTCACACCTGACAATGCATACTGTATCAGAGCAAAAGCCATGAGGTCAAAGGAAATGCAGGCAGCGCTCAGAGTCAAGATTATTGGAAGGCAACAAAATAAAATTTCTGCTGCACTGAAGCTTCCCAAGAGCACAGTGGCCTCCATAATTCCCAAATGGAAGAAGTTGGCACAACCAGGGCTGGTCACCTGGCCAAACTGAGCAGTTTGGGAGAAGGGCCTTAGTAAGAGAGGTGGCCAAGAACCTGGTGGTCACTCTGAGCTCCAGAGACTCTGTGTGGAGATGGGACAAGGTTTCATAAGGACAATCAGCACTCCACCGATCTGGACTTTATGGCAGGGTGGCTATACAAAAGCTTCTTTTCGGTGTAAAATGCATGAAAGCCTGCTTTGAGTTTGTAAAAAACAAAAAAAACAAAAAAGCTCCTGAAGGACTCTGGCTGTGAGAAACAAGATTCTCTGCTCTGAAGAAACCAAGATTGAAAAGTCTGGGCTCAATTCCAAGCATTATGTCTGGAGGAAACCAGGCACCACTCGTCCCCTTTCCCAGTACCATCCCATGATGGTGGCACCATCATGCTATGGGGGTGTTTTACAGCAGCAGGGACTGAGCGACTGGTCAGGGTTGAAGGAAAGCTGAATTGAGCAAAGTACAGAGAGATCCTTAATGAAAATCTGTTCCACAGTGCTCAGAACCTCAGATAGGTTCACCTTTCAACATTAGAACGATCCCAAGCACACAGCCAAGACAACACAGAGGTGGCTTAGGGATAACTCTGTGAATGCCCTAGAGCCTTGAATTGAACACTATTTAAAGAGGAAGTAAACCCTTTCAGACCACTTTGACCTACAGGTAAGCCTAGATTAAGGCTTACCTGTAGGTCCAAGCAATATCTCCTAAACCTATATGGTTTAGGAGATATTTGCCCGAAAATGGGCACCGCTGTCTACGGTGCACTAAATGCGGCAAGTCCAAGAATGGATTTGCCTAATTTGTCGACTCCCGTGCGCATGCGCGGGAGTGACGTAATCGCGGCTTCGCCGAATGGCAGTGGCGGAGCTGCGAGACGCGACTCCCGTGCGCATGCGCGGGATTGACGTCATCGCGGCTTCACAGCTGTCATTCGTCGGAGCTGCGAGACGCCACCAGCAAGATGGATGCGGCGGACTACAGGGGACAGCGGCGACTTCGCTGGCTCCTGTGTCAGGTAAGTGACACATAATGAGCTACTATGCGATGCATAGTAGTCCATTATGCTTTACCTTTGCAGGGAAAAAAAGAGGAAGTAAACCCATCAGGGTTTACTTCCTCTTTAAGATCTCTGGAGAGACCTGAAAATGGCTGTTCACCAAAGGCCCCCTCCAACCTGACTGAGCTAGAGAGGATTTGCAACGAAGAATTGGGGAATATCCCCCAATCCAGGTGTGCAAAGCTTGTTGCGTCATACCAAAATTTCTTAAGGATATAATTGCAGCCAAAGGTGCTTCAAAGTACTGAGTAAAGGGTCTGAATACTTTAGTACATGTGAAATTTTCAGTTTTTTTTTCTTTTTACCGATCGCCGCACGCCAATTTTAAGTCGACAGAATGGCACTGGTGCGCAAAAGGGTATACCTGTGCATCCTTCTGTATTTCCCTGCCTAGAGGGTTGCGTGCTGCAGGAGCGGGTCCCATGGACTCTGTTTGCTGGCGGCCCGCGATTGCAAGGAGGAGAGGCAGAACGGGGAGATGTAAACAAGGCATTTCCCTGTTCTGCCTAGAAACATGATGGGGATCTACTGCTCCCAGTGATCGGGAGCCGTGATCTGTCATGTTCTAGTGAGCCCATCACCCCTACAGTTAGAACACATGGAGGGAACACATTTAACCCCTTGATCGCCCCCTAGTATTTAACCTCTTCCCTGCAAGTGACATTTATGCAGTAATCGGTGCCTATTTTTAGCTCTGATTGCTGTATAAATGTCAATGGTCCCAAAATAGTGTAAAAAGTGTCCGATCTGTCCACCGCAATGTTGCAGTCACAATAAAAATCGCAGATCGCCACCATTACTAGAAAAAAAAAATTATTTAAAAAATTTCCATGAATCTATTCCCTTTTTATATTATTTATTTTTTTTTATACCAAAAATATGTAGAATACATATCGGACTAAACTCTGGAAGATATATATATATATATATATATATATATATATATTATACAAATATATATATATATATATATATTATACAAATATATATATTATACAATTTTTTTTGGGTGGGGGATATTTCTAGCAAAACGTTTATATTGAGGTTTTTTTAAATTTTTTAAATTGTTGGTCATTTTTTGTTTTATAGCGCAATAAATTAAAACCACAGAAGTGATCAAATACCACCAAAAGAAAGCTCTATTTGTGGGGGGAAAAAAAGTGTGTCAATTTTGTTTTGGTACAATGTTGCACGATGGCGCAATTGTCAGCGAAACAACTCTGTGCCGTATCGCAAAAAAATGCTCTGGTCAGTAAGGGGGTATATCCTTCTGGGGCTGAAGTGGTTAATAAATTCAGACAGTTCTAAAATTAGGTTTTCATTTTGTCATTTTGGGATACTGAGCTTTTTTGAGAAAAAAAATGAATTTAAATAACAAGTATCAGGCTGTAACATATTTTATAAAATGAACTGTAATAATAGCAACCATGAAAATGGCCAAATCTGAGCAATTCAATAGTTCGCCTAACATTGTGCAAAGTCCAAAGATGAAATGAGCAATGGCTATACACAGATACATGCCGTACATGATAAATTCCAGACTTACTATCCAGTCAAATCATATACTAACAAGTACATAACCATTAATAGAGGTGTTATGGTCCTTCCTTTTCACAAGTAGGTTATTTGTA
This sequence comes from Lithobates pipiens, assembly GCF_037356315.1. NCBI lineage: Eukaryota > Metazoa > Chordata > Amphibia > Anura > Ranidae > Lithobates > Lithobates pipiens. Next base: position 136,135,542 of record NW_027507788.1, on the reverse strand, counting down.
ATATGTGATCAATAGGCTGACCTTTTACTAATGGTTTGTCTGTATAAAACAACAGCCTAACATCTGTGTAGTTAGGTTCTGATGGAAGCTGCCATTCATCAACTCGTACTGCAAGTTTAGCTTTCTGGCTCCATAACTAACACTATATGTGACGAGTCGGGAAATAGCTGCTTCTGCCGGAGGCTAATTACACAGATGTTTGGTTTCATGACCGATTATACATGTTGCAGCATTTTATTATGTTTACTTCAATAATATTACTGCTTTTGTGTTCTGTAGATGTTCAGATTGATCACGTTGCTTTATTGAAGCAGTTTGAGCACTTGGACCCCCAGAACCAGCACACATTTGAGCCTCGGGATTTGGAATTGCTAATCCAGGCTGTAAGTATGACATAGTATTGGGATGTTCCTGTGTGTTTGTTTGTTTTTCTGTTTATTAACAGCACTCTGACTTCCCGATGATAGTGTAACTGCCGTTTTGTTTTTCTTGGTTCAAAATGTTTGTTCAGTACAGAGCAAAGTACATGATGCTTCACATTGTTTAAAATAATATTTAAAAGGATTTGCTAGTTACAAAATCAAAAGGTTAGACTGACAAATGGCAGTGCTCCGTAACTCCAGTAAGGTGTGTTGTTGTGTGTTTTTTTTTTTTGTTTTTTTTTTTATAATTTTACAGTTTTTTTTTTAGACCATATTTGTGTGAATGTTTGTTTACTACGCTTTATCAAAATCAAAATAGGTCTTCGGTCAAGGGGCAATATTCCCTGCTAAAAAGCAACTGTCAGTGAGCACAGTCATTCCCAGTTCCTAAGCAGCATTAATGGTTGACCCATTCTGGCCTACAATACTTTAAAACACAGACAAATACAGCTGGTCTAACATTTAGACTCCTTTTCACACGAGGTGTTTTTCAGGTGCTACAGCGCTAAAAATAGTGCCTGCATAGTGCCTGAAAAAAGCCTCAGCTGCAAACCCAGTGTGAAAGGCCGAGTGCTTTCACACTGGGGCGCTGCGCTGGCAGGGCGTCACAAAAAGTCCTGCCAGCAGCTTTTTTTAAAACAATGGGGCTGCGCCGCTGCAGAGTTAACCCTTTTTCAGCCTCTAGCGTGGGGTAAAAGTGCCCACTAGCGGCCGAATAGCGCCGCTAAAACGTCAGGGGCGGCTCAGTGTGAAAGTGGTCTTGGCTTTTCAGCTCTTGCACGGGATCTCTTGTGAGCTGCAGGATTGTTTTCTATATGGGGGTCTTTTAAATCCACAGCACCATAACATGTCTGGTTGCACCATTGCTTATAATAAAAACCCTCACAATGCTCTTGACATAGTCACAGACGTTCAGAGAACCCTTTTTGATTTTGCTTAGGCTACAAAAGATCTCGAAAACTATGATGCTGCTCGTCACGAAGAGTTCAAACGCTATGAGATGCTGAAGGAACATGAGAGGAGGGAATATCTCAAGTCACTAGATGAAGACAAAAGAAAGATGGAAGAGGCTCACTTTGAGGAGATGAAGAAAAAGCACAGGGAACATCCCAAAGTGAACGTACCTGTAAGTGTGCCAGAGCATATCTTATTCCTGTGTTATCAGCTGTACTTGTAGAAACGAATAACTTTTGACAGTTAAAGTGAATTTGTCATGTTCTTCAATATAATATAGCTAAGCATTACAGATGAAGTAGCGGTACCTTTTACAGACTGCAAGTACCTATGCTTCTTTACAAATTAGTTCATTGGTACCTGTGGAGGACTCTGAGGTCCAGACTTTATCCAAATACTTAAACTCCATCTGTCAGTTGTCAGAGTTTCTACTGTTCAACGAGGCTGTGGTATGACGGAGGGCGGTGCTTAGCATCTACTGTCCGAGGCTGTGACCTACGCCGGTTGAATGATGAGGGCGGTAATTAGCCTCTACTTGGGGAGACCCTATATATTCCCTGGGGCCACAGACCAGTGCTGGTCTGTTCCCTACTTGATGGCAGGCAGCACAAGTTGCACTTAAGGGGGAGAGCAGCGGGGCGAGCAGAGGCGCAATATTGCTCACATCACTGCTGTTGGGTCTGCCTCAATGAGATTCTCGGATCTCTTAGGAGCAGAAACTTGTAATCAACTACACATGTGCTGGTTTCCCACTCTTGCCAGATTCCTTGCAAGGCTGTAGTGCTGGGGAGAGATTTTACTTTTAGTAAGTTCTTTTACTCCATAAAACCCCTACAAATTCTCCTTACAAAGTGACACACTGCATCTAGTGGCTACGGTGACAGGCTACAGTGACCTGCATCTGGTGGGTGCGGTGGCAGGCTACAGTGGCACACTGCATCTGATGGCTGTGGCGGTGGCAGGCTACAGTGGCACACTGCATCTGGTGGCTGTGACAGGCTACAGTGGCACACTGCATCTGATGGCTGTGGCGGTGGCAGGCTACAGTGGCACACTGCATCTGATGGCTGTAGCGGTGGCAGGCTACAGTGACACACTGCATCTGGTGGCTGTGGTGGTGGCAGGCTACAGTGACACACTGCATCTGGTGGCTGTGTTGGCAGGCTACAGTGGCAAGTAACAGTAATTCTGCATTATGGTGAGATTAAATATTTCATTATATATAACAATGTAATTGTATAAATGTTTCAATCATCTTGACACCATATCAACCATGGTATTGGGATGATTGAAGTGTTAACACCCACCCCAAAACAAGCTCCAAGCCATAACTTTCACTTCAAAGCTGAACTATGGGATTAAAAAGCAATTCCTCTTGCAGTAAGTGCCCATCTTTTGTCCAGGGGATTATGAATAAGGTGATAAACTTGCCTCATTCCTTGCTGCTTCCCTCTGCTCTCTCCCACTCTGGAACGTGGGCGAGCCCCTGACATCCTGCATTGCACTGGATGACATGAGAGAGCTGTGACTGGTCAGGCAACGAAGAAAGGAGGCATCAGAGGACCTGTCATATGAAAAGAATGTAGCCTGCCAGAGCAAGGAATGAGGTTAAGTATATTGTTTACATCAGGAGTAGGCAACCTTTGCACTCCAGCTGTAGTGAAACTACAATCCCATCATGTCTCAGCCTCTAGGAGTCATGCCTGTGATTGTCAGGGTCTTGCAATGTCTCATGGGACTTATAGTTTCACCACAGCTGGAGGGCCGAGGTCGCCTACCCTTGGTCTACATCATCAACACCTGGGCTGATGAGTACTTAACCCTTGCAGTGAGGAGGGTTTCTTCCCTAGAGTTCAGTTTTAAAGCACTTTACTCTTGACCAACGCCACAAAAATTCATTAAACCAGGGAACAATGGAGCAACGAGAATTAACTTGGGGTGTAAATTCACCATTTGTGGCCCCATTTGAAAATCCCAGTCTAAATTACATATGAGGTGTGTCCTTTAACCTTCCTAGGTGTCACAGTTTTCCATATATTATGCTAGAAGTACTGACATCTTTGAGGAGAGAGATGGTGGGACAGGCTGCAAGTATCTGTAGTCAGGAGTTTTGAATATCTAATATTCTCAGGTCACCAGGGGGGAGCACAAGTTGTGTTTCAGTTGGAAATATATCTCCAGTGATTCTTGTCTCCTTTTATTATGGCAAATGATAACTAATATCTGTAATCTGTATTTCCATAACTAGGGGAGCAAGGATCAACTGAAAGAGGTCTGGGAGGAGACCGATGGCCTGGATCCTAATGATTTCAACCCCAAAACTTTCTTCAAATTACACGGTAAGGCGGCACTATTTGGGTTAAATTAACGCCCCACCCCACCGCACTCTTGTTGTCTCCGACGTTTACCGGAAGCCACCGGTAGCAGTGGAGAAGATCCGATCCTATCCCCTTAGTAGTATGGAGCCGAGTGAGGGAAAGATGGGCCCCACTTGGCTCCATAAGATTGGACGACAGAAGCAACGTCAAACGTCACTTATTTTTCTATTGCATTTAAGTGTAAATGTGAGATCTGAGGTCTTTTTTGACCCCACATCTCACATTGAAAAGGTCCTGTCATGCTTTTCATCTATTACAAGGGATGTTTACATTCTTTATAATAGGAATAAAAGTGACCCAAAACAGTTTTTTTTTTTTTTTTAAAAGGACAGTGTAAAAAAAAAAAAAAATCTTTTAAAGTGCCCTGAGCTCTTGCGCAGAAGCAAATGCATACCTAAGTTGCGCCCGCATACGAAAACTGTGTTCAAAACACATGTGAGGTATCGCCTTGATCGTTAGAGCGAGAGCAATAATTCTGTCAAAAGATCTCCTCTAACTCAAAACTGGTAACCTGTAGAAATTTTTAAATGTCACCTATGGAGATTTTTTAAGGGTCAAAGTTTGTTCCCATTCCACGAGCGGCGCAATTTTGAAGTGTGACATATTGGGTATCAATTTACTCGGCGTAACATTATCTTTTGTGATATAACAAAAAAAAAAATTGGGCTAACATTCCTTTTGTCTTTTTAATTCAAAAAAGTGTCTTTTTTTTCCCCCAAAAATTGTACTTGTAAGACCTCTGCGCAAATAACGATGTGACAGAAAGTATTGCAACGACCGCCATTTTATTCTCTAGGGCAGTGTTTCTCAACTCCAGTCCTCAAGGCACCCTAACAGGTCATGTTTGCAGGATTTCCCTCAGATGAATTGGCTGTGGTAATTACTAAGACAATGAAACTGATGGAATCACCTGTGCAAAATAGGAAAGCATGAAAACATGACCTGTTGGGGCGCCTTGAGGACTAGAGTTGAGAAACGCTGTTCTAGGGTGTCTGAAAAAAATGTATATAATCTTTGGGGGTTCTAAGTAATTTACATGTTAAAATCTGTTATGTGTTTTGGTTTTTTTGTAGCTAGAAAAAAACAAGTTTGAAAAATAGGCCTGGTCCTTAAGTGGTTAAAATTGTGTGCGCCCGTGCAATGGCGACAAACTACGTACATTTTATTATACATAGGTGGCACTTTAACATTCTTCACAGGCTACCACTTTAGATGTAAACAGGAGGTCTGGTGCTAGAATTACTGCCTTTGATCTGACTTTGGCAGTGATGCCTCACATGTGTGGTGCAATCGTGCACGCATGGTGGCCTGACACATGAGTTCGCCTTTGTGCATGGGGGAGGACGGGGGGCTTTAAAAATGTTTTATTTTTATTTTTTTTATTTTTTTACACTGTCCCTTTTTAAAAAAAATAAAAAATGTAATCTGGAAAAGATAAAATGGCTCATTGTTTCCAGTTTCTTAGACCATACGGTCAGCCAACGGAACTGCCAACTGCACTCTCTGGTTCGCTGGTGAGACGAGAGAGCCGCTGGAGGCATCTTTCCCGTATAATGAGTCAAGTAATACACTTCTTGCTTAGGTTGTCTCCATTCCACTGGAGGCCTTGGACAGCAGCATTGTCAGTCGGGGGAGAGGGTAGTGTTAGATGAGCTCACAGATTTAGATGAACTTGACAAACTGATTTACAGCGGAACTCCCAGCTAACAACATGTTTTTTTTTTTTTTTTTTTTTTAAGGCCTCATGCACACTGGACATTTTTACAGCTGCTGTTTTTGGCTTCAGGTGTGTGTGTGTGTGTGTGTGTGTGTGTGTGTGTGTTTTTTTCTCTGCAGTAAACTCTCCAGCATATTATCCTTTGTGTCCATGCACTAGGCTGTTATCAGCAGTTTTGGCAGGGGCATTTTCTAGCTGAAAACCCCCCCAGAACTAGCGGGTTTTGATGAGTTTTGCAGCTGTAAAACAGCTCTAAGAACCCATACGAACTATTAGATGTTCTGCAGAGTTTTGTCTTCAGATTTACCAAAACCATATAATATGAGGTCAAACCTTAAGAGTTTCAATTTATATACAATCAGGCAGGCCTGTGCACTACATGGTTTTGGTAAATCTGAAGACAAAAATCTGCATAAAATCTAATAGTGTGTATGGGGCTTTACTCTGTCAAAAGCTGAAAAAAGCGGCCATTCTGCGCTTATCAGCGCGTTTGAGCCATAAGCTTTTATGGGAATATAGTTTTGCTTAAAAGTTACTAAAAAAAACATTGAAAAATCACTCTACAGCTTTCTACACCTAACATTGCTGGCTTTTTTTTTTTATAACGTCCAATGTGCATAAGTCCTAACGGTTGCAGCAAATGTTTTTTTTTTTTTTTTTTTTTTTTTTTCTCCTTTTGGGTTAAAGGTTTTACATGAATGAATAAAAGCTGCCCATCCGAAGCACAGCTGTCATTGATTGTCTTTACCCTCGTACTGACACTTTTGCTGTACAGCTTAAATGTTTATAAATAATAGACTTACTGGCAGGATCACCAAGTAAAACTAAAGGGGGAGGGGCACCAAAAGAATAAAAAATGAATGCAGCCATCACATCTAAGAAATTGCTAAGATGTGGCTGTTATTAATCTTTGCTCTGTATGTTTATTTGACAGATACTAATGGAGATGGCATTCTGGATGAACAAGAACTAGAGGCCCTGTTTACAAAGGAGGTACATTCAGTTCTGCACTTATATTACCATGGAAATGCAGATTTCCATATAAAACTAGTTCTCTTAATGATATGTGGCCTTCATAGGAGATCTGCACACTTACCTGACTTTTTATGTAGCAAAAGAGTGCAATTATTAACCATCTTTTGTTCATAAACATTTCTTGGTAATTCAAAGATTTAGTCACATTCATTAACTGTTCCTCAGGACTGGTTGTGCTTTATGGACAAAATACATTGATTACAGTCTGAATATCTAAGGGGAGTTTGGCCAACACATCATAACATCCTAGCGTCTTTGGGTACAAGGGAAGCACAAGTACACTATATACAGCTCACTGCCAGCAACCTGTCAAAATCAATGGCAGGCTCCGATACAGAACTTGATGTTATGAGTGATACTTGTGTTTGATTTTCACAGACTGCTGGCAGGGGGCTGTATTTTGCATCTGTGCTTCCCTTACACCCAAAAACAAATTTCATGGTGTGCAGGGCAAACTGCCCATGTACATGAGCTAAAGGATATGATTTTGTTTTTTTAACAAAACATCCTTATTTTGTTTTGCATAATCTAGTACATTTTTGACTGATATTGTATATGATTTCAAAACTCATTTAACGAATTATCATAATTTTATAGTACAGAACATAGGCTTGATATTCCTAGACCTTTGTGTTACGGTCTGGTACCCTCAAGTGATTGAACACTGGCAAAGGTTTTGAAGACATGCCCCCTGAGCATCCCTTATAATCCTACCTAACTTAGTGAGCCCATGAGGTTTTTATTTTGCTAGTGTCCTAACTAAGGTGATGGACCTCTGCTCTTCTCTTTGATGACGAAATCACTCTTAACATGGTCAGAGTCCTCAAAGCTACAGCTTTTATCAGGAAGATGACCCCTTTTCGTCTTGCCCTCTGGACCTCAGAAGAAGCACCCTGCTTTTAAGATCTACCAGCATACTTTTGTGGATAAGTCCACTAAGTCAAGAGCTTGTGCCCTAAAGGACAAAGCACCACCTGCACTGTATGTTCTCATTCTCCCAGATAATTTATAAGTTTCCTAAGCATTCAGACATAGAGTCCCTCTTGCCCAGCTTTGTAAGGCTGCTAACTTGTCTTCTGTTCGTACCTTTCAAAGTTCTACCAGGTGAACGTCCAATCGTCTGTGGATACTGCAGCAATCTGAGCTGGGTCTAGTAACCCTTGTTTTTGTTGGGCATCCTATTCATTGCTTGGGGACCTTCCAGAGTCTAAGAATATCAAGCCTATGTCTTGTACTGTACAACTTAAGATAAAATAAATTTTTGACTTGCTTGTAAATGAACACTCGCTACTCTGTTCCTATGTTACTGTGTATTGTTTGCTATAAAACTGAGGACTTGTAGAGTATGATAGCGTTAAAGAGAGATGCCTAGTTGGGTGTGTCTTCAAAAGCTTTGCCCATGCTCAAGCTCCTGAGGGTACCAGGCTATAACCCACAGTCTATGAATATCAAGAATGTGTCCTGTACTTTATTCCACAATATGGAATATACAGGTAAGCCAAAATTCCTCTTTTTTTTTTTTTTTTTTGACCACGTGCAAGCTGATTGTTGGATTGTTGGATTTTTATTTATTTTTTGTTCTGCAACAACCCCCCCCCCCTTAAAACTACATAGGGTTCAGAGAGGATGTTTCTGAGTCGGTGAACATCACGCTGAATAAAATTGTGTATGCATTTCTGATGATCTAGAATTGTAATGACACTTTTTTTTTACCCATTACCTTATTGACACAATTTATACCTACCCAAGATCTCCATTTACTGCTCTCCATTAACATGCGGCATGCAGGTTTTCCTTCTGAGGCACCTTCAAAGCACAAAACATTTTCTTTGCAACAATTACCGCACTTTTTGCGTTTCAAAAATGAAGTATGTGGATACTTTGCCAATACAGGTGCTCTTTAAACATTGTGCTGAGTATAATGTAATACTGTAATATGTGCAAAGCTCCAAAGATTAAATCACTTGTGACACTTTTTTTAAATTATTATTTTTATTTTACATAGCTGGAGAAGGTCTATGATCCAAAGAATGCAGAAGATGACATGATGGAGATGGAAGAAGAGAGGCTGCGCATGCGAGAGCACGTCATGAAAAATGTAAACGCCTTTCCTGATATTTTAAGGCTAGCTTAACCATAAATATTTCCGTTTTTACTTTGGGTTACACTTAAGTTTTATACTGCAGGCAGCTTACAGAAGGATTGGCCACTGGCAAACAAAAAAAAAAATTTTTTTTGCCTGGGATAACACCTTTTAGTACCACCAGTATGCCTCTGTTTTTTCCTAGTGTCTATTTTATTTTTCTTTGCTTATTTAAGCTACGTATTTTCTATCAATTATTTTTTCGTTTCATCTCTTAGCTGCAGGAGCCTTCTTTACTTGCAGCATCCCAGCACAATTGTATTTAGTCTTGTCTTCCTGTGACCAGACCCTGCTGGATCAGACATCATTAAGCGAGTGTGGATTTACCCTCAGGCACTAGTCATTGCTTGAGCACTTTCCAGACTGGTTTTAGCTAAGTTAGCTGCAGAGCTCCTTTCAGGTCCAGAACTACTAGCATTGTCTCTGCGCTTGGTTTGTCGAGAGGGCTATTCAGGCTGAGTCCCAGGAGCATCCTTATTTTATTATTTACTGGGTGCCTGCATTGTATCCCACTTTTTTGTTTTTCTCTCTGCTGGCTGACTGAATAAGGGGATAACGCTGGAACTATGCAGACGTCATTCCTCTAGGTGGAGTGTCATGTGTGCTCTATGCTCTTCTTCTTTCTCCTCCAAGAGCCATGTGGAATTTTGATCTCTGATTTGTTCCTACTGGCTGCCTGCAGTGATGCAACGACTCTGAAGTTATGAGCATTGTCTACTAGTTGCTAGCTGCCTAGGAATCTATGAGTGCTTGAGGTATAGACTCCAAACTTGAGACAACATGCTTTCCACACCTGTGACTGAAACATGTCTGATTGTAGACACTGTGGGGACAGTCTGGCTTTGATGTCAGGGAAGTCCTTTCTCCCAATGTTTTGGAAGATTGTGATGACGAAGTGCCTGTTAGGCTGAAGGGGATTCCTGGGCACTCTGTGCTTGCAGGGGACTTTGATTTTTATTGTAATCTCATGTCTCAGTCAACATACTGGAGCTTTGGGCAATGTGTATAGCATTGGAGTGACTTGATTCAGTCAGACAATGGCATAACGGTGGCATTCACCAATCAGGGCGGAAAAAGAGGTCATTCTGCCGCAAAAGAGGGTGAATATTGTCAGCTATGGAAAACTAGTGGACAGATTTTCTCAGCCAGCAGTATTTGAACTTGGAAGAGTGGTCTCTGTACTCAGAAGTATTCCAAGACGTGTTACACAGGTAAAGGATGCCAGATAGATAACTTGGCCCCCAGATTCAACAACCGACTGGACAGATTTGAATCCGGGTTCAAGGATTCTCTGGCAGAAGCAGTGGATGTTCAGTGGTATGGGTATACCCCAATTTATACCTTTCTTCACTAGAAGCTTCCTCAACTTACTGGATTGAGATGAAAAACATTCTGCTGGTTCTTAAAGCCCCAGATTGGCCCAGGAGATCATGGTACACTGCACCTTCAAGAATTGCCTCTCTGCTCTTGCCGTTCTTTGGTATAGATGGTGGCTCCCCACTGTCTGAGCAAGAACTTTATGCAAGGGGTGTCCCATGTAGCTTGCCTGGTCAAATCCCGTCTCCTTGGGATCTGAATCTTGCACCTTCTGGTGCTTTAGAAGTCCCATATGAACCCATAAGGGACATTTCCCTCTCTGCTCTGACTAGACAAGTGTTTGAACTAGCAGCTTTATCCTGCAAGGAACCCTTTTTGGTCCTATATAGGGACAATGGTTTTAAGGCCTAGGCCTACTTCCTTCCTTAAGCCTAGTACACACTAGTCATTTTTCGTTCAACCCAGCAGGACATGAATGAAAAAAAAAAACTGACATCTCAGGAGTAGCCACCATACTAACCATCCAGCATTAGTACAGCAAGCTCCGCTGCTGTGCTATTGTGTTCCGATGGGGATGGCCGATGCTGCCTGAAATTCCGCCCATGTGTACTAGGCTTTAGGTGGTCTCTGCCTTTTACCATAGGGCATTTCCTCTGTGTCAAGCTTCAGTTCACATGAAAGAGAGATTTCTCTACACTGTCTGAATGTTGCATAGTTAATCCATATACTTCAACCATGTGGTTTGGGCTGTTCAAGTTTTAATCCTTTGCCACTTTTTCCTCCTAAAAGACCATTTCTCTTTTTGTGTATCCGGATGGACCCAGATCACGCGCCCCAGTTTTCTAGTTCCGCCATTTACATTTTTAGAGACATGTGGCTGATGGGGGATTTATCCCAAAGCGTCCCACCTAAAACCTAAATATAAGGTTTTTGGGGATTCTGCCTTGAAATAGGAACTGAATCTCCTGTTGTTTTGTTATTGCATGGAAGCAAAAAGGGAAAAATATGCATAACGATTTATTATTACTATATAGGATTTATATAGCTTCAACAGTTTGCACAGCGATTTACAAAATAAGGAGACTGTACAGTTACACCACAATTCAATACAAAAGGGTTCAGAGAACCCTGCACATGAGCATTTATCATCTAAAATAGGGTCATGCGATAGAAAAGGTGATAACTGTGAGGTATGATTGCCCCCAATGGAGTCCTCCTTATTTTATCAGGGGTGATATGCAGAACCTATTGACAACGACAAAGATCTAAATACTATTTGAGGCAACATTGCTTGACGATAAAGCAAAATATTCTCCCTCTCCACCTTGAAACTGCAGATCAAAGTATTCATGCGCCTATTGCACAGATATCATATAAAGCCAATGATATGGGAGCCTCCATGTGCAGTTGATGATGTTAACATGCCGAAGTTAATTTCGGTATCCACCATTTTATCCGAACATGCACAGGATTAGTGCCCTAATACAATATGTGCTGGACGTGGAGAAGTGCAATCTGGTTGTACTCTACAGGTTACCTTTCATTTGAATTGTAGGCAATCAAACATTTTGTGAAGAGTGAAGGATGCTAGTTGTTGGCTGTTTAAAATGCTCTCGTTGAGTAGCAGATCAGCAATTCACACAATAGCTTATATATGATGCAAAGATACAATGCAGCACTGTACAGAGAACATAAGACCATTCACATCTGGTGCTTACACTCCTACCGGTTGTAGATGGAGCCCTGTTGGTAAATGAAACCATGCTTCTAGATGAGGACTTCACTTTAATTATAAGTATGATTAAGGTGACAGAATATCAATTGTCTTCTTTCAGGTGGATACAAATCAAGATCGCCTGGTAACACTGGAGGAGTTCCTGAAATCCACAGAGACCAAGGACTTCAATAACCCCAATGAGGACTGGCAGGTAAGAAATTGGACAATATGGAAGGGAAAGTTCAGTTCACCACATAAAAAGATCTCATGCGGCCACCCTGTATGTTATTTAACTGTAAATTACTTAACCTCCATGGTCTGTGCAAGAGGCGGCAGTTCTTAGCGGTAATAGAGCTCTAAGGTGTAAGCTAATATTCCTCAAAATTTACATGAATGGTAATACTTTTAAATCCGTTACAAGGACTGTTTGAAACCAATATAACAATACAGACCATATTGTCACTTCTGGAAGGCTATTATTTATTCCTGGTGGCACTGCATAAACAGGTACCATAAACGAAAGAAAAAAAGCATACACAGCGCCAATACCCTGTCAGGTGATGTTGAAGTAAGATTGATGCAGCAGTACAATTAGCCAGTGAAAGCTAGCATAGGTACTAAAAGAACGAAGGGAAGATGGTGCAAAAACATTCACTAATAAAGCAAAAAAAAATAGGGCAACAAAGTCAATGAATAAACGTAAAGCCAAAGTAAAAAAAAAAGTCAAAATGAAAAGAAAAACACTGAAGTCCGCTGTGACTTGATTATCAAAGAGTCACTGGAAATAAGCAGCAGAGTTCCACACTGATCCAACTAAAGTCACAAAAAAAAAATATCTCCATCGCTATCATCTCTTCTCTCCATCTATTGATATATGTATTTATCAACCATACAGAATATATCTAATTAAAAGAAAAATAGTCACGTTATTGCATAAAAATTAAGGAAGATCCTCTTATATTTAAACATATGCTCATCTGTGTGTGGAGAGAGGATCCCGGATGGCTTGGTGGATCTTCTTGCTGGGGAGAAAGCCGGTGTATAGACGGGACTACCAGGGGGATATGTGTGCAAGCAACTGTCAGTATCCACAAGCAATCCTTCTAGGATACTCTCTGCACACACGGATGAGTAAATGTGAGAGGACATTTATTTTTGTACAATAAAATGACTAGTTTCCTTTTTATCATTTTTTTTTTATTATTTGGTTCCTTTTTTGGCTCCTCTTTTGTCTGCTTCTTTAGCACACTATGGCCCCTGTTGTACTCATATATATGCCATGTTGTGACTTTAGTTGGATCTGTGTGGACTTGGGCTGCTTATTTCCAGCGACTTATTTTCCTCTTTAATGCACAAATCACAATGGACGCCAGTGTTTTTGGTTATGTTTAATTTTGATCTTTTGTGTGTGTGTATGTGTGTGTGTGTGTGTGTGTGTGTTTATTTTTTTGTATTTTATTTATTTATTTATTTTTTTGCATATATATATATATATATATATATATATATATATATATATATATATATATATATATATATATATATATATATATATATATATATATATATATATATATATATATATATATATATAATATTATACACACACACTTTTTTTTTTTTTTTGCAATTTTCAGCATTTCTATTCGTGAAGGTTTTTTGCACTGTCTTCCCTTAGTTCTTTTACTGCATAAACAAGGAGTATTTAATATAAAAGTAGCTGTCACTGAGAAATGACAGGATATGTAATGGTAATAAAAATGGTCATTCTTGTGTGTTTTTTTTTTTTTTTTTTTTTTAATCCCTTTTTATTCAGACTGTGGAGGAAACCCAGATTTACACTGAAGATGAATTGCAGCGATTTGAGCAGGATTTGGTTGCCCAGGAAACTGCTTTAAATCAAAAAGCAGAGGAACTACGCAAAGAACACGAGGCTCTTCAGCAGAGGAAGCTAGAGCTGGATGTTCAGAAGAAGGAATATCAGCAGGTAAAGGACTTGCGCCCGTGGGGGCGTTATTTGCACTGAAGCTGTTTATATAGAGTCTCATATGAATTTGATTGCCCTTAATGAGAAGTTTATAGAAATGCTGCGATCTTGCACAACAGGTATCTGTTATAATACCTATCTATCTGATCTAGGTTGTGTCAGCACAGCTGATTCTAGATAAGGGCTTAAAGTGATACTAAAGTCTCCTTTTCTTTCTTTCTTTTTTTTTTTTTTTTTTTTTTCTTTTTTCTTTTTTTTTTTTTTTTTTAAGTTAAACATAACAAAGCTGTTATACTTGGCTGCTCTGTGTAGTGGGTTTGCACAGAGCAGCCTTTCGGCTCTCCTGGCCCCTCCCACCTGCTGAGTGCCCCCACAGCAAGCAGCTTGCTAGGGGGGCACCCAAGCTGAGTCATAGCTCCCTGTATCCATTTAGACACGGACCTTTCTCTTCTCATCAAAATTCTGTCTTTTTACAATCAATGTGTTTCCTGTAGAAACCTATAGCATTCATAACTGCAAATCATTAACGCTGAAGTTTAGGTATGCATGTATCATACCTGGAATACAATACAGACGCCATTAAAAGAACACTTTTTGGCTTTTCTTGATGAACGTAAAGCACTGCGATTTAGATGAGGTGAAGATTTAATAAAGCCTAGTACGCATGGGCCAAATGTCAGGCGGCATCCACCAGTTCAGTAGAAACTGGCCAACATTCGGCCTGTGTGTACTGCAGCCAGTCTGACAGAAGCTGGGCATTCGGGCTGGCTTCTGTCAAAGGGGTATGGCCGAAAAAGGTTTGCCGACCGCCTCCTGGTCAAATGGCTGAGAGCGTTGACCGGAGTGGTGTGTACTAGGCTTTATCCTCCTCGTTCAATTGGAGAACGCTTTGCATTCTTTAAGGAAATAAGCAAGCAGGGCAGCCGCTGAGCGCAGGACCCAGAAGCTAGCAGCTATCGCTTTAGTAGTGGTCAAAGATAATCTAAAGTCCCTGCTCAATGATTTAAGATAAATCTTCCCATAATTAAGCAGCTAACCAAAATTTATAAATACAAAAAATATTATAATAAAATAATAGTGCAGCACTCTAGTAAAGTAAAAAACTGACGAAAAAATAAAAAATGTCATCACATAGACATGCAGCTGCATTTCCTAATCCATTTCGTGTAACGTGATGCGGTTATGAGATGCGCTCGAAAGGTGCGGCTATATTTATATATAATATATATATATATTTATATTGTAGCACACAAATATATTGTTTATAAGTTTTATAACTTTTTTTTATTTTATTTTTTATAAAGCATTTTTTACAGTTTGTGTTTGCTAAATGAGTGGTTCCTCATTTGAAAATATATATTTTTTTTCTCTTTTTTTTTTTTTACTTAAAGTGCTGCACTTTTTTTTTTTGTATTTATAAACTTTTGTCGTGGTGCGTACAACAGTGATTTCCAGCTTTCAGGGTGATATTCCAGGTATGATGCATGCATATGGCCAGCGCAACTATCCAAAAATATGCGTACCTAAACTTCAGCTTTAAAGTGACTATTAATGACTAGTAAAAAAAGAAAAAAAAAAAAAGGTCCCTGCAAATAAAATAATTAATAACCGTCCCACTGTTTTCTGTGTCAGTCTTCACTCTTGAAGAACTAAAGCTGCCTTTACCACTTTCATATTGGGCCATTCTCATATGATGTCCGCAGGAACGCTCTGCCATCCCGGGCGGGTGTCATATGGCGTCCTCTGCTTCTCGCCGCTACTGATGACCTCCGGGGGCTCGCAGCATGGCAATCGAGGTTGAGGCGTGTCCCTCGGACACAGCCCATCCCAGACTCGTGTAAAGAGCCAATAAAATTTTGTCTTTACCACATCACCTGCTGTGTCCCATCACAGCCAGTCATGTGCATGGCACTCCTGCACGATCGGGAACGAGGCTTGTCACCCAGACACAGCCCATCCACGATCTCGGTAAAGAGCCAATGAAATTGTGTTAGAAATATCATATATAAATTGACAACTTTGTGTTAAAAAAATAAAAGTAATTTTCTTTCAACGTTTTCCGAAGACTTGTTGAAAAAAATGAATCATTCAAAAGACTCCATAATGCCTCATGTAATATACGTTGGGGTGTTTTTTCTTTCCAAAATTGGGTCATTTTGTGGGTAATTCCATCGTCCTGGTGCTCCAGGGCCTTAAAAAGAGTGATAGGTTATTCAGAAATTTTATGTGTAATTTATGCTCCTAGGACATGTGACTGTGCTCCCGGCATGTTGGACCTCTCTGTGGCCAGGCTGTGAAAAAGTCTCACATGTGGTATCGCCATACTCTGGAGGAGTAGCAGAATGTATTTTGGGATGTAATTGGGAGTATGCATATGCCGTTTGTGAGAAATAACTTATGACAATTTTGGGTAAAACAATAATTAATTAAATCCTTTTTAATTTTCGCAAGAATTGTGGGAAGAAATTACAACTTCAAAAAAACTCACCATGCCTCTTACTAAATACCTCGGACTGTCTACTTTTCAAAAAGGGGTCGTTTGGGGGGTATTTGTACTTTCCTGACATTTTAGGGCCTCAAATAAGAGAAGCCGTCAGTGCATCAGGTGTGATCAATTTTCAATGATTGGTACCATAGCTTGTAGACTCTAACTTTCACACAGACCAAGTAATTTACACTTATTTGGGTTATTTTTACCAACTGTAGCAGTATAAATTTTGGCCCAAATTTATGAACAAAAATTACTTATTTGCAAAATTTTATTATAGAAACTAAAAAAAAGTTGTTTTTTTTTTGTTTTTTTTATTATTATTTTTTTCACTTATGTCGCAAAAAATAAACCCAGTGGTGATTAAATACCACCAGAAGAAAGCTCTATTTTTTGTGAAAAAAATAATATATATGTTTGGGTACAGTGTTTGTATGACTGAGTAATTGGCATTCAAAGTGCAAGAGCACTGAAAATTGGTCTGGGCAGGAAGGGTGTATAAGTGCCCTGTATTGAAGTGGTTAAAAAACGCCTGTTTGTCAGGCAGTACTGCCTTCAAATGCAAACAATTTCCATAAATGAGGTCACACTGTAACCGCGTGCAGTGCATGTGGTTGTTGCACTGTGGTGCAGGCTTTTTAGGGTTATAGCAAGGCATCAAGGTGGTGACGTCTGTAAGCCGCCCTCTGAAAAGCAATTCACCGTAGATTGCTTTCAGACAGACAACAAGAGCTGCTGCCCATGTGAATGAGCCCTAAGGAACTATTCTTGTATCTTTCACAGTAAATGGTATGATCCATTTATATTTGTAGAAGTAGTGTAACATGCCGTAAACATCTGGTGGTCCTGCTTCTCCACTTGAGAAGGAAAGGGTCTCCTGTCGTCGTATCCATGCAATTGTGGTCAATTCGCATTCCTCCTTCTCTGAATCCTACAGGACACTGTTCTGAAGCATGACATACTTGTAATCCCATAGAAGCCTGTGACATGCCCCCGGTCATTCCAGCTTATATTGATTGATGGCGGCACCTGGCTAGGTTTTGTGGCCATTGACCTAAGCGCTCGCCCAGCAGTCACACCCCCCTCGTTTTTTTTTTTTTTTTTTTTTTTTTTTTTATTTATTTTTTTAACAGTAATTTTAGTCTTTTCTTACAGATATTGAATACAAGTGATGTGATTGCCTGATTCAGCAGAATGTATAATTCTTGATTTCTGTCCCTTGCGCAGAGCACTTATTTTTTTCAATAGTGTTAAAGTTGCTTTGTGTAGCTTCCCTCTTCTGTGAGTACAAAGAGCAAGAGAAATAAATATAGATTTCAGACATCTGCCATCTTTGTTGTTTCACTATACATGTAGATTGTTTAACCGATATTTCAAAGACATTAACCTGCTTCTTATTTGCCAGGCGGTCGTTCAGATGGAACAGCATAAGGCTCAGCAAGTTGGAGCAGTTGCAGCACAAGCTGTTGGCCCCAATGGAGAGCTCAAGTTTCAGGCACAAGTACAAGAAGTAGCCGGTGAAAAAGGTAAAGATTATAGAGAAGAATATCCACTTGTTTTTAGTCCTTTTTTTTTTATTTATTTATTTTTTTTTTTATTAGTCTGTCCTGCTCTATCCAAAAATGGCTGGAGTTCTACTTTAATCTTATTTTAGTGATATGTTTGCAGTTTTACTGGTCCTGTTTATTATGATAGCATGATATTAATGTACTACATTCAGGCCTTGTTCACACCATGGTGCAGAGACGTCAGTTTTTCTACACACGTTCTGCAAGGGCACAAAAAAAATTGCTCTCTATGTGCCCTGTTCACACCCCAAAACTGGTATCGCATGCAGGTTTTTTCTGCATGGGGGGGGGGGGGGGAACTGACATGATATCAACATTGGTGTGAATAGGGCACATAACTGACGCACCCTTAAAGTGGTTGGAAAGGCTAAAGATTTTTTTTTATCTTCATGAATTCTATGCATGAAGGTAAAAAACCTTCCATGTGCTGCTGCTCACCCTTATACTCGCCTAAGTCCCCTCTTGATCCAACGATGTGCATGGAAGCCTCGGCTGTCCCGGGTCTCTCTCTCCTCATTGGCTGAGACAGGAGCAGTTGGGTCCCACTGTTGTCAATCGCAGCCAATGAGTGGGGGCCAAGCAACAGCTCTGTCTTATGGGCGCATAGAGTGGGCTTGGGGGTGAGAACGCTAGCAGCTTGTTTTTGGGGGAAGGAAGGGGGGGGCCAAGAAGAAGGGGATTGAGGCGGCTCTGTCCAAACCTACTGCAAAGTCGGTAACTGTAACATGCTTGTTTTTTTTTTTGTTTTTTTTTTTAAGAAGAACCTTCAATATCACTTTAACCACTTGAGACCCGCGCTATAGCCGAATGACGGCTACAGCGCAGATCTCCTTTTCCGGGACTAAGTCTATTGACGTAGTCCCGTGCACGAGCGGCCTGCGCGCCCCCTGAGAGGCGCGCGCGGCGCGCTCTGTGATCAGCGAGTCTATGAGACTCGCCTGATCACCGATCCGTGCAAGGGGTCGATCCCAACCCCTTATCACGTGATCAGCTGTCAGCCAATGACAGCTGATCATGTGATATAACGGAGCCGGTAATTGGCTGCTATTATTCAGCGCGAGGAGAAAAAAAAAGCCGATCACCGGCGGCTGTGATCGGGACATCAGTCCTGATCACGGTCAGCCCCTGCCAGTGCCCACCTGCCCCCTGCCAGTGCCCACCTGCCCCCTCATAACTATACATAATAAAAAATTAGTGCCCCCGTCAGTGCCACCCAGCAGTGCCCACAGTGCCACCCAGAAGTGCCCACAATCTGCCTCAACAAAGGTGCCACATATTCGTGCCCAGCAGTGCCTCCCATCAGTGCCCAGCAGTGCCACCTATCAGAGCCACCTATCAGTGCCCATCAGTCCCATCTATCAGTGGTACCTATCAGTGCCCATCCGTGTCACCCATCTTATCTGTGCCCATCTTTGCCCATCAGTGCCGCCTTATCTGTGCCCATCGGTGCCGCCTTATCTGTGCCTATTAGTGCCGTCTTAACTATGCCTATCAGTGCCCACCAATGCAGCCTATCAGTGCCGCCTCATCAGCGCACTTCAATGAAGGAGAAAAATGACCTGTTTGCAAAATTTTATAACAAACTATTAAACATGATTTTATTTTTATTTTTTTTTTATTTATTTTTTTTTTGCATCTTTTTTTGTTTGTTTAGCAAAAAATAAAACTCCCAGAAAAAAAAAAAATGACAGAAAAACACTCGTAGTTTTTTTGTGGCAGCTTTTAGCAGCAGTTAGGAGCATTCAGCTTTTTCTCTGCCAGCAAATGGCTACCATAAATGCAAAAAAAATATGTTTTAATTTCTGCTCCTAGAATGTGACACTTAAAAAATGCAGATTTTTCTGTAAAGGTGAACTTACCCTTTAAAATTACAATATTGGTAAAGAAATGCAAAAAAAAAAATTTCCATCCTAGTAAGTAGGTAGGTATGTTTTTTTTTACAGGCTGCTTTTAAATGCTTAATTGTACAATTGAAGACTGGTGTATCTTTATTAAAAAAAATAAAAGTATCAGTTGAGAAGTCCAACATTTCCTTCCTCTGTTTTGATACTTTTTATGTATACTTTTATAGACCCCATAATGCACACCATTGTTCTTGATAAGAAATGTTAGTTACCAGACATTGACAGTGAGCTGTTGTTTTGCAGTCAATCCAGAAGCACAGCAAGGCTCAGTAATTCACCCAGCACCACCGGGAGATGCACCACATCCAGGAGACAAAGCACCCGAGACTCCCCAGGAGACGCATGTACAAAACCAGCAATAAGAGTCCAGAGACCCCCAGGATGGAGAATGCATCAGGGAAGCAAGTAGTGTTGACCTCTATCTTAGCTTCTGCCCTTATGTATCCCCTCTGAAGATCAGTCAAGGGATGTGCAATCGCCCTCTGGGAAAATCTCTCACATTGGGAATCAGGCTTCTTGTTTTCAAAAAACAAACTTACAAATAAAAAAAAAAAATAATAAAAACTGTGGGGAATTGGGCAGGTTTAAACTCAGAAACATTCTTTCTGTTACCATCTGGGCTGCTTATTTATTTAGCTCTGACCTTCCACCGGGATGTTGTTCATGCAGTTTGGAATGATCATGAAGATCAATAACTCTGTGTCAAAAATTGGTGTATGTAGCATCTTCCATAGGAAATGTATAATGTTCTGTCTGGCTGTAACTGCACCTGGTACCCATAGATATATCAACCACCTACCCCCTACCCTTTTTTTTTTTTTTTTTTTTTTTTTTTTTTTTAAAGTTTTATTGATAATTCTGCACTTGAGTGAAGTGTTTGCCAATGGCAGTGCCTGAATGACAAAAGTAATTGGTGAAACAGTAGCCAAATAGTTTTTCTGATTTAGGCAGGTAGACCCCCCACAGCAACCTTATAAACTGTAAGGTGCATTTAGTGCTTAGTGGATTCACTTTTGACCATAGTATTTTACAGACCATTGCAGTACTAGATGTCGCAAGAAGTTGAAAATACATGCGAGACCTGGAATTTCACCTACATTTGGTACAAACTAGGGCTTAGGCCTATGCTAAACACTCTTCTTTAAGGAGTTCAATCTTGCTGTGAAAATTGGTAGCAATTGCTTGTCTTGATTGATTACTGCTTATTTCAAACAGATGGTTCCCTGTGGTGTAACTACACAGGCACCATGTAGTAGTGATTGATCGCACGATGCTCTAGCAGTGTGCAATTAATTGCTAATGCATTCTGCTTGTCTAAGGATTGCTTGCTGGCAATTTTAGCAATGTAGTTGAGCTGCCACAAAGGGCTGTGTATCATGAGCTTAAGGAGGAGTTTAGGAATCGGCATTCCACTGCACCTTACGACCACGGATGTAACAAGGAGGTGGCTTTTTTTCCAGTTAAAATTGAAAGGTAATTCTAAACAAAAGCTGTCACTGATCCAGTCTTGTCTATGTAGCAACGTGACAGGATTCCTTGGTGACGATCAGATTTCACCTGCAAGTAATGTTACGCCCTGCTAATACAATGACATTCAAAGCAAACATGTACTTTGCCCAGGCTAGTAACAGGTTCACCACAGATGAGGTACCTCTCCCTGCCTATACTGCCTGCCAGCACCCATGCTGCCAGAGTCCCCTGAAATGGGGGAGCACGTAACATATGACTTGATGGTCTGTTGAGATTATCCAGAACATAATCAGATGCCAGCAGTAAGATTCGGGCACTGGAGAATCTGGGCTACTGGGAAATGCAGTCCATCAACATGATGTCCAGGAAGGAAATGCAATTGAAACAATTTTATTTCAGATGTAATTTTAAAGATTTCTTTTTCACCTAATAAATATAATTTTGAAACCATCTGTGCCATTTACTGTGTGCTGAATAATGTAAATCAACCAGTTTAGAAAGTTAAATGGATGTAAACCCTAACATATACCCAGTGAAGCGAACAGCCTCAGATGATACACAGGGACACATTCTTTAGAAAGTTTCTTCCTGTTTCAGCGGTGGGAGGTGTCTAGGCATACACTGTGTCTGAGCTGATTGGTGAAAAGGCTTACACCCCCCCCCCCCCCCAACACATAGGCAGAGGAACAAAGAAACTCGCAGAGCTGTGCTGTGAGTAGACAAGCGCTCTGCTTATCTTTCTCTAAGTTTCCTCCCTGACACAAATTTCCAGCTGCTTTTATCTCCTGTCACAGAGAGCTTGTCAGAAGTTATCGCTGATTACAATAGAATGGAGCAGCGGAAAGACATGGGACTCAGAACTTTGGAGAGAGATAAGTAAACACTACAGATATATGTGCCCAGGTCAGATTTCATGAATAGGGGTTTACATCCACTTTAACCACTTGCCAACTAGCTCACGCCCATATATGTTGGCAGAATGGCAAACAAAGTTGTTCCCTTTAAGAGCCGCCGGAGGCGTGCATGCCCCTACGCGGCGGGCACTAGAGCCAGCATAATAATACATTTTATTTATAGTGCCCTTTTCATCAAAAGATGTCAAAGTGCAACAGGTTAAAAACAAAAAAAGAAAAATGAAAAGTTTATACATTGAAACAAGCATCTACAGGAACAAAAAGCTTTGCTAAAAAGAAATGTCTTAAGATCTTTTTTAAAATGATAGATTGAGGAGCTCTCAAAGTATCAGGTAGGGCATACCACATATACATGGGGCAGCTGTACAAAAGGCCTTGTCTCCCATTGTCCTGAGTCTAGTTCTGGGTATATGAAGAAGGTTTGAAGAAGAAGAAGGTTTGAGGGACTGGAACGGAGGGGGGACATGTTGTGTTTTTAATGGTTTGAGAAGTTCTTTGAGGTAGGAAAGGGCATGCCCATGGATACATTGGTGTGTGAGGAGAGAAACCTTGTACTCAATCCTGGTGGAGGCAGGAAGCCAGTGAAGTATGGGGGTAATATGCTCCATGTTTCCGCACTCTCATCGGAATCCTCACAGCAGAGTTTTGGATGTACAGAAGCCTCTGCAGACTCTTTCTAGGGATCCCAATGAGAAGTGCGTTACAGTAGTCCAGTCTGGAGGAGACAAAAGAATGAACCATTTTTTCAGCATCAGAGAGAGAGAGAATGGGACGGAGTTTAGAGATATTACGGAGGTGGTAGAACAAGGTCTTGCATAGGAGATTTATATGGGCTTCAAAAGTGAGTTGGGGGTCCATTTTTACACCAAGATTTGTGACTATTGATGAGCAAGGAATGTTGGAACCAGAAAAGGTGATGCTGGTTATGGATGATGATTTGGTCGGGTGAGGAGTGGCAATTTTGCTCCATCCATACTTTTACCTTCTCCAGACAGGTGGTGAGTACCGATAAAGATGATTGTGACAGGGATTTCAGCTGTTGCATTTACATATAGCTGTGTGTCATCTGGCATAGCAGTGGAGTGAAATTTTATGGCAGCTGATAATTTGGGCAAGGGGGGTAAGGTAGAGGATGAAAAGGATGGGGCCAAGAACTGACCCCTGGGGGGACACCGCAAGTAACTGTATGTGGAGTTCCTTTGAAGTGGCCAAGGGAGATGTAGTCTGTCCGGTTTGTGAGATATGATTTGAACCAACTGAGAGCTGTGTCATTTAATCCAGTGGTGAGGTGGAGCCAGTTTAAAAGGAGTGCCATGGTCAACAGTATCAAATGCAGCAGAAAGGTCCAGGAGAATAAGAAGGGAGGGAGAGCCAGCATCGGATGATATGAGGAAATCATTTGTAACTCTGACGAGGGCAGTCTCTCTACTGTGAGCAAAGCGAAAACCTGACTGGAATTTTTCAAAAAGGTTATTATGTTTGAGGTGGTCCTGAAGGTAAGCGACAACTGCTTTCTCAAGTACTTATGATATGAAAGGAAGATTAGAGATGGGCCTATAGTTGGTTAGGACTTCCGGATCAAGAGTGGGTTTTCTGAGCAATAGTCTGATAATGGAATTTTTTAGAACAGGGGGAACGTAACCAGTTTGAAGGGAATGATTTATAGCAGTGGCGATCAGGGAACTTAGGACAGTGATATGCGTTTTTACCAGGGAAGTTGGGTGAGGGTCCAGGGGACAGGTGGAG
Organism: Lithobates pipiens; assembly: GCF_037356315.1. Taxonomy (NCBI): domain Eukaryota; kingdom Metazoa; phylum Chordata; class Amphibia; order Anura; family Ranidae; genus Lithobates; species Lithobates pipiens. Next base: position 136,111,782 of record NW_027507788.1, on the reverse strand, counting down.
GGTTTCATCTTCCTGACTATGTTCTGCACCTCTTCTGATGACACTTCAGGAAAGCAGTTTAAGGGTTGGGTGACTATATATGTCAGAGGAACAATTTGGGTGGGAGGACCAGAAAGAGCAGAGTGAATATGTGCAATTTTTGATGTAAAAAAATGGATTTATTGCACTGTTCTCCTGTAAGGGCAATAAGTGGAGAGGATTTTGGTTTAAGAAGGTGATTTAGAGTGGAGAAAAGCTTCTTAGAATTTCCTGGGCTATTTCTGATGGCATTGGAGTAAAACTGTGACCTTGCCTCTTTGAGTGACTGCATGTTTTTCTTGTTGCTCCCGGTAAATTTGTGGTCAGTGAGGCCAGATGCTTTGAAGCGCCGCTCAAGGACCCACCTTGCTGCCTTCATCTTGCAAAGCTCATCTGAACCAAGGAGCTGAGCGGGTGAAGGTGACGGTTCTTGTTTTAACAGGGGCATGGAGGTCCAACAGGCTGCTAAGTTGACTGTTGTAATCCACTGCTTCGTCGGCTGATGAAGTGTGTGGAAACATGCTGAGAAGATGCTACCAAAAGTTCTGAGTTTGTTTTTTAGGTTTCTGAAACAGATATATTACGCTTAGGCTTGTAGAGGCTGGATGGGCATCGCAAATCCATGGAAATGGCCTTGTGATCAGACGCACCTAGATCATACATCTGCAGATTGGTGAGAGTAGCAGAGTTTGTAATGACCAGATCCAAGGTATGCCCGCTAGTGTGTGTGGGGACATCAAGTAGTTTTAAATTAAAACAATCCAGTAACTGAAGAAATTCAGCTGCAAAACCGCAAGAGGGGGGTGTCTCCAGAGCCTCTCCAATCTTCTGGAACTCGCTACCTCCACTGGTCCGGCTATCCCCTACTCTTGCTACCTTCAGGCGATCCCTGAAAACTCATCTATTCAGGGAAGCCTATCACGTCTCAAACTAATCTCCTACCACTTCCATCAGCTCATTCCCGACAGTTATAACCTTTTGTACCACCTGCCCCACCCTATTAGATTGTAAGCTCTTCTGAGCAGGGCCCTCTTAATTCTCTTGTATTTTATTGTATTGTAACTGTATTGTCTCCTTTTTATATTGTAAAACGCTGCGTAAATTGCTTGCGCTATATAAATCCTGAATAATAATAACATGAATGTTCATATCGCCAAAATGATAACATTGGCAGAGGATGTGCAGAAAGTTGTAAGAAGATTTGACATCTCAGTGATAAATGATGGGTTTGGTTTTGGTGGTTGATAGATGAGGAGGAACGGCACAGGGGAAGGGAACTTGCATATAAATGCAAGGCATTCAAATGAAGACAGTTCAGGTCATGGTTGCAGAGATAGCTCCAAATCACTGCGATAGATGATTGATAGGCCCCCACCATACCCTGTGCTGCAAGCTTTTTTGAAGGTAGCTATATCCTTGGGGACAGCTCTCCTTTAAAGAGGAAAAGGTATTTGGTTGGTGCCAGGTCTCTGTAATGCACATATAGTCCACACATTTGTCCAGGATATGGTCATGAATGAAGCAGGATTTGTTTGTAATAGACTGTGCATTTAAGAGTTCAGTTTTGCTGGTTGATGAAGCAACAAGTCTTTGCACCGGCCGTAGCAGACTAAAGTCCACTCCACGTTTCCCATTCAGCTCACTGAAAGGTGTCACCATGGAGATGTCCAAACTGCATATCTGATAGGAGATGGTACTCTGATGATGCATGCGTGGAGCGACAGTTCGTGTTGCCGACCAGAGAGTCGGAATAGCATGGCTTGTCAATGAACAGACACACTTTCTGCGGAAACTTCTATGAATGTAGCGCAGACGGCAGAGAAGTCCTAGTTGTTCACTGCAGTGCACAGTGGAATGAAGAAACTGCTGAGATTTATCAGCTGGTTAACGGAGTACCTCAACATATTGGTGGTGCCAACGGCAGCATGGAAAAAGTGCAGGTTGTTTTTAGCTGCGAGCCAGAATACTAGCTACAAGGACTTTCAACTCTGCGGAAGTGTGTGGTTTCAGAATTCCCAAATGCACTTCACGATGGCATGGACAAGCCAATTCCAGGGAGTCTCCAAGCAGGTGTTTTGCTAGTGGCAACAGATAGGCCACCGCTAGACTCAAAAACTACCTGATAGCTATCCAGAAAGGTCCATGGTTCGGAGGTGCATATAGTAAACGGTTATTTCAGGAGATCCTCTAGTCTGTGGCATGGATAGTAGAAGACTATTTAAAAAGTATTAAAAAGTTTGCTTAAAAAAAACAAAAACAAATCATTATTTCTCTTACGTTCATTGACGGACACAGCACTTTAATCTTCACCTTTTAGGAGAGGACTAGGCAGAACACACAAACACAGCACTGCCCAGGGGCGGTCCTACTGGCTATAACCCCACACTCTGCTTCCAGTAGCTCCAGTTTTTTTCCTGCCTAGTCTAGGAGAAGCACCTGGCTCCCTGTGGGGACCAATGGTCCTTGGAAGTTTTTCTTTTTTTTGCTGTTTTTGGTTCCTGTGAGGTCTCTCACTTCCTACAGTGGACAGAGCGGTGCATGCCGGTTCTGTCAGCCATATACAATTCTGGCATAGAAAACTGGCAGGTGGACTACCTCAAAAGGCACAAAGGCTTAAGTAATACATATTGTTTGACTGCTATGACAGTTTCAGTAGTATAGTAAAATAAAATTAGTTGGATTGTTTGTTAGTTTAAGGCAAAAAGGCAATGCATTGCTCACCGGCGAATAGTAGTAATGGTAGCCATCCAGGAGGGACAGTGCCCACTCTTGTACTTCAGTATGCTATGTGCAGCCCTCTATGAAGCCGTCTCTCGGGTCCCAGCAGCGCCTCACAAGCACGAGGAGCATCCGCGGGGAAGGTGCCAGCGTCTCAGCAGGGAACGTGCTTACGAGTGCGGCGTCTTATTCGCGAGAAACGTGCAAGCCGCCCACAGAACGAGTGACGTCATCCGAAGTTTCTCCCACCTCCACTGCGCATGCGCGATTTTCGGCGCCATTATCGGCAAGAATTCTCTTTCGCCAAAATGCCGAAAAGGCCATTTTCGGCCGATATGTTTCGGCGGCCGAAATTTTGGTGCATCCCTACTTTAAAGTCTTTGAAAAAAAAAAAAAACATGTTATACTTACCTGCTCTGTGCAGTGGTTTTGCACAGAGCAGCCCATATCCTCCTCCTTCTCGCTTCCCACGCCGACACTCCTGGCCCCTCCCTACTGCCCTCACAACAAGCAAATTGCTATGGGTGTGCAATCAGACACACAGCCATGGCTTGGCCCTGCCCCCTCGCTCTCTCTCCTCATTGGTTCACTGACTTGACAGCAGCGGGAGCCAATGGTGCTGTGTGGCTTAGCCAATCAGGAGGGAGAGTTCTGGACAGCTGAGTCTTTTTATGCAACATTGCTGGATCAAGATGAGGGTCAGGCATATATAAGGAGGGGCTTCTGCACACAGAAGGGTTTTTTTTTTATCTTCATGCATAAACCCTTCTGTTTTTAGAACCACTTTTAGGCTCACAGGCTAACGCTTGCCTTTAGCATTCCTTTTTAGCTGCTGCTTCTACCTCCCCTGTGCTACTGCAGAGATTAATGCATCTTCCCCACTCTGAATTCCCCTCACCCCTGGACCTCTAGCTCTAGTTCATGTGTCAGTTTGGCCTCTGACTCTGTGCCCCATTTAAGGCTCTATTCTTTCTCCTAGGAAAATCCACCTACTGTTAGATCTGTAAAGCCTTTAATGATACCCCTCAGCACCCCCCCTTCTGCAGCAGAACCCTGGAATGACTAGGTCCACTGGGGCTAGCAGTGACTGTTCCCTACCTAGATAAAGATTTGGATCCTCAGTGCTGAACCCCTGCTATATCTCAGAGCATTGGCTCTTGTGTTTGGCCTAGTGCTCTTTCCTGACATCCCCATTGTGGGACGCTGGTGGCATCCCCTGAAGATAGCTTCATGAATCCTTATAAGTCAGCATTTTCCTAAAGGACCTAACACCTGCTGGAATTGACTTTGTCGGTTTTCAGCATTGGAAACTCTCACCATTGGCCAAGGGTAACCAGCCTAGTTCTTTGTCTTCAGGCCCTTGGCCATCAGTCAGGTAACTAAAGCATTTTCCTCACTTGAGGGGGTGTTGGGTGATTCTCCTCTCAGGGTAGTTTCTCCTTATCAAAGAGTTAAATATCTAAATGGGCTATTGCATCTGTCTTTATGGTAGACGTTGGTGTGTCCTTCTGCAAGCAGCTGGGATGGATTCTTCTCTCTGTATCTAGGGGCTGCACTTAGAACCATTATCTCTGCAGCTACTTTCAGGCAGTCCTGAACAGATGGTTCCATCCACACTGTGAGAATTCCAAAATAAAAATAACCTGCACATTTTTAGAACCCCCCCAATTGATACCAGCAGCTGCATGCTGAATATCCCACTGATATTCAGACCATTTAAACCCAGAAATGAAATGCAGTCTTAAAACCAATCACTCCCCTCACCTTATAAACAACTTATTCCTAGCCAAAATATTCATTATTCAAATGCTCCCTAATAAATATTCACCATTCTGCAATTCCTCCACCAAAACTAAGTGCAGCACTAAAGTGCATATGCATAAATAAATACATCCAAATAAATAAATCATAAATTTATACGGTTTAGATATACTGTATATTATAATGCCCAAAACACTGTAATAAGTGATAAAAAAAATTCTCAAATTAACAACTGTCTTCTAAAAAATAATTGTGATAAAGTGCTTAGTGATGTCCCTTTCAGAAAAACCGAATATCAGTCTGCAAAAATCTGCCTGTGAGTAGGCAGATCAGGGGAGTAGTAGGAGCTATTTCATTTACTTAGGTCACTGAACACCTTACAAAAAAAAAAATCCTGCTAGGGGCAGTCTGCTGCAACAGGTGCCCCTAGCCCACATTTCAGAGCTGTTTGGAGCTTGCCAACTGGTGCAACTAACATCAGCAGCCTGCAATCACGTTACCACCTGGTTCTTTCCCATTTGCAGTCTTCCCCCTAGCTCTGACAGGTGTTGCCCCCTTGTCTGCCCTCTCAGCTGAGGTTTCTAATACAATCATGCAAGACTTTTTGGCCCAAATCACCCAGATTTTTGCTGACTATAACCACAGAAACCATAAGTGGGCTTCCCCTGCAAATTTTGAGCCATCCCATGCTGAGATCTGTGCAATTTAGAGTCTTTTAGGTGCTTACTGGACTGACTTGCTCCTGAGAAGTCTGCTGCCATTACTTCCAAATTAAAATGGACCGTTTTAGCTCCTGTTGATGATGCACAGCACTCTGAATCTTCAGGATTAGCCTATTGCTTCTACTAATGTTCTTCCCAGTTGTGGGTGCTTTAGATTCCCTAAGGCCACAAAAACCTTTCCAGTGCACCCACTGATTTAAATCTCTATTGAGATTGGAAATGCCCTGATAAGAGGTTTGCTCCCCCAATTGTTATTTGCCTTGTAACTGAAGAGGACTTTGTTAAAATGTGGTCTGCATCCTCTGTGGCTCTGGCAGTGTCCCACCTTAAAGTGACCACCATACCGGTGATACAAGGCAGGGAGGATTCAGACCTTAGCATCTGAATGTCGCAGCTGAAATCGAGACTCGTCAGACCAGGCAACATTTCTCCACCCTTCTATTATCCAATTTTGGTGACCCTGTGCCAATTGTAGCCTCAGTTTCCTGTTCTTAGCTGACAGGAGTGGCACCCTGTGTGGTGTTTCGCTGCTGTAGGCCACCTGCTTGAAGGTTTGATGTGTTGTGTGTTCTGCCTTGGTTGTAAAGAGTGCTTATTTGAGTTACTGTTGCCTTTCTATTATCTCAAGCCAGTCTGTCCATTCGCCTCTGACATCAACAAGGCATTTCTGTCGCGCACTGGACAATTTCTCTTTTTCTGACCATTCTATGTAAACCCTAGGGATGGCTGTGCATGAAAATCCCACGATATCAGCAGTTTATGAAATAATCAGACCAGCCCATCTGGGACCAACAACCATGCCACCCAGGACCCTGCATTTACTATATCTGGTCTATATATGTCTGGTATATAGTACACAGAACATGGAAATGCAATAGTCTTGCCAGAGATGGCAATATGAGGGACGTTTTCTGACGATATTCTAATCGTATGGGCTGGCTCTTTAGAACTTCTGATTAAATGCCTGGAGGCTATGAATAAGAATGAATATAAACTTAAGTTCACCATGACTTACGATTATTCCTCCATCAGCTTCCTTGATGTGACTATATCAAAGGAGGATGATGGCAGTTTAACCAGTGCTTTATATCAGAAAGAGACGGCATGTAATAGTATTCTGCATGCCGAAAGCGCCCATCCGGCACCACTCATCAGATCAATTCCATTTAGACAATATTTACGGCTACGTCAGAATTGTACGCATGATGAGAATTTTAAAAAGGAAGCTGATGACCTAAGAGATTGTTACTAAGGGGTTATTCTCAGACTATTCTGAAGAAGGCCTATAAAAGGGATTTACTGAGAAAACAACCTATAGCTGGAGGTGGTGAATCACAATCTGACTGTTTGAGGATTATTACGAGATTCACCAAACAAAATCATCAAGTAAATAAGATTATCTCTAATAGGCATGAGCCGAACACCCCCCGGTTCAGTTCGCACTAGAACTTTCGAACGGACCTAAAATTCGTGTGAACTTTAGAACCCCATTGAAGTCTATGGGACTCGAACATTTGAAATAAAAAGTGCTAATTTTAATGGCTAATATGCAAGATATTGTCCTAAAAAGGGTTTGGGGACCTGGCTCCTGCCCCAGGGGACATGGGTCAATGCCTAAAATGTTTTTAAAAACAGCATTTTTTTCAGGAGCACTGATTTTAATGACGAAAAAAAAAAGTGAAATATTCCTTTAAATATTGTGCCTGGGGGGTGTCTATAGTATGCCTATGAAGTGGCACGTGCTTCCCTTGTTTAGAACAGTCCCTGCACAAAATGACATTTAACGGAAAAAAAAGTAATTTAAAACTGCTTGCAGTTTTAATGTAATATCTGGTTCCGGCAATATGGATGAAAATCATTGAGAAAAATGGCATAGGTAGCCCCCCCCCCTGCCCATTACCAGCCCCTTTGGGTCTTGTACGGATATTAAGGGGAACACCGTACCCATATTAAAAAAAGGAAAGGTGTGGGGCCCCCAGGCCCTATATACTCGGAACAGCAGTATACAGGCGGTGCAAACAAGACGGGGACTGTGTAGGTTTGTTGTGTTAAGTAGAATCTGTTTGTAATTTTGAACTGGTACATTTTTAAAGTGTAGCTCCAGTCAAAAAATCTATTTTTAAGCTTTTTGGAAAACATTGGGAAGGGTTATCACCCCTGTATAAATTTTTTTGGCCGTCCGTCTTTTTTCATCTCACTTCCTGTTGTCTCCTTCCGTTTGCAAGTAGGAGACATTTGTAAGTTGGATGTTTGAAATTTGCGCCTAAGGTGTTGGTGTTGCCACAACGCTGTAAGCCCTCAAAGTGACTCTTGGTAGGCGCTGGAGAGCCCTGCTGTGAACAATTATATCAAGAATTGTAATCACATGCTATTTTTGAACAGTGGTAGAAAAATAGGGCTTTTGGTGGTTGTGGTAGTGGTGCTGGTGCCACTACACTGTAAGTCCTCACAGTTACTCTCAGTGGGCGCAGGAATGGGTCCTGCTGTGAAATATTATATCAAGAATTGTAATTACATGCCCCTGTTAAACAGGGGCTGAAAAATTTGGCCTTAGGCACTGCTTGCTGGTGCCACAACACTGCAACCTCTCCCAGATACTCTAGTTGGAGTGCAAGAATGAGCCCTGCTGCAAAGCATTGCATCAAAAATTGTATTACACGCCCCTGTAAAACGGGCTGAAAAATTGGGCTGGTGGCACTGGTGCTGGTGCCACGACACTGCCACCTCTCCCATATACTCTATTTGTAGTGCAGGAATGAGCCCTGCTGCAAACCATTGCATCAAAAATTGTAATTACATGCCCCTGTTAAACAGGGGCTAAAAATTGGGCTGGTGCCATCACCCAGAACCAAAAATGTTCTTCCCAGATATCAGCGGAGGAGGAAAAGGATAGACAGGCAACATAACAGGACAGTCACTCAGCATATGCAGTCTTGAAGGGATGTGATATTTCCAAATAAATTATTCGGTTACATCAGCTTCAGGTGCTTGGTAGCTGGTGGTGATCCAAGACTGATTCATCTTTATGAAGGTCAGTTGATCTACCGAGTCGGTGGACAGGCGCACCCTGTGATCGGTTACAAAGCCACCAGCAGCACTGAAGGTGCGTTCCGAAAGAACGCTGGATGCAGGACAGGCCAGTAGCATACTGGTCAGTTGCATACTGTGCAAGCTCTGACCAGTGATCCATCCTCAAGACCCAGTAAGCAAGAGGATTTTCGGTGGAAAAGGTGTCCAAGTCTGACCTTGCCCCTAGGTATTCATGCACCATGTAAATCAGACACTAGCGATGGTTGCTGGAACTGATCATACCTTGTGGCTGCGTACGACAAAATTGTCTGAACGCATCGGTCAGGCGGCCACCTTCTCCACCGCTCCTTCTGACCGATGCCTCAGCAACACGTTGTCCAGAACCAGGAGTTTGTAACCTCCCAGTCTCTGGAAATGCGTTGCACAGACCTTTCTGCAAGGCCTCCCGGAGATGTCTCATCCTCTGCTCTCTCTGCGATGGCAAGATAAGGTCCGCAACCTTACCCTTGTACCGTGGATCAAGGAGAGTGGCCAGCCAGTAATGGTCCCTCTCCTTGATCCAAAGAATATGAGGGTCCTTCCGCAGGCTTTGCAGGATCAGGGAGGCCATGCACCGTAGGTTAGCTGAGGCATTCGGTCTGGAGTCCTCTGGGTCACTAAGGACAACATGATCTGCAGCTACCTCCTCCCAGCCACGTACAAGTCCACGGGTTTCTTGGGACTGTAAATCATCCCTACAAGACTGCTGATGCTGAGTGCCAGGCTCCACCTCCATGTTGACACAATCATCCTCCTCCTCCTCGTCCTCTTCCTGTGTGATGGGTGGGACAGCAGGAACACTGTCTGGATAAAGGGGGCCTTGAGAGGCAAGGAAGTCCTCCTCTTCCTGCCTCTGTTCTGCCTCAAGTGCCCTGTCCATTATTCCACGCAGCGTATGCTCCAACAGGTGGACAAGAGGTATAGTGTCACTGATGCATGCACTGTCACTGCTTAACATCCTTGTGGCCTCCTCAAACGGTGATAGGACAGTGCATGCATCCCTGATCATGCCCCACTGGCGTACTGAGAAAAAAAACGGGCTCCCCTGACCCTGTCCTGGTGCTGTAGTCGCACATGTACTCATTGATGGCCCTCTGCTGCGTGTAAAGCTGCTGCTGCATGGCCAACGTTGAGTTCCACCTGGTGGGCATGTCGCATATAAGGCGGTTCTTGGGCAGTTTCAACTCCTTTTGGAGCTCAGCCAGCCGAGCACAGGCATTAAATTATCTGTGGAAATGCACACAGACTTTCATGGCCTGCTTTAGGATATCCTGTAAGCTGGCGTGGCGTCAACCACCTCTCAGCCTGCCCCTGCAGAGCTGACAAAATATCTGCCCCAGTGTGGCTCCTGTCCCCCAAACAAACCAGCGCAAGCACAGCATGGCATTGTTTTGCCTGCGTACTTGCGTAGCCCCTTGAATGCCTCCGGAGCACCGCTGGTTCCGGGGACAGAGCACTGGAAGAGGCCATGGAGGAAGAAGAAGAGGAGGGGGTGGAGGAGAGAGGTGTGTCACAACCAGTAGTAGCATTTTGGAGGCGTGGTGGCGGAACAACCTCCAACACTACTGCACCTTGTCCTGCATCCTTCCCAGCTGCCAGCAGAGTGACCCAATGGCCCGTGAAAGATAGGTAACGTCCCTGTCCATGCCTGCTGGACTATGAGTCAGCGGTAATATGCACCTTACCGCTGACCACCCTGTCCAGCGAAGCAAGGACATTGCCTTCCACATGCCGGTAGAGAACCGGAATCGCCTTCCATGAGAAAAAGTAGCGTTTGGGGACCTGCCACTGAGGAACCGCACATTACACAAACTCACGGAAGGGGGCCGAGTCTACCAACTGAAAAGGTAGCAGTTGAAGTGCTAGCAATTTAGCCAAGCTAGCATTCAACCGCTGGGCATGTGGATGGCTGGGAGTGAACTTCTTTCGCCGGTCCAGCAGCTGGGGCAGGGACATTTGCCTGCTATAATCGGACATGGGTGTACTGCTAGCAGAGTTCCCGGAAGGACTTGGCTGTGACACACCTAATTCTACACCTTCAGTCCTCTCTGAAACCTGCACTGAGAGGAATGAAGTCTAGTGGGGTTGGAGATCCCAGCTGATGAGGAGCAAGGAGAGATCCGCTTTGTTCTTTGGTGTGGGTCTTTGAGGTAAGCTTGCCAATGAGCTGCATGGCAGGTCAACATATGTCTGGTCAAGCATGGGGTGCCCAAGCGGCTGATGTTTTGGCCACGCGAGATACGCTTGAGACATATGTTGCAAATAGCAGCGGTGCGTTCTGATGCACTCGTCTCAAAAAATACCCACACCAAAGAACTTTTAGAACAACGCGCAGAGGCAGCGCGCTGCACAGGCAGAGCTCTGCGGTGTGATTCAGTGTGCTGCCCCTAAGCTGACCCCCGGAGGGCATCCTGCCTCGTTGGAGATGTGCCTCCTCCTCCTCCTCCTCTCTCCTACCAGGCACCCACGTGGAGTCAGTGCCCTTATCATCCCCTACCTCTTCATCACTGGAGCAAACCTGGCAGTATGCTGCAGCTTGTGGAACATGACTGCTAGATTGCTGTCCTTTTTGAGCATCCACTCTCTCTGCGCTCACGCTACTGCCTTCCTCTAGCTGAGTATCATCATAGCCTACAAAACACTGGGAATCCTCCTGGAGCATGTACCCAACACTGTGCTCAAACAGTTCGGGGGACTCCTCAGGAGGATGTGGTGGGTCTAGGGAAAGAGTCACTGATGATGACATTGAGACGAGGGAAGAGGATGCGTTGGCAGCTGCTTTGCTAGTACCCTGAGCCTGGGTGAGAGAGGATGAGGAGGATGAAGATGGCTCAATTAGAGAAGAGCAATATAGGTAGCTACAGGTGTATACTGCTCTGGAGGCACACAACACCAACTAACTCCTGCAGATGGCTTAATTAGAGAAGAGCAATATAGGTAGATACAGGTATATACTGTGCTGGAGGCACACAACACCAACTAACTCCTGCAGATGGCTCAATTAGAGAAGAGCAATATAGGTAGATACAGGTGTATACCGCGCTGGAGGCACACAGCACCAAATAACTCCTGCAGATGGCTCAATTAGAGAAGAGCAATATAGGTAGATACAGGTGTATACTGCGCTGAAGGCACACAGACAACACCCACTAACTCCTGCAGATGGCTGATGGCTCAATTAGACAAAAGCAATAAAGGGTAGATACAGGCGTATACTAGGCTGAAGGCACACAGACAACACCCACTAACTCCTGCAGATGGCTGATGGCTCAATTAGAGAAGAGCAATATATGTAGATACAGGTGTATACTGCGCTGAAGGCACACAGAAAACACCCACTAACTCCTGCAGATGCCGGAACACTACACTACGCGCTGGCGGCCTTATATAGTGTGGGGCGTGTACTACACAGCATGAGCTATAATTGGCCACAAGCATCCTGTCTGTGGCCAATCATGGCTCTCCTCGCTGCCGGCACTGTGATTGGTTAAGCATGCGGGGTCACAGTGCATGCTTGGCCAATCATGAGCCAGCAATGCACTTCGATGGCGCAGTGCATTGTGGGCCGTGAGCGCCACAAGAATTTGGCGCGAAAGGCCCATAACGTTCGGTATTCGCCGAACGTGCGAACAGCCAATGTTCAAGTCGAACATACAGCTCATCTCTAATCTCTAAATACTGGCATCTTTTACAAGTAGATCCAGTATTAAATCCTTTTGTGCCAAAAAAGCCATCTATCACGTATCGTAGAACAAAATCTATTCGTGACACTCTAATACAAAGTGAATTTACAGGGGAATTTCGAATGGACCCCTGTAAACGTCCGGGTACATTCCGCTGCGGTGGGTGTACAATATGCCAATACATGCATACCAGTGAAAATGTAGCTCTACCAAACTGGAAGATTTTCAAACCAGTTCACTTTGCGAATTGCAAGACTTTAGGGCTAGTATATATGCTGATGTACCAATGTGGTGCTTTCTATATAGGTAAAACAAAACAACCATTTCACAAGAGAGCACTGAGACACATCAGCAGTATGAAAAAAATCTCCTGATTTACCCCTTGGACGTCATGTAAGAGATGTACATGCCGGCCTAATACCCAAAATTTGTTTTATCATTTTAGATAGAATACATCCCAATACTCGGGGAGGGGATTGCAACAGAGTGTTGCTTCAACGTGAAACCAGATGGATAGTAAATTTAAAGGCAACATCGGCTCCTGGCCTTAATGATATGGTTAGTTTTCGCCATTTCCCTGATGGTTTTACCTCAGGCGGGTGGGAGGAATGAGGCCTTGGCCATGATTGGTGGATAGTGATTACTGGTGATAATTTTCAGAATTTTTTATTTTTTTTTTCCTTCTTATGATCTGTACTGGGTTTGTCTGATTCCATATGACTGTGAGGTTATATTCTGGTCCCTGTCCGCTAATGTTTCTCCACCCGGCACACCCAGGTCCATATTGGGCCATAGATGGCATCGGTGCATGTTAGACGCGGAGCCACGTGCCCTTGCTTTTCTTTAGGGGCTGGGTTGCCGCGCCTCTCTGTGCGGGGGGTTCCTGAAGTGTCCATTCCTCTCACCGCCATTTAACTCTTTCCCTTTCCTTCAATAGACTCCCTGCAGAGGTGGTTATGGCCAGCTCAGTGGATTGCTTTAAGAAAGGCCTGGATTATTTCCTAAGTGTACGTAATATAACTGGGTACTAAAATTTATAGGTAAAGTTGATCCGGGGAAAATCCGATTGCCTCTCGGGGGATCAGGAAGGAATTTTTTCCCCTGCTTTAGCAAATTGGATCATGCTCTGCTGGGGTTTTTTGCCTTCCTCTGGATCAACTGTGGGTATAGAATTGGGTATATGGGCTGGTATATGTATGTATGTGTGTATATATATATATATGTATATATATGTATATATGTATATGTATGTATAGTATATTTTATTTATTTATTTATTTATTTATTTATTTTTTGGTTGAACTGGATGGACTTGTGTCTTTTTTCAACCTGACTAACTATGTAACTAACTATGTAACCTATGTAAAAGGTATGTGTTAGGCCGCGTACACACGGGCGGACTGTTCGCCCAACCTTGTCCGCTGAACAGTGTTTGGGCGGACAGTCCGCTCGTGTGTGGGCTTTCAGCGGACAGTTTCAGCGGACAGTTGGACGGACAAAGTCTTTCGGAAATTCCGAAAAACTGTCCGCTGAAACTGTGTTTGAGCGAACAGTCCGCCCGTGTGTGGGCCTGTCCGCTGTACTTTCGAAATGAGCGGACTGTTCCCGCTCGGAAAGTCCGCCCATTTCGAGCGCGTGTACAGGTAGGCGGGGCCCGCGAAGGAGACGCCGCGGGCTCCGCCGCCTGGAATGGGCTTAAAGGGGAACCCCAACGCCGAAAAAAATCGGCGTGGGGGTTCCCCCAAAGTCCACACCAGACCCTTGTCCGAGCACGCTACCCGGCCGGCCAGGAAAGGGGGGCGAGCGAGCGCGCCCCCCCTCCTGAGCCGTACCAGGCCGCGTACCCTCAACATGGGGGGGTGCCTTGGGGAAGGGGGGGCCGCGCGGCCCCCCCCACCCCAAAGCACCTTGTCCCCATGTTGATGAGGACAAGGGCCTCTTCCCGACAACCCTGGCCGTTGGTTGTCGGGGTCTGCGGGCGGGGGGCTTATCGGAATCCGGGAGCCCCCTTTAAGAAGGGGGCCCCCGGATACCGGCCCCCCACCCTATGTGAATGAGTATGGGGTACAATGTACCTCTACCCATTCACCTGTGAAATAAAGTACAAAAAAAAACACAACACAGGGGAAAAAATATTTTATTGCACAGCTCCGGGGGTCTTCCGTCTTCGGGGGTCTTCTCGCCGGACTCCTCCGCTATCTGTGTGTAGCTCTTTTACTAGCGGAGGAGTCCGGCTTTCTTCCTCCCCGCCGCCGGCCTCTTCTCCCGACTTCGGGGGTCTTGTCCCCCTCTTCGGTTCTTCTGCCGGGCCACCGCGCCTTCTTGTAGCTCTTTTACAGGCGGTGGCCCGGTCTTCTGTCGCCGCTGCCTTCCATTCTTCTGTCGCCGCCTTCGGTTCTTCTGCCGGGCCACCGCGCCTTCTTGTAGCTCTTTTACAGGCGGTGGCCCGGTCTTCTGTCGCCGCTGTCGCTGTCGCCGCCTTCCGTTCTTGTTCTTCTTCTTGTTCTTCTTCTTCTTCTCCAGGAGATGTTGACACGTCGCTCTCTCCGGCCGGAATGCCAGAGCCGCGCTGTGCGGTCACTTATATAGTGACAATGGGGCGGTGTCACATGGTATATGTCACATGGGTTGGTCACATGGGTTGATGTCACATGGGGACTATGACATCGTAAGGGGGCGGGGTCACCATGTGACCAACCCATGTGACATATACCATGTGACACCGCCCCATTGTCACTATATAAGTGACCGCACAGCGCGGCTCTGGCATTCCGGCCGGAGGGAGCGACGTGTCAACATCGCCTGGAGAAGAAGAAGAAGAACAAGAAGAAGAACAAGAACGGAAGGCGGCGACAGCGGCGACAGAAGACCGGGCCACCGCCTGTAAAAGAGCTACAAGAAGGCGCGGTGGCCCGGCAGAAGAACCGAAGGCGGCGACAGAAGAACGGAAGGCAGCGGCGACAGAAGACCAGGCCACCGCCTGTAAAAGAGCTACAAGAAGGCGCGGTGGCCCGGCAGAAGAACCGAAGAGGGGGACAAGACCCCCGAAGTCGGGAGAAGAGGCCGGCGGCGGGGAGGAAGAAAGCCGGACTCCTCCGCTAGTAAAAGAGCTACACACAGATAGCGGAGGAGTCCGGCGAGAAGACCCCCGAAGACGGAAGACCCCCGGAGCTGTGCAATAAAATATTTTTTCCCCTGTGTTGTGTTTTTTTTTGTACTTTATTTCACAGGTGAATGGGTAGGGGTACATTGTACCCCATACTCATTCACATAGGGTGGGGGGCCGGTATCCGGGGGCCCCCTTCTTAAAGGGGGCTCCCGGATTCCGATAAGCCCCCGCCCGCAGACCCCGACAACCAACGGCCAGGGTTGTCGGGAAGAGGCCCTTGTCCTCATCAACATGGGGACAAGGTGCTTTGGGGTGGGGGGGGCCGTGCGGCCCCCCCTTCCCCAAGGCACCCCCCCATGTTGAGGGCACGCGGCCTGGTACGGCTCAGGAGGGGGGGCGCGCTCGCTCGCCCCCCTTTCCTGGCCGGCCGGGTAGCGTGCTCGGACAAGGGTCTGGTGTGGACTTTGGGGGAACCCCCACGCCGATTTTTTTCGGCGTTGGGGTTCCCCTTTAAGCCCATTCCAGGCGGCGGAGCCCGCGACGTCTCCTTCGCGGGCCCCGCCTACCTGTACACGCGCTCGAAATGGGCGGATTTGCCTCCGCCTTACGTGGGCGAGTCCGTTCATTTCAAAAGTTGAGCGGACTGTTTGGCAAACAGTTCGTTGAAACAGTCCGCTCGTGTGTGGGCAAGTCCGCTCATGCAAATTTTGAGCGGACTGTTTGCCGAAACTGTTTGACGAACAAGGTTGGGCAAACAGTCCGCGCGTGTGTACGCGGCCTTAGTGGTCTGGATTCATGTCCAGACTTTGATTTTTATACATGTGGGGCTTTTTAAGCAAAGATTTAGTGGCATTTGGTGTATATTTTACGTGTTGTTGGCTATGGTGGTTTGGCGCGCACGTCTGGGGGCTTTTTTTTGTGTCCGCGGTATAGTGTTGAGCAGAGGATGTTTATATATGTATGCTCACTCCTGCTTGCTGAAGCTGTGGGGTGTTTTTGGTGGCGCTGTGATGCGCTGTTTTTTTGTGTTAACCCCCTTGTGGATGTCTGGTGTGGTGCTGTGTCTCCACCACCCTATTTAAGCCGATCAGCTGAGATGAGGATCAGCTGTCAGCTTGCCACGCTGGGGATATCCTGCAATCTTTCACTAGGCTGCTCTCCACACGTATGGGCACACAGGTATATGCTTGCAGTTTAATATGTGGGTGTCTGGCTATTTGTAGATAGATCAACACAGCACCTTGGATTTTCATTGAATGTATATTTTCTTTTTCAGCTGTTTTAAGTCGGCTGAATATATTTCTACCGCTGCAGCTGCTTTGTCCATGGCGGACATTTACAGACTACATTGATTGATCGGTGGGATATTTTGAGACATATATCTGATTGAGGTATATATAAAAAGATTTATAATTATTTAATTATTTTTTTCTTGGCCATATGGATGTATTTGTATGTGACAGGTATGTACGTGAGTTGTTTTGAGTGTATGTAGGAGTGAGTATAGGTAGGGTTTTTTGTGGACATGTTCATGTGTGTGTTTTTGTTGCGTTTATATGTGTTGATATAGGTGGATATGGATTTGTTTGGTCATGTAAGGGTAGATGTAGATGTGGATGTGTTTGTGAGAGGAGGTAGGGATATGGGAGTACATGTGTGTGTGTGTGTGTGTGTGTGTATATGTGTATATATATATAAAGATTAATTGTGGGTTTTTGTTTTGTTTTTTCAGAACATCCATTTGGCCTTTTCTGTCAGGTTGGGGTGGACCATTTGTGTGACTCTGTTGGGGTTCATTGGCGTTCAGGGCCATAGGAATACCAGCTTGTCTGGGTCTCAAATCATCACGTTACGTGGAATATCAGACAGATTCAAATTTTATTGGTAATGTAAAAAAAAATAGTATATGTCTCTCCATGCTTCTAACTATGATATATTCTGTTAAATGTAGGTAGTATGTGAATGAATACATTAATATTTATATGTGTTTTTTTATTAGTGGGCTCTGTATAAGGTCCAGAATTACCCTGAAGAAGGGCAGGATCTGCCTGAAACGATCATCGGGTTGGACATGTGCTTGAGCCATTTTATGTATCATGTTGTGCTGTTTGTGATGATGCATTTTTCTAAATGCTTTATATGCATATTTAAAGATAATTTTTGTATTTAATAAAATATTGTAATAGTATCCGTTACTTGTATTTTCAGTCACTTATAAAGTCCCATTTTTATTGGGGGTTTTTCTCCTTTCTGTAGCATCTGAAATCGAGACTCCTCAGACCAGGCAACATTTCTCCACTCTTCTATTATCCAATTTTGGCGAGCCTGTGCCAATTGTAGCCTCAGTTTCCTGTTCTTAGCTGACGGGAGTGGCACCCCCCCGGTGTGGTTTTTCGCTGCTGTAGGGCACCTGCTTGAAGGTTTGATGTGTTGTGTGTTCTGCCTCGGTTGTAAAGAGTGCTTATTTGAGTTACTGTTACCTTTCTATTAGCTCAATCCAGTCTGTCCATTCGCCTCTGACATGAACAAGGCATTTCTGTCACGCACTGGACAATTTCTCTTTTTCTGACCATTCTCTGTAAACCAGAGAGATGGCTGTGCGTGAAAATCCCACAAGATCAGCAGTTTATGAAATAATCAGACCAGCCCATCTGGGACCAACAACCATGCCACCCAGGACCCTGCATTTACTATATCTGGTCTATAGTACACAGAACATGGAAATGCAAGTTTTGCCAGAGATGGCCATATGAGGGACGTTTTTTGTATGCCCCTCCGTTCGGGGTTTCTTTATACTATTGGATGCCTTAGGCAGTCAGTGGTTAGGCTGTTTTTGGCCACTGGTGTTGGGCTACTAGCTAGCCAGCAAACTATAAATATTGTTTCTACAATCAATTATATGGTTATTTAAAGATCAATATATTTTGAGTATCCCTTTCTGCAAGCAACTTTTATGCGGCTCTTTTGGTGTCGGGGCCATCTCCAGTTTTCAAGATTTTATATACATTTATCTGTGAATTTAAACATACATGCATGCATACAAAAGAGCTATACCATCAGTCTCCTGAAGAAACGCTAACGAGTGAAACATGTCGGGAGTGGTAGTTCATAATTTTTATATATCCCCTTTGTATAGATGTATTATTGTGTTCCTTTTCCCATGTTTTTATGTAATTTAATAAAAAATCTTTTTTTTTTTTTACATTACCCTTGTTGGTGTGACCCATGTACTGGATACCGATAAAAGTCCTCAGACCCCCTTTGTCATATTTTGGGATGTGGTATCTGTAGTTTGATCTCTTCATCTTGCTGTCTGATGATCCACTTATTAATGTTTCACCTAGCTATACCTGCAAAGGGGCCAGCATGAAGTGATCTAGCAGGACTTTAATTTCTGAGTAAAGTTCCACTTTAAGGCAGCTCTGGGTGGCAGGCAGTTATCTTTTTTTGGGCTTGTTCATATTTTTTTTTTTGGAGCAGGTATAAAAATCTTGTCTTTTAGTCTGAAGGACAGTTATTTAACTTCAGGGGACTTGGACAACAAACTGTAGTCCAGGATAACTGCTCCTACTACCAGCATGTCTATTTTGCAACAAGCCGTAAGAGCATGATCCTAAACACAAATGTTGGGGGTGGGGTGACTTGAGCCTCCTGGAAGAGTACCATGTGGAGTACAAAAATCCTGTTTTAAACCTATATTCTTGTACTTGCTGAAGTCCACCTTCACACAATCAGCTGTATAACCTCCTTCAAGATCGAAGAAATGGCAACTTGCTGCTGGCGTCCTGGCCTACCAACCCCTTATATTGTAGCAGCACTGGAAGACTTCAGAACCCCTTGTGCATTTTGTTGGGCATCTTTATCAGCCAAAAGCACCAGTGAGAAACCTACCTTTCAATAGGGACACCTGTTATAACTGTTCAAGAAAAAAAGTTACTTTGGCAGAATTTCACTTCCTGTATAGTCTAGAGTCTAGACTATGAAACGGGAAGCAAAAAGGAGATTTTCCCCAATGGGATAGAGAATGCAAAACCTCTTTGGTTTTAACTATTCCAGCTCTAAACAGACTTTGGCTTCAGATTTACTTTGAAGTAAATTGCCATTTACTTTCCCTGAAAGATTTGTAGATTGCCAGTTTCAAGAACTACAATATCAGGCACTTAAAAATGCTTATTCGAAACAAAAAAATAAAAAAATTCACACCTTTGTACATTACAAAACTAAAATGTTTATTTACAAATAAATAAAAACTTCCAAACATTCAATCACAAAATCAAGTTTGTACAAAAAAAAAAAAAAAGGGGGGGCCTTCCACAACTAGTGGATGTAAATATATAAAACTTTGCTAGGTTTTTTACCTCTAGACTGCATAGTGAGCAAACAAGTCCATTTGTTGTTTTCTTTAGTACTAAGGGCTCTTTAATACCATAACACATGCTGTAAAAGTGCATTATGGTAATGCATTTTATATGTGCATTGTAATCCCAACTAACATCCCAACATATCACAGGTTTAAATTCTGTGTGTTACATGAAAATAGGTTATAAATGATTTTTTTATTTTTTTTACAGACGTGTTTGGATAGGCCAGTCAAAATGTCTCATACAAAAAATATTAAAAAATGGTATTAAAAAAATCAATACAAAAGAACCAGTGCGTGTGTGTTTGTAACAATGCAGCATTTGCAGAAAAAGCAAGCCGAGGTAGAATTAAACACTCATGCTATTAGACCTAGGAACCCCAAGAACTGTAGCATTAAAAGAAAAGTAAAAGGATTTTATTATTTTTTTAGAAGAATTAAGTCAGTGGACACAGCATCAGTCTCCTGATGCCTCTGCACTGAGCAAACACAACCAATCACTCTGTTTTCAGAGCTCCCCGAGCAGAGAGCCGCAGACTGTCAGTCACAGCTCTCTGCTCTGCCCACTCCTCACTAATTGGAGTGCTGGGCTGTGGATGTGGAGGGGCAGCCAGCTCAGGCTCTCAGCGACTTGCTGAGAGGATGCGCCTGGTGTCAGTTCAGGCACTGCATCAACACATCAAAGTCTGGATCTGCCAGGTGCCTGGACTGACATCTGTGATGTCAGCAGAGAGCAGACTTCAGCCTGCTCTCTGCTGAAAACACTCCCAGGAGTGCAAAACAAACTGCACCCCTGTGATCCATAGAAGTACAGCAAAACAACCTTTGGCTGTACTTTAAAAATAAATAAACTTGGCATAGGTTTTTCTTTGAGGGCTTTAGTTTTCTGCCAAGCCTGAAATGCAGTGACAGAAGATTGATAACCTAATGCCAACACAATAAGAAATCCCTTTAATAGCCATGGACATTGGCACAGAATTATGGCTTGTACAAAGCATTAGCCAAACTAATTCTAGAATGTTACCAAAATCTGAATAATGCACTAGAAATGTAGTGCATAAAATACAAGTAGTAAACACTGTCAGATAAGTGCAATGGTAGTCTGGTTGAGTACAGCTATACTTTTACTCAGTGCAAAAGTATGTGGTCAGTTTTGGTGTACAAGATCCTAGGCGGAAATATTTGATAGCGCTTTATTAACTGCTTTCATGGTCTGGAATATTAGAGTCCATGAAATACTTTTAACAACTAAGGTCTCCATCTTCTTTATAGCGTCTTGCAGCCCATATCTTCTCCCTGTGATCAGGTTGTAAGCAGAAGCCAATGGCAGCCTCAGCCTCAGCAATACGTTTCTGGAAGCGACTGTGATCTCTAGCATACTCTTCCCATGGTCCTTTGCGAGCCATTCTGTAAGCGTAGCTCCATGTGACCATATGATGCACAGTGACATTGGATGAAAAACGCACCTGGGGAGGAAGAAGTTGTAACATTAATTATTGTAACCATGGAATGTAGTTTAGAGTATAGATAATACAGCCTGACTGCCCCCTTCTCTACTGCATCAGTGATCAAAAGCAAGATCTATGAGGGCAAACCAGAAGTGGTTCACAGCATCTTTCTATCCAGTTTGCTGCTATGGGTTTTCTACATTTCAATGTATTGCCAAATGAACCAAAATATACAAAAAAATGTCATCTTTCAGTGTCCATATTTAGAATAATGCAAGATTTCTGATGGAAGACTTTATACAGATCCAGGATTTGTCACTGGTTGCTCACTTTGCCTAATTACACTAAGATCTAATTAAGCAACGCTGCAAAAAAACACAAGACAAATCTGAAGTCTTAGATTAATGTTAACACATAACATTTGTCAACCAAAAATAGCAATGTGGCAATTAAAGGCGGTTCCAGTAACATTACAAAAGGATTGCATGAAGTGATGACACAGCCACTGTGTGACTGGTTGCTATGGCTGAGTCAGACTACTCCCAGACTTCCCATTCTTTCTCAGGGAAGGTTGTACTCCAACAAATCACCTGACAGTTTCAGAAGGTGGCATCAGGGCCCTCAAGAGACCTTATGCAATGGTGTGCAATTTTAGTCTGCTCTAAGAGAAGCTGCCAGATGTGCAGTCAAAGGTGAATTGTGTGCACAGCATCCAAGTCATTTTCATAATGATTCCATATTTGTAAATTGTACAAGAAAAGACTACAGTTAAATTATGCTGTAGATGCGACTAAAAATTTGCTTACACTATTTTTAGAAGCACAAGCTAGGGGACTTATACAAAATATGCAGAGTCTGAGCCAGGAGTTGGCTGGATTATGGTCTCTTTACAAGCATAAGCTGGTAATGAGCATGTCAGCACACACACTATTTAGAATAAATCTACACCAAGTTACTAATGTTTGTTAAACACCCCCATATCACCAAATGTAGTTAAGGTCTGCATATTTACCTTCTTAACCCCTGGGTTTTCAGCTTGCTTTACTTCTTCAAAGGATTCAGACTCGTCCTTCTGGCTGGCACAATTGTAAGAGCATTTAGAACTTGAAAGAACTGGCTTCACAGTACATTTCAAAGTTTGACATCCCCCATGCTCTGCAATAGAGGGACTTTTAGGGCTTCTGGTGGGCTTGGCAAAAGAAAACGGATTATATGGGTCATCATTCCGACAGAAGGAAGCCCACAAGTCATCATCCCTACTGCAGTCTGTATCACTTGCTTCATCCCACGAGTCATTCTCTTCATCTGACCAATCACTTTCTTCTTCACTCTCATCCATGTCTTCCTTGGACTTTGGTGTCCATGACTCTTGCATGCCACTGTCCACCGAGTTATCCTCAATGGAAGAATCTTTTTCAGTCTCTTCATCTTCACACTCCGACTCGCTGAGACTGGTCTCTTCACATGGAAGCAAGGATTCATCAAATTCACCCTCGCTAAGATCAGACTGTTCAGATGGGGATAAGGACTCCCCATCCTCTGATGGTACACAGATCATTGACAAAATGAAGGGGTTTGTACAGGATGGTAGAAGTGTCTCTTTACTGACCATGGCATCCATGTCAGAAAACCCTTTATGGTCACAATCCTCTTCCATGTAAGAATTTCTCTGAAGAACCTCCATTCTGGGACTGGGCAGCTCCTTTTCTGGAACCATATTCTGTTTATTTAACTCAGCTTTACAGCCCCAGTGACACTTTATAGAGATGGTATTCATTGATTGTCCTGTATGTGTTGACTGTTTAGACATGTTCTTGTAAACCAACACATTAGTCACCTCCACAGCTAATAACACATCTATGATGTTCCAGCACATCCACAGCACAGCTTGAAAAGCTTTACTCTTCCAATCTTTAGGAATGATCTTCCAACCCAATGGCCTTCTATGCAGAAGATTTCTGGCCAGAGTGAAGATGGACTGTGTAATTCTGGCAGCCATTGTTAACACCACCATATCTGTTCCCAGCTGACCAATGACAAGCTGCATTTCCGGATGGTCTTTGATAGTGTCAATCTGGACAGCAGTTCCTCGATTCCAATGGGTCATCGGAGAGGTAAGATTCCTCCAGAAGGAGCCAAAACAGAGGTAGTTGAGACTCATTTTGTTCATTTATGCCCTGCCAGGAAAATAGAAAACGTAGATGTCAGTAATGAAAATCAGCTGCAAAGTTTCTGCTCAACACATTTTCAAACATCAGACACTATCCACCCAGGTGAGCAATATAGGTTTGGAATGTATAATTCAGGTCTAAATTACTGGTGAGACCTTAAAGTACTAGTAATAAAACAAAGCAGCTAATTAACTAAAATTTAAACACACCAGAGCAATTTCAATAGGCTTTTTAGGACACCTAAACTGGTTGCACAACTATTTATGTAACTAGTAAATGAAGTCACAACAACATTTGCTTACTAATCACCAGTAGCTTAACTTGCTTGTTTTTAAACCTGTAGGCACATCATTACACGTTAGGGCAAAAAATAAAATAAACTTGAAACTAGGGGAAATGCCAGCAAAAAAGGGCTTGGGTCAAGGCCATCAATCTGACATCCGCTTGAGATAATTCTGAGATCATTTAGAATTTACCGAAAGGTGCATTTGTCCATCTTCAAGCCTTGTGCGGGAATACAACTCCTGCTTGAAGCACACAAAAGGCCATCTACTCAGACTTCAGTCTAACAAATCTAACTAGAGTACACAAAAAAAAAAAAAATTGTATTCTGTCTAGAGAATAGAAGAGGTTTTGTGAATTGATGGAAGAGGAAAGGAAAGGCAAATGCCAGGATCACTTTACTATGAGAGCTGAAGCTCAATTGTAGGGCCTGGAAATGAGTGCTCCGTATAATATTTACCATGAAACTGAATTGTACAGTAAACAGCCGTGATCTGGGATAAGACAGAGGGAACTTGTGCTAGAGAATTATATATACATATACACACACAATGCTGCAGTACAGTGGGCTACAAATTGTGGCCCTGGGGGCCAGATGCTGCCCTTTGCTTGCTTTTTCCAGCCCTTGGGGCATTATTCCCCCACTGAAACAATGAGGCATAGTTCCTGACACCAACAGGGCACTGTTCCACTGACCAACGATGGGGCACATTCCCCCATAATACCAAAGGCACATTTTCTACTCCCGCTGGCCAGTCTAGCCCCCCTAAAGTTTGAAAGACATAAACTGGCCCTTTGTTTAGAACATTTGGAGACCCCCTGCTGCAGTAAAATGAACATGATTTGGGTGTAAACTCTAGAAAATACCTCAACTGGGTTTAAAGACATCAGCCCAAATATGGACATACAGCAAAATGATGCTGCCTCATTAGGAATTCTTCCGAAACTACATTATACAATCCAACACAGTTATTTATAGAGCCTTTGATATCTACTTCTGCTTAGTTGCCGCAGATACGTCAGGGAGGGGGTTGTACTAGAAGAGATTACTCATGACATGTGCTAATTTAGAGTCCATTCTGCTTCCTGCACCTCCCTCAGCAGCTCTGCCACATGACCTCAGTGGAACGTACAGAGCAGATGTGATTTCACCACCAATGGACCATGGAACAAATGCAAACCTAAACAGGGGTGGGATGGAAAAACACCAGCAAGGCCCAGATGCTCCACACACAGGATCGTTAAGTTTACTTAAAATAAAGACATTCTACCCAACAGACGCTGGACACATGTGGACATCACGGCTTACATGGCAAGCACATGAACATGGGTGACAGACTATTTAGACAAAACACTACCATGGTAGATGACATGATTTATCTGCCCCTAGAACAAGAGGTTGGGGGGGGGGGGGGGGAATCTTAGTAGTGGTTCCAGGGGCAACACTGATTTTAGGAGACTTCCTCCAACTTGCTGTTGTGGCTCTGGGACAGGAAGTGCTGCCCACAATGATACACAAACAGCCCAACAAGTGGGGGGGTGGGGGGTTAACTCTTCCTCGCTTTAACCACTTGCTGACCGCCTAACTGAGCACATACATCATGATTTTGATGTTAAATACCATTGTTATGGCAGCAAACCTTCCATAACCTCAGTATTGTCTTTTCATTTAGGCAGCTGGCTTTCAGATGAAAGTGATCCCAGCAGCAGATCTGATGCAAGATCACTTGGCGGGAGAGGTAGAGCCGACCGGGGGCCATCTTGCCCTCTCTGCTTCCTACCTAGCCATCAGTTCCAGGGGTCGGCTCTGGTAAGCTCACACACAACTGGGAAGGGGGCACCTCTCGGGCCATCTATAGAAGTGATCTATACCCCTGAATGACTGGAGAAACTTCCAACTGCACTTCTGTTTCTCAAGCTTAGACTTTTTTTGTTTTTGGTTGAGTCAAAAGGTTCAATTTATTATTATTATTCTTTTTTTTGTTTTAAGGGTTAAAGAGATGTGGACATAGCCATCAATCACTGCTATTCCCCTCTATAGAGAGCTATGGGGGTGGCAGATAACACTGTACAACACAATGTGTGTCAGTAGGATTAGCAGGGTCTGCTCTATAATCAGTGATGGAAGGTGTGGGGGGGCCAGCATGGCCCATATCAGAAGGTGAGCCGGCCCTCTGCTGCCCCCTAGTGCCCGAGGAGTCCCAAGTCTTGAGCAGCAAAGCATGCTGGGGATTGTAGTCCCTCATCCCCCCCCCCCATGGACTCAGTCACCTACCTGTCGGGGCTTCTAGAGGTCAGCCTGTGACGAAGGCGCTCCAGCAGACGTTGGTAGTTCTCTCCTGGGTCAGGGGTTGGTCGATAACGCGGTGATAACCGAAGTCGGGGACACGAGCTCTCCTGACTTTCCTCCGGTAAAGCACACAAAGCATTGGGGAGAATCGCTGTGCCTCTTCTAGTAAAGCGCTATAAGCCATGCCTGGTCATCTGGCCGTTCACTCGAATCGTCTCTCTATGTATGTCTGTGTTGTAAGTGGGGAAAAATGGAGAATGTTCGTCTACCGTGTATATAAAGGCTCTGCCGTAATTACGTCAATGCAGAACGATCCAATAGTGAAAGGAGGCGTGGTTTGACGGAAAGTACGTGACGTTCCAGACGTCGTTTCTGAAAATAGAATCAGAGAGGGACTAAGGGCGGGGCGGGGGAGGTCACATGTCGATCCTGAGAGTCGTGACGTGACGAGAGTGCCGGGAAATTGCCATGGTTATACATGGTGTTGTGTGTGTGGAGGGGGAGGGGAGGAAAGGAAATGGTAATTCCGGGGATAACACTGGAGTTTTATATTCACAATACAGATGTCACCGAACATTCCCTATACACTTAAAGACCGGGACTTGGTGTTTACAAGTTAAAGCGGAGGTCCACCCTAAAGTGGACCTTCCGCTCATTGGAACCCTCCCCCCTTCCGGTGCCACAATTGGTACCTTTCGGGGGGGAGGGGGGTGTAGGTACATGTACAGTACAGGTATCTCACATCCGGCTTAGATTCTACAGAAGGTACGCCACTTTCCGAAGGTCCTCCGCTGCCTGCTGGGAAACACACGGATCCCAGAGGCAGTGGGTCCATCCTTATTGCGCAGCGCGACTCGTGCATGCGCAGTAAGGAACCGGGAAATGAAGTCGAAAGGCTCCACTTCCTGATTCCCATACCCAAGATGGCGGCGGCAGCACCCGAGAGACGATCGAGAGATCGGCTTCGGGTGCCGACATCGCGGGCGCGCTGGGCGGGTAAGTGTCATTATTTTAAAAGTCAGCAGCTGCAGTATTTATAGCTGCTGGCTTTTAAAAAAAAAAAAAAAAAAACGGCGGACTCCCGCTTTAAAAACAAGTTTTTTTTGCTAGAAAATTACTTAGAACCCCCAAACATTCTAAATTTTTTTCTAACACCCCTACAGAATAAAATCGCGGTCGTTGCAATACTTTCTGCCACACAGTATTTGCGCAGTGGTCTAACAAGCGCACTTTTAAAAAAAAAATAAACTTTTTTTAAATTAAAAAATAAGACAACAGTCTAGTTAGCCCAATTTTTTTATATTGTGAAAGATAATTTTACGCCGAGTAAATTGATACCCAACATGTCAACAAGGTACTCTTTTTTTGAAGCCTATATGCTTTAAAATAGCAACCCCATTGACACAGATCCGCGTGTTATTTACCTTTAATGAAATATTGAAAACCACCTCATCCTTGAAGAAGGACAAAAATTGTACTCCAAAACGCGTTGGATATAAGAAGGATATTTATATGCTTTCTAGCACGGTGACAATATCTGATATTGTTTAGACAATCATTCTTTCATTTCTATATGTATTTTTAATAATGTTGTTTAACCATTTAATAAAATCTTTTTCTACTACAAATACTCTGTATACTCCTTTGTTAGATACTACTATGTGCTTTTAAAGTCCAATTTGGGGGAACTTCTCTCTTTTTCTATAATACTGGATGTGGCACTATACTAGCATAATATTACTATTTGCCTTCCTCTCTTTTTTCAAAAGAACTTAGTGTGCTATGCCAGCCTCCAATAGAGGGCTTGGCATAGTCTTATAGAAATGCCTTAACAAACACTTTAAAAGTTCCCTTCACTGGAACTAAGGGGCCAAGCCCAACCCATGATAAGCAACCCCACACCATAACCCCCCCCCCCCCCCCCCCCAGCAAATGATAATTTGGACCAATGCACAAAGCAAGGTCCATAAAGACATAGATGACTTGACTGGCCTGCACAGAGTCCAGACCTCAACCCGATAGAACACCTTTGGGATGAATTAGAGCAGAAAATGCAAATCAGGCCTTCTCTTCAACATCAGTGCCTGACCTCACAAATGTGATTCTGGAAGAACGGTCAAACATTCCCATAGACACTCCTAAACCTTGTGGTCAGCCTTCCCAGAAGAGTTGAAGCTGTTATATCTGCAAAGGGAGGGCCAACTCAATATTGAACCCTACGGACTAAGGCCCCTTTCACACGGGGTGGATCCTCTCAGCAGGCTCCGCTAGCTCAGTAGGAGATCGATCCGTTGCTCCCCGCTGAGCCGGCGGATGACAGGTCCGTATCTACTCACTGAGCGGGGAGGGACCTGTCTGAGCCCACTGATTTCTATTGGGAGATCAGAGAAAAACTGACAGAATGTCAGTTTTCATCAGATCCGATCCCATCCGATCCACCAGACGGATGGCGAACGCATTGCCATATGTCTGTTTTGAGTGGATCAGATGGCAGGCGGGTGTCAGCGGACAATCTCCAAATTGCAGGCATAAAAAAACTGTCTTTATAATATAAAACTACATGCAGGTCACTGGGCAGACCACTAGGGACAAAGGGGATGTGTATTTTTTTTATACAGTACTGTAATCTGTAAGAATACAGTACTGTATGTGTTTTGTGTATTTTTACTTTTTTGAATTTGGCGCCGATCTCCGCTCCCGTGCGTCGTAACGTCGCAGGGAACGGAGCTCGGGGGCTCTCAGGCACTGTGTGAATCGAGCGGAGGACGGCTCGCACACACACAGCGGGGGGACATCGCTGGATCCAGGGGACAAGGTAAGTAAGTCTCCCTGTATCCAGCGTTGCGATTCCGAGTCTGGCTCGGGGTTACCGCTCGTGGTACTGAAATCCCAGCCCGAGCCAGACTCAGGATTATCGACAGGGAGGTTAAAGTTCATGTGCGTGTAAAGGCAGGAGTCCCTATATTTTTTGACAATATAGTGCAAGTACTAGGCAACTGAAAGCAAACAAATCAAAGGCAAATTGTTGTTAGTATTTTAACCCAGCCAGCAGGGGCTGCGGGTCCACAAGGGGCGCAGAGGCACTGCTCCCTCCCCCCCTCCCCCCCCCAAAGTTGTGACCAATAGGAAAACATTTAAAATAACGATTTATTTTTAAATAAATTACAATTAGACTAACATTTTTTACCATCTTAAATTTAAAAAAATGTTAGTCATATTATGATGAATTTAAAAATAAATCGTTCTATGTGTGTGTGAGTGCACTGTGGTGCGCTGGTTTAATAGAAGTCTATTAGGGTCATCAATGTTAAACAAGCACATGACTAGAGTCTGAGGCATTGTTTAACCCTCCCGCTTTTGACTATATAGAGTCAGCATTCGCTATCACATCACTTCCGGTTTCGCAGCCCGCCAGGTATTGGGAGCCGTGACAGCCGATGATGGGCAGGTAAGGACCTGGAGAGATTTGCACCCCCCCCCCCCCCCAAAAAAAATGCCTCTACCAGCTGCCACTGCCTGCCAGGATTACCTGTCACTTTACAGGATGCAGGATCATCTTTAATATTAATTGGACCCTGGGAAAACATTTTCTTTGGGCTCCATTAATGCAATTTCAATCTCCACCTGCCTGCACACCATGGACTGGGGTGGTGAGGGGACTCATCAATAGACAAAAAAACTCCTAGGGATCCTAGAACTCCTGGGATCAGTGGCAGTGCTGGGGGGGAGGGGGGGGGGTGTTATCAATGGCAATGCTGATTTTTTTACCGACTACCAATATAAAGAGGAGTTTCAACTCTGACCACCAATGTATTAAGGGTTTACACTGATCATTAATGTATTAGAAGCATTCACAGTAACTAACAATGTAAGGAGGGGGACCTTCACATTGGCTACTAGTGTGAATAAAAGCATTGTACACCAAGCCCCAATGTAATGAGACAATTTACAATGACCACCAATGTAAAGGCGATTTACACTGACCACTAATGTCATAGAAGCATTTCCAGTAACAACCAATGTAAGGGGGACCTTCACACTGGCCACTAATGTAAGATGGACCTTCACACTGGCCACTAATGTAAGGGGGCCTTCACACTGACCACTAATGTAAGGAGGACCTTCACACTGACCACTAATGTAAGAAGGACCTTCACATTGACCACTAATGTAAGGAGGACCTTCACATTGACCACTAATGTAAGGAGGACCTTCACACTGACCACTAATGTAAGGAGGACCTTCACATTGACCACTAATGTAAGGAGGACCTTCACACTGACCACTAATGTAAGGAGGACCTTCACACTGACCACTAATGTAAGGAGGACCTTCACACTGGGCACTAGTGTGAATGAAAGGTTTCTCCAACAAGCCCAAATGTAATGAGAAGATTTACACTGACCACCTATATATCTGAGACATTTACCTGCATTCACAGTTGTGTGTGTTGGGAACGCATGCAAAACCGATTTCCTGACACCACATAAATGTGTTGCCCTTTAGCAGATACACAGCAGTGACATGAATTGTTAATGACACCCTCGCACATGTGATGTGCAACCGTGTGATTTTGAGAAAGCGTTAGGGACTTTCTTGTACATAGAGCAGCCCACTGAAATGAATGGGCTGCCCTACACGCAACCTACATCTTTATCCACCCTGTCAGTACATCTTTGCATCCTAAAACCCCTGCTAACCTCTGCACCCCAAACCTCCCCCATCCTCTCCACCCCAACCCTCCACCCCTTTAACGCTACCTGCCTTCTCTGCTCATCTTTGCACCCACCTTCCTTACCTCTATATATCCCCTCCTTGCACCCCAAACTGTACTGTACAAACTTGCACCTGTGCACCCCAAACTGTAAATCCTTCTCTGCCTACCTCTGCACACCCCACACTAGCCCCCCCCATTTCAAATTTGCTTACCTTTAACCACTTGAGATCCGCGCTATAGCCATATGACGGCTACAGCGCGGATCTCCTTTTCCGGGATGACGTCAATAGACGTAGTCTCGTGCACAAGCGCCCTGCGCGCCCCCTGAGGGGCGCGCGCAGCGCGCTCTGTGATCGGCGAGTCTACGAGACTCGCCTGATCACCGATCCGTGCAAGGGGTCGATCCCGACCCCTTATCACGTGATCAGCTGTCAGCCAATGACAGCTGATCATGTGATATAACGGAGCCGGTAATTGGCTATTATTCCTCCTTGCGCTGTCAGCGCGAGGAGAAAAAAAAAAAGCCGATCACCGGCGGCCGTGATCGGGACATCAGTCCCGATCATGGCCAGCCCTGCTAGTGCCCACCTGCCCCCTGCCAGTGCCCACCTGCCCCCTGCCAGTGCCACATTAAAAAAAGTAAGTGCCCCCCGTCAGTGCCACCCAGCAGTGCCCATAGTGCCACCCAGCAGTGCCCACAGTGCCACCCAGCAGTGCCCACAATCTGCCTCAACAAAGGTGCTGCACCCCAGTGCCACATATCCGTGCCCATCAGTGTCATCTACCAGTGCCCAGCAGTGCCGCCCATCAGTGCCCAGCAGTGCCACCTATCATAGCCACCTATCAGTGCCACCTATCAGTGCCCATCAGTCCCATCTATCAGTGGTACCTATCAGTGCCCATCCGTGCCACCCATCTGTGCCACCCATCCATGCCACCTTATCTGTGCCCATCTTTGCCCATCAGTGCCGCCTTATCTGTGCCCATCGGTGCCGCCTTATCTGTGCCTATTAGTGCCGCCTTAACTATGCCTATCACTGCCCACCAGTGCAGCCTATCAGTGCCCACCAATGCAGCCTATCAGTGCCCACCAATGCAGCCCATCAGTGCCCACCAGTGCAGCCTATCAGTGCCGCCTCATCAGCGCACTTCAATGAAGGAGAAAAATTACCCGTTTGCAAAATTTTATAACAAACGATTAAACATGATTTTTTTTTTTTTGCATCTTTTTTTGTTTGTTTAGCAAAAAATAAAACTCCGAGCTGTAATTAAATACCACCAAAAGAAAGCTCTATTTGTGGGAAAAAAATGATAAAAATTTAATTTGGGTACAGTGTTGTATGCCCGCGCAATTGTCATTCAAAGTGCATCAGTGCTGAAAGCTGAAAATTGGTCTGGGACTGAGGGGGGTTTAAGTGCCCAGTAAGCAAGTGGTTAAAGAATAGGCTGATTCTAGACTGAATGGCCACAGTTGCAGGCAGGGCTTTCAAGCATGCCCCTTTATCTCCCCAGTGGGCAGCATTCAGTATAGGTGATGGTGGATATGACCTCAGGGGGGCATGATATATACGTATGAATGCCACCTCTATTTACATATGAATGTCGCTGGTCCATGGCTATTTACATATGAATGCATTCACTATTTACATATCAATGCAGGTTATTTACATGTAAACACAGGGTCTGCAGGTGAGTCGTCTGTACACAACAATAGGGCTGAGACGGGCAGCATTAGTAGCAGCATTTCACACTGAGATATCGGGACATAGCACAAGACTAAAACTTCAAGGGACAAGGGAATTTAAACCAGGATAGTTGGCAAGTATGAGGTAGCTGCTTTGGGCTCCACAACAATGATAGGGCCAAGGCCTGCCGCAAGCTCCGTGACCGTGCCCGCAGGACCGGCAGGCTCGTTCACTGCTGGGATACCCACTATCGTCTCACGGGGAGGAAGAACAGGGAGATGCTGATATAAATAGCATCTCCCCATTCTGTCTAGTGACAGGACACTGATCGTCTGCTCCCTGTCATCGGGAGCAGTGATCATTGTCGTGTCACTACTAGCCCATCCCACAGACAGTTATAAACTCTCCCCCAGGATACACTTAACCCCTCCCTGCCCCCCCAGTGGTTAACTCCTTCAGTGCCAGTGAAATTTTTACAGTAATCAATGCAATTTTATAGCATTGATATTTGTATTAATGCCAAAGGTCCCAAAAATTTGTCAAAATTGTCTGATGTGTCCTCAATAATGTCGCAGTCACGATAAAAATCGATGATCGCCGCCAATACTAGTAAAAAAAAAATTATTAATAAAAATGCCATAAAATTATCCCCCATTTTGTAGATGCTATAAATTTTGCCCAAACCAATCAATAAATGCTTATTGCATTTAAACTGAGGAAAAACATGTTTTTTTATATATTTTTGAGGGATATTTATTATAGCAAAAAGTAAAAAATAATGCGTTTTTTTCAAAATTGTCGCTCTTTTTTTGTTTATAGCGCAAAAAATAAAAACCGCAGAGGTGATCAAATACCACCAAAAGAAAGCTCTATTTATGGGAAAGAAAGGAAGTCAATTTTGTTTGGGAGCCACGTCGCACAACCGCGCAATTGTCAGTTAAAGCGTCGCAGTGCCGAATCACAAAAAGTGCTCTGGTCAGGAAGGGGGTAAATCCTTCCGGGGCTGAAGTGGTTAAAACACGGTGACGTTCAGAAAAATGCAGCGTGACTCAGTGCGCATGAAAATGAATGGTACATGCACATCAAGGTGTACATGTTTTTGATGTGTTGTGGTTAGTTTTTATCTGCATTATGGTGTGAAAGGAGTTACTGGATTCACCAGTGAACATTTGATTTGCTGTTTGTATGTGTGGACATTGGACAAGTGAGGCTATAGGAAGGAAAAAGTCGTTCTTCCATCATGGGAATGTAGACCCCACAGCACCCAACCAATTATCTGGAAAGTAAGGAGGTTGCGGCCTCATTGACATCTTAACATAGCAGGAAATCACATTTCCACAAGCTTTTTCGCTGGTTGAATGAAAAACTCCGAACTTATATATCCAGCTTTTAAGAAGATAGAAAACACCAAATCCAATAAAAGCACACCCTCCTGTAATTGGCCAAAATTTAATATAAAAGTTTTAAAAAATAATTTTGTCCTACTGCCATTTCTGTATCGTGAGTGATTTCGGAAGGTACTAATAAAGTTTCTTATAAAAAAAAAAAAAACATTGAAGAGATCCAAGATCACCAGAGTGCAGAATACATTTATTCTTTAATGAGATAATCTAGAAAGACCCCATTATAACTGAGTAATGTTTGAAGAAAGTTTAGAAAAATACAATAATAAAGATGTCACTCTAAAATAATAAAACATTTTCCCTGAGAGACACACCACATAGAGGTGAGTCCACCTCAAGGTACCAGTGGAGATCCATCGTTGTCACACTCACAGAGGGATGTTTAAAGGCGCACATGCTGCTGCCACGTCAGCCATTATTTTTGGTGAGTTTGCACTATTTGAATATGGTGGACATTTTCTTGGACAGGGTTTTTGAACACTGCACCTATATATATTAGGGATGCACCGAATGGGTTTTTTGGTGCCGAAACCGATACCGAAAAAGAAAAATAGACTAGGTCAAAAACCGAAACCAATACCGAAACAGCACCGATACCGAAAATTACTTTTTTTTTTAAATATTTTTATACAGGAGATGGTCAGAGACTGGGGACATGGTACAGGATGTGGTCAGAGACTGGGGACATGGTACAGGAGGTGGTCAGAGACTGGCGGCATGGTACAGGAGGTGGTCAGAGACTGGCGGCATGGTACAGGAGGTGGTCAGAGACTGGCGGCATGGTACAGGAGGTGGTCAAAGACTGGCGACATGGTATAGGAGGTGGTCAGAGACTGGCGACATGGTACAGGAGGTGGTCAGAGATTGGCGGCATGGTACAGGAGAGGGTCAGAGACTGGCGGCATGGTACAGGAGGTGGTCAGAAACTGGCGACATGATAAAAGAGATAAGTGTGTTGTCCCCTGTGCAGCCAGTGTGTTGTCCCCTGTGCAGCCAGTGTGTTGTCCCCTGTGCAGCCAGTGTTGTCCCCGTGCAGCCAGTGTTGTCCCGGTGCAGCCAGTGTTGTCCTCGTGCAGCCAGTGATGCAGCGAAGAGAGAGGAGAGCCGCCTCCGCCGTCTGGTTCAATAGAGCACCGGGAACATCACAGCTTTAATTTCAATAGCTGTGTGTTCCCCCATCGCGCGCCGTCGCATACAGCCCCTCCCCCTTGTCCGGGGAACTGTGATAGACAGATCACCCGTCCAATCTGCCTATAAAGGCGGCTCTCCTGCATTATAGATCTCCCATGATGGGCGGCACCAGGGGCGGTGCTCCGCCCCCGCCCAGGCCCCGCCCCATTTTCGGCTCAATTATCGGACGTTTTTTCCTTTCGGCAAATTGCCGAAAAAGGCATTTTCGGCCGATATGTTTGGCGGCCGAAATTTCAGTGCATCCCTAATATATATTGAAGTGGCTACACCAGATTTCCAGATTTTTCTTATTCACGTACAGATTTTTTTTTTACATTCTAGGACTTTATTTTCAAATCATTACATTGTGACTTAATTGTCACTTTATATTTGCTGGCGCTGCACTTGATACATAAGCTCATTTAAAGTGGAAGTAAAGCCTAATACTTAAGTCCTCCCCTGCAATCATTAAAGCGCTTGTTAACCAAAAAAATGTTCAGCTTTCAGCGCGGTTACACTTTGAATGGCAACGCTGTACCCAAATTACATTTTTATAATTTTTTTCACACAAATAGAGCTTTCCTTTGGTGGTATTTAATCACCACTGGGTTTTTTATTTTTTTGCTAAAAAAATGAAAAATGTCCCAAAATGTAGGAAAAAAAAATAAAAAAAAAGCAGTTTCATAGTTTGTTAGAAAATTTTGAAAACAGGTCATTTTTCTCCTTCATTGATGTGTGCTGATGAGGCAGCACTGATGGGCCCTGATAGACTGCACCGATGGGCACTGATAGGCTGCACAGATAGGCACTGGGGGGCACTGATGAGCAGCACTGAAGGGCACTGATAGGTGGCACTGGTGGACATTGATAGGTGGCACTGATATG
The DNA here is from genome assembly GCF_037356315.1 of Lithobates pipiens. Taxonomy (NCBI): domain Eukaryota; kingdom Metazoa; phylum Chordata; class Amphibia; order Anura; family Ranidae; genus Lithobates; species Lithobates pipiens. Next base: position 136,076,291 of record NW_027507788.1, on the reverse strand, counting down.
CACCTGTAGGTGGCACTGACAGGTGGCACTGGAGGGCACTGCATAGCAGCAGTGCCTCTCCCTGTTTGTGACCGATGTCTCTCTGTCATAAGCCAGTGATCTGCTTTTTTTTCCCCTCATGCTATCAGCGTGAGGAAAAGAAAAAAGGCGCATACCGATCTTCTGTGTACATCACGTGATCAGCTGTCATTGGCTGACAGCTGATCACGTGGTAAGGGGCCAGGATCTCACTGACTCAGTGATTACAGAGTGCACCCTGCAGGGAGCACGCAGGCAGCTCATGCATGGGAGGACATCTATTAACTCCCTCCCAGCAATTAAGGCCCCTGCTGTAGCCATCATTTTGCTATAGCGTGGGTGGGAGGTGGCTAAAGCATTTTATACAGCACAGTGCTTGTGCTGTGTCATTTGACCCCCTGTAAAACCTGGAATACCTGGCTGATCCTGCCAGTTTCTGCCCTCCCCTTTGTAAACTGACCACGGTTTATCATGGCTGCCAAGCCCTGACACCGTGGTCAGTTTATGTGCCTCCGTCATCCACAGCTCTGCTGTGCTCTCCTCTGTCCTCTCTCCCCTCCCTGCCTGTCAGCTCCATGCCCGCGCCCACCCCCTCCCCTCCCGCTGCTCAAATTACAGTTATATTTACACTATCCTCTCTGTTTATTAATTTAATGTCCCCTCTGTGTCTGTGCTTTATAAAAATAATGCAGCTATATACCTGTTTACTGAGCGCACGTGACCCGCCGCTTCTCTCCTCTTCTCCTCCACCTCCCCTCCTGACTGACGTCAGCGGGATCCTCGGCTGCAATCAACTAGAAGAACTGGGTCTACAGCAACTGATAAAGAATCCCACGCATGGGTCAGGACACACCCTGGACCTCATTTTCAAACAGAACATCGACGTCAACATACTCGACAACATAACTCTGCCATGGACGGATCACCACGCCATCAAATTCAAAATCACTACCAACATCACCAACGCAAAACGGAAACCTGTAACAACGCACTGGACCAGATCGCATAAAAAACTGTACTCCGAAGCCTTCAAAACCACTCTGTCCAAAAAGATATCTACAATAACCTTAAACCACTCTACGGAGGAAACACTCAACTCCCTGAACAGGGTATTACTGCAATCAGCAGACTCGGTAGCACCAAAATGCAGGGCACTCATCAGGAAGAAAAATGCTGGTTTAATAGCTCCCTCTCCGTACTAAAGCAAGAACGCAGAAGAGCGGAAAGAACATGGAGAAGAAATCCCACCGAGGAAAACCTATTTAACTACAAAGGTCTGACAGAGAATTATCGGAAAGCAATCTTCAAAGCCAAAAAGGACCACTTCTCATATACAATCTCAACGGCCGCAAACCAACCACGGGAACTGTTTAAACTGGTTAATCAATCAATGAATCCCGTGTGCCTAGAACCCCCAGAAAGCGAATCCCAGGATTACTGTGACAAACTGTCGGATTTTTTCATCGATAAAGTCAAAACCATCAGGGAAACAATTTGTCAGAAGAAAACATCCAACCTCAGCCAGCAAATACATAAAGAGGATGTCTGCACCAACATACCACAACCGCCAAAATTTTCACTATCCCCAATTACCGTAGACACCGCAAAAAACATCATTAATAAACTGCGTGACAGTACCTCACCTATTGACATCATCCCCACAAAACTACTGAAAGAATGCTCCGACATCGTGGCTCCAACCATAACCCACCTCATAAACCGATCATTCCACGAAGGGATTGTTCCCAGCATCCTCAAACAAGGCATCGTCAAACCTCTACTCAAGAAACCAAACCTGGACCCTCAGGATCCAAACAACCGTAGGCCGATTACAAGCCTCAACACCATTTCTAAGATCATAGAGAAAGCTGTAGTACATCAGCTACAACTTCACCTGGATACTCACAAACTCCTGGACCCGCTGCAATCAGGCTTCCGCCCGGGTCATGGAACAGAAACAGCTCTCCTCAAGATTTGGGATGACGCCCTCGAAGCAGCAGATGACGGAGAGCCGTGTCTCCTCGTACTGCTAGACCTAAGTGCAGCGTTTGATACAGTAGATCACAATACTCTACTCGTCCGCCTCACAGAAGTAGCCGGAGTCCAAGACATAGATCTCCAATGGTTCGCGTCCTTCCTAGGAAATCGGTCACAGACAGTGAAACTAGGAAAATTCCTCTCCGAAACTCGGGCAGTCACCTGCGGAGTCCCTCAAGGCTCTCCGTTGTCACCCGTTCTCTTCAACATTTACATTCGCCCACTCCTTCAAATCATCAGATGCTCAGATCTCTGCTTCCACTCTTACGCTGACGACACGCAACTTTATTTCCGGATCAATGGAAAAAAAGATCACCAACAACAACTTGAAAACTGCCTCAAATCAATAGAGGACTGGATGACCACCAACTCCCTCCAGCTGAACGAATCAAAGACAGAGCTTCTTATCTTACACCCAAATCATAAGCCCGCAACCAAAACCTCCTGGTCTCCACCAACCGTCTTTGGGCAGACTATCTCCCCAAAGACCAAAGCGAAGAGTCTCGGGGTTATTTTAGACGCACAAATGTCAATGGATGCGCAAATAGGATCTGTAGTCAGTCGATCTCACCATCTGCTGCGCATGCTTCGCAGACTCATCCCTTTTATCCCAAAGAATGACAAAGCAGTGGTAGTTGGAACAATCATTAATTCACGACTGGACTACGCAAACTCGCTTTACATAGGATTACCACAATATCAACTTGCGCGATTACAACTGATCCAAAACACGGCGGCAAGGCTGATAACAGGAAAAAAACCCTGGAAATCCATTTCTCCTTCACTGAGGAGCTTACATTGGCTAACCGTAAAAAATCGGATCACGTTCAAGACCCTTTGCCTCACCCACAAATGCGTGCATAGAGAAGCTCCGCAATACCTAATGGAGAAAATAAATCATTACACACCAAACCGCAGTCTTCGATCAGCCAACAAAAACCTCCTTCTCGTACCCAAAGCCCGGTACAAATCCAAGGGTGATCGGAGATTCGCTGTCCAAGGGCCTCGGCTATGGAATGCTCTACCAATCAACATCCGCCTGGAAGAAAATCACCTGGCTTTTAGGAAAAAACTCAAGACCTTCCTCTTTTAGCAGATGATCAAAGCTCGCCACAGCGCCTAGAGGCGATTCAGTTCGCATTGTGCACTATACAAGTATTTCATTCATTCATTCATTCAGCTGTCACGCTGAAAGAGGGGAGAGAGCTGACGGGTCACGTGAGCGCTGATTTGTGCTTTGCAAACAGGTGTATAGCGCATTGTTTTTATAAAGCACAGACACTGGGACATTACATGAATAAACAGAGAAGATAGTGTAAATTTAACCCTGTGGGTTAACAACCACTTTAATGTAAGCTAAATTCAGCCTTATGTCTCAAAATTTAAAAATCCCAGTTGTTCTACCTTTATTTTGCAGTATCCAGTCAGGACCGTCTTTAATATTGATTGGACCCTGGGCAAACATTTTCTTGGCCCCCCCTCCATGCAATTTCACTCTCAACCTACCTTCACACCATAGACTGGGGTGGGGAGGGGACCCATCAATAGACAGACAACTCCTAGGGATCCTAACACATGACAAGTAGAGAAATCCACACAATCCAGCATTGTAGTGTCAGTAAAATGCATGACAAGCAGAGAACTCCAAAGAATCCAACACTGTAGTGTGAGTGTAAAGCATGACAAGCAGGGAAATCCACACGATCCAACATTGTAGTGTGATTGTAACACATGACAAGCAGGGAAATGCACATGATCCAGCATTGTAGCGTGAGTACAATGCACGACAAGCAGAGAACTCCACATGATCCACCATTTTAGTGTGATTGTAACACATGACAAGCAGAGAACTCCACATGATCCAACATTGTAGTGTGTAACATGCAGGCTGAAGTATGTGTCATGTGTTGGTGTATAAATTGCAGGGTGTGTATCATGTGTGGGTGTATACATTGCAGTATGTGTGTCATGTGTTGGTGTATACATTGCAGTGTGTGTCATGTGTTGGTGTATACATTGCAGTGTGTGTGTCATGTGTCATGTGTTGGTGTATACATTGCAGTGTGTGTGTCATGTGTTGGTATATACATTGCAGTGTGTGTGTGTCATGTGTTGGTATATACATTGCAGTGTGTGTGTCATGTGTTGGTGTATACATTGCAGTGCGTGTCATGTGTTTGTGTATACATTGCAGTGTATTGGTGCCAAGAGAAAAGCTGCTAAGGAATTAATGGCACCCAAAGCGCATTGCGTGTTTTGTAGCATTTTTTGCGCATTTTGTGGAGCGTGTGCAGAAATGCTAATTTCTTCATATGTTTCCAGGGCACCGAGGTGTGACTGGGACCTTAGCTGGCTATACTTCTTTACTTTCACTGCTCAGCATAAGGAAAGGAAGGAATGGTAGCAGTTCTATGTAAGATCTAAGTTGATCTTGTTATAGCTTATACTATGCTAAGGACCCTCTCCCTGCTCCCACGTGTCCGCTAAGGCAGTGCTACATCATAGGAAGGGATGAGAGTTGCACGATCCCATACCCAGAGGTACTAGATATTTCTCTTCTTTCCAGGCAGTGAAAGATAGTAAGTATATGGAGGAAGGGGAGGGCAAATGACAGGTTTACTTTAATGCCCCTGGTGACACTCTTTACCTGTTTGAGGGAAATACATTTGAAAGTTCTAAGCTGTCACTTTCATATAACAAGATGTGTTGCCAATTACAATGTGCAATGTGTTACATACGCTACACCCCTAGTGCCCAGCCTGTGGCCCAGGGGCCGTATGAGGCCCTTTGGCCCCTTTTGTGTGGCCCTTGGGGTCTCTGCAGACACTTATTTTTTTCCCTATCTCTCTGTTTATAGAAATGATCTCTAGCAGTCTCATGTAATGTTTCTTAAATCTATGATTCACATTTATATGTACAGTACACCTACCAGGGCCAATTTAGAGAGGAGCCAATTAAACCACCAGCAGGGATTTGGAGTGTGGGAGGAAAGCAGAGGACCCAGAGGAAACTCACGCGGGCACAGGGAGAACATGCAAACTCATTGACCATAACAATATTGGCGTACTAATGGATACTTGACTATGGAACGGGTGCACTTAGTTTACAAAAGCACTGTCACGCGTCTTTTCATAATGCAGTTTTACATACTCCCAAAAAAAATGTGACAATGTTTACTGAGATAGCTGATCAGTGAATGGTCCTTAGACGGCATGTGTATACAGACATTGCTGTGCAGTGGGTCACGTAACCTCCAGAATCCTGTAGTTCAGAAGAGTTATTAGCTGACAGGCTGCACAAGAAGTTCCGCATTCCAGAGACTAGCAGGAACCAAGGCATAGGCTATACAGAAGTAAAGAGGACCTGTCAAAAGAATTCAAAAAGAGTCAAAAGAATTCAACAACATACAGGCCATGGACTTATTCTCTTTCTCTCTTGCATATGACTTAATCACAGAGTATAATAATGTATAGTAATAACACACCTCCCAACTGTCCCTAATTTCGAGGGACTGTCCCTGATTTCGAGCAATGTCCCTCTGTCCCTCATTCCTCCTCATGTGTCCCTCATTTTGGTCTGATCCATATAATTGTATATAAAATGCATTTTTTATCTTTCAAAAAATGTTTCCCAGTGCTAAACCTTTTATCCAATTTCTAAATTGCTGCATTTGTACATTTTAAAAGCCAATATAAAGTAATAGTAGTGGTAAAAAAAAGCACCTGTGGATTTAATTATCCTTTTTTGGGGGTAATTCTCCTTTAAGTGGGTTTGGCAGGGAGCATGTCCTCTGCCTACATACATTTGCTAGTAGGTGTACCTCATTCCCATCTCAAAATGTTAGGAGGTATGTAATAAGTATTGGTCTGCTGGTAAATGCAGCCAGAAGATGGTTAGCAAACCACATCATATACCTGTAGGTTTCTACAAGTATAGTGTGACGGTGGTCATCCAGTGGTAAAAGCACCCCAGGGATTCAGTTTACAGTGCCAAAAGGAGTGCTTGGAGCGTGTTTCTTTCTACCAAGGGCTCCTCAGCACCAGATGTACAAAACTTTATTAGAAAATGTTCTGCTCTTGTGCTTCACCAGAATAAACATTGTCTGCAGCTGCCACGACCGATGCCACGTCTTCCATACCCATAATATTATTTTGCAATTCTACCTACAGGAATGGTTTAAGTGACAAAATACCTTTCCAGCATCTGGAAACTACTGTTGTGGCCAGGGCTGTCTTTAAGGCAGGGCAAAAGGGGCAGCTGCCCTGGGCCCTGTCATTGTTGTGGGGCCCAAAGCAGCTGCCTCATACTTGCCAACTATCCTGGTTTTAATTCCCACGTCCCTCAATGGTTTAGTCCCGTGCTGTGTCCCAATATCTCAGTGTAATGTACTGCTACTAATGCTGCCCAGCTCTGCCCTATTGTTGTGTACAGATGACTCACCTGCAGACCCTGTGTTTACATGTAAATTACCGGCATTCATATGTAAATTGTGGTGGAATTCATATGTAAACAGCGGCAGCCAGCGGCATTGATATATATATCATGCCCCCCGAGGTCATATCCACAGTAATCTCTAGCAACCAATCAACAAGCAGAAATCATGTGCTGTAACCTCTAGTAACTAATCAGTGAGCCGTAATGTGTGCTGTAACCTCTAGCAACCAGTCAGTGAGCGGTAATGATATACTGTAACCTCTGACAACCAATCGCAATAGCTGCCTGATCTGATTCAGTAAAGTCTAGCTGCTATTTATTGTATGTCTCAGAGCAGGTGGAGAGCGAAACTGCATGGGGGGGACCCCAAGAAAAGTTTTGCCCAGGGTCCAATCAGTATTAAAGACGGCCCTGGTTGTGGCTGCACTCAGGAAATGAAAGCAGAAATTCACTTTTTTATTCAACATGAACTATTTTTACCATCCCAACTGTCCCTGATTTCGAGGGACTGTTCCTCCTTCGGAACAAAGTCCCTCTTTGCCTTGAAATTGCCTCCAAGTTGCCTGGCAAAGTTATGCCGACTTTCAGGTTGCTGTAGTGTGAACCAGCACTTAAGGTGCCTGCATGCTCATTCAGCTTTTTTTCAGAGCACCCCTAGATCCTACAATATTGGGGTTCTGTATAAAGATAATGGTGATCACAGCTTACATGGTTACATTGTAGTATTTCCACCTCCTTTACCTCTCTGCTGACCATTCAGACTATCCATCCCATTTTCTAGCCAGTAGTAAGCACAATTTGACCCTGTTGATACCCCACAAAACTGAGTGATGGAGCCAGCCAAACACTAGGTTTATTTAAAAAAAGTTTGTTGGACGAATATCACACTGACAGGATGTAGGAATTCTAGCTATGATTTCTGTAATAGATTAATTTCCATGATCATCAGCACACTTTTACGGCCAAAATGCATCCGCTCCATATAGAGAACTTTGTGCAGAGTTATTCATGTCAAAGTCATTATAAAGGACAAGGAATTGACACATATGGAAAGGCTTCTTCACAGTTAGAGCTGTGATAAGATGGACTAGACTCGGTCAAGAACTAGTTCTGATAGCTCACTTGATTGTTTAAAAAAAGTGTTTGGTGCATTCCTAAATGCACAAAATATGCCTGTACACTAACATTTATAGGTAATAACACCAGTGATTGTTGATCCAGGAAATATCTGATGCCTCCTGGGGAATCAGGAAGGAATTTATTTTTCCCCAACTGGAGCAATATACCATACTGTATATCCTGTTTTCTATTTTTCTATTCATTTATTTTTTATTTTTTTTCTATTGGTTGAACTAGTTGTACTTGTGTCTTTTTTTGTCATGCTGACTAACAATGTAATTATGTAACATACTGTAACTTGCTGCTCAAACCAACTGATTTGTCATGTGCTTTATCACAAGAACACTAAACACTGCGTGTACTAGTACACTGTCCAACATCCTCAGAACGTCCACTAAATGCTGTAAACAACTTTAGTAGTGAGAAATTAACATCCTGCAGTCTCACGCCTCAGATCAGCCCCAATTCATGAACCTTCACACCTCAGATCACTGTCCCCCCTACTCATCTGTCCCACCACTGTACCTCCTGCACATCTGTCCCACCTCTGTAACTCCTTGCTCTTCTACCCCACCACTGTAACCGCCTGCTCGTGTTCCACCGATGTACCTCCTTTCTCTTCTGCACCCCTCTGCACATCTTCCCCACCTCTGTACCCCCTTGCTCCTCTGCCCCACCATTGTAACCCCCTGCTCATCTGTCCCACCAATGTACCTCCTTTCTCCTCTGCCCCAACACTGAACCCCCCTGCTCATCTTTCCCACCACTGTAACCCCCTTCTCATCTGGCTCAACACTGAACCCCCCCCCGCCCATCTGTCCCACCACTGTAACCCCCTGCTCATCTACCCCATCACTGTACCCCCCTGCTTTTCTGTCCCACCGTTGAACCCCATTCTCATCCCTCCTATCACTGTACCTCCTGCACGTCTGCCCCACCACTGTACCCCCTTGCTCTTCTGTCCCACCACTTTAACCCCCCTGTTCATCTACCCCATCAATGTACCCCTTTTTCTTTGCCCCACCAGTGTACCTCCCTGCACATCTGCTCCACTGCCGTACCCCCATGCTCTTTTGTCTCACTACTGAATCACTTTCTTTCTCATCTGTCCTAACATTGAACCCATCTGCTCATCTGCCCCACCACTGTAACACGATTTCTCATCTGCCCCACCAATGTAACTCCTGCACATCTGTCTCACCTCTGTACCCCCCTGCTCTCCTGCTCCACCTATTCCCCCCCCCCCCGCTCCTCTGTCCCACCAATACACCTCCTTTCACATCTGCCCCACTGCTCTACCCCCTGCTTTTCTGTCCCAACACTGAACCCCCCTGCTCATTTGGCCCAACACTGAAATTATCTAAAAGTGTGGCATGCATTTGTATTAAGCCAACTTTACTCTGATACCCCTAACAAAATCTAGTGGAACCAATTGCCTTCAGAAGTCACCAAATTAGTAAATAGAGTCCGCCTGTGTGTAATTTAATCTCATTATAAATACAGCTGTTCTATGAAGCCCTCAGAGGTTTGTTAGAGAAATTTAGTGAACAAACAGCATTATGAAGGCCAAGGAACACACCAAACAGGTCAGGAATAAAGTTGTGGAGAAGTTTAAAGCAGGGTTAGGTTATAAAAAAATATCCCAAGCTTTGAACATCTCACAGAGCACTGTTCAATCCATCATCCAAATATGGAAAGAGTATGGCACAACTGCAAATCTACCAAGACATGGCCGTCCACCTAAACTGACAGGCTGGACAAGGAGAACATTAATCAGAGAAGCAGCCAAGAGGCCCATGGTAACTCTGGAGGAGCTGCTGAGATTCACAGCTCAGGTAGGAGAGTCTGTCCACAGGACAACCATTAGTCGTGCACTCCACAAATCTGGCCTTTATGGAAGAGTGGCAAGAAGAAAGCCATTGTAAATCCCAATCTGGTGGACAAAATCCTACTTGGGTTACGCAAAGTGCTGTGTCTAACCCCCAACGAAACCTGGAGAGAAACCCAACTCAAGATTGCCCACAGGGCTCACATCCCATTTCTCTATCCCAAAAAAAACCGAGATGGGGCCTCCTGCCCCCTTTGTCAACAATTGAAGCCACCTCTCTCTCATCGCTTCTGGTTTTGTCCAGTTATCTCTACATTCTGGAATCAGGTCTAATCCTTCATCTTCGAGGTCACACTGTTGAAGCTGCCTAAGGACCCCCTACTCCTAATTTTTGGATATTGGAACCCTATGCTGCTGCCTTGGTCTCCACCTCCTAAGGACTCCCCCCCGAGGCCACCCATGCACACTCCTCCCCTACAGACTGGATCCTGTTATGTTTACTCATTGCCCGACGGCTCATCCTCCAACATTGGCTCTCACCCCAAGGCCCTCCTTTCCACCAACTACGGAAAGAACTCATCACTCTGTTGTTCAGAGAAAGGCTTCTCACAGATTTCAAACAAATTAAGTCCAAAACACCTTTCTTCCGCAGGTGGCAACCCTTTATCCTGTCGGCCTTGTCACCATCTGACCAGTCAGCACTGGAACACTTCTCTTTCTCATATGGCAAGTCACCCACACATGGCTAAATGACGGCAGCCTCTGTATTTTATGTATTTTCCTTAGGACTGTCTGGACCTCCCAAGCAGACTCTCATTATGGTGCAATCCCCCCCCCCCCCCCCGTTATCCCTGGTTATACCACTTAATTTTGTATTATATTTCATTAGCCGGGGTTCTGGTATATATCCATCCAGTTAGTCTACTTTTCCCTGCCTAGGCTTCAATTCCGATAGATCCTCATTGCCTCCATACCTGAGGTTTTATTCTCTCAAGCTAACGCAGCTGTTCTCCCTTTGAGGGATGTTTGTATGCTTATATAGTTGTATTAATGCTGGTCCTTGACCCTGCTAATGATTTATGTCTGTATTACCATATCTTGTTATTTCAAGAAAATGCCTGTCCTATTTTGATTCCCAATAAAAAAAAATGGAAAAAAAAACAAATGGGATGCTTTTCTTCAGCAGGGACAGGGAAGCTGGTCAGAGTTGATGGGAAGATGGATGGAGCCAAATACAGGGCAATCTTAAACGATAACCTGTTAGAGTCTGCAAAAGACTTGAGACTGGGGCGGAGGTTCACCTTTCAGCAGGACAACGACCCCAAACATACAGCCAGCGCTACAATGGAATGGTTTAAATCAAAGCATATTCATGTGTTAGAATGGCACAGTCAAAGTCCAGACCTAAATCCAATTGAGAATTTGTGGCAAGACTTGAAAATTGCTGTTCACAGACACTCTTCATCCGATCTGACAGAGCTTGAGCTATTTTGCAAAGAAGAATGGGCAAAAATGTCACTCTCTAGATGTGCAAAGCAGGTAGAGAAATCCCCAAAAAGACTTGTAGCTGTAATTGCAGTGAAAGGGGGTTCTACAAAGTATTGACTCAGAGGGGGCTGAATACAAATGCACACCACACTTTTCAGATATTTATTTGTAAAAAACGGTGAAAACCATTTATCATTTTCCTTCCGCTTCACAGTTATGTGCCACTTTGTGTTGGTCTATCACATAAAATCCCAATAAAAAACATTTAGTCCTCTTTCACACTACCGATCCGTTCAGGTCCGCCTGTCAGTTTTTCAGGCGGACCTGAACGGATGCTCCATAGAGGTCTATGGAGAGTCGGATGTTAGCGGTGACATGTCCGCTGACATCCGACCCGCTCCGATCTGAAAAATTGTGACGGAGGAAAAATCTACTTTTTCACCCGTCATCGGATCAGGTGACGACAGACACTGCGGTCCATCGTCATCCGATTTCCCATAGGGGAGAGTGCTGCTCTGACAGGTCCATCCCTGTGCAGTGTGCAGAGACGGATCTGTCATCTTCCTGCTCAGCGGGGATCAATGGAGCGATCCCCGCTGAGCAAGCGGATATCCATGCGGTGGATCATCACTGATCCGCCCCGTGTGAAAGGACCCTTACGTGTTCAGTTATAACATGACAAAATGTGCAAAATTTCAAGGGATATGAATACTTTTTCAAGGCACTTTATTATAGAATGCATTAGGGTAAAAAACCTTCTGCCTTTAAGAGAAAGTAAACCCTGATGGGTTTACTTCCTCTTTCATTCCCTGCAAAGGCAAAGCATAATGGACTACTATGCATCGCATAGTAGTCCATTATGTGTGACTTGCCTGACATAGGAGCAGCCAGCGAAGTCACCGCTGTCCCCTGTAGTCCGGCGCATCCATCTTCTCGGTGGGTCTCGCAGCTCCGCCACTGTCATTCGGCGAAGCCGCGATGACGTCACTCCCGCGCATGCGCACGGGAGCCGACACGCACGGCATCTCCGTCGTTAAAGATGCCGTGCTCAGTGCGCCTGCGCGCCACTGTCTACGGCGCATGCGCTGTAGACAGCGGTGCCTGTCTTCGGGCAAATATCTCCTAAACCGTATAGGTTTAGGAGAAATTTCTTGGACCTACAGGTAAGCCTTAATCTAGGCTTACCTGTAGGTCAAAGTGTGTTGTAAGGGTTTACAACCACTTTAGAACCACTTTAGGCCGGCCATAGACAGTTTGAATCTCAGCTAGTTCAGCCAGGACCAGATGAGATTTGATCCATGTATGGGCAGACTTTGTGTACCCAAATCCATCCATCAGTCGACTTAGGTACATCCTGCATGTCAGATTTTTAGGATATGACTATTGCCAGTGGCTATATGCGCTAGCAATAAACACAACAGCTCCTCTGGGGGGATTTCTGACTGTGTTGATGGGGAAACAAGCAATTTTTCGGGAACACTTGGAAATGATCTTCTATCCTCAATATAAAATATTTTGATATACAAAAGCTTGTGTGAGAATTGGTACAGGTTTGAATGTATTTTCACTCTATTGCATTGTTCTCTTTGGTGTTTTGGGACTGTACTTATGTCACACCTGAAAGACTATTTCTCTCCAACATTTAAACAATTGTTACTCTGCGTTTGCATCATTTGACTGTATTGCAGTGAATTGAAGTGAATTGCATTTGTCTAGCTAGATCTCCATTGTGTATTCAGACAGCTATACCTCAGAGACATGAATTCCCTGCTAGATAATGCAGTTACCTAGTCATGGTGAAAATCAATACTAAGCTTTTTAATGGCCACTAAGTGCAGATGGGAGGGGAACAATACAGAGATATTATATTACATACAGATGCAAAATTAGATCTTTTGAGGATTTTGAGCAAGTAAACAGCGACAGATAATAAATATAATGACAAGGCCTAGCTTGTACATTTGCTGACCCAACTATACAAAATCAACCAGTGAACTGTTTATGCCATTCAGAAAACACGACTATTGTGCTAAAAAATCTATTTTTTTAAATCATGTAATTATGCTTTGTAAAAGACAGTACAGAGAAAGAAGTGACAATACATACATCACGTTACAACTATATGATAACGCATACCTCCCAACTTTCTGAGATGGGGAAGAGGGACACCCCTTAGCACAAAGTGCGTAAGAAAAGGACACACCCCCTGCCACACTCCCAGTTATGTGGTTCATGATGAAATTAATAGGCAAAAATTGATTGGCTAAACCCAATGCACTTTTTCATCATTATATTTCCTTTATATTGACTTTTTAAAACACTAATGTGATAATAACAAGGTTTGGGCAGGGGCGTAACTATAGGGGGTGCAGCAGTCGCGACCGCAACCGGGCCCTGTGATGCAGGGGGCCCATGCAGCCCCCTCTACATATGGCCAGCAGCAGCATAGGCAGCTAGGGGTACCAGTGCACCATGCACACGGGTGGCTGGAGGTGGAGGGTGACTAGCAAAGCTCCATGCTCGACTATCGCTCTTTAGTTGTGCATTCCCCGCATGACCTGTGTCCTCAGGCGGCTCCTCAGAGTACCCCTATCCTGCTCCATGCATTGCCACTCAGTCCGATGTCTGTTCTCCCCAGCCAGAGTCCCGCCCCCCCCCCCGAGTCCGGCCCACACTGCACTGCATACTTCTCCCGGGTAAACAAACTTTAAGCACACAGATACAGTGCAGCCCTATGAGAGCTGGCTCCCCGGAGGACACTGCAGGCTTGTCTGCCAGCCCCCCTCCTCCCCCGTCATACACAGATGATGAAAGGTCTTTCTGGGCGATATGCTGATTGCCCATCCAGCACACTGGATGGAGCCCAGGCCAACATGGATGAGTGCGCGGCCTACAGCTTGGTCATGGTGAGTGAGAGGACCCCACCCCCCACACACCATTACATACCCCCTCCCTCTCCCCATGGGGACAGGGACCCCTTCTTACGTGGGGACAGGGACCCCCACCTCCCCTGGGGACCGGGACCCCTTCTCACCTGGGGGCAGTAACTTCATCTGCCCTGGAGAAAAGGGCCTCATCTCTTCTGGGGACGGGGACCCCATCCTGCCTAGGGACAGTCCCCCAATGGGGCACCTAAAAGTAAAAAAAAAATTATAAAACAAAAACTACTGATACCAGTGGTGGAACTACAGGGCTCACAAAGGTCATACTTGTAACCACGCCCTGGAGTTCCACCGCCAGACTCGGAGGGAAGGGCCCTGGCTGGGGTTCAGGGGGGCCCTTCATGGTTTCTTGCATTGGGGCCCTGAAGGTTCTAGTTACGCCACTGGGTTTGGGTGAAAGGTTTAGTGTAGTGTAACACTTTCGGTAGTTAAAGTGGTGCCAAAACAGAAGGTTTTTTTTTCTTAATGAATTCTCTGCATTTGGCCCCTTTCACACTGGGGCGGGAGCGGCGTCAGCGGTAAAACTGCGCTATTTTTAGCACCACTTTACCGTAGTTTTAGCAGCAGTATTCAGCCGCTAGCAGGGTTTTTTTTTACCCCCCCTGCTAGCGGCCGTGAAAGGGTAAAAACCACTGCAAAGCGCTGCTGCAGCAGTGCTTTGCCGGCGGTATAGCCGCTCTGCCCACTGATTTCAGTGGTCAGGAGCGGCGTACACGGCTCCTTCACCGCTCCAAAGATGCTGCTAGCAGGACTTTTTTTACCATCCTGCTAGTGCACCGCTCCTCCGGGCTTTCACATTGGAGAGACAGCAGCGGCTGTTTAAGGTCGGTTTGCAGGCGCTATTTTTAGCGCAATATCGCCGGCAAAACGACCCAGTGTGAAAGGGGTCTTAGGGTAAAGAATCATCTGCATGTAGCTCCCCCCTCCCCCCTCAGCCCCCCTTATACTTACCTGAGCCTGAACTCAATCCAGCACTGTGCCCGAGAGAAGAGGCTCTCTCCCTCCTCATTGGACAGAGAGGCAGCAGCAATGGCTCCTGCTGCTGTCAATCACAGCCAGTGAGGAGGGAGTGGGGGTGGGTGGGGGGACAGGGATAAGCCACAATGTGTGTCAACAGAAGCACACAATATGGCTAGGGATCAAGCCTGCATGAGTGCCCCCATAGCAAGCGGCTTGGTATGTGGGCACTTAGCAGGGGGTAGGAGCCAAGAGCGCCAGTAGGGGACCCTTGAAGAGGAGGATCGGGGCTGCTCTGTGTAAAACTACTGCACAGAGCAGGTAGGTATAACATGCTTGTTATTTAAAAACAACATCCTTTAGAATCACTTTACCAAATGTAAAAAACCTCATGAAAGCGAGACTATAGTGAAATGAAACATCTTTATTGGTACAAAGGAGACAATTAAAATCCAAAGAACAGCGGCTATTGCATGTATATATTGAACATCTCACAATTAGGAAATGTTCAGATTTCCCGCCCCCTGAATTTATCTCCAGTGGTCCAGGAGACATGGCTGAGACTGAAGGCATGGGAGTCGCTACCCCTATCATTGCTAGGTCGAATAAACCTGATAAAAATAAAAATCCTACCCAAATTTACTTACCTACTTTGCCAATCCCCGCAATGGATTCCCAAATCCCTTTTCACCTGGCTGCATAGCCTCTTTCCCTCCTTTATCTGGGGAACCCAGACCCCAGATACGGGTGGTCATGCTTGTGCGCCTGTCCTCCCAGGGAGGCCTGTTTAAATATTTCCTGGCCACCCAGCTAGTTATGGAGCCTTGGTGGCTCACTCCTGACACGACAAACCCCGCTACCTTGGTTGAGGCAGTGGTGGTGAAATCGTTGGAAGTGCTGAAATTCCTACTTTTTCGTGGCCCCAGGGCCCCATATTCATTGACCCCCTCCATGCGCACCACGTTGAAAATTGAAAGATACCCTAAAAATGCATTCTCTCCGGGTGCCGCCACCCTATGTTTGAACCTCACCCTGCAGCATATCTACAAATTTCCTAAATCCCACACCTGGACCAAATTTAACATAAAAACAGTGGTCCAAGTGATATCCAACCAATCCCTGGCCATCGTCGAATATTGGAAAGAGATACCGAATGTCATAACCCAGGTCACCACCATACCACTCCAACCCTCCATGGCAATATGCATGTTGGGCCTGATAGAACAACTAATTCCCATGGTAGCAAGCTGTACCCTGGTCGGGGTACTTCTCTTTTATGCCTGTAAAACCATAGCCCTTAGCTGGCGCAAGCCCACTCCCCCCCTCCCTCGCTGTGGAAACAGTTGGTTAATAACAGCTTGCCTCCATACAAGGATTGCTATGCTAACAGAGGATGCCCTCAGAAATATGACAAGGTTTGGTCCAAATGGCTGGTCGGACTCCTCCACAGCCTTGGACTCGCACCCAAACTTAATCCACTACCCTCTGTTAATAGATAGTTATTTACGATTGTAAGGGCCGGTTCACACAGGGGGCGATGCGAGGTGACACCGACTTGCCTCGCCGCGACCTGCCGCGATCTCAGCGGCGACTTGCAAATGACTTCTGTATAGAAGTCAATGCAAGTCGCCCGAGGTCGCCCAAAAGTAGTACAGGAACCTTTTTTCTGAGTCGGAGCGACTCGAGTCGCTCCTCTCAGAACGGTTCCATTGTACAGAACGGGGGCGACTTGTCAGGTCGCGGCACGGCAAGTCGTGTCGCCTCGTGTCGCCCCCTGTGTGAACCGGCCCTTAGTGTAACATATATTTCTGATGTCCACGTTATAGCTCCACACTGTCCTCCTACCTAAGGAGCAAGCCTGTTGCGATTATCATGGTACCCTACGGTTCTTGTCATGTTTCATGAAACAGCTTACCAAATGTCATGATTCCTGTAAGAACCAGAGCTGATACCTGTCATGACCGATGTATGTCGTTTTTTTGTTTTTGTTGTTGTTAAATGTTTTAAAATTCAATAAATAGATTTTTTCAAAAAATAAATATAAAGCTTATCATTGTGTAGCACTACCACAGTAGGGGTCGCTGAGTATTGACTTCCCTGGGCCTCCTAATGATTATCCTGCAGTCAGATGCTTGGGTATTTTCACATGACCAGGTGCACACTCATCCACTCATTAGCCAATGACCAGTCTAGGGGATATTTTTTGTATTTATTGGTAGAAGTGAACGTGAATAGGAGAAGTGATTAGTGGGGTACTCCAACTTTTAACTATGCACACAGGAGGACAACTCTCACTTGGCCTCACTTGATTGAACTGAATAGCAGATCCTCTGCTGAACCATGCAGCATTGGTATGAGAGAATAATGCCCCGTACACACGAGAGGACTTAATTCCGAAGGAGTTCCCAACGGAGTTCCGCCGGAGTTCCGACAGAGTTCCGACGCAACGGACTTGCCTTCACACGATCACACTAAAGTCCGCCCCTCTGGTCCGCGGTGACGTACACCAGGTCCGACGAGACTATAAAACGGAAGTTCAATACCAAGTGCGCCACCCTTTGGGCTCCTTCTGCTAATTTCGTGTTTATCTCGTGTTAGTAGAAGTTTGGTGAGAGACGATTCGCGTTTTTCAGACTCGTATTTTTCAGAACGTTTTTCACTGCTTTTCAGTTTGTGCTTGTGAGGTTTGTATCTGTTTTTTAGTGCGTGTAGTCAGTTCGTGTCTGTATTTTGCAGTGCGATCTAACTGCGCTCGCTGACTTTCAGCTCGCTCTTCACAGGCCTTGCTGTTCTTCAGTGACGTCTGTTAAGTTCGCTCTGACAATCCGACCGTTTTGAAGCCATGTTGCGTGTACGTACTCGTCGTCGAGTTCGTGCTTTGCTTGCGCTTGGTGTTGTAGTTCATTCTGCAACCCAAGAACAGTCCTTGGACGGGGTGTTGAGGAGTTCATGGACGAAGAATTGGTTGCTCCAGCGTGACCAGTTCTCGCACATGCCTTTGCTTCGTGAGATCCGGGAGAATAATCCTGATGATTTCAGGAATTATCTCCGGATGACGGACCCCGTTTTTCACCGTCTGCTGGCTTTGCTGACCCCTTATATCAGCAGGCAGGATACCTGCATGCAGCAAGCCATCACTCCGGAGCAGAGGCTCGTCGCCACGTTGCGCTACTTGGCGACAGGGAGAAGCCTTCAGGACTTGAAGTTCTCGACAGGCATCTCCCCCCAGGCTCTGGGGATCATTATCCCAGAGACCTGTTCTGCCATTATACAGGTCCTGCAGGAGGACTATATTAAGGTAAGATTTTAGCATTTAACATCACATTTTATTGTCTTTAATGTTTGCTAATGCCTTGTATTTCTTTCCTCAATCTCTAATTACCATGATTGCAATATGCTGTGAATGTCCCCTTTGTCCTCATGCATGCTGCAATCTTTTAATGCTCCTTTTTTCTTTTTCATGCATATTTGCCTTCATTAAACCTCACCAACATGCTATGGTAGGCCCATATCCACCTAGTCTAGTCACTTAAAATGTCTTTTGTCAGCTCCATTCTATTGCTTTATCCTAAAACCAAACATTTTAAAGCTTATTCCAAATGGTCTGTGTCCCCTTAACTGAATCCCCCCCCCCCCTTAATAGTATCCCAAATGGTCTGTGTGTCCTTTAACTGGATCCCCCCCACACACACTTAATATAATTCCAACGAGTCTGTGTGTCCTTAAATTAATGTTGAATTATATATTGTATTTTTAACACACTTCAACCCTGGAATGATTTTCCCCCCTTCCTGACCTTCATCACTTTTTTGGGTGATTTGGCAGTGCGTTGTTTGAATTGACAATTGTGCGTCCTTGTAACATGGCTCCTCCTAGTAAATTATCTTCATTTTATTAGCACAAAGCGATTTTGTATTTGGTTGTCTTTGATCACCTCTGCTTTTTTAGTTTTGGTGATTAACCACCAACAAACCCAAAATGCATTTTTCGAAATATGCTTTTTTTTCTCTCTTTTCGCTCTAAAGAAAGATAGTCACAAAAATATATCACCATGATTTTTTGGGACATCATTTGATGCTGATACGTAGTCTTTTAGTAAACCAAAATGTGTTAAAATGAATCACAATTTAAGCGTTTCTTGATTGTTTTTTTTTAAAGTTCTATCGTTTAGTAAATATGGTCTATTTTGCTGGCATTTGTAAAATCTTGCCATTTTTGAAAATAGTAATGGCGTTGCTAACCGTTTTTTTTTTTTTTTTTTTTTTTTTTTTCTGGTGACTGCCACATTATGGCGGACACATTGGCCAATTTCCATACATTTTTGTGACCATTGTCATTAATACAGTGATCAATGCTGTCCAAAATTGTCTTGATTACTGTAAAAATGTCACATGCAGTGAAGGTGTTTTATTAAGCACAAGGGGGCCAAGGAATGGTTTAAAGTGTGTTCTGGGTGAGTGTTTTTCTTAACTGTCTGGGGGATGGGCTAGCAGTGACATGACCCTGATCACTGCTCCCAATGACAGGGAGCAGACGATCGGTGTCATGTGACTAGGCAGAAGCGTGAAATAAAGTTTGTGTTGTAATGTACAATGTTTAATGTGCCAAAGTACTTATTTTGTTTTTTTTCTGCTTTTTGCCTCCCCAGTTTCCTTCATCGCCACAGGAATGGCAGACTGTGGCATCCCATTTTGCCACCCGGTGGGACTTTCCTAACTGCGGTGGTGCCATAGATGGGAAGCACGTCCACATTGTGCCACCACCCCATTCGGGGTCATACTTTTTTAATTACAAGGGGTTTCACAGTATTGTGTTAATGGCGGTGGTGTCGGCACAGTATGAATTTCTCTATGTGGACGTGGGGAAGAATGGCCGCATGTCGGATGGAGGAGTCTTCGCCCAGACGGAGTTCTACCGCCGTCTACAGACAGGTGGCCTGGGCTTGCCACCTGATTCGGAGAATGTGGAGGAACTACCCTTTGTATTCATTGCGGATGAGGCTTTTGCTCTTGACAACCACATAATGCGGCCATTCCCCCAAAGAGCCCTCACCCCGGAGAGGAGGGTTTTCAACTACCGGCTGGCCAGAGCGAGAAGAGTGGTGGAAAATGCTTTTGGAATAATGGCCAGCCGGTTCCGTGTATTTCTGACGGATCTCAACCTAGCGGAATACAAACTGAACTATGTCATCCTTACGTGCTGCATTTTGCACAACTTTTTGCACAAATATTCCAATACATATTTATCAGGAATAATGCCGGAGGCTGGAGTTGGGCCAGAATCCATGACAGGCCTGGATACTGGCCGTACTGGCTTGGCCCCCCAAAGTGCACGGGAAGTGCGTGAAAGATATGTGACTTATTTTAATGGTAGGGGGGCCATTGCAATGCCACCCAATATTTAATTTTAAAAAAGAGGAAAATAATAAAATAACCTCAAATCTGAAATGTGTTTTCTTGCTTGCTTTTGGTTTGTGCTGTCTCCTATGTTATCCTAGTGCACTTGTAGTGCCAAGTGTATTTTCATTAAATTCAATAAGGCCCATTGTCACTGGATACACAAAATCCCTTTTCCCAAACTGGTATTAAGCATTGAAAGAATACGCCACACATTCTTGATTATTCAAAATTTTAATTTGGCCACATTCACATGTGCCATTGAATATTTAGTGATCTAAAATTTTTTTGGGGTTTATTTAACTTTCTTTGCCAAACATTTTTTGGTTTCCTTTTTTTTCAATTTTTTATAAACTTTTTTTTTTTTTTTTTTTTTGGTGGTTTTTATTTTTCTAGAAAAAATATGAAAAATGTATAAAACAACAATCAGCCACAATCGTAAAAATTGGTGAAGTAAAACAATCTTTGAACTAAAACAAGGGAAATGAAGAACATGATCGATATTATGGAGAAACGGATTATATTCTCCCCAAAATATCGATCATGTTCTTCATTTCCAGCTGCATATTGTCAATCTGAGTCTTCATGAGATCCAGGCTAGTCCGCATGTCATCTAGTTCCCCATTCCAGCCCATTATCTGGCCAATCAGCCTTTGTGCGCTGTCACTGGAAAATGGGGCCCTTTCCACAAACAGAACATCACCTACAATAGATGGGAAAAATTGGGTCAAAAATTAGGCAGTCATACATGGATTTCAACAAGCTGGGGTGTCAGACACTCACCTGGTGGGGTGCCCAGCTCCCCTACTTCCTCCACCTCTCCTTCCTCAACCTCTCCTTCCTCGACATCCTCGGGGGGGGCACTGGTGCTTGGAAATGTGTCGCTTTCCACAACCACAACATCACCTAAAATAGATGTAAAAACATGTGTTTGGAAATATGCAGGTATACATCAATTACCTGAAGCTGTGGTGTCAGACACTCACCTGGTGGGGTGCCCATCTCCTCTCCTTCTTCCACCTCTCCTTCCTCCACATGCACATCCACGGGGGGGATGGGGCTAACCTCACATTCCTGCTGGCAAGGATGGCGGTCCCTGGGATCCTGCTTTGTGAGGCTTTTCTCCCCTATGAGAAATTAACAAACCAAAAGGTATACTTTAGCACACAGATATTTAAGGCCAGAACTAGGAAGATGAAACCTTGATTAGAAGTGTTGTACAATTGTCGGTTTATGAAGAGATGCAAAATGTGAAGACATGAGAAATCAATTCACTTTGCCAAAAAAGCAAATAATTTGCTTTTTGTGCCAAGGTTCACACATGCCCAACCCCCCCCCCCCCAAGTATACCAGGGAACCCCGTGTGGCGTGTGGTTTACCCTAATAAATGTTCTCTGGTGTCCCACACCTTTGCTCATGAGTGCAGATGTGTTTTTACCCAGCTGCCAAGTGTCCTCTCCTTCAATTACACTGAATGTTCTTTTCTAGTCATTGTATTTTGAAACACATCTAAACCACAATGTCCTAATCATTTGTTGTGTCCTAAAAATTACACACCCAAAAAATGCTGTTCAAACCCTGTATCATAAACGAGGTTTGCCACGAACAATTTACGAGGGTTTGAAAAAACGATACGATTCTTTTACTGTATACAACATGAAAGCAGCAATTTTTTACATTGTACAAAGGTAAAGCATATGGATCTGTATGCAATAATCATAAAATAGGAACACACGACAAGTACTTACTTTTTTTCAGAACTTTCTTGATCCTTCTGTATTGATCCGGCTCCCTCAATTTCAGGTCGGACCACCGTTTCCTCAATTGGTCTTTTGACCGTCGTACCCCAAAACGATTATGCAGGGTCTTAACTACTTTGGCCATGATTCTGGCCTTGCGCAAGTTCGGATGGGTGTATGGTCCATGCTTGCCATCATAATCCTTACTTCGCAAGATTCCCACCATCTCCACCATCTCTTGAAATGCCATATTTGAGGCCTTAAATCTCCTCTTTCCGGATCGGGACGTTTGTGGCTCCGGGGATTCCTGACTACTGGAGTCGTTCATATCAAGCACCTGTTGTGTTTCCGCCATGTTTCTCCTACTGCGCACCGTAGAGAAAAGGGGGCGGGAAATATTCTTGTAAAAGAACGTCATGGGCGGGCAAAGCAGGCGTAGTTCTACGCGTACGCACTGGATCTTACGCCAAAATCACACGTCGTACGTACGTTAAGTGCGCAGAAAGGGCGGGAAACCATGAACTTGACTAAAAGAACGTCAGGGGCGGGCAAAGCAGGCGTAGTTCTACGCGTACGCACTGGATCTTACGCCAAAATCACACGTCGTACGTACGTTAAGTGCGCAGAAAGGGCGGGAAACCATGAACTTGACTAAAAGAACGTCAGGGGCGGGCAAAGCAGGCGTAGTTCTACGCGTACGCACTGGATCTTAAGCCAAAATGCACATGTCGTACGTACGTTAAGTGCGCAGAAAGGGGCGGGAAAACATGAACTTGACTAAAAGAACGTCAGGGGCGGGCAACGCAGGCGTAGTTCTACGCGTACGCACTGGATCTTACGCCAAAATCACACGTCGTACGTACGTTAAGTGCGCAGAAAGGGCGGGAAACCATGAACTTGACTAAAAGAACGTCAGGGGCGGGCAAAGCAGGCGTAGTTCTACGCGTACGCACTGGATCTTACGCCAAAATCACACGTCGTACGTACGTTAAGTGTGCAGAAAGGGCGGGAAACCATGAACTTGACTAAAAGAACGTCAGGGGCGGGCAAAGCAGGCGTAGTTCTACGCGTACGCACTGGATCTTAAGCCAAAATGCACATGTCGTACGTACGTTAAGTGCGCAGAAAGGGGCGGGAAAACATGAACTTGACTAAAAGAACGTCAGGGGCGGGCAACGCAGGCGTAGTTCTACGCGTACGCACTGTATATAACGACAAAAATCACATGTCGTATGTTCGTTTGCGAAAATAGGAACAGAAGTTGGGAGCAAGAAAAACGAAGGTAAGTTTAAACCATTTCCCCAAATAAGTGGCAGATCCTGGAGTCTATCTTGGGCTAAGATTAGGAGAGTCTGAGCTAACATTATGTTTTTTGGCTTGTGTATTGTCTTGCAGAAAAATGAATAAAAAATTCAGGGATCCAGAATTTTTAAGTCTGTTTACCGACAAGTATAAAGAAATGTCTAATCTGTGGCATACCAAGCACAAGGATTATTTTAATAAACAAGTAAGGAGGGCAACACTGGAGAGATTTGTGACATTTGTGCAGACTTGGATCCCAGAGGCAGACGTGGACTTTGTGGATAAGAAAATTCAAATATTGCAAAATATGTTCCGAAAGGAAAAGAGGAAAATCGCTAAATCCCAAACATCAGGAGCAGCACCAGGTGATGTATATGTACCCAGGCTGTGGTACTTTGAAAAGCTACGGTTCCTGGACGACCGGTGTAGACCCAGGGAGTCGCTTTCTACTCTTCCCTCCACCCTTCCCTCCACCCTTCCCTGCAGCATTCCCTCCACCTCAGCAGAGGCTGATGAGCCTTCCATCCTGGAGGAAGCGGATGCACCCAGCTGGAGCCAGGTATTTTTTTACCAAAAATAGTGATATTCAGAATATTAATGATGTTAACTAGATGTTATTCGAATTTGTACGCTATTATTGATGTTAAAAAATAGTTAAAATTTGGACATATCAATTTACAGTAGTGGCCACAAATGTTTGTCACCAGCAGAAACAAGAAATAGTGGTGTCATAATGATACTCCTTTATATGTATTAACAGAATTTTGAAGTCAGGAGCTGAAAAATGTTTAGGATTGATGAACAAAAAACTAAAACAATGTCCCTTTTTTATACACAGGAGGAGCTCAGCCAGGAGGAAGGTGGTGAAAGTGGCAGGCAGGAGGAGGCTATGCCCACTCTCAGCCAGGAGGAGTCCATGCCCTCTGTCAGGCAGGAGGTGGCCGGGCCTAGTAGAAGCATGACGACTTCTCAAGTGCCTCCCCTCCGTCTTCCATCCAAAAGGGCCAAAAAAAATACACAGGCACAGGAGGAATCCCTGCGACTAATTAGAGAGGCGACTAATGTTTTAAACAGCCCCCCTGACGCAGAAGAGGCCTATGGCTGCTACATTGCCAGCCGGCTCCAGCAACTAGAGATGGGCCAACGTCTCCACTGCGAAAGGCTCATTTTCCTGTCGTTACAGAAGGGGCTCAGTGGAGATTTATCGGCCAACAGTACTATTGTGGAGCAAGTTCCTCCTGTTCCTCCTCCTCCTCCTCCTCCTGCCACGAGTCCACCACCGGAGACACAGCCTCCCAGGAAGGCTACAGGGAAGTCTGCAGGGAAGGGTGCAGTGAAGGGTGGAGCGAAGAGAAGAAGGTGATGACCTGGCTTCACTCTGGTCCGACCAACCACAGCCTGGGGACATATATACCATCTGATGCTGCTCTTGATGTCTGGGATTCTGGGACCATATTGGATTTTGTAATATTTGAATTTTCTTGTCCACATAGTTTCACGTTTGCCCTGGGGCCAAAAGGCTACAGAAATGTCACAATTTTCTCCAGTGTTGCCTTCATTTTTTTGTTTGTAGAACCAGAATAAATGGATATTTTTGTTTGAAAATATAATTGCCTATGTGTTTTTTGGTCAAATACCTTTCTATAAAAGACAATGTGAAATTAACAAGGGACACTAACCTCCTTGAGGTTATAAACAAAATAAAAATGTTATTGTGGTAACTTGTCACCAGAATAAAAATAAAAAGGTTATTGTGGTAATGAAAAAAAAATAAAATAAAATAAAGTTTTTGGTTTTAACTTGACGGAACAATTAAATATGGAGATCACAATAAAAAAAAAATGGTAAAGAATTGTACCAAAAATATGTAGGCCAAAAATTAGTCACCAACATTTTTTCTTGTTTTTTTTTATTTTTTTGGAGTAATTTTTTCATCAATATTTTTGGGTGAAATCATGAACATTTTTATTCTTGTGATCTCCATATTTAATTATTCGGTCAAGTTAACAACTTTTTTTTTTTTTTTGGTTTTAATTGACAGAATAATTAAATATGGAGATCACAAGAAAAACATGGTAAAGAATTGTACCAAAAATATGGAGTAAAAAAAATTATTAAAAAAAAAATAAAAATAAAAAATATTGAGATGGGGCTTTAAAATAAAAACAAGATCATTCATGAGATGAGGAGAAATAAAACAGAAATGTGTTTGGTGAGAACTCTGTGAGTGAATATGAGCAGCAAAGCAACTTCGTTCTTCTAGCATTATAAATAAAAAGGCTTCGTTCTTCTAGCATTATAAAGAAGATGCGCTATACATTTAAACGAGCACAGAATTTGCAGCATGACGAATGTGCTACTTCCAATACGAACTGGAGTTTTACAAGACCGAGCACTTCCGTCTCGTACTTGCTTCAGAGCATGCGTCGTTTTAGGACTGTCGGAACAGCATACAGACGAGCGGACTTCTACATCGGACCTGGGTCCGGCGGAGTTCCGTCGGGAAAATTTGAAGCATGCTTCATTTCTAAAGTCCGTCAGACTTTTGCGAAGCTAAAGTCCGTTGCAGCCCACACACGAGCGGATAGTCCGCCGGACTCAGTCCGTCGGAGTTTGGATGTCGAAAAGTCCGCTCGTGTGTACGGGGCATTATTCTTCAGGATATTAACCAGTATCCCCTTTAGCTGGCACCCATCCACTGAAGCCGGTTTGTTTGCAAGTGAAATGCTCCGTCATTCGACGGAGCGATCACGTAGTAAACGGTCGCGATCAGCGGCTGTTTACCGTGATCAATGATCCGCTGGGTCCAGGATGTTCTCGGGTGTGAGCCCCAGGGGGCACACGAGAGCAGAATTCTGTGAGGACGTCATAGTACGCCCTCCCGGAGTTAAGCAACTGCCCTGTAGCCATCATTCGGCTATGGGCCGGTTGCTAAGTGGTTAAAGGAGAATTGCACAAAAAAATTATTAGTTACAACCACAAGTGTTTTTTTTTTAATACTACTATTCTTTTATATTGGCTTCTGGAATTTACAAATACAGCAATTTAGAATTTGGATGAAAGGTTTGGCCCTGCAAAACACTCTTTGAATGATAAATATTGCATTTTATATACAACTACTGTATATAGATCAGACCTAAATGGGGGACAAATTAGGAGGAAGGAGGGACAGAGGGATTTTTTTCTAATCAGGGACAGTCCGTCAAAATCAGGGACAGTCCCTCAAAATCAGGAACTGTTGGGAGCTATGGAACATGCCCCTTACAGTAGCCATGAACAGATCCTTCTAGGTATGTCTCCATCCCAGTCAACTCTGCAAGACATCTGGGTTGCAGCTTGTCAGGTCGACCACCTGAGATCGCATTGGCAGCCTATACAGAGGAGGGGCGGCAGCCCCCTTCCTCCGGGACCCCACTTTCCAGCAGAAGACCCTGTACACATGTGCTCTCTAGATATAAATACAGTCACCTAGCATGCCTTGAAGAACTTTCCTCTGCCAATGGCCAGGGCTGTATATACACCCATGCTCTAAATTTGTCAGGTTTCCTCTCACTGTCCAATATTCCCCTTCCTATTGGACCAGTGTGAAAACAGGCAGACAACATGAGCAACATCTGATCACATTGAGCAGACCCTATCAATGGATCACTGCTCCCTGTTAGGCAGAGAAAACCTGAATTTGCCTGATGGTCCCCCTGTTAGGCAAGGAAACTAAAAAACTATGCACTCTCTAGCACCTACCTAGGAGGATGCTACAACTGTAAGGACCCTTGTCAGTAGTAAATGGTTTGTCTCAACCAGGGCTGGTGCAAGGATTTTTGACACCCTAGGCAAAAACTCAATTTTGCCGCCCCGCCCCCTTGGCTCCACCCCCTTTGCCTTGCCCATGTATACACCACCTTTATATAGACTGCTAACATTTTGGGGGTGGAGTCAGTCACTGGCCTGATGCATGATATGCATGCAGCATATGTAGGAGCCTGGAGGTGGTGGTGGGGGGGCACTGGCGTGACGCCCCTGACTGATGTGCGCTCTAGGCTGGTGCCTACCTTGTCCATAGGTAGCGCTGGCCCTGTACAGGGAAAATTTACACAGATAATCAAGGCACTGATGATCAGTGCAGGCCAATAAGTGCTGTCTATCAGTGCTGCCCATCAGTGCCCATTAGAGCTGTCTATCAGTGCTGCCCATCAGTGCCCATGGGCACTGAGTGCCACCTATAAGTCTCCATTAGTGCCACTAATTAGTGCATCCTATCAGTGCCCATCAGTACAGCCTCATCAATGCCATTCAGTGGGGAACACAGGGATGGTGGGAACCCCACATAATGGGAATAGCAGGTGTACAGACCCGGGAACTCAGCACAGGGATGGTGGGAACCCCACATAATGGGCACAGCGGGTGTACAGACCCGGGAACTCAGCACAGGGATGGTGGGAACCCCTCATAATGGGCACAGCGGGTGTACAGACCCGGGAACTCAGCACAGGAATGGTGGGAACCCCTCATAATGGGCACAGCGGGTGTACAGACCCGGGAACTCAGCACAGGGATGGTGGAAACCCCTCATAATGGGCACAGCAGGGGTACAGACCTGGGAACTCAGCACAGGGATGGTGGGAACCCCTCATAATGGGTACAGCGGGTGTACAGACCCGGGAACTCAGCACAGGGATGGTGGGAACCCCACATAATGGGCACAGCGGGTGTACAGACCCGGGAACTCAGCACAGGGATGGTGGGAACCCCTCATAATGGGCACAGCGGGTGTACAGACCCGGGAACTCAGCACAGGGATGGTGGGAACCCCTCATAATGGGCACAGCGGGTGTACAGACCCGGGAACTCAGCACAGGGATGGTGGAAACCCCTCATAATGGGCACAGCAGGGGTACAGACCCGGGAACTCAGCACAGGGATGGTGGGAACCCCTTGTAATGGGCACAGTGGGCGTACAGAGCTGGGAACTCAGCACAGGGATGGTGGGAACCCCTCGTACTGGGCACAGTGGGTGTACAGACTCCTGGATAGGAGGGGGCAGCATTTACTTGAACTTATTGGCTGTATTTTCTTTTTGCAGTCGCTGTCTGCTGGTGGAAGCGAGAGGAGGAGAAGACCCCTTTTAGATTCTACAAGTGAAGGAAAATAAAGCCCAGTTCTAGTAAATGCTGCACTAGTATCAGCAGTAACCAGGAGAACACATAGCGACTAGTGGGCAGCAGCCTGACTTGTATGCAGTGTTTTCTATGGGTGGTCATCAGCAGAAAAAATAAACATAAAGAGATCCAACACACTAACCACCCTGCACAGCACTAATATCAGCTCCAGTACCAGCATGTGTACCAGGACCGAGCACTCACCCACATCCTCTGCTTCCCACCTGCCACGCTGTGACCTGTGTATTGTGACCGGGGGAGGGGGACATTCCAGGGAGCTGGGGGGGGGGGGGGGGTTATCCGGAGGAAGAGCTGGGTTGAACGCTGGTGTGTGTCATGCCGAAGGAACTGTTTACTGTCCTAAAATGGGGGCGGGCTGAGTGAGTCCCGAGTGCAGTTTGCAGAGCAGGCAGTAAACCACTATGGGGAGGCATTTACAAGCATCGGTTGGCTGTATTTTCCTCCCCCGATGTCTCCCTACACACAGGATGTGCCAGCTAGGACTTTATCAGCGCGTGTGTGTCAGTGCCCAGGACCAGTGTCGGGAGCTGGTGAAGACACTTCCAGACCAGGCTGCTCTGTGTATTGCTGGTAGGAGGGGAGCGCAAATCTCTTCCATACAGTGCAGAGCGGCTCTATCAAAAATCTTCTCCTTTCCCAGTGACTGAGCCACGCTGTCTGCGCACTCCTCTCCCCTCCTTGTGTTTGTCAGTCCTCTCAGACTGACACCCGGCTCTACACACCAGGCTGTGCCATCTCCTCACTAGAGAGCTGTATACACAGCAGCTGCAGTTGCGCCCTAGGTGGCAGTGCGCCCTAGGCGGCTGCCTAATCCGCCTAGTGGTAGCACCGGCCCTGCACCAGGCTGTGCCATCTCCTCACTAGAGAGCTGTATACACAGCAGCTGCAGTTGCGCCCTAGGTGGCAGTGCGCCCTAGGCGGCTGCCTAATCCGCCTAGTGGTAGCACCGGCCCTGAATATACTGCACATGTTTTACAAAAAGATTCCATTGTTCCCTAAATACACAGATTCTTGACCTCCCCCTCTCACTGGTCTGTATTTTCATCCAACAACAGCTGCAACATCCAGAAATGTCTGCAGCCTGGCAAGTAAAAATGTAGTGCATTATTAGTAGATTTGAATGGGTTGTTGCACGGGTAGATTTTTACTGGCTGGCCAGCAGACTGCACATGAGTCCACAATTGTCTAAGAAGGTAAGTACAGGTCTGCAATTCATGCAACTGGGGCTGCAACCCCTCAATATCAAAGACTAAAAAAGACCCAACTACATTTTTTTGTCAATTTATGACTAACACTGCTGCTTTTTCCAAGGTGATTCCAGCAATTCACTAGCTGATTTTACAGTACATGTTGCTTGGAGAGCTAAAAGGAAAACTGATTTTCCTGACCCGTGTGTGTTTTAGAGGCAAAGATTTATTCCAGCTCTGAGACAGGTGTATAAGGATGGAACAAAATAATAAATGAAGATGGCTCTACATATGCAGATCTCTGGTACATCCCCCTGGATCTAGAAGTTTGTAGAAGCTTCTGGAAGTTAGTGGGCGAAGGCCAGGACGTCCTGATCTGCATACTTAGGGGAGCCTGACCAATCTCCAGGCAAAATGTCCTGGCAGGGAGTATGGATCAGCACTAAGTATGGGAGAGCCTAGCAAGCAGGGGAGTTGGGTAGAAGATGGAGTGCTTAGGAGGCTGTCGGAGGCCTAGGAGGGATCCCCTAGGTCTAGGGGGGCTTAGCCTCCAGGCTGGGCTCAGGCTGACTGGGAAGAATCCTTTCAGCATCTGAGAAGGTTTGTTTGCCGCCCCTCCCCAAAAAAATGGAGCACCGCCACTGGGGGAGACAGTTACCAGCAGCCCTTGAGGGGGTAGTGCTACACATATTAACCAATCAGCCAACAGCTTTGATTCTGAACCCTATTCAGGGAAAATGTCCTCTGCTTCTTGACCGAATGCTATTGATTTAGAATTTTAACGTCTAACTGAGTCAGCCAAAGGTAAGAAAAATCAACAGACACACTAAGAGCTCAATTACACTTACAGTTGGGGGGCAGTAAGAACACATGGTTGAACTGTGTTTTACCTCTCCCCCCAATCGTGCCCTCACTCTGTCGCATTCAGTGTGCAGAACTGCCCACTAAATGTGACCCAATTCAAGTGAATGGGGCTGTGCCACAACCACATGCAATGCACTGGAACAGGCTTTTAGGAGTTAAAACCGGAGGGTAGGAGGCAATATATCACCTCCTCACTGCCAAACACCCTCTAAAAAGCGATCATTGGCAGAAAGGTGAAAATCTTTTCTTAGAGAATAGACGCTTTGGGCAATGTTGTGTCTTTATAAATCTGCAGTGTTGTTGGGTGGAGTTTGTTCTCCAGTTTAGGTCCAAAGTTTACCTCTGACATACAGGTTAATACAACTTTTATCACTATTACGTGGCCTGTGTCAGGAATGTAGCTGTATTATACTGCAAACTTTTATAGAGCAAAGAGTCACAAAGAAAAAAATGTTGTTTGACTAAATAGTGTTAATACTTTTCCCTTAGTAGGTGTGGAATGTTTCTTTTAACACAGTGATATGTTTTTCTGTTTACAGGCTGTGATAACTGGAACCATACCCTTATAGCAAACACATGCTGTGAAAAAAATGTGGGCTGCCATTGCTGACCTCTCCCTTGAAAAATGAACAGGCAACTAACCTGGTCATCAGTACCGTCGGAATTCTCTACAAACGATCGGAAAAAGTCCAATCAGATTTTTTTGTTGGAAAATTTGAGATCCTGCTCTCAAATTTTTTCCGTTGGAATTTCCGACGGAAAAAGTCCGATAGAGCCCACACATGATCGGATTTTCCGACAATATAATCCGATCTGACCTTTTCCGTCAGAATTTCCGACCGTGTGTACAGGGCATTATTAGACTAGCAGATTTAGATGTACTTGACTAAAAAATTTAAGCTAAACTCCAGCTAACACTTTTTAACCACTTGCCGCCCACCCTATAGGCGAATGATGGCTGCAAAGTGGTTTCAAAATCCTGACTGGGCGTCATATGATGTCCTCAGGATTCTGAGCCGCTGCGTGCCCCCGGGGGCACGCATCGCGGTGATTGTTGTTGCAGGGTTTCAGTCTGACCCCCCCGAAACTATGATCTCTGTAAAGAGTCTCCGACGGAGACTCTTTACCACGTGATCAGCCGTGTCCAATCACGGCTGATCACAGTGTAAATAGGAAGAGCCGTTGATCGGCTTTTCCTCACTAGCGTCTGTCAGACGCGAGTAGAGGAGAGCTGATCGGCTATTCCTCTAACGGGGGGTCTGTGCTGATCAATTATCAGTGCAGCCCCCCCCAGGATGCCCACTCTGGACCACCAGGGATGCCACCAGACCACCAGGGATGCCCAGCACCAGGTATGCCACCCCAGACCACCAGGGATGCTAGTCAGTGACCACAATGGATGCCAATCAGTTTCCACAATGGATGCCAATCAGTGCCCACAATGGGCATCACTGATTGGCATGCATTATTGTTTGGCACTGATTGGCATCCATCAGTACAAAACAATACAATACAATGCCGCCTATCAGTGCCCATCCGTGCCACCTATCAGTGCCCATCCATGCCACCCATCAGTGCCCATCCGTGCCACCTATCAGTGCCCATCCATGCCGCCTATCAGTGCCCATCCATGCCCATCTGTGCTGCCTATCCATGCCCATTCATGCCGCCTATCCATACCAATCCGTACCAGCTATCAGTGCCAATTTGTGCCACCTTGCCTGGTATTGATGTGGTTAATCAGTTACAGGAACAGGAATAAATGTTCTACATATATGAATAAAAGCTGACCATTGTAAACAACCATGTCATTGTTAAATGGTTTGTCAACACTCTAAAGCCAGCCATAGATGGAGTGATTTTCTAAATCGCTCGAATCCCCCATCAATACAGTCAGTGTTAATGGGGAACTCCCTCCCGCAGAGCCATCATGTTCTCCTGGATGTGAGCTAATGCAGGCATCACATCTAAAAACTGGAACGCTGCAATTTATTACATTTGTCAGAATATAGGCAGCAACTAGAATTATACATATTTCTCCCAAAATTTCAAAATTCAGTTCAAGAACAATAATCCCCAGCATCGATACCCCCCCCCCGCAGCAGTGTCAGTTTACACAATAATAACCTCCAATTTCAGTTGCAAAAATAAACCCCCAGTATCAGTGCCAGTTTATGCAATAGTAATCTCCATCACTGATGTCAGTAGCAGCAAGAATAACCACCAGCATCAGTGCTAGTTTATGCAATAATAACCCCTCAGTATCAGTGCCATTTTATGCAATAATAACCCCCAGCATTGGTGTTTGCTACACAATTATAACTCTCACATTGGTGTCAGTAGCAGCAATAACAACCTCCAGCATCAGTACCAGTTTTAGCAATCATAACCCCCAGCATTAGTGTCAAATTACACGATAATAACCCCCAGCATTATTGTCAGTTTCCACAATAACCCCCCCCCCCCCAACATCAATGTCAGTATACACAAAATAACCCCCCCAGCAGTGTAGTTTATGCAATAAAAACCCCAGCATTAGTGCCAGTTTACACAATAATAACCCCCATCATTAGTGCCAGTTTGCACAATAATAACCCCCATTATTGGTACCAGTTTACACAATTATAACCCCATAATTGGTGCCAGTTTATGCAATAATTACCTTATCATTGGTGCGAGTTTATGCAATACGTACCACGATGATTGGTGCCAATTTACACAATAATAACCCCAACATAGGTGGTCAGTGGTGTTATGTTATTTAAACCCCCCTTCATTGGTAGCCTTTTAACCTTCTTGTATTATTTGTCAAGTAAACCCTTTGGTGCTGCATTTTTGGCCAGTGCCACTGTTTATTAACCTCTTTATAATGCAGCATCAATGAGTTATTTTACACCTCCACTAGTCGTTAATGCAGCAGAAAGTGGTTAACTAACTGCCACTGGCCAGTAATGCAGCACAAAGGGATTCATTTGCTGCCACTGGTCACTAATGCAGCAGTGGCCAGTGGCAGTTCATTAATCCTCTTAATGGCCAAGGCAGTGTTAGTCAATTAACCCCTTCACCCCCCTCTAGACCACAAGGAGTTAATCAGTTTCCAATGGACATACAACACTGTGCAAACGTTTTAGGCAAGTGTGAAGTAATGGTATAAAGTAAGAATGATTTCAAAAATATGTATTTTAATTGTTTTCCAAGGTGTATTTGGTGCAACTAACCTTTGATTTCAAGCCTGCATCAATGCACTTGCACACAATCATGGATTTTGTGCAATTAGAGTCAGGTGTATGATTAACAAATAATACCCAGCAGGTGCTAATGATCATCAATTTCATATGTAGGTTGAAACAGCCACTAACTGAAACTGAAACAGCTGTGTAGGATTGAGGAACAGCCCAACTCTACTAAGTTGTCACAGGTCATACACCATAGCAAGTCTGAGCACAGCAACAAGACACAATGTCGTTACACTGCATCAGCAATGTCTCTCTCAGGCAAAGTTTTCAAAGCAGACTGGGGTTTCAGAATTTGCTGTGCAAGCTCTTTTGAAGAAGCATAAAGAAATGGGCAATATTGAGAAGTGTAGACGCAGTGAACGGTCAAGGAAACTTAATGTAGCAGATGAAAAATACATCATGCTCACTTCCCTTCGACATCAGAAGATGTCCAGCAGTGCCATCAGCACAGAACTGACAGAAACCCGTGGAACCCAGGTAAACCCATCTACTGTCTGGAGAAGTCTAGCCAGTGTCCTTCCTTGATGAATTGTGACCAAGAAAACATACCTCCAACATGGAAAAAAGGATAAGCGACTCAATTATACACGAAAACCAAGGAACTGGGGTGCAGAAAAATGGCAGCAGGTGCTCTCGACTGATGGGTCAAAATGTGAAATATTTGGCTGTAGTTGGAGTTTGTTTACAAAGGGCTGGAGAGCGGTACAATAATGAGTTCCTGCAGGCAACAGTGATGAATGGTGTAGATTCCTTGCAAGTTCGGGGTTTCCTTTCTGTAAATGGAGTTGGAGATTTGGTCAGGATCAATGGTTGACAAAAACAGGCAGATAATTATCCATCATGCCAAACCATCAGGGAGGCGTATGATTGCTCCCAAATTTATTCTACAGCAGGACAATCACTCCAAACATACAGCCAATGTCATTAAGAACTATCTTCAGTATAAAGAAGAACAAGGAGTCCTGGAAGTGTCGGTTTGGCAGAAGGGTTGAGGCAGCCTACCTCCACAGAAGATCTGTGGCTAGCTCTCGTAGATGTTTGGAACAATCTATCTCCGGAGTTCCTTTAAAAACCATGTGCAAGTGTACCTAGAAGGATCTGTTGTGACGAGTATCTAGGCATAGTGTCAACAGCTAGTAAATACATAGCTTCACCTGAGCACAGATATTTCACTTCTACTTTCATTATCTAGAACAGCCTTTATCAACCTTTTCAACACAGAGGAACCCTTGAAATAATTCTTTGGTCTCGGGGAACCCCTGCTAAAAATTAGAAATCTGCAACTCATGATACATTAGGGTGATGGTCAGTGGGAAGAATGGTCCTTACACTTGTGGTCATTGGGAAGAATTACCTCCTTCCAGATAGCTAAAAAGATCAAAGGTGTCAGTGGGAACTTATCTGAGAGGCAGAAATGTCCCAATGCTGAAGGAACCCCTAGCAACTTCTGGAGGAACCCTAGTTGAGAATCACTGATCTAGAAGAATTCATGCTGTTTTGAAGGCAAAGAGTGGTCACACCAATTATTGGTTTGATTTGGATTTCTCTTCTGCTCATTTACTGTCCATTTTGTTAATTGATAAATATAAACTATTAGCACTTCTATTTCTGAGAGCATTCTTAATTTACAGTATTTTTTCACACATGCCTAAAACTTGTGCACAGTAGTGTACATTAATGACTGATGTAATGTTTATTCTCCCAGACTGCTACTTAGTTATTTATCTACCTCCACCTACCTTCATCTGACCAACACAGTCCCTCCCGGAAACACCCTCTCTTCCCGCCCCTGAATGACGTCACATCAGAGGTGAGGACTAGCAGTTATCTGTTGGGGAGAGATTACCCTGCCTGACAGAGACGTGTGATGTGATGTCTTTTAGTGTTGGGAGCGCAGGGTGCTCTAGAGCCCTTGGAACCCCAAGTTCCAGGTGCAAGGTAGCAAGGTGCTTTGTTCTGAGCAGCAGTAACATAGATCTGGCTGGGCATCTTTAACTGCCCTGAGGCAGCCAGCAGCACTCACCCCACTCCACCTGCGCCCCTCTTCCCATGGAACTGCTGCGCCTGGGGCAACCTGTCCCTTCCCATTCAAATCTAAGTCAGAATGGAACCCGCAGCCACTGACAATTGCTTGGCTTTATATAGTCATGTCAAAAAGTAAATACACCCCATGAAAATGCTGACTTTTTCTAAATAGTTGAACAGGCAAACATTAAATCTTCATTCAAACTCTGCCTGCAGATGATAGGTGATCTAATTCAACAAAAACACAACAAAATGTTGTTTTTTTGGCAACCATAGATGTAATGGTAAGCTGAGCAAAAACTAAACACGCGCTTGGCCTCAGAAACTGCTATTGCTTCCATTAGCATAAATAACATGTTGAAGGTGATTTGCACAACTGCCCACCAGTCTCTTACATTGACTCTGTGAAATGTTTGACCATTACACATTTACATGGTACTTGTAGGTTTTCTTGCATTAACTGCCTGGTTCAAACCCACCCACAACATTTTACTGGGATTCAAATCAGGGCTTTGACTAGGTCAGTTTATAACGCTCAATTTCTTCTTTTTTAATGCTTTCTTGGCGGATTTTGCTAGTATGTTTTGGATCATTATCACATTGAAAGATTAATTTCAACTTTCAGACAGATGGCCGAACCTTCTCATCAAGCACACTTTAATTTGAAACTGAATACATAATTGACTCAGTGACTGTAGATTATACCAACTGTGAATCATGGTGGTGGAAAGGTTGTTTGGGGTTGCTTTGCTGCTTCAGTGCCTCTGCAGTCTACAGTCACTGAGTCAAATATGTATTTAGTTTCAAATTAAAGTGTGCTTGATGAGAACTGAAGCAGCAAAGCAATCCCAAACAAGCTTCCACCACCATGATTCACAGTTGGTATAAGGTTCTTCTAAAATCCTGTCTATAGTTTGTGCCAAGCACATTCATTTTTGTTACAGCCAAGCAAATCAATCTTTCTATTCATCAGTCCACAGCCTGTTGTTTCAGAAGACCTGTTTGCCTATATGTTCAATGGTAACTAGTGTTGTTCTAATGTACTTTTTTGGACATCGAGGGCTTCTTCCTGACCAATCCAATACGCAGGTCAAAGTGTTGTAATCCCTTTCTGTCGTACATACATGTACTTTGACACCAACTGTTGCAATTATTACCTGCAGAACCCATGATAAAATTTGGAGGCTATGGGAGACTTCTTTTAGGATCAATTGGTCAGCTCTTGGGCTGAATTTGCTAAGGGCCGGTTCACACAGCGATGCGCGGCGAGGCGTCTCCGACTTGCCTCGCCGCGACCTGCACGGACCTCAGCGGCGACTTGCAGAGGACTTCTGCATAGAAGTCAATGCAAGTCGCCCCCGAAGTCGCCCCGAAGTAGTACAGGAACCTTTTTTCTGAGTCGGAGCGACTCGAGTCGCTCCTCTCAGAACGGTTCCATAGCACTGTATGGGGGCGACTTGCGGGAGCGAGGCGAGGCGAGCCGTGTCGCCTCGCCTCGCGTCGCAGTGTGAACCGGCCCTTAGCCATTCAATCCTGGGCAAGCTGTCCGTCATTTTAAATTTACACCATTTGTAGATTATTTCCTAGGGGGTCTTTCAGACATGTTCCAGTTCTCACCAACCTCTGAAAAGTGATCCAGTTTACATTAGCCCGCAGAGTAAAACACGGCATGTTGCCACATGGGCAGCTGTCAGTGTGAGCTCCAGCAAGAAGCGGTATGATGTGCATCGGACTGCTTACTTTTCTTTTCCTATTTTTCATTTTATTTTTTATTTGAACTGTCACACAGTGACACCTCACTTATGTCAGGGCACAGTTTCACGCTGTTTAACTGAAGTGTGGTGACATGCATTACCCTCCAGTGCGCTGCAGGAAAAATGCAGACATGCTGCATTTTTCTGCACCCTACAGCACACAGCACATCACACCAGTGGTTTTTCCTTGCGCCTTTGTGGTGTGTTTATCCAGTGAAGAAAAATTCAGGTCAGTGCACATAGTGTGAACCAATCCTAAATAAGGTAGGTTCCACCTGCATACTCCATATGGATCATTAGCACCTTATTTTAATTTCAAGAATGTCAAATTTTGGTACTTACATTTTCCATGTGACAAATTATTAATTTAGTTTACGTGAATGAAAACAAATGTCAATT
Source organism: Lithobates pipiens (assembly GCF_037356315.1). Classification (NCBI taxonomy): domain Eukaryota; kingdom Metazoa; phylum Chordata; class Amphibia; order Anura; family Ranidae; genus Lithobates; species Lithobates pipiens. The sequence continues at coordinate 136,038,389 of NW_027507788.1, read as the reverse complement.
CTTTTTTATTTTTTATTTCAGCTTTATATTTAGGCACTGTTTAAATTAAGGCATAATGTTTGCCTTTCCAGCTACATTAAAAAAGTCAACCATGTCTACATGGCATTCTTAATTTTTCACTTTAAGGTGCCTATACATACATAGTTACATAGTTACATAGTTACATAGTAGGTGAGGTTGAAAAAAGACACAAGTCCATCAAGTCCAACCTATGTGTGTGATTATATGTCAGTATTACATTGTATATCCCTGTATGTTGTACGTTCAGGTGCTTATCTAATAGTTGCTTCAAACTATCGATGCTCCCCGCTGAGACCACCGCCTGTGGAAGAGAATTCCACATCCTTGCCGCTCTTACAGTAAAGAACCCTCTAAGTAGTTTAAGGTTAAACCTCTTTTCTTTTAATTTTAATGAGTGGCACAAGTCTTGTTAAACTCCCTTCTGCGAAAAAGTTTTATCCCTTTTGTGGGGTCACCAGTATGGTATTTGTATATTGAAATCATATCCCCTCTCAACCGTCTTTTCAGAGAGAATAAGTTCAGGGCTTGCAACCTTTTCTCATAACTAATATCCTCCAGACCCTTTATTAGCTTTGTTGCCCTTCTTTGTACTCGCTCCATTTCCAGTACATCCTTCCTGAGGACTGGTGCCCAAAACTGGGCATCATACTCCAGGTGCGGCCGGACCAGAGTCTTGTAGAGTGGAAGAATTATCGTTTTATCTCTGGAATTAATCCCCTTTTTAATGCATGCCAATATTCTGTTTGCTTTGTTAGCAGCAGTGGCATTGCATGCCACTGCTGAGCCTAATATCTACTGGGACCCCCAGGTCCTTTTCTATCCTAGATTCCCCCCAGAGGTTCTTCTCCCAGTGTATAGATCGCATTCATATTTTTACCACCCAAATGCATTATTTTACATTTTCCTACATTGAACCTCATTTGCCATGTAGTTGCCCATACACATAAGCATTATTGATCAATTGGCTTCATCTACCCTGCAGATTAACAGGCTATATATAGTGAGTTCCCATTTCCAACACAAAGTCACAGATGTACATTGCATTCCGCCAGCATTGTAGCTGAACAAGCTCTCTCGATGTGCACCAGCCCTATCTACTGGCTATTTATAAGATTGCAGCAGATGTCACAGATGATCACATTCCAGTTTGTCTTTTGTATTATGTCTGTCTGAATTCTGGTATTTATCTTTGAATGACTGTTGGCATCTTTGTGTTCTGCACGTGTCTAGACTCTGGCTGAAGATCAGTTCTTGTTTGATGGTCCTAACCTTTTTTATTTTGATTTGGTACTTGACATCATGTACTTGACCACAACATCAGCCAGTCAGCTGATGTCTCATTCTGTGCACCTCATCAATGCCTGCTACCCTTGCAGTGGTGGCTGTAATTTCAGCTCTCTACCCCCTCACTTTCAGAACTGTGAGATGCTGTTTAAATTCAGCACTTTGAACAATGTAGGGGAAGGACAACTGTAGATAAATAGGTACAACTCATGTAGGAGGATTTGTTTAATCTCTGTGTATCACCTGAGGCCAGTCACTTCACTGGGTACAGGTAGGGGTTTACAACCACTTAAACCCATTCATGATGAAAGTAACACAAATCTTAACACCTGAACACAGTTTTGCAATTTTGACGAGTGTTAAAAAAACGTAGAAAAGCGAGCAATCCCCTTTGTTGGGACTTTATAGGCACTTGACTTGTATTACAATTGGGTAAATAATTTTTTTTTTTATTATTAATGTCTCATCTATAAAAAGAAATAGCATAGAATGTATATGGCCTAAGCAACTAAAAGTACACCAACTGAAGACTGAGTGATGATACAGAATGATATCCTCCACCAGGGTGGAGTCAAGTATCTATAAAGTCCCAACAAAGGGGATTGATCGCTTTCCATTTTCATATACAGGTGTGGCACATTATGGAGCAAATCACCGATACCCTTTGAGTTATTAAAACTTAAAGCGGTTGTAAACCGCCAATGTTCAAAAAAGAAAAAAAAAACCCTGCAAGGCAGTGACATATTCATCGCATACTAGCACATTATGAAATACTCACCTTGAAATGAAGCCCTCCAGCATTGTAAAGTCACCGCTGAGAGGGCTGACATAGTCCAACTGTCTGTCTTCCGGGTTCACAAGCTCTGTTTATGTGATTGGCCAGAGCCGTAATGATGGCACTCCCGTGCACGCGTGCAGGAGCTGCTGTTGCCGGTGTTCTGTTGATATGTGCCCACCGTCAAAAAGTGCCCGCACATGCACAGAATGGAATGGCACTCCAGCTGATTTCCCAATCAGCTGGAGTGACGTCACCATCGCGCACATCGTAAGAGCTTTTTTTCAACGGGAGATACCATTTCATGGACACAATTTAATGCTATGCGAACAGCGGAGGGACACTGTATTCGTGATATTATTCCGTTCTGCGCATGCGTGGGCACTTTTCGACAGAGGGCACAAATCGATAGAACACTGGCACAGGCTCTGAAGGTCCGACACTGTAAGCCAGACCTTCAAAGCTCATACGCCAGTGATGTCATTGGCTGCATGCACTCTGAATATCTCCTAAACTGTGCAAGTTTTGGAGATATTCACAATGCCTACAGGTAAGCCTTCTTAAAGGCTTACCTATAGGTACAAGTGGTAGCACAGAGTTTACTAGCACTTTAACAGAGCAGCATTTAGGCATAGACCTGTGTAGTGCATCTACAAGTGAGGCCCTAGAGCCAAATAGTGCAGTCAGCAGAGCAGTGGAGCAGGACGAGGAGGCCTCCAGGAACCAGTAGACATAGGTAAGTTGTGACACTGGAAAATAATGCTGTAATTTGGGCAGGCCAATCCACCATCAGATTTAGCAGTTTGGAGAGATGCTCTTGCAATACGTGGGTGTTTTCCCTGCCAGAGGAAGGTGGATAAAAACAAATTTATTTTTTGAAAATGTTTTTTTAACCACTTCAATACAGGGCACTTATACACCTTCCTGCCCAGACCAATTTTGGGCTTTCAGCGCTGTCGCACTTTGAATGACAATTGCGCAGTCATGCTACACTGTACCCAAACTAAATTTTTATCATTTTGTTTCCACAAATAGAGCTTTCTTTTGGTGGTATTTGATCACCTCTGCGGTTTTTATTTTCTGCTAAACAAATAAAAAAAGATCGAAAATCTTGAAAAAAAAACATGTTTTTTTTTGTTTCAGTTACAAATCTTTGTAAATAAGTAAGTTTTCTCCTTCACTGATGGGCACTAACAGGGCTGCAGTGATGGGCACTGATAAGGCGGCACTGATGGGCACCGATGAGGTGGCACCAATTAAGTGGCACTGATAGGCGGCACTGATAGGTGGCACTGATATGCGACACAGATACACACTGATAGGTGGCACAAATAGGCACTGATAGGTGGCACGGATTGTCATGGATAGGTGGCATGGATTGGCATGGATGGGCGGCATGGATAGGTGGCACAAATGGGCATGGATAGGTGGCACGGATGGACATGGATAGGCGGCACGGACGGGTGGCACGGATGGGCATGGATAGGCGGCACAGATGGGCATGGATGGGCACTGATAGGTGGCTAGGATGGGCACTGATAGGCGGCATGGATGGGCACTGATAGGCGGCATTGTAATTTAAAGTATTGTAGGGATGGATGCCAATCAGTGCCAAACAATAATGCATGCCAATCAGTGATGCCCATTGTGGGCCCTGATTGGCATCCATTATGGGCACTAATTGGCATTCATTATGGGCACTGGCTGGCTTCCCTGGTGGTCTAGGGGGGCATACCTGGTCCTGGGCATCCCCTGGTGGTCTGGTGGTGTCCAACAGACCCCCCTGTCAGAGGAGCAGGTGATCGGCTCTCCTCTACTCGCGTCTGAAAGACGCGAGTGAGGAAAAGCCGATCACTGATTGGACACAGCTGATCACGTGGTAAAGAGTCTCAGTCGGAGACTGTTTACCGAGATCGTAGTCGCGGGGTGTCAGACTGACACCCTGCAACAACGATCGCCGCGATGCAGCGGCTTAATATCCTGATCACGTCATATGACGTCCGGTCAGGATATTAAAACCACTTTGCCACAGTCATTTTGCTATATGGCGGGCGGCAAGTGGTTAAACAAAAAAAACTGGGGATACCCGGAAAACATATAAAAAATTTGGGTAAGTATATAATTTTAAAAATTTTCACACGGCCAATCAGATTGAGAGGCAAGGAGGTCCAGGTGCGTAAACTAGTCTCCATGTGAGTTATAACTGTGGTTATATTAAGGGATTCAAAATTGGATAGGTCCACGTTATAATAAATCCCTTAATATTTAAAGGTGGGCTGAATGGTCAGTTTGGATTGAGATAGATAGGTATAATCGAGGTTGGGACCAAAAGGAAATGCTACAGATTTCTCCCAGCCAAGAGACCTTACCAAACCCCTCCACAACTCCCAGCAGGGAGACAAAGGACTGTTCTGAGTCATCTAAATATATTAGGGAATCGTCCGCATAGAGGGAGATCTTTTCAGACAGCTCCCCATAAAAGATGCCACCCACTGCCGCCATCTGCTGCACCACCAAAGCAAGGGGCTCTATTGCCAGTCCACGAAAGAGAGCGCTTCTCTGACGGGACACCCCAGAAGAGGAGGAGCCAGGGCCACTGTGTGCAAAACCAACTGCACAGCGGAGTTAAGTATGACATGTTTGTTATTTTTTTTTTTTTTTAAGCCGAACCTTTACAACCTCTTTAAGGCTGCTGTGCATGGATTGAAAATTCGGCCAGTTTAGCATGGACCAGCCAAATTTTGATCCATATATGGGCAGGATGATTGTATCCAAGTTGATCCATTGTACAACAAGCCTGCCAAAATTTTCCAAATATAATAACTGCCAAAGTCTATAGCTGCTAGCAGTAACCATAGTATTCTACTGGCCTGGAAGGCTCCCTGCGCCCCCCACTGGCAGAATACAATAGCGCCCCAGGAGGCATTTTTCTTTCTTTCCACCTGTGTATCCAGGTGAATTATACCTTGTTTTTTTCTAGATAAATTATGCCTTCATTTGGTGGTAAATGTAAATGCATATTTCCTGATTTTTCTTTATAATCAAAAGAAAACTGTCCCAAAATGAGGATTTAAAAAATGATTTTAGTTATATATTTCTTGCTATTACCTTGACCCACCACAAACACCAAAATAAATTCTCATACTCTTGATGTTTGTGGAGATATCACATATGTGTATATTATTAGTTATTTGTACCCGTATTAGGGCCAATAAATAATTGTGCATATGTTGCTTCTCTTTCTTTAAAAAAAAAATTATACTAAACAGACAATGTTTAATTTACATTATCCCTTCTCTTTTGTGTATGAATGATGGCACTGTATTTATTTAAATAATAATAATAAAAAAAGAAACCTAAGTACCTTCTTTCCTAATCAATGTACAGATGTCACATGACCCATCTCTTTCCCAGCCCATTTTCAGGAAAAAACAGTGGGATCAACCAGGTTTCTTACAGAATACAGAAAACAAATCTCATAGTGACTGAGTGTGTATGAACAGCATGCAATACAGCATGTATTTTAATGATGTGGGTTTAATGGCACCCTGTGGGCAAAGCACATGTTCACTTTAACAGTCACTTACCAAGATAACCTATGTGAGAACGATGTTACTTGTATACCAGACAGATGCTCATAATAAGCAATCTTCTGGCAAGCAGCAGTAAGGAAACATGCCAGATACTATTTCCAGTTTGTAAATATACATAAAAGCCTTACCATGTGTCCTTGTGATGCTTCAGAGACAGGAAAAAGCTGGAGATATTTTAGACGACTCTAATTATACTGAAGTCCACAACATGGCCGTATATGGTGCTGGGTAGCTCATGCTAACTGGAAATATCTTACTTTAATTTTGATGACCAAGAGCAACAACTGTAATAATAACAGCAACAATCAATAACAATTTTTTTTAGTTTTTCTCTACATTATTATTTAAAAAATCTTTCTACCTATATTATGGTACAGCTATAGCCACATTTTTTACACTTTGAGTCTATTCCTGTTCTGGTGACAACTCAAAATGTTGTATATGCCTTCACTTTCAGTACTTTAGTTCATCCAAAAGTAAAATTATTTTGATAGACTTTAAAAATATGTATAAGTTGGCAAAAAGGCGTTTTGTGTTATTAAAAATGATCTTTCCTTTTAAATCTGAAGACAGCATTCTTTTAGAGCCGTCTATAAAGTGAAACTTTGCTTCTCTGTGAACATTAAATGTACGCAGGGCCAGATTAAGCGCATCATAGGCCTGGTGCTGAGGATTTTGGTGGGCCTTTTTCCGGAAACAAAATGAAAATGCAAAAATGTTTTGCTAAAACAAATTGAATATACTCTCACCAGTAATATCAGCCGTGCTGCTTCAACAACAGCAACATAGGGCGACCACATTTCCAAGCTGCCATTCAGGGACACCCCCCTTTACAAAAATAGATGAGAGGGGGATGCAGTCTCGGGGTTGATGGGAAAATAGGTGGCGGGGGTGATTTTTCGGGCAAATGGCTGGTGTTAGCACTTAAAATCATCCTGACACTATGCTTGATATGGCGTCAGGATGATCAAATTCCATTATTTCTATTACTACATTTTTAATATATAGTGAAATAGCTCACCATGATGCAGAATCAGTGGGAACCTGAGCTTGTCACTTCCCACCAGATGCAGCGTGTCACTTGCCACCATTGCCTGCCTCCAGATGCAGCATGCCAGATGCCACCCGCAGCCTACCACCAGATACATTGTGCCACTTGCCACCAGCAGGCTGCCACCAGATACAGTGTGCCACTTGCCACAAGCAGCATGTCACCAGATACAGTGTGCCACTTGCCACAAGCAGCATGCCACCAGATACAGTGTGCCACTTGCCAACAGCAGCCTGCCAGATACAGTGTGCCACTTGCCACCAGCAGCCAGCCACCTGATACAGTGCCACTTGCCACCCGCAGCCTGCCACCAGATACAGTGTGCTGCTTGCCACCAGTAGCCTTCCACCATATACAGTGTGCCACTTGTCACCAGATACAGTGTGCCACTTGCCACCCGCAGCCTGCCACCAGATACAGTGTGCCACTTGCCACCAGCAGCCTTCCATCAGATACAGTGTGCCACGTGCAACCAGCAGCCTGCCACCAGATACAGTGGGCCACTTGCCGCCAGCAGCCTGCCCTCAGATACTGTGTACCACTTGCAACCAGCAGGATGCCACCAGATACAGTGTGCCACTTGCCACCAGCAGCCTGCCACCAGATACAGTGTGCCACTTGCCGCCAGCAGCCTGCCACCAGATACAGTGTGCCACTTGCCGCCAGATACAGTGTGCCACTTGTCATCAGCAGCATGCCACCAGATATGGTGTACCACTTGCCAACATCAGTCTGCCACCAGATACAGTGTGCCACTTGCCACAAGCAGCATGCCAGATACAGTGTGCCACTTGCCACAAGCGGCATGCCAGATAGTGTGTCACTTGCCACCAGATACAGTGTGCCACTTGCCACCAACAGCATGTCACCAGATACAGTGTGCCACTTGCCACCAACAGCATGTCACCAGATACAATGTGCCACTTGCCACCAGCAGCATGTCACCAGATACAGTGTGCCACTTGCCACCAGCAGCATGTCACCAGATACAGTGTGCCACTTGCCACCAGCAGCATGTCACCAGATACAGTGTGCCACTTGCCACCAGCAGCATGTCACCAGATACAGTTGCCACTTACCACAAGCAGCATGCCACCAGATACAGTGTGCCACTTGCCACCAGATACAGTGTGCCACTTGCCACCGGCAGCATGCCACCAGATACGGTGTGCCACTTGCCACCAGCAACTTGCCACCAGATATGGTGTGCCACTTGCCAACAGCAGTCTGCCACCAGATACAGTGTGCCAGTTGACACAAGCAGCCTGCCACCAGATACAGTGTGCCACTTGCCACAAGCAGCCTGTCACCAGATACAGTGTGCCACTTGCCATCAGCAGCAAGCCACCAGATATGGTGTGCCACTTGCCATCAGCAGCAAGCCACCAGATACAGTGTGCCACTCGCCACCCACAGCCTGTCACCATATACAGTGTGCCACTTGCCACCAGCAGCCTGCCACTCCCTCCAGGACTCTGCCCGGATGGATAGAATAGAGAGGGCCTGCATAGTCAATCAAATCCCTGGAGCCCCCACCCATCCTGAGCTGGGATGGTATGGCTGTGTGTCAGGAGTATTGATCAGACCATGTTGTAAAAGGGGGGTTGTGTGTGCAAGCCTTTGGGGTCACACTGGTGTGCTGCAGTCGGTTGCACTGCTTATGTATCTGCAGTTTTATCTGCAGTCCTATTGATTTATATCAGGTTGCAGGTTTTTTCTGCATTTTCTGACAAAGCGCCAAAGATGCAGCATGCAGGAATTTTGGTGCGCTTTCAGAAAATGCAGAAAAAACAAACAGCCTAATAGAAATCTATAGGACTGTGGGTAAAACGCAGGAAAACTGTGGATACACTAGCAATGGGCCAAAACACAGAAAATCAGTGCGAACCCACCTAAAAGCACAAGGGGCCAAGCACTACCACAGGCTGATGACACAGTTCTAAACACTTTGGCTGCAGTTATAACAGCTACTGCTGGAGAAAAAAAGTAAAAAAACAAGGGTAAGGGATATAAGAGTCCAGTCACGGAGCTCACATTTGGATGGTCCCTGGAGGCTGATCACTCACAGATATCCAGTTTACCTTCTATCTGCCGGTGTTGTGTTCATAATTTCCCACCCACACGGCTCCTTCACTGCACAGACTTCACAGAGGGAGAGGGGAGGGGAAAGGCAGAGCCAACTCAGCCTCTCCCATTTGTGTAGGGGGGAACTGTGCACTGTGACATTGTAATAACCACAGTGAGCAAACACAGATGCAGCCAGACACCCCTACATTTACACACACTTCTCCTGTCCCATAGAAGTTTATGGACAGAAGAAAATCGGGCTTATGCTGCAGGCTGTGCGGGCCGATTTTAAGACAGGGGCTTGGAGCTGCAGCTCCATCAGCCCCTATGTTAATCCGGCCCTGAATGTACGGTAAGTGTTCCACCACTACTCCCCCTTCCCGACAACGGAGGCATTGTAGCACCCCAAGAGATAGTGGCAGGCCAGCATTTCTCCCCAGGGCTGAGTCCATGATACTAACTAGAAATATCTAATGCCGTGTACACACAACCATTTTTTTAGTCAGAATAAACTCTGACGGTCTTTCCAACGGAGTTCCGACAGAGTTCCGCTGAAACGGACTTGCCTACACACGATCACACCAAAGTCTGTTCGTTTCGAACGCGATGACGTAAGACGGGACTAGAAAAAGGAAGTTCAATAGCCAGTGGACAGTAGCTGCCCTTGTGTCGTTTTTGGTCCGTCGGAATAGCATAAAGACGAACAGTTTTCCCAATAGGAATTGGTTCCGTCGGAAAGATTTAAAACATGTTCTATTTCTAGGTCCATCAGAATTTTTGAAAAAAAAATCTGATGAAGCCCACACACAATCGGAATATCAGATGAAATGATTCCATCTGACTTTTTTTGCTGGAAAGTCCGGTCGTGTGTATGCGGCATTACTTTTAACCCACCATTATTTTTTACGACCAAAAGAAAATTGGGCGACAATCACTTTCTGTCTTTTCAGTTCAAGGGTTTTATTGGTCATCACTCCTCACAAGGAGGAGAAAGTGAGGGGTACCAGATGCCCAAGCAGAACATTTACAGACTTTTCAGATCCAGTTTCTCAGTGTCAGAACCTTTAAGCCAACCCAGCAACACTATAGGCAGCATCCTACCTGGTACACATACTTCCCTTTCTTTTGCTGGTTACAGTGCCCTCTGTTCTGTTTCTTAGGCTTCAGGGCATCTTTCTAGAAGAAAGTCACCAGGTCTTGCCAGAAACCAGTCTTTTTTCTGGCTTTCTCCAGCAAAGCCCTCCTCCTGGGTCTCGATCTTGATCTCCCATCAACAGGCAGGACAGTTCCAGGACCACTTCAGGCCTACCTCCACACCCAGAGCACATGTTGAGACCCACACAAGCTATTGGGCCTAATAGCATACTTCAATTCAGAAGCACCTCCTCAGGCCTCAGCCAGGGGGAAAAGAAAGATCACCATGTATTTACAGTTGCAAAAAAAGTATGTGAACCCTTTTGGAATGATATGGATTTCTGCACAAATTGGTCATAAAATGTGATCTGATCTTCATCTAAGTCACAGCAATAGACAATCACAGTCTGCTTAAACTAATAACACACAAAGAATTGAATGTTACCATGTTTTTATTGAACACACCATGTAAACATTCACAGTGCAGGTGTAAAAAGTATGTGAACCCTTGGATTTAATAACTGGTTAAACCTCCTTTTGGCAGCAATAACTTCAACCAAACGTTTCCTGTAGTTGCAGATCAGAGTAATTCTTGACCATTCCTCTTTACAGAACTGTTTCAGTTCAGCAATATTCTTGGGATGTTTGGTGTGAATCACTTTCTTGGGGTCATGCCACAGCACCTCAATCAGGTTGAGGTCAGGACTCTGACTGGGCCACTCCAGAAGGTGTATTTTCTTCTGTTTAAGCCATCCTTTTGTTGATTTACTTCGATCCTTTGGGTCGTTGTCCTGTTGCAACACCCATCTTCTGTTGAGCTTCAGCTGGTGGACAGATGGCCTTAAGTTCTCCTGCAAAATGTCTTGTTAAACTTGGGAATTCGTTTTTCCTTCAACGATAGCAATCTGTCCAGGCCCTGACACAGCAAAGCAGCCCCAAACCATGATGCCCCCACCACCATACTTCACAGTTGGGATGAGTTTTTGTTGTTGGTGTGCTGTGCCTCTTTTTCTCCACACATAGTGTTGTGTGTTTCTTCCAAACAACTCAACTTTGGTTTCATCTGTCCATAGAATATTTTGCCAGTACTGCTGTGGAACATCCAGGTGCTCTTGTGCAAACTGTAAACTTGCAGCAATGTTTTTTTTTGGACAGCAGTGGCTTCCTCTGTGGTATCCTCCCATGAAATCCATTCTTGTTTAGTGTTTTACGGATTGTAGATTTGCTAACAGGGATGTTAGCATATGCCAGAGACTTTTGTAAGTCTTTAGCTGACACTCTAGGATTCTTCTTCACCTCATTGAGCAGTCTGCGCTGTGCTCTTGCAGTCAACTTTACAGGACGCCCACTCCTAGAGAGAGTAGCAGCAGTGCTGAACTTTCTCCATTTATAGACAATTTGTCTTACCATGGACTGATGTACAGCAAGGCTTTTGGAGATACTTTAATAACCCTTTCCAGCTTTATGCAAGTCAACAATTCTTAATCATAGGTCTTCCAAGAGCTCTTTCACCAGGCAATGCTTCTTGTGAAAAGCAAACCCAGAACTGGTGTGTGTTTTTTATAGGGAAAGGCAGCTGTAACCAACACCTCCAATCTCATCTCATTGATTGGACTCCAGTTGGCTGACACCTCACTCCAATTAGCTCTTGGAGATCTCATTAGTCTAGGGGTTCCCATACTTTTTCCACCTGCAGTGTGAATGTTTACATGGTGTGTTCAATAAAAACATGGTAACATTTAATTCTTTGTGTGTTATTAGTTCAAGCAGACTGTGATTGTCTATTGTTGTGACTTAGAAGAAGATCAGATCACATTTTATGACCAATTTGTGCAGAAATCTATATCATTCCAAAAAGGTTCACATACTTTTTTTGCAACTGTATATCCTTCCTCAGCATGCGGCAGAGGCCTGAACCACTTACTGCATTGGCTGAAGGAAATATAAATTTTCATAAGTCAGTCTTGTTATGAAATCTCATATTATTACCAGTGGTACCAGTGACATCTACTGGCAGCAGTGAGAAATCACAACCCCACTGAGCTTAGTGAAAGATCAGGTGAAAATCTATACAAATCAGTATGGGCTTAATACTAGACAGCTAAAACTAAATTTAGGTAGTAGTTCCTGTTTAAAACAGGGTGATACAAAGGCAACAGTAATCTTTACTGAACACTTCAGAATTCCCATCTTCCAGCATACATTATTGGTACCCCACTTTTCATGGAAGTCTGCACATAGCTATAAATCAAATTATAGGCAAAAAAGAAGATTCATCCTTGGTGACTCTTATGCCACATACACACGATCAGACTATCCGGCGGACTTAGTCTGGTGGACAAACCGCCGGAAAGTCAGCCGGACTTTCTGAATGAGCGGACCTGCCCACACATAACCGGACTTTTCCAGCAGACCAGACTTTTGGCGGGAGTCCGCCGTACTTTTGAAAATGAACGGACTTGCCCACACAGGAAAGTCCGTTCATTTTGAACATGGCTCCAGGTAGCCGGGACTAGCGAAGGAAGTCAATGTCGCCGCCTTTGGTGATTGACACGTCGCTGGCCCCATCACCTGGACCTGGTATGGGTCTTCTTCCTTGAGATGTTGACTCTACGCTGTCTCTGGCCACAATGACAGGGACGTGATGTCCCCACCCATTATGATGTCAAAGTCCCAGCATCCTTCCAAGCGGCCTGGTACGGCTCAGGGGGGGGGGGGGGGGCGCTCGCTCGTCCCCACCCCCTTTCCTGACTGGCCGGGTTGCGTGCTCGGATAAGGGTCTTATATGGACCTTGGGGGGACCCCCACGCAGTTTTTTCGGGGTAGGGCTTCCCCTTTAAGTCCATACCAGGTGACGGGGCCAGCGACGTGCCAATCTTGCCGCCAAAGGCGGCGACATTGACTTTCTTCGCTAGTCCCGGCTACCTGGAGCCGCGTTCAAAATGAACGGACTTTCCTCCGTGTGCGGGAAAGTAGGTTCATTTCAAAAGTCCGGCGGACTAGCACACAGACAGCCGATTGTCTGCCGCACTCGCAGTCCGGTGGACAATTTTTGAGTCAAAACTACTTTATAAGTCTGCTGGACTTTTGGGGGGAAAAAAGAAAAAAAAGTCCGCCGAAGCCCACACAAGTCCACCGGATAGTCTGATCATGTGTATGCAGCATTAAAGAACACTGGGGCTGCAACTTCTCTTATTGCAACACTACATGTGCATGTACATGTGATCGGTTTTCTGACAACAAATGTTGAATGTGAGCTTGTCGGCTGAAAATCCAACTGTGTGTATGCTCCATCAAACATTTGGTGTTGGACTTTCCACCAACAAATGTTGGCTAGCAGGTTCTCAAATTTTCTGCCAACAAAACTTTGTTTTTGGAATTTCTGATTGTGTGTACACAAGTCTGATGCACAAAAGTTCACACATGCTCAGAATCAAGCAGAACTAGCCGCATTGGCTATTGAACTTCATTTTTCTCTGCTCGTCGTATGTCTTGTATGTCACCATGTTCCCACATTCGTAATTGTTGGCCAACAGTAGTGTGACCGTGTGTATGTAAGACAAGTTGGAGCCAACAACCTTTGAACAAAATTTCACAGTTTTGTTGTCGGGAAGTCCGATCGTGTGTACGGGGCATAAGTCTTATTAGGTGACTGTAGACAAGTGAAGGTAGACATTCCCACCTATAAGTCAGCAAAGTCTACATAGTTTCATAGGTTAAAAAAGGACACAAGTTCTAGATTAACCCCCCCCAAAAAAAAACATTAAAAAACAATGTTTAGATTAATAAAAGGACTATCCCCTACGGCAGGGGTCTTGAATTATAATTCATGGGGGGGGGGGCAATTTGTAAAATTTTCTTATGACAGAAGTCCAAATCTCATGTTTGCACCATAAAACACTGCAAGCCCCTTTTACATCAAAGTCCCCCTAGTACATTACTGTCTTCAGCCCCCCCTTCACATCACAACCCCCCTTCACATCATAACCCCCCCTTTAACATCATGGCACCCTCTTTACATCAAAGGACCCCCTTCACATCACAGCCCTCCCTTTAAAGCAGTCCAACAGTATTTTCAGGTCCCCTTCACATCATAATGCCCCTTTACACATTCCAGTGCCCCTTTACACAGCGCCCCTTTACACATCACAGTGCCTCCTTTACAAAGTGCCCCCTTTACACATCACGGTGCCCCTTGCCATCACTACCCCCCTCTCCTCCTTTACATTACCTTTCCCAATAAGTGGCATGGCTGCGGGCTGGACTTCGATACCACTCGGTCCGGGTCTAGACCTTGAATCAATATTTAGTGTACCCTGCCCTATGGCCTACTCCTCAGAGTCTTAATGCCTCTTCACTAAAAGTAAAGGCATTTGGCATTCCAATGAAAATGCCAGCCGCCACTGTGACAGCCTTGCTGCAGCAATAAACAGAGATTCTTCACTATATGTACAGCATGACCAGGAAACTTTTGGTGAGAAGGCTGGGCAAGGCACACAGTGAAGATCTTCACAGTGCAGTGACAAGGTAAGAGATAAGGCCCGTACACACCATCTGGCTTTTTGACAACAAACATGCAAATTAGCTGTTTTAAGGCAATATCCAACTGTGTGTACGTTTCATTGGACAAACTTTTTTGGTTTTCATCTGACTTTTGTTGGCTGTGCGAACGGACAAACTTTTCCACAACATAAGTCCGATGGAGCAAAGTCAGATCGTGTGTACAGAAAGCCATCTGACTTTACAAACACACATGCTCAGAACCAATGCAAAAGATCAGACAATACAGAAGTTGACCAAAGTTGGCAGTAAAGAGCAGAAAAACCACATGATTTGGTGAAAGTTGGCTGAAAAAGTCAGATCATGTGTATGCTTAAAGGCCCATACACACAATCTGACTTTTTGACAATAAACATGCAAATTAGCTGTTTTAAGGCAACATCCGACCGTGTGTACGCTCCATCAGACAAACTTTTTCGGTTTTCATCGGACTTTTGTTGGCTGTGCGAACGGACAAACTTTCCAGCAAGTCCGATCGTGTGTACAGAAAACCATAGGACTTTTGTACAAAGTACAAGCACGCATGCTCAGAACCAATGCAAAAGATCAGACAACAATACAGAAGATCACCAAAGGTGGCGGTAAAGAGCAGAAAAAAACCAAGTGATTTGGTGAAAGTTGGCTGAAAAAGTCCTGCCGTGTGTATGCAGTACAAGTTCACGGGCCGACGCCCTTTGTACAAAAATCCACGGGAAAGTTTGTACAAAGTTCGATCGTGTGTATGAGGCTTTACACAGACTTGCAAAATAGCACAGCCAGGCTGGTAACCTGGCCATTCTTCAATGCAATTAAACAATGCAGTCACCCACGGGGCCCAAGCCTGTAAGATAAATTGCAACAGCAGACTAGGGACCTCAAAGTACTAGTCCCTCCCTCTGAGCCTAGTTGCATATCTTATTCACGTACCTATAATACATTTAGATTCAAATTCTGAAAATCTAGAAAACACCAGCCTGTTGTAATATCGATTTTTAAATGCAACTATTGCAATTCCCTGGATTTGACGTGATAACAGCCCCTCTATCTTCTGTACAGCAGAAATCACACTAGGAGAGGGAGGGGCACAACTAGGATCCAATCAGTTGGGCTGCATGCCCTTCTGCTGACAAGAAAACAGAGGGGCAACCTCATCAGTCTGCTAATATGCCTTCTTCACTGCCCAATCACAGTCCAGGGGTAGGGAGGAGCCCTTGCTATATTGCATAATGGCCTTTATAGAAAGGATTGGTAACCTTACTCCACTGTCCGTGTACATTTTAGAAGTGAATGGACAGAAAACAATTACTTTAGCAGAAAAAACAGCTTGTGTTTATCTTTTTCAACAGTATGTTTAGCAGTTTTTAATATATACAGTATATAACAGCAAAAAATGGTGTGTTTTACCGATGTTCAGCTTTAATTATACACCTTACAATAAATGAGACTGACAAATATAATTCAAGATGTGACTCTATTTTATTTCAACTGGGCTGCCAATGGAATCACAACACATATTACATGTCACACAGAAGGACACAAGGCTAGTGATATTGTTCTTGTGATATTTCTACATTTGTTGCGATGTACTCTGGTTGTGTCCACTCAGTGACAACCTTAGCTGCTCTTCTACAGGCTGTGCTTATCAAACAGATATTCGCCCATGCCATTCTGGGGGGCACCCAGCCGCTTCAGGTTGGTAATGTGGTCTCCAATCTTCTTAATGTGTTCCACATGTTCCCTCAAATGCTCAGACTCCAAGAAATCGCATAACTAGGGGTGAAAGATAACAAAGCCTAGTTAGTGACATATCAAATATATGGATGTAAAACCCTTTGTAAAATTGTCAGAGTGAAATGTCTTGTTAAATTATTTTTTATGGGCTAGGATTGGCTATTGTCCATACTGCATGGGCTTCAGGTGGAAGTGTCTCATGTTTTTACAACCCAAGGCACTGTTTAGCTCTTGATGTTTCATTAATTTCTATGCACTACAGCGCATAGAAACACATGAACAGACAGAGAGCTTTTGGTAAATTGCAGAAAAGACAGACATGCTGCAGATTTTTTTACCCCCTTTGAGTCCAGAAATAAATGGAGAGCATATTAGTGAGCACACAACTCTAGTGTAAAGAAGCTCAGCCCTCTCCCAGTGGTGGGCCTATGTACCTAAGAATATATGAAGAACACTCTAGTAAACTCAGCATTCTAGTGTTGAGAAACCTGGCCCTCTCTTTGTGATGGACCCACTGTACACACCAAGGAACACACTAGTGAGCACAAGACTCTAGCGTAGAAAAGCTCAGGCTTTTTCCCTGTGATTGCCCGATATACCCCAAAATATATGGAGAGTGACAGGACTCTAGCGTAGAGGAGCCCAGACCTCTAAAGCTCCGTACACCCACCAGACTTTCTGACAGCAAAACCGTGGAATTTTGTCCGAAGGGTGTTGGCTCAAACTTGTCTTGTATACACACGGTCACGCACATGTTGGCCAATAATTCCGAAAGTAGTGACGTACAAGAAGTACTACGCGGTTTTTCAGCTCTTTAGCGCCACCCTTTGGGCTCCTTCAGCTAATTTTTAAGGCAACATCCGACCGTGTGTACGCTCCATCAGACAAACAGCGTTTTTCATTTAGCGCTTTCAGTTCATTTTGGAACAGCCGGTCGTCAACCAGACATGTTGTGGAATCGTAGGAGATAACATTTATTATTGGCCTTGGAGTTATTGCTTTGACATTATTTTTTTGGTTGAATAATGATTTGATTTGGTATATTTTCTATATTTTTGGATGCATAGAATGCACTTTTTGGTTAAGTTCTATTGGCAGATAGCATGTCTAATTTTATTTGTTTTCTTTTTTTAATGCACAATAAAAAAAATTGTGTAGAATAATACTTGGCTATGTGTTTTACTTCAAATAACAGTTTGAGCGTAGGCAGTTATGCCGCGTACACACGACCGGACTTTCCGGCAAACTAGATCCATCGGTCTTCCCGATGGACTTTCAGCAGAGTTCCAGCGGACTTTCTGAACGAACGACATTGTCCACATACAAATGGACTAAGTCTGTTGGAAAGACCATTTGTTTGAACATGGTGGCTTAACGGGACAACAAAAATAGCCAGTAGCCAATAGCTGCCCTTGCGTCGTATTTGGTCCGTCGGACCAGCATACAGACGAACGGTTTTCCTAATTTAAGTCTGTCGGAATTGAGTCCGTTGGATAGATTTGAAACATGTTCTATTTCTAGGTCCACCTGATTTTTTTCCCCAAAAATTGAATGGATTAGCCCACACATGATTGGATTGTCCGATGGACTAATCCCGTCGGACCTAGTTTGCCGGAAAGTCCATTCTTGTGTACGCGGCATTACATTAAAAAAAAAATACAATGTAAAATTGACAAGGGACACCAACATAGTTGTATCTTTGATCTTAAAAACTAGGTGATAATGGTGTTGTGGTAACTTGCCCAAATTAAATAAAAAAACACATAATATTATTCACTAGAAAAAAAAAGCCTTTGAAAATTAATTTGCAATAACTCCATCAGTAACACCAGCTGTATGCTGCATTTGGAGATTTCATAATTTGCTAAGTAACGAATGGTAATTCTCTATTACAAATGCCAATTTACAAGACTGACCACTTCTGCTTCCGAGCATGCGTGTTTGTAGTTTGGACTTTTGTCCGACGGACTTGAGAAAATTTGGAACATGGTAGCAAACATTTGTTGGCGGAAAGTCCGACAACAATTGTCCAATGGAGCACACACACGGTCGGACTTACCGCCAACAACCTCACATCCAACATTTACAGTGGGAAAGTCTGATCGTGTGTATGGGGGTTAACTATGAGCCCAGTGATCCTAGCAATATATGGAAAAAACACTAGTAAGCACAGGATTCTGGAGTAGAGGAGCTTAATGCCCCAAACACGGTCGGAAATTCTGACTGTAAAAGTATGATCTGATTATGTTGTTGGAAAATCCGATTGTGCATGGGCTCTATCGGACTTTTTCTGTCGGAATTTCGGACGGAAAAAGTTTGAGAGCTGGATTGAAAATTTTCCGACAACAAAATCAGATCTGACTTTTTCTGATCATGTGCAAAGAATTCCGACGCACAAAGTGCCACGCATGCTCAGAAAAAAATTGGAGATGAAAGCTATTGGCTACTGGCCTCGACGTAGTCCCGTCGTATGTTTTGTGCGTCACCTCGTTCTGAACGATCGTATTTTCCGACAACTTTGTGCGACTAGTTTTGGCCAAAATCCGTCGGAAAAAGATTTTGTGGTCGGAATGTCTGACCGTGTGTACAGGGCATAACTCTCCCTCTTTGGTGAACGGAAAATGGATTCTATAATAAACTCTTTGTGGTGTTTGTCTTTCATAACCCAGTCAAAAGAGATTTTCATTTACAATGATAAAATTGGAAAAAGCTATAACTTAGCCTTTAAGCAAAACTAATGTACTGGCTGCCATTGGAACTAAATTGAATATCAATGGAAATTACTAATTTCAAAAGGGGTTTCCATATAACCACTACCTGATATGTAGTTGCTTGAAATTTTATTGTTATTTTTACTCACATGGGGATCTTTTCTATCAGTTGCCGCATTGTGCAATTCCAGTAGAGCCTGATTAACATTCTTCTCCAGATTCAGAGCTGTCTGCATGGCCTCCAGGGTGCTTCCCCAAGTGTCCTGGTCAGGTTTCTGAGGAATACAATATCACAAGGACCATTAGAATGTTATATCAAAATGTACAGTATTTCCAGCCAAACCTTTATTTTTGATTTTTTTTATAGAATGGGGAATCAGTTTTTTCATTTTTCTCTGTGTACACATTGGGAAGATTTCCCCTCATTTCCTGCCATAACAGGGTATCATCAGGAGGAGGAAGGTTAGAACTCTGAAAGGCTTTTATGACTTTGTCCTCTTGTCACAGTGACTGAGGGATTATTTCTGCTAGAGTCACAGACAGCAATAAAACCTGGCAAACATTTTCACCAAAATTAAAATGTAACAAAACGTTTTATTTTAATATTAATACCAGTGGCGGCTGATGGCATATCTCTGGCATATCTCTTGGGGGGAGGGGGGTGTCAAACAATCCACCCCCACCCCAATCCACCCCCACGCCAACCACTGTCCATTGGGTGGGTTGGTCACAGGCACCCCTTCCCCCAGTCGGTCAGTCATAAGCTATGCTTCCTCCAGGTGCCATCTCCTCTTCCCTCCTCGGTGGCCAATAGGATCGCTTCTCCTCTCGACCAATTTGGTTGACGGGTCTCAGGGCGTGATTCCTGATTGGCCGGGAGGAGAATTGTGAAGAAAATAGTGAATATTAATTCGCTATTGTCACACAACTGAGTTGGCTCAAGGTGCAGTGCGCGCCTCTGGCTCTAATCATGTCCTTCTAAAAATAATAAATAAATAAACCCATCGGGGGGCGGCACCCCTGCTCCCTGCATTACAAGCCACCACTAATCAATACTATTAATATTATTAATATTGAGTAAATCACTTGTATGTATGTAGGAGATATGGTACATTAATGACTTTAATTTGATCCTCAGCATTTCATCTTACCTTGATCTCCTGAAGAAGAACACGTCCCCCACGCTTGTTCTGGTACTTAAGGAACTTTTCAGCATGCTCTCGCTCTTCGTGGCTCAATTCCTTGAAGAACTCAGACACATGATGTAGTGCCACATCGTCACGGTCAAAATAATATGCCTTAAAATCAGAGACAAGATTTTAATAAATCTCCATTATACACCCTGGTTTCCCTACATGTAATTTTTAACCTAAATACTACTTGTAGTTTTCATATATTTCAGTAAGCTCCAGGAAGCTCAGTGAGCTTTCTGCATACCAGACAAATTATTTGTTGCAGAGTTAGCGGAATGCAGACACCTATACCTGCTAAGCTTTCCATTTCACTAGTACCATCAGTTACTTTCTGGCCAGGCTGCCTATAAAGGAATCAGGAGGAGAGGATAACACTCTGCAGACTAAAGCTGGCCATACACAGATCAATATTCCTTCCATGGGTGGCCCTGGCTCTATTCCTCTGTTTTTATGTAGCTCGGAATTTAAATGGCAGGAGAGGAGCAAATGCAGGATTCTGTATGTCTATCCACATCTGTATCTGAAAGCAGGGGACTTTATCCTACACTGTCCTGCCTAATGAAAGAAAGCTGATTTCTTATTTTTGATATAAGTTTGCAGCATTGATTTCTTACAAGATATAAATTACAGGTAAGGTCATTTCTTCTTTGTTTCACAAATTCACAATACATTTCATTTTTAATATTTTTTTAAGGTCAGGCATTAAAATAATCAGAGTTTGTATTGACACCATGAATTGAAGTGTAGACAATAGGTTACCTTGATCTGTTTAATTTTTAGGATTGAAATCTGGTAAAATGAGGTTCAAATTGCCTGAAAACTGACACATATATGGTCAGCATTACAGTAGGTAAAAATGCATTTCATGTGTTTTTTTTTGGGGGGGGGGGGATATAGCAATTTTGTATTTCCAGATTTCAAAAAATTTATGTATAACCATTTTCCAAAAAAAACAAACCCATATGCCTTTAAAGGTTATATTAACTTACCAGGGACAGGTAGGTATAAGACGCATACATCTTCAGATTGACCACGCGATTAATAGCGGCTTCGCAGTCATGGCTGTAGTTCTGGCGCAGTTGAGAGTTCATCTTGCTGCAGAGGTATTCTTAAAGAAAATAGAAGAATAGAAATGAGCTTTTAGTGTCAGGGAAGGTTCCGTTCAATCACTGTTGAAGCAAGAACACTTTCCGAATGTGACTCCCCAAACATTGCGGGGACTTTTATACCATGTGGCTGTTGTCACTGTGCACACACACACCAATGAATACATTCTATTTCTGCTGACTCACCTGAGCCTCCCAGCCTGAACCTGCTAGTGTTACAGAGAGCAATACACCGTTACGCAGGATGTCAGGATTCCTATATTCTCCAGAGTGTAAAATGTCACAATGTATTATGGAAAATTTTCTGAACGGTGGACAAGCCTGCTCATGTTTTTTTGTTCTACAACCTCGTTTAATAACAGATCCTGTAACCTTTCCCCGAATGTATTTACAACCATGGAAAGAAAGCTTTGGAATTATTAGAATTTTCTTGTAGGTATTTATGTTTTCAGCCTGCAGGTGGCACTGTTGCTGTGTATAAATCAATAGGTAACAGAGGGTGACAGTTGGGTATATGGCGGTTTAAATTTTTTGGGCACAGTTCAAAATAAATAAAACCCGCTATGTACAATATATACTATATTTACTAGCAAAATGTTCCCATCCACGCCAGTTAAATTTGCGGGGAAAAAAAATCAGTGTTTTAATAAACATACATTTGTGTGGAGAGGGCCAATTTTAGGCAAAGTAGGCCCCTGTAAAAAAATCAATGTGTTTAATTTTTTTTTTAATCAAAACTTGTTTATTAATAAATTGCTCATATGATACATACAATCATTGCAGTATGAAAATAAAAAGGTAGTACATACCAAACATATCTTTCTTTGATCATCCATATTACCCAAGCAATAACAGAATATAGTGCAAATAGTGAATTTTCTCTTTCACCCCCCACCCCAAACATAAAGCATTAACCAGCACTTTCGACCCAATATCATAGAACCGCATTAGTAATTTCTTCAGCCAATGGATAAGACATTAGGACAGAGTCTAGTGCATAACCTATGAATGTGATTCAACCTGTGTTTCCTACCTCTCTCTCTTTCATCTCTCCCCCTCCCCACATCAACTGTCAACCTTTACAGAAGGAGCCTATCTAATACCAGTTGTGGAGGGCCAAGGCTGGGGTCATCCAGCCATGGCTGCCAGATGAGTTCAAATTTCTTCGCAGCCTTCCTGTGGCTGTAGGCCAAGTGCTCCTTGACAAGTAGAGAATTTGGGCAGCACAGTGGTGTAGTGGTTAGCACTCTCACCTAGCAGTAAATAGGGTCACTGGTTCAAATCCCAACCACAACACTACCTGCCTGGAGTTTGCATGTTCTCCCTGTGCCTGCGTGGGTTTCCTCCAGGTACTCTGGTTTCCTCCCACACTCCAAAGACATGCAGGTAGGTTAATTGGCATCTGTCCAAAATTGGCCCTAGTATATGAATGGGGACCTTGGATTGTGGGCTCCTTGAGGGTAGGGACCAATGTGAGTGTGCAATGTACAGGGATAGGGACAATTGTAGACACTCACTCAGGTTGAACTGGATGGACTGGTGTCTTTATTCAACCTCCTATGTAATTTACGTAAGCAATCCACTGTTTTTCTGTAGGGACCGTGGGTGCCACCCAGTACCTTGCTATAAGTTTCCTGGCCAGATACATCAACCTAGTGATCATATGGTCCTTTCGGATACATTTCCTCATCAATTGCCCCGAGCAAGCACACCAGGGGGTTCAGGGGAACAGGAACCTGAGCTAGTCAGGAGATGCATTGAGACACCTCCACCCAATATTGGTGGAGTTTCGGGCACCTCCAGAGTAAATGTATGAAGTCCCCCTGGTGTACTTTGCATTTCGGGCACGGGGGGAGTCTCTAACCCCCCCAGTTATGGAGCTGTACTGGTGTTCTATATGCTCTGTGTAAGATAAATAATTGTGATAGTTTATGAGAGGCTGAAACAGATACCGCATGTATTGACTCCAGGGCCATGCTCCATTGATCCCCATCTATTCTTCCAATATCTTCCACCCACTTACTTCTACATTTGAATGAGGCAGGATCTTGGACAGAGGACAGTAATTCAGCATATATCCTAGATATAAGTCCCTTCTGGGTCTCAGCCCGGAGGATATCCATCAGCAGAGCTTTTTGTGGCTTTAAGCCAAGCGCTCCTTGAGAAGTAGAGAATTTATGTAAGCAATCCACAATGTGTATAGCCACTTGCCAACCAGCCGCTGCAGTTGTACTGCGGCAACATGGCTCGGCTGCGCAAATCGCCATTATGCTACGTCAGTAACATAAACGGCCACTAGGGGGCGCTTGCGCACCCCCCCCCCCGCACACTCACCGAGCCGATGCGAGTGCACGGCGGTCTCGATCACCGCCGGGCTGCCGCGATCGCTCGGGGCACACACGGAGAACAAGGAGCTGTGTGTGTAAACACGTTTTCCGGGTCTCTGAGCAGTGAACTGACAGATCGTCTATTTATACAGAGTATGAACAGCGATTTGTTAGTTTCCCTGCACAGTCCCATCCCCCTTCAGTTAGAACACTCCCTAGGATACATATTAACCCCTTCACTGCCCCCTGGTGTTAACTCCTTCACTGCCAGTGAAATTTTTACAGTAATCAATGCAATTTTAATCGCACTGATCGCTGTATTAATTCCAATGGTCCCAAAAATGTGTTAGAATTGTCCGACGTGTCCGCCATAATGTCGCAATCACAATAAAAATCACTTATGGCTGCCATTACTAGTAAAAAAAAATTATTAATAAAAATGCCATAAAACTATTCCCTATTTTGTAGACGCTATAACTTTTGTGCAAACCAATCAATATAAGCTTATTCCGATTTTTTTCCCCAAATTATGTAGAAGAATACATATCGGCCTAAACTGAGGAAAAAAAAATGTTTTTTTATATATTTTTTGGGGATATTTTTTATAGCAAAAAATAATGCGTTTTTTCCAAAATTGACCCTCTTTTTTTGTTTATAGCGCAAAAAAACCCTGCAGAGGTGATCAAATACCACCAAAAGAAAGTTCTATTTGTGGTAAAAAAAAGGACGTCAATTTTGTTTGGGAGCCACGTCAGACGACTGCGCAATTGTCAGTTAAAGCGACGCAGTGCCAAATCGCAAAAAGTGGTCTGGTCTTTAGCCAGCCAAATGGTCCGGGGCTTAAGCGGTTAATCCTAACTGCAAAAGGGGTTCATTACTGTTAGAGCAGTGAAAATGCTCTTCCCCAGCAACAGGCATTAGAAGAGTGTTGATAAATATAAAAAAAAAGTCCCTGTTCACACCTATGCGATTTGTCGACATGCATTGTCTCTTCTGCAATAAAATAAACCTACCCGTCTGCACGCTGTCTTCTGTAGATTGTACACTGAGCTGCGCACGTGCATCTGCAGTTCAGATTTAATAACTGCAGAGCTGGATGTTCAACAATAGGAAGAGGACAGGGTATCCCTGTACAGAAGACTGCTACATGATCCAGCTGCCTGCATGATGCAGGACACACTTCATTACAGGTAAGTTAGGTCAACAAGGCAACAAGGCAGTGAAAAAAACCTGAGCAGTGATAGAGAAAGCTAGACCGCTCAAAAATAGAACTCTACCATATACTTATCACAGGACACTTTATAGCTGAGCCTGTTTTAATATAAAAACTGCTGCATTTGTAATAATAACACTGGGCATATTATAATTGTAGAGGAGAGTGAAGGATCACACAGATTGTTTGGTAAGATGGTCATTCATTTTATTTATTTAGTTTACAATGTGTTTCAGGGATTTTTATTAGTCCCCCTTATTCAAGACTTCAGAACCATGCATGTTTTGCCTGGGGGTGATGCTGCTGTAATCCCGGTCTTGTTACAAGAACAATCTTTGCAATGTTCAAATATTTGTTTTTTTTCAAATATAACTTTATTAAACTCCAAACAAGGGAAGACAGTCCCCAAGGTACGATATAAGCAGATAAGTACAGAGCATTAGACCGATACATAAATCTTATTAAGAATATACAGAAAGTACCAATCAGGCTTTCCACCTTTAAGAGGTATCAAAAAAGAAAAAAGGAAAAAAGGAAGAACAAATATTTGTTTTAATTGTTTTCATTTATTTTTTATTTTTTTGCTATTTTGCACAGTGGCACTAGCACTTTAATATAAAGTTTGTTCTTTAATGATGTATTGATTTATGTGCATTCAATTAGGAGATTTCTATTACGCAGCACTACCACATAGGTATTTATATCAGTTTTTTTCTATTTTTTCACATAGTACTCTCATTTTGTATCACAATGATTATTGGCTGTTCATTCTGTGTGTAGGAGAAATGGTTAGCATGTCATAAGGCATTTATTTGGGCATCAATGCCCTGGCTCATGATTTACACTATGCCAATACCAGTTATTGAAGCACAAACATATGGTATAATTGTTTTTGAAATTTAAAGCGGAGTTCCACCAAAAAATTTAACTTCCGCTTTAAGCACTCCTCGCCCCCTTACATGCCACATTTGGCATGTTATTTTTTTAGGGGGGAGCGGGGGCTTTGTTAGGAGTGGGACTTCCTGTCCCACTTCCTCCTTCCGTCCAGGGCCCCCCAAGGCGACTCCTCCTTTCGCCTTAGGCCGCCCCTCCCTCTAGGCGATCTCCTGGGATATGTGACAGGTCACCTATCCACTCCGGGAGTGCAGCGCGACTCACCCATGCGCCGTGCGTGCCCAGCCGTGAAGCCGAAAGCTGTCACGGCCGGGTGCCCAGAGTGGCAATGGAGGCGCCGGCAGAGAGGAGGGGGAGAGGAGCGACACTCCGTTCGGCTGCATCACTAGACCGTGGAACAGGTGAGTCTGTTTATTAAAAGTCAGCAACTACACTTTTTGTAGCTGCTGACTTTTAATAAACATAAAAAGCCTGAAACTCGACTTTAATAACATGGGGTCCAAAGTGGGTGGGGTTTCATCAACTATAATATCTGAAACTAAACCGGCATAAATGTTTGTTTTAGTGGCACAAACAAATGGTATATTTGTTTTTAAAATATAATAACATGGGGTACATGGGCGGGGCTTTAGGTCACATAATATCAAATTTAATGTGCAATAACTTCAAAACCAAATTGTCAGAAATGACAGGAAAAGGGAGAGGGCAGTTTCTTGCCCCCCCCTTTTCCTCATGGGAGAGCGGCTGGATCAGCTGTTTCAAGTTCCCCCGCAGAGCCTGTGGCCAGCGGGGAAACAGCTGTTAGTCACATGTTTTGAGAAGGGGTACAGGTGACCTCTCTTCATGACATGTGAAAAGCCCGGGAAGAACTGGTTTAAACCAGTTTTCTTGGGGTTATAAAAAGGAGGTTCCGCTGAGGGGGCTCATTCGCCTCAGAAGAAAAGCTGTGGTGTTCTCTCTGGGATTATTCCCTGAACAAACAGCCTCTTCTGTGGCCAGAAGATGAGCCTTCTTCGACGACTGATAGAGCGGGCGGGAGAGGACGGCGGAGAAGCCTGGACTCGCCAGTGCTTAGAATTACCCCGCGCAGCGTGTCAAGAGGCTCCGGTGGGAGCTACACCGCCTGTCAGCTATCCGGGTCCGGAGGAGAGAGGAAGAGAGCAGACAGCGGTGGAAGCCAGGGAGATGTCGCTGCGGGGTGAAGAGGATGCCGAAGGTGTGGAGGAGGGGACGTCGCGTCAACAAGGAAGCGCCGCCCCAGGTCGGTCGAATGGGGCGGCGAAATGAAAGCGCAACCCCCGCCGGAGCTATTCTCCTACCCCGACGCGCCCCGCTGTACATAAAAGAGCTGGTCCTTCTCAGGACCATAGCAGAGGGCAGGCGGGCGGGGGAAGGCTTGGAGCGGGTAGGCGGAGCGGCCAGCTGAGCGGCAGAGCTCCATTGACTGAAGCAGTGGGCAGGGTCGAAGGCGGTACGGGAGGCGGAGCAACCTCTCTGAGGGAGTGGTCTCCCTCTCCTCAGCGTCAAGCATCTCCTAGGCAACCGTCAATGCTGAATATCAGTGAAGCAGGGCATGATAGTGAGCCTGCTTTACAACAAGGTAATACAGGTATGACTGATCCTTCTGTTAATGTTTTATTGAATAGTGTTGTGGACTTATTAACAAAGGTGTCTAAGGAATTAGCCAGTCAAAAGTCGATTTGTCAGCCAGCTATTAATAATGTTTTAGCTTCTGATGTTTCAGCTATGGGAGTTTGGTCGCCACCTAGTGGCATTAATGCTAATGGCGCCCAGGATTTACCAATTCCTTTAGAACAATTTAGTAATATTTCTTATAGCAATGCTAGGTCACAGAACTTGCCAGAAATTTGTTTAAAGGAATCCATGCCCTGTGATATTTCTCCGTTAGGTTATCATTTATCTCCAGTTGTTAAAGAAAAAATTTGGCGAGGGGAATTTTTGGATATTTTGTCTCTTCTCCCTTCCGCTAAAGATTTCATTAATAAGTCAGAGAAGAAAGAGGATGATGATAGACGCAGACCTATAGCAAAAAACCTTAATAATTGGTTGCAAGCATTTTGTATTTTTGCAAGTGTGCTTTGTGAAAAATCACCTGAGAAAAGTACGGGTTTATTTCAGCATTTAGATATTATAATTGAGGCATATAAAATTTTGGTGGAGTGGCGTGGTTTAATTATGATGAAGCATTTCGTCAGAAATTATCAGTTCATCCCAGATTGCACCGGGGAGCTAAGGATGTAGGCCTTTGGCTGAATCTTTTTCTGCCACAGAGGCCAACAGTGGCAAGGCCGGTTTCAGCACCAACAGTTCAACACATGTCCGGTTACAAAAGAGGAATTTGTTTCAACTTCAATGATAGTCAGTGTAAATGGCCCAATTCATGTAAATACAAGCATGAATGCGCCTTTTGTGCTGGAGCGCACTCAGTTTCAAAATGTTTCAAAAAAATGTCAGCAGCAAATTTGCAAGCTGGAAATTTTTCAAAAAGCACACACACCAGTGAGTATAGCAAAAATGCTCCCGTGGCTTCAGGTGTATCCAGACAAGTTGAAAGCACATCTTCTCATTGAAGGTTTTAGGGATGGTTTTTCTTGCCTTCCTTTCAGGGTCAAGGTTGTACTTTAGTTAAGAATTTGAAATCGGTATCTAAATTTCCCCAGGTAGTATTAGATAAGGTTAATTTTGAAATCTTAGAAGGAAGGGTGGCGGGCCCCTTTTCTTTCCCTCCGTTTAAAAATTTCAGGATTTCCCCTTTGGGTGTAGTGCCCAAAAAGGAAAAGAATTCTTTTAGACTAATTCATCACTTATCTTTTCCTAAAGGAGATTCCCTTAATGACCAAATTGATGAGAGCATGTCATCTGTTTCAAATGCTTCTTTTGAAGATGCTTTAGTTAAATTGAGAATATTGGGGAAGGGAGCTATTTTAGCTAAGGCGGATGTCAAGTCAGCTTTTCACTTACTTCCCATTAATCCTTCATCTTTTAATCCCCTTGGTTTTTTCTTTAATGGTAACTTTTATTTTGATAAATGTTTACCTATGGGTTGTTCCTTGTCTTGTTTTTATTTTGAGTCTCTCTCTTCATTTTTAGGGTAGTTTCTGCCGTTTCCGGGTCTCAATTTTTAATTCATTATCTACACGATTTTTTATTTTTAGGCCCTCAGGATTCTTTTATTTGTGCTAACTTATTACAGACATTTTATGAGGTTTGCAACCATTTTGGTATCCCATTGGCTCATGAGAAGACTATATGGCCTTCCACTTGTCTGGAATTTCTAGGTATTATTATTGATACTGAATTAATGGAGTTTAGGTTACCTGAAGAAAAATTGAAAAAATTTGCTCTTTATTGTTAAAACTGGTAAGGAAGAAAAAAGCCTGCTTGAAAGAGATACAGTCTCTTTTGGGCCTTCTGGCGTTTGCTTCAAGGGTCATGCCAGTGGGTAGGGTATTTTTTCAGGAGATTTTACATCGCTATTTCTGGTTTAAAGTCTCCCTTTTCTCATGTGCGTTTATCCAGTGATATGAAAGAGGACTTGCTAGTTTGGTGGCAGTTTCTTTCTCATTTCAATGGCAGGGCTTTGTGGCAGAAGGATTTCATTCTTGATTCTGATTTCCTTCTATTTACTGATGCCGCAGGGTCACATGGCTTTGCCGCAATTTGGCAGAAGCATTGGTGCGCTGAACGCTGGCATGTCTCTTGGGTAATGAAGGGTTACACTAAAAATATAGTAGTTTTGGAACTATTTCCTATCATTGTTGCACTTGAAATTTGGGGTGCTTTCTTCCAAAATAAAAGAATTTTGATACGAACAGATAATAAAGGAGTGATGTATGCTATTAATTGTTTAACATCTAAGTCTCCGCCAGTCATTGTCCTTTTGAGATACCTGATATTTAAATGCCTAAGTTTGAATATATGGTTGAAGGCTGTACATGTACCAGGTAAGGACAATGATTTGGCGGATGCGTTGTCTCGTTCACAGATGGAGCGTTTTTTCAAGCTATTCCCGGAGGCGGATCAAGTGGGACACTCCTGTCCAATCAATTTATGGGACCTGATCTAAGGCCCATTTCTGTCTCTATTATCAATTCTTTGGCACCTTCTACTTGGGCAGGATATCAGTCTGCTTGGTTTATGTATGTAAGAATTTTTAAACAAGTTAGGTGAACCGTTGGGTTCGGTGTCCGAAATACTGAAATACTGTTATTAAAGTTTCTTGGTTCTTTGTTTGAACAAACTTATTCTTGGTCGTACATACATAAAACTTTGTCAGAAATTTCTTTTTTCTTGAAACTAAATAACATGCCGTCTTGCATGCAGTATTTCTCTATAAAACAAGCTTTGAAAGGTTACAAAAGGAATAATTTTAGGCCTGATTCAAGGAAGCCCATCACTTCTCTAGTGCTGGGTCAGCTTTGCTCCGTGACGGATAAAATTTGTTTTTCTCAGTTTGAGTCGGTTCTTTTTCGGGCAGCCTTTTCGGTCATGTTTTTTGCGGCGCTTAGGGTATCTGAGCTGGTTCACATACACATGTCTGAAGTTGTTATTTTTGAAAGTTCATTAAAAATTTTAATTAGCCGATCCAAAACGGATCAGGTAGGTAAAGGTAATTGGTTAACTTTAGATATGTGTATGAGTACTAGCATTTGCCCGGTGGCTCTACTACGTCAATATTATTCAATTAGGCCTTTGGGGTTTTCCAAGTTTTTTATTCATGAATCAGGGTTACCCCTTACTAAATATCAGTTCTTATGCGTTTTTAGGAGATTTTTACAGGCCTTAAATTTAGATCAAGAACATTTGACGTCACATTCTTTTCGGATTGGAGCAGCAACAGAGGCCGCTAGACTGGGTTTTGATGTTAGATCTATTAAGCGAATTGGTAGATGGAAGTCAGATAGGTACTTGCTTTATATTCGTCCTAACGCAATGCTATGATTTATTTCAGGTAACACTCGCATTGTGTGGATGATTGGACACTCCTTCATTTATTGGGCGAATTTGAGAGCTCAGCAGCGAGTTTATACTTGTAATTTAGGATTGGATGCTTCTAAATTTAAGATTTTTTGGTGTGGAAAGAGGGGAATGTTATGGTCAGACCTAAATTCTTTTATTTCTCAGCTTCTTCTTCATTTTCCCTCTCCGGATATCTTAATTATTCATCTAGGTGGTAATGATATTGGTTACTTTAAAATTTTAGACCTTATTTTTCAGTTTAGAGATGATTTACAGAGGACAGTTGTCATTTCCCAATTCAGTAGTGTTTTTTTCAGAAATTGTGCAGAGGATAAGTTGGCTTTCTCATCCTTCTGTACGTCCTTTTGAAAAAATCAGGAAGAGAGTGAATAGGGCAGTATCCAAGTTGCTATCAAAATTGGGAATGCTATCCTTTAGGCACACTGAGCTGGAGGGGGGTATCCCTGGCCTTTTCAGACAGGATGGCATCCATCTGTCTGATATTGGCTTGGATATTTTCAATGCAAATTTAAGTTACTGTGTTGAGATGGCCGCGGGTTGGGGTTCTGTGGGCAGTTGGCCTTAGGTCCTCCTGCCCTTTTGGGGATTTTGTGTTGCTGCCTGAGCCGTAGTGACTGGGCTAGCTTTAAGTTTATTGATGAGTTTTGATGAGTTATGTACAACATTTTGAAACCAATAATAAACAACCGCGGCCATTATTATCCAAACACTTGTCTTCTTGTCTTATTTCAAAAGTTATTGAAAAAAAATTCCGGCCTGCTGTCCCATGACAGGAAAAGGGAGAGGGCAGTTTCTTGTCCCCCCTTTTCCTCATGGGAGAGCGGCTGGATCAGCTGTTTCAAGTTCCCCCGCAGAGCCTGTGGCCAGCCGGGAAACAGCTGTTAGTCACATGTTTTGAGAAGGGGTACAGGTGACCTCTCTTCATGACATGTGAAAAGCCGGGGAAGAACTGGTCTGGTTTAACCACTTCAGGACCGCCGTATTGCCAATGTACGTCAACACAATGGCACAGGCAGGCACAATCACGTAGATGTACGTGCCTGCCTTCCAGCGGGTGGGGGGTCCGATCGGACCCCCTCCCGTTGGATACGACGGTCCGGTTCGCTCCAGGAGCGCTCCGTGATGAGGGGATGGCCGTTGGTTTTCGGCCACCCCCTCTGGATCGCTCCTGGCCAATGAGAAGCTTCCTCCCACTGTGTATTGTTTACACAGGAAGGAGGAAGTGATGTCATTCTCCTCGGGGCGGTCTTTTTGACCGGACTACGAGGAGAAGACTAATAGTAAGTGTGCACCAACACTACACTGACATGTAGGTACACACAGGCACACAAACCCCCCCCCCCCGATCCCCCCCCGCCCCCCCTCCCCCCCCAGTCACAGTGTCACTGATTGCATTGATCATTTCTTTACTGATCAATGCATTCAGTGTCAGTTGTGACAGTAAAAACTGTCAGGACAGTTAGTGTTAGGTCCAGGGTAGCCCCCTATCACCCCCCAATAAAGATTTAACCCCCTGATTGCCCCTAGAGTTAACCCTTTCACCCCCTTTTGCCAGTGTCACTAAGCGATCATTTTTCTGATCGCTGCATGTGTCGCTAGGTAGCTAGTTATTTTTTTATGTTCATCGCCAGGTTTTTATATCGCTAGGTACCCCGATATACTACCCAATAATGGTTTTAACCCCCTGATTGCCGCTAGTTAACCCCTTCACCCCCTTTTGCCAGTGTCACTAAGCGATCGTTTTTCTGATCGCTGCATTAGTGTCGCTACAGTCGCTAGGTAGCTAGTTATTTTTTTAGGTTCACCGCCAGGTTTTTATAGCGCTAGGTACCCCGATATACTACCCAATAATGGTTTTAACCCCCTGATTGCCGCTAGTTAACCCTTTCACCCCCTTTTGCCAGTGTCACTAAGCGATCATTTTTCTGATCGCTGCATGTGTCGCTAGGTAGCTAGTTATTTTTTTAGGTTCACCGCCAGGTTTTTATAGCGCTAGGTACCCCGATATACTACCCAATAATGGTTTTAACCCCCTGATTGCTGCTAGTTAACCCTTTCACCCCCTTTCACCAGCGATCACAGTATAAGTGTCACTGGTGACGCTGGTTAGCCAGTTAGTTATTTAGGTTCCCCGTCAGGTTTTTATATAGCGCCAGGGACCCCCATATACTACCTAATAAAAATTTGAACCCCCTGATTGCCCCTAGTTAACCCTTTCACCACTGATCACCGTATAAGTGTTACGGGTGACTCTGGTTAGTTTGTTTTTTATAGCATCAGGGCACCCACCATTTATTACCCAATAAAGGTTTAACCCCCTGATCACCCGGCGGGTGATATCAATTAGGTTTTAGGGTCAGGGTCTGCGTCGCCCCAGGCAGCGCTAGGTTAGTGCCAGTACCGCTAACACCCACACGCAAAGCATACACCTCCCGTAGTGCTATAGAATCTGAACAGATCAATATCTGATCTGATCAGATCTATACTAGCGTCCCCAGCAGTTTAGGGTTCCAAAAAAACGCATTGTTAGCGGGATCAGCCCAGATACCTGCTAGCACCTGCGTTTTGCCCCTCTGCCCAGCCCACCCAAGTGCAGTATCGATCGATCACTGTCACTTACAAAACACTAAACACATAACTGCAGCGATCGCAGAGTCAGGCCTGATCCCTGCCATCGCTAACAGGTTTTTTGGTAGCATTTTATATTTAAATCCGGAAGGCAGTGCTTGGTTTTTGAGGTTCCGTACGTGGCTAGGCTCCCAAAAAGTCCCCCACATGTGGTATCCCCGTACTCGGGAGAAGCAGCAGAATGTATTTTGGGGTGTCATTTCACATATGCCCATAGCATGTGTGAGCAATATATCATTTAGTGACAACTTTGTGCAAAAAAAAAAAGTTTGTAATATTCCCGCAACTTGTGGCAAAATATAAAATATTCCATGGACTCAACATGCCTCTCAGTAAATAGCTTGGGGTGTCTACTTTCCAAAATGGGGTCATTTTGGGGGGTTTTGTGCTATTTTGGCATTTTATGGCCTTCGAAACTGCGATAGGTAGTGAGGAGTTAAATCAAAAATTTGCACCCTTAGAAATCCTGAAGGTGGTGATTGGTTTTCGGGGTGCCGTGCGCGACTAGACTCCCAAAAAGTCCCACACATGTGGTATCCCCATACTCGGGAGAAGTAGCGGAATATATTTTGGGGTGCAATTCCACATATAACCATGGCATGTGTGAGCAATATATCATTTAGTGACAACTTTTTGTAAAAAAATTTTTTATTTTTTTTTTTTGTCATTATTCAATCCTTTAGGACAAAAAAAATAAATATTCAATGGGCTCAACATACCCATCAGCAATTTCCTTGGGGTGTCTACTTTCCAAAATGGGGTCATTTGGGGGGGATTTGTACTGCCCTGCCATTTTAGCACCTCAAGAAATGAGATCGGCAGTCATAAATTAAATGCTGTGTAAATTCCAGAAAATGTACTCTAGTTTGTAGACGCTATAACTTTTGCGCAAACCAAAAAATATACGCTTATTGACATTTTTTTTACTAAAGACATGTGGCTGAATAAATTTTGCCCTCAATGTATGACTAAAATTTAGTTTATTCGATTTTTCTTATAACAAAAAGAAGAAAATATCTTTTTTTCAAAATTTTCACTCTTTTTCCATTTATATCGCAAAAAAAAAAAAAAAAAAATAAAAAAAAATCGCAGAGGCAATCAAATACCATCAAAAGAAAGCTCTATTTGTGGGAAGAAAAGGACGCAAATTTCGTTTGGGTGCAATATTGCATGACCGCGCAATTACCAGTTAAAGCAGCGCAGTGCGAAATTGCAAAAAGACCTCTGGTCCTTAAGGTGTTTATTGGTCCGGAGCTGAAGTGGTTAAACCAGTTTTCTTGGGGTTATAAAAAGGAGGTTCCGCTGAGGGGGCTCATTCGCCTCAGAAGAAAAGCTGTGGTGTTCTCTCCCCTCCCTCCCTCCCTATAAAATAAATTTGTATTTAATTGTATTTTAATTCTGTATGGTTATGTTAATTTATTCTGTCGCGGTTGTTGTTATGTGGTAAGTCACCTTTGCAAAAAAAAATTAATAATAATAATAAAATAAAAAATATATAATGATAATAATACTGAATTATAACAGCAAAGGGGGACAAGTTATTAAGAATTTTAATTATAGTGTTCAAATATGTGCTACCTGAGCCGTAGTGACTAGGTTAGCTTTAAGTTTATTGGATGAGTTTGTTGTGATATGTACTACATGCCCCTTTTGGGGATTTTGTGTTGCTGCCTGAGCCGTAGTGACTGGGCTAGCTTTAAGTTTATTGATGAGTTATGTACAACATTTTGAAACCAATAATAAACAACCGCGGCCATTATTATCCAAACACTTGTCTTCTTGTCTTATTTCAAAAGTTATTGAAAAAAAATTCCGGCCTGCTGTCCCATGTTCATTTTTGCGGCACAACTCAACACAAACGCAGCGCAAAGAAATGATATATTTTTATTCACATATCACATAAATACTTCCCCTCGTTTTTAATCTTTCTTTTGGGAATGGCAGTTGTACCCAAGATTTAAATTCCCCCTGAATTCACAGAAGTGGATGTCTAAGCCCTTGTACACACGGTCGGACATTCTGACAACCAAATCCGTCGGATTTTGTCCGACGGATTTTGTCCGAAACTGTTGCATACACACGGTTGGACAAAGTTGTTGGAATGTCCGATCATTCAGAACGTGATGACGTTATTTCGTTACGACAGGACTATGTTCACACTAGTAGCCAATAGCTTTGGTGTAGGAATTTGATCTGAGCATGCGTGGCACTTTGTCCGATCGGAATTCTCTACACATGATCGGACAAAGTCTGATCGGATCGTGTTGTCAGAAAATTTTACCGACAAGTTGGAAAACTTGGTCCGTCGAATACTCCGACGGAAACAGTCCAATGGAGACCACACACACTCGGATTATCCGACAAAATGGTCCGATCGGACACATTCCGTCGGAATCTCCGACCGTGTGTACAAGGGCTTACAAATGCATTTTTCCTAAATATTTATATACTGTATACAAATATATATTAAAGAAATGAATTGCTGTAAGAATTGAATCATTATTTATTTATCTAACTTTGGGATTTTATGAAATAAATCTATTAAATTGCTAGTGGGAATAAAGGACCGTGTTACACCCTCTGTGACATTTTTTTCTAGTCTTTATCTTATTACGCTCTATACACGGACTTTCCGAGGGAAAATGTGCAATCGGATCGTGTTGTCGGAAAATCCGATCGTGTGTGGGCTCCATTAGACTTTTTCCGTCTGAATTTCCGACACACAAAGTTTGAGAGCAGGATCTAAAATTCTCCAACAACAAAATCCGATCATTTAAATTCCGATAGTGTGTAGACAATTCTGACGGACAAAGTGCCACACATGCTCAGAATAAATTACGAGACGAAAGCTATTGGCTACTGGCCCGTTTATAGTCCCGTCGTACGTGTTGTACGTCACCGCGTTCTGAACAATCGGATTTTCCGACAACTTTGTGCGACCGTGTGTATGCAAGACAAGTTTGGGCCAAAATCCGTCGGAAGAAATCCGACGGATTTTGCAGTCGGAATGTCCAAGCGTGTGTACAGGGTATTGTTTTTTTTGTCTCCACTGGACCTGTATGATGAGGATGCCTTATGGACCCATGAAGACCTATCTACGTTGATCTTGAATATTTTTGTTATCCACAAAATTACTGATGAAAACAGTACCACTTTGGGGATAGTAATTGAGGGAGGTTCTCATTGGAATCTCTGATATACACAAAGCATGTGTTTTTCTTATGGGACTCATTTATGCTTTTAACGTGAGCTACCCTAAAAACTTAAAATATACCTTTTGAAGTTTTTTAGAAAATCTTTTTAGAGCTAGATGTGGGAAATCTATCTTCAACAGTTCACACTTTAAAATGCAAATTACTTTCCTAAAAAGCTTAAAAAAGTTAATAGATTCTGTGTGCTATGTTCTTTACAGATATAAGCTTGGTTCACACTTATGCAATGCAGAAAATGCAGTGAATCCTGTTTCCCGGCATCCATGCGATCTGCCGCGTTGCCAATTTTATCTTAACGACACCCCGAAACAAATTGCAAAATGCAGTGCGATTGCCAAAATAGCATCGCATGGGTGTTCACATGTGATTCAGGTGCGGGGGAAAAAAGGGTCCTGCACTATTTTGGTGCGATGCAATTTCAGCCATACAAACTGTATCGCACAGACATTGCATGTGATATGCACACGAATGCGGTGTGAATCACATGTGATATCTGCAATCACACCAGTGTGAACCTAGCCATACTGTATGTTAGGTGTGTGTGTGTTTCAGTTTGATTTTTTAGCTGAAAAATAAGCATTTGTTTTCTATCTTCTTTAAAAAAAAAAAAGAAAAGATGTTTACATTCACATTTGATGCCGCTTTACCCCCTTCCTGCCCAGGCCAATTTTTTGCTTTCAGCACTGTCACATTTTGAATGACAATTGCGTAGTCATGCAACACGCTACCCAAATGATTTTTTTCATCTTTATCTTCACACAAATAGAGCTTTCTTTTGGTGGTATTTAATCACTGCTGGGATTTTTATTTTTTACAAAAAAAAAGGCTGAACATTTTGAAAAAAAAAGGTTTTCTTAGTTTCTGTCAGTAAATTTTGTAAATAGGTAATTTTTCTCCTTCACTGATGTGTGCTGATGAGGCTGCGCTGATGGGCACTTATGAGGTGGCACTAATTAGGTGGCACTGATGAGGAGGCACTAATATGCCGCACTGAAATGCGGCACTGAGAGGTGCCACTGATGGGCGACACTGATTGGAGGCACTGATGGGTGGCACTGATGGGCACTGATTACCTGCCAAGGTCTCCCCTGTGAGGAGATGCCCCTGATCAGCACTCCTCGCTAGTGATGGATGAACTTCTGACGGGACGTTTCGCGAACGCGGCCGATAGTTCGCGAACCGGAACGTTCGCGGCGGGCCCCATTGACTTCAATGGGAGGCGAACTTCGCAAACCTACAGGTCAAATTTGCAGCCACAAAATTATTAATAGCTGTGCAAACATAGTCCCACCACATGGCCAATGACATAACACATGTATGAGCTGAATCTTGGATCGACAACTACAAGCATTCTTTTTTTATATGGGAAATTGTTGTGACAATTCAGGACTGTGGAGCGCATGAAGGCAATGGAGGAGAGGGAAGGTCAGGGACCAGGGTAGGCAAAGAAGAGGGTGCAGGAGATGATCACCAGCAGCGTGACATACAGCAATGACACCTGCACCGTGATAGAGTCATCTGACAACAGCACCGTGATAGAGAGCACTGACATCAGCAGTGTGACATAAAGCACTAACACCAGCACCGTGATATACAGCACTGACAGCAGCACCGTGATAGAGAGCACTGACATCAGCAGCGTGACATAAAGCACTAACACCAGCACCGTGATATACAGCACTGACAGCAGCACCGTGATAGAGAGCACTGACATCAGCAGCGTGACATACAGCAATGACACCTGCACCGTGATAGAGTCATCTGACAACAGCACCGTGATAGAGAGCACTGACATCAGCAGCGTGACATAAAGCACTAACACCAGCACCGTGAAATGCAGCACTGACAGCAGCACCGTGATAGAGAGCACTGACATCAGCAGCGTGACATACAGCACTGACACCTGCACCGTGATAGAGTCATCTGACAACAGCACGGTGATAGAGAGCACTGACATCAGCAGCGTGACATAAAGCACTAACACCAGCACCGTGATATACAGCACTGACAGCAGCACCGTAATAAAGAGTACTGACATCAGCACCGTGATATACAGCACTGACACCTGCACCGTAAGCAGCCCCAGGAGGAAGTCAGCATAGCACAGGTATGGTGGGAGCCTCTCATAATGAGCATAGCACAGGGATGGTGGGAGCCCCTCATAATGAGCATAGCACAGGGATGGTGGGAGCCCCTCATAATGAGCATAGCACAGGGATGGTGGGAGCCCTTCATAATAAGCAGCCCCAGGAGGATGTCAGCATAGCACAGGGATGGTGGGAGCCCCTCATAATAAGCAGCCCCAGTAGAAATATGACACCGCTCAACCTCTTCAAAGAGGAGGGTACGGGTATATAGTATGGTGTGCTTTTTTTGGACAAGGAAGTGAGCCAAGTGAAGAAAGAAGGTCTCTGTGCTCGATTAAAAAAATTGTTTCTAGACATATACATGGTCTACTGGTCACATGTGTTGAATTCCTCCGAGATCCATGCCTCATTCATTTTTAGAAATGTGAGGTAGTTAACACTGTTGTGAGCTAGGCGAGTACGCTTATCGGTCACGATCCCCCCTGCTGCGCTGAATGTCCTTTCGGACAGGACACTGGATGAGGGGCAAGCCAACAGTTTGATTGCAAATTGGGCAAGCTCTGGCCAGAGGTCAAGCCTGCCCACCCAGTAGTCCAGGGGTTCATCACTCCTCAGAGCGTCCACATCGGCCGTTAACCCGATGTAGTCGGACACCTGACGGTCTAGGCGTTCCCTAATGCTGGATCCGGATGACACCTGTCGATGGGTCGGCTGAAAGAATGACCTCATATCCGAAGTCACCAACACATCTTCAAACCGGCCTCTTCTTGCAGGCGCTGTTGGATTGGTACCCGCAACTCCTTCTCTGGGAGTGGGAATTGCTCCTCTGCCAGCGCACGCAAAAGCAGAATGCAGCATTTCTCGAAGCAAGGCCTGGAAGTGCTCCATTCTGCCAGCCCTCTGTGACGGCGGTAACATTTCCGCCATTTTGTGTTTGTACCGGGGGGTCTAAGTACGTTGCCACCCAGTACTGGTCCTTGACCCTTATGCTTTTTATACGGGGGTCCCTAAAACACTGGAGCATGAAGGCCCCCATTTGCACTAAACTGGAAGCGGTGTGGTGGCCTGGCTCCTGCTCATCATCCAGGATAATGTCGTCCTCCTTATTCTCCTCTCCCCATCCACGCACAACAGGGATCCCAGAAAGGTTTAAAGCATGCTCTTCTTGCTCCTCCTCATCCGCCCCGGCACCATCCTCCTCTGACTCCTCTTCAGACTCCTGTTGTTGACTTGTCTCAGATAGAGTAGCCCCCCCTGGGAATTCCTCCAGCATTGCGACTTCCTCATCTTCCCGCTCCTGCTCCTCCACAGCTTGATCAATGACACGACGCAATGCACGCTCCATAAAGAAGGCATAAGGTACCATGTCACTGATGGCGCCATGGCTGCGACTGACCAGTTTGGTGATCTCCTCAAATGGCCGCAGATGCCTGCATGCGTCGCGCATGAGCAGCCACCGGCGCGGTGAAAAAAAACCCAGCTCCCCAGAACCGGTTTTGCCGCAGAGTTCATACAGGTAGACGTTAACTGCATGTTTCTGCTGGAGCAGCCTATCAAGCATATAGAAGGTTGAGTTCCATCGCGTCGGGCAATCGCAAATAAGACGTCTGACCGGCAGATTGTGTCGCCGCTGAATGTCAGCAAGGCGAGCCATGGCCATGTAAGATCTTCTGAAATGGGCCGAGATTTTCCTTGCCTGCCGCAAGATGTCCTGAACCCCAGGGTATTTGACAAGGAATCGCTGCACGACCAAGTTTAAGACGTGTGCCATGCATGGCACGTGCGTGATTTTTCCCTGTTTCAATGCGCTAAGCAGATTGGCACCGTTGTCACACACCACTTTACCAACTGTCAAATTGAGCGGTGTTAGCCACTGATCTGCCTGTGAACGCAAAGCTGAAAGGAGTGCCGGGCCAGTGTGGCTCTTGGCTTCCAGGCACAACAGACGCAGCACGGCATGGCAACGTCTCACCTGGCATGTCAAATAGGTTCTGGGGAGCTTGGGCGGCGCAGCGGAAGAGACGCTAGCAGTGGAAAAGGAGGAGTCAGCCGAGGAGGAGAGGGAGGAGGATGAAGTAGGAGGAGGAGGAGAAGAAGAGTCAGGCGTGCATGCAATCCGTGGCGGTAAAACCAAATCTATATGGGTGCCACGGGTTACATGCTTGACGGCCGTCAAAAGGTTCACCCAGTGAGCAGTAAAAGTGATATACCTTCCCTGCCCGTGTTTGCTAGACCACGTGTCTGTGATCAGAAGTATCTTGGCACCCACACTGTGTGCCAGAGATACATTCACTTGCCGCTGAACATGGCCATATAGCACTGGGATGCCCTTCTCTGAGAAATACTTCCTTCCTGGGACCTTTCATTGTGGTGTTCCAATGGCCACAAATTTGCAAAAGGCCTCCGAGTCCACCAGTTTATATGGCAGTAGTTGGCGGGCTATCAGTTCTGACAAGCCAGCCGTCAACCGTTGGGCAAGAGGGTTATCCGGCGTCATCATTTTTTTACGCTCGAACATTAGGCCCACGGAAGCCTGCCTTTTTGCAGAAAAACGTGAGCTTGGCGTGATGGAAGGTGGAGTGGAGGACAATTGTAAGGGCTTACCTAGATTGGAGTCCATGTTGCAGAGATGTAGGCTCACCCTTGCAAATAAACACAGCCCACAGTAACAAACAGATAAGCTACCTGGGCTGTGAATCTGTGCACGGGGGCTTGACAGGAATTTGCCAAAGGATTGTCCAGGTAAAATATACAAGCCAGGGTCGGTAGCCGGGGTCAGTCTTGGAACACAGGAACACAGGAACACAGGAACACAGGAACACAGGAACACAGGAACACAGGAACACAGGAACACAGGAACACAGGAACCTTTGGCAACAAGAGACAATGAACTGACAAAGCCCTCAGAGTGAGGCAGTGTTTTATACCCTAGCTGATTAGGTAACCTGCCACAGCTGATCCAAGAGTGACAGGTACAAACAGAATTGCCCACAGTACTTATGCAAAACTAGACATGGCTGGAAAGCAGGCAGAAAAAAACTGAGGTGTGGCTCAGAGGTAAGGTAACGGGAACAACTACTGGCAGTCATGAGTTCAATACCACCCAGAGCCACTTGAGGCATGACTACACCTGGCTGTCCAAAATACACGGTAGGGACCGTGACAACAATTGTGAGGAGAGAGGAGAAGGAGAAGTAGAAGACGAGGCTGGACGGTGAGAGCCTGCAGTGTGGCTTTGTGTGTTCCGTTGCTCCGACTCGGCTCGGTGATGGCTGCTCATGTGCCTTCTTAAGGTGGTCGTCCCTAGGTGAGTGTTGGGCGACTAATGCGTTGACTGCAAAGATTGCAGATGGCAACGCTATTGTCAGCAGCGGACACGTTAAAAAAAGCCCACACTGCGGAGCCATGTGCCAGTGTCCTGGGAGCGCCAGATGTGACCGTACATGGTCCATGACTCGCTCCTGATACATTTGCAGTCTGCTTTGTCCCTCCTGTGCAATGTAAGTTATTCCTGCTTCTCCTCCCTATCTGCTGGTCCATATCTCCCTCTGAACTCCCCACCTCTTCCTCTCTTGTGGGCACCCACGTGACATCACTAGACACGTCATCATCAACGTCACCTTCCCCACCGCTATCAGTAGAGATCTCGGAGTAGGCAGCAACACCGGAGACCAATCTTCTCCTTGGGCTGATCTGGGTACTGTCGTCAGACTGCTGAGTAGCGGTTGTTGCTACCTCCTCTTCCTGATCCAATGCCAAGAGTGGCTGCGCATCAGAAATATCCTCTTGATATGGATTGGAAAATAATTCCTGTGACTCAAGCGGAAGGTATGTGGTGGTGGTGGTGGTGTTGTTGTTGGCGGTAGTGTCTTTGGGGGTGCACATAGCAGAGAGTGAAGAAGAGGGTGTAGATCGAGAGGATGAGGAGGGTGCAGAAGAGTAAGGCTGAGCGAGCCACTCAACCAAGTCTGGTGCGTCCTTTAAAGTAATTGAATGCACCTTCTGCAACTTACCACTTTGGCTCAAGCTGTTGCTCCTGCCCTACCCCCACCACCCCTGCGGAAGGGCCTGCCTCTTCCTCTGCCTGTCATTTTTTAAATGACCCTGTGACAAAACTCTCAGTCCCTATACCGATGAAGGACTGCTGCAGTATAGGGCAGCGTTCAGTCAGCAGTAGTGCACCTCAACCCTATGTATTGTGGACCTATACCAGTCCTTATAGAATGGCAGACTGTACCTCACTCAA
The DNA here is from genome assembly GCF_037356315.1 of Lithobates pipiens. NCBI lineage: Eukaryota > Metazoa > Chordata > Amphibia > Anura > Ranidae > Lithobates > Lithobates pipiens. The sequence continues at coordinate 135,995,576 of NW_027507788.1, read as the reverse complement.
CCCTATGTACTGTAGTACCCTATACCTTACCAGTCCTTATAAGGACCTTTGTGGAACAAGTAGGTTGTGTGTGAGTGATTAGCAGACTGTACATCAGTCCCTATAACGATGAAGGACTGTTGCAGCATAGGGCAGCGGTCAGTCAGCAGTAGTGCACCTCAACCCTATGTATTGTGGACCTATACCAGTCCTTATAGAATGGCAGACTGTACCTCACTCAACCCTATGTACTGTAGTACCCTATACCTTACCAGTCCTTATAAGGACCTTTGTGAAACAAGTAGGTTGTGAATGATTAGCAGACTGTACGTCAGTCCCTATACTGATAAAGGACTGCTGCAGTATAGGGCAGCGGTCAGCAGTAGTGCACCTCAACCCTATGTATTGTGGACCTATACCAGTCCTTATAGAATAGCAGACTGTACCTCACTCAACCCTATGTACTGTAGCACCCTAGACAGACCAAGTTACCAGTCCTTATAAGGACCTTTGTGGAACAAGTAGGTTGTGTGTGACTGATTAGCAGACTGTACGTCAGTCCCTATACTGATGAAGGACTGCTGCAGTATAGGGCAGCGGTCAGCAGTAGTGCACCTCAACCCTATGTATTGTGGACCTATACCAGTCCTTATAGAATAGCAGACTGTACCTCACTCAACCCTATGTACTGTAGAACCCTAGACAGACCAAGTTACCAGTCCTTATAAGGACCTTTGTGGAACAAGTAGGTTGTGTGTGACTGATTAGCAGACTGTACGTCAGTCCCTATACTGATGAAGGACTGCTGCAGTATAGGGCAGCGGTCAGCAGTAGTGCACCTCAACCCTATGTATTGTGGACCTATACCAGTCCTTATAGAATAGCAGACTGTACCTCACTCAACCCTATGTACTATAGCACCCTACACCAGGTTATTACCAGTCCTTATAAAGTACCTTTGTGGAACAAGTAGGTTGTGAATGATTAGCAGACTGCAGCAGAAGGGCAGCAGTCAAGTATAATATTCTTTCTATATTTGGAAGAAAGAATATTATACGTGTACAAGCCTATTACCATACCACTGATACCAGTCCTGAAAAGAACATTTGTGGACCTAATATAGTAACAGCTACCGATTAAACTGACCCTCACTGCCTCACACACTGCTTCCTGCCTGTCCCTATATAAACTGACAAAACAGAGGCTGCTGGAACAATAACTGGTTACTGGAATAGCACTTTTGTGGACCTGATAGTAACAGCTACTGATTAAACTGACCCTCACTGCCTCACCCACTGCTTCCTGCCTGTCCCTATATAAACTGACAAAACAGAGGCTGCTGGAACAATAACTGGTTACAGGAAAAGCACTTTTGTGGACCTGATAGTAACAGCTAATGATTAAACTGACTCTCCCTGCAGCATACACCGTCCTGTCCCTTTCTCTAAACTGACAAAAGACACTCAGGCTGCTGCAACAATCAGTAGCACAGCAAACCTATATACACCTAACACCTATACCAGTCCTGAAAATAACTTTTGTGTACCAAATAGCTAGCGATTTGGGTCACTGTAATCTCTCCCTGCTCCACACAGCAACCTCTCCCTATAGTGACAGAAGAAAGAATGTAAAATGGCCGCCGGATCGGGTGTATTTATAAGTTAGGGGGAATGTCCAAGTGTCCATGTGCTGTAATGTCTCAATTGGCTGTCCTGTACCCCATGATGGATGTGTCATCATAGGTCAAAGTTCTTTTTCACAGAAAACACGGAAGTCCGCCGGGCGAACGGCGGCAATAGTCCGCCGATCGGGCGAATCGCGAACAGCCGAAATTCGCCGCGAAACGACCGCCGGGTGAACCATTCGGCCATCACTACTCCTCGCCACACACTCTGTCAATATGAAGTGAGGCACTTCCATATTTATGTGACCGGCTGTGATTGGACACAGCCAATCACACGGTTAAAGAACTGGGCCGCGCTGCGCACCATCCACCCCCCCCCCCCAGGGCAAGTGATAGCAGCCTTTCTGGGGTGCCATCTTATGATGTCCTTCCAGAATGAGAGCCGCACCGTCCTTTCGTCATTTGAGTGGTTCAAGTGGTTAATAATTTTACATATGTAACACTTTATAAATAATAAATGTTAATTTGTTTTGAAAGCCTCTTTCATGAGGCTATTCCTTTTATTTATTTATTTTTTTAAACATATTATTGTATTAGTATTATTATATAAAAACCTTAAAATATATATCAAATGCATTTGGAATTAAAATTTTACCAAACTTAAAAAAACTGAGTAAGTTACAAGGAAAAAAATAAGTTAATGTCACTTAAAACTATGGTTCCAGACAAGTTAATTTATGTATTTAAAACCTATGGTCTATAAACTGAAATTATTGAGTAGGCTTTATTTAAACCTATGGTCTAAAAACTGGAAAAATTATGTTGCCTTTACTTAAAACTGTGGCTCCAGACAAGTTAATTTATGTATTCCTAACTTAAAACACCATGGTCTATAAACCGAAAAAATCGAGTTGACTTTACTTAAAACAGGAAAGTTGAAAACAAGAAAAGTCTAATGAATCAGACAAAAATACGTTTAGTTGACAGTACTTAAAAAGCTGATGCAAATAGTTGCCACATTTTTTTGATGTAGACCCAGCACAATATTTTTTACAGTGTAATAGGCGTGTGTTATATGTGGTAGAAGATTCCTTCTATAAGCACCCTTTTTCCTATTTTGTCCAAGACACGGTTTAAACACAGCATATTCACTTGAAGAATGAACCCTTTGGGTGTGGATACTAAGATATTTGTTTGAAACTGTCACATATTGTATGGACTTCATTTTGTTTGTAGCAAAGACTTTACTTTATTTTTGTAGAAATATTTTTATTTTGGTTGGATCACTAGTGAATTCTTGCTAAAACTGATTTGGATACACTGTTCAAGTATTGTGTATACACATAATGGTATTTTGGAGGAGAGCCCTAATCCTTTTTTTTTTATTCTATACTAAGCCTGTGTTCGGACTTATTGGGTTTAAGCCTTCTTTACCTATGTATTTATTTATTCATTCTTTTTTTAATCACTAATTGTTTTGTTAACAATTTTGCATTGATCACTTTTTGAAAGGCAGTGGGATAAGCACAGGGTCCTTTACTATACACAATGGAATAATGTGCTAGTATGCATCGCATGCTAGCACATTATGAAATACTCACCTTGGAATGAATCCCTCCAGCGATGTGCTATCACTGCTGAAAGGACTGACATCTTCCCCCGGTTTTTCTTCCAGGTGCGCATGCTCCGGCTATGTGATTGGCCGGAGCTGTGATAATGTCACTCCCTCAGTCCTGGCACGAAGCTCTGAAGGACCGGCAAGGTACAGTGAACCTTCAGAGCGAATGCGCCTGTGACGTAACTGGCTGTATTCAGGGTAAATATCTTCTAAACGATATTCATTTTACCTACAGGTAAGCCTTATTATAGGCTTACCTGTAGGTAAAAATAACCAAGCGGGGTTTACTACCGCTTTAACAATGACACCTGCTGCAGATTCCAACTGCAGTGCATTTTGAATATGGTGTGGGAAATGCACACTGCATTCTGGTGTGAGCAGGCACTAATGCCACGTACACACGACCGGACCTTTTGACAGCAAAGGTCCGACGGAACAAATCCATCAGACAATTCGATCGTATGTGGGCTCCATCGGAACGCTTGCTGTCCACAAATCCGATGGACTTTAGAAATAGAACATGTTTTAAATCTTCCCACCGGAACTCCACCGGACCCAGTTCCTAGCGGGAAACCGTTCGTCTGTATGCTGGTCTGGCGGACCAAATATGACGCAAGGGCAGCTACAGCACCTGCCGCGAGAATGTTTCCAGCGCGATCATATCTCGCTGCTTCTCGGCTGCAGGGTACTGTACATTTTACACTCGCTGCAATAGGAAAAACACATTTTCCTATTGCAGCGAGCGCGAGAGAGAGGCGACAATGTCCCTTTACACTGGGGCGGTGGGTGCATCGGCAGTAAAGCGCCGACATTTTTAGCCATGCTTTATAGTCAATTTTGCGGCACTATTTGGCCATTAGTGGGGTGCATTTACCCCCCGCTAGCGGCCAAGAAAGGGTTAAAACCAACTGCAAATGCTGCTGCAGCACTGCTTTGCTGGCAGTATAGCCACACTGCCCATTGGTTGCAATAGCCAGGAGTGGTGGAGGAGTGTTATACACATTGCTCCTTCACCGCCCCAAAGATGCTGCTAGCAGGAGGACTTGCCAGTTGACCCTCGGGGCTTTCACATTGGAGAGACAGCTTTGGCTCTTTCAGGGCGCTTTGCAGGCGCTATTTCTTAGCGCTGTAGTGCCTGCAAAGCGCCCCAGTGTGAAAGGGGTCTTATGTAGGAACTTTTGTGCCAGAAGATGCTTGTCTATAAGATCAGTAAAAATTTGTACAGCTTTGTGCGTGAAGCCTTACTGACCCCTAGTATGTGGTAAAGTATATGACCTTTCTTCAGTGACGTGAAATGATGTGAATGGTTCATCATCTGCACTACAATATATAAAACAGTATAATAAACAAAACAATACGAATCCCTGAGCACTATTTACTATTTCTGTATAGCTATGAGATCAGAAGGCTAAAAAACGCTCCACAAAGTTCCTATTACAAGTCATTTATTATAGAGTGCGTACTGAATATGAATACAACAAAGTATTAAAAAAGTCAAATATAGAAACAAGCGTGTCTAATTTGCTTACCCTATTTTTCATTCAGTCAATGTCAGTTTTCTTCAGTGTAAAAATGACACAACCCCTCCTTATCTCACCCAGGTTCAGTTATACTGTAGAATTGCTTATCTCTTATCTCATTTTGGCAGCATTTTCTAAGGTTCTGTGCAGTCAGCATTTATTTTCAGTAAAGTCATGGGTGGTAAACACTGCAATAATCTGTAATATTTGTGAAGTGCTTCATGAGGAACAAGGGTCAGGCTGAGTTGTGTACTATGAAGGCATACCACCATGGCTGGTCAATGGTGGACAAAGACTTTAGTTACCTTTCTCAACCAGGGATCCCCAGAGGTTCTCAGGTGTTCCTTGGGCAATGAGCAATTTCTCCCTCTCAGATGAGGAACCACTGACAACAATAATCTTTTTAGCTATCTGTAATGCCCTGTACACACAATAGGATTTTCCAATGGAAAATGTGTGATAGGACCTTGTTGTCGGAAATTCCGACCATGTGTAGGCTCCATCACACATTTTCCATAGGAATTTCCATCAAACAAAATTTGAGTTCTGCTTCTCAAATTTTCCGACACCAAAATCCATTGTCGGAAATTCTGATCGTGTGTACACAATTCCGAAGCACAAAGTGCCACACATGAAGGGAATCAAGCAGAAGAGCAGCACTGGCTATTGAAGTTCACTTTTCTCGGCTCGTCGTACATGTTGTACGTCACTGCGTTCTTGACGTTTGGAATTTCCGACAACATTTGTGTGACCGTGTGTATGCAAGACAAGTTTGAACCAACATCCGTCTGAAAAAATACCATGGATTTTGTTGTTGTAAAATCCTATCATGTGTAGAGGGCATTAAGAGTGGGATTCTCCCCAATGACCACAAGTGTAAAGCCTAGTACACACTGTTTTGTTTTTTTAGCTCAGCCTAGCGGGTAGATGTTAGTACAGCGATCTCCCCCACTGAGCTATTGTGTTCCCCCTAAGCCCGAACGGCCAGCTTCTGTTGGACCGGCTTCTGTTTGCACAGGCCGAATGTCAGCCGGTTTTATATGTGGCCCGATATTCAGCCCATGTGTACTGCCCTTAACCAACATACTTCCCAGTGACTCTACATATTAGCAGGGTTCCCTAGGACCGGAAAGTTATTTCAAGGATTTCTCCATGTTGAGAAGGTTGAAAAAGTCTGCTGTGCAAAGACACTGAGGTACATCATAGTTGCTTAATGCATGCATTTGCCACATTACAAGATTCTGTCTAATTTGGTAACCAACAGGGCACCCATTTCTTATTGTATCACCAAATCGCACATCCACACTTATGCCCTGTACACACGCTCGGATTTTCAGACAGAAAATGTGCGATCGGATCATGTTGTCCGATCATGTGTGGGCTCCATCTGACTTTTTCCGTCTGAATTCCCGACACACAAAGTTTGACAACAAAATCCAATCGTTTAAATTCCGATCGTGTGTAGACAATTCTGACAGACAAAGTGTCACGCATGCTCAGAATGAATTATGAAACGAAAGCTATTGGCTACTGGCCTCTTTCTAGTCTTGTCGTACGTGGTTTACGTCACCTCATTCTGAACGATCGGATTTTCCGACAACTTTGTGCGACCGTGTGTATCTGACAGATTTTGTAGTCGGAATTTCCGACCGTGTGTACAGGGCATTATTCTGACTTAGGAAGGTCGCAGTGTCTCCTTGTGCACTGGCTAGGCACATGAGGATGGGCAAATGTCTTGCTGCCTGTCCATGGAGCATTTAAAGCAATTCTAAAGGAAATCATTTTTTATTTAACCTGTTAAGGACCGCCCCATGCAGATATACTGTGGCAGGGGGGCCCTCCTGGGCGAAATCACGTACATGTACATGATTTTTTGCACAGAGTATGGGGTGGCCGGTGACCTGCTCCCACTGTGATTGGACTCAGCAGGATCCGCCGATCATTGTCAGGAGAGGCAGAACAGCGGTCTGCCTTGTTTACAATCTGTGAGAGGGGGAAATTGAGCAGAAACACAGATCTCTGTCTTCCTCTAGTCAAAGCATCCTCCACAAGGCTAGAAAGAACTCCCTAGGAGCACACTTAACCCTTTGATCACCCCTGATGTAAACCCCTTCCCTACCAGTGTCGTTAGTACAGTAACAGTGCATTTTATTTTAGCACTGATCACTGTATTAGTGTCACTGGTCCATCAAAAGTGTCAGTTAGGTGTCTGATTTGTCCACCACAACGTCGCTTATTGGGACTTATTTTTACCAAAAATATGTAGCAGAATACATATTGGCCTAAATTAAGGAATAAATTAGATTTTTTACATTTTTTAATGGGTAACTTTTATAGCAGAAAGTACAAAATATTGTTTTTATCCCCCCAAAATTGTTGGGTTTTATTGTTTATAGCACAAAAAATAAAAACCGCAGAGGTGATCAAATACCACCAGAAGAAAGCTCTATTTGTAGGAAAGAAAGAAAATTTTATTTGGGTACAGTCTCGCACGACCGTGCAATTGTCAATTAAAGCAACGCAGTGCCGTATCGTAAAAAATGGCCTGGTCATGAAGGGGGTAAACCTTTCGGGACTGAAGTGGTTAAAAAAACATCAAACATGTTATACTTACCTACTCTGTGCAGTGGTTTTACACTGAGCAGCCTCGATCCTCTTCTTTTTGGGTTCTTCACCGGTGGTCCTGGCTCCTCCCCCCATTGAGTGCCTCCAGTATCAAGCCTCTTGACAGGCTCCCTCCCTGTGTGTCCATTCATACACAGAGCCGCTGTTCTTATGCACATATCTGGATCAAGATGGGTCTCAGGAAAGTATAAATAAGAAGGGGGGGGAGGGGGCTGCAACATTCATTAAGGCAAAAAAAACCTTGAGCCTTTAGAACTAATTTAAGCATGAGTCTTAAAGTGATACTAAAGTCAAATTTTTTTCCCCTTAAAAATAACAAACATGTTATACATACCTACTCTGTGTAGCAGCTCAGAACTTCCTCTTCTCTGGTCCCTCTCAGGCTCTCCTGGCCCCTCCTTCCTGCCAAGTGTCCCCACAGCAAGCAGCTTGCTACGGGGACACCTTAACCAAGCTGCAGCTCCCTGTGTCCATCTACACACAAAGTAGTGGCCCAGCCCTGCCCTGCCCTCTCTTCTCATTAGCTCACTGACTTTGATTGACAGCAGTGTGAGCCAATGGTGCTTTGTTGCTGTCTCAGCCAATGAGGAGGGAGAATGCCAAACAGCCAAGTCTCTCATGCAACATTACTGGCTTGAGATGGACTCAGGCAGTGGCGGCCCAACCATAGGGAGTGCATGGGTGCCGCCCCCCCCATCCATGCGTCCACCCCCTGATCTACATACAGGGTGCTAGACCATGGATTCCAATGGAAAGGTGTTATTCAAACAAAAAAAGGGTGGGCTCTGGGCGCAGAGCACTGCACTCCGAGCCCACCCAGTTGTGTGAGAATAGCGAATGAATAGGAAGTGAGTTGTCAGATCCGTCACCCTATTGGCTGAAAGGAATCCTATCGGATGCCTAGGAGGAAGAAGAGGAGAGAGGAGACGCATGGCAGAAACCCCATGATGGGGGAAAGGACACAGGAGCTGCTGCCCCTAGCCTGCCACTGCTAGATGGGATCAGTGCCAGACTGACCAGCACTGATCCCACCAGGCAGAGGAGTGCCCCCCCCCCAAAAAAAAAAAACACCAGCTGCCACTGGGCTCAGGTAAGTATTAGGGTGGCTGCTGCACACAAAAGTCTTTTTATTTAATGCATAGAATGCTTCAAGATAAAACATCTTCTGCCTTTACAACCACTTTAAGGTGCCCATAAATATAAAATGTCAGTGTCCCAATTTAGCCATTTTCAGCTACATCAGGAGACAATCTAATTTTTTACGGACCATCAGCAGACACAGCTGACTGGGGATTTTTAGTGGGGAAGGCATATTGTGCATGAACACTATTGTTTTCCCCATAATAAACCAGCACTTGAGGTGTCTGCAGTGGGTCTCTACTGCCCTTCCCAAAGGTCTACCCAGTGGTTGACATAAATGCCCAGGAGTGACAGGTTGTACTTTTGTACCTTACTTTCCTGTCGCCCCCTCCTAGTTCAGAGTAGGTTGCCAGGTAAATTTAGTTTAGCTCTTCTGTAAACAGTGGAGCAATAGTTGATTGCTTAGGGCTGCTCAGTGCAGTGCAGCAGTGAACAGTCTATCCCCCCAGCGGTGCTAAACCTGCCCCCACAGCTCCCACAGGGCAACAGATTTGTGTGCAACTATCTTGGTTACTTGGGAAGCCACATCATGGTCTGAATAATGTGTCTGGGTTTTAATCCGCATGAAACTTGGACACATGATACAAAACCTGGACTGTCCGGGTGACTCCTGGACAGTTGGCAACCCTACCAGTCTCAGTACTGTAAGATGTATATTTGCACATTATGGCAAGAGCTTTCTCCAAGTTGGCAAGTTTAGTTCTGCTTTAAGCAGGATTCCTTTTTCTTCTCCATTTACACAAATGCCAAGCTGGATATTTGTGCTTGGGACAGTGCCACACAATTTTGATGCCATCTGAATGTGGCAGGTTAAAAACCTGGGTGTGTCTCTGAAAACTAGACTACTATAACTAAGTCACCTGCCAACACTGAGAGGACTGAACCCAAGTGAGGGCAGAAGATCTATATACATCTATATTGCCAGATGAGTAAGGTGGAATTAGGCCATAATTGTATGGCTATGAGCACCTCCCAATCTTACTGGATGCCCCCATTCTTGGAAACAGAATCATTTGACCACAGTGGATTTCCTGCTAACCTTCTTTTTCATAGATTTTTGCAATTATTTTCCACCATTGTAGCTGGTTAGTATGCAAAACCATAGAAAGCCTATATGGGATTTTTGTTCCTACTCAGAGGAACTGACATGGTCAGACACCTAACATGGCACCAGATCTCAGTGTAATTAATTAAAATCCCCCATGTCCCCGCAGCATTCAGCATACACGTGTTAGCTAGGATTGGTGGTATGAAAAACCATACAAAGCCTATATGTGGTTATTTCTTCCTACTCAGAGGGACACCAGATCTCAGTGCAATTACGGTAATTATAATCCACCATGTCATGTTCATTCACTATACATGTGTTAGAATTATTAAACATGCCTTGTCAGTGCCACTGGGTATTGAATGACTTGACAGACAATGTTGGGTGTGAACGGACACAACCTCAGTATTATCGACAAAGAAGACGCTCTTGTTTATAAATCTTATCACTTACCTAATCTCTTCTATTACAGTGTACCGGTATTACGTATAGGGATACAGTTCCATGGAGGTAATGTAACTCGTTACAGCCACCGCAAATTTGAAAATGCATTATAAGGCAGGCCATACATTATATATTTTTTGTTCGTTCAACCAGAGTGTTGAATCACACCACTTTTGCTATTGTGTTCTCACAGTGGTGAGCCTTCCCTGCCATCTGAACACAATGCTGTTGGCTATAGCCAGTTCAGGAAAAACCTGACAGGCTGGTTGTACAGAGTGCCTTTAAATGGATCTAAATCAGTCTGGTTCCTACTGAACCAGCCTAATTTCGATCCATGTGTGGCCAGCCTAAGTACTTACCGCATAAAGGTCACACACCATGAGGCTGTTTTCTCCAGGTTTCATTATACCGTGAGCCACATATATACAGTATTATTATTCAGGATTTATATAGCGGCAAAAGTTTCGCATCGCTTTACAACAACGGGGAAGACAGTAAAATTACAATACAATTCAATAGGGATGAGCTTTGTGTTTGAGTCGAACGTACGTTCGACTCGAACATCGGCTGTTCGCCCGTTCGGCGAATTCCGAACGTTATGGACCGTTCGCGCCAAATTCGTGTGGCGCTCATGGCCCACAATGCACTGCGATGGCGCAGTGCATTGCTGGCTCATGATTGGCCAAGCATGCACTGTGACCCCGCATGCTTGGCCAATCACAGCGCCGGCAGCGAGGAGAGCCATGATTGGCCACAGGCAGGATGCCTGTGGCCAATCATAGCTCAGGCTGTGTAGTACACGCCCCACACTATATAAGGCCGCCAGCGCGGCAGCCTTGTGTAGTGTGTTGGCATCTGTAGCAGTTAGTGGGTGTTCTGTGTACCTTCAACATAGTACACACCGATCGTTATCGACCGATTTTTCGTTATTGTTCTTCTGTAGTGGTTGTTGTCTGCGTGCCCTGAACGCAGTATACACCGCTATATTCACCTCTATATCTAGCGATATATCTATCTTTTATAATAGAGCTGTCAGTCAGTGTTAGGAGATTGTGCGTGCTGTCTGCATGCTCTGAACCCAGTATACACTGCTATATCCACCTATATTGCAATGCTAACTATCTTGCTCGTTTTAAATAGAGCTTTCAGTCAGCGGTAGGAGATTGTGCGTGCTGTCTGCGTGCTCTGAAAAATATGGACGGCAAAACAAATTATACAGGGGTGATAACCCTTCCCTATGTTTTCCAAAAAGCTTAAAAATCGTTTTTTTGACTGGAGCTACACTTTAAAAATGTACCAGTTGAAAATTACAAACAGATTCAACTTAACACAACAAATCTACACAGTCCCTGTCTTGTTTGCACCGCCTGTATACTGCTGTTCTGAGTATATAGGGCCTGGGGGCCACACGCATTTCCTTTTTTTAATATGGGTACGGGGTTCCCCTTAATATGCGTACAAGACCAAAAGGGGCTGGTAATGGGCAGGGGGGGGCTACCCATGCCATTTTTCTCAATGATTTTCAACCATATTGCAGGAACCAGATATAACATTAAAACCGCAAGCAGTTTTAAATTACGTTATTTCCGTTAAATGTCATTTTGTGCAGGGACTGTTCTAAACACGGGAAACACGTGGCACTTCACAGGCATACTACAGACACCCTTCCAGGCACAATATTTAAAGGAATATTTCACTTTTTTTTTTTCACTTTAATCATCATTAAAATCAGTGCTCCCAAAAAAACTGCAGTTTTTAAAAGTTTTCTTTGCATTGACCCATGTCCCCTGGGGCAGGAGCCAGGTCCCCAAACCCTTTTTAGGACAGTATCTTGCATATTAGCCGTTAAAATTAGCACTTTTAATTTTGAACGTTCGAGTCCCATAGACTTCAATGGGGTTCTAACGTTGGTACGAATTTGGGGTCCGTTCGAAAGTTCTGGTGCGAACCGAACCGGGGGGTGTTCGGCTCATCCCTACAATTCAATACAGGAAGGATCAGAGGGTACAGTACACTACAATTGGACTTAAGTTTCGCAAAGTATGAAAGTATCAATACAATTATGGGAAAAATAATTATACCTGTTTTTTGAGATGTATTAAATAGGAAGATTCAAGTATTTTGTGTGTTTTATGATGGAGTAGTTTTCGGACAGAGAGGTACCAAGCACAGGCAGAGAGGCTATTGTGAGCCATACCATTGGGAGTTGGGATCCACATATGACTCACATGTCATTGGTATGGACAATTGGTCTTGTTGTCCATTTTTTTAGCTATGAACTGACAGATCAGTTAATAGCAGTGGCGGCTGGTGAAGTTTTTGGATGGGGGGGCGCCAGACTCTGCCCCTCATTTTTGGCCCCTCCCACTCCCCATAAACCACGCCCCTTATATAATCCACCCAATCCGTCCCCTGTATTCCACTTCAATCAACCCAAAGTGTCAGGAGACGGCGCAGTACTCACGTATGCATTTGCTTTTGCACGCTAGCTCATCGGGACTGAGTGCTTTAAAAAAAAAAGTCTTATTTATTATATTTATTTTTTCACAGTTTTAAAAAAAAAAAATGGTGTCACTTTTATTCTTATTACAAGGAATGTAAACATCCCTTGTAATAGAAAAAAGCATGACAGGTCCTCTTAAATATGAGATCTGGGTCAAAAAATCCTCAGATCTCATATTTACACTAAAATGCAAAAAAGGTTTGTAAAAATGTCTTTGCCAGCAAATTACTGTGAGTAACAAGCACAGAGCAGACCATTTACTTTGCACTTTGCTGAATAAGAATACCACATGGCATGTACATTATCTCCTCCTGCAAGCATTATGTTATTTTTCTGCTCAATTTTATATTCTTTTAAAAATGGCTCACATTCCTGCACAGTGTGACTACAGACTCTTTCTTTGTAAAGGCCGGGGTGCATTTAAATAGATTTGGCATAAAAATCTTTTTTTTCCTTACAGAGAACATTTCACAGGACCACCTCACCTTACTGCAGCTCCGCTCGGGCTGAGGAACGTAGCCGCCGACGTCACTTCCGGCTTTCAGCTGCTTCACGAAACCCGGAAGTGACCTGTCTGGGTTTGAACAACACTGCTCCTGCCTGTAGAATCACAGTGATTTTACAGGTGGAAGCTAGTCTGCGTTCTGAATTGCGCCACAAGGCGGGTTAAATACCCGCAAATGAAGCGCCATGGATGCAATCTTGTGATTGCATCGACGTGGCGCTTCCCATAGTGCACTGCGACTGGTGCCACAGTGCACTATGTTAAATTACTTTCTTTTTTTTTTAAATGTCTTAAAGTGCCTGTTTTTTTTTTCTGAGACTACAGGAGGGGGGGGGGGGGCGCCACTGGTTAATAGGGTTACATAGCAGCCAGAGAAAGTCTGAACGTTCTGAAGGTTTAACAGGTTTTGGAATCAACTGCTTGGAGGAGGTCCAGAAAATGAAAACCATTATTGTTTGACAGGTTTCTGGAAGAGCATTACCACCCTTGTGGAACTACAACTCCATAATGGACACTGGGATTCCATGTATTTTTATTTCTTTTTTCTTTGCACAGTGTCATGTGTTGGGCAGGAAAAGCTTATACAAAGCAATGATATATACAAAGCAATGATATATTTCACACAAGGGTGGCCCAGTGACAAGTGTATGTAATAATAGCCCCAGGGCCGTCTTTAAGGCAGGGCAAAAGGGGCAGCTGCCCTGGGCCCTGTCATTGTTGTGGGGCCCAAAGTAGCTGCCTCATACTTGCCAACTATCCCAGTTTAAGCCCTGTTGTTGTGTACAGATGACTCACCGCAGACCCTGTGTTTACATGTAAATAACTGGCATTCATATGTCAATAGCAGTGGCATTACTAAGAAAATAGCTGTGGCCAGCTGCATTGATATGTAAATAAAGGTGGCATTCATATGTATATCATGCTTCCCTGCAGTGAGAAGATTATGTGCTGTAACCTCTAGCAATCAGTGAGCAGTATTACTGTACAGTAATCTCTAGCAACTAATTAACAAGCAGAAATCATTTGCTGTAACCTCTAGCAACTAATCAGTGAGCCGTAATGTGTGCTGTAACTTCTAGGAACCAGTCAGTAAGCAGTAATGATATGTTGTAACCTCTGGCAACCAATCACAATTGCTGCCCGATCTGATACAGTAAACTGATTTTAAGTCCATCTTCTATTTATTGTATGTCTCAAAGCAGGTGGAGAGTGAAATTGCATGTGAAGGGGCCCCCCAAAACAATTTTGCCCAGCGTCCAATCAATATTAAAGACGGCCCTGAATAGCCCCCTTTAGCAGAATTTTAATTTCGTAACCTGTTATACAGGTTTTAATACAGCAAGAACTCCAGTGTCTACTTGTGACTGCTGAGAAGCTTGTCTTATCCCCACTTATTTAAACCACAACAAAACCCTTGCCCCCCAAAAAGACACATAGGCCACTTTGAGTTGGAAGTAGGGCAAGGCCATAGCTTTATTGAACATCTTAGTATAACAACCTTCAAAATACAAATACCATTTCGACCACGGTTACACCGTGAGCATCTATAATCAAACCGTATAGACTAAGAGGCCTGTCTCCACCATCAGTGCGAGACAGGCATTAAACTGACCCAGTGATTAACTTGAGGGCATAGCCCATCAAGTAATAACAATTGCTGGCAAGGTAAAACCGCCAAGGAAGCTGTGATGAAAACACAATGGGCGGGCGGGCAGGCAACATGTGCGTCGTCAATAAATTTGTTTTGTTTCGCTCCGTTCCATTTCGTATTAGAATTAATTCGTATTTCGTAATTCGTGTCCGAAATTTTCGTAACAATTACAGATGTTTGTTATGATGAGTTTATCATGATGAGGGTCTCCCACCATCCCTGTGTTGTGTTGCCTTCCTGGGTTTTTAACTTTTAGGTCCGTTAACTTTTCGTAACAATTACAAACGTTCATTAGGAATTTGGATCCGAAATTCGTAAACGAAATTTCGTATTTCGTACAGAATTCGGAAGCATAGTAATTCGTATTTCAGATCTTCTCGAATGTAAACATTTTCAGAAATTCGTACGAATTTTCGATTCATAGGAAACTAATCGCACATGTCTACTTGGGACGTTAATTTCTCTTGAAAGTCGTGGGACATGCCTCTGCGTAGCCTTTTTCTACCGTTCCGGCTCCACCCAGTCACCTCATGCCATTGTAGCCAATCCCACTCCGACTCCCTGATTAGGTTGACGCCCTGCTTGGTTGCCAAGCATCCAGCAATCCTTAGGGCAGGGCGGGTCAAGGGGCCTTCATTATGTTATTCTCTACTACAGTGCTTGCATGTTGAGGTGGCCAGAGGGGATATTATACTACTGCAGAGGCTCATCCCAATTTGACAAGCCTGCACAAGTGGGTGAGCGCCTGTAAAATTGGGACGAGCGTTTGTGTCTGTGAAGCCACTGTGTCCCTATAGACTTGAACACATTCTATGCATGAAGGTAAAAAACGTTCAGTGTGCAGCTCCCCCCCAATACTCTCCTGAGCCCGATCTCGATCCAGGGGTGTGCATGAGAGCATTGGCTGAGATGCAGCCATTGGCTCCCGCTGCTTTTCAGTCACTGCCAGTGAAGGGGGAGGTTGGGGCTGAGCCACACTCTTTGTGTCTTATAGACACACAGAGGCAGCTCAGGAGCGAGCATGCACGAGTGCCTCCAGAGCAAGCAACTTGCTGTGGGGACACTCAGTAGGAGGGAGGGGCCAGGAGCACCGGCGAGAGACCCGAAGAAGAGGATTGGGGTTGTTCTGTGCAAAACCATTACACAGAGCAGGTAAGTATAACATGTTTGTTTTTTTTGTTTTTTTAAAGATTTCCGCCCACTACAGTGCCACAACAGGTGAACCCAGTCCTAGCATTTGTTTACGAAAACTATGAAATATGAGGACAACCTTAACTAGTTAAGGACCACCCACTACAGTTGTACTGCAGCAGGTTGGCTCCCCTGTCCCAATCGCTGTCATTGTACATCAGGCAGGTACACAGATATTTGTGGGCGCACGAATGCCCATTTGTGAGCTGGGGAGCCAAACAGTCCTGTGAAATCGATGTCCGCTGGCCACCCGCGATCACTCCAGAAACAGGAAAAAAGTGTAAACAAACAGATCCCCGTTCTGTCAGGGAGGAGAGAGATCGTCTGTTCCTAGTGATTAGGAATAGCGACCCCCACATAAGAATCATAGCCCCCAGATAAGAATCACAACCCCCACATAAGAATCACAGCCCCCACATAGGAATCACAATCCCCACATAAGAATTGCAGCCCTCACATAATAATCACAGCCCCCACATAATAATCACAGCCCCCACATAATAATCACAGCCCCCACATAGGATAAGGTGACCAGATTTTTAAAATGAAATCTGGGACATATTTTTTTTTTTTACTAGTAATGGCAGCAATCAGTGACTCATAGCGGAACTGCGATATTGCGGTGGACAAATCGGACACTAATGCCGCATACACACGACCGGTTTTCCCATCGGAATAAACTCCGAAGGTTTTTCCGACAGAGTTTGCTGAAACTGTCTTGCCTACACACGATCACACCAAAGTCCGACTGTCAAGAAGGCGGTGACGTACAACATGTATGACGGAACTAGAAAAAGGAAGTTCAACAGCCAGTAGCTAATAGCTGCTGTCTCGTATTTTCTTCAGAGCTTGCGTCGTTTTTGGTCTGTCAGAACAGCATACAGACGAGTGGTTTTCCCGATAGGAATTGGTTCCGTTGGTAATATTTAAAACATGTTCTATTTGTAGGTCCATCAGAATTTTCCCAAAAAAAAAGTCAGATGAGGCCCCCACACGATCGGAACATCTGATGAAAATACTTTTTCTGTCGGAAATTCCGCTCGTGTGTGTATGCAGCATTAGTGACACTTTTGACACTTTGTGGAAACCAGTGACATTAATACAGTGATCAATGCTAAAAATATGTACTGTCACTGTACTAATGACACTGGCTAGGAAGGGGATAACATCTAGGACAATCAATGGGTTAAATGTGTGCCTAACAAGTGTTTTCTCACTGTGGGCGAGGTGCTTTTAATAAGGGAAGACATAGATCCCTGTATCTGCGTTGCCGGAAGACAGGATCAATGTCTTCCATACTGACAGAATGGTGAACTGCCTTGTTTACATAGGCAGACCACTAGGAGAGTCCGCCAGATCCGCTGATTGGCTCTGATACCCAGAAATGCAGGATCACGTATATAAGTGATCCTGCGCAGCGAGACTGCCCTGTAGCAGTAAATCTGCTATCAGGCGATCGGAAACTGGTTAGGATTAGTGATGGCCGAACGGTTCGCCCGGCGGTCGTTTCGCGGCGAATTTCCGACTTTCGCCGTCCGCGGGTTCGAACGCCTTTTTCCGTCGTTCGCCCCGGCGGACTTACGTGTTTAATGTATACAAGAACTTTAACCTTTCGTGACACGTTTATCATGTGTTACAGGACAACCAATTGAGACATGACAGCTCATGGACACTTGGACATTCCCCCTAACCTATAAATACACCCGATCCGGTGGCCATTTTACATTCTTTCTTCTGTCACTGTAGGGAAAGGATCCTGTGTGGAGTAGGGACAGAGAAAACGCTAGCTATTTGGTACACAAAAGTTCTTTTCAGGACTGGTATAGGTGTTAGGTCAGCAGCCTGAGTTTCTTTTGTCAGTTTAGATAAAGGGACAGAGCGCTGTATGCTGCTATTTTAGGGACAGCTCAGCCAGATTAGTCTTTCTTCATCATCATCATCATCATCATCATTAGCTGTTACTATCAGGTCCACAAAAGAGCTGTTCCAGCTAATCGTTCCAGCCTACTCTTTTTTGCCAATTTGTATAGGGACAGGCAGGAAGCAGTGTTGTCAGGCAGTGAGGATAATTTTAAAGACTTGCTGTTACTATTAGTTCCACAAAGGTTCTTTTCAGGACTGGTATCAGTGGTACGGTAATAGGCTTGTACACGTATAATATTCTTTCTTCCAAATATAGAAAGAATATTATACTTGACTGCTGCCCTTCTGCTGCAGTCTGCTAATCATTCACAACTCACTTGTTCCACAAAGCTCTTTATCAGGACTGGTAACTTGGTCTGTCTAGGGTGCTACGGTACATAGGCTTGGGTGCGGTACAGTCTGCTGTTCTGTAAGGACCGCTATCGGTCCACAATAGATAGGGTTGCCGTGCACTACTGCTGACCGCTGCCCTATACTGCAGCAGTCCTTCAGCGGTATAGGGACTGACGCACAGTCTGCTAAACACTAATACACAACCTGCTTGGTCCACAAAAGTTCTTATAAGGACTGGTAACTTGGTATAGGGTGCTACGGTACATAGGCCTGAGTGCGTTACAGTCTGCTGTTCTGTAAGGACCGCTATCGGTCCACAATACATAGGGTTGCCGTGCACTACTGCTGACCGCTGCCCTATACTGCAGCAGTCCTTCATTGGTATAGGGACTGACGTACAGTCTGCTAATCACTAACACACAACCTGCTTGGTCCACAAAAGTTCTTATAAGGACTGGTAACTTGGTATAGGGTGCTACGGTACATAGGCCTGAGTGCAGTACAGTCTGCTGTTCTGTAAGGACCGCTATCGGTCCACAATACATAGGGTTGCCGTGCACTACTGCTGACCGCTGCCCTATACTGCAGCAGTCCTTCAGCGGTATAGGGACTGACGCACAGTCTGCTAATCACTAACACACAACCTGCTTGGTCCACAAAAGTTCTTATAAGGACTGGTAACTTGGTATAGGGTGCTACGGTACATAGGCCTGAGTGCGTTACAGTCTGCTGTTCTGTAAGGACCGCTATCGGTCCACAATACATAGGGTTGCCGTGCACTACTGCTGACCGCTGCCCTATACTGCAGCAGTCCTTCAGCGGTATAGGGACTGACGCACAGTCTGCTAATCACTAACACACAACCTGCTTGGTCCACAAAAGTTCTTATAAGGACTGGTAACTTGGTATAGGGTGCTACGGTACATAGGCCTGAGTGCGTTACAGTCTGCTGTTCTGTAAGGACCGCTATCGGTCCACAATACATAGGGTTGCCGTGCACTACTGCTGACCGCTGCCCTATACTGCAGCAGTCCTTCAGCGGTATAGGGACTGACGCACAGTCTGCTAATCACTAACACACAACCTGCTTGGTCCACAAAAGTTCTTATAAGGACTGGTAACTTGGTATAGGGTGCTACGGTACATAGGCCTGAGTGCAGTACAGTCTGCTGTTCTGTAAGGACCGCTATCGGTCCACAATACATAGGGTTGACGTGCACTACTGCTGACCGCTGCCCTATACTGCAGCAGTCCTTCAGCGGTATAGGGACTGACGCACAGTCTGCTAATCACTAACACACAACCTGCTTGGTCCACAAAAGTTCTTATAAGGACTGGTAACTTGGTATAGGGTGCTACGGTACATAGGCCTGAGTGCGTTACAGTCTGCTGTTCTGTAAGGACCGCTATCGGTCCACAATACATAGGGTTGCCGTGCACTACTGCTGACCGCTGCCCTATACTGCAGCAGTCCTTCATTGGTATAGGGACTGACGTACAGTCTGCTAATCACTAACACACAACCTGCTTGGTCCACAAAAGTTCTTATAAGGACTGGTAACTTGGTATAGGGTGCTACGGTACATAGGCCTGAGTGCGTTACAGTCTGCTGTTCTGTAAGGACCGCTATCGGTCCACAATACATAGGGTTGCCGTGCACTACTGCTGACCGCTGCCCTATACTGCAGCAGTCCTTCATTGGTATAGGGACTGACGTACAGTCTGCTAATCACTAACACACAACCTGCTTGGTCCACAAAAGTTCTTATAAGGACTGGTAACTTGGTATAGGGTGCTACGGTACATAGGCCTGAGTGCAGTACAGTCTGCTGTTCTGTAAGGACCGCTATCGGTCCACAATACATAGGGTTGCCGTGCACTACTGCTGACCGCTGCCCTATACTGCAGCAGTCCTTCAGCGGTATAGGGACTGACGCACAGTCTGCTAATCACTAACACACAACCTGCTTGGTCCACAAAAGTTCTTATAAGGACTGGTAACTTGGTATAGGGTGCTACGGTACATAGGCCTGAGTGCGTTACAGTCTGCTGTTCTGTAAGGACCGCTATCGGTCCACAATACATAGGGTTGCCGTGCACTACTGCTGACCGCTGCCCTATACTGCAGCAGTCCTTCATTGGTATAGGGACTGACGTACAGTCTGCTAATCACTAACACACAACCTGCTTGGTCCACAAAAGTTCTTATAAGGACTGGTAACTTGGTATAGGGTGCTACGGTACATAGGCCTGAGTGCAGTACAGTCTGCTGTTCTGTAAGGACCGCTATCGGTCCACAATACATAGGGTTGACGTGCACTACTGCTGACCGCTGCCCTATACTGCAGCAGTCCTTCAGCGGTATAGGGACTGACGCACAGTCTGCTAATCACTAACACACAACCTGCTTGGTCCACAAAAGTTCTTATAAGGACTGGTAACTTGGTATAGGGTGCTACGGTACATAGGCCTGAGTGCGTTACAGTCTGCTGTTCTGTAAGGACCGCTATCGGTCCACAATACATAGGGTTGCCGTGCACTACTGCTGACCGCTGCCCTATACTGCAGCAGTCCTTCATTGGTATAGGGACTGACGTACAGTCTGCTAATCACTAACACACAACCTGCTTGGTCCACAAAAGTTCTTATAAGGACTGGTAACTTGGTATAGGGTGCTACGGTACATAGGCCTGAGTGCGTTACAGTCTGCTGTTCTGTAAGGACCGCTATCGGTCCACAATACATAGGGTTGCCGTGCACTACTGCTGACCGCTGCCCTATACTGCAGCAGTCCTTCATTGGTATAGGGACTGACGTACAGTCTGCTAATCACTAACACACAACCTGCTTGGTCCACAAAAGTTCTTATAAGGACTGGTAACTTGGTATAGGGTGCTACGGTACATAGGCCTGAGTGCAGTACAGTCTGCTGTTCTGTAAGGACCGCTATCGGTCCACAATACATAGGGTTGACGTGCACTACTGCTGACCGCTGCCCTATACTGCAGCAGTCCTTCAGCGGTATAGGGACTGACGTACAGTCTGCTAATCACTAACACACAACCTGCTTGGTCCACAAAAGTTCTTATAAGGACTGGTAACTTGGTATAGGGTGCTACGGTACATAGGCCTGAGTGCGTTACAGTCTGCTGTTCTGTAAGGACCGCTATCGGTCCACAATACATAGGGTTGCCGTGCACTACTGCTGACCGCTGCCCTATACTGCAGCAGTCCTTCATTGGTATAGGGACTGACGTACAGTCTGCTAATCACTAACACACAACCTGCTTGGTCCACAAAAGTTCTTATAAGGACTGGTAACTTGGTATAGGGTGCTACGGTACATAGGCCTGAGTGCGTTACAGTCTGCTGTTCTGTAAGGACCGCTATCGGTCCACAATACATAGGGTTGCCGTGCACTACTGCTGACCGCTGCCCTATACTGCAGCAGTCCTTCAGCGGTATAGGGACTAAGAGTTTTGTCACAGGGTGATTTAAAAAATGACAGGCAGAGGAAGAGGCAGGCCCTTCCGCAGGGGTGGTAGGGGTAGGGCAGGAGCAACAGCCTTGAGCCAAAGTGGGAAGTTGCAGAAGGTGCGTTCAATTACTTTAAAGGACGCACCAGACTTGGTTGAGTGGCTCACTCAGCCTTATTCTTCTGCACCCTCCTCATCCTCTCGATCTGCACCCTCTTCTTCACTCTCTGCTATGTGCACCCCCAAAGACACTACCACCAACAACACCACCACCACCACATACCTTCCGCTTGAGTGCAAATGGGGGCCTTCATGCTCCAGTGTTTTAATAGGGACCCCCGTATAAAAAGCATGAGGGTCAAGGACCAGTACTGGGTGGCAACGTACTTAGATCCCCGGTACAAACACAAAATGGCGGAAATGTTACCGCCGTCGCAGAGGGCTGTCAGAATGCAGCACTTCCAGGCCTTGCTTCGAGAAATGCTGCATTCTGCTTTTGCGTGCGCTGGCAGAGGAGCAATTCCCACTCCCAGAGAAGGATTTGCGGGTACCAATCCAACAGCGCCTGCAAGAAGAGGCCGGTTTGAAGATGTGTTGGTGACTTCGGATATGAGGTCATTCTTTCAGCCGACCCATCGACAGGTGTCATCCGGATCCAGCATCAGGGAACGCCTAGACCGTCAGGTGTCCGACTACATTGGGTTAACGGCCGATGTGGACGCTCTGAGGAGTGATGAACCCCTAGACTACTGGGTGGGCAGGCTTGACCTCTGGCCAGAGCTTGCCCAATTTGCAATCGAACTGTTGGCTTGCCCCTCATCCAGTGTCCTGTCCGAAAGGACGTTCAGCGCAGCAGGGGGGATTGTGACCGATAAGCGTACTCGCCTAGCTCACCACAGTGTTAACTACCTCACATTTCTAAAAATGAATGAGGCATGGATCTCGGAGGAATTCAACACATGTGATCAGTAGACCATGTATATGTCTATAAACAATTTTTGGAATCAAGCACACAGACCTTCTTAATTCATTTGGCTCACTTCCCTGACCCAAAAAAGCACACCGTACTATATGCCCCTACCCTCCTCTTTGAAGAGGTTGAGCGGTGTCATATTTCTACTGGGGCTGCTTATTATGAGGGGTTCCCACCATCCCTGTGCTGTGCTGACTTCCTCCTGGGTGTTCTTATTATGAGGGGCTCCCACCATCCCTGTGCTGTGCTGACTTCCTCCTGGGGGTTCTTATTATGAGGGGCTCCCACCATCCCTGTGCTGTGCTGACTTCCTCCTGGGGGTTCTTATTATGAGGGGATCACACCATCCCTGTGCTGTGCTGACTTCCTCCAGGGGCTGCTTACGGTGCTGCTGTCAGCGCTGTATGTCACGGAGCTGCTGTCAGCGCTGTATGTCACGGAGCTGCTGTCAGCGCTGTATGTCACGGAGCTGCTGTCAGCGCTGTATGTCACGGAGCTGCTGTCAGCGCTGTATGTCACGGAGCTGCTGTCAGCGCTGTATGTCACGGAGCTGCTGTCAGCGCTGTATGTCACGGAGCTGCTGTCAGCGCTGTATGTCACGGAGCTGCTGTCAGCGCTGTATGTCACGGTGCTGCTGTCAGCGCTGTATGTCACGGAGCTGCTGTCAGCGCTGTATGTCACGGAGCTGCTGTCAGCGCTGTATGTCACGGTGCTGCTGTCAGCGCTGTATGTCACGGAGCTGCTGTCAGCGCTGTATGTCACGGAGCTGCTGTCAGCGCTGTATGTCACGGAGCTGCTGTCAGCGCTGTATGTCACGGAGCTGCTGTCAGCGCTGTATGTCACGGAGCTGCTGTCAGCGCTGTATGTCACGGTGCTGCTGTCAGCGCTGTATGTCACGGAGCTGCTGTCAGCGCTGTATGTCACGGAGCTGCTGTCAGCGCTGTATGTCACGGAGCTGCTGTCAGCGCTGTATGTCACGGTGCTGCTGTCAGCGCTGTATGTCACGGAGCTGCTGTCAGCGCTGTATGTCACGGAGCTGCTGTCAGCGCTGTATGTCACGGTGCTGCTGTCAGCGCTGTATGTCACGGAGCTGCTGTCAGCGCTGTATGTCACGGAGCTGCTGTCAGCGCTGTATGTCACGGAGCTGCTGTCAGCGCTGTATGTCACGGAGCTGCTGTCAGCGCTGTATGTCACGGAGCTGCTGTCAGCGCTGTATGTCACGGTGCTGCTGTCAGCGCTGTATGTCACGGAGCTGCTGTCAGCGCTGTATGTCACGGAGCTGCTGTCAGTGCTGTATGTCACGGAGCTGCTGTCAGCGCTGTATGTCACGGAGCTGCTGTCAGCGCTGTATGTCACGGAGCTGCTGTCAGCGCTGTATGTCACGGTGCTGCTGTCAGCGCTGTATGTCACGGAGCTGCTGTCAGCGCTGTATGTCACGGAGCTGCTGTCAGTGCTGTATGTCACGGAGCTGCTGTCAGCGCTGTATGTCACGGAGCTGCTGTCAGCGCTGTATGTCACGGAGCTGCTGTCAGCGCTGTATGTCACGGTGCTGCTGTCAGCGCTGTATGTCACGGAGCTACTGTCAGCGCTGTATGTCACGGAGCTGCTGTCAGCGCTGTATGTCACGGAGCTGCTGTCAGCGCTGTATGTCACGGAGCTGCTGTCAGCGCTGTATGTCACGGAGCTGCTGTCAGTGCTGTATGTCACGGAGCTGCTGTCAGCGCTGTATGTCACGGAGCTGCTGTCAGCGCTGTATGTCACGGTGCTGCTGTCAGCGCTGTATGTCACGGAGCTGCTGTCAGCGCTGTATGTCACGGAGCTGCTGTCAGCGCTGTATGTCACGGAGCTGCTGTCAGCGCTGTATGTCACGGAGCTGCTGTCAGCGCTGTATGTCACGGAGCTGCTGTCAGCGCTGTATGTCACGGTGCTGCTGTCAGCGCTGTATGTCACGGAGCTGCTGTCAGCGCTGTATGTCACGGAGCTGCTGTCAGTGCTGTATGTCACGGAGCTGCTGTCAGCGCTGTATGTCACGGAGCTGCTGTCAGCGCTGTATGTCACGGAGCTGCTGTCAGCGCTGTATGTCACGGTGCTGCTGTCAGCGCTGTATGTCACGGAGCTGCTGTCAGCGCTGTATGTCACGGAGCTGCTGTCAGTGCTGTATGTCACGGAGCTGCTGTCAGCGCTGTATGTCACGGAGCTGCTGTCAGCGCTGTATGTCACGGAGCTGCTGTCAGCGCTGTATGTCACGGTGCTGCTGTCAGCGCTGTATGTCACGGAGCTACTGTCAGCGCTGTATGTCACGGAGCTGCTGTCAGCGCTGTATGTCACGGAGCTGCTGTCAGCGCTGTATGTCACGGAGCTGCTGTCAGCGCTGTATGTCACGGAGCTGCTGTCAGTGCTGTATGTCACGGAGCTGCTGTCAGCGCTGTATGTCACGGAGCTGCTGTCAGCGCTGTATGTCACGGAGCTGCTGTCAGCGCTGTATGTCACGGTGCTGCTGTCAGCGCTGTATGTCACGGAGCTACTGTCAGCGCTGTATGTCACGGAGCTGCTGTCAGCGCTGTATGTCACGGAGCTGCTGTCAGCGCTGTATGTCACGGAGCTGCTGTCAGCGCTGTATGTCACGGAGCTGCTGTCAGCGCTGTATGTCACGGTGCTGATGTCAGTGCTCTGTATTACGGTGCTGCTGTCAGTGCTCTGTATCTCCTGCACCCTCTTGTTTGCCTACCCTGGTCCCTGACCTTCCCTCTCCTCCATTGCCTTCATTAGCTCCATAGTCCTGAATTGTCAGAACAATTTCCCAAATAAAAAAAAAATGCTTGTAGTTATCGATCCCAAATTCACCTCATACATGTATTATGCTATTGTCCAGGTGGTGGGACTACGTGCTACCCCCTAATAATTACCCCGTGGCCGCAAATTCGACCTAAAGGTTTGCGAAATTCGCCTCCCATTGAAGTCAATGGAGCCCGCGGCGAACGGTCGTTTTCGCGAACGTTTGTGCCCGTTCGCGTTTCGCGTTCGCGAAACGTCCCGTCGGAAGTTCGTCCATCACTAGTTAGGATCATCAACATTATGATAACTCACAGGCAGCGGGCACTCTATCATGGCTCTGGCTGGTTCTGTCACAGTGTGTCACATAACACGTCTCCTTAATGTTGCCACCTTTTCTTCAAGCCAAACCCGAACATTTTCACGGCGTATGGCAATTTTTTTGTAGTACACGCTATAGGATTGTAAAATACATTGGGTTACCCAAAAAGATTAGTAATGAAGTGTGCTACAGTGAACAGTTGCTATAGCCAAATTTCATTAAAAGTGGGGGGGACTTAAAGGGGCATGATTAAATAAAACAAAAGCATTTAGTGTACCAATAAAATATGATTCGATTAATAAAAGAAATGTCAGTGAAAATTGCCTACCTTAAAAGTGGACACTGTCAGCCAGTAGAGCATTGAACGGTGTCAGTAGGGCAGTGGACGGTGTCAGTAGGGCAGAGGACGGTGTCAGTAGGGCAGAGGACGGTGTCAGTAGGGCAGAGGACGGTGACAGTAGGGCAGAGGACAGTGTCAGTAGGGCAGTAAACGGTGTCAGTAGGGCAGTAAACGGTGTCAGTAGGGCAGTAAATGGTGTCAGTAGGGCAGAGGACTGTGTCAGTAGAGCAGTAAATGGTGTCAGTAGGGCAGAGGACGGTGTCAGTAGGGCAGAGGACGGTGTCAGCAGGGCAGAGGACGGTGTCAGCAGGGCAGAGGACGGTGTCAGCAGGGCAGAGGACAGTGTCAGTAGAGCAGAGGACGGTGTCAGTAGGGCAGAGGACGGTGTCAGTAGGGCAGAGGACGGTGTCAGTAGAGCAGTAAACGGTGTCAGTAGGGCAGTAAATGGTGTCAGTAGGGCAGTAAATGGTGTCAGTAGGGCAGTAAATGGTGTCAGTAGACCAGAGGACGGTGTCAGTAGAGCAGTAAATGGTGTCAGTAGGACAGTGGACGGTGTCAGTAGGGCAGAGGACGGTGTCAGCAGGGCAGAGGACGGTGTCAGCAGGGCAGAGGACGGTGTCAGTAGGGCAGAGGACAGTGTCAGTAGAGCAGAGGACGGTGTCAGTAGGGCAGAGGACGGTGTCAGTAGGGCAGAGGACGGTGTCAGTAGAGCAGTAAATGGTGTCAGTAGAGCAGTGGACGGTGTCAGTAGGGCAGTAAACGGTGTCAGTAGGGCAGGACGGTGTCAGTAGACCAGAGGACGGTGTCAGTAGAGCAGAAAATGGTGTCAGTAGACCAGAGGACGGTGTCAGTAGAGCAGTAAATGGTGTCAGTAGGACAGTGGACGGTGTCAGTAGGGAAGAGGACGGTGTCAGTAGGGCAGAGGACGGTGTCAGTAGAGCAGAGGACGGTGTCAGTAGAGAAGAGGACGGTGTCAGTAGGGCAGAGGACGATGTCAGTAGGGCAGAGGACGGTGTCAGTAGAGAAGAGGACGGTGTCAGTAGGGCAGAGGACGGTGTCAGTAGGGCAGAGGACAGTGTCAGTAGGGCAGTGAGAACTGTATTTATAGATGCTGTCTGGGGAGTGGAGAACAGTATATATGGGGGGACTGTATATATGGAAAGTGTATGGAGGGGGGTGTATGTATAGTGTATGGTGGGGGGAGAGGGGTGTATGGTGGGGGGAGGGGTGTGTGTATATGGTGTCAGTAGGGCAGTGGACGGTGTCAGTAGGGCAGTGGACGGTGTCAGTAGGGCACAGGACGGTGTCAGTAGGGCACAGGACAGTGCCAGTAGAGCACAGGACGGTGTCAATAGAGCACAGGACGGTGTCAGTAGGGCAGTAAATGGTGTCAGTAGGGCAGAAACTGGTGTCAGTAGGGCAGAGGACGGTGTCAGTAGAGCAGTAAATGGTGTCAGTAGGACAGTGGACGGTGTCAGTAGGGCAGAAGACGGTGTCAGTAGAGCAGAGGACGGTGTCAGTAGAGCAGAGGACGGTGTCAGTAGAGCAGAGGACGGTGTCAGCAGGGCAGAGGACGGTGTCACCCGGTGAGAACTGTATATATGGATGCTGTCTGGGGAGTGGAGAACAGTATATATGGGGGGACTGTATATATGGATAGTGAATGGAGGGGGGTGTATGTATAGTGTATGGTGGGGGCAGGGGGGTGTATGGTGGGGGGAGGGGTGTGTGTAAATGGCGTCAGTAGAGCAGTGGACGGTGTCAGTAGAGCAGTAAACAGTGTCAATAGGGCAGTAAATGGTGTCAGTAGGGCAGTAAATTGTGTCAGTAGAGCAGTAAACGGTGTCAGTAGAGCAGTGAACGGTGTCAGTAGAGCAGTAAACGGTGTCAGTAGAGCAGTAAACGGTGTCAGTAGAGCAGTAAACGGTGTCAGTAGGGCAGTGGACGGTGTCAGTAGGGCAGTGGACGGTGTCAATAGGGGAGAGGACGGTGTCAGTAGGGCAGAGGACGGTGTCAGTAGGGCAGTGGACGGTGTCAGTAGGGCAGTGGGTGGTGTCAGTAGGGCAGAGGACGGTGTCAGTAGAGCAGTAAACGGTGTCACTAGGGCAGTAAATGGTGTCAGTAGACCAGAGGACGGTGTCAGTAGAGCAGTAAATGGTGTCAGTAGAGCAGTGGACGGTGTCAGTAGAGCAGTAAATGGTGTCAGTAGACCAGAGGACGGTGTCAGTAGGACAGTGGATGGTGTCAGTAGGGCAGAGGACGGTGTCAGTAGGGAAGAGGACGGTGTCAGTAGGGAAGAGGACGGTGTCAGTAGGGAAGAGGACGGTGTCAGTAGGGCAGAGGACGGTGTCAGTAGGGCAGAGGAAGGTGTCACCCGGTGAGAACTGTATATATGGATGCTGTCTGGGGAGTGGAGAACAGTATATATGGGGGGACTGTATATATGGATAGTGTATGGAGGGTGGTGTATGTATAGTGTATGGTGGGGGGAGGGGGGTGTATGGTGGGGGGAGGGGTGTGTGTAAATGGTGTCAGTAGAGCAGTGGACGGTGTAAGTAGAGCAGTAAACAGTGTCAATAGGGCAGTAAATAGTGTCAGTAGGGCAGTGGACGGTGTCAGTAGGGCAGTGGACGGTGTCAGTAGAGCAGTGAACGGTGTCAGTAGAGCAGTGAACGGTGTCAGTAGGGCAGAGGACGGTGTCAGTAGGGCAGAGGACGGTGTCAGTAGGGCAGAGGACGGTGTCAGTAGGGCAGAGGACGGTGTCAGTAGGGCAGAGGATGGTGTCAGTAGGGCAGAGGACGGTGTCAGTAGAGCAGAGGACGGTGTCAGTAGAGGATGGTGTCAGTAGGGCAGTGGACGGTGTCAGTAGGGCAGTGGACGGTGTCAGTAGGGAAGTGGATGGTGTCAGTAGGGCAGTGGACGGTGTCAGTAGGGCAGTGGGTGGTGTCAGTAGGGCAGAGGACGGTGTCAGTAGAGCAGTAAATGGTGTCAGTAGACCAGAGGACGGTGTCGGTAGAGCAGTAAATGGTGTCAGTAGAGCAGTGGACGGTGTCAGTAGAGCAGTAAATGGTGTCAGTAGACCAGAGGACGGTGTCAGTAGGACAGTGGATGGTGTCAGTAGGGCAGAGGACGGTGTCAGTAGGGAAGAGGACGGTGTCAGTAGGGCAGAGGACGGTGTCAGTAGGGCAGAGGAAGATGTCACTCGGTGAGAACTGTATATATGGATGCTGTCTGGGGAGTGGAGAACAATATATATGGGGGGACTGTATATATGGATAGTGTATGGAGGGGGTGTATGTATAGTGTATGGTGGGGGGAGGGGTGTCTGTAAATGGTGTCAGTAGAGCAGTGGACGGTGTCAGTAGAGCAGTAAACAGTGTCAATAGGGCAGTAAATGGTGTCAGTAGGGCAGAGGACAGTGTCAGTAGGGCAGTGGACGGTGTCAGTAGGGCAGTGGACGGTGTCAGTAGGGCAGTGGACGGTGTTAGTAGGGCAGTGGAGGGTGTCAGTAGGGCAGTGGATGGTGTCAGTGGGGCAGTGGACGGTGTCAGTGGGGCAGAGGACGGTGTCGGTAGGGCAGAGGACGGTGTCAGTAGAGCAGAGGACGGTGTCAGTAGAGCAGAGGACGGTGTCAGTAGGGCAGTGGACGGTGTCAGTAGGGCAGAGGACGGTGTCAGTAGGGCAGAGTACGGTGTCAGAGGACGGTGTCAGTAGGGCAGTGGACGGTGTCAGTAGGGCAGAGGACGGTGTCAGTAGGGCAGAGGACGGTGTCAGTAGGGCAGAGTACGGGTGCATGTATAATGTATGGTGGGGGAGGGGGGTGTATGGTGGGGGAGGGGTGTATGTATAGTGTATGGTGGGGGAGCGGTGTATGTATAGTGTATGGTGGGGGGAGGGGGGTGTATGGTGGGGGGGTAGGAGAGGTGAGAGTACTTTGAAAACCTGACAATGAAAAAACTTACCTTACAAGCTTGGCTGCAGTCCCAGCGCGATCTCTGCACACATTCCAGAGCAGCAGGGAATGGAGAGGCTCCGCCCACCTCCTTGTCCCTTCTACAGCCAGCCAGCGGATTGGAGGAGAGCGCCATGGAGGCTCCGCCCACCTCCTTGTCCCTTCTACAGCCAGCCAGGGGATTGGAGGAGAGCACCATGGAGGCTCCGCCTCTGCGTCCCGACTCCCGTCCTGTACTCAGAGTCTCAGACAACTAAACAGGAGCAGAAATTAATAAGTGCTACGCCGCTGTGGACCCCGAAATTGAGGAGACACGGCCGCGCAGGAAGGGAGCCACTGAAGGGTCTGAAATGAATAATGTGCCCGGGTCTCAGGTGGTCAGAGACCCGGGCACATATTTCAAAACCCGTACTGTCCGGGTGAATCCCAGACAGGTGGCAACCCTATGGCTGCTGGGTGATGATTTTGTTAACTTCTGACCAATAAGTGCCCCCCGCTGCCTGTGAGTTCTGATACCATCCATTATGCCAGAGAGACAGACACAGTGCAATGTAGTCTATTCACAGACACTCCCAAAGCACACCTGTGTTGAAGCCTTAAAGGCACTGGCAGCCCCGCGATTGGATCTGCTTCCCCTCTATTCCTACTGCTGGACATCGTCAGCTGCCTCTCTCTGCCTGTCGCTGCTGCCGCTGGCCTCACAGCCTCTCAGGTCTCACTCTCCGAGCCCCGGCTACTACTGGGTGGGGAGCGGAGGAAAATGACTCTGCCAGGGAAGGTAAGGAGATAAGCAGGCAGGTGGCTGGCCGGGATTTGAGCCAAGGCAGAAGAACATGTGAGCGGAGCTGAATGGGCATGTGCCGGTGTCTTGTCAAATAGGGTCCTCCATCAAATGCTGTCCCCTGCGTACTGCGCATGCGCAGTACACAGGAACACAGATTCCGAAAATTGCCGAGGATGAACGGCGCCTGCGCCGTGAGTCCAGGTTCTATCCCCACTATCCAAGTGGACATAGAGTTAGAATAAAAAAGAGCCGAGCGCAGCGAGGCCGAGCCCGAATCGTGGCGAGCGAAGCTCGCCGGCGAGGGGCCCTCTAAAATTCACAACCCTATGTCCGCTTGGATGGTAGGGCTACCACCTCCACTCACGGCGCAGGCGCCGTTCAGCTTCGGAGATTTTCCGAAGCTTCGTCTGCTCCGTACTGCGCATGCGCAGTATGGAGCGGACACATATTGATGGCCGGACTCTATTAGGCAGAACACCGGAAACTGAAGAAATAGTCCATCCATTCCGAGCAGCACATCATCATCAGAAAGGGACACAGATAATGGAAAAAATACTCCCCCCTAAGCTAGTAGGAGCAGGGGTGTGTAATTCAGATTTTTTTTTTTAATTATGCACTGACTGTCTTTGAAAATTGCCCCAGCTCCTGTTGAAGTCAAATCCGGGGACAGACTTGGTCAGTGTCCTCAATCCAGGGACTGTCCCCTGAAACCGGGGACATCTGGTCATTCTAACATAGGAATCGCAACCCCCACATAAGAATCACAACCTTCATATAAGAGTTGCAGACCCCACATAAGAATCGCAGCCCCCACATAAGAATCGCAGACCCCACATAAGAATCGCAGACCCCACATAAGAATCGCAGCCCCCACATAGGAATTGCAGCCCCCACATAGGAATTGCAGCCCCCACATAAGAATCGCAGCCCCCACATAAGAATCGCAGCCCCACATAAGAATCGCAGCCCCCACATAAGAATCGCAGACTCCACATAAGCTGTAAAACAGCTGTGAGAGAAAATTTGAAGGGGGAGGATGGAGATTTTTTTCTCTAATGTACAAAACTCTAACAGTGTGGTTTTCATCGGTAAAGTCCATTCATTCCATTATGGAATATTAACAACAAATTCAATTTTGAATTACTTTTTAACGTCATATTCTGAGAATTTTTGCTAATAAAATCTAGTTTAGGAAAGGTTCACTTTAAATGTGGTGTCTTGTGCATTCCACATGTGTAGATTAGATTAGTAAACAGACCATGAGTGACTGGGAGTGACAGAGGAATGTGCAAGCAGCCATGTGTGGGGGAGGGGACTTGAGGGGGTTAGGAGGGGCTTCCTTCATACATCAGGAGGGCTTCCTCTACACATAATCATCACATCCAGCTGTCTCTGTACTACACACCATCATGGAGTCTCAGGTCAGACAAAACTTCCACCAAGACTGCGAGGCGGGCCTCAACCGCACGGTGAACCTGAAATTCCACAGCTCCTACATCTACCTGTCTATGGTGAGCCCCTCTACTTTGTCTCCTGCCTGGGATAACGGGGAAAGGTCTGTGGTAATGACAAGCCACACACACAGCGATATCAAAAACATTACAGATTGCATAAGACGTGTTTAGAACCGGCGCTGCAGCTTTGTATTGTCCTCCGGAAGTCACGTGACTCTCCTTGTCCTCGGCAGACATGCTGGAGTTACACTGTGTTGTTCCTATAAATCAGACATGCTGCAGTTACATAGTGTGTTGTTCCTATAGATCGGACGTGCCGGAGTTACACAGTGTGTTGTTCCTATAGATCAGACATGCTGCAGTTACACAGTGTGTTGTTCCTATAGATCAGACATG
This sequence comes from Lithobates pipiens, assembly GCF_037356315.1. Classification (NCBI taxonomy): domain Eukaryota; kingdom Metazoa; phylum Chordata; class Amphibia; order Anura; family Ranidae; genus Lithobates; species Lithobates pipiens. The sequence goes on along the minus strand of NW_027507788.1, from coordinate 135,963,003 downwards.
CTGCAGTTACACAGTGTGTTGTTCCTATAGATCAGACATGCTGCAGTTACACAGTGTGTTGTTCCTATAGATCAGACATGCTGCAGTTACACAGTGTGTTGTTCCTATAGATCGGACGTGCCGGAGTTACGCGGTGCGTTGTCACTATAGATCGGACGCGCCGGCGTTACGTGGTGCGTTGTCACTATAGATCGGACGCGCCGGCGTTACGCGGTGCGTTGTCACTATAGATCGGACGCGCCGGCGTTACGCGGTGCGTTGTCACTATAGATCGGACGCGCCGGCGTTACGCGGTGCGTTGTCACTATAGATCCGACGTCCCGGGCGTTACGCGGTGCGTTGTCACTATAGATCGGGCGTTACGTGGTGCGTTGTCACTATAGATCGGACGTCCCGGGCGTTACGCGGATGCGTTGTCACTATAGACTGGACGTCCCGGGCGTTACGCGGTGCGTTGTCACTATAGATCGGATGTCCCGGGCGTTACGCGGTGCGTTGTCACTATAGATCGGACGTCCCGGGCGTTACGCGGATGCGTTGTCACTATAGATTGGACGTCCCGGGCCTTACGCGGTGCGTTGTCACTATAGTTTGGATGCTTCCCAGGGTTGCATAGAGGTCTGGAGGTTTGTTATATTCCTCTAGTAGGCGTTACGCGGTGAGTTGTCGCTATAGATCGGACGTCCCGGGCGTTTTACGCGGATGCGTTGTCACTATAGATCGGACGTCCCGGGCGTTACGCGGTGCGTTGTCACTATAGATCGGGCGTTACGTGGTGCGTTGTCACTATAGATCGGACGTCCCGGGCGTTACGCGGATGCGTTGTCACTATAGATCAGACGTCCCGGGCGTTACGCGGTGCGTTGTCACTATAGATCGGACGTCCCGGGCGTTACGCGGTGCGTTGTCACTATAGATTGGACGTCCCGGGCGTTACGCGGATGCGTTGTCACTATAGGTTGGACGTCCCGGGCCTTACGCGGTGCGTTGTCACTATAGTTTGGATGCTTCCCAGGGTTGCATAGAGGTCTGGAGGTTTGTTATATTCCTCTAGTAGGCGTTACGCGGTGAGTTGTCACTATAGATCGGACGTCCCGGGCGTTTTACGCGGATGCGTTGTCACTATAGATCGGACGTCCCGGGCGTTACGCGGTGCGTTGTCACTATAGATTGGGCGTTACGTGGTGCGTTGTCACTATAGATCGGACGTCCCGGGCGTTACGCGGATGCGTTGTCACTATAGATCGGACGTCCCGGGCGTTACGCGGTGCGTTGTCACTATAGATCGGACGTCCCGGGCGTTACGCGGTGCGTTGTCACTATAGATCGGACGTCCCGGGCCTTACGCGGTGCGTTGTCACTATAGATCGGACGTCCCGGGCCTTACGCGGTGCGTTGTCACTATAGATCGGACGTCCCGGGCCTTACGCGGTGCGTTGTCACTATAGATCGGACGTCCCGGGCCTTACGCGGTGCGTTGTCACTATAGATCGGATGCTTCCCAGGGTTGCATAGAGGTCTGGAGGTTTGTTATATTCCTCTAGCTATCCGGAGCACAGGGGCTGCAGTCAGGCTGTATTGGTGCTGTTTCCTCTCTGTACTGACACCGGTGTCTGCCTCCGCTTCTGGGATGTCTGTACGGCCCAAACAACTAATCGATTATGAAAATAGTTGACAACTATTTTCATAATCGGCCAGCTGATTAGTTGGTCTGCACACAGAATGCATTACTTTATGTTTACATATCAGGTATTACAGTGCAGCACACATACAGCTCAGTACACTGTCCATATGTTAGTAAGTGCCTGAGAACTTGTGAATGTGTGAGGAGCAATGCCTCATGGGACATGTAGTCCTGGGCAGGAAGTGGGCGGTTCTAAAGTTTAGAAGTTTTCTTTACCTTGCTATTGGGGCTCTCTATATACTATATACAGCTTGTTATTGGGCCACTCTGAAGGCAGGAGGAGCCAGAAGGATCGACAGGGGACCCCAGAAGAGGAGACTCAGGGCTGCTCTGTGCAAAACCATTACAGAGCAGGTAAGTATAACATTTTTATTTATTTATTAAAAACCAAGACTGTGCAGGGAATATCAGCATCTGAACCCAGAGAAGGTGGAGGCTGATAGACTGGAGGTAATATAAGGAATTATATTTGGTGTAAGGTGTCATGCACACTGTATGTTTTTGACATTTTTACAGCCACTGTTTTTGGCGATAGACTTTTTTTTTATTTATTTTTTTCTACAGTCATTAAACTCATCATCTTATCCTATGTGTCCATGCACACATAGGCTGTTATCAGCAGTTCTGGGCAGTGGCATTTTTTGAGCCATAAAAAAAAAAAAAAACGCCAAAACTAGTGGGTTCTGAGAGATGGGGTTTTCAGCTCTAAAAAACAAAAAAAAAAAACGCTCAAACTTTGTTCACCAGCAGTTTTTAACGTTTTTGATCCATTTGGGGGGCAAAAAAAACCTGCTATTGCAAAAAAAGTTGCAAAGCTACTGCCGTTTTATGATATTTTAACCACTTTGCGCCGGTAGGACGTCCAGGGACGGGCCTCGGCTTTCGGTGGTTATATCTGAATGATGCCTGAGGCCACAGACATCATTCAGATATCGGCGATTCCCTGCACTATAAGAACAATCATAGCAGCCGGGCGCGATGTTATGACGTCACGCCCAGCCTCTGCATTCAAAATAACGGCGCCGATTTGGCTAGGAAGCCAGGATTGGGTTTTTTATTTTAGGCTTCCCAGCCTAGAGGTGAGATATGGGGGTCTTATTGACCCCATATTTCACTGTAAATAGGTCTGATTGTGCCATATTTCTATTACAAGGGATGTTTACATTCCTTGTAATAGGAATAAAAGTAATCAATTTTTTTTTTTGTGTGTCAAAAATAAATAAATTAAAACGCCCCTGTCCCCGTGAGCTCGTACGCAGAAGCCAACGCATACGTAAGTTCCGCCCACATATGAAAACGGTGTGCAAACCACACATGTTGGGTATCGCCGCGAACATTAGAGCGAGAGCAATAATTCTAGCACTAGTATTATGTGTAGTACCTCTGCGCTGAACCCTATAGATATAACATAAAGGGAAGATGGGCTACTGCTGCATACACTGGTAAAGGGGAAACTCTGACCCCAATAAAGGCAGAAAAAAGAGGTGATAGTGTTGCGCAGTATAAGGAAAGGGGAGAGGAAGGGGCAAAAGGAAAAAAGAAAGATGGGGAGGGGTGGATGGTCAGGGGTTGATAAAAACAAAAAATGTATATATATATTACACCATAAAAGTAATTAATCGTGTACACATTATGTATTCCCTATAGTAAATGTGAAATATAAAATCAAGCAGCATGTGAATCAAAGTGTCATAAAGATCTATATACCATAACTAGCAAGTTAAAAACAGGCATGCAATGTAAATACAGTGATGACAGCTGGTCTCTCCCTCTCCCTCTCCCCCCATTTATCCCACGAAGGGGAAAGGAGGAGTGTGCCACTGAATTGTCTGCATGATTTGCACAGCACAAAATATGGCTTTATTTGTTGCTTGAACAGCACAACAGCAATAGTTGCACTGATTTCTCTTCCAGCGTTTTTTTTCATCTATGCGACTAATTATTTGAACTTATTGGCACTTATCACTTTATTTATATGAATTGCTCCACGCATTTATTTTCTGAATGAGATTTTGTCATTTTTTTATTCGTGTATGCACTAGTCACTTTGAGTTTTTTTTTTGCACTTTTAGCACTTGCTAGTTATGGTATATAGATCTTTATGACACTTTGATTCACATGCTGCTTGATTTTATATTTCACATTTACTATAGGGAATACATAATGTGTACACGATTAATTACTTTTATGGTGTAATCTTTCTTTTTTTTCCTTTTGCCCCTCCCCCTCTCCTTTCCTTATACAGCGCAACACTATCACCTCCCTTTTTTTTATTTATTTTTATTTTTTTTCTTAATTCTAGCACTAGACCTCCTCTGTAACGCAAAACATGTAACCAGTAAAAAATATTAAAGTGTCGCCTATGGGGATTTTTAAATACCAAAGTTTGGCGCCATTCCACAAGCGCATGCACTTTTGAAGCGTGACATGTTGGGTATCTATTTACTCGGCGTATCTTCATCTATCACATTATGCAAAAAAAATTGGGCTAACTTTACTGTGTGTGTTGTTTTTTTTTTTTCTGAAAAAAAGTGTTCGAAAAATTGCTGCGCAAATACCGTGCGAGATAAAAAGTTGCAACAACTGCCATTGTATTCTCTAGGGTCTTTGCTAAAAAAAAAAAAAACCTATATAATGTTTGGGGTTCTATGTAATTTTTCTAGAAAAAAAATTATGAATTTTACATGTAGGAGAGAAATGTCAGAATTGGCCTGGATGCGAAATGGTTAATGTCCAGTGTGCATGAGGCCTTAAAGTAAGTTTACCAGTATTGTTCATTATTTTTAAAATGATCATATCCATATGGGGGCGGTGATGTCTCAGCTTTTACTACTACTTTAATATAAAAGATTTATATCTCCCTTCCATCCTTCATAGAGCGTCTTGTCTGACTAGTTATAATGCACATATATCCTATTTCTTGGTGTATTATTGCTACTGAACATCTTAGGCCTGGGTCACATCTATGCGTTTTATTTTTATTTATTTATTTATTTATTTATTTTAGCTTTTTGCAGAACACACTACGGTTAACATGGTTTTCTATGGAACACGTTTTACATCTATGCTTTTTTTGCACGACAAGTCACACCCCATTTGCGGCAATGGAACCTTTCAAATCGCTGCGTCTCTGAAAAAGGCTCCTGCACTATTTCTGTGCAATTTCAGTGCAACTTGCATTGGCATCTGTTAAATGAAGTTGCATAGATATCAGTAATTGGCACACAAAATCCCACTGAAAGTCGGCTTTGAAGTCCTGCTGAAGTAGCGTGACTTCAAAGCTGCACTGGTGTGAACCAGGGCTAAATAATGGAATCACTCTGGTGTGTGCGGTGGCACCTAATGCGTGGTGCAATAGTCGTTTTGCATACGTGCACAGCTGATGTTTGTGTATTGTACATCTGTGAGGGGCTTTTACAAAATTTTGTTTGACAGCCGACCCTAGAAGAGATTATTGGCCCTAGAATTATTGTTCTCACACCAGCGTGCATGATGATGTACTGTATAATGTGTAGCCCAATCAATTTGGTTTTATACATGGGCACCCTGACTCGCATGTTTAATTTGTACATATGTGTGGGGGGGGAGGGGCCTCCACCTCTTCATGGCCACAGAGACCAGGAAGAGTGCCAGCCAAACCTAGAAGTGATGTAATGCAAGTCCCTTCCATGTTCATTCTAGCTAGTGAAGATCAGCGAATGCGGGTTCACTAGTCTCCCTTCCTTCTAACCAGCAGCACCTGCCATAGAGGTTTCACAGCCACAAATAGGATGGCACTACCAGGGGTCAGTGGAAGAGATCTGGCGGCTGTACAACCGCCTTGTCAGATTTACACGCGTTCCTGGCTGCTGTATGACCTGCATCTCTGGCAGCATTATTGACTTGCAAACACCAATGCAGATAATTTTGGTTGCTTGTTGTGGGTCAGTGTCTCAAAATAAAATAAGTCTTCAGAAGAAAATCAAAAATTGCAGCATACTAGAGTCTCGGCAGATGTTTGGGAAATTTGTCGGATGTGTATGCACGGGGTAGGACAAATCCAAAGTGGCATCAGCATTTATAAAGCATACATTAATTTTCTTGTATGCCACACCTGCAGCTCCCTCGGCATGGTAAAGCTGTGGGATATATGCACTAGGTCGGTGATGGCGAACCCTGGCACTCCAGATGTTTTGGAACTACGTTTCCCATGATGCTCAACTACACTGCAGAGTGAAAAAAAGCAAAGGAAGAGGCGCCTCTGGGTGTAGAGGTAACATACACTTTAATTAAAAAAACGCATTTAATACAGGCAACTCACATTTTGGATGTGGTCTATGAGCTTTCAGTCACTTTAAAAGCTGAGCATGGATGTGGTCATCTAGTAGTCCGTCAAGCTGAGGCACTGTAGCCGCTAGTGGCCAGGAAGTGGCACAGACGTGGAGAGAGATGACATCATGAGGTGGGTGCGACCAGTTTCGTGAGCGTACAGGCTGAGGTTGTTTGACAGCCGCGCTCCTTCATCAAGCCTAGATGACCACATCCATGCTCAGCTTTTAAAGTGACTGAATGCTCATAGACCACATCCAAAATGTGAGTTGCCTGTATGTATTAAATGTGTTTTTTTTAAATTAAAGTGTATGTTATCTCTACACCCAGAGGCGCCTCTTCCTTTGCTTTTTTTTTCACAGACTTTGGAACATGGTTTCTGTCCTTCTGTCCTTCACTGATGGCAGCTCTGGATATGAAGCTCCTGGTTTTATATGCTTTCCTTTGTTCTACTGGACAGTAGCTTTTATATTTTTATAAGCATACGGATCTTTACATAATATGGACTCTCATTCATTTAATTGGATTTTTGGTTTCAATTGGTGAGAGACTGGTGGACATTGGGAAAATCTTTGACCCTGTTTTTGCGCATTTACTTGTGTATTGTAATACACTGCAGAGTGCAGGAGCATCATGGGAAATGTAGTTCCAAAACATCTGGGGTGCCAAGGTTTGCCATCACTGCACTAGGTGTATAACGTCTATGGGGGTTATTTACGAAAGGCAAATCCACTTTGCACTACAAGTGCAAAGTGCACTTGAAATTGCATTGAGAGTGCAGTTGCTGTAGTTCCAAGGGGGACATGCAAGGGGGGGGGGGGGGGGGGGGCGGCATTTTAGCTGCACATGATTAAAAAAAAAAAAAAATCAGCAGAGCTTCCCCTCATTTCAGATCTACCCCCTCAGATTTACAGCGACTGCACTTTGCACTTGTAGTACAAAGTAGATTTGCCTCTTGTAAATATCCATATATGCAAAATCAAGGGACAGTTGAGAGCTATGAACTACACATATTTGTAAGGTGTGTGCCAGTCGCTGAACAGGGCTGAAATGCTTAGAAATGTTATCTCTTTCAGGCCTCCTATTTTAACCGCGACGATGTAGCCCTTTCTAACTTTTCCAAGTTTTTCCGGGAACGTTCAGAAGAGGAGAAGGAGCATGCGGAGAAGCTAATCAAGTACCAGAACCAGAGAGGAGGCCGGGTGTTCCTCCAGAGTGTAGAGGTATGTGTTCTTCCTGCAGCCAAATCCTGTGAGGGCGAAGGGGGCATGGCTGAGGCGTGTGTGTGTGTGTGTGTGTGTCCATCGCCCGGATCGATAGGGTCCCCCCAGCACACAGCTTTAAAGAGGAACTGCAGTCTGGTCACATAATTTCTAATAAAAACATCTTTGCCATTCTGAAGCTTCCCTCCAACCACTGTGTGTGCATGTGTATAATATAAAAATATATTAGCTAATGACCAGACAATATAATCAAAGGGGTGAACAGCACTGATCAGCAGACATAACTAGGACCCTCAGAGCAAAGTAAAAACTTTTTATTGTTGTAAAAAAAAAAAAAAAAAAAAAAAATGTTCACCAAGGCATACAGCAGTCAATTGATGGTCATGCAGAGACTTAGATAAAAAAAAAAAAAAACTGACAGTCCCTGGAGGCTGGAGCCACGTGGATGACACAGGGGCTTGGGGAAACCCAGCACAAGGCCATTGGACAAAGAACCACAGGAGCACCGCTGGTGAGGGGCCTGTCCAGGACCATAAGGCCAGGGGTCTGATGGGGGGGCAAGCTACAGGCCCAGGAACTGTTGGGGCCAGTATACAGCGACCGTTTGCACTATGTCCAGAAGTGATGTCACAGCCTGGCGCAAGTCAGCCAAAGGAATCCGAAGAGATTCCAATTAGGAACTGCTGATGCCAAGGGAGCAGAGTCGCACATCGCCGACTGGAGACACTACATGTTTTGGGGACACTCCCTTTCTTCAGGTTGAGAGATAACCTGAAGAGGGGGTGTGTCCCCGAAACATGTAAGTGATACCTCCTTTTAGTATATTTATCCCAAATATCCATATCCGCTGAGCAGTTTTGTACTATAGTTATCTGTAACAAATGTATTCTGTGAATTTTAACCACTTGGGATCCGCGCTATTGCCGAATGACGGCATTAGCGCGGACCTAGATTGCCGGGACGACGTCTATTGACGTCGTCCCGGTTACGAGCGGCCTGCGCGCCCGGCGCGCTCTGTGATCGGCGAGTCCGTGAGACTCGCCTGATCACCGATCCGTGTAAGGGGTCGATCCCGACCCCTTATCACGTGATCAGCTGTCAGCCAATGACAGCTGATCATGTGATAAAACGGAGCCGGTAATCGGCTAGTATTCCTCCTCGCGCTGACAGCGCGAGGAGAAAAAAAAAAAGCCGATCGCCGGCGGCCGTGTTCGGGACATCATTCCCGATCACGGCCAGCAATTCAAGCGGACACCTGCCCCCTGCCAGTGCCCACCTGCCACCCGCAGTGCCATCCTAAAATAAAGTAAGTGCCCCCCTGTCAGTGCCACCCAGCAGTGCCCACAGTGCCACCCACAGTGCCACCCAAAATCTGCCTCAAAGGTGCTGCACCCCAGTGCCGCCCATCAGTGCCCAGCAGTGCCACCTATCAGAGCCACCTATCAGTGCCCATCAGTCCCATCTATCTGTGGTACCTATCAGTGCCCATCCGTGCCATCTTATCTTTGCCCATCAGTGCCGCCTTATCTGTGCCCATCGGTGCCGCCTTATCTGTGCCTATTAGTGCCGCCTTAACTATGCCTATCAGGCTGCACTGGTGGGCACTATCGGTGCCCACCAGTGCAGCCTATCAGTGCCCACCAATGCAGCCCACCAATGCAGCCCATCAGTGCCCACCAATGCAGCCTATCAGTGCCGCCTAATCAGCGCACTTCAATGAAGGAGAAAAATGACCCGTTTGCAAAATTTTATAACAAACTATTAAAACATGATTTTTTTTTTTTTTGCATCTTTTTTTGTTTGTTTAGCAAAAAATAAAACTCCGAGCTGTAACTAAATACCACCAAAAGAAAGCTCTATTTGTGGGAAAAAAATGATAAAAATTTCATTTGGGTACAGTGTTGTATGACCGCGTAATTGTCACTCAAAGTGCATCAGCGCTGAAAGCTGAAAATTGGTCTGGGACTGAGGGGGGTTTAAGTGCCCAGTAAGCAAGTGGTTAATCTTATGTTATCATATATTATTTATTTATTTATTTATTTATTTTTATTGTCCATACAACATTGTTGGTAGGAGGGTTATCAATCCCTTATACAGAGGATAGATTTGCAAGGGCAGATTTTGCATAATGGAAAAAACCCTTCTGTTGCATCTGTTCACAAACCTCCTATTTTATTCTTTCCACCCTAAAAGAAACCAGAGCGTGATGACTGGACAAATGGTTTAGAAGCACTGCAAACTGCTCTAAAGCTGGAGAAATCCGTAAACCAGGCTCTGCTGGACCTCCATGCTGTGGCTGCTGACAAGAGTGACCCTCATGTAAGTACCATATTGGAACATTTGTAACCGCAAAATAAAGATGTTTAAAACTGTACATTGACAACATAACTGAAATACATTTTGCTGGTTAAAAAAAAAAACGCACACAAATGGGTTTTGAAAACTGGAGGAATTGGATAAGCTGGTGCTGTTGGTAACAAGTTAATCTGCATCCACTTTTTAAGGGCAAGTTGGAAAACAAAACGTTAAAACATGCCTGTTATGAGGGCATTGATTCATGATCTTCAACATAAATTGAAAGCCCTGGAACATGTATGTAGATTAAGAGTTCTGATTTCAGTATGGCATCCCCAGATGTGTACTTATTCTGACTCAAGTATTATAGCCACATGCATTGCAACAGGTTAAAGCGGGAGTCCACCGGGACTCCGCTTTTTTTTTTTTTTAAAGCCAGCAGCTACAAATGCTGCAGCTGCTGACTTTTAAAATAGCGACACTTACCTGTCCAGCGCGCCCACGATGTCGGCACCCGAAGCCGATCTCTAGATCGTCTGTAAGGTGCTGCCACCGCCATCTTGGGTATGGGAATCAGGAAATGGAGCCTTTCGGCTTCATTTCCCGGTTCCCTACTGCGCATGCGCGAATCGCGCTGCGCAATAAGGACGGTCCCCGCTGCCTCTGGGATCTGTGTGTTTCCCAGCAGGCAGCGGGGCACTTGCGGAAAGGGGCGTAATCTACGCCCCTTTCCGCAGAGCGCTATCCCGGAAGAGGGTGCAGAATACCTGTACTGTACAGGTATCTGCACCCCCCCTCCCCCCTGAAAGGTGCCAATTGTGGCGCCGGAGGGGGGGAGGGTTCCGATGAGCGGAGGTCCACTTTAGGGTGGACCTCCGCTTTAACTGGCATTTTCCAAAGGAGGTCAGCAATGACTGGCTCTATATTTATCTGCTTTCAGGTTTTATTGAGGCTGGATTCACATCTATGCATTTAGTGCATATATATATATATATATAATTTTTTTTTTTTTTGCAGATTTGCACTACAAAAGGTGTTCCATAGGAAACCATGTTAAATGGACTGTAGTGCAAAAAGCACATAAAATGCATAGTTGTGAATCCAGCCTTAAAGTGGACAGTGATTAAAACTTCACATGAACCCATTAGCCACATAGCGGCGACACTTGGGGGGGGGGGGGGGGGGGAGTACCTGCTTATTGCCAAGAAGAAAATGCTGCTGCTGGTCCCTGTTGTAACCCAAACTGAATCGGTTTACAAAATCTGTGGGGAGGGGGGTGGGGTTCCATTACTGACCACCTTCTGTATAGTTGCTTGGCTATCATGATGCCCAACTGGCTCCAATATTTTCAGTCAGTGACTCGAAGATGTTTATCTCTATACTTCTAAATCACTGTTTCAAAGCACTGAATACAGTTGGGAAAATTTCAATTGCTGACCCCTTTTTATCAAATGGCTATCTCCATAGATGAACTTCTCAGGCGCTACTTTAGGCATACAACATATTTAAAAATGTATTTAAAGATACTTTTACTACACAAATGTTTCTCATGGAGGGGGAAAAAAATAAATAAAAAAATCCTAGTTTTTGAGAGCAATCAAAAATGTATAATTGAAGTATAACTAACATGTCATACTTGCCTGTTCTATATAATGGTCCCATACCTGCTCTTCTCAGGTCCCCTACTGACGCTCTAGGCCCATCCCCCTTGCCAAATGTGCCCCCCCCCCCAAGTGGCATGCTTGCTCTCAATGTAGGGCCCACTGTCAGAGGTCATGGGACAATGACCCAAAGCACACATCAAACACCCAGAAATGGTTCAAGACAAAGCGCTGGAGAGTACTGAACTGGCCAGCAATGAGTCCAGATCTAAACCCCATAGAGAACCTGTGGAGAGATCGCAAAACGGCAGTTGGGGGGGAAAAGGGACCCTTCCAATCTGAGAGACCTGGAGCAGTTGGTGAAAGAAGAGTGGTCCAAAATTCCAGGAGAAGTGTAAAACTCATTGATGGTTACTGGAAGCAACTGATTGGAAGGATGTGCTACCAAATATGAAATTGAGGGTGCATATTTTTGCCCATATTATTATTTTTTTTTTGCCTAAACACTTGTAATTGCAACAATTTTCTGGGTGAAGTGGTGCATTATCTGACAAATGCATTGGGGGCAATATTTATAAAAATAAATATTTGAGAGAGCGAGAGACTGAGTTTATTTATTTTTTCCATTTCTAGATGACGGACTTCCTGGAGTCTCCTTATTTGTCGGAGAGCGTAGAGACTATGAAAAAACTTGGAGATTACATCACCAGCTTGAAGAAGCTTTGGTCTAGCCACCCTGGCATGGCCGAGTACCTATTCAACGAACACACGCTTGGCTAAAGCTTCTACTGCAGTTACAAGGCTTTTGCACCAATAGCTCTGTGAAGGCTGCAGAAAGATATCATTTATACTACTTGAAAATACTTGACTTCTACCAGCATTCATTTATACAATAAATTTGGGACCAATTTAGTTTTGAATGCTTTGTACTCCTAATTTATTCTTATGCAACACATTTGTAGACTTATACATGACCTTCAAAATGTAATCCTTATGATGCATCCCCCTGCAATTTGAGAGTAAATCTCTTCTATTGGGGGGGGGGGGGGGGGGGGGAGATGGCTATTAATCTCTAAGTACATGTGCATTTAAGAAAAAAAAAACTGGCCATCACTTCTTTTCTTTTCAGCCAGTAAACTGAATGGGGGATAAAAAGAACCGATTCCTCCGTTCACACAGATTAGGTGGATGGAGCAATTATCTTTTCCTTTTTATTGCTAAACCATACGTAGCACAAATGTTTCCATAGTAAAATGTTCATATTAATGGACCAGTTACTAGTGCCTGAAAGCCCCAGGATTGTTTGTACATATCTGACCACCCTGATGTGTGGCAATAATTACGTGAACTAGGTAATTTCAACTTGACAATTAGAAAAAGCATTTATTTCTTTTAAGGCGTTAACCTGTTTGCAATAGTAGGCTTAACAGAGAGTCTATACTTAGCTGCCCACATCTGCACCTACAGTCACTGAAAATTCTTAATCTTTTCACGATAAAATTTGCTCCTGGCTAGGCACATCTTCTCTCCCACGCCACGCCATTGGCTATTTATTCCCAGGTAGTGCAGCACAAGGGGGGGAGGAATGTCTGGGGGCAGTCGGGCCGCCGCCTCTCCCTCTAGCACTGATAGATTCATGCAATGCATGAATCTATCTATATATGACCGCTGCAGCCACCCCCTATTTGGGAGCCTGAATTACAGCGATTTGAGGGGCTGTGGGTTTTTTTTTTTTTAAAGCACCTGATTAGAGCCATAAGCATCAAAGTGACCTGCAAGCGCCATGCTGGACGCTCGCAGGTCACTCAGCTGTGTTAGGCAAGCGAATTTGCGATAACCGACCCCGACAACCAATGGCCAGGGTTGTCGGGAAGAGGCCCTTGTCCTCATCAACATGGGGACAAGGCACCCCCCATGTTTAGGGCACGCGGCCTGGTACGGCCCAGGAGGGGGGGGGCGCTCGCTCGTCCCCCCCTTTCCTGGCCGGCCATGTAGCGTGCTCGGACAAGGGTCTGATGTGGACCTGGGGGGACCCCCACGCCGTTTTTTTTTTTGGCGTTGGGGTTCCCCTTTAAGTCCATACCAGGTGACGGGGCCAGCAACGCTTCCTTCGCTGGCCCCGGTTACCTGGAGACGCGCTCAAAATGAGCGGACTTTTCTCCGGGCGGGAAAAGTCTGTTCATTTTAAAAGTACGGCGGACTGGCACACACACGGCCGGATTGTCCGCCGAAATGTGAGTCCGAAGGAAAGATTGGAGTGCAAAACTACTTTCTAAGTCCGCCGTAATTTTGGGTAAAAAAAGTCCGCCGGAGGCTACACACAGGGGGATTGTCCGCCGGACTTTTCCACCGGATTGTTTGACCATGTGTACGCGGCATAAGTGATCCTGACTGTTCAGCAGAGGGAAACCGCATTATCGGAAACCAGGAAAGGCTGTTTTGCAGTATACCAGTGCTGGACTTGTAGGTGACGTCTCTGGAAGTGCGCCTGAAGCCAGCGTGAACTGCACATGGGCCGGAAGTGACGTCTATTAGGTGGGATGCGTTTCAGAACATCCAATAGGGTCCTTTATGCCGATGGAGATGTGTCTCTGCTGGAACACAGATATAGGGTAAATGTGCGTGACAAGGGGCGGAACGCCAGTAAAGTGGAAATGAATGTTAAACACTAGGCTAATACCAAGAGCTGGCTGTGGAGACTAAAAGATATTTTAAAAAGCATATAAAAACCAGCAGGGAACCACAATAAGGAAGGGGAGCGGTAATAAATTGGAAAAAAACAACAACATATAATAGACTAAAATTCTGCACATTTAACATAAATTACACATAAGAGCCGTGGGACTACAAGTCCAAGTATCAGTAGGGAACCCTCATGTCAGTAATATTAAATGAAGCTTGTTATGCATATAGGGTATGGAACACTGAAATCTGTGTTTATGTTTAGCTCCTCATTGATCCCGCCAGGTGATAAAACATCAAGGGAATAAAACCAGTACGTCTCCCTATGGCACAGTTTCTTGAACTGTTCTGCCAAAGGGAGATCGCTGGGCATGGCCTCAATGACCCACATCTTTAAACCTGTAAAGACAAGAGAAAGAGGCGCCTCTGGGTGTAGACTGTAAAATTCCTATTTAATTCACATGTGGTTAAAAACACTCACATTATATAATAAATTATCAGGCAATGTATAGATTCTATAAACGGAGGGAGAAGAACCTCAATATGTGGTCATCTGCATCCCTTACGCTGGGGAGTCCTGTCGGCGTGTGTCCGCTCCTGGGGGCTATGTTGATATGCAGAGGAGGCCGATGTAAACAGCGCTCGTTCGTCCGAGGCGTGGATTGCACGAGGAACTCCGGGCGACGGGAGATGACGTCACAGGGGATGCGACGCATTTCCTGAGCTGGCAATACCGTGACTGACAGGACGGCTGCGCTCCTTTGTCAAGCTGGCTTTTCTGAATGGATGAGAGGGACCGTAAGGTGCAGGTGGCTCTCAGGCCTCTAAGATACTTCAATATTAGAGCTGAGGAAGTTAATCCTCACAGCATTGGAAGTTCAGCTCATGTGAAGAGGACCTGGCATAACATTTTACACACTAAGATGCAATGGTTGTTGATTTACTAAAACTGAAGAGTGCAAAATCTGGTGTTAGCTTGTTCAATTAAGTTTTGACAAAAAACCTGGAAGCTGATTGGTTTGTATGTAGAGTTGCACCAGATTTTGCACACCTTTAACCAGTTCCCGACCGGCGCACGCCAATGTACGTTGGCAGAATGGCAAGGGCAGGCATATTGGCGTACAGGTACGTCCAATCTTTAATGCCACCCTGCCATCGTGAGCGCGCCGCCGGGGTCGGGACCCCCGTGAGTCCGGTCACCGGTCTCGCGGACTCGATCGCCGCAGGCATACCGGCGATCGTCTCGCGGGGCGGCTGAACAGAGAAATGCCATTGTAAACAGCATTTCCCCATTCTGCCTAGCAACTAGTGACGCTGATCTCTGCTCCATGTGATTGGAGCAGAGATCAGTGTTCACTAAATGAAAGCCCAGTCCCCCACAGTTAGTAACACACCCCTAGGAACACTTAACCCCTACACTGCCACCCACTGGTTAACCCCCTTCACTGCCAGTGTCATTTACACAGGAATCACTGCATTTATATAGCAGCGATTGCTGTATAAATGACAATGGTCCCAAAAATGTGTCAAAAATGTCCGATGTGTCCGCCATAATGTCGTAGTCACAATAAAGATCGCTGATCGCCGACATTACTAGTAAAAAAATAATTATTAATAAAAATGCCATAAAACTATCCCCTATTTTGTAAACGCTATAACTTTTGCGCAAACCAATCAATAATCGCTTATTGCGATTTTTTTTTACCAAAAATACATAGAAGAATACGTATCAGCCTAAACTGGGGGGAAAAAATGTTTTTTTATATATTTTTGGGGGATATTTATTATAACAAAAAGTAAACTTTTTTTTCAAAATTGTCGCTCTATTTTTGTTTATAGCGCAAAAAATAAAAACCGCAGAGGTGATCAAATACCACCAAAAGAAAGCTCTATTTGTGGGAAAAAAAGGACATCAATTTTGTTTGGGAGCCATGTCGCATGACCGCGCAATTGTCAGTTAAAGCGACGCAGTGCCGAATCGCAAAAAGTGGTCTGGTCTTTGACCAGCAAAATGGTCCGGTGGTTAATAAATAAACCCCAATGTTTCTGAACCGCCCATTGTCTTTTTTTTTTTTTTTTTTGAGCGATGGCTGCTCCCAGCAGGATCCCTGTATATTAATAACCTAAATCTTCTTAATTTAAATCCCGGTAAAAAAAATAAACTTCAACTTTAAATTAGATAGTTGTTCTTTACCTGTCAGGTGAACACAAAAGGCAGGACAAAATAGAGACTAACTTGATGATTTTGGCCGTGGCCTGGTTTTCGGTGGTGAAGGCCACAGTTTGTCCAGTCCAGATACGAGCTTGGACCTGAGCGGCTCCCCCCATTTGAACAAATGGGGGAGACTGAATAAACCTGGGGATTAAGGAGTATCACACACGGCGTACTTAGTTCGTCATACAATCCGACCGACAGTCCGTCGTACTTTCGACTGAACGGACTTGACCACACACGGATGCACAAACAGTCCGTCGAAAGCTTGCGCGATGACGTGTACAGCACGTACGACGGGACTAGAAATAGGAAGTCCAATCCTTTCTGGGCATGCGCCATTCTTAGTCCGTCGAACTAGCATACTGATGAGCGGATTGTCCGCTGAAACCAAAGTACGACGGACAGAATTTCGAAAATCCGAAATTCTTAGTACGCCGGACTGCATGCTGAAAAAGTCAGCTGAAGCCCACACACGAGCGGACTGTCCGCTGAAATGTGTTTCGACGGACTAAGTACGCCATATGCCGCGTACACACGGGCGGACTGTATGGCGTACTTAGTCCGTGCTGTACACGTCATCGCGCAAGCTTTCGACGGACTGTTTGTGCATCCGTGTGTGGTCAAGTCCATTCAGTCGAAAGTATGACGGACTGTCCGTCGGATTGTATGACGGACTAAGTACGCCATACAGTCCGCTCGTGTGTACGCGGCAATACAGTCCGCCCGTGTGTACGCGGCATAAGGGACTCCTTCCACATAGACAACCCACTACTGCGGCAGTGTGTATGCTAAGGATTTGGTCGGGGTTCTGTGTCTGAGAGAGGAAGATTAGGGGGCGTCAAACAAAAGATCGTCCCTGGGGAATGATTCTTATTGTAAAGTTGAGCATCCCTAAAGCCCCATACACACTATCAGATTTTTGTCTTCAGATTTACCAAAACCATGTAGTGCAAAGGCCTGCCTGATTGCATACAAATTGAAACTCCTAAGGTTTGACCTCATATTATATGGTTTTGGTAAATCTGAAGGAAAAACTCAGCAGAAAATCTGATAGTGTGTATTTGGCTTAAGAGGGATTGAGGCTGTTTCTTAGTACTCCCCTGAGCATGGATAAACTCTTGAAGGGCTGACCAGATGCGGGTCAGTTTGTCGAGGGGGAGGCTGGCCTGCATAGAGTGGGTGTCCAGGTTGAGTCTTTAATGCCGTGCCAGCAGCAGAGGGATGGTTGGATGGGTAGAAGTTTAAAAGTTTCCGATATATCGGTTTTAGAGAGTCAGGCACCTGTGCCTACTTTGAAAATGGTCTGAATCGCCATGTCTACTGAAGCACATTTTGGGGAGAGTTCCTCTGGAAGAATTTAGGGAATTCAAAGCGAGATGTGGGAAGAATGAGGTGCGGACAGGTCGTACACCCAGCGAATGTTATTCAAAAATGACAAGCCTAATAGGGCTAACTTTCCAGATGTTAAAAGGAGGATTGAGCAAAGGTGTTGATGATGAAGCCTCGGTCAAGTACAGCCTGTAATAGCTGATCTACGGCCTGTTCGTCGGTGGCCGCTGGGCGGAGGTTCCTGTATTTGTGAGTAGTGTGGGGCAGCGTGATGAGGCCGTTATGGAATCCTGCTGTAAAATCTTTGGACAAGGAAGGTGGTTAGTGAAGAAGTGGGGTGAGAGGCGAGGTAAAGCCCCAGCCATGGAACGTCTCTCGGTCTAGTCAATAAAATTTATTTTCTGCCAGGTTGCAGGCCAAAATGAGGAGGGAAGCAAGGTTGAGGTCCTTGCTATCCAAAATTCCTTTCCTGGGAAAATAGTGGAACTCTTCCCTGTCGTACCTGCAAGGGGGGTGTCAGAACCCAGAGTGCGGTCAGGGATGGCCATGGCTGGGTGCCACTCTGGCTTGGATGTTAGCGACTGTGGTGGACAGCGATGACACCCTGGTGTGAGGCTGAAAGATGGTCGAAGGCATGGACTGTGGAGATGCCTGGTGGGTGCTGGGCCCGTCTGTCGCTGGCAAAGGGAAGAGGAGACTGAAGAGACACTATTTGATGGCCGGACACTATACGGCAGAACACCGGCCGATTCCTGGTGGGGGGAGGGGGAGGTGGTCGGCCACCGCCGGCTCCCCTTCCCCCCTCACATGTGCAGAGTACCAGCCGATTCCTGGTGGGGGGAGGGGGAGGTGGTCGGCCGTCGCCGGCTCCCCCTCTCCCCCCACACGTGTTACAGCCTGGCCGTGCCTGCCGTCCACAGTCTCCCCTCAGCTCTCCTGCGGGCAGCCCACCCGGTATTCCCGCCGGGGGTGATCGGCCGTCCTTCACCCACACTCTCCCCGGGGGTCGGTGTGTGGCTGCTAGGGAGCAGAGGGGTGTGCATGTCCGCTCTGTGCTGTCCCGGGCAGGACAGGCAGAGACCAAAGCATGATGACAAAGCAGCAGGGAGCTGCTGGAAAGAGACGGAGAGCTGTCAGGGGCTTCGTGCACAAGCCCTGGGACCTGTGTTAGATGGTCTGGGGCACCAAGGCTTTTAGACTGATGCCAGGAGAGTCCCCTTGTAGTATTTTGGCTACATCTGCTGCCCCATACCAGCTTGTGCTTTGGAAGCATAGAAGGACAACTTATGTTTTTCCACTTTTTATTGCCCCTATTAAAGTTGTTGGTCCCCCTCCTGAGCTCCACGTGGTGGGCCGCCCCCCCTCTTGAGCTCCATGTGGTGGGTCTCCCCACCCCCCCTCCTGAGCTCCATGTGGTGGGTCTCCCCACGCCCCCCCCTCCTGAGCTCCACGTACTGGGTCTCCCCCCCCCTGAGCTCCACGTGGTGGGTCTCCCCACCCCCCCTCCTGAGCTCCACGTGGTGGGTCTCCCCACCCCCCCTCCTGAGCTCCACGTGGTGGGTCTCCCCCCCTCCTGAGCTCCATGTGGTGGGTCTCCCCACCCCCCCTCCTGAGCTCCACGTGGTGAAACTCCCCCCCCCTCCTGAGCTCCACGTGGTGGGTCCCCCCCCCTGAGCTCCACGTGGTGGGTCCCCCCCCCTGAGCTCCACGTGGTGGGCCTCCTGAGCTCCACGTGGTGGGCTCCCCCCCGCCTGTGCTCCACATGGTGGGCTCCTCCCCCCCACCCGCATGTTCTCCACATGGTGGGTTCCTCCCCCCCACCCGCCTGAGCTCCACGTGGCGGGTCTCCCCACCCGCCTGAGCTCCACGTGGCGGGTCTCCCCACCCGCCTGAGCTCCATGTGACATTTCTGTCACAGCGCTCAGTGTAGCATTTCTGTCGCAGCGTTTCTGTTTCAGCGTTTCTGTCTCAGCGTTTTGTCTCAGCGTTCTATCCAGCTTTTCCGTCACGGCGTTCTGTGCGGCATTTCCGTCACGCCGTTCTGTGCGGCTTTTCCGTCACGGCGTTCTGTGCGGCATTTCCATCACGGCGTTTTGTGCGGCTTTTCCATCACGGCCTTCTGTGCGGCTTTTCCGTCATGGCGTTCTGCGCTGCATTTCCGTCACAGCTTTCTGCGCTGCATTTCCATCACAGCGTTCTGCGCTGCATCTCCTGTCAGCGGTCTGTCCAGCATTATTGTCATAGCGGCTGTCCAGCATTACTGTCATAGCGGTCTGTCCAGTTTTTCAGTCATAGCGTTCTGTCCATCATGTCTGGCATAGCGTTTCTGCCCCTGGATGCCTGTCATAGCGTTCTGCCCCGGCATGTCTGTCGTAGCTTTCTGCCCCAGGACTTCTGTCATAGCGTTCTGCCCCTGGACTGCTGTCATAGCGTTCTGCCCCTGGACTTCTGTCTGCCCCTGGACCACTGTCATAGCGTTTCTGCCCCTGGACTGCTGTCATAGCGTTCTGCCCCTGGACTGCTGTGGCTTTCTGAACCAGGATTTCTGTCATGGCGTTTCTGTACCAAGATTTCTGTCATGGCGTTCTGTACCAGGACTTCTGTTATGGCGTTCTGCTTTCTGTCATGGCATTCTGAACCAGGATTTCTGTCCTTGCATTTCTGTCTCAGCATTCAGTCGTGTTTTTGGGCTTTGCATTTCTGGGCAGGATTCTGCTGTTGCGTCGCTGTCTCAGTTTTTCTGTTATAGCATTTCTGGCCCCCGGATTTCTGGCATTTCATTTATGCCTCAGCGTTTCAGTCTTGGTTGTTGCTGTCATTGCGTTTTGCCTCTGGTTCTGTCACTACGTTTTGGCATCAGCATTGAGTTTCAGCGTTTTCTGTCAAGGTGTTTTTTCATCATGGCATGTTGTGTTTCTGTCTCAGCGTTTTCTGTCTCAGCGTTTTCTGTCTGCCTGTCATGGTATTTCAGACTTGGTGTTCAGTCTCAGAGTTTCTCAGAGGGGCGTTGTTCACTCATGGCATACTCTGGTAGTCGTTCGTCTTTGTTGATTGTCATGTCCCATCATGTCTGTCATGTTTCGTACCTGGGTCAGGTAGCTAGGGCTCACACGTCAGGATCTGTCACGTCTACAGATCCATACGGGCTGAGGTTTCGTTATTAATTGATTGTTGTCCACAATCTTCTCGCCCGTATACCATACGTCATACATTGCATGTTCATTTACCACATCTATACGATTACCCTCCATTGCCTGTGGGTGCACCAGCCCCGAGTTTTCAGTTAATTACCTGTCTCTGCACTGCAGGTTACTCGGGCTCACTTACCACCTACAGGTGGGTGGGGGGTTCCGTCCGTCAGGTTCTTTTACGCGCAGTGGTCTTGACTTTTCTGCTCATATTTAATTCCTAGTTAGACAGGGGGTATTGTTGTTCTCATGTCTGGTTGTCTGTCATTTCTCTAGTTTGTGTTTCAGGTTGGGCCGTCTTGGCATCCATACCGATATCATCCATGCTTGCTATCACTTCCTTCAGCCCGGCCGTTGTTGAGGGCTAGTTGATTGGTGCTGATGTCTTTTCACCACTGGGCTCACCCTTGGGTCAGAAGCAGTAAAAAAAAAAAAAAAATTCCTTCAGTTGATGTCCTGTTGTGTTGAGGCCCTGGTTACTGCCCAGGGATGTATAGTCTCTCTCAGGGTATTTGTTAAGCCACGTCCCCGTGACGGTCCTTGGGGGGTAGGTTGGGCAGATGTCATAATGGTTTTGGATTCCACTCTTGGCTCTGATCTTGTTTAAACGTATTGCCTGGAGTTCCACTTAGGGACATTCAGTCCAGTCGTCTTTTCCGATCCCCAGCTTGTTCCAAGTAGGGGGGGCTTGGGTATGTCTGTATCATGCCATGGGGACTATTTCCCCGGGAGGGATGTCTGGCCCTCCTTGGTTCAGGATTCTGTCCCAGCTTTTGGGTTCAGGCTGTAGCATGACCCGATCGTATCCGGTGGGACCTGGGTCCTGCGTCCGGTATGGTTTCTCCAGGTTGACAGTATTATTGCCATGGTGCATGGGCCTTATCCGCTTACTCCATCACATCCATCAGGTTTCCAGCTTTTCACACTCCTACTAGTGGTCTTTTTGTCACTCACCCTCTTGGGGGGGGGGGGGGGATGTCTCTGGGCTATTTCACTGGTGGTCTTTGGGGTATTTCGCCTTCTTTTGCAGGGGTTTCCTCGGGCCAGGCCTTGTTCCTTTCCCCTCTCGTATCCTCTCATTTCACAAGCAGTTCATTCTCAGGTCTGGGTGTCTCGGGCATCCGGCTCAATTCAATCTTTCAGGGGATGTTCAGTTGGGTTCAGGGTAGTGTCACAGGTTCGTTGGGGGGTTCCTTCTCATCGCCAGATCAGGAATCGGTGTGTTCTTTGCCACTGCGAACACTTTCCGGTTACTTGCTGGATACGTACTGCTGCCGTCCGGGAGCACACCTTTATCCGTGATGGTTCATTACCTTCCCTTCTTCACCTAAATTTTGTGTCTTTTGCCCTCTTCTCAGGCATACTGACCAACTAGGCCAAGGCACACCTCAGGCCTTGTTTCTTAGGAGTATCGCATTTCCCGCTTGAAGACTCTGACTGCAAGTTGTAAGGCTGGCCGCAGGTAGGAGGAGCCTGAGAGGGCTATTTAAACCTCCTCCTCTGTCAGGGCCAGTGTCGTTAGGTTTTCTGGGTTCCCACCCACCCGTTCCCCAGTTTCATACATTCTCATAGTATTTTGTTCTTATTCTTACATTCAGGGTATGCCCTCTTCTCAGGCATACTGACCAGCTAGGCCAAGGCACACCTCAGGCCTTGTTTCTTTGGAGTATCGCATTTCCCGCTTGAAGACTCTGACTACAAGTGACTAGCATGGTCTATGGTTCCTCCCCACGCAGAGTCCAATTTTCTCTGCTTTCTTGTTTTCTACCTCCCTTATGAAGTTGCAACTCATCTTCCAGTGGCACACATTCACGGCTATTCAGCATCTACCAGTGGTACATGTTCATGGCCACTCGTTCGCATGTCTGTCTTCCTCTTTTAGGTCAGTTGGGTGCCAGCAAACTGGTGTTCCAATGCAAATTCCAGACTTTCCTTGGCCCTCCCCTCCACCTCTAGTGCTGTCCAGGCCATGCCGGTGGCCTCCCCAGGTTTACAAGGTGGGACGGCCTGTCCTGTCACTGGGGGGTGGGCAGATCTGCAAAGGACAAGTTCTCAAGCGTTCAAGCTGCTACCTATTGAGCCTCTCTCTAGCAGTGGCATGGCATCAAATGAAAGGCTTATTCAACTTCACCACGAAACTGACTTTCGGTTCTAAAAGCAGTCTGTGGCTGTTCAACACTCCCACTCAGTCCCTTACATGGATCCTGTCTTATCAAGAGCAGTGCCAGAAAGTCATCCACTACCTTGATGACTTCCTGCTGATTGAACAACCCGGTGAGCCCATGTTAGTATTTGGCAAGCTCAATGTGCCCATAGCAGAGCAAAAAGTGGAAGGACCGGCACAGTCCATCACCTTCCTAGGCATCACTCTTGACACTCACTCCATGCAAGCTAGCCTACCCCCAAACAAGTTGGTCCAGATTAGGTCGGTCATTCACGCCTTCACCCTTTCGCAAGGGTGTACCAAGACACAGCTACAGTCCCTGTAATGCCCCGTACACACGAGCGGACTTTTCGACATCCAAACTCCGACGGACTGAGTCCGGCGGACTATCCGATCGTGTGTGGGCTGCAACGGACTTTAGCGAAGCTAAAGTCTGACGGACTTTAGAAATGAAGCATGCTTTAAATTTTCCCGACGGAACTCCGCCGGACCCGGTCCCCTTTGAAAAATCCGCTCGTGTGTGTGCTACTCCGACGGACTAAAACCGACGCTAGGGCAGCTATTGGCTACTGTCTAGGAACTTCCTACGTCGAATCCAGTCGTACGTCATCACGTTCGACTCCGTCGGAGTTTGGTGTGATGGTGTGTGGTCAAGTCCGTTCGGTCGAAAAGTCCGCCAGAACTCCGTCGGAACTCCGGCGGAACTCCGGCGGAACTCCTTTGGAGGTCTGTCAGACTTAATCCCTCTCGTGTGTACGGGGCATTAGGGATGCTCAATTTTGCCAATGAGGATTGTTCCTCATGGGAGATCCTTCATTTCACGCCTCCTGGTTTCCTCTTTCAGGCATAGGTCCCAGATCAAGTCATCAGGCTGAACCAAGCAGCAATAGCTGGTCTGGCAATGTGGAACAAGTTCCTTGCAAACTGGAACAGCATATCCATGATTATTCCTTTGGCATCGGCTTCGTCACATCACATAGTCTTGGACACTGCAGCCTTCACAGGCTTTACTGCAATTTTTGCCCCTCATTGGTTCACAGGACCGTGACCACAAGAGATCCTCCTGATCCCTGGGTTTAGTCAGTCGTTCTCCCTTTTCAAACTGTTCAGGTGTGGCCCCAGACCTGAGCTGCTGCCATGATAGGCAGCAGCTCAGGTCTGGGGCCACACCTGGAGAAGACAGACAGTGGTCTTTTCCACAGACTACCTAGCCACGACCGACCAAAATTATCAACAAAGGTAGGTCCAAGTCCCCAGCCATCTTGTCCTTCCTACGCAGGCTGGTGCAGTTGTCTCTTCAGAATAAATTCAATGTGTACATCCCTGTCGCAATGTCGCAGCAAATGTACCATCCCGCCTTAACTTCACATTGTTTCTGTAGAAACCCGGAGTCAACCTGACCACTTTTCCTATCTTGCTCGCAGCTGACAATGGGCTAAATGTACACCTTCACAACGTGACCCATCTCATTAACCAGTCCTTGTCACGCAACACACTGAAGGCCTATCACACCGCCAGGAACGC
Source organism: Lithobates pipiens (assembly GCF_037356315.1). Lineage (NCBI taxonomy): Eukaryota > Metazoa > Chordata > Amphibia > Anura > Ranidae > Lithobates > Lithobates pipiens. The sequence goes on along the minus strand of NW_027507788.1, from coordinate 135,938,790 downwards.
CTACTGCAGGTTTCTAGCCTCGTACCCCAGGTCTGCGACAGGAAACATCAAGCACATCCTAGCCCTCGTGTCGTTTTGTCACACACAACTGGCTTTGTCCCACAACACCATCAGGCTGTACTTGGCTGGCATCCATCATTTTCTGGCCTTACTTGACCACGGAAAGCCTACCTTGTCCACAGCACACGCAGTCAACGCCATACTAGATGGCATCCAGAAGCATCAGCCAGTACACAATAGCAAATGCTTACCCATTTCAAGTGCTGCGTTCAGGGATATGTCAGCCATTCTTTCATGTTCCTTATTCAGGTTACTACCCAGCCTGGTCATCCAAGCGGCTATCTACCTAGCCTTCTACAGTGTCCTACGGCCGAGAGAGTTCACCTATAGTGGCCCCAGTTACCAGGTTGTCACATTGCTTGCTTTCAAGACCACTTCATTCTACACCTGGCAGTGTCTAAACCCAACAGTCTGGCATGGGGATGATGTCAAGCTCTTTCAGACCCACAATGTCTCGTGTCCAGTCCTCGACCGGTTATTGACACATCTGCCCAGCCAGTCTGACTCCAGACCATTGTTACTTTTCCCTAACAGCCCTTCGAGTACTATCCAGTTCATCAGACATGCAAATCGCTGTAGCTGTACAGTGGCCGTTTTAAGAAGTATAGTGGGCAGGTATGCACTGCTGAAGAGCTGATGCGCGTGTCCAGCAGCCGCAATGTCCATTGGGCACACGCAATCGCTCCTGCTAGAAAGAGGATCTGTGTGTGTAAACACTGAAATCCAAGTTCTCACAGGGGAGAGGAGACAGATCATGTGTTCCTAGTATATAGTGATAGAAAAGGGGATTTGGGACTTTAAATGAGGTTCAAGACATGGTGGGGGTATGTTTAAAAAAAATCACATGTTTATTAACATGGAAAGTGTATAAATGTAAATATATGGGCATAAATGTACATATATAGCATGGTCATAAGAGACACATAATCATATCAACTTGGAAACTCATGACAATATGGCAATACATATCTCTAACATGGTACATCAAGGATACAAATGATATCAACTTAAAAGCACCGCCATTCCCCGTTGGTCTAGGAAGGAGGGGCAGTGTGAGCGAGAGAGAGCCAGCCGGCTCGTTACTGTATATACACGCTTGTATATGGCTGAAATTGTGAGTTTGCAATCTTTGTTTTATATTGTTTACATAAAAGTTTTATATGGAGTTACGCTATGGGAGCCTTTCTGTTTTATCTCATTACATAATCATATCAACTTGGAAACTCATGACAATATGGCAATACATATCTCTAACATGGTACATCAAGGATACAAATGATATCAACTTAAAAGCACATGACAAATAACGAAAATTCGTGAGCAATTCCCAGGAAACCATATACATGTATACACAAATTCTAGAAGCAGCACAATGCATAGAAATGGCATAGCGTGGGTGGATAAAAGCACGGTAACTTAAGGGACAAACGATTTGGTTGGTTGCTGGTGATGGTGTCTGTCGGCATCCTAGATTTCCGATGCGTTTCGTGTTAGTACACTCATCAGGGGCGGATGCTCCCAAATATCCAAGGAGATTGGAATATATTAGATGTAACACTAAGCATGACAAGCAAGAGTAAATCAGCCCGTTCTAAGTACTTACAGTGGTGTGAAAAAGTGTTTGCCCCCCCTTCCTCATTTCCTGTTCCTTTGCATGTTTGTCACACTTAAGTGTTTCGGAACATCAAACCAATTTAAACAATAGTCAAGGACAACACAAGTAAACACAAAATGCAATTTGTAAATAAAGGTGTTTATTATTAAAGGTGAAAAAAAATCCAAACCATCATGGCCCTGTGTGAAAAAGTGATTGCCCCCCTTGTTAAAACATACTATAACTGTGGTTGTCCACACCTGAGTTCAATTTCTCTAGCCACACCCAGGCATGATTATTGCCACACCTGTTCACAATCAAGGCATCACTTAAATAGGAGCTGCTTGACACAGTAAGGTCCACCAGAAGATCCTTAAAAGCTATACATCATGCCGAGACCCAAAGAAATTCAGGACCAATTGAGAAAGAAAGTAATTGAGATCTATCAGTCTGGAAAGGGTTATAAAGCCATTTCCAAAGCTTTGGGAATCCAGCGAACCACAGTGAGAGCCATTATCCACAAATGGCAAAGACATGGAACAGTGGTGAACCTTCCCAGGAGTGGCCGGCCGCCCAAAATTACCCCAAGAGCGCAGCGACGACTCATCCAAGAGGTCACAAAAGACCCCACAACAACGTCCAAGGAACTGCAGGCCTCACTTGCCTCAGTTAAGGTCAGCGTTCATGCCTCCACCATCAGGAAAAGACTGGGCAAAAATGGCCTGCATGGCAGAGTTCCAAGGAGAAAACCACTGCTGAGCAAAAAGAACATCAAAGCTCGTCTCAATTTCTCCACAACACATCTTGATAATCCCCAAGACTTTTGGGACAACATTCTGTGGACCGATGAGACAAAAGTGGAACTCTTTGGAAGGTGTGTGTCCAAGTATATCTGGCGTAGAAGGAACACTGCATTTCATAAAAAGAACATTATACCAACAGTAAAATATGGTGGTGGTAGTGTGATGGTCTGGGGCTGTTTTGCTGCTTCAGGACCTGGAAGACTTGCCGTGATAAAAGGAACTATGAATTCTGCTGTCTACCAAGAGATCCTGAAGGAGAATGTCCGACCATCTGTTCGTGTCCTCAAGCTGAAACGAACTTGGGTTCTGCAGCAGGACAATGAGCCCCGGGCCCAGACGGTCTCTCATTAGTGTATTTCAAAACATTTCCAGACATACTGAAGCCCCATTTTCTGTCGGCCTTCCGATCCTTTGCGTCCACCTCGCAAGCCCCCTCTCAATTGTTTGAAGCTCATATCACGGTAATACCGAAAGAAGACAAAGACCCCTCCCTAGTAATGAATTACCGCCCCATATCGCTCATTAACGTAGATGTTAAGATCTATGCCAAAATTCTAGCAAACCGTCTATTGCCCCTCCTCCCATCCCTGATATCCCTAGATCAGGTTGGATTTATTCCAGGAAGAGAAGGTAGAGACAACACTACTAAAGCATTGAATATTCATCATTGGTTAACCTCCACCAGTAAACAGGGTTTTTTCTTGTCATTGGATGCCGAGAAGGCGTTTGACAGGGTGGCCTGGGATTACATTGACTCGGTCCTCTTGGCTGTTGGACTACCAGATATCTTTCTATCTTATATAAGAGCACTGTATTCTCAGCCGACGGCCAGGGTCCGGGTCAACGGCCATCTGTCAAACGCCTTCCGGCTCCACAATGGTACCAGACAGGGGTGCCCACTCTCACCCTTACTCTTTGTCCTTACTCTAGAACCCCTTCTTAATAAAATCAGACTTAATCCGGACATTAATGGCATAACTATTAACAGCCACACATATAAAGTAGCAGCATTCGCTGATGATCTCCTCCTCTTCCTAACCAACCCACATATCTCTATTCCTAACCTTCTAAGTGACTTAGAGCTATTCCAGACCATGTCGAACCTTAAAATAAATTGTTCAAAGTCTAATGCTCTGAACATCACCCTCCCTGCAGCGACGGTATCGCAATGTCAAACCAACTTCCCCTTCAATTGGGCCAAGTATTCAATCACCTATTTAGGGATTAAAATACCAGTAATCCTCTCGAACCTCTTTAAAGAAAACTTTATCCCGGCATTGCAGGAAACCAAAGCAGATTTTAAGAAATGGAGATCTCTTAACATAGCTTGGTTTGGCAGGGCAGCTCTTCTTAAAATGACGATTCTACCTCGTTTTCTCTACTTATTGCAAACCATCCCGATACACATTCCGGCTTCCTTTTTCCAATCCTTCAGACAAGCTTGTTCGTCTTTCATCTGGCAGCACAAACGGCCGAGAATTCAATACACACGGCTTACCCTACCAAAATCTAAAGGCGGAATTGCACTTCCCGACTTACGGCGATATTATTGGGCAACACATCTAGCTAGAATTGTGGACTGGAATATCCACCAAAAAGTGAAAGACTGGGTCACGCTGGAGCACTCTTTTACTTCCCTACCCCTAAGATCTATGCCTTGGCTACATCCACGCCATGTGCATATTCAAGTCAGACAACATCCCCTAATAGGACCCACATTACATATTCTTCATCATACGTTAAAGACGATATACCCGCACCCTTGGCGCAGTCCTCTCACACCATTACGAGGCAACCCAGACTTCCCCCCTGGTCTTAGTGACAAATTCCTATTTGATATCTGGCCTCACAAAGATCTATATGCCAAACAATTTTTTACCCATAGGGGTAGTTTCAGACCCCTTGCAGACCTAAATACTATGACAACGCCAAACCACATCTCTCATTGGACATATAGGCAACTCCATCATTTCCTGGTCGGACAAAACATTTCCCATCACTACTCGAGAAATCTGAATCCTTTAGAGGACTTATGCTCGCAACATTTACCTCAAAGACACCTTATCTCTATACTCTATTTATTTCTCTTCAAGGACGACTCAGCGTTCTCCAGTAAGACTTTCTCCTCTTGGGAGAGGGACTTGGGTATCAAATTCTCTGAATCGGAATGGGAAACTATCTGTACTTACATACACAAAGGCTCCCTTAATGTAGCCATCCAAGAGTGCGGATACAAAATTCTCTCCAAATGGTACAGAACCCCATCATTGCTACACAAGTTTTCTAATACTGTCCCAGACATTTGCTGGCACTGTGGCATGGAGGAGGGAACCATGCTTCACATATGGTGGTCGTGTCCTTCCCTCCAAATTTTTTGGAGGTCGGTTCACGACACCATTGCTGCAGTAACTGCTTGTCACAATGACTTTCCCCCTGCCACTTATCTACTCCACCATACCAAGATCCCCAAAAGACGCTACCTTAAATCCCTTAACATGATCATGATCAATGCAGCTAAACAGTGTATACCGTGTCACTGGCGCTCATCGTCCGTCCCGACTTTGGCGGAATGGTTCCGCAGACTGAACAATATTGAAACCTTTGAGGAACTGATCAGTATCTCCAATGAAACTGTATCTAAATTTGCGGCAATCTGGCACGATTGGCAACGCTTCAAACTTACTGACGCTTATTCTCCTCATCCTGACTAATTGTATCCCATACAAAACCATATATCTCTCTGTCAGTATATTCCTTCCACCTCAGCAGGGTCATTCCCTTCCACCCCCTTTTTCATACCTGTGAACCTCCCTACATTGACTCATTATCCATTACTTCTCTAGGTAAATTCCGATAACTCCTTTTACCGGACAAACACATCCTACTAGTAAACCAACACCGATTAGAAAAGCAGTCCTAATGTACTTTATTGTATTCTTAAGAATTGGTTCCACGATCTGTAATATTGCCTAGTTCACTGTTTTATTCTGTACGCTCCTACATGTAATCTTCTACATTGCTATGAGAACTTTGATATGATACCTTCATTGGAAAATGTTCTATGTATGTTTATATTACATCAATAAAATTTTGTGGAAAAAAAAAAAAAAAAGATCCTAAACACACCAGCAAGTCCACCACCGAATGGCTGAAGAAAAACAAAATGAAGACTTTTGAGTGGCCTAGCCAAAGTCCTGACCTGAATCCTATTGAGATGTTGTGGTATGACCTTAAAAAGGCCGTTCATGCTCGAAAACCCTCTAATGTAACTGAATTAGGACAATTCTGCAAAGATGAGTGGGCCAAAATTCCTCCAGGACACTGTAAAAGCCTCATTGCACGTTATCGCAAACGCTTGGTTGCAGTTGTTGCTGCTAAGGGTGGCCCAACCAGTTATTAGGTTTAGGGGGCAATCACTTTTTCACACAGGGCCATGATGGTTTGGATTTTTTTCACCTTTAATAATAAACACCTTCATTTACAAATTGCATTTTGTGTTTACTTGTGTTGTCCTTGACTATTGTTTAAATTGGTTTGATGTCCCGAAACACTTAAGTGTGACAAACATGCAAAGGAACAGGAAATGAGGAAGGGGGCAAACACTTTTTCACACCACTGTACATATGAAAAGTAGATGATGGGGATATGTTACATGTGGAACCAGAGCCAAACCAAAGGGTGTCCGTCCCGGAAGCTGGGTTATAAAGTGGTGCTGCGTGTAGCTGAGGCGTAGTGCACAGAGCTTCCCAAAGAGAAGATGGGCACTCTACAACCTGCGCCATAATAAAGGGATGATAAGTACTGCCATGGAATTTAAATTAAATAGATGAAATCTATATTAAATATTACTGTGACACTAGAAAAATTCAGTGGCACAATGGCTGGCACTGAAATTACCTTGATGGTGTGCATGGAGAGGTAGAGGGTGGCATGTGCAGTGTGGCACATTCTACACTGTGAAAATCTTGGTTGTGTGAGATTGTTATATACACACCGCCCAGTATATAGGAACACCGATCAGTCTCCTCTCCCAGGCAGTCCCACCCCCCCCCACAGTTAGAACACACTGAGGGAACACATTTAACCCCTTGATCGCCCCCTAGTGTTAGCCCCCTCCCTGCCAGTGACATTTATTCAGTAATCAGTGGCTATTTTTAGCTCTGATCGCTATATAGGGGGCAGTGGTCCCAAAAAGTGTCAAAAGTGTCCGATCTGTCAGCCACAATCCCAATAAAAATCACAGATTGTGGCAGACTAGTAAAAAAAAATTAATAATAATAATAAAAATGCCATAAATCTATCCCCTATTTTGTAGATTTTTTTTTAACCAAAAATACTGTATGTAGAAGATTACATATCGACCTAAACTGAGGAAAAAAAATTATAATTTTTTTTCTAAATTGGGGATATTTATTATAGCAAAAAGTAAAAAATATTGTGTTTTTTTTCCAAATTTACGCTTTTTTTTGTTTATAGCGCACATAAAAAAACAGCAAAGGTGATCAATTACCACCAAAAGAAAGAAGCTTTATTTGTGGGGAAAAAAAGAATGTCAATTTTGTTTGGGTACAGCATCGCATGACTACACAATTGTCAGTTAAAGCGACACAGTGCCGTATCGCAAAAAATGGCCTGGTCTGGAAGGGGATAAATCCTTCTGGGGCTGAAGTGGTTAAACGATATGAACTCTGGTGACTTTCAGTTGGGCCTCCACATTGTGGTAGAGGCGCTAAGGATAAGCCCAAATACTCCTAATTAATGGAAAAATAGGTTTGTGTCCAGTACCTCACACCTACTTTTTGTGTTTGCTCTGCACCCAATGAGGGCAGGTTCAGGTGTGGTAGTTGAATGATTAAAATATACACCAGTAATTGGCTGTTATGGTAACACACAGTTCTTTTTTTTATTCTCAGTAGTGCTACTGCCTCACCTTTATTTGTCTTTACACAAACAGCAATTAAAGTTGAAACTTTGACCAAACCCAATGAACTCGTTTACTGTAACTCCACCTGATCTCACAGGTATTTTGTTAAGGTTGCAATGTTTTATGCAGCTTGGTACTCTATATATGTTACTACGGGCAGATCTATGTGAGGAACCAGTCAGACATCTGTGTATGTAGTGGTGGTGCCTACTCAGGTTAGTGGCAAGCAATAAGCAGCTCCATGGACCAGTCTGAATTCTGCACTGCCAATTCCACCCTTATCAGTCCTGGTTTTTAATGAATTTGTCACATTTAAAAAGAAGTAAACGTATCCTGAGACTCCCTAGACCCACAATTTTTCTGCCCTAAACATGCAGCACAGCGGTCTGGAATGACCCCACTTGATAAAGTACTATGACGCTGTTCAGGTGGCTCAATTGACCAAATTGCATGCAACAGAAAACCCCTTATGGGTGAGTCTGGAAGCTACTGAGCGTGATCCCATAGCAATCCCCAATCTTCTCTCGCTTGCCCTAAAAGAATGACACTTTTTTTTACAAATTACTATTACTTTACATTCTCTCACCCTTTAATACCAACTCAAACATTCAATGGATCTCCTCTCGCCTCACCTACCTATGTTATCTCTCCTGCTGAATCCCTCATTCTACCCGGCCTACCTCCTTCCGCAGCTGGGCTGCCCTCCAACTGACTAGACTGCACCACCTAGCAAGCTCGGATACAATTTTTCCATTCCCTATGCTATGTCAATGCTTTTGTTTGCCTCCTAATGAACGTTTTAGATACCTTCAAATCAGGGGTGGACTGACAACTCATGGGTCCCCCGGGCAATAGGAGATTATGGGGCCCCCAGGCAATCCGACATTATGGGGCCACACATTATACACAAACACACAGTATACATTCACACAGTATACACATACATGTACACACAGTATACACAGACATGTTTCTATTGGCTGAGAAGGTACTGGAGAGGTGGGGCAGCTATAATCTCAGGATTTTAAGACCAAAAGGATGTCGGTAAAGGACATTTCAGAGACAGATGTAAAAAAAACACAGATTTTTACATACTTTCCCTGGTTTTACTGAGGCTGGCAACCCTGATGGGGCCCCCTAGTGGCACGGGGCCCTCGGCAGTGCCCGAGTGGCCCAATGGTCAGTCCGCCCCTGCTTCAAATTAACATTTCTTTTCTGCTAGCATATTTCCCCACTTGTCCATGAATCAGCATGTGTCTGGAAAACCTTTACTTTTAGTCTGCTCAAAGTTAAAAACAGAGTTACACATGCCACGATCCATGAAAAATTGACACTACCCTTCATGACCATGTCCTCAAATATGCTAAACTTGGGCAGCCATGGATAGATTTGTTTCTTTCCCATAACTTCGATACTATGCTCCTTGACCCATAGTCGCTAACTCCTGCAATTTGGCTCCACAAGTGACCCTCCCACCATGACCAAGGCCTCCTGGGAACCCCCCTTCACTCTTCTCCCCCACCTTTGTCTACCTACCTACTTCTCTACACTTTTCTATTTATTTAAAGTGATTGTAAATCCTCGCCTTGTAAAACAACCAATTCAGTTTAAAATAGAAATGAAAGGTAAAATATTTTTGTATACACATAAAAAAAAAATCTAAATACATTTTTTCCCTTTTTTTAGAAGTGATCATATTCCCTCTGTTCTCAGCTGCATAAGACCTCTTTCACACCGGGGCATTTTGCAGGCGCTTTAGCATTAAAAATAGCACCTGCAATCCACCCTCAAACAGCTGCTCCATTGTCTCCAGAGGGCATTCACACTGGAGCGGTGCGCTGGCAGGGCATCAGGAAAAGTCCTTCCAGCAGCTTCTTTGGACCGGTGAATGAACGGTGTGTTTACGGTTCCTCCACATCAATAGGGCAGCAAGGCTATACCACTGGCAAAACGCCACTATTGCGGTGCATTGTGGGCGGTTTTAACCCTTTCTTGGCCACTAGCGGTGGTTGAAAGAGCCCCGCTAGCGGACAAAATGTGCCGCAAATTCGACGGTAAAACGGCACTAAAAATAGTGGCGTTTTACCGTCTATGCTATTGGCGGCACAATGTGAAAGGGGTCTAAGAGCTGGGGTGGGGGGGAAGAAGGAGAAGCAACAGCACACTGAGCTTTTCAGTGACAGGTTGTGTGTGTGGGGGGGGGGGGGGGGCTGTCGGGACAAGTCTAATCATTCGAGGAGAGCAGGCTGAGTTCCCAGCACAGCTAAAGAATTGTCCACAGGGTGTTGACAGTGTGTATTGTGGTGCCTAAAAAGTCCATCTCAAGTTCACTTTCTCAACTTACTTCATGCTTAGTGTAGTCAGTTTCTAATAGGAAAGTAGAGGGACTGGCAGGAACACCAGGGATTTCATACAAAGGAAGCAATACTCAGAGAACAGGATACTTTTTCATACAAGTACACAGTACAATAGGCACATATCAGAAATATGAAATGTTGGGGTACTAAACGCTTTAATGCTACACAAAGGATGTAATGCTGCTAGACATTCACCAAACTTAAACCTGAAATATAGTGCCTGAACCCCACTAAAGTCTATGGGAGTTGAATCTTGTAAAAAAATAAATAAAATTCTAGCTTCTTTTAATGCCAATTTTCAAGCTTTTGGGAAAAAAAGGCCATGGGTCATTGGGCGCTGACATCGGGAACATGTACAAATGGAAAATATAAAAAAATAAATAAATGGTGCATAGCAGGTCTCTTGGTAAGCTATAAAGGGCAACACTAAAAATCCTATGCACTAGCTCCCTGTTCAATCTGTGTCAGTGCTCAGGTGGGGCTGCTTTCCTGAACCGCCCCAGAGCTCCATCCGCAGCACTCAGCCGAAGGGTCCACAAGCTTAGGGGTGCACCTGGACTCAGGTGACCTGACAACTTCTATTTAGAGCGCTGAGAGTCCTAGGCTTTGTACTTATAGACGACAAACATATAATGGGACCTATTGACTCCTTACAGATACTAATAGACACTGTGCAGAAGGAGACGTGGGAGATTTATTAATTATCAAACTGCCTGGAAAAGTTCTTGCTCATGGCACCATGGGAGTTAGAAAGAGAGCACCTCTGTCTGAATGGTTTTCTGCCAGCGGAAGACCATGCCAATGGAAATCCAAGCTTTTGACTGGAAGTGAGGCCATCTGGGAGCAGTGCAGATCTGCCCACATCACAGCACCTGCATTGCTGCTGCAGGGAGACTGGAACATCCACTCACCCTCTGCTTCCCAACACTGATCACTGGAGGTCTTCATAAAGAGAGCAAGGGGGCCCTCCTTCTATAGCGAGAGGTCACTGCAGTATGCCAAGGACCATTGAAAAGGCTATTTACCTATTGCTGAAATTGCTAGCAGGGACTGAGCCACTGAGAGCAGGACACTAAATGTACCAAATCCATAGTGCACGCTATACTGCACTTTAAACCTAGACTGCCCCTATATTAACCCTATATTGTATTATATCGAAACTCTACTGCACCTAAACCAGATCTACCTTGCACCTGTGTTGAAACCATAATGCACCTATACTGTACCTACACTGCATGCAGGTTAACTGAGATTGTCGTTTTGTGCACCAATGCTCTTAAAGGGCCCCGGCGATAGCTGGTAAAAGAACATCTCAAAGAACTGCCCCTCTCAGAATATTTTTTCTGCAAGCCCCCTTTTTCCCCTGCACCCCCCTCCTCTACAATCCTCCTTTTCTTTTGCATAGTGCATGCCCAGTGTGTCTAGAACTAGCACTACATAAGGAAACTGATTAACCTGTACTGTAATTGCATTCTTGTTGTGTAATGGAAAAGTACTTAAAAAGTTATCAATACAAGCTAGTCAGGTTTCTCACAAAAATTGCTTGCACTGTGGAAAATTGCTCGCACTATGGAAAATGATGATGTGAGAAATTCATGAATTCAGAATTGTAAAATGTTTAAGGATGACATTCTCAACTACCATACAAGATGTTTAAAGGTGTCACAACTTCTGATCAAAGAACTGCTGTGCTATGCAAGTAAATGTTGTGCTACAAGTGCCTTCATATACTCCTTACAACCATTGTTATAGCGAGGCTGAAAGAGTAATTACTGCTAATTGGTGCAGTTAGGGAGCATGGATGTACAGTGCCTTGAAAAAGTATTCATACCCCTTGACATTTTGCACATTTTGTCATGTTACAACTAAAAACATAAATGTATTTTTTGGGGATTTTATATGATTGACCAACTGCCTTTCACTACAATTACAACTGCAGGTCTTTTTGGGTATGTCTCTACCAGTTTTGCACATCTAGAGCAAGGGGCGGATCCAAGGGAGGGCAACGGGGCTATTGCCCCTCCTGAGAATTTAGTGATGGGCCGGCGGGTGAGCAGGCAGGCCAGTCATCAGATGAGTGAGCAAGTCGGCGGGTGAGTTAATGGGCAGGCCAGTCGACAGGTGAGCTGACGGGCTGGCTAGTCAATGAGCCAGTGGGCGGGGGAGCAAAGAGATGACATCATCTCTCACCCTGTATCAAGTGACAATCCACAATGTGTGGCAGGTGACGTGGCAAGAGACAATCCACAACTTGGGGCAAGTGACACTCCACAACGTGTGGCAAGTGACAATCCGAAATATGTGACAAGTGACGTGGCAAGTGACAATCAGCAATGTGTGGCAAGTGATGTGGCAAGTGACAATCCACAACTTGTGGCAAGTGACAATCCGCAAGGTGTGGCAGGTGACATGGTAAGTGACAATCCGCAATGTGTGGCAGGTGACGTGGCAAGTAACAATCGGCAACGAGTGGCAGGTGACGTGGCAAGTGAGAATCAGAAACGTGTGGCAAGTGACAATCAGCAAAGTGTGGCAGGTGACGTGGCAAGTGACAATCCACAATGTGTGGCAGGTGACGTGGCAAGTGGCAATCCGCATCAGGTGTCAGGTGACGTGGCAAGTAACAATCCACAGTGTGTAGCAGGTGACGCAACAATCAGCGACGTAATGTGTGGTAGGTGACTTGGCAAGTGACAATCAGCAACGTGTGGCAAGTGGCAATCTGCAACGTGTGGCAGGTGACGTAACAAGTGATAATCCGCAATATGTGGCAGGTGACAATCAGCAACATGTGGCAAGTGACAATCTGCAGCGTGTGGCAGGTGACAATCAGCAACATGTGGCAGGTGACGTGGCAAGTGACAATCAGCAATGTGTGGCAAGTGACAATCCACATCTTGTGGCAGGTGACGTGGCAAGTGAAAATCCACAACTTGTGGCAGGTGATGTGACAAGTGACAATCTGCATCTGGTGGCAGGCGACATGGTAAGTGACAATCCGCATCTGGTCGCAGGCAGGTGATAATCTGCAACTTGTGGCAGAGATGTGGCAAGTGACAATCCGTATCTGAAGGCAGGTGACATGGCAAGTGACACACTCAGGGCTCCCACTGATTCTGTATTATGATGAGTTGGACTATTTCATTTATATAACAATTTATGTAACAATGTAAGAATATAAATCATTTGCAGCTTTTCTTTTAAGATTTCCCTGTATTTGGCTCCATCCATCTTCCCATCAACTCTGACCAGCTTCCCTGTCCCTGCTACAGAAAAGCAGGTATACATACTTTGTGGCACACCCAATAGTTTCAAATATTGGGTTACCTTTTTAAGCAATTTTTCACCAGCAGATAAGGTTGTCACCTTGGGCACATCCTCTTCTGTAGCTATCAATTGGTCTTTAAGGCCAACCATTATACAACCCACCACCCCCTGGGCACTGTGAGCCTGGTATTAAAATTAGAATAGCTGAACTATATTAGGGAACATTTCACTGTCTAACTTAAAATGGCAGCTTCTTTGCTCCTCCTGAATTTGAATGCATTTACAGCCCATATGAGCAATAGTGCAAAGGAATCCAATGCAACCAATCAGATCTTACTATTCATCAGAAAGATGACTGTTAAAGAAACACTGTTACCTGGTCCATGCAGAGCAAAGTGACAGTGTCTCTGCAAATAGACCCCCTGACTTCCTTGTACTCAACATGCCTGTGTTCTCCTGCGACTCATTTGGCCATCGCAATGGGCACTGAAATTACTGGAATTACTTTCGCAAAACATCCTCAAAATTTGAACCTTTCTCAGAACACAATTAAAGGGGTTGTAAAGTCAGAATGTTTTTTATCTTAATGCATTCTATGCATTAGGATTAAAAGCCTTCTGTGTGCAGTGGCTCCCTGAATACTTACCTGAGGTCCCTCTCGGTCCAGCAATGTCCACGAGTGTTTCAGCCATCCAAGATTCTCCCCCCTAATTGCCTGAGACACAGCAGTGGCGTCATTGGCTTCCACTGCTGTCAACCAAAGTCAGCTAGCCATTCAGGAGAGAGAGGGGATGGCGCCAGGTCGGGGCTCTGTGTCTGAATGGACACAGGGAGCTGTGACTCGGCTCCGGTGCCCCCCATAGCAAGCTGCTTGCTGTTGGGGCACTCAACGGGGGGAGGGGCCATGAGCACAGAAGAGGGATTCGAAAAGAAGAGGATCTGGTCTGCTCTGTGCAAATCCACTGCAACAGAGCAGGTAAGTATAACATGTTTGTTATTTTTATAGGGAAAAAAAACAAGATTTTTGCAATCACTTTAAAGACTATAGGGTGAATCTTGGCTCATTTGGTAATTTTGTGGGGTTAATAATCAAACTGTTGTCAACCAAAATGCATGGGAAGTCAGGCACTGCCATTGGGTACATAAACCAATCAAAAAATAAAAATACCTTTCATCAGGAAGAGGGTCTTTTGATGCAATATGTGGATGATGTTGAAAAAACAAACACTTTTTTTGCAGAATGCCTGACAGTTGTGTGTTGTGTTACAGAACAGCCAAATTTTCACGGCAGCGTACTCTCGTAATGCAAATTTGGCTGGGAAATTAATTTACTTACCAATCTGATTAAAAAAAGTTTTTTTTTCACATGCTTTTTTATTAAAGTGTTACTAAACCCAGACCCAGTTGTACAAATCCCCCCTGCCAGTCCACTCCCCCCCCCCCAAGTACAGTTATATATATATATATATATATATATATATATAGAGGACTAGAAGTATATAGCTATACTATCCAACTGAATGAAAGTGTACACACGATTGGAATTTGCGTTGGAAAAAGCTCTGATGGTTTTCCCGTCGGAATTCCGAAGGAATTCGGCTCAAGGTGTCTTGCCTACACACGGTCACATCAAATTCCGATCATTTATACCGAGGTGACGTACAACAAGGACTAGAACAAGGAAGTTCAATAGCCAGTAGCCAATAGCTTCTGTCTCGTTGTTGAATCTGAGCATGCGTGATTTTTGGCATGTCGGAATTGCATACACACGATTGTAATTACGGATAGAAAGTTTTTCCGTTGAGAAAATTGAGAACATGTTATCAATTTTTGGCTGGCGGAAATTCGGACAGCTAAATTCTGTTCTGATGGAGCATACACACGGTCGCATTTTCCGATGAAAAACTCTCATCTGTTTTTTCTGACCGGAATTCCGATCAAGTGTACGCGGCATCAGTCTCTATTGTTTGTAGAACAAGGTATTTCTAATGCCGCGTACACACGTAGCCGACTATCCGAAGGACTTAGTCTGGCGGACTTCCCGCCAGACTGTCCGTCGGACTTTCCGAACGAGCTACTTGCCCACACACGGCACTTTTTCAGCGGACTAATATGGCGTACTAAGTCCGCCGTACTATCCGCCCTACTTTTGAAATGAACGGACTCGCCCACACACGGGGAGGAAAGTCCGCTCATTTCGTCTCCAGGTAGGCGGGGCCCGCAAAGGAGACGTCGCTGGCCCCGCCACCTGGTATGGACTTAAAGGGGAACCCCAACGCAGAAAGAAATCGGCGTGGGGGTTCCCCCCAGGTCCACATCAGACCCTTGTCCGAGCACGCTACCCGGCCGGCCAGGAAAGGGGGAGACGAGCGAGCGCCCCCCCTCCAAGCCGTACCAGGCCGCGTGCCCTCAACATGGGGGGTGCCTTGGGGAAGGGGGGGCCGCGCGGCCCCCCCACCCCAAAGCACCTTGTCTCCATGTTGATGAGGACAAGGGCCTCTTTCCGACAACCCTGGCCGTTGGTTGTCGGGGTCTGCGGGCAGGGGGCTTATCGGAATCCGGGGAGCCCCCTTTAATAAGCGGGCCCCCGGATACCGGCCCCCCCACCCTATGTGAATGAGTATGGGGTACAATGTACCCCTACCCATTCACCTGTAAAATAAAGTACAAAAAAAACACAACACACAAGATAAAATAGTTTATTGCACAGCTCCGGGGGTCTTCCGTCTTCGGGGGTCTTCTTGCCGGACTCCTCTGCTATCTTCTTCTAGCTCTTTTGCTAGCGGAGGAGCCCGGCTTTCTTCCTCGCCGCGGCCTCTTCTTCCGACTTCGGGGGTCTTGTCCCCCTCTTCGGTTCTTCTGCCGGGTCACCGCGCCTTCTTCTAGCTCTTTTACAGGCGGTGGCCCGGTCTTCTGTCGCCGCCGCCGCCGCCTTCTGTTCTTCTGTTCTTCTCTTCAGATGTTGCCTCGTCGCTCGCTTCGCTCACAATGACGGGGACCGGGCGTGCGGCGACTTATATAGGGACATCATCGGATGATGTCCCCGCCCATTATGGTATCACAGTCCCAGAGGATGCTGGGACTGTGACATAATAATAGGCGGGGACATCATCCGGTGATGTCCCTATATAAGTCGCCGCACGTCGCGCCGGAGCCATTGTGAGCGGAGGGAGCAACGAGTCAAGATCTGAAGAGAAGAAGAGAACAGAAGAACAGAAGGTGGTGGCAGCGACGACAGCGGCGACAGAAGTCCGGGCCACCGCCTGTAAAAAAGCTATAAGAAGGTGCGGTGGCCCGGCAGAAGAACCGAAGAGGGGGACAAGACCCCCGAAGTCGGAAGAAGAGGCCGCGGCGAGGAAGAAAGCCGGGCTCCTCCG
Source organism: Lithobates pipiens (assembly GCF_037356315.1). Taxonomy (NCBI): domain Eukaryota; kingdom Metazoa; phylum Chordata; class Amphibia; order Anura; family Ranidae; genus Lithobates; species Lithobates pipiens. Next base: position 135,922,408 of record NW_027507788.1, on the reverse strand, counting down.
CTAGCAAAAGAGCAGAAGAAGAAGATAGCGGAGGAGTCCGGCGAGAAGACCCCCGAAGACGGAAGACCCCCGGAGCTGTGCAATAAACTATTTTTACCCTGTGTTGTGTATTTTTTTTTTTTACTTTTTTCACAGGTGAATGGGTAGGGGTACATTGTACCCCATACTCATTCACATAGGGTGGGGGGCCGGTATCCGGGGCCCCCTTATTAAAGGGGGCTCCCGGATTCCGATAAGCCCCTCGCCCGCAGACCCCGACAACCAACGGCCAGGGTTGTCGGGAAGAGGCCCTTGTCCTCATCAACATGGGGACAAGGTGCTTTGGGGTGGGGGGCTCGCTCGCCCCCCCTTTCCTGGCCGGCCGGGTAGCGTGCTCGGACAAGGGTCTGATGTGGACCTGGGGGGAACCCCCACGCCGTTTTCTTTCGGCGTTGGGGTTCCCCTTTAAGTCCATACCAGGTGGCGGGGCCAGCGACGTCTCCTTCGCGGGTCCCACCTACCTGGAGACCCGCTCGAAATGAGCAGACTTTTCTCCGGGCGGGAAAAGTCCATTCATTTCAAAAGTACGGTGGACTGGCATACACACGGCCGGATTGTCGGCCGAAATGCAAGTCCGGAGGGAAGATTGGAGTGCAAAACTACTTTCTAAGTCCCCCGTACTTTCGGGTCAAAAAAGTATGCCGGAGGCTACACACGGGGAGGATTGTCCGGCGGACTTGAGTTTGCCGGACTTTTCCACCCGATTGTTTGATCGTGTGTACGCGGCATAAGCAAACCCTTATTTGAGCTTTGCTCTGCAGGCACTTGTATGCTTCAATTCATTTATTGCTGAGCTAATATAATCCTTGCAAGATTACTGAGTTTAAAGGATTTGTATTGGGTTTAGCAGTTAAAGTACAGAAACACTAAACACAATTTAGTACAAACTTGTACAAACCAATGTTTTCACCCCCCTTCCCTTTCCACCAAACTTTACTACCAGACATGTAATTTGTTCCAAGAAGTCCAACCAATGTATCATGTTTTTACATGTGATAACACATACCATCTTATTTTTTGCTGCCAGTATAGTAATAGTAATTATAGCTATAATATTCTTGTATATACAAATGGTATATTTTAATATTCAACTGAAAGTGTACTTAGTGTAATAGACCTAAATTATTATATTATCATATCAATTCACAATTTCCCTACTCTAGTACCTGATTGATTACATGTTAGTATAAATGTAATGTCGAGCATGGCTGCATCATGTTGTTGGAATATGGTGCAAAAACTTTTGTTGTTGTTTGTCTCCCCTTTGCCGGTGCCAAATTTAGACCTTGGGGGGCACACAGCACTTCAAGTTGGGGGCCCCCTCTACATAGAAATTGAATTATATGAAAAATAAAAAAAGTGAACTGAAATAAATAATAAAACCCCACACGTGTCCTGAATTTGACCAATCTCATAATTTTGGGTAAAACGTGCTAACATAGTTTTACCCTATTGAAGATCTGGGAGTTTCAGATTCACCCCTTGACTCAAACAGGGCCAATTAGGGGAGTGAGATTCTCTCCCTTCACTCCAATGTGGTGGGGTTCAATTCAGCAACACAGTCATGTTAAAACAAACTTGAATCGTAAAATAATATGAGAAGCTGAAATGTAAAGCCATGACCTGCGTAGCCCAAATGTCCCCTTTTTCCAACCCAATACCACCTCAAGCCTTCTTATCAACCTTAATAATAATGAGACCACACTTTCTTTTTGGAGTAAACTGGCCACAACAGCCTTTATTAACACAACCAAAAATGTACTCACTCCAAAGATATGTATATAAATATATAAATATGTATATACAACCATAAACAACATTTTAAACTAAATTCCAGTCTGGTGATCTCTGACGGTGACCTACTTTAAACCAAAAACACCAACCTCACTGCGGTACCTTTAACATACCAGGCCTCCAGCTGTGACCGCTCAGAGACAACCAATTCCTGCAGTGAAAAACATCGCAGTATTCCATCCACCGTTCAGGAATACACCGGAGGGGCCCATATTACCGATGAGACCCCCACCCCTTTTAGATCACCTATGTTTACCGCTACCGTCAAAGACCACCAGAAAGATACCGCTGCAGCCCCCAAAAGGGCCGTTTTCCACTGTTGTGACCACCAGCCATCTGCCCCCTGCAAGAAAAACAGAACAAAACACCAGCCAGATACAAAACACCCCACACTAAAAACAAGCCCACAGTAGGGAGGGAGGGTGCCTCCTCCGATGAGTTCCCCTCGTGCACTGGCGCCCACTCTAGCTCCGTCCCCCTTTTATACCGCTCCTCCCCTTCCTAGTTCCTCCTTACTTACCACTCCCTCTTCAGTACTCCTGGTTCCTAAGGCACCAGGTCATGCCCGCCCCTCCATTACCCCTCCCCTTGGGGCGGATCATTACGGGGCTCCCTGGAGCCCTCATCCCTTTCTTTGCCTCTGAAGTCAGGCTTAACTGCTCCGTATCCTAACACCCACACACACACTTAGTTATTTTTTGAAAAAATAAAACGAATTTTATAAATCATTAAAAAAATTTTTATAGAGAAAGTCAGGGGCTCTTTCTGGCAGGGGCCCCCCTCTAGTAGAGGGACCCAGGGCAATTGCCCTTTTTGCCCCCTTATAAATCCGGCACTGCCTGTTGCAGAGATTTCTCCTTACTTCTTGTGTCACGGTAAGTTATAGGTAATTTTTCAGTAATAACAATAAAGACAGTAATAAAATTAGTAGACAGGTTTTAACGCTGCTCATGTTTCTGATGTGGAGGCTTATCACAATGCAGTGGTGGGCATCATTTCTATTGCTTTGCAGAAGCATCTGCATTGGACCGTGGGATGTCAGAGGGTTGGGTGTCCTTGGTGTTAAATTGGAGTTAAACAAAGGATCAAGTAAAAAATACATTTTGCTGACAACTAAAGAACTTGCTCTTAAAAAAGAGTCAAATAGCTAATTCCATCTAGGGTGAAGTTTAAACACTTTAGATAAAGAAAATTGTCATAGTAGTCATCAGTTTCATTTATATCCTCATCCAAATGTAATTGTTATGAAATCCTCAATCAGCTGCATGTGAGATAGGTCAGATGTCCTTACAGGACTTTTTTTCCCCCAGTATCGTAAGCCATTGCTGTCCAGTGCAAAGAGATTAGGAAATCATAAACGCAAATAAAATATCAGAAAAATATAAAACCATAATACATAATGGTCAGAGGAACATTGCTTTGCTGACACAAACAGCGATAAATATCTGGAAGATGTTTTAATTCTTACCCAATCTAACTACATTTTGAAATAAAAAGTCAGTAGGCTGACATTCCCCTTTAACACCCCAATTGAAATATATACTGACCTCAGATACAGGTTTATGGTGAGCTGGAATCTTCCAGGCACAGCTTGTCCCTGAGATCATAATAAAAGCAGTGGATTCAGTACCAAAGGGGCTACAATTGATTTTTGTCTTGATCAACTTCATTTTGACAGATGCCCATGCACAATAGAGGTTGACTGAGTGCCTGCAGGTAACTCATCTTCGGCAAGAATGAATGACTCTCATTTCACATCTATAGACACCAATTTTACAAGTCTGATTATACGCAGATATTTTATATTGTGGTAGAAGATCAAATAGCAAATGTTCTGGCGTGGTTTGTAAAGTATGCAAAATCTTGAGGCACCTCAGTCCAAAATGTAAAAAACGCCCGGGACAATGCACTACCTTCATATAAATAACTTAAAGCGGGAGTCCACCGGGACTCCGCGTTTTTTTTTTTTTTTTTAAAAGCCAGCAGCTACAAATACTGCAGCTGCTGACTTTTAAATAGTGACACTTACCTGTCCAGCGCGCCCGCGATGTCGGCACCCGAAGCCGATCGCTCGCTCGGCTGCCGGGTCCCGCCGCCATCTTGGGTATGGGAATCAGGAAATGGAGCCTTTCGGCTTCATTTCCCGGTTCCCTACTGCGCATGCGCGAGCCGCGCGGCGCAATCCGGACGGTCCCCGCTGCCTCTGGGAGCTGTGTGTTTCCCAGCAGGCAGCGGGGCACTTGCTGAAGGGGGCGGGCGCTTGCGGAACGGGGGCGTAACGTACGCCCCGTTCCGCAGAGAGCTAGCCCGGAAGTGGGTGCAGTTACCTGGATTATCCAGGTAACTGCACCCCCCTCCCCCCTGAAAGGTGCCGATTGTGGCGCCGGAGGGGGGGGGGGGATTCCGATGAGCGGAGGTCCATTTTAGGGTGGACCTCCGCTTTAATATCAGAAACCCTCCTATCACATCAGAGTCTCTCAATCACCTTACAGTCCTCCTATCACAATGTCTCCAAGTCACTGGCCCCTCTCCCCATCACAGAGCCCCCGAATCACACAGTATGCCAAACACAGAGACACTGGTTGGTAGGGTGCTGGCGGCCATCCAACCAGCTTACACCATGGCCACTCATGATGCCAATCCAGGGCAAACTGGATTCCATACTCACAGCCCCCTAGGGGAGCCCAGACTGGTTGAGAAACACAGACATATATGACTACATGAATCTCCAAGCTGATAAAACTCCTGCATATTGAAAAATTACATTATAAACTTTCTGTTCTGGTGGCACGTGAAACTACAGGACTTATTTGTCACTGGGATGCGTACATTGTAGTATGTGTGTTATTACTGTTGCAGAACAATATAATATACATGCTACATCATAATTCCTGTTACTACAGAATGAAGTTGTAAAATTAACTATTAAAAGTATTGTAAAATTGGAGGGGGGGGGGGGGCATTTTCTTTTGTGCCCACCTCCATAAGGCTTGTGATTGCCCCTATAATCTTTAGTGCACTGCCTCTTCAAATCCTGTCAGGACTTACCTGGCTTGTGCCTTCAACAGGAAAATATGAATTCCTCATGTCAATCTGGAGGCATTTACGGTTCATGCCTTTATCTACATACAATATAAGTTCAGCCATACACGGCTCAAATCTCAGCCAGTTGCTGCTGAATCGAACTGTTAATGGGCAGGCTGAATGTACCCAGTTGCATCAATCGATCAACTTGGGTACAACCAGCCTGCTGGATTGTCTTCAGATAATCACTGTTTTCTCCCAGCAGGAATGGTTGAAGGAGTGAAATTTGCACAGTGTATGGTCAGCCCAAGGACAGGATAAGCAGCTCTGCATCAGTTGGACTCAGATCTCAAAATACAGCGAGCTCCCCTTCTGCTTGTTGTGGTACTTCTGGTTTGTCATCCTCTTTTAAAAAGAGTTATCTTTTTATGATGGTGGTTTTAATAAAAGTTTGCTGTGATGCTTTTTTATTTTAATCTAAACCAATAAAAGTGTCATGGCCATTTTGATGCCAATGGTTGTAATCTTTGTCCTAGGGCTCATTGACATGGGTATACCAACCCATATACCCCTCTGTGAGGGGCCATCTTCACCTGTGTGGGATGTACAGGCGCTCTGTAGAGACCCATACAGGCAGCCTGTTGAAATCAGCGATCTCCGGGATATCCACACATCCCCAATCCACATGGATCTCCACACACATCCTGGAGGGTCTGATGCAAGAATCAGGATGCATACAGACTCACACGGATGCATACTCCAGGATGTGCATGGAAATTTGTACAGGGCCATGAAGCCAAACTCCTGTCAATGATTTGAATACACTGTCTGTACGAGTCTGCAAAGGTCACGTGTCTATCCTGTGCTAATGAAGACAGCCCTTTACTTGGGCATATGAATCGGTACATCTGTGTGAATGAGGCCTTATTTATAAAGGTATATGTTTTTGTTGCTATAGACAATCCTACAGTATACAGATAAGCCAGCTTTGGTCTTTTACTAGAGACACCGGAATGTATATAAACAGGTTATAGTTGATCACATGACCCAATCCTTACAATAGGTTTACATGAGATCTGGTTAATACTTGAATGTTGCTTCATCCACCTCTGTTCCTCCCTCTAGTCATCACAGCAACCAGTTCACGTCATTCACACCCCCCACTTCCTCCATTGTGTTCCCAAATTCTGCCAAGTCATGCTAGCCTAGCACGCTATAAGCTCAGCTTGTACTCTGCCCAGATCTGCCTAGTCATGTTTAGCCGACCCATCATCTACTCTTTTCTGTAGAAAATGACATTGTAATTGACAAGTTTAGTACTGTGTATAGAAGCTTTACTATGGAAAATAAACGTGCTCCCTGACTGGAACTTCCAGACATGAAAATGCATCAAACTCTCACAAGGGTCAATTCACTAAACCATAGCACATGTGGTATTTTTTAAATTAAATGAAACCTGGAGTTAGGCTTTATCAATAGTCAAAATGTGAAGTCCCATATTCATTTCCACATTAAATTTATATCTTCTAGCCTACTCCTATTAGGTTTACTTTGTGAGAATCCCACACACATTTACTTCCTTGAATTCTGTGACATGTATTCACTATGCTAGCGGTCACCAACCAGTGGTCCAAAAATGTTGGTGGTCCCCAGGGGTTCTGCCACAAATCAACATTGTTGTGGATGTATACCGCCCAATGTTGTTTCCAGTGTTGTTCTCAATGCACACTAATGCCGCGTACACACGATCGGAATTCCGGACAGAAAAAGACTGATGAGAGCTTTTCATCGGAAAATGCGACCGTGTGTATGCTCCATCGGAAATTTAGCTGTCCAAATTTCTGCCAGCCAAAAATTGATAGCATGTTCTCAATTTTCCCGACGGAAAAACTTTCTATCGGTAATTCCGATCGTGTGTATGCAATTCCGACACGCCAAAATTCACATGCTCAGATTTAACTACGAGACGGAAGCTACTGGCTATTGAACTTCCTTTTTCTATTCATGTCATACGTGTTGTATGTCACCGCGTTATAAACGATCGGAATTTGATGTGACCGTGTGTAGGCAAGACAGCTTGAGCCGAATTCCGTCTGGAAAACCATCAGAGCTTTTTCCGCCGAGAATTCCGATCGCGTGACAGTCAATACTGTCAGCACATATTGATACCTGATGCCTCCTCAGGATCTGTACACCCCTGTGAGGGGCCATCTTTGCCTACGTGGGATGCACAGGCGCTTTGTAGAGACCCATACAAGCAGCCTGTTGAAATCAGCAGTCTCTGGGATCACCACACATATCCCCGATCCACATGGATCTCCACACACATCCTGAAGTGTCCGATGCATGAGTCAGGATGCAGACAGACAGCGCTCTGATCTGTGCATATGACCCAAATGGATGTACACTCCAGGATGTGCATGGAGATCTGTGCAGGTCCGTGAAGCTGACCGCCTGTCAATGATTTCAATACACAGCCTGCACGAGTCTGCACAGGTCACGTGTGCATCCTGTGCTAGTGAAGACGGCCTTTTACTTGGGCGTATGGATCGGTATGCCTGTGTGAATGAGGCCTTATTTATAAAGGTACTGTATATGATTTTGTTGCTGTTTTTTGGAGGTGTAGACTGCAATCCTACAGTGCATCCGGAAAGTATTCACAGCGTTTCACTTTTTCTACATTTTGTTATAGCCTTATTCCAAAATGGATTATATTCATTATTGTCCTCAAAATTCTACAAATAATACCCCATAATGACAACGTGAAAGGAGTTTGTTTGAAATCTTTGCAAATGTATTTAAAAAATGAAATAAAATCACATGTACATAAGTATTCACAGCATTTGCTTAATACTTTGTTGAAGCACCTGTGGCACCAATTACAGCCTCAAGTCTTTTTGAATATTATGTTCTTTGCATGATCTCTCAAACTCCATCAGGTTGATGGGGAAGCGTCGGTACAGACATTTTCAGTTCTCTCCAGAGATGCTTAATCGGGTTCAAGTCTGGACTTTGGCTGGGCCACTCAAGGACATTCACAGAGTTGTCTTGTAGCCACTCCTTTGCGATCTTGGCTGTGTGCTTAGGGTCGTTGTCCTGTTGGAAGAAGAACCTTCTCCCAAGTCTGAGGTCCAGAGCGCTCGGGAGCAGGTTTTCATCAAGGATGTCTCTGTACAAAGCTGCATTCATATTTCCCTCGATCCTGACTAGTCTCCCAGTTCCTGCCGCTGAAAAAGATCCCCACAGCATGATGCTGCCACCACCATGCATTACTGTAGGGATGGTATTGGCCAGTTGATGAGCGGTGCATGGTTTCCTCCAGACAATATGCTTGCCATTCAGGCCAAAAAGTTCAATCTTTGTTTCATCAGACCAGAGAAGTTCTGAGAGTCCTTCAGGTGCCTTTTGGCAAACTCCAGGTGGGCTGTCATGTACCTTTTACTGAGGAGTGGCTTCCATCTGGGCACTCTACCATACAGGCCTGATTGGTGGAATGCTGCAGAGCTGGTTGTTCTTCTGGAAGGTTCTCCTCTCTCCACAGAGAAATGCTGGAGCTCTGCTAACGGTGACCATTGGGTTCTTGGTCACCTCCCTGACTAAAGCCCTTCTCCCCCAATCGTTAAGTTTCTCCTCTGCCAACTCTAGGAAGAGTCCTTGTGGTTCCAAACTTCTTCTATTTACAGATGATGGAGGCCACTGTGCTCATTGGGATCTTCAATGCTGCCAACATTTTTCTGTACCTTCTCCAAATCTGTGCCTCAATACAATCCTGTCCTGGAGGTCTACAGACAATTCCTTGGACTTCATTGCTTGGTGTGTGCTCTGACATGCACTGTTAACTGTGGGACCCTATATACAGTGGTGTGAAAAAGTGTTTGCCCCCTTCCTCATTTCCTGTTCCTTTGCATGTTTGTCACACTTAAGTGTTTCGGAACATCAAACCAATTTAAACAATAGTCAAGGACAACACAAGTAAACACAAAATGCAATTTGTAAATGAAGGTGTTTATTATTAAAGGTGAAAAAAAATCCAAACCATCATGGCCCTGTGTGAAAAAGTGATTGCCCCCTAAACCTAATAACTGGTTGGGCCACCCTTAGCAGCAACAACTGCAACCAAGCGTTTGCTATAACGTGCAATGAGGCTTTTACAGCGTCCTGGAGGAATTTTGGCCCACTCATCTTTGCAGAATTGTCCTAATTCAGTTACATTAGAGGGTTTTCGAGCATGAACGGCCTTTTTAAGGTCATACCACAACATCTCAATAGGATTCAGGTCAGGACTTTGGCTAGGCCACTCCAAAGTCTTCATTTTGTTTTTCTTTAGCCATTCGGTGGTGGACTTGCTGGTGTGTTTAGGATCATTGTCCTGCTGCAGAACCCAAGTTCGTTTCAGCTTGAGTACACGAACAGATGGTCGGACATTCTCCTTCAGGATCTCTTGGTAGACAGCAGAATTCATAGTTCCTTTTATCACGGCAAGTCTTCCAGGTCCTGAAGCAGCAAAACAGCCCCAGACCATCACACTACCACCACCATATTTTACTGTTGGTATAATGTTCTTTTTATGAAATGCAGTGTTCCTTCTACGCCAGATATACTTGGACACACACCTTCCAAAGAGTTCCACTTTTGTCTCATCGGTCCACAGAATGTTGTCCCAAAAGTCTTGGGGATCATCAAGATGTGTTGTGGAGAAATTGAGACGAGCTTTGATGTTCTTTTTGCTCAGCAGTGGTTTTTTCCTTGGAACTCTGCCATGCAGGCCATTTTTGCCCAGTCTTTTCCTGATGGTGGAGGCATGAACGCTGACCTTAACTGAGGCAAGTGAGGCCTGCAGTTCCTTGGACGTTGTTGTGGGGTCTTTTGTGACCTCTTGGATGAGTCGTCTTGGGTTAATTTTGGGCGCCCGGCCACTCCTGGGAAGGTTCACCACTGTTCCATGTCTTCGCCATTTGTGGATAATGGCTCTCACTGTGGTTCGCTGGATTCCCAAAGCTTTGGAAATGGCTTTATAACCCTTTCCAGACTGATAGATCTCAATTACTTTCTTTCTCAATTGTTCCTGAATTTCTTTGGGTCTCGGCATGATGTGTAGCTTTTAAGGATCTTCTGGTGGACCTTACTGTGTCAAGCAGCTCCTATTTAAGTGATGCCTTGATTGTGAACAGGTGTGGCAATAATCAGGCCTGGATGTGGCTAGAGAAATTGAACTCAGGTGTGGACAACCACAGTTATAGTATGTTTTAACAAGGGGGGCAATCACTTTTTCACACAGGGCCATGATGGTTTGGATTTTTTTTCACCTTTAATAATAAACACCTTCATTTACAAATTGCATTTTGTGTTTACTTGTGTTGTCCTTGACTATTGTTTAAATTGGTTTGATGTTCCGAAACACTTAAGTGTGACAAACATGCAAAGGAACAGGAAATGAGGAAGGGGGCAAACACTTTTTCACACCACTGTATACAGCTGTGTACCTTTCCAAATCACGTCCAATCAACTGAATTTACCACCGTTTGACTCTAATCAAGTTGTAGAAACATCTCAAGAATGATCAGTGGAAACAGGATGCACCTGAGCTCAATTGTGAGTGTCATGGCAAAGCCTGTGAATACTTATGTAGCACTTACCCCCAAAGGAGCGGCTGAAATTTTGTGGGCTTACCGATTACCTCCACCAGCTCATACTCGTTGTCCTTGTCTAGGGGTTCCCAGGGTTGATAACCCAATAATTGTAGAGATCGACACTTGAATTCCTTGTTGGGAGTTTTATTTTGCATAAAACAGTTGAACAAACTCAGTCTCTAAGTTGGGAATAGAGGTTATCAGGATAAAGTTTAGTTCAGGTGCTTGGAACTGCTGACTTCAATAAAAGTCTCTCTCTGTACATAATCCAGGGAATAGCCACTCGCAACTGGAATCTTTAACTGTTGGATAAATCCTTGAGCTTGGATCTAGCAGCCAACAGGTAATTCTAGCTTTGCAAAGTCTCTCACAAAGACTTGGTTGAAGAACTTAGTTGTAACCAGAAGGATAGAAGTAGGAACTTTTCTTACTGTACCAGAATCTTTCAGCCGGTCCGGCGATACCGTAAGAAATGTGGATTCAATCGATGTCCATAGCAGCTCAGCTTCCAGGCTCTTACTGAGCAGCCAGCCTTGTGCGTGGCTCTCTTACTGAAGAGTCCTCCCCTGGTCGCATGTAGAGCTGCTGGGCCTCTCCAAACCCGAGACGGCACCAGAACACATTAGAATCCTCCTTCCCATTACTGCACCTCGGACTAGCCAGTTCTGAGGCTCGGAAAAGGATGGATCCGCACCCCAGGCCATGAGGGCCCCAGGGGGCTGGTCAGGAGGACCAGGACCACGGAGTCAGCAACAACCTCTGGACTGGAACCCAGAACCACATGACTTTAGCACCTTAAGTACCCTCTCTCGGAATACACAGCGAGACAAACTTGCACTGATTGGTTCAGAGAGAGAGATTGGTACCTAATGCATCCAACCAGACTGCGTTCTAAGGCCCCTCACAGGTGCAAACCCCACCTATGATCAGGCAGAACCGTAATACAGCCTAGCCAAACTGATGCCAAACACAATTTAGCACGATTAACCCCAAAACTCAACTACAGTTTTGGGCAAAAACTAAATTTGCAAACATAGCACATACTCATTAGGAGTACCGGCGCTACACTTATGTACATTTTTTTTGTTTTGTTTTTTATTTTTAATAAATCTGCAAAGATTTCAAACAAACTTTTTTCATGTTGTCATTATGGGGTATTGTTGGCAGAATTTTAAGGAAAATAATGAATTTAATCCATTTTAGAATAAGGCTGTAACATAACAAAATGTGGAAAAAGTGAAGCGTTGTGAATACTTTCCCCGTGCACTGTATAAAGGTAAGCCAGCTTTGGCCTTTTACTAGAGACACCAGAATGTATATAAACAGGTTAGAGTGGATCATATGACCAAATCCTTACAATAGGTTTACATCAGATCTGATCCATGCTCTAATGTTGCTTCATCCACTTCTGTTCCTTCCTCTAGTCGTCACAACAACCAGTTCACGTCATTCACACCCCCCACTTCCTTACATAGTTACATAGTAGGTGAGGTTGAAAAAAGACACAAGTCCATCAAGTCCAACCTATGTGTGTGATTATATGTCAGTATTACATTGTATATCCCTATATGTTGTGGTCGTTCAGGTGCTTATCTAATAGTTTTTTTAAACTATTGGTGCTCCCTGCTGAGATCACCGCCTGTGGAAGGGACCATTGTGTTCACAAATTCTGCCAAGTCATGCTAGCCTAGCACGCTATAAGCTCAGCTTGCACTCTGCCCAGATCTGCCTAGTCGTGTTAGCCGTCCCATCATCTATTCTTTTCTGTAGGATATTATATTTTAATTGACAGGTTTAGTGGTATGTATAGAAGCTTTACTAAGTAAACATGCATTCCCTGACTGGAACTTCCAGACATGAAAAGGCATCACAACCTCACAAGGGTCAGTTCACTAAACCATAGCTCAAGTGGTATTTTTCAAATGAAGTGAAACCTGGAGTTAGGCTTTAGGTATCAACGGTCAAAATATGAAATTCCATATTAATTTCATCATTAAATTTACATTTTCTTCTAGCCAACTCCTATTAGGTTTACTTGTGAGAATCCCAACACCTTTATTTACTTGAATTCTGTGACACGTATTCACTATGTTAGTGGTCACCAACCAGTGGTCCGTGGACCACTGATGGTCCATGAGAAAATGTTGGTGATCTCCAAGGGTTCTGCCGCAAACCAACATTGTTGAGGATATACACCGGCCAATGTTGTTTCCAGTGTTGTTCTCAAAGCATGCTAACAGTCAATACTGTCAGCGCACAATGATACCTGATGCCTCCTCTGTAGTTCCGCCTCCTGTGAACTCAGAGGGAGGCCCGGGAGTAGTACAGAGAGCTGGAGGTCAAAAGGGAGGGGACTTCCAATGGCAGTGCTGATCAGCGCGGGCAGAGGCAGAGCATTGTGTGTATAGGATCCAGGGGGAAGGGGGCTGAGAACCAGAGCACTGTGTGACTACACAAATACACAAACCAGGTTGCAGGAAAGAAATTTGCTCTATTCCTTCATCAACACAGACTGTGCTGATGCATGAATCCCTCCTTCCAGGCCATTGTCTTGTCCAAGTGGGGGGGCAGGGAGGGCAGGGCAAGCCGCCCTCGCCTGGAGCAGGAAGTGATTATTGCTAGTGTCTATAAAAGCTGCTAGCGATAATCGCAGGTAAAACCCGGCATGCTGGTTGTACCTAAGTTGATCGATCTTGGGAGTGAAGATGGCCGAAAAGTTAGAGGGGCTTTTAAACTAGGCGATGGAGGGGGGGGGGGTTCCAGAGGTAGAGATAGCGCGGAAGATATTCCAGAGGGTAGCATTGGGGGCATTAGTGGTAGGTTGACTAAAGCACATAAACCCGAAGTAAGTATAGTAACAAGTACTATTTGCAACCTCAGAACACCCAATAAGAAGACAGTATGCAACCGGTCTAAACTACGTGGCAAGTAATACTGGGAGTATGCTATAGGCTCCCTAACCTGAGGGAGGAGGGGGAGACGGACCTCCTATAACAATTTGGATTAACGGCAAGGATGGGAGGTGCCATCATAGGCTCGCCAGTTCCTAAATGTTTTCGCAGGACAATATTCATGGGTCAGATGGTAGACGCACCAACTAGAAACAAGGAGTTACTAAACCTACTGATTACCAACAATACAGACCTAATCACGGATGTGGAAATAAGGGGCAATTTAGGAAACAGCGATCAGAGGTCAGTTAGCTTCAGTATAAATCACACAAACAGGAAACATAAGGGGAATACAAAGACACTGAATTTCAAAAGAGCCAACTTTCCTAAACTACAAACCTTGCTAGAAGATATAAATTGGGATAAAATCTTAGGAACAAAGAACACAGAGGAGAGATGAGTTTACTTTAAGAGCATATTAGATAAGAGCATTAGCCAGTGCATCCCATTGGGAAAGACATTTAAAAGAGCCAACAAAAGTCCTGGATGGCTTAACTCCAATGTAAAAATGCATATAAAAGCAAAGGAGAAGGCCTTCAAAAAAAATACAAGGCTGAGGGATCATCATCAGCATTCAGACTTTACAAAGAATGCAACAAAAGATGTAAGGGTGCAATTAGGGCAGCTAAGATAGAACTCTATAGAGCGTGGCCTCATAGACACACAGCTCGGGACTGTGTGTGCCGCCACCGCAAGGGGCTTGCTATGGGGAGACATGAAGAAGAGAAGGAGCCAGGATCACCACCGGGGGACCCGAAAAAAGGAGGATTGGGGCAGCTCTGTATAATACCACTGCACAGAGCAGGCAAATATAACATGTTTGTTATTTTAATAAAAAAATAAAAAATATTTAGTTTAGTAACACTTTAAGCCTGGTCTGAAGTTATTCAAGGGGTGCATGGTGGTACACAGTATATAAGAAGAATAGGACTTGTAAAGCACACCCAGGGTATGAAAGCAAGGCCACTACAAAAGGTTAACTTGGCAGGAAAATCAGAGAAGGAGAGTGACGGGACCCCATTCTGTCAGTGGAAGTGAGGTGGCAGAGTTATGCTGGCCTAGTGGAGAGGTCATGGCCTCAGCGGTGTCCCTCCTTAATGCAACATTCATCAAGCAAAGGTGTGGTAACATTGGACAGCAGGTTTTACAGAGGAACTCTATGTTCACAGCTGCTCACAGTGTACAGCTCATCTCTAAGCCAGAGTTCTGCCATAATCTTGATCTTGAACACGACTCTGCCTGTTTCCGGGCATTAGACGCGTGCGCCTTCAATAAATTTGTTTCATTTCGTTCCGTTCTATTTCGTATTAGCCGTTAATTTGTTAATACGAATTTTCGTGAGGTTCGTTAACTTTTCGGAACAATTAAATGTTCGTTATGTTGAATTTAAAAAGCAAAAAATACCTTTCTCAATATGGCAGTCGTCGATTCATTATGCTCATTATGAGGGGCTCCCACCATCCCTGTGCTGTGATGACTTCCTCCTGGGGCTGTACCCCTGCTGTGCTCATTATGAGGGGCTCCCACCATTCCTGTGCTGTGCTCATTATGAGGGGCTCCCACCATCCCTGTGCTGTGCTCATTATGAGGGGCTCCCACCATCCCTGTGCTGTTCTCATTTGGAGGGGCTCCCACCATCCCTGTGCTGACTTCCTCCTGGGACTGTACCCCTGCTGTGCTCATTATGAGGGGCTCCCACCATCCCTGTGCTGTGCTCATTATGAGGGGCTCCCACCATCCCTGTGCTGTGCTCATTATGAGGGGCTTCCACCATGCCTGTGCTGTGCTGACTTCCTGGGTTTTTAACTTCATCATAACAAATAATCATAATTATTATGACAATAATAAAACTATATTAACGAACATTCTTATTTTGTCCGATTCTGAATCTCCCATCTACTACCAGTACCAGTCTCCCACCCCCATATTAAAAAAGGTAATTTTCCCAACCCTCACTCAGCAGCAGAAGAAAACCTCTGATTGGTCAACAAAACACCAGTCACGTTTCCGTTGTAACGGAATTTGGATCCGAAATTTGTCAACGAAATTTCGTATTTCGTATACAGTTCGGAAGCATAGAAATTCCTATTTTGGATGCTTCTGAATGTACGAACTTTCGGGCATTCGTACAAATTTTCGGTTCATACAAAACGAACCGCACATGTCTACCGGGCATTGATGAAGAGAGGAGAGGCAGCTTTGAGCTTGGTACCAGCCTTTACAGCCAGTGAAGGGCTTCACAAAAGTGATGACTTCTTTGGGGCTCACAAAGTGCGCCTCCCTCCATGGCACCCGCGATAGTTCCCAAGCTCTCCCATTCTTTCGGGGAGCACAGGACCGTGGACAAATATTTCCACAGTGAAAGCCGAACTCAGAAATACATTCCAAACCCCAAACTCTCCTGGGACTAATGACTCTGAAAACAATATGTATTATGTCACTTCTGGCATCACAGCTGTCATTCCTTGACTAGTATAGTCAAAGATGCAGTTTTTTTAGCACAATTTGTGCTCAAATAGCTGTGTTGGAAAGCAGGGAGATATTAGGGGTCTAACAGACCCCCAATGTCTCTTTAAACATTACTTGTCACCTGGCCATAATATCAAGTTAGGGGGCTTGTTAGGCCCCTTATGATAGCAATAGCAATAATGTAGCAAAACAAACAAATAAAAAACAAAACAGAAACCCCAGGATAAGAGCAATAATTCTAGGGCCATAACTTATGGTGAACTCTAAAGTGTTAACCTCAAAGGGCTTTTAAAGCATCACCTATGAAGAATTTTGTGTACCATCATTTTTTGATATTCTACAGGCATGTAATATTTTATGGCTTGACATGTTTGGTATCTACAGTATTTACTCAATGCAGCCCCATCTTTTATATTTTATCAAAAAAAAAAGTTAATAAAATATTGGATTTCTTTGCACTAAAATCCATTTAGTGTATTTTTTCCTGAAAATATGCATTTGATAAATAGCTGCACAAATTTAGCGTGACATAAAAATTTAAACTATAACCATTTTATTCTCCATAGTGTCTGCTTTCATAAAATATATTGTTTTTGTGTGTTTTACAGTAATTTCTAGCAAAAAATGCCAGATTTAAGATGTGTGCAAACAATTAAAACATTGCGCCTGTAGACAAGGGGTTAATGTATGTTGTATATGTAGGTGTTACAACGTTTATTTTAAAGCTAGAATTACTGAGCATTATTTTTCTTGTAAAATTTTACAATTTCATACCAGAAATTTTCTGCCCAGCAAATGTCATTCTGCATTTTTTTTTTTTTTTACACACTGCTCTAAAAACACTATTGGTGCACACGTTCCTCTCTGCCTGTGGCTGTCAGCAGCATACTTGGACTTTGATTGGCTTCTGGTAGATGATGTAAGTGAAGGGAGGGAGGGCAGTCCCCAGACTCTCAGGCTGGTTGCCTATATATACAGAGCTCCTTTGTGCTGTGATCAGATCTATACCTGACTCTGAGCAGAGTTCTTGCTTCAACAGTGTTTGAACGGAACCCTCTCTGAGTCCTTTGCTCTTTTTTACTTTTTAAACATCTATTGCATTACTGCTTTTTTTGTGCCACCCAAAACCACCAAACCGCTGAAATGGAATCCCAGGTGCGCCAGAACTTCCACCGCGACTGCGAGGCTGCCATCAACCGTATGGTGAACATGGAGCTGTACGCCTCCTACACCTACCTCTCCATGGTAAGTACCTTTTTATGAGAAATTTTTTCAGGCAGGGACCTAGTTCTGTATAAAAAGGAGCCAGGAGCCATATTGTAAAATCTCTGCCTCTACAATCCACATTTTAAAGACTGTTGCGCTATTGTGTTCAGCATTATGCTAAAATGGTAACACTGTGGCATATCAATGCCTAAATGATATAGAAATGCCTTCTATAATCAATGATCTGAATACATTGCTGTGGAGTCCCACAGATGTTCCATGTTGTGCATGATGATTACCCCAGCTTGTCCTATCAGAATATTGCTGTGATCAGATCAGCTGGATAGAATGACACATTTTATTGCCTGTTGTAGGTCAGACATATTTATAGAACTGAACATCTCCTACTAATAGTAGGATTTTATTGTTGGCTCATTTACGTCTGTTTACTGTTTTACTTCCCTTTTACTTCTGTTTAACAAAAGCAAGATGGCACCTTGTAGTGAGCTCACTGCTGCCTTATGCAAACAAGAATCCACACGTTGTGCTGTTTCCTGCACCGCCTACCTTGCACCCAGTAATCAATATCAGCTCTCTGCAGGGCTTCCCACCCTCTGTTCCCAACTATCTTATCTCTCCTTGTACTGAGAGGCTGAAAAACTGTTTTTCTTCTGTTGTGCAAGGACACTGATGGGAGGGGGACAAGAGAACTCAGAACCCAACCCCCGCCTACTTGCATTCTATACATTACTACCAACACCCCTTCCAGCACTGAAAGCTTTGCTCGCTCCAGACTTCAGTAGAAAAAATGGCGTTTGTGAAAAAGCTATTGTGGCTTCTTACTGCTTACTGCGGTTGATCAACTTGAGTACATTCAGCCTACCCATACTTGGTTTGAATCTTGGCCATTCCATGCTGGGCCAGCCGAGATACAAATCCTTCTATGGCTGGGTTAAAATGACCAAATCCATTTGATAAGTGCTAAACCTTTTGAAAGGGATTCTTCCCTCTAATTGGCCAAACTAGGCCCCAGCCACAGTGTCTGTCACTGCATGTATCTTTTGCACTGATAAACATGTAGCAGTCCTGTGATACTCCTAATTTTTGTAACATTATAGCTAATTGTGAATTTTTTGCTTTGGCAAAGATTGATGTGATAGATCAAATTGTTGGACAGGGAAAACTCCCCTTATTTGGACACCTACTACTGCTCAAGATCTGTACGTTGCTAATTTTAAATTAAATGTCTACCCTCTTCCTTCAGGCTTTCTACTTTGACCGTGATGATATCGCCCTTAACAACGTGGCCAAGTTTTTCAAGGAACAAAGTCACGAAGAGAGGGAGCATGCTGAGAAATTGATGAAGTATCAGAACAAACGTGGGGGTCGCATTGTCCTGCAGGATGTCAAGGTAAAAATTTATTTGGTATCCTTACTGTTGGGGTTCGATGTCCAAACCTTGTAGGTGAGGCCTGTTGGGTCAAGGAATAAAGTAAATCCAGAGAACATGTTCAAGGAAAGAACTTAGTGGTTGAGTGCTCAAGCTGAATGTCTGGATTATGTGGAGGGTCATACTGATGGTTGAAAAGGGTGACTTTGCCACCAAATTCTCTGTCTGTTTTGTATATCTTATTACTGATGAGCCTCTTATGCCTGTATCTGACTTGGTAGGCAAACCAGATTCCCTGATGTGTCATGAAGACACTAGAGGCAGTTTCATTATATGCAGATTGCTTAATGGAACTAAAATGCAACTGCTTCTCTTAATTATGCAAATGGGGGGGGGGGGGGGGGGAATGCATACATGTGATTTGTAATGTAGCCCCAATAGACAACTTGTCTTAAATGGTATAATGGAGATCTATTTTCATAATGTAAATATTCTAACTGTAGGCCTTTCATAACTTTTCTCAGAAACCAGAACGTGATGAGTGGGGTAACACCCTGGAGGCCATGCAGGCAGCTCTGCAGCTGGAAAAGACTGTGAATCAGGCTCTTCTGGACCTGCACAAAGTGGGATCTGACAAGGTTGACCCCCATGTAAGTATCTGCCTACAATGAGTCCTGGTAGCTGGTGGAAGGATGTTTTTTATGGTGAACCGCAAAATGAGTCGGGGGGGGGGGGGGGGGGGAATAGACAAAACCCAGGAGCCAGGCAAAATTGACCAAACAGGAGTGCAGGTGATGGTGCCACAAGATGCACACCATGAGCCCTCAGACCTGGGGTGCTCATAATATGCAAATCCAGTACTTCAAAGCACCCCCCCCCCCCCAACACAATGACAATTTTGGGATATCCTTATGTTGCAATGTGGGCAGGAATGTACCTGAACAACTTATTATTGGTATGTTCAGAATAATCAGTTATCCAGTTTAAAAACTTACTTTATTTGATAGATTTGCTGTACATCAGGGATATGCAATTGGTGCACCTCCCAGCTGTTGCAAAACTACAAGTCCCATCATACCCCTGGCTGTCATCTTGCTATGCAGAACTTGTAGTTCTGCAACAGCTGGAGGTCCGCTTATTGCATATCTCTGCTCTAAATGATCTACAAACTGCATCTTGCATTTCAAAGGTTGGGTGTTGTATAATATCTCTACAGCAATGAAAGAAAAGTTTCTAAGATTCCCAAGAAGGCTACTGGGGAACCTTTGGGCAGTGCACATAGAGTAGAAAGTTAGTATGTCATGCCAAATGTTGACAGACGCCGCCCCACTACTACTAACTTATCTCTTCATACGCTGCATTCGTTTGCTAGATTTCAAACAGACAATTAACTTTTTATATATATTTTTTTTTTTTTTTTTCAGCTGTGTGACTTCTTGGAGACTGAATACCTGGAGGAACAGGTGAAGTCTATTAAGCAGCTTGGAGATTACATCACCAACCTGAAGCGCCTTGGGCTGCCCCAGAACGGCATGGGCGAGTACCTGTTTGACAAGCACACCATGGGAGAAAGCAGCTAAACTGTGTCCCACCCATGTGGATCCAACCAGTCTACTCTGCATTCCTTTATGTATGTGAAATAACTGACATCATGTATCCCTGTTACCTGAAACATGGACCAAAACCTCTTTGTGATACCTAAATGCAGCAGTGACTGTGCTTTGTCAACAAGTTTCCAATAAAGTCTTTCTGCATTATGTAATCTGTCATTATTTTACTTGTAAATATGCTAATACTTTTGGTCAGTTTTACTTGGTTTACAGAGCATGCTGTGCTACAAAGAATCATAGCACTTTTGCTCATTGTTTGGTACTCCTGCAAATGAAAGAGGATGTCTCTTCATTCAGCTGTGTTAAGGTCTACTACAGTAAATCAGTCTTAAAAAAAAAAAAAAAAAAAAAAAAGGGGCAGAGGGCTATTAAAATTTTGGAGAAATGTTTTTGTACAAATATACCCAACATAATATTTGGATCTAAAGCATATTTTGAAGTGATTGGGGGAAGGCATTGCTAATGGAAGATTTAGTCACAAATGTATGCAATAATGGGGGGGGGGGCGCGGTGCGCGTGATGTAATGTGCTTCACATTACATAGGTCTCTGCCTTTGAAAAATAGAATTTGACCCAAGTGAGGTTCTCTTCCAGTTTATGGCGTCTTAACTATTGTCTTTTGTTTTTATACATTATTTTTATGGCCTTGACATGGGTGGATTTACTAAAGGTAAACAGACCATGAACTTTGCAAGTGCAGTTGCTCCAGAGTTTTGTAAATGAGGTGAAGCTTCCTTTTACAAAAAATACCCAATTGCGTACAAGGAAATGGAGGGGGGGGGGGGCACTTTTGATCGCATTTGGATGATGGAAGTCAGCAGAGCTTCCCCCTCATTGACTGACTAAGCTCCGGAGAAACTGCCCGTACAAAGTCTCTATTTGCCTTCAGTGAATTCGCCCAAAAGTGAGGAATCCACAAGATGTATAGTTGTGAGTAACTATACCTACAGCATCCTCCATATCTGAATATCCTTTCTAGTGTGTATATTTGAATTGCCATAAGATCTTTTTCTAGGAGTACATGATGGGACACAGCATAGGTATTCGGGTACGTAGGGTTATGTTGCTGTCTTTAGGAGCTTGCGCACTGGGAAGACAAGGCTATAAGGACAGCCCAATATAACATTTTATCTCTCATAATGTAATCTGAGAAAAAGGTTTTACAGTAAGTAAAAAAAATCTTAATTGTACATTACTGGAAACATGAGTATTCAGGTGTATATAAGGACCTCTGCCCAATTAAGGGAAGGGCGACATGGCAAACAAAGGCTTACATTATTACAAAAAAGCAACAGTTGGTAGAACAATGTTCTGGTTGTAAAAGAATGAAACCCCCTCCCTACAGAAGACTGGCCTTGGGCCTCAAAATAACCTGGTCTTTGTTTAGCAAAAAGAGTTTTCTCTACAGGTTAAGGCTCCATGCACACTGGAGCTCGAAAAATAAACTGCTAAGCCTGAGATTTGATCCTTGAAGGTATTCAAAGCCAAATGCTGATACAGGCCAGACTGGAGAAAAAAAGACCATATTTGTCCCACTGAGAACTTCCTGGGATAAAATTTCCTTGACTCACGGCAAGAGAAATATGCTTTACAAATGTGATTGTAGATTTTGAGAGAAGTCAATTTTCCAGAGCATAGGGATGACCAAATCCAATTGGCCCCTGTCCTTCGGTACCTGGGCTTCAGCAGCCAGGCTGTTAAAGCCAGCAAGCGAGTAGCAGTAGGAGATCCAGATGATCTGGGGGGGCCCACAGATAGTTTGTCAAGCAGTCAGATCTTAATACAGTTGTCAGTAGGAGGTAAATCTGATTAAAATATACAGGAAGTCCCCAAGTTACGAACACGTTAAGGACTGTAGGTTTGTTCGTAAGTCAGAACACTGCAAGTGTAACTTCCGCCTGTGCAGGGTTGTGGGATGTTCTGGGGCTCTTCTGGCCATGCAGTACATGAAGTACTGCAGTGTGGAATATGGCAAGATGGCTGCTCCGAGGTATCCAGGACCAGCGTGGAGCACAAGCAGCCGTTTGTAAGTCGGGAACTGCCTGTAGTAGGGAATTCGGAGAAGACCTCCATCAGCTAAGGACACTTTGTTTATGAATCGATTCCTGTACTGAAGGGGGCTTCCATGAGTAAAAAGGGGTGCCAGAAAGGGGACAGAACGATGGCTGCCAAGGGCAATGGAGAGAAGGCTTCGTTTTCACAGAGAGCCTAGGAGAGTAACCTCAAAGAACATATAGGAGGGCCATTGTGTGGGCCAGAGCACCTAAATAAGACCCCAGAGGGACACAGAAGGTGGGACTCTTGCCAGGAACAGCAGTGTATTGAGGGACTCTTGGGGAGGGACACTCATACAGTAGAAACCGTAATTTAAAGAGGGACTCTTCACGGTGATTCCTTATGTAAATGGAGGTGGTATTCATGACATGCACCCCAATGAGAAGATGAACTCTTGATGGGGACCCAGGTGTAAAGTGGGGACACAGGGTTCTGAGAGGTGTTTATGGAATGTATCAGTTCTCTATCTAACTTTTAGGATACAAGATTCTAATCCAATTTTGTCAGTTTGTTGGACACTTGTCAACTTTAGCAAAATAATGGCGCCACTGTGTATTCTTAATCAGTTTTGGGGTGTCCAGATCTCATTACTGTCACAGGGGGGCTATAAGGGGGGACTCTTGATGGGGACAATGTAAAGGAGGGACACTCAGGACCCCTATGTAAAGTGAGGCCTCTAACATGGACCCAGATATAAGGGGAGGGGGGGCTCTGAAAACCACTGTGGTGTAAATGGGGGACTTTGCAATGGGGGGATATCCAGTAAACAATACAGGTCTAGGTATGTCTATGTGACTAGTTTAAACAGCAACACTCATTTCTACTAATAGTCCACAACATAAATACATAAAATAGTGAAAATTCATATAAAATCCAAAGTACAACGTGTTGCGATCCTGTAGTCGCATAAAAGTGCAAATATTCCAATGTGCCGCTGTGGCTGATAAAACAATAATGTTCGTTGCTATAAGTGTAAAATCTACAACATAAAACCGTGAAAAAAACAAGAAAAAAAGCACAATATAACATTCAAAAGTGCAGCGTGTTGCGATCCTAAAATCGCATAAAGTGCAAGTGTTCTGCTGTGGTGCACATAGGCAAACCTTCAAACATAAATAATAATTAAGTGACAAAAAATATAAGTGTATCAGACAAAAAGTCAGTTTTCAGTGCAAAGTGCTGCGATTATTCTCAAAATCGCATAGGATGTGACTTCTTCAACAAAATATACGATGTGGAGCTGTTGCAATGGGAAGGGCAGTGGTGCTGGTGAAAGGGGATATGGCCTTGGTGGTCCCGTATATACCAGTAATGGATGTCCCCTTACCTTACCGCTGTAAGGTAACAGCGTATATATAGAGAGCTTTTTGGGATCCTTTAGCGGAATTTTCCCTTTAGTGTGGGGTGCCCAGGTCCTGACCAATGGTATGGTCCCTTTAGGGGGGTTCCTCTGTGGTATTGCAGTCAGGGTTCCTCAGTGGTATGGCATATACATGGGTTTAAGCAGAGATGGAGGAAGAATACTCCATAGTGTAAGGTGCTTCAACAGGTTTATTGTTATTAAAACCGTTTAAAAATACTCACAAACAAACAGTCTGTACAAGCAGTGTATAAACGAGCTGCGGGCTCAGTCTACGTCACTTCCTGGTTGCTGTGTCCCGACACGTGTTCGCCACGGGTCACATGACTTCATGACTTTCTTACTCATTATTCCCCGGAGTTCAGATATTTCCCTTTCAGTGTGTGCAGCAGTACCCTATCTCCCTCTATTTCCCTGACGTGGCGCAGGAATACTTCTTTTCCACAAATGGGGGACTTTGATGCAAGTGGGCACTTTGATGGAGACTCTGATGTAAGGGTGGCTCTGATGGTTACCCTGATGTAAGGATGGACTTTGATGTGATGGGTACTCTGATGTAAGGAGGGGTTTTAAGGCCCAAGTAAAACTTATTCATACATTTTTTTTTAGCCATTTAAAAACTTATGGTTGTGGCCTTCGTACTAAAAACTCTGTAACCCCCTGTGGTAGACTATTGATAATATGCACTGCTCATGTAAAATGGATACAGTAAATTACAAGGATGTTGTTTGAGTGTATACCTGTTTAGGAAGCAATATTTTGCCACAAGAAACATTTTATCCACCCCTGGGCATGGTGACTGGATGAAATCAATAAGGATGCAAGGAAGATAGGAGATAATAAACTGTGCATCACCACACAGCCTAGACACAGAGGATTACTGATCGAGAGCGCTGTTCAGTCCAGCAGGAAGGAACAATGCGACTGGAGAAGAAAAGGAAGTCATGATGTGCTGATAAAGGTTCTACTGTACCAACAAATTGGTGATCGATAAGGATGAGCTCCGGCGTGTTCGCACACTCCATGCGCAGAGCCCGCCAGGAAGTCGGCGCAGCGCTGCGTTAATCACAGGCAGTGAGATATTGCCCAGATGCACGGCTGCAGAGATCGGGCAATGTCTCACTGCCTGTGATTAGCGCAGCGCTGCGTCAACTTCCTGGCAGGCTCTGCGCATGGAGTGTGCGAATACGCCGGAGCTCATCCCTAGTGATCAAATCAATACAGAAATATGTCTTAAGGAAACTGAAATACAAGAGGCTGCAAGTACTGACTATCTTTGGAGGATTCTACTTGCCTTGCTGTCTCTAGGTTTATTATTTGAGAGGCTGACCCTAAACAAGCAAGTTATGCAGCTAATCTCTCACCTTAGTGCAGGGGTAGGCAAACTGAGGCCCTCCAGCTGTTGTGGAACTACATTTGCCATGTAGTTGGCCCCAGGTTGCCTACCCCTGCCTTAGTGATTTCTGGCACACAGTTGTGCTAGAAAAAAAAATAATTGTGAGATTTTCAGCACATTGGGGTGTGTTAGCAGCCCATCCACTTCAATTAGTCAATCTCAACACATTAACATGAGATGTAACATACATTAACGCACCACAAAAATAAAAATAAGCCCTTAACCTTTTATTGTCGGAACGAATTCAGCTTTATATAAATAAACCATCCGTGCTATCCTTATAGCTAAATCTTAGAACACCGTGCTCAAAAAAGGAAATGATATAGGAGGCAGCCTAAAGGGGAAGTTCCGCTAGTATTATCCCTCCCCCCCTCCGGTGCCACAATCGGCACCTTTCGGGGGGGAGGGGGGTGCAGTTACCTGGATAATCCAGGTAACTGCACCCACTTCCGGCCAGACCGCCGCATGGCTCCGCCCACCCCCGCATGGCTCCGCCCCCGTTGTGTTCTGGGAAACACACAGTTCCTAGAGACACAGCGGGGAACCAGCGCAGCGCGACTCGCGCATGCGCAGTAGGGAACCGGGCAGTGAAGCCCGCTTGCTTCACTTCTCGATTCCCTGACAGAGGATGGCGGCGGTGGCTGCAGCGAGACGAGCGATCGCTCGTCATCTGCCGCCGACATCGCTGGAACCTGGGACAGGTAAGTGTGATATTATTAACCTCCCTGGCGGTACGATTATTTCGGATTTTAGGTGCTAAAAGCGGTACCATTATTTTGCATGAAAATTTGGCGTTTTATATTGTAGTCCTGCAATTCTTAGGAATAACTCTCTTAAATCTGTCCAAACCAGAGTCTAGCAGACATCCCGGGTATGATAAAGTTTGAAAAATTAAATCATAAATTATAATATAATAAATAATTATAAATAATTGTACCAAATAATAATATAACAATAATAAAAATTATTCAATAATGTAATCAAATCAAAAACACTGAAATTTGCTCAGTTGCAGAATTGTCACTGTCATTACTTTTCAGTATTTGATGATGGATCTCCCCACAAATCGCTATCGCTCAATTCTGCAAGTGATTCTAATTTATTATCGCTGTTTTCTAGCTGGTCTAAAATCATTTTTGATGTAAAATTACAGTTTTGGTTGCTATGGGCAATCTCCAGTTTCCAGGCATAAAGAACAGTTTTTATTATATAAAACTGCATGCAGGACACTGGGCAGACCACTAGGGACAACGGGGATGTGAAATATTTACATACAGCAATGTAATCTGTAAGATTACATTATACTGTATGTTTACTGTTTGTTTCACTTTTTGAATTTGGCGCCGATCTCCGTGCCCGTGCGTCGCAACGCTCGCAGGGCACGGAGATCGGCGATGTAATGCATCGAGCGAGACACGGCTCGCTCGTACAGCGGGGAGACAACGCTGGATCCGAGGGAGAAGGTAAGTAATCCTCCTCCTGGATCCAGCGATGCAGTGCCGAGTCTGGCTCGGGGATACCGCTCTTGGTATAAAAAATCCACCCCGAGTCAGACTCGGGAATACCGTCAGGGGGGTTAAAAGTCAGCAGCTGCAATATTAGTAGCTGCTGGCTTTTAATATTTTTTTTTTTTGTGCAGCTCCTCTTAAACACAAGTCTGCATCCAACCACCTGTGCAAATGCAATTAAAGAGGAAGTAAACCCATCTGTGTTCCCATGTCTACCCCCGTGACGGGGGTAGACATGGCAACACAGAACTGAGGAAGACACCGAGATGGTAGAGGGGAGGCAACAAAACAGGGAATGTACAAATTGTAACAAATTGTAATAAGTAACTTGAGCAGAACTGGAGCAGGGGCTACTGGAAATGTACGCACACAGGTAAAATTTAACCAGAGGTTGAAGGAACCTAGATCCGAGGTAATAATCCACGTAATAGAGGGGCTGAGCTGTGACAAACTGGGCTGTGGGGTGGGAGGGGGGGTTAGATAGTAGAGAATTGTTAGCACTAGGATGTTAGGCCCTGTGCTGCCAATTGGTTGGGCTACTGTTATGTTAAGAGGGCCCAACACTTGTTGTATATGTTCTTTGAAAAGGGAAAAAGTTTAATAAACAGAATTTATAAAAAAATAAATAAAAAAAAATGCAGACGGACCTAGAAATAGAACATGTTTCAAATCTGTCCGATGGACTCAATTCCTATCGGGAAATCCGTTCCTCTATATGCTTGTCCGACGGACCAAATACGATGCAAGGGCAGCTATCACCAAAAGAAAGCTCTATTTGTGAGAAAAAAAAGGATGTACATTTTGTTTGGGAGCCACATCGCACGACCGCGCAATTGTCAGTTAAATCGACGTAGTGCCGAATCGCTAAAAGTGCTCTGGTCTTTGGCCTGCAAAATGGTCTGGGGCTTAAGTGGTTAAAGTGCTTCTTATGGAAAACTTAGGGTACCAAAGTTTGCCAACATTTTACGAGGACATGCCATTTACTAAGCTTACCTTTATGGGTATTTACTATTACTTTACTTTTATATTTTTGGGTAAAATATTGCCCTTATGTGCTCTAAGGTGAAAATTTTTATATTTATATATATTTACAGTATATATATATATATATATATATATATATATATATATATATATATATATACACATATACAGTATCTCACAAAAATGAGTACACCCCTCACATTTTTGTAAATATTTTATTATATCTTATGTGACAACACTGAAGAAATTACACTTTGCTACAATGTAAAGTAGTGAGTGTATAGCTCGTATAACAATTATTTTCCAGCACTGCCTTAACCCTCTTGGGCATGGAGTTCACCAGAGCTTCACAGGTTGCCACTGGAGTCCTCTTCCACTTCTCCATGATGACATCACGGAGCTGGTGGATGTTAGAGACCTTGCGCTCCTCCACCTTCTGTTTGAGGATGCCCGACAGATGCTCAATAGGGCTTAGGTCTGGAGACATGCTTGGCCACCTTTAGCCACAGCTTCTTTAGCAAGGCATGAAGGCAGTGGTCGTCTTGGTGGTGTGTTTGGGGTCGTTATGTTGGAATACTGCCCTGCGGCCCAGTCTCCGCAGGGAGGGGGATCATGCTCTGCTTCAGTATATCACAGTGCATGTCTGCATTCATGGTTCCCTCAATGAACTGTAGCTCCCCAGTGCAGGCAGCATTCATGCAGCCCCAGATCATGACACTTCCACCACCATGCTTGACTGTAAGCAAGACACACTTGTCTTTATACTCCTCACCTGCTTGACACCATCTGAATCAAATAAGTTTATCTTGGTCTCATCAGACCACAGGACATGGTTCCAGTAATCCATGCCTTTAGCCTCCTTGTCTTCAGCAAACTGTTTGCAGGCTTTCTCGTGCATCATCTTTAGAAGAGGCTTCCTTCTGGGATGACAGCCATGTAGACCAATTTGATGCAGTGTGCGGCGTATGGTCTGGGCACCCCCCCAACCCTTCAACCAGCTGGTAGCTGGTAGCGCTTACATCTATTTCCCTAAGACAACCTCTGGGCATGACACTGAGCACATGCACGCAACTTCTTTGGTCGACCACAGCGAGGCCTGTTCTGAGTGGAACCTGCCCTGTTAAACCGCTGTATGGTCTTGGCCACCATGCTGCAGCTCAGTTTCAGAGTCTTGGCAATCTTCTTATAGCCTAGGCCAGTGAAGGCCAACCTATGGCACGTGTGCCACAGTTGG
Organism: Lithobates pipiens; assembly: GCF_037356315.1. Taxonomy (NCBI): domain Eukaryota; kingdom Metazoa; phylum Chordata; class Amphibia; order Anura; family Ranidae; genus Lithobates; species Lithobates pipiens. Next base: position 135,893,758 of record NW_027507788.1, on the reverse strand, counting down.
CACGCAGAAGCTCCCGGCACACAAAGGATCCTCGCACTTCACTAGGAGGACAAAGTGCCCAGTGTCCCCGCACTGCCTACCTCCTCCAGATCACACAAAGCACTTTGACTCACCGGACAACTCTTTAGCGAAAGAGCTGCTGGACCGACTCACAGACTGGCAGGAAGGGTGGCCAATCTCCTCCCTTCCGCCTAGGAATGAACAGCCAATTGACTGGCATGGGAGAAGTGGGCATTTGTTTGCCTGGGGGTCGCCTGTGTGCAGCCACTTCGTTCCATTGGTGAGAGCCCAGGAATGAGGCTGGAGCAGCCGGTGGATGCCACCATGTTCTGTGCTATGGTGATAGCAGGAGAGGTGTGTATGGGCAGAGGGAGCAAGATGAGATACATGAGTATCACTGCCGTACCACAGCTGAGGGGGGGAGGGGGTGATGAGTTACAGAGGGGCGACCAGATGTGTGATGGAGTGGAAAGTGTGCCATGAGCTGCATGGAGGGGTGGGATGCATGGTAAGGAGGTGCTTTATGAGTTACATGGCGATGCATAATATGCTGTAGCTCACTGATGTGATGTGGCCGGACAACAGAGAGGTGTGAGCTGAAGGCCAATACATAATATGTGCTCAAGTTTTACAGCGTGATGGAGATGTGCTGCATGGCGATGAATGTTGGCACTTTAAAATAAATAAGTTGGTTTTATGTTGCAGTTTGGGCACTCGGGCTCAAAAAGGTTCGCCATCACTGGCCTAGGCCATCTTTATGTAGAGCAACAATTCTTTTTTTCAGATCTTTGCCATGTTGAACTTTCATTGACCCGTATGAGAGAGTGAGAGTGATAACACCGAATTTAACACTCCTGCTCCCCATTTACACCTGAGACCTTGTAACACAAGTCACATGACACCTGGGAGGGAAAATGGCTAATTGGGCCCAATTTGGACATTTTCACTTAGGGGTGTACTCACGTTTGTCGCCAGCGGTTTAGATATTAATGGGCTGTCACATGAAAATGTTTACAAAAATGTGAGGAGTATACTCACTTTTGTGAGATAATGTGTGTGTGTATATATATATATATATATATATATATATATACACATACACACACATACACACACACACACAGAGTATAAAGAGTAAAAAATAAACAAATGTACTTTTTTGAGTGTAGCGGCAATTGAGCGTTCAAGTGTGACATGGCCAATTAAAAAGAATGGGATTCTCCATGCTGAGTGTAGTCAATCACAGGGAAATGGGCAGAACAATACACTTTACAAGTGTAAATGGGGGGTGAACCCACAGGAAATTTTGGAACAGTGCTTTTTTCAAAAACACATTTTATTTGGAAAGCCTAAACAAATTTATTTTTTTTTTTTTAAATTCCCTATTTAAGATTTAACAATAAGTACACCACAAGAATTGGGTCACGTAACAAAACCCAAGTCAACTTTGAAAAAGGCACAAATATAAAAATTTAAAAATGTAATGACAACATCACTGAATGAATCAGCCAGACAGGTACCTGTCACCATAAGGGCCCATTCACACTAAAAAACGGAACATCTACTGTGTGTTTTTTCTGCATTTCTCCTGCATGTATGCATACAGTTGATGCACGTTTTTCTATCTGCATTTGTCGTGGGGGGTCACTTCCTTCTTCCTGTCTTGGGTTTCTATGTACACAGTGATGAGCTGCAGTGCATTTGCACGCGTTTGCGCATTTACAGTGCAACGGCACAAACAGCCATGAGGATCCATGTGCCAGTGTGCACTAGCGCCAAAGCAGACGCAATGCATGACAGATCCTGGCACCCAGTGGGCTATTTAAAGCCAGCACCATGAGCCATTAGTTGCTGAATGATCTTCAGCTCCCCTGTACTCCTGTGTTCCTGTTCCCAACCCAGCTTGCCTTTGACCTGTCTCGTCTCCATTCCTGGCTTTGACCCTTGGATTGCTCCATTGACCCCGCTTCTGCCTTCTTATCCATGTATGACCTCTGGCTTGCTCTTCTGTCTCTGCTGCTGTCTGATTACCAGAGTATGACCATGGCTTATATCTGACTCTGCTTTCTGCCTTACTCCTGGCTGACATTCCGTGTATGACAACTGGCTTGGTTCCTGACCCTGCTAAGTCTCATCTGTATATCTGAGGAACTCCTGCCCAGCAGACATCACACCCCTCCCTGTCACCACCTTCACCTTGCACTCAGCCACAAAGCAAGCCCTCTGATGAGAGAGAGAGAGAGAGAGAGAGAGAGAGAGAGCGAGAGAGAGAGAGAGAGAGAAAAAAGGGGGGCAGGGGGCTGAAGGAAAGGAATAGGGAAAGCTTAGAAACACCAAGTCCATAGCGCAAGGGCAGCCAAACAGAGGGACGCAAAATATTAAATAATTCACACATTTGCTGCCACATAAGAATCATAGTCCCCAGAACATGTTTAGAGAGTCCAATGGAACCAGATGTTCCTGAATTGTTCTCAGTGCCCTTGAGTGCCTCCCTGAGGCTTTCCATGCAGTGAATCTTGGCCACTTCGGAGAGCCACAGCACAGGGAAAGGGGGAGTTTAGTATCAGCATTGTCTTCTTGTAGTGCTTCCTCAGTAAGGGCTAGTTTACGCTTCAAAACAAGGCTTTGAACACGCTTTGTTAAAGCTCTTTGAACGCTGGTCAAAGCTCCTGTCACTAAATAAAATGGATCTTTGGCTTCAGCACACATTAAAGCGCCTACCAGTTCAACATGCTTTTATGATGTGTTTTTGATGCTTCGGTGGTGCTTCGATGAAGCTTCAATGAAGCTTTGGTGATGCTTTTTTGAAGCTTTGTTGAAGCTTGATAAATGCCCTGCGTGTGTGTGTGTGTGGGCGAATATCTCACACCTACAATTTCTCCAAAGCAAAGTGAAGCTAAGGCTGAATTAAAAATCAAAAGCTGCTAGTGCTTCAAGTGAGCTTTGTCAGAGTTCTATGGAGGCTTTGAAGACACTTTGAAGCACCACTAAAGTGTCATGGGGTATAATTTTTGAAGCAAAGCGGAAGCAAAGAAAAGCAAACAGGACTGTAAGCTAACCATTTTATTTAGTGGCAGGGGCTTTGACTGGCATTCATAGAGCTTTAACAAAGCCTGCCTGAAGCTATATTTTGAAGCAGGTGTAAACTGGCCCTTAATGTGTGTTGAAGCTGAAGGAAGTGTAAATGAGACCTAAGTGAGACAGGTGTAACAGGTGTAGCGGGGTCTCTTTAAGGAATATAAAACTACTGTTCCCAGAACCCCGCTGGTTCCCAGGATGTTTGGAGTTATGCCTCAGAGACTCATGGGGGAGGATATATAAGGAGGGGGAGAGGCCTAGTTCTTCCTCTTTGGACACCCCCCTTTCTCCTAGCAAGAGGAGGTCTGTGCTGGACTGCTGGAGGCACAAGGCCTGAAGCCTGGGCCTTGTGCTCTTTTCCAAAGAGCCCTCTGCCAGCCTAGCTGTACCTGAGAGACATCTTCTCATCCTTGCTGCAGTACACCAGAAGGATTGAAGACTCGGAGGTCGGTGGATTCCTGTTCCTAGACGAATCGGACTTGGACTTGTCCGGGTGGTGAGAGCTGTTTAAAGACAGACACTTTATCTTTATTATTCGTTTGGATTACAAAGTTGTTCTTCAAGTGCACCACCAAAAGATTGCTAGCGAATATTGTTTCACTGGACTTCCATCTAGATCAGTCAGGCCTGACTGCATAGGTAGATAGTGCTGGGTGTTAGTTTACCCATGCGGGGAAGTAGCTGAAAAAGGGCAGCGTTAGAGTTGCATAGCAATACTTTCTTATGCTGATTACTCTGTTTATCTTTATTACTGGTTACTGCAGGGACCTGCTTATGTGTTGCAATCCAAATGTTTGATTCATGTTATTCCTTTTATAAAAACAACAAGTAAAGTCAGTTATATACTTTCAAAGATTGTCTATGAGCTTGAGTTATCCACCCACGCACACACACATATTTAGAGTATAAGTGATTTAATGTGTATTGCTAGATACTAACTGTGCCAGAGTGGGTAGTGCAGATTGACGGGGGGTTGGCGGAGCTGTGCTCAGGACCCAAACCAAACTTGCGGCCCTCTTAAGTGAGGGTATCGCTATACAGGTATTTGGCCGGGTCCGTACCCAAGTTAAAGCCAGTCACCTGTGTGATAACTGAATGGACAGTAGACCAAAAAGGTTGAAGTTTGTCACAGGACCAGAAAACACAGAGGAGGGTGCCCTCCTCTTTCAGGTATCTCTAGTAAGTGAGGGAACTAAACATTCCAATTGCTTCTAGAAGCAAGACTTCTATATATCTGCAACATCGCATAAAAATAAATCATAATTTGGGTTATGTTTAAGAGCTCCATTAACAATGTTTGTATTCAAAGTGGAGCTCTGCCAAAAGGGGTAGCTCCATTTGTTTGCACCCTCCCCCACCCCATTTCCACATTTGGCAATTTTTTTTGGGGGGGGGGGGAGGGGAGCAGGTACATTGTTTTGAAAGTTCTCCCCCCTCCTGTGCCCGCAGGCACAGTGCGACTCACGCATGTGCAGTAGGAAACAGCCTGTTAAGCCTGTGAAGCTGCAAGGCTTTACTTCCTGTGTCCCTTATTACAGATGCCGGTGTTCTGTCCAAAAATGTCCGGCTATCAAATAGTGTCTGCTGTGTACTGTGCAGGCGCAGCGCTTGCGCAGTATGGAGGACAAGGAGACTCGGAAAATCTCAGAGGAAGAACGGCGCCTGCGCTGTGAGTCCAGGTGCAAGCCCCACCATCCAAGTGGACATAGGGCTGCAAATAGTTAAAGGGCCCCTCGCCACGCTTCGGGCGCGGCTCTTTTTATTCTACCTCTATGTCCACTTGGATGGTGGGGCTTGAACTTGGACTGACGACACAGGCGCCATTCATCTTTGGATATTTTCGGAATCTGCTTGTCATGTGTACTGCACATGCGCAGTACACAGCGGACACTATCCGACAAGGGACACTATTTGACATGACCCCGGCACCTGCACCCAAAGCTGATTGAAGAATCGGCTCAGGTGAGGACATCGCAGAATCCCTGGACAGGTAAGTGTCCTTATATTAAAAGTCAGCAGCTACTATATTTGTAGCTGCTGACTTAATTTTTTCTGAAGGAGCCTGGAGCTCCTCTAAGTATCAAATGTACACAGCTGTAGATATCAAACATAAACGGGGGAGAGATTCAGAGTTAACATTAGTGGAGGAAAGGCTGTTCCTCCAAAAACATGGACTGCTGGGAATTCTCCAAGGTGGTTTGTGTAAGGCTATATTTAGATGTGCAGCAAGTTTGCAGCACCTGTGGAAATTGATTCATGTTAGAATTGTTTTTCAGAGGTTTGGTGGTGAGGAGCCAATATGATGCCACCACCTGTTTTAAACCCATGAATGCCACACCAGCATGCCAGATGGGGCATTTGTAGCTCTTCCCTATTTACTTGAATGGGTTGCTTTTGGCTGTGGTATTGCCCGCTGAACATGTTCGCAGTAAGTGCTAATGCCACAGGCGAACATATGAACACCCCTGTCCTCTTCCTTTGCTGCTTAAACAAGGGCATTTGGGGCATTAAAAACACAGACAGTTGAGTCACAATGACACCATCAACCATGTTCCTTCCACATACAGGTGGCACTTTTCACAAAAAATAAGAAAAATTGTATTATTCCTATTCTGACTCCAATTGTTGTGAAGCGATCTATCCCTTATGAGACCTCTATAAGCAGATATAATCACTGAGGACAATCCTCATCAGATAGCTTGAACTCACCAATACCGATTTCCATCCACAAGATGCTTTTATTCTGAACATCAGATTACAGCAGATGACAGGATACAAACAGATGAACAGGTTGTGGTATTGTGCAGTCAAAAGATGATATAGTCTGTAGCTTACAATGTAGAATACATAAAAACACAGAGAATTTACCCAGGGCTTTTTTAGCAGCAGAGAATTTGTACAAAAATAGTTGATGTAAAAAAAAAAATCATTTAACAGACAATAGTAATTTCAAATGAACAATAATAAATCATCGGTATAGGTAGTGTGACACAAAAACAAACATGGAACATCACTCATAGCAAAAAACACTCCATGTACAAGCATGGTTTGCCAATTGTATTGGTAACATATGTATCCACATGAAAAACCCCGATGCATTTTGACCCTTGCGATTTCCGGTCTCTTCAGGGTGTTTATTTTCTATGAAAATGTCAAAATATCTAATTAAAGACTTTGGGCAATATAAAAAAAAAAAAAAAAAAAAAAAAAAAATATATATATATATATATATATATATAGCATTTCAAATTATATCTCCATACACATAGAAGTATAGTTACCAATGGGTGGATGAGGACATGAGGATGTGTCGCACAAACCGGCATTGCAGGATTGTAGCTGTCCAGTGATCCCACTGCTGCATGCCCCCCCGCACGCATCCCCTGGGTGGGTGCATAGTCCACTGAGCTTGCAGGGGGCCACGTTTTGGGACCCAGAGAGGAGGATGGGGGGGGGTAAAACACCTGCAGATGGACATGCAAAAACTTTTTCTAAGTCGTCATTAAATAATGTTGGAGGGAGTATATAGAAGTGCTTGGCAGCTGTAGGCTTATTGTTACTTGGTCATTAATGGATTCATATTACAGAAAAATTAAGTTAGTTATAAATAACATGGCGTCGTTTATTCGTTGGTTATATTGATTATAAGAGGAATTAGCTAACAGTGAAAAAAGGTGGGTGAGGAATGGGATGTGGTCATGTGATTAGTGAAGTGAAAGTGCATGATGTGGGGTAGACTGATGATGGGACAAAAGAGGTGTGGAAGTGAAAACAAAAAAGCTGCTAAAAACGAAAAAACAGAATGTTAAAAGTGTAAAAGTGACAAGTGTGGGCAACTAAAGAGTGGATATGAGTGTGGAGTGCCTAAATTAATGGGGGGGGGGGGGGGGGAGTGAGTGTGTGTAAAAAGGGGAAGGGGGGGATTAAGTAAGATAGGGTGCCAAACACAAGTGATATGACACTGAATACTATATACGTAAAGTAAGGGGGTAAGACTAAGGTTATACTACAAAAGGATAATATTGTATAGGTTAAATAGCAATGTTAATAAATGAAAATAAATGGGTGGCACATAAGTACAAGGATTACCCAGTCAAAAGCATTCCAAAAGCTGCACTTACCAAGCACTCTATCAGTCTTGTATTAGTGTATAACAGCATTACTAGGGAACACCTCAGGATCTCCTGGGAGCTGTGAGGTTTTAAAGTGTCTGCATGATTTGTCCATTGTCTGCAGGTGTCAGGTCCCACCCAATCCACCCTCTCACAGGTCTGTGACACCAAAATGGCGTCGTCTGTGTAGTCTCCTCAGCGTTCCGGAAGGCATGAGCCCTGGCTTAAGCCATCACCTCCGATGCCAAAGTGCAATGTCACTGACGGTCCGGTGGCGCTCACGGGATGCCACCGGCACGGAGAAGGCCCCCCACAGTGGCCCAAAAAGGACTCAACTGTAGGAAAACAAGCATTGGGGAGAATTGCAGATGACATCAGCGTCTTCCCACCATGCCAGGAAGCGGGGCGGAAAAGAGGCACCCACCCAGTGCCGCGGGGCTGAGCACAGTGGCCCGCACCAGGGGGATGGACAAAATAGAACACTGCAATGCATGCAAAGTAATAAAAATAAAATGAGTTACAAATAATCATATGTTGGGGCAGCACAATTCCTAAGAATTATATTTTGCCTCAGGTCTAATGTATTATTCCTAAGGAATATATTTTGCCTCGGGTCTAATGTATGAAACCTCAAAGTATTGGATCTTAAAACTGCAGATTTTACAATTTTCTTTTTTTTTTAAATCAGTTTTTATTGATTTTACGTGAAAAGCACAAACAAACCAATACAGTGTTACCCACGCAGGGGCAGGACCTAATGGTCCTTGTTACAAAGACAGAAAATAAAAAACTAATATACTAAAAAACTATAAACCCCAAGAGGAAAGGGAGAGATTTACCAGAATGCAAGGCTTGAATAGTTTTAAGATGTTGGGGGAGAAACAATATGGGATAATTTTAAACAGTGAATAACTCAGCCAACATATAGCTCTACCTTTATATAATAGAATCTGCCACTGTTACAGTGGTAGAATTATCGTCTAACCAGCAAAACCAAATGTAGCGCCGGTACTCCTGAAGAGTATGCGCTATGTCTGTAAATTTAGTTTTTTTCCCAAGACTATAGTTGAGTCTTGGGATTAATTGTTCTAAATTGTGGTTTTGGCATCAGTTTGGCTGGGCTGTACTAACGTTCTGCCTGATCATAGGTGTAGTTAACTCCTTTGACAGGCATTGGAACGCAGTCTGGTTGGACGTCTTGGGTACCAATCTCTCTCTCGGAGCCAATCAGTGGGTGCATTGTCTCACTGTGCATTCCGGGAGAGGGTACTTAAGGTGCTGAAGTCACGTGGTTCTGGGTTCCAGTCGAGAAGTATGTTCTGACTCCATGGTCCTGGTCCTCCTGACCAGCCCCTGGGGGCCCTCATGGCTTGAGGTGCGGATCCATCCGTTTCCGAGTCTCGGAGCTGGCTAGTCCAAGGCACAGTAACTGGAAGAAGGATTCTAAAGTGGTCCGGTGCCATCTCAGGTTTTGGAGTATCCCAGCAACTCGACATGCAACCAGGGGAGGACTCTTCAGAAGAGGGCCATGCACAAGGCTGGCTGCTCGGTAAGAGCCTGGAAGCTGAGCTGTAAGGACCACATTTCTTACGGTATCACCGGACCAGCTGCAAGATACTGGTACTGTAAGAAGGTTCCTAACTTTATCCCACAGTTGCAACTAAGTTCCTGTTAGGCCGCGTACACACGCGGGGACTGTTCGCCCAACTTTGTCCGCTGAACAGTGTTTCGGCGGACAGTCCGCCCGTGTGTGGGCTTTCAGCGGACAGTTTCAGCGAACAGTCTGCTGAACAAAGTTTTTCGGAATTTCCGAAAAACTGTCCGCTGAAACTTGGTTTCAGCGAACAGTCCCCTCGTGTGTAGGCTTGTTCGTCAAACTAAGTTCCGCGCATGCTCAGAAAGGTTTTCCACGCCGAAAGTTGTAATGCAGTGTATAGGACGTCGTATTTTCCGTCCCGTCGTACGTGCCGCTCACGTCATCGCGCACGGTTTCAGCAAACTGTTCGTTCGTCGTGTGTGGGCAAGTCCGTCCATGCTAATTTTGAGCGGACTGTTCGCTGAAACTGTTTGACGGACAAAGTTGAGCGAACAGTCCCCGCGTGTGTACGCGGCCTGAGTTTTTGTGTTTTATCTAAAGTTTTACAACCAAGTCTGTGGCAGAGACTTCGCTAAGCTAAAATCACTTGTTGGTTGCTAAGTCCCTAAACCAGGATTTATCCGACAGTGGAAATATCCAGTTGCGAGTGGCTACTCCCTGGATTACCTAGAGAGAGACATTCATTTAGTGTCAGCAGTTTCAAAGTGCCTGAGCTTCCATACCTATACCCTCTATTCCCAACTGAGAGACTGTGTTTCTGTTCAACGTTTTAAGCAAATAAAAATTCCAAAAGGAATTCAGGTGTCGGTCTCTGCAGTTATTGGGCCATCAACCTCGGGAACCCCTAGACAAGAACGATGAGCTACAAGGCAGAGGAGGTAATCGGTAAGCCCAAACAAACCAGCCGCTCCTTCGGGGGTCAGTGCTACACAAATTTTCAGAAATTTTGCATGGACATCCCCTATTAGCATAAGTGGCTTGATACAAAGGCAAATTAGAGCCAACCAAACACATCCAAAAGGGTAACATGGCAGGATACGTTTAACAGAATAATCACCACAATGAGTGATGATCTTTCCCTCGTTCGATTCCTCCCACTGACACCAATGATGGGGGACTATTCCTTCCACCAGAGAGCAGGTGTTCCCATCAGAGTGCCCCCCATCAGAGTGCCCCCCATCAGAGAGCAGGTATCCCCATAAGAGAGCCCCCCATCAGAGTGTCCCCAGAGTTCCCCATCTGAGTTGTGACTGAGCCATCGCAAAGTAGAAAAACGTGTACCTGGATAAGTCCTTGACAAAGGAGCATGCTGCAGGGGGGCAAAAGTCGGGTGGAGGAACTTGCTGATGAGGGCGGGGAGCACAGGTGATGTCATTGGTTGTTAGGACAATGGCGGTTCTAGCAGCCAATGACAGTATTGCAGCGGGGATCTAGCACTTTACATTACATTTTCTTATGTAAAAAACTCTGTGCTGTAATGAATTCTGTACAGGAGGGTAAGCCAAGGTTAGGAAATGGTGAGACTGGCATTAACCAGGTTAGAATATATCTTCTGTGCTGTGACAGAGAGATCATCTTTGTTGGCTAAACTTATGGGCTTCAATGCATTTGCCCCTTGCTCTTGTTTTAATCACTTGTATACTACATTATCTATTGCACGTCACGCTAACTGTTGGATAACATTTCCTTTCCGTGTCAATAATAAGGTGTGTTGGATGGTAATGTAAGGTATAAAATGACAGCAATCTCTGATATTAAGTTTTATTCCATTATTGTATTGAGCTGACTAGGTTAATCTTCTACTCCTTGGTAAGTCAAGCTGATTCTGTAATCTCATGCTGTTCATGTGACATTTCTACAGTACCAGCTCTATTTTCCACTTAGTCTGTGCTTTTTAGTAGTGACTAGAAGTTGATTGATTATAAATCATGAGAATAAGCAATGCCAGCAATAAAACACCAATTGTGTCATATCTTGTAGCATTGGTAGACAAGAAGGGAATCAAGTGGCTTGGACTTTGCCAATTTGTTCAGCATCTATAAGTGAAGTATGAATAGCAGGAGGTAGTGTTAGGCTGGCCATACATTATGCAATTTTATTGTACAATTTTCCTTTAGATTTACCAAAATCATATAATATGAGGTCAAACCTAAACACTGAATTTGTATGCAGTAAGGTAGGTCCTTGCACAACATAGTGGAAGGTGAATATAAAGGAAATTGAACAAGAAAAATGTATAATGTATGGCCAGCTTTAAAGTGTATATCAAGTCCAATATTTTAATACTGAATAGACATGTGCAGAAGAAAATAGAAAAATGGGGTTCCCTCGCGCTATCAAAGTGAAAAATATCTGAATGTGGTATGTCGGTTAGATTGCTGCTAGACCTAAAGTGTATACCATGCACTTGAACAACAATAATTAAAAAAGGTGATCAGCGCAAACTATATAGCAAATATTACTACAAAGATGGAAAATCCTTGTTTGATATGTATTCTACTTCATAGATAAAGTGCAATAAATCAATAATTATATCAATACTATTGGTATTGATATAATTATATATCAATATAATCCCGTATATATTATTATGATTATATATGATATAATATAGTAACTGGATTAAGGAACAACCGGAAGTGACGCATAGAGATGTTTGTAACACCGCACATTGTTTGATCTGCCTGTCGTTTTCAGCATTGTTGTAAGTAGCCATTTTTTAAACATAAATAAACCTATTTGAGACATATTACGCTATGGGATCTTCCTGCTTATTCCCCGCTTTCATTTGCTGTGGATGAACGGGTGAATTAACCAACTGGGAGCCATTATTGCAATACAGCACTCTTAAGGACATCATTCCTGGTTACCACACTCAGGAGAGCTCATCATTAGAAATATCTGAGTGGCATTTCTTACCCATTTAGAGGTAAGTGCATAGAGAGCACTGAGTGGAGCACATGGAGAGTACACTGTGGATGTCACCTGAAGAGTTTGCCTGTGACATTGCTGCACACCAGCACTTTTTGCACTAATTTGCATGTTTACTGTTTATGGATGGACTTTTATGGGTATCACTACTCAATATAAATAGGACTGTATTGGTAGACCGACACACTTAAAGGTGTACACAAAGGATCATTTGATACTCAGAACTTTATGATAATTTTGCACCATTTTGGACTATTTAGAGTCCATTCACACAGGGGCAACATGACTTCCAGCGAGACTTTGGGAGGCAACTTGGACACGACTTGACTAGGAATCACAGCACGACTTGAGGCAACTCACAAGGCAACTTGAAGTTGCCTCCAGGACAGGGGACTTTGCCAGTGGCCAATCACATAATAATCAGCTCTGTGGGAGGGAGGGGTTTGTCTAGAAAACTATTTTTACTTCCTGGAAAGTTGCTTCAGTTCAAACTTGGAGGCAACTTCCATTGAAATCAGTGGGTACAAGTTGCCTATAAGTCGGATTGAAGTAGTACAGGAACCTTTTCTGAAGTCGGAGCGACTTCAGTCGTGTACATTAAAATGGCTTTCATTCACTTACATTGATTTTATCATGTTGCGCGACTTGAGGCAATTTGGAACGACTTCAAGTAGGATCCAAAAGTTGCCCCTGTGTGAATGGACTCTTATGCCGCGTACACACAACCGGACTTTTCGAGGGACTAGGTCCGACGGTCTTTCCGACTGACTTTCGGCGATGTTCCGACTGACTTTCCGAATGAACGGACTTGGCCACACACAATCACACCAAAGTCTGACGGATTCGAACGTGATGACGTACGACTGGACTAGAATAAGGAAGTTCATAGCCAGTAGCCAATAGCTGCCCTAGCGTCGATTTTTGTCTGTCGGACTAGCATATACACAAACTGATTTCTCGGTCCGGCGGAGTTCCGGTGGAAAAATTTAAAACATGTTCTATTTATAAAGTCTGCCGGATTTTTGGCAAGCAAAGGTCCGATGGAGCCCACACACAATCGAATTGTCCGACGGACTCATTCCGTCGGACCTTTGCTGTCAAAAAGTCTGGTCGTGTGTACGCGGCATTAGTGTTCATTCAATTATTATTTAATGTTTAGCACCTGATGATGAGTTGCACGATTTTGCACTATATTAATTGTTTGCACAGCAGCAGCTATTTTATTCACTTTATGAATTTATGGTAATGTGTTGTGCATTTTTTGAAAATAATTTATTTGCGTAGTTTGCACAGTAGCAGATTGCACAGCAGCTAAATAATTGCATGCACAGCAGCAATTTGCATTAGGATTCACCAATAGTATTGATATAATTATTGATTTATTGCACTTTATCTATGAAGTAGAATAGATATCAAACAAGGATTTTCCATCTTTGTAGTAATATTTGGTATATAGTTTGCACTGATCACCTTTTTATATTATGTGCAGAAGAAAAACATTTGTTTTGTTTCAATTCGTTATTTAAATAGCAATAAACAAGTGCAGAGACGTAACCGTTATGTGTGGCACCATATCCAAATAGATACAAGGAAAAAAAGGAGCAAAATTGGTGTAGGACTTTAACGGTTGCCACTATAATCCCAATAGGAAAAGAGTACTAAGAGTGTTAAAATGTTAGGTTTCTGTGATGTAAAAAAATGAGACAACGATAGATCATTTCAGAACGTTTTGCACCGTTAATGTGACCTATAAACTGTACAACTCAATTGAACAACAAACTGAAATCTTTCAGGTGGAGGGAAGTAAAAATATTAAAACATAACAATATGGTTGCATACGCATACGTATAAACGAATACTTTGTTGACCCACCTTTTGATTTTTTTTACAGCACTCAGTCTTTTTGGGTATGAGTCTATCAGCATGGCACATCTTGACTTGGCAATATTTGCCCACACTACTTTACAAAAACACTCCAAATCTGTCAGATTGCGAGGGTATCTCCTGTGCACAGCCATCTTCAGATCACCACACAGATTTTCAATCGGGATCAAGCCCCTGTTCCAACTGAAGAAAAACAACCTCAAAGCATGATGCTGCCACCACCATGCTGCACTGTGGGTATGGTGTTCATTTGGTGATATGCAGGGTTGTTTTTGCGCCAAACATATCTTTTGGAATTAAGGCCAAAAAGTTCAACCTTGGTTTCATCAGACCATAACACATTTTTCCACAAGCTTTTGGGAGACTTCAGATGTGTTTTTGCTAAATTTTGCTGGGCTTGGATGTTTTTCTTTGTAAGAAAATGCTTCCGTCTTGCCACTCTACCCCATAGCCCAGACATATGAAAAATAAGGGAGATTGTCACATGTACCACACAGCCAGTACTTGCCAGTAAGGATGAGCCGAACACCCCCCCCCCCGGCTCGGTTTGCACCAGAACCTGCGAACAGACCTAAACTTCGTGTGAACTTTAGAACCCTATTAAAGTCTATGGGACTCGAACGTTCAAAATCGAAAGTGCTAATTTTAAAGGCTAATATGCAAGTTACTGTCCTAAAAAGTGTTTGGGGACCTGGGTCCTGCCTAGGGTGCCCACGTGTCCCGGATTGCCCGTGTTTGTCCATTAATTGATATCTGTGTCCCGTGTCCCGGGCACCTTCATTCCGGGACAATACAGTGTCCCGGAATAAATATTGCCTAACTGTTTGCTAGGGCCGCCCCGCCTCGCGTCTAGCAACAGCGCTCTGAGTCCACCCACCTCCGCCTCCAGCCACAGCAGCAGGGAGAGAGAGAGAGCAGCCAGAGAGCGTCTTCTGTATCTCCTCCTCCTGAGTCCTGAGGGTGGCTTTTTACGGTTGCTAGCCCGCCCACCACCTGTAGCACAGAGCCTTGGAGAACTTCCTTTGGCTACTGTGATAGGTCACGGTCACGCTGGTGGTGGGCGGGGACAGACGTCCTCCAATGGCCGCTGAGGGGAGATCCGCACACTGCTCCATCCAGCATGCCTGCCTGGGCAAGCTTGTGACACTCACCGGGAAGCTGCTGACTGTGAGCCCCCCCCGGACCATCCAAGTGAGTGAGCTGAGCACTGTCGCTAACCAGACTCTGACCCCCCTCTCTGCCCCCTCCCTCTGTCTCCCTGCCCCCCTTCCTCTCCCTGCCCCCCCTGTCCCCCCTCCCTCTCCCTGCCCCCTCTGTCTCCCTGTCCCCCCTCTCTCTCCCTGCCCCCTCCGTCTCACTGTCCCCCCTCTGTCTCCCTGTCCTCCCTCTCTCTCCCCTCCCTCTCTCTCTCTCCCTGCCCCCTCCCTCTCCCTGTCCCCCCTCTCTGCCCCCTCCCTCTCCCTGTCCCCCCTCTCTCTCCCTGCCCCCTCCCTGCCCCCTCTGTCTCCCTGCCCCCTCTCTCTCTCCCTGTCCCCCCACCCTCTCTCTGCCCCTCTGTCTCCCTGCCCCTCTGTCTCCCTGTCCCTCTCGCTCTCCCTGTCCTCTCTCTCTCTCTCTCTCCCTGTCCCCCCCTCTCTCTCTCTCTCTACCTGTCCCCCCTCTCTCTCTCTCCCTGCCCCCATCTCTCTCTCTCCCTGCCCGCTCTCTCTCCCTGTCCCCCCTCTCTCCCTGTCCCCCCTCTCTCTCCCCCGCCTCTCTCTCCCTGCCCCCTCTTTCTCCCCTCCCCCTCTTTCTCCCCTCCCTCTCTCTCTCTCTCCCCTCCCCCCTCTCTCTCTCTCTCTCTCTCTCTCTCTCCCTGTCCCCCTCTCTCTCCCCCTGTCCCCTCTCTCTCTGCCCTCCCTCTCTCTGCCCCCCCTCTCTCTCTCTGTCTCTCTCTCTCCCTGTCCCCCCCCTCTCTCTCTCTCTTTCTCTCCCTGTCCCCCTCTCCCTGTTACCCTCTCCCTGTTCCCTCTACCTGTCCCCTCTCCCCTCTCCCTGTCCCCCCTCTGTCTCCCTGTCCCCTCTCCCTGTCCCCCCTCTGTCTCCCTGTCCCCTCTCCCTGCCCTCTCTCTGGCAGCAGGTGACAAGTGACACGCATCATCTGGTGGCAGGAGACAGTGGCAAGTGACATCTGGTGGCAGGAGACAGTGGCAAGTGACAAGCAGCATCTGGTGGCAAATGACAAGCTCAGGGTTCCCTCTGCGTTATGGTGAGTTGAACTATTTCATTTTATATTACAATGTAGTAATAGAAATAATGTGATTTGATCATCCTGACACCATACTAAGCATGGTGTCAGAATGATTTCAGTGCTAGCACCAGCCATTCACCCAACAAATCCCCCACACTTCTGAATCCGCCGTCAATCTTGAGACTACATTCGCCCCCCGGTCCTTGTCAAAATTGTCCCTAAATGCCAGTTTGGAAATGTGGTCACCCTAGTCCTGCCCCAGGGGACATGGATCAATGCAAATAAAAGTTTTAAAAACGGCCGTTTTTTCGGGAGCAGTGATTTTAACCCTTACATGACTAAGGCCGCGTACACACGGGCGGATTGTCTGCCCAACTAAGTTCGTCAGACAATCCGACAGACAGTCCGTCCAAACTTTTAAATGAACGGACTTGCCCACACACGGCACTTTTTGAGCGGACTAATACGGCGGACTAAGTCCGCCATACAATCCGCTCTACTTTTGAAATGAACGGACTCGCCCACACACGCGGAGGAAAGTCCGCTCATTTCGAGCGCGTCTCCAGGTAGGCGGGGCCCGCGAAGGAGACGTCGCTGGCCCCGCCGCCTGGAATGGACTTAAAGGGGAACCCCAACACCGAAAAAAATCGGCGTGGGGGTGCCCCCCAAGTCCACAACAGACCCTTGTCCGAGCACGCTACCCGGCCGGCCAGGAAAGGGGGGCGAGCAAGCGCCCCCCCTCCTGAGCCGTACCAGGCCGCGTGCCCTCAACATGGGGGGTGGCTTGGGGAAGGGGGGGCCGCGCGCCCCCCCCCACCCCAAAGCACCTTGTCCCCATGTTGATGAGGACAAGGGCCTCTTCCCGACAACCCTGGCCGTTGGTTGTCGGGGTCTGCGGGCGGGGGGCTTATCGGAATCCGGGAGCCCCCTTTAATAAGGGGGCCCCCGGATACCGGCCCCCCACCCTATGTGAATGAGTATGGGGTACAATGCACCCCTACCCATTCACCTGTAAAATAAAAGTACAAAAAAAACCACAACACACGAGATAAAATACTTTATTGCACAGCTCCGGGGGTCTTCCGTCTTCGGGGGTCTTCTCGCCGGACTCCTCCGCTATCTTCTTGTAGCTCTTTTGCTAGCGGAGGAGTCCGGCTTTCTTCCTCCCCGCCGCCGGCCTCTTCTCCCGACTTCAGGGGTCTTGTCCCCCTCTTCGGTTCTTCTGCCAGGCCACCGCGCCATCTTATAGCTCTTTTACAGGCGGTGGCCCGGTCTTCTGTCGCCGCTGTCTCCGCCGCCTTCCGTTCTTCTTCTTCTTCTTCTTCTTCTTCTTCTTCTTCTTCTTCTTCTTCTTCTTCTCCAGGAGATGTTGCCTCGACGATCTCTCCGGCCGGAATGCCAGAGCCGCGCTGCGCGGCCACTTATATAGTGACAATGGGGCGGTGTCACATGGTATATGTCACATGGGTTGGTGTCACATGGTGACCCCGCCCCCTTACGATGTCATAGTCCCCATGTGACATCAACCCATGTGACCAACCCATGTGACATATACCATGTGACACCGCCCCATTGTCACTATATAAGTGGCCGCGCAGCGCGGCTCTGGCATTCCGGCCGGAGAGATCGTCGAAGCAACATCTCCTGGAGAAGAAGAAGACGAAGAAGAAGAAGAAGAAGAACGGAAGGCGGTGGCGACAGTGGCGGCGACAGAAGACCGGGCCACCGCCTGTAAAAGAGCTATAAGAAGGCGCGGTGGCCCGGCAGAAGAACCGAAGAGGGGGACAAGACCCCCGAAGTCGGGAGAAGAGGCCGGCGGCGGGGAGGAAGAAAGCCGGACTCCTCCGCTAGCAAAAGAGCTACAAGAAGATAGCGGAGGAGTCCGGCGAGAAGACCCCCGAAGACGGAAGACCCCCGGAGCTGTGCAATAAAGTATTTTATCTCGTGTGTTGTGTTTTTTTTGGTACTTTTATTTTGCAGGTGAATGGGTAGGGGTACATTGTACCCCATACTCATTCACATAGGGTGGGGGGCCGGTATCCGGGGGCCCCCTTATTAAAGGGGGCTCCCGGATTCCGATAAGCCCCCCCGCCCGCAGACCCCGACAACCAATGGCCAGGGTTGTCGGGAAGAGGCCCTTGTCCTCATCAACATGGGGACAAGGTGCTTTGGGGTGGGGGGCCGCGCGCCCCCCCCTTCCCCAAGGCACCCCCCCATGTTGAGGGCACGCGGCCTGGTACGGCTCAGGAGGGGGGGCGCTCGCCCCCCTTTCCTGGCCGGCCGGGTAGCGTGCTCGGACGAGGGTCTGTTGTGGACTTAGGGGGGACCCCCACGCCGATTTTTTTCGGCGTTGGGGTTCCCCTTTAAGTCCATACCAGGCGGCGGGGCCAGCGACGTCTCCGTCGCGGGCCCCGCCTACCTGGAGACGCGCTCGAAATGAGCGGACTTTCCTCCGCGTGTGTGGGCGAGTCCGTTCATTTCAAAAGTAGAGCGGATTGTATGGCGGACATAGTCCGCCGTATTAGTCCGCTCAAAAAGTGCCGTGTGTGGGCAAGTCCGTTCATTCAAAAGTTTGGACGGACTGTCTGTCGGATTGTCTGACGAACTTAGTTGGGCAGACAATCCGCCCATGTGTACGCGGCCTTAGTCCGCCAGACTGTCCACTGAAAAAGTCCGCTGAAGCCCACACACGAGCGGACTGCCTGCTGAAATGTGTTTCGGCGGACTAAGTTGGGTAGACAGTCCGCCCGTGTGTACGCGGCCTTAGCCTATTTTTGGCATTTGGTGTTTACAAGTTAAAATCCATATTTTTTGCTAGAAAATTACTTGGAACCCCCAAACATTATATATATATATATATATTTTTAGCAGAGACTCTAGAGAATAAAACTGCGATTGTTGCAATATTTTATGTCACACGGTATTTGCGCAGTGGTGTTTTAAACGCAACTTTTTGGGAAAAGGGACACTTTCATGAATTAAAAAAAAATGAAACAGTAAAATTAGCCCAATTTTTTTGCATAATGTGAAAGATAATGTTATACCGAGTAAATAGATACCAAATATGTGACACTTTATAATAGCACGCACTCGTGGAATAACGACAAAGTATGGTACCTAAAAATCTCAATAGGCGACGCTTTACATTTTTTTTATGGTTACTAGGTTAGTGGTACAGAGGAGGTCTAGTGCTAGAATTATTGCTCTCGCTCTGACGATCGCGGCGATACCTCACATGTGTGATTTGAACACCATTTACATATGCGGGCGCGACTTCCGTATGCATTTTGGAGGCGCTTTTAAAAAAATATATATATTTTTTTTAATGAATAAATTGTTTAAAAAAATAATAATAATTTGATCACTTTTTTATTGCTGTCACAAGGAATGTAAACATCCCTTGTGACAGTAATAGGTGGTGACAGGTACTCTTTATGGAGGGATCGAGGGTCTAAAAGACCCCCGATCCCTGCTTTACACTTCAAAGTATTCAGATCGATGAAAACGGCGATTTTGAATACTGTATATTTTTTTTAGAACCGGCGCCATTGGCAGCCGAGTAAATGGTAAGTGACGTCATGACGTCGCTTCCGTGTTTACTATTAGGAGACTGGAATGAAGCTGATTATGGCTTCATTCCAGTTCCTCCCCAGCAGCCGGAGGCATCGGATGTGTGATCGGTGCTCACGATTTAGCGGGAGCACCGGTAACAGCGGCGAGAGGGTGATCTCTCCCTCCAGTCTAGCGCAGCGCAGTCCATCCATGCATCCTCATTGATCCATTTCCCCTGGGGCAGGACCCAGGTCCCCAAACACTTTTTAGGACAATAACTTGCATATTAGCCTTTAAAATTAGCACTTTAGATTTCTCCCATAGACTTAGGGTGTTCTGTGGCTTTTCGAATTTGCAGCGAACACCCCAAATTGTTCACTGTTCGCCGAACAGGCGAACAGGCAATGTTCGAGTCGAACATGAGTTTGACTCTAAAGCCGCGTACACACGGGCGGACTGTCTGGCCAATTTAGTCCGTCGAAACACATTTCAGCGGACAGTCCGCTCGTGTGTGGGCTTCAGCGGACTTTTTCAGCGTGCAGTCTGGCGGACTAAGTATTTCGGAATTTCCGTAATATTGTCCGTCGTACTTTGGTTTCAGCGGACAATCCGCTCGTGAGTAGGCTAGTTCGACGGACTAAGTATGGCGCATGCTCAGAAAGGATTTACACGGCGAAAGGTTGCATTGCTGTGTATTGGACTTCCTATTTCTAGTCCCGTCGTACGTGCTGTACACGTCATCGCGCAAACTTTCGACGGACTGTTTGTGCATCCGTGTGTGGTCAAGTCCATTCATTCGAAAGTAGGACGGACTGTCCGTCGGATTGTCTGACGGACTAAGTTGGCCATATAGTCCGCCCGTGTGTACGCGGCTTAACTCGAAGCTCATCCCTACTTGCCAGATATTCCTACAGCTTGTTTAATGTTGCTGTAGGCCTCTTGGCAGCCTTCCTGACCAGTTTTCTTCTCATCTTTTCATCAATTTTGGAGGGATGTCCAGTTCTTGGTAATGTCACTGTTGTGCCATATACAGTGCCTTGCGAAAGTATTCGGCCCCCTTGAACTTTTCAACCTTTTGCCACATTTCAGGCTTCAAACATAAAGATATAAAATTTAGATTTTTTGTGAAGAATCACCAACAAGTGGGACACAATTGTAAAGTGGAACGAAATCTATTGGATTTTTGAAACTTTTTTAACTAATAAAAAAATGAAAAGTGGGGCGTGCAAAATTATTCGGCCCCCTTGCGTTGATACTTTGTAGAGCCACCTTTTGCTGCGATTACAGCTGCAAGTCGCTTGGGGTATGTCTCTATCAGTTTTGCACATCGAGAGACTGAAATTCTTGCCCATTCTTCCTTGCAAAACAGCTCGAGCTCAGTGAGGTTGGATGGAGAGCGTTTGTGAACAGCAGTTTTCAGCTCTTTCCACAGATTCTTGATTGGATTCAGGTCTGGACTTTGACTTGGCCATTCTAACACCTGGATACGTTTATTTGTGAACCATTCCTTTGTAGATTTTGCTGTATGTTTGGGATCATTGTCTTGTTGGAAGATAAATCTCCGTCCCAGTTTCAGGTCTTTTGCAGACTCCAACAGGTTTTCATCCAGAATGGTCCTGTATTTGGCTGCATCCATCTTCCCCTCAATTTTAACCATCTTCCCTGTCCCTGCTGAAGAAAAGCAGGCCCAAACCATGATGCTGCCACCACCATGTTTGACAGTGGGGATGGTGTGTTGAGGGTGATGAGCTGTGTTGCTTTTACGCCAAACATATCGTTTTGCATTGTGGGCAAAAAGTTGGATTTTGGTTTCATCTGACCAGAGCACCTTCTTCCATATGTTTGGTGTGTCTCCCAGGTGGCTTGTGGCAAACTTTAGACGAGACTTTTTATGGATATCTTTGAGAAATGGCTTTCTTCTTGCCACTCTTCCATAAAGGCCAGATTTGTGCAGTGTACGACTGATTGTTGTCCTATGGACAGACTCTCCCACCTCAGCTGTAGTTCTGTGCAGTTCATCCAGAGTGATCATGGGCCTCTTGGCTGCATCTCTGTTCAGTCTTCTCCTTGTCTGAGCTGAAAGTTTAGAGGGACGGCCAGGTCTTGGTAGATTTGCAGTGGTCTGATACTCCTTCCATTTCAAAATGATCGCTTGCACAGTGCTCCTTGGGATGTTTAAAGCTTAGGAAATCTTTTTGTATCCAAATCCAGCTTTAAACTTCTCCACAACAGTATTACGGACCTGCCTGGTGTGTTCCTTGGTCTTCATGATGCTCTCTGCGCTTTCAACAGAACCCTGAGACTATCACAGAGCAGGTGCATTTATACAGAGACTTGATTACACACAGGTGGATTCTATTTATCACCATCGGTCTTTTAGGACATATTGGATCATTCAGAGATCCTCGCTGAACTTCTGGAGTGAGTTTGCTGCACTGAAAGTAAAGGGGCTGAATAATTTTGCATGCACCACTTTTCAGTTTTTTATTTGCTAAAAAAGTTTAAATTATCCAATAGATTTCGTTCCACTTCACAATTGTGTCCCACTTGTTGGTGATTCTTCACAAAAAATTAAAATTTTATATCTTTATGTTTAAATCCTGAAATGTGGCAAAAGGTTGAAAAGTTCAAGGGGGCCGAATACTTTCGCAAGGCACTGTATTCTCCACTTGATGATGACTGTCTTCCCTGTGTTCCATGGTATATCTAAAACTTTGGAAATTCTTTTGTACCCTTCTCTTGACTGATTGTTTTTAACAATGAGATCCCTCTGATGCTTTGGAAGCTCTCTGTGGACCATGGCTTTTGCTGTAGGATGCCACTAAGAAAATGTCAGGAAAGACCAACTAGAACAGCTGAACTTTATTTGGGGTTAATCAGAGACAATTTAAATGATTGCAGGTGTGTACTGACTCCTATTTAACATGAGTTTGAATGTGATTGCTTAATTCTGAACACAGCTACACCCCCAATTATAAGAGGGTGTGCACACTTAAGAAACCACATTATTTAATTTTTTTATTTTTACCCCTCTCCAAAGATTTCAGTTTGTTTTTCAATTGAGAGTTATACAGTTGATTTATCTTTGTCTCATTTTTTACATCACAGAACCTGACATTTTAACAGGGGTGTATAGACTTTTTATATCCACTGTATGGAACCTCTATGGTTAAGTCCACACCAATCCTGACTGCAATAGACCTCCTCACAGGGGGTGGGAGAGACATCCGCACATACAACAACAAACACTTTGGCCAGGCAAAAATCAACGCTCCCTATTTTTGGGTCAGACATAAGGTACGGGGTCAGAATGCCTTATTCAGTAAGGGGAAAAGGTAAGACACATGCCATTCCCACACATTAAACTTTCCTAACTTAAAATATAGAAAAAAAATTCAATGCAAACTATCTATTAATGTCCAACTATGGCAGTTATTAGCACATTTCAATAATTTTGGCTAACAAAAATGTATTATGCAGTGTTCATCACAAGTACAATATTTTAACTGTTTAAGCCCCTCTAAGCCCTTGTACACACGGTCGGATATTCCGATGGACAATGTCCGATAGGACCGTGTTGTCGGATAATCCGACCGTGTGTGGGCTCCATCGGACTGTTTTCCGACAACATGATTTGATCGGATTTTGTCCTGTTGTGTGTAGAGAATTCCGATCGGACAAAGTGCCACGCATGCTCAGAATAAATTCCTACACCAAAGATATTGGCTACTAGCCTGAACGTAGTCCCATCGTAACGAAATAACGTCATCACGTTCTGAACGATCTGATTTTTCGACAACTTTGTCCGACCATGTGTATGCAAAAGTTTCGGACAAAATCCGCCAGACAAAATCCAACGGATTGGGTTGTCAGAATGTCCGACCGTGTGTACAAGGGCTTAGACAATGTAAAATAAAGCACATTTCAAGAAATGTTATCATCTACTGAAATGAAAATCACTTATGCTGTTAAACTTTAGCAGTATCAATATTTCCATAAAAGAAAATTTATTTAGAAGTCACAGCACCCCCTCCCAAAGCCCACTATAGGGTTGTTTACATACAAGGCTGGTAATTCCCTGTTCACTGCTCATTTATGCCCACCTTGGAGCAGTGTAGAATGTGGTTGCAAACTTGCTCTTTGTGGTCCCAACAGAGCAGCATTCGTATGTAACCCACATAGTGTTTCACTCCCTTACTCGAGTGATGATATGAAATGCAAAAGATTTGTTGTGTATTGAAGTCCACTTGAGCATTGTTTGTATACAGTACCAGTAATTCTCCTTTGTTGCTCATTTATATGCCCACCCTGGAGCAGTGTGGAATGCATTGGAAATGATTTTCCCTTGCGCACAGGGCTGGTGCTTCCACTAGGGAAGATAGGCAGCCGCCCAGGGCGCACTGCCACCTAGGGCGCATCCAGGGCTCTGCAGCAATGATCACTCACTGAGGAGGAGGATATTTGCAGTCACTCAATCGGCCTCCTCTCCTCCCCCGTCCCTGGGATCTGTGTGGTGCCATGTCAGCTGCCCTGCCAGCTCTCTGCCCACCTCCCTCCCTGGGCTATGTACAGCTACTACAAGAGCAGGTCGGGTGGCATTGTGCACGGAGACAGTCGGGTTGGATCCAACCAGGTCCAGACTGGACATAGAGCACACGCCGGACATCTGCTCGGGCCGGGGCCACTATGCCACTTGTCCTGATAGAGCCCAAAGATAAGCTGCTCCTGCAGCTCGCCCCGCTCACCCAGCATCTCTCCTGTTGGGGCCCAGAGGGCGGAAACCAGAGATAAGCTGACCTGTCATGGGGAGGAGCTGGAGGAGGTCCCCATCTCCTGATCTTATGACTGGTGACACTGGCAGCCGCTGCCTGACTAATGGAGGGAGCCGTAAAAAATTGCCAGTGATAACATCCCTCAAGGTAAGAACCCCCCACTTTCTCCTGTCCACCTGGCTGCACCCCCTCCACCTGGCTGCATCCCCCCTCCCCTGTCCACCTAGCTCTATCCCCCCTCCACCTGGCTGCACCCCCCTCCCCTGTCCACCTGGCTGCATCTCCCTCCACCTGGCTGCATCTTACCTCCCCTGTCCACCTGGCTGCACCCCCCCTCCAGCTGCTGCACCCCCCCTCCACCTGGCTACATTCCCCCCTCCACCTAGCTGCACCCCCCCTCCCCTGTCCACCTGGCTGCACCCCCCCTCCACCTGGCTACATTCCCCCCTCCATCTGGCTGCACCCCCTCTCCTGTTCATTTGGCTGCACCCCCTCCCCCCTACCCCTGTGTTTCATCAGCTGTAGCGGAGTACAGAGGAGACATCCAGGGTCTAATTGACCCTTAATGTCTACAAAAAGAATACCTGTCACCTATATGCTATCACATGGGGGCTATTGCACATACACACATGCGTAGGTGTGATTGCTGCTGTGGGCAGCGTAGTGGTGTACTGGATAGCACTCACTAAAATGGATCGCTGGTTCGAATCCCAACCACGACACTACCTGCCTGGAGTTTGCATGTTCTCCCTGTGCCTGTGTGGGTTTCCTCCAGGTACTCTGGTTTCCTTCCACACTCCAAAGACATGGTGGTAGGTTAATTGGCTTCTGTCCAAAAAATTGCCCATAGTATATGAATGTGAGTTGGGGACCTTGGATTGTGGGCTCCTTGAGGGTAGGGACTGATGTGAGTGTTCAATGGATGTGTGGAGCACCGTGTAAAATTGATGGTGCAATATGGGTACCTTAAATAAAATAATAATAATAGATGAGCATCTTAATGAGACAATGTATAGGGATAGGGACAATTGTAGACACACACACCCACACTCACTCAGTTTGAACTGGATGGACTGTTGTGCCATATTTTCTCCACTTGATTATGACCTTACTAACTATGTACACATGTTATGTATCACCGTGCATGCTGGAGTGAGAGCAATAATCCTAGCATCAGAACTACTGCATAACACTAACCTGATGTTCTGCAGGGGCTTATAAACCGTTGCCTATGAAATAATATAAGGTACTGACGTTTTGCGGTGCTTCATGGATGCACACACGCAAAGACCCTTATAGGTCATACGTTTAGTGTTATGCAGGAGTTCTGGTGCTAGAATTATTGAAATAATTAATTTTTTATTTTTTTTTGGGATGGGGGGGGCGCAAATATCTGGCCTTGCCTAGGGTGCAAAATAGTCTAGCACAGCCCTGCTTGCGCATATGCTCTTTGTGATTCCATCAGAGTAGAGTTCATAGACAATTCATTGTGTGATTGGCTGCTTTACTGGTTTACTGGAGCAGTGTTTTTTTAATATGTAATGCAAATTATGTATTGCGTAATAGATGTAGATGTAACCAGGTGCTGGCTAATTTTTCCTGTGTTATCGTGGGACATTCTGTAACACCAGCTGCAGTTTCCCTCTAGTGTTCAGTCTAGACACTGTGTCATCATCGACTGAATACAGAGCAGGGGATCGTGGGATATGTGGTCTGAGGAGCTGGGATTTGTAATGGAGCCAGACTGCTGCAGACTACAAGTTCCAGCCGGCTGAGAGAGAGAAGCATGCTGGGTGAGGATATAAAGAGCCTGGTCTGGGGAAGAGTCACTCTCTTGGGACCATGGCCTTCAGCTGAGATGTGAGCAGGTGCCGCCGCGTAGAGAGTCTCCGGCAAGTGAGCAAGCCGATCCACTATTGCCAGCTTCCTGTCAGCTGAATGACTGTACAGTTACAGCAGAATCTCAGCATCAATAGATGCATGCCCAAGCACCCTTCACTGGTTGCAAATTCTTCAAGAGCCTTTTCTGTGACATCCTATCCCCTTAAACCTTGGTATCATCAGGACTGGTGAGCAGGCAGAAGCCCACCCTGGGTACACCACACAAAAACACTGCATGCAGGCACCTTTATCCCATCTCTTTACATTAAAGTGGTTGTAAACCCTTACAGACTACTTTAACTTACAGGTAAACCTAGATTAAGGCTTACCTGTAGGTGCAAGAAATATCTCTTTAACCTACACGGTTAAGGAGATATTTTCAAAAAAACGGGCACGGAGTGACATCATCGCTGCTCCGGCCAGTCACAGTGCCAGAGCAGCAATACCCGGAAGTAACTCTGCGAGATATGGCGGCGATGGAGGATGTGAACGAGGGTCGCTCCAGGCACTTCAATCTCAGGTACGTAATTCATAATGAGCTAGTATGCTATGCATACTAACTCATTATGCCTTTGTCCTGCAGGGTGTTTTTTTTTTTTTTTTTTTTCAGAGAGGGTTTACTTCCTCTTTAAAGCCTCAAAAAAAAAAACACTTTGCACATGCTATTTTCTTTTTTGCTGGTTGCTATTGCACAGCAAACCTTCTGAGCCCTTGTTGAGCTAGCTGAAGACACTGAACATCTACATCACAAGGACTCCGCTTTCCTCTCAATATCTGCACACATTAAGGGGAACTCTACTCAGAGAATAATTATTGCATTTCTTGTAACTTGTTCTATAATTGTGCCACAAACTTGTCAGGATTTAAAGGGAGCAGTCTGGCAGAAAGGATCATTCTCTTCTCTTTTATGCCTGCGGTCACAGGCTCTTTCAGGACCTACTGCTTACTACTGTTTGACTTATTGTGATTTTTTTTTATTTTTTTGCATTTCATATCCTTTGCATATATACCAGGAGTAAGAGTTTAACACTGAAAGATAACTGCCTAAATCATTCTTGTTCTTATTTGCGTCAAGAATCTTAAGTAAAATACTTGTTTACTTTGCTACAGTCAGGTGTCCGTGTAATTGCATAATCACTTTGCAATATGTCCGAACCCAGGGTATCAGAGGTGTCAGTCATCTTCCAGTGGCCCTCAGGGGGGTGGTGCTACATATACAATGCCAGCAATTCCTCTTTGCTGCTGATTTATGCCCAGCCTGGAGCAGCATAAAATGCATTGCATATGATTTCCCATTGGTTGCAGACTCTTTGTGGTCCCAACAGAGAACCTTTCAGGTGCGAATTAGATGCAGTTAAGATGCACATTTTTGGAGCCGGCGGCCACTGGTGACTTTAACATTAGCTGGCTGTTAAGGAGTGGGCAGGGAAGCTGGCCGTCACGTCCTTACCAATGGATCAGCGGGGTTCCCCATCGACAGCTGAATGTTAAAAAAAAAAAAAACATTGCCGGCAATAAAAAATTGTGCAAATAAAGACGTGGGGTCCCCCCCAAATCCATACCAGACCCTTTTCCGAGCATGCAGCCAAACAGGCCATAAAGGGGGGGGAGAGCAAGTGCCTCCCCCCAACCATACCAGGCCACTTGCCCTCAAAATAGGGGGTATTTTGGGGCAGGGGGGCTGTGCCCCCACCTCAAAGCACTTTGTCCTCGTGTTGATGGGGACAAGGGCCTCTTCCTTACAACCCGGAACGGTGAAAGAAAGCTAATGCAGCCATCACGTCTAAGAACTGGTAAGCTGCAATATAATAAATGTTTGCTTTAATAATAATAATAATTATAATAATAATACCACTTTAATTTGGTAAGAAATGTACCAACATGTAAAAAGAAGTCCCATGATACTTTCCAGTAGCAATCTTTTGTGCTGGGGAATGTTAGCATCTATTAACAAGCTGTCCTTCTGTGTTCTTGTACTGTTGCCATAGACTGGTAAGTATATTCTCTATCTTCTATACCTGCCACTCCTTTTTCTCTGCACTGCCTTAACACCACAATATAAAAAAGTTGACCAACCTTCAGCCTTATTTTAAAGTTCACTTACACATGATTTATTATCAACGGACAGACCTAATTTACATTAAAGTGAGTAACATAACCTTGTGTTTGCCTGAGTATTACATTACTGGCTTGTATACATTTACTATATACATTAAGGTATTACCCGGGTTACCTTTGTGTCTTGTCAATGTAGGTAATAAAATATTTTAACAATTAATAATACATGACGATGATCTCACATAATGAATACATTATTTTTGAAAGGTGTGACTCTTAATTTGTTAACAAAGACACCAACACTGACCATTAAAAAATCATTAAACATGAGTCATCAAAACCGCCGATGGCAGGTAAGTTTTCATCTACCTTTTCTTCAAGTCTTTTGAGAAAAAAACCATGATGGCATTAGTTGTTGTTAAGGGACTACTGGATACCTTCTAGGAGAGGACTATTTATTTTTCTGGTTTTGAAACAAGGGAAGGGTTTGTCATGTTTTTATTGCCATATGTCCCAAAGTCATTGTAAGTTGTAATAAACCCTCAGCAATTTTTTGTTTAGGCCAATATGTATTCTTCTACATGTTGAATGTTCCTATAGGTAATGTTGAGGCTACTAGCCAATAGCTTTGGTCACGTAATTTGATCTGAGCATGCGTGGCACTTTGTCCGATCTGAATTTTCTAGAAAACGATCGGAAAAAGTCTGATCGGATTTTGTTGTCTGAAAATTTTAGATCCTGCTCTCAAATTTTTTCAGTCGAAAATTTCGATCGGATTATACTGTTGGAAAATCCAATCCTGTGTGGGCTCTATCGGACTTTTTCCGGATTGGATTTTCCGACAGTATAATCCGATCGGACCTTTTCCGTCTGAATTTCCGACCGTTTGTATGGGGCATAACAGAGAGGTGTAGGCATCAAATCTCATGTGCACTAGTATCATGGGTGCACAGGGGTCACAAGATGATTTAGGATGCTCTGAAGTGCATGGGAGTCACAGGTAGCATAGGGGTGCACATATGTCATTAGATTACACAAGATGCTCTGGGATACACTGCAGTGCAATAAATCAGTAGCTGACACAGAATGCACTGATGCCCCAGGGTGTTCGTGCCTAAGTACTGCCAGCGTGTTGCTTGAACACCAAGCCATGAGGCATTTTGCACTTTAAAACTGTGCCAGTCAGAAGAGCTATCTTTTTTTGACAGTGGCGCTAATCAGGGGAAGTGTGTTCTGTCACATTTGCGCCCAGGCATTCCACCACCATAAGTGGGGCCCCACCGGGGGTCAGGGGGGCCCTTTATGGTTTCTTGCACTGGGGCCCTGAAAGTTCTATTCATGCCACTGAGCCTGGTTTCTTACTTTTGGACAGAAGCCCTTAAAGTCAAGCAGGTACTGAAGTTTTACACAAGAAATCTTGAAGTCTAGGATTTGGTAAACCTTGTTATTGAGATGGATTTACTGAGGGAGTTGCTAAATATGAAGGATAAGAGAATCTCTTCAGGACCAGAGGTGTGACCAATGAAACATGGAAAGAATTTGATAACCTATGATGTGGATACACTGTCCTTTCACATATGGTCCCTTCCCCTGTGGACATTGTTCACTCTGTTACCTTATTAGGAGAGAGAAGTCTTTCCTACTTCCCATCCCAGTGGTAAAATGTTTGACCCCAAGCACTTTGCCAATTACCAAACATCTGGGGTTGTCTATTTGATGTCCTGTGAGGCATATTATATAGGCAAGACAAAACAACAATTATGGCGTTGAATCTCTCAACATATATACAGTATGGAAATCGGAAATGGACATCTACCAGTACCAGTCTTACACCATCATTATCAAATGCCAAAAGTCACCTTTGCTGCCCTCGACAGAATACATATTTCTGATCGAGGTGGAGACTGGAACAAAGTGTTGCTTTAACATGAGCAATGCTGGATTTTTAAATTACAGGCCACCACTTCTCCTGGCCTAAATGAATCAATAACTTTTGCTTAAAGGATTTGTGTCTGGTAAAACTAACTACATAGAAAAATGTTTTCTTTTGAAGTGCTTTAACTATCATTTCATTTGAAAATTGAAGGAAACAGAAAATCCAGCCTAATCTTGGGTACGCCTAAAATAAATGAAATAAATGTAAAAAAATATGTTCTAAATGCAGAGTATCAAGTAATATATTTTTCTCTGTATGTATTGTGTAATCTTGTACTGATTATAAATATGGAATACGAAATTAAGTTTTTTACAATTATGTTATTTCTTTCTTTTTTACAGTTATTTTTAGTATCCCAGGTCAGTGTCCCCCCCGTATCCATTAGTGGTATCCTGCTGCTCTTTCAACTTCCCGACACGGGAAGGGAGAGGCCTTTGCCTTCTCCCATTCATTTTCTCCCCACAGGTGCAAAATCCATCTGCGCCACAAGAGGGAGTATTGCCATGCAGGCGGCGTCCCGTGATCACGGCCGGACGTCATTTGATGTCGCAAGCATGCGCCATTGTTGTGCACGTTGATGTGTGTGTGAGTGACGTTGTGGCATCATACGCTTGGAACGGAAGTGGCGGAAGTTTCCGGGGAATGCCGAGGTGACCACGAGGTGAGCGCCATGAAGGCAGTGAGGACCTACAGGAGGTCATTGGAGGAAGGGGGAGGGAAACGGGCACCTGTACACTATTAAATCATTAAGGAAATATATATATGCCAATAACTCTTGTGGATCCTGTAGTGATCCCAGCAAGCTGTTGACACGCAGACACATTGAAAACTCTGCTCATAAGTAAGTCTTATGCCGCGTACACACGGTCGGAGAATACGTCGGAATGCGTCTTATCGGACCATGTCGTCAGATAATCCGACTGTGTGTGGTATGCATCGGACTAATTCCGTCCGAATCTCAGTCGGACCCAATTTTCCAACATGTTGGAAATATTTCCCGACCAACTGGGCCGGTCGGACCTAATCTGATCATGTGTAGCGAATTTTGATCGGACCAAGTGCCACGCATGCTCAGATCAAATTCCTACATCAAAGCTATTGGCTACTAGCCTGAATGTAGTCCCATCGTAACGAAATTACGTCACCGCGTTCTTGGCAACCGCTAAATCAGACAACTTGGCCCGACCGTGTGTATGCAACAGTTTCGGACACAATCCGTCGGACTAAATCCGACAGACAAAATCCGACGGATTTGGTTGGCAAAATCTCCGACCGTGTGTACGTGGGCTTAGGATGGGGAGTGCAATATTACTTTGAATTTCTTCTAACAACCTTTATAGTCATTAATACTTTCACTTGAATTCACTAATATAGATACAGATCTTTAGAAGTCATTTATGCTCCTTTATCTGCATTGCTGATTAATCACATCAACTGTGTGTCATTTATGCGTGCTCACATCGCAAGGTATTGTCAGCACTTTTATCTTATTTTTATTAGTATTTCACCAATATACACACGATATAGCACATTCAACATCTTTCATTAATTTATTTTTTGTTACTCTTATTTAATTAAATTTTTGACTAATGCAACTCAATCACCCTCACATTTTTTGTCATATGGCACTTATATGGATTCATATTATTGCCACAAATAATAAGTATATATATAATTTAGTGATTTAAATATTGCATTCTTAAAAAAATGTCTTCTTGTATACACAATTGATATCTAATTCTAATACTGTTATACCTAAATATGTGGCCAAGTGGGAAAAAGATTTGGATTGTACGATCGATTCTAGGTCTTGGTCCAACATATGGTCTTTCACAAAATCTTCCTCTATAAATATATTGGCGTCTGAATCATCATATAAAGTTCTCACACGCTGGTATTTGGTTCCTGCGAGAATCGCCAAATTCCCAACAGACAACACTGGCCTCTGCTTTCGTGGCTGTCCAGAAAAAGGTACCTATATACATACCTGGTGGCATTGCTCAATTGTACAATCATTTTGGAAAAAGATCTTTCTGATAATTACAAAATTTTTTGATCGTCCAATTTTTCCAGACCCAATTATAGCTCTCCTTAATTTAAAACCAGCCTTTCTGAATCAGAAACAATTCAAATTAGTTCTTACACTCCTGATAGCCGCAAAGCAGACTATAGCCAATGCGTGGAAAACAGACGTGGTGAATATTGCAGAAACCAAACGTAGAATGAATCAATCTTTCATCCATGGTAAAATGGACGCTATAGATAAAAACCAGATGACAAAGTTTGATATCATATGGAAACCCTGGATTAAATATTATACGTCAGATAATATTGACAACCGAGTTTTATTGTTATGGTGATTACGATTTTTTATAGAATTACAACATTAGCTGATATATAAAACCTCCTCCGGAGAATTATTCCCTCCCCTTCCCCTCCTATATACCTTTTATGTTCTTCCTTTGCTATATAATACTTACTATAAACATACTTTAGAAGTTATGGTCAAAACTTTAAAATCATATATTTTCTTTTAGACATATTTATATTTTCTTGGGATTAAAATGTTTAGAACTCAGCTATAAGAATGTTTTCAAATTCTAAAATATATAAGGACATTTATTGTCATTCCCACGAGAATATCTTGAAATTCTTCTTTGCTTTGTATCATCCATACTTCAATATGTCTACTTTTTATTTCTGGTATCACATAATTTGTCTTATATTCTGTACATGTAATTTATTTTAACATAAAATAAAAACTTTTGAACGAGAAGTATGGAAAAAAGAAAAAATTACTAAAAAATGGATAAACTTTTCTCAGTATAGAAAAGATGTCCACCCACCTAGGACAGTAGCATGGGCCTGGGAAGGGTTCTATAAAGTTGGTTGCTGTTTTTTTTTTCTTCTTTTGCCAGTGTGAATAAGTGAGTGAATAAGAACAACACCATAAAAATATTAGCTAACACTGTTATAATAATTAAGAAAAGCGACAGCAGATGATTTTAACGTAAAGTATTTAATAAATGCAATATTTATTTTGCTGTGCAATGCACTGCACATTTTTATCCAGCAAACAGAAGTATTTAAGAATGTAACGTAACATGAAAATCCTGAAAGCAAAATAAACTTGTTACAAATTAAAAAAATGTCTTCATTATCATTTATTGAAATCAATATAATAAATAATAAGTTTACTATGATATACCATAGGTGCCTGTTCGCTCCTCCCCATCTCCTTCTTAGGGGGTCCAAACAAATGGTCTCTTGTAAGTTCCTTGAGGGCAGGGTCCATGTCATAGGAGGTGGAGACGCCACTCCAATGTTTTTGGGATTGCTGGAATGAGCTTCTTTTAAGAGAGACCTCTGGCTATAGGACATGTCCACCGTCAAGATTAGTAAATATACTTTTTTTTTTTGCGATTAAATACCTGGAAAATAAATTAAATGATTATCAAAATGTAAAATAATTACTTTCTTTCTGCATAGAATCCAATGCACCCTTGAAGAAGACCACAATTAGAAGGGCCGAATACGTAGGGGTTCTTTGTGGAAGATTACTCTTTGGCAACAAAATTTCATATCAATGTATTTTCATCTTGATCGGTGCTTTTGTCATTTTCATGTGAATGCCAGAGCACAATATTTTACAACTCTCATGTAACTGTCAAATTGCTTTTTGATATAATTTAGATTTTTAATAAAAAATCTTTGAACAATTTTTTCCCTGCTAAAAAACCCCATGAGGGAACCTCTCAATTTCACTTACGTATTTATATGTTTTTATTTATTGCTATAGTTAGCCAGAAGAAAGAAGTCCAACCGTCATTAGGTGAAATGGAGTTTTCCTGTCCTGACAAGCAGAAAATACAAATCAACGTGCTAAAGGGAAGTCTAGTATATGGTATATAGCAGTCTCTAGTGGACAAACAAAGAAAATGACCCAGTTGTTCTATCGGAGTATTTGGTCCTAGTAGCTATTGGGAAATACGTAGCCCAGAATTCGAGAGACCAGAAAAACCAGTAAATAGAATAGTCTATGGCTGTGTATTATTTAAAATTCTCTGATAGTCCTAATAATAGGGGCATGTGGAAGTTACATATGCAGGTCCCAAGTTGACCAATGGATACAAATATTTTCTTTCCTTGCCTTAGATGACCAGAAAATAGCTCAAGTGGCTCAAAATGATAAACTGGATCACACATTTTCTGGTGGCCCTATGTAATTATGACATGATGGAAATTTTGGACATGCTAATGAATCATTTTAAGAAATGTTGGATTGGGTTTGCTGTGTGGAAAAACAACTCTGCTGTAATTCATTAACCACTTGCCGGCCACTCTATACACCAGATTTACTGATACAGGATGGCCACGCTATGCAGGATCACATACATGTACGTGATCCTGCGCTTCCAGGTTTTATGCCACGTACACACGATCAAACAAGCGGGTGGAAAAGTCCGGCAAACTCAAGTCCGCCAAACAATCCCCCCGTGTGTAGCCTCCGGCGTACTTTTGAAATGAACGGACTTTTCCGTTGATGAAGAACGGAAGGCGGCGGCGGCGGCGACAGAAGACCAGGCCACCGCCTGTAAAAGAGCTATAAGAAGGTGCGGTGGCCCGGCAGAAGAACCGAAGAGGGGGACAAGACCCCCGAAGTCGGAAGAAGAGGCTGCGGCGACGAAGAAGAATGCCGGGCTCCTCTGCTAGTAAATGAGCTACAAGAAGATAGCAGAGGAGTCCGGCGAGAAGACCCCCGAAGACGGAAGACCCCCGGAGCTGTGCAATAAATTATTTTATCTTGTGTTTTTTTTTGTACTTTATTTTACAGGTGAATGGGTAGGGGTACATAGTACCCCATACTCATTCACATAGGGTGGGGGGCCGGTATCCGGGGGCCCCCTTATTAAAGGGGGCTCCCGGATTCCGATAAGCCCCCCGCCCGCAGACCCCGACAACCAACGGCCAGGGTTGTCGGGAAGAGGCCCTTGTCCTCATCAACATGGGGACAAGGTGCTTTGGGGTGGGGGGGCCGCGCGGCCCCCCCTTCCCCAAGGCACCCCCCATGTTGAGGGCACGCGGCCTGGTACGGCTCAGGAGGGGGGGGGGGGCGCTCGCTCGCCCCTCCTTTCCTGGCCGGCCAGGTAGCGTGCTCGGACAAGGGTCTGTTGTGGACTTTTTTTCGGCGTTGGGGTTCCCCTTTAAGTCCATACCAGGCGGCGGGGCCAGCGACGTATCCTTCGCGGGCCCCGCCTACCTGGAGACGCGCTCGAAATGAGCGGACTTTCCTCCGCGTGTGTGGGCGAGTCCGTTCATTTCAAAAGTAGGGCGGATAGTACGGCGGACTTAGGAAGCCGTATTAGTCCGCTGAAAAAGTGCCGTGTGTGGGCAAGTAGCCCGTTCGGAAAGTCCGACGGACAGTCTGGCGGGAAGTCCGCCAGACTAAGTACGTCGGACAGACGGCTACGTGTGTACGCGGCTTTAGGCTCGAGTGCGCACTGCTGGCGGTTCACTCCTGCTGTGATTTTACATAGGGGCGGATCCAAAGTCTAGTCTCGGGAGGGGAACTGCCAGAATAATTTTTTTTGCAGGAAATGGCTGGTGTGGGCGCTTCAATCATCCTGGCACCATGTTATTGAAGCGCATTATTTCTATTATAAAATTGGAATATAAAATAAAATCGTTCAACTCACCTTAATGGAGAATCACTGGGAGGCTCCATCCCCCACACAGTTAGCAAGCACCCCCTAGGGACACAGTTAACCCTTTGATCGCCCCTGATGTTAACCCCTTCCCAGTTAGTGTCATTAGTACAGTGACAGTATATTTTTAGCACTGATCACTTTATTAGTGTCACTGGTTCCCAAAAAGTGTCAAATGTCAGTTAGGTGTCTAATCTGTCCACTGCAATGTTGCAGTCCCACCAAAAATCACTGATCGCCGCCATTACTAGTAAAAAAATAAATAAATAAAAATGCCATAAATCTATCCCATAGTTTGTAGACGCTATAAATTCTGTGCAAGGGGGGCGTGCCCGGATGTAGCCGAGTGAGGACGTGCTTTTGAGGAGCTCCACTGATCCTTAAATCATCCGCATCCATCCTGCCTTTCCAGCGCATGGAGAGTCTCCAAACTCTCCATACATAGCCTGACTACCCTCCTGCACAAATCCCAGTGGATATTGCCTGGCCCGGCCGACCGATTGCAGCTCTGCGGGGCTGTGGCTGCTTCTCTGCCCTGTGGACCCGTCGCCATCTTGCGGCCTACATCGCTTCCGCGATCCCCGGGCTCGAGTGCCGCGATCCGCGGAGCGGCGCATCAGGGAGCATCGCCGCCATCCGGATTGCCTGCCACCCCTCTGGGGGACCCCGAGAGGTGAGGAGGCTTTGAGGATTGACGGGGAGGAGAGCTGTTTATCCCCGGGAGCTCGCGGCCGCCGCCATCTTGGGCCCAGACAATCCGGAGCCATCCTCCCTTCCCTTGTACCTGAGGGGACTCCGGACTCATCCTGGGGGCTGATGGGCATCGGCTGCAGCCACCCCACCTGAAATTGTACAGCCTGCCCGTCCGGTGGATCACTGCGGGGTCGCGGCCGGATCTCCACTCCCGGGGCCTACTACCATCTTGAGGCCTGCTCTGTCTCCCCCCCTCACTGAGTTCCGGAACTCCCATCTGCAGCTGAAGAGGCATCAGACTCCTGTATCCCTGTTGGAGGACCCTGGGACAAGGTTGGTCTGGGACTGGGGGGGTAGTTTTGCAACCGTTCACGGGTGCCATCCTGAGCCCTTCTCCCCCCACCTCATCTTCCACTCTCGGGGTCAGGGCTGTTGTACTGTTTTGCCCTCCTATCATCCTGGGCCCTGAAACCACCCCTCTCCCTCCCTGTGTTCCCCCCGTGGTGGCCATGCTTTCCTGAGGACCCCACTCCTGTGTGGCAAGTGGACTGCCCCCCTGTCAGTTGCCCCAAGTCCGGCACCCGCCCACTGGACTGTTGCCCTTTGGTGGAGAGACATTGCTCCTGACCCGGCCCACCACCGCCGCTGCAACCCCTGCTTTGTTGCTGTGGCGCAGGCTCTCAGCTCTCGGCTGGAGGACTTACCAGGACCCTCTTACATCTCGAGGGGTGCCTCGGATGGGCCGACCTAAGACCCGCTGCTCCAAGTCTGGCTCCTGCTCCCCTCGTGTCCCTCCGCCGACCACTGCCTCATCTTCCAGGCGGTCCACCGCGGTGATGGCGTCTGGCTCGCGGGTGGTCGCGGACTCGGGGGTGGTGGAGGCCCCCACGGGTGCAGAGATCCTAGCAGCCATAACATCCTGTAAAGAAACTTTGACGGCAAAGATCGACTTCTTGAGTGTAGATGTTGGCCTCATCCGCCAGGACATGGATAAGTTCCGCTCGCGTGTTGCTGAGGTGGAGGATAGACTCTCCGCGGTGGAGGATACAGTTCGCTCAGATTCCAGAGAGGTAAAGGCCTTGCAGCTACAAGTGAAAGCGCTACAAGATCGTGCGATAGATACTGAAAATCGCCTCAGGCGAAATAATATCCGCATACTTGGACTGCCTGAGAGGGCTGAGGGCCCCAGACCCGCTGAGTTTGCTGAGAAGCTCCTGTCCACCCTGCTCAACCTGGGGGAGATGCCGCCCACCTTTGTAGTGGAGAGAGCTCACAGGGTCCCACCACTCCCTCCGAGGCCTGGGGCTCCTCCACGCCCCTTTCTGCTACGGCTGTTAAATTACCGTGACAGGGACCGCATCCTGGCGGCGGCTCGCACCATGCCTGAAATCAAATATGAGAACACCAAACTTCTCTTTTTCCCGGATTTCTCTCAGGAAGTACAGCAGAGACGCAAGTCCTTCACGGATGTAAGACGCAGGCTCAGAGAGAAGGGAATTCGCTTTGGTCTTCTGTATCCCAGCAGGTTAAGAATCTCGGACGGTGATAACACCCGTTTTTTTGACACTCCGGAGGCTGCGGCAGCATGGCTGGATGCCCGTTGAACATATGTGGTCAGGAAGACTGAGTAGCTGGGCGTGATCGACGGGGGGTGGCCAGCTCTTCCTCTTCTTCATTACAAAATTGATTCGATTGAACCCCTGGCATCGTTTGTGCTTGTCTCCAGCCACTTACTCCCCATTGGGTCCCACTTTGCCCTTACTGATTGCCCATTTATTTTCCATTGCGGGATAACCTGCTGTTACTCCTGCCTGAGGAGCTCCACTGCAGATCACTGACTTACCCCACTTTTTGGTTAGACGCACCCCCCTGTTTATTCCCCCTCCCTCAGTCCCCCCCCCCCCACGATCGGACTCCCTCTTCCGGAATTGATCCGGATTCTACCGGGAAGGACTGTACTCTTCTGTGACCCACCATACAGGGGTCTCAGTGATCTGAAGATTTTGAAGTTTTGGGAAGAAACCCCGCATCGGTTTGTATGGCTCGATGGCCGAATGTTTTGGTCATTGACCTTGGTTTGTATGATGTTGGGGTAGGGTTTTTTATGTGTTCTATGTTTTGTGGGGAGGGGATTTTTTCCTTAAAAGCTAAGTTTACATTTAGTGCTGCTCGAATATGGCTGAATATGTGTACTGACTTTGGGTTGGCCTACGCCTCCTGGTTATCTAAGCTCATCCTGATTTTGTTCCCCCCTGGGGTTCCATGATGGCTCCCTCAGATACCGAGTCGCTGACTATTATATCATGGAACGTCAGGGGACTCAACTCAAAATATAAGCGGTCTCTGTTATTTCAATATTTAAAACTACATAAACCTCACATAGTCCTGCTGCAGGAAACACACCTCACCGGCAGCAAGGTTCTAGCTTTGAAAAAACCCTGGGTGCAAAGGGCGCTACATGCGACCTACTCCTCGTACTCTCGAGGGGTATCCATACTAATTAGTAAGCGAGTGCCTTGCGTGCTCCAGGAGGTTCATCTGGACCCCCAGGGGAAATTTGTCATGGTGGTACTGAGCATTTATAATAAGAAATATGTCATTGTTAATGTCTACCTGCCTCCTCCGAGCCAGATTCACGTCCTGTATAGCTTATATGAGAGGCTGGCTCCGCATTGCCCGGCGTGTGTCCTGTTTATGGGAGACTTCAACGCCACCTTGTCTCGTGATCTAGATAGACCCTTCCCACAATCGACTTTTAATCCTGATCTTAGTGTCTGGGCCCAGGCAGCGGACTTTCGGGAGGTGTGGAGATGGCTTCATCCCCAGGATAGAACCTACTCCTGTTTTTCATCCACGTTTAAAACATCCTCCCGTATTGATCTGGCGTTTGCTAACGACCTCCTCCTGGCTAACGTCCAGGAGGCTAGCTACCTTCCCTCTGGCTTATCGGATCACCACCCCCTTAAATTGATTGTTAGGACCACCAAGTTTAAGAATAAAGCCCTCTGGAGACTGCAGCCCCATTGGATTAACAACACGGCAGTCCAAGATAGGGTTTCTCCCTCCTTGCAGGACTACTGGCTGCACAATGCGGGGTCAGCCTCCTTGGGGGTGACATGGGATGCCTCTAAGGCTTATGGTAGGGGGCAGTATATCTCTGCAGTGGCGGCGGTTAGAGCAGAAGTTGGGGACAAAGTGTCTGATTTGCAGCATGAAGTTGAGGAGGCTTTGACTCAGTACTCGGCCTCGGCAACGGTCCCCAACTTCGAGCGCCTCTCATCACTTAGGCGGGAATTGCACCTCCATGTCTCAGACACTACCAGGCTGGATATACAGGACAGCAGACAGAAATACTTTGAATATGGTGATAAGAACAGCAAACTGCTGGCTATGCTGGCGCAGCAGGACAGGCCTGTAGCGGTTATACCAGAAATACTCACAGCAGAAGGGTCACTGGTTACCTCTCCGGAGGATATTTTGACTGCCTTCACCAGGTTTTACTCCTCTCTGTATGTCTCCTCACTCCCTGACAGCTTTGACCCCACACCAATGACCTCGTTGTTAGATACGCTAGCACTGGGATGGCTCTCTGACACGGAGCGACTACTCCTTGTCTCGGAGATCACACCAGAAGAGGTCCTGACAGCCATCAGGTCTTTCCCAGCGGGGAAGACCCCGGGGCCGGATGGACTACCTATAGAGTATTACAGAGCCAACGCGGAGCTGCTTGCCCCCAGGCTGGCTCAGATGTATCGAGCCTGTCTTCAACAGGGCTCTCTACCGGCTTCTATGAGAGAAGCTCATATTGTTCTCATTCCGAAACCTAATAAGGATCCTAAGCAATGTGCCTCTTACAGGCCGATAGCACTCCTGAACTGTGATTTAAAAATATTGACTAAGATTTTGGCCACTAGACTCAATACAGTAATCAAATCTCTGATTGACTCCGATCAAACAGGCTTTATGCCAGGTAGGTCCACTGACATCAATATCCGCAGATTGTTTTCTAACATTCATGCCCCCCATGATAATCAAGGTACTAGGACTATTGCCACCCTTGATATGGAGAAAGCATTTGATACAGTGGAATGGGTGTATCTGTGGGAGGTCCTTAGAAGAATGGGTTTTCCATTGCGGTTTATTGCCTGGATACGTACACTTTACACCGGTCCTACGGCATGCATTAAACTGAATGGTTCCCTGTCACCCTCGTTCCCCCTGCAGCGGGGCACCAGGCAGGGGTGCCCTCTCTCCCCGGCCTTGTTCGCCCTAGCCATGGAACCTATTGCTGAGGCTCTTCGGAGTTCGGTCGAGGTCCGTGGTCTTCGGGTGGGCTGGCTGGAGGAGAGAGTGGCCCTCTATGCGGATGATCTTCTGCTTTTTTTAAATGATCCCGGTGACTCTCTGCGGGGCGCACTTGGAATCATGGATGCCTTCTCTGCCTTCACTGGGTTGAGGGTGAATTGGCATAAATCTCAGCTCTTTCCGGTGGACGAGGGGGCCAGGACCTCACCATCCTCCACCACGCTTCAATGGGTGGATAGGTTTACCTATTTGGGTATTGTCATTTCAAGAGAGACCAAGGACTTTGTCCGGCTCAATCTTGAACCTGTTCTGATAGAAATCAAGCCCATATTAAAGGCTTGGGGCAATCTCCCCCTCTCTCTTATTGGCCGCATAAACCTTCTTAAAATGAAGGTCCTTCCCAAACTTACATACATATTTAGGAACTCCCCACAATGGCTGACTAAAGCCTTCTTTAACTCTCTGAAACAACTTTTTCTCTCCTTCATCTGGGGACCCAAGTCCCCCAGATTCAAATACACCACGCTCACCAGGCCTGTGGGCAGTGGAGGGTTAGCTCTTCCCGACTGTCACAAATATTTCCTAGCTACCCAGCTTGTTACCGTCCACTGGTGGCTGCAGCCGGACCTGACCAATGCTGCGACGGTCTTGGAGGCAGCTATAGTGGGGTCTCTGGAGGCCTTAAGGGGGTTGGTTTTCAGGGGCCCAAAAACGCCTCACTGCCTCACCCCTTCTATACGCACCACTTTAAGGGCGTGGAGGGCGGGAGAGGCACTGAGGGCGTCCCTGCCGAACTCCTGGTCTCCTCACACCCCCCTGTGGCTGAATCCTGGCCTTCCGCAGTTTAATACCATCCCGGACCCTCAAGCCTGGGCCAAGTGTAAGATACTGACGCTCGAACATGTCGTTCTCAACGGGGAACTTGCTCCCTTTCATATCCTGCGTGACAAATTTAATGTGCCTACATGGGCCCACTTCCGTTATCTTCAAGTCGCGCATGCTTATCGCTGTCAATTTTTGGGACAACCGGTCGTACTGGAGTACTCTGAGCTTGAGTCCATCCTTCGGGTAAAAGACCTGGAGAAACCCATGTCTCAGATTTACAGGTCCCTACTGGTTGCTGCCGTCCCCGAGCTGTCCTCCCTCCGCAGGAAATGGGTGGTGGACATACCGGAGTTGGATGACGATGACTGGAGGGAGATTTGGGATTTTCCGTTCTCCCCTTTGGTTTC
This sequence comes from Lithobates pipiens, assembly GCF_037356315.1. Classification (NCBI taxonomy): domain Eukaryota; kingdom Metazoa; phylum Chordata; class Amphibia; order Anura; family Ranidae; genus Lithobates; species Lithobates pipiens. The sequence goes on along the minus strand of NW_027507788.1, from coordinate 135,851,792 downwards.
AGCCAGGGACAAATTGGTCCAATACAAAATTGTACACAGAGTCCACTACACGCCCCACAGACTGCACAAGATGTCGCCGACGCACTCCCCGGAGTGCTGGCGCTGCTCCTATCAGCCGGGAGACTTCATTCACATTTTCTGGGCTTGCCCAGCGATTGTATGCTTTTGGAAAGAGGTTCTCCTGGTGATAGTTAAGACCACTGAGGTTAATATTCCTTGCGATCCTAAATATTGCCTGCTGGGGCTGGTGGAACAAATGTCGATCCTCAGGGCTAGGAAAACACTCATATCCCTGTTGCTCTACTATGCACGCAAGGCCATCACCATGACCTGGAAACAATCGTCTCCCCCCTCTATTAAATTCTGGAAAAACCTGGTGAACGCTAGCTTACCCCTCTATAGGGCCACCTACTTGAACAGGGGTTGCCCAAAGAAATTTGAGAAGGTGTGGAACTGCTGGCTGGATGATAACACAACGGCAACAGATGTAGTAAATAACCCATAGTTCGGTATGGATGTAGTATGGTTATAGGCTGACCCACCTGCTCTTATGACACTTTATCCAGTCATTTTAATACTTAGCACGAATTATCCTACAATATCCTCTCCCCACAGTGGGGTATAGATAGGCAAGTTTATGTTTGTGTTAATTTGCCCTGTTGCGGTCGGTTGCCGCATCAGAGGCAGGGTATATGTTTTGTAATGTGCTTTGTTGTGGCCTGTTGCCGCATTTGGAAGTTTACCCCTGTGTGGGAAATGTTTGGCCCCTGCGTGGGCGATTTTGTATGACACTGAAAATTCAATAAAAAAAAGATTTATAAAATAAATTCTGTGCAAACCAATCAATATACGCTATTTGTGGGGAAAAATGCACATCCATTTTACTTGAGTACAGCGTCGCATGACCGTGCAATTGTCAGTCAGTTAAAGTAACGTAGCGCAGTATCACAAAAAATGGCCTGGTCATAAGGGGGGGTAAAACTTTCCAGAGCTGAAGGGGTTAAGATTGAACAAGTCAAGACTAAAAGGGCATTTTTTTGTCATACATAATGGGACACATGTATTTTATGATTTGACTTGACACATGACATTCATTCATTCTTTTTTTTACTCACTTTTAGTCAAATAATTTGGTGCTCGCTGGGCTCCCATGCAGGAGCAATGGAGTCGAATTGGTTGGATCCAGTAATTGCACTGTCCACAGCCTTCTTCTGCAGTCTGCAGCAACAACTATTCCCCTATTCGAGGCTCCAGGCAGCTCCTGTCACGTCGGCTCTGAGACTCTGACGTGACTCACTGACGTCACGCGTTGCTAGGTGCCAGGCGGCCCAGGCGCCAGCAACCAGTGCAGGGTTGCCAAGCCAGCAGTGCAGCTCCACCCACCTCCAGGCTCCTCCTGGTCCGGCAGTGTGGCATAATTACACACTAGATGAGTCTCTCTCTATGCACCGCTGACAGGCTGATGTGAGATAGAAAGAGACTGGGACAGAGCTGCAAGTGACATGTCAGTGTGATATTTTCGGGGGGGGGGGGGGGAAATTTCCCTGTTTCCAACCTGGATCTGCCCCTGAGCGCTGGCACACTGACAGAATGCCAGTCTGGCTATGTAAACAAGGCAGATTGTAATTTGTAAGTACAGAAGGCATGGATTCGGTGTTCCTGTAAAGCAGAAACACTGATCCATGTCTTCCACTAGTAAAAGCATCTCCCCCACTACACTAAAACAGTAGCTAGGCAAACAGTTAACCCTTTGATCGCCCTTGATGTTAACCCCTTCCCCAGAGGCAGCTCTCTAATTAGGCAAATAAGGCGGTCGCCTAAGGCCTCACACTCACAGGGGCCTCGTGACTGTCTGATTAAAGTGCCGCCTCTGCTGACAATAATGCCGCTGCGGAGTTATGCTCTGGCCAGCAAAGGTTTAACATTGCCTATGTGCTCCATGGCCAGACAGTGGAGAGAGACGGAGCGTGGCTGTGTCTTGGCGAGGAGGTGGGGCAAGCACTGTGTTGTCCAGGGTAGGAGAGGGATAGGAGATTCCAGCAACCAGAGCAAAATGTTTCCCGCTGCCCCGAAGATGCAGATCGTGCCCCCCGTCACCCCCACCACTGGAGTGCTCAGCGGAGCAGTCCACACACACCTGGAGGAGGCATCTGGCATCCAGTGGTGAGGACGGGAAGAGGAAGGTCACGCAGAGGAGGCCCCATGAGTGCTGTATGGAGCTGATAGAAAGGGAGGTAGGAAAGAGGAGGTGTCCTGACTGGGCCGCCCCTCTCTGGGGCTGTCAATCAGTGTGGGGGTCGGAGGGGGGACCAGGGCTCCAGCTGCAGGGGGAGGCACAGCTACCATGCCACAATCTCTTTCTGCAGCCAGCGAACACCAACTTGAGAGAGAGCCAGCACCCTCACCCCCAGCATCCTTCAGCCACAGACTGGCCTTTATATCCAACCCCTGTCCCATCCCATCCACTCCAACCCCTTCCTACTCATCATGTGTCACTAACAGGAAGGACAGCTCAGTCCCAGTGTGCCCACCTGTGACTGGTAGCCCCTGACCCCTCCCTCCGCCCTTCCCTTACCCCCACCTACTATGTGGGACTCCACTGTGTGGGGGGGGGTTGGGAGGTCCCAGTCCAGTGCTGATCCTTAGCCATGGTGGGCCGAGTGCTCCGCATCCTGCGCTGGCACTGCCTGCTGAATGACTTCCACTGCTGTCTTCTTCACTGACACCCGCACCGAAATAGAGAAAACTGACACCAGCACAGAGATAGAGAACACTGACACCAGCACCGAGATAGAGAGCACTGACACCAGCACCGAGATACAGAGCACTGACACCAGCACTTTAATGCTCTTAATATATGTAATTTATACAGTTAATTTTTTTGTCGCTTGAATTATTTTTTCCATTATGGGCTTAAAGTGGAGCCTAGGTTTTGCCTAAGGCCTCACAAAGCCTAGAGCCACCTCTGCCCTTCCCTGCCAGCATCATAATTACTGTATATGTTAAGTCACAGAAACACATTTCTGCTTAGTCACGGTGCAAAGAAAAACACGGGTCAAATGATCACTCATCAGTATCTGCCTGTAGTAAATCACAATAATGTACAAACTGTTCAAAGACCATACATGGCTCCTGGTAGTGAAGATATTAAATAAAAGATATGTGGAGTAAAGTTCTTACCTAAGGGCTCTAGTTATAAAAAAAAAAACTTGCTTAACAACTAATACCTGTAATATATGTAAGGGCTCTTATACACTGGCGGCTGGGGGACAGTAAAAAAGGTGGCTGAGCGACTGCTCTACTGCCCCCTGGCCGCCCACCCAAATCCAGCAATACAGCTGAATGTGGCATTCTTAACTCAGACTTCAGAGTTTGACAGGCGTCACCACCTGTCAAAATCACCCATTCAGTCCAAAGGGGCCACGCCGCAATTGCCGCAACTGCGAGCCAAACAATGGAAAATTGTCATTCGACAATAAAAAAAAAAACAATAAAAAAAAAAAAAAATAGGCATTAGGAGGTGGCAGGTAGTGCCTCCTGAACTCCTGTCAGCCGCTATGTATGGCTTGAGCTCCGGAAGGTTTTAACCCTGACCAGGCCATTTTTTGCTATTCAGCACTGTGCTAAAATTTGCAATTACCTGGTCATGCAACGCTGTACCCAAATTACATTTCCTGACAGACTCCATGGCAGCAACGTGTGGGTTAAGTCCCGCCTCCACTACCCTATAGGACACCACTCCCATAAATCTTTGCTCCCTGCCCATGGCCGTGTTCTTTTTTTGTCCTCCTCCGTAGGACCAGACGTTATGGTCTTTCTACCTGAAGATTGCTCCCACACGGTTCCATTGTTGGTTTGGCCGAATTGCGACTGGATGGAATTGTCGCATGACTCCGTTAAGCCCTAGCTACTAGCGGGGTATGGAGTGGGCATTGGATATAAGCGCTGGAGGAAGCCAGGAACCTAGCCACTGGCAGGCAGGCTGCGCATTTGGTCGGATAGCCCAGCTAAATAGCAGGTGACCTATTTTGCCCTGAGAAGTCCGGTATGTTTTGTTCTTACCTTCGGCCTGGAGACGATCGTGTGGGAGCGGTAAGATTGTTCCTCTTTTTCATGGCAGCAGTTTGTGTTTGTTTCTTGCTTTTCCTTCATTTCCGTTCGTTTTTTGTGTTTTCATGTATAAGGGTATAGGCATGGCGGCTGGATTAGCCTGCGTTCCAGCCGCTGCTCACTTCCTGTTTTTTCGTTAGATACGTTCGTTCTGCGCATGCGCGAGTGCGGCACAGGAACGAGGCTTGGTTCGCGCATGCGCGATAGCGGCAAAATGACGCTATTCACGCATGCGCAGTAACGGCGCACAGGATACGATGATGGTGTCACTAAGGCACCCTATTCAAATATAGGAAATAGCCTGCAAGCTTTGGGATTGCTTGTAGGCTATTATATGACTTCCCCTTGTCCAGGATTTCTTCTGTGGAGGTAGGTGGCCTTCTGGGAAGAGGGGGGTGGGCGTGTGTGTGTATGGTGCTCTCAGCCTTACTTATATGTCTTTGCAGCATTTATGGAAACCCCTAGAGATATGGACTCACCTCCGCCTGTATTTGGTCAGCCCTCTCATAATAGGTACTGTCTGGGGGGGGGAGTAGGGGGGGGGGGTCCGGTATTAGTCAGTCTGTTATCTTTCCTTATCTGTGTGTCTCTTCTATCTCTGTCTTAGCCCATCTAGTTCAGAACAGCAACGCAGCTCAACGCATAGAGGAAGCGATTCTTCTAAGTCTTACCACCGGCATTCATATTCTAAGTCTAAACATCACGGCTCACCCTCAAGATCCAGGCGCCGTAGCGAGGATCGTTCTCGCTCCTCCAAGGCTCATCCATCCGTTCAGTTATTAATACTTGCTGGGGATGCAGATCGCAAGTTCCTACTGGGAAATCCCTGTATGACCTCTGCTTTTCCAAAGCCTCTAGTGAGAGAGGGGGTACGGACCAGCATCTAAGGTCCCTTGTGGAAAATGTGGTGAAGAATCCCTCAAGGGGATCGGTGCCAGTCAGGCTCCTGTGCCTCAGTCAGAGTCACCTCAGTCTCCAGTCAGGGAGTCGCATGCTCAAGAGCTTCTGAGGAAGATAGTACCTGTGTGGGGTTTGACTTTGCCTTACTCTCCCCCTTGGTGAAGGCTATCAGAGAGGCTATCAGAGAGGCTGTGAACTTGGCTAATCCTTCCAAACAAAGGAAGTATTTTAAGCAACTTAAAAGGGAGCGTCTTAACTTTCCATTCCTGTCTGAACTTGGTGAGGTCATCACGGATGAATGGACTAAAAGTTGAGAAAAAGAATAGTATGCTCTCAAAAGTCCTAAGGTTATATCCCTTTAAGGAGGATGAGGTCAAGTATCTGGTTTCAGCTCCTCTCGTGGATGCAGCGGTGATGAGACTAGCAAAACATGTAACCCTTCCATTGGAAGATACAGTTTCATTTAAGGATGCCTTAGATAGGCGGATTGATTCCGATTTAAAGAGAGTCTACCTCACTGCTGGTTTGGCATGCAAGCCAGCATTGGCTTTAGCGGCAATGTCCGAGGCCATGGAAGTCTGGACGGACAGGGTGGATGATACCCTCAGAAACATTTCGGATGAAGTCGCAAAAACTCTCCTATCCAGGAGTTACGGCTTGTATCGGCTTTTCTGGGGGAGGCTTCGATTGACATCATCCGCTTAGTGTCTCGGGTTATGCTTTCAGCTGTAACCGCCAAACGGGCTCTTGGGCTCCGTCCCTGGCTGGCTGATCCAGCATCTAAACAGGTGTGGTGCCATATCCCTTTCGAGGGTTCTTCCCTTTTTGGGAATAAGTTGGATAATGCCATAACCCGGGCCTCTGGTGGGAAGTCGGGGTTTCTCCCTCAGGATAGACGTTTAGAAAGCCAGAGGAGATTTTTTCCTAAAAAGCAATATCAAGAGCAGGCCAGGGAGGCCCGTAGCTATAGACCGGGTCGAAAATATTCCAGGTCATGGAAGTCAAGGCAGTCCTCCTTTCAAGAAATCCGCCAAGAGCAGTGCGACAGGAGAGAGGGAACCAACCAAATCTTTTTGAGATAGGCCAGGTGGGGGCTCATCTTCTACTTTTTCGGCATGTCTGGGCAGCCTCAGTCCAGGACCTCTGAACCGTCAGAACGGTCTCTTCAGGTCATTCTTGGACCTTCAGCAGGTCCCCAAGACTAAAGTATGTTCCCACCTCCCTTCCGACCTCAGAAGAAAAAAGGCAGATCCTGTTGGCCTACGTGAAATCTTTACTGGCTCAAGGCGCTGCCGTTCCCGTGCCAGATGATCAACGAGGGAGAGGAATTTATTCTCCTCTTTTTATGGTCCAAAAGAAAAACGGTTCTTGGAGGCCAGTCATAGACCTTACACATCTGAATCATTTTATCAAAAAGGAAAAGGTTCAAGATGGAAACCTTGTCAACAATACAACAGTCAGGCGTCTGGATGTTTTCAATAAACCTAAAGGACGCTTACTTTCATGTCCCTGTGGCAGAAGATTTTCAGCAGTTTCTGAGATTTTCAGTAGGAAAACCACATCTTCAGTTCGTATGTCTTCCGTTCGGGCTTTCAACATCCCCCCGAGTCTTTCAAAGGTATTGTTGGCCGTAGTGGCTCTATTGAGATCCAAGGGGATTCGTCTTCACCACTATTTGGACGATCTTCTGCTGCTAGTCCAGGACAGAGACCGTCTGTTATTGCACAAGGATCAGGTTATTTCCACTCTTCAAGAATTCGGTTGGATCCTGAATCTAGAAAAGAGTCAGTTAATTCCTTCTCAGTCTCTTGTATTCCTAGGAGCACTCTTCAACACAGTGAAGGGCACCATCTCATTACCCGAAGAGAAAGTAGCGGTAATTCGGGACAGAATTCGTCCGGCCCTCTCAGCCTCCCATCTCCCGGCTCTTCAGTGCCTGAGAATTATTGGCACTATGGTGGCCACCATTCCAATGGTGAAGTGGGCCCAATGGAAGATGAGACCATTCCAAAAAGGGTTTCTTCACCAATGGTTAGGCGACAAGACTCAACTTATCCGGATCACATCTTCAATGAGAATCTCTCTGCCCTGGTGGCTTCAGAAGGAGAATCTATTCAGTTGTCATTCCATTCTCCCCATCTCATGGATATCAATAACTTTGGATGCCAGCAACAGGGGCTGGGGCGCCCACTGTTTGACGGAAGTAGCACAAGGCACCTGGGACTTCCCTTCCAGGGGGATGGTGTCGAATATTCTAGAATTAAAGACAGCCTTCCGGGCGCTCCTAGCCTTTCGTCATCTGATCTCAGGAACTTCGGTTCTTCTCAGACTAGACAACACAACAGCAGTGGCATATATAAGGTGACAAGGAGGTACTCGGAGTCTGTCCCTTCTTCAGGGGGTAGAGCCAATCATGTCTTGGGCTCAGAAGAACCTGGTCAGCATTACAGCAACTTATGTTCCAGGAATGCAGAACGTCCAAGCGGACTTCCTGTCTTGAGTCAATCTGGACAACAACGAATGGTCTCTTCACGAGGAAGTTTTCAGGCGGATTCTAACGTTGTGTTTCTCCCCAGAGGTTGACCTATTTGCCTCTCCTTGCAACAAGAAACTGGCAAGGTATTATTCCAGGTTTCGGGATCCTCAGGCTTACGGAGTGGATGCACTGACGGATCGATGGCGGTTCAACAAAGCTTACGCCTTTCCTCCGATTCCTATTATTCTACAGTTCCTGCGGAGACTCAAATCAGAAGCAGTAGAGGTGATAGCTGTAATACCTTTTTGGCCCAACAGGCCATGGTTTCCGCTTCTAATGCTCCTCAGCGTCAGAGATCCGATTCCCTTACCTCTCAGACCCGATCTTCTATCCCAGGGCTCGAAGCTCCATCCCTGTCCGGCCCATCTATGTCTGAGGGTCTGGTTTTTGAGAGGGGAAGATTAGAGGCTCTGGGTTGTCCCAAGGAGGCCTTTCCTACTCTCATGAGTGCAAGGAGGAAAAGTACCAACCAGGTGTATGAGAGGATTTGGTCTAGATTCACAAGTCACTTGTCTTCCAAGTCTTGCTCTAATGGTAATCTGACGGTTCAGGATGTTTTGGGTCTCTTACAGTCCAGACTAGACATTCCCCTATCTGTCAGCGCTCTTCGTGTACAAGTCTCTGGAGTATCCTGGGCTAAACATCCCTTGGTTCAGCAATTCTTTAAAGGAGCAATTAGACTTAGACCACAGAGGAAACCTAGATTCCCCAAGTGGATTTACCGCTGGTTCTCGTCTTCTTCTCACAACTGGACAGAACACTTTCAATCAAAGAATTGTCCCTAATGACATCTTTTTTGGTAGCCATATCTTCAGCAAAGAGAGTCTCTGAGTTTCAGTCTTTAGGATCAAAGGATCCTTTCCTCACATTTTTTCCTGACAGAGTGGTCCTAGTGCCAATACTGGGGTCGAATCCAAAGGTTACCTCAGTCTTCCACGAAATTCAGGATATTACTCTTCCTACCTTTAATTCGGCTGGGAGTCAGGATCTTCATCCTCTCGACATGGGAATTATTCTGAAACGATACTTGGAGGCAACAGCTTCTTTCCGGCAATCAGATTATCTTTTTGTTCTTTTTCACTGTAAAAACAAAGGCCTTTGGGCTTTGGTCAGATCCATCGCCACGTGGGTGGTTCAGGCGATCCAGTGGGCTTTTAAAGAGAAGGGCTTGGCTCCTCCTGAGGCGGTTACGGCACATTCCACGAGAAGTCTCTCTACTTCTTGGGCAGCTTCACGTCATGTGGCTCCTGAGTTTATCTGCAAGGCTGCCTCTTGGTCATCCATTCATACATTTATGGCTCACTATTGTGTCGAACCTACCAGTTTATCTTCCATTGATTTTGGTTTAAAGGTGCTGTCGGTTGACAGTGTTACATACATTTTTGTTCAGCATTTTTGCCCACCCGAGTGTGTTTGGCGAGTTATTTCCCACACGTTGCTGCCATGGAGTCTGTCAGGAAAACGGAAAATTCCTATCAAAATACTTACCGTAATTTTCCTTTCCTGATGGACTCCATGGCAGCAGGAGTTCCCTCCCAAAATGGCTGGAGTAGGCTAGTTACCGAACACGGCCATGGGCAGGGAGCAAAGATTTATGGGAGTGGTGTCCTATAGGGTAGTGGAGGCGGGACTTAACCCACACGTTGCTGCCATGGAGTCCATCAGGAAAGGGAAATTACGGTAAGTATTTTGATAGGAATTTTCCGTTTTTTATCATCTTTTTCACACACATAGAGCTTTCTATTGGTGGCATTTGATCACCTCTATGTTTTTTATTTTTTGCAATATAAAAAAAAAACTCAATTTCTTTATAATTTTAGGCCAAAATTTATTCTGCTACATGTCTTTGTATAAACATTTTATTTTTTATGATAAATTGGTTTGTACGAAAGTTATAGCATCTACAAACTATGGTACAGTATATATACTGGAATTTACACAGTTATAGATGCTATACTGTAATGGCAATCCGTGACTTATATTGTGACTGTGATAAGGTGGGGAGTAATCTGGCACTAACAGGCACTATCTGGGAGGGTCAATAACTGACACAGACATCGCTAGTGACACTAATATATAGTGATCAGCGATAATACTGTACACTGAAATCGGCGGCCCGTCCATTAGGGGCACCCGGGTGCCAACCCCTCTCTCCAGGCCACCCCCTATATGCCATTGATAAATACTGTTTTTTCCACCGGCTGCCACTGGTACTAATGATACCAGCTGGAAAAGGGCTAACATCTAGGGGTTAACTGGGAGCCTAACAAGTGTAATGCATATAATATGTGATACTTTTACTTTCTGATCTGGCTGGTTTTTCTCCCTGTAATTCAGAGAGAAGAAACAGTCAGATCAATGTTCTTATGCAGAGTTTTGTGTGTTTGTAAACACAGAACTCTGTGTGTGATTGGACACATCCAATCAGCTGATTTCAGACGAAATCATTGCCTCAAATCTGATGCCAATCACAGCACAGGTTGGCAAGGTGTGCACTATGGATGGGCTCCTGCGTGTTTGCACAGCCCATGTCCAGAGCCCGCCAGGAAGTCGGCACTGCGCTGCGCTAATTGCAGTGAGACATTGTCATGATACACGGCTGCAGAGATCGGGAAAAGTCTCAGTGCCTGTGATTAGCGCAGCCCAGTGCTGACTTCCTGGCGGGCTCTGCATGTGGGCTGTGCGAACACTCCAGAGCTCATCCTTAGTGTGTACACATGCATGACTGGAACCCGGAAGAAAGGTGCAGATGTGCAGGTACCTTCTCTGGCCTGCCTGTGCCGCCTGTCCGCAGTAAATTTAGTAGGCGGCGAGTAGTTAACCACTTGCCGACTGCCCTATAGCAGTTTTACATTAATTTATACGATCCTGCACTTCCGGGTATCGGGCGCAAGTGTGCGCCACCGGCAGCTCCCCATGTCCGCCGGCACCCGCTGATCGTGTGGTACACATGCACAACGTCAATCTGCCTATGTAAACAACGCAGATCGCCATTCTGTCAGTAAGGAAGGCATGGATCTGGTGTTCCTGCAACGCAGATATACGGATCTATGCCTTCCCCTAGTAAAAGCACCTCCCACACTACAGTAAAACACCAGCTAGGCCCACAGTTAACCCTTAGGTCGCCCCAGATCACCCCATCACAGCCAGTGTCATTAGCACAGTGACAGTGCATATTTTTAGCACTGATCACTGTATTAGTGTCACTGGTCCCCAAAAAAGTGTCAAAAGTGCCAGTTAGTGTAAATTAAAAAAAAAAAAAAAAAAAAAATATATATATATATATATATATATATATATATATATATATATATATATATATATAAATATATCCCATAGTTTTTTAGGCGCTATAATTTTTTCTGCAAACCAATATGCTTATTGGGATTTTTTTTTATATACCAAAGATATGTAGCACAATACATATTGGCTTAAATTGATGAAGAAATTCGATTTTTTATTTTTTTTTATTGGATTTTTTATAGCAGAAATTAAAAAATATATATTTGTTTTCAAAATTGTCATTTTGTCGTTTTTTGTTCATAGTGCACAATCACACAATTGTCAGTTAAAGTAAAGCAGTGCCGTATAGCAAAAAATGGCCTGGTCAGGAAGGGGGATAAATCTTCGGAGCTGAAGTACTTAACCTATTGGCAATACTGTCTTGTAAATTTATTGAAATGCCAACAATATGTTTTTTTTTAAATCTTGTAACACAAATAAAATTACAGGAGATCCGAGTGCTTTGTGAGTTTGTAGTTTGTCTCTCTTGAACTCTAGACACATGGTAAGGTGGCAGACCAGACGACACATCTTTGGGTCGATGTTCCGTGACTCAGCATAAAGCTCTGGAAATGACTCAGCAACTTGTAGAAAAATATCCTACAAGCAGCATATAACACACAGTCACATGGTGTTTGCTTAGAACGACGCACTAATATTTCTGCTCAGTGAAATAGGAACAGGGGGTTAGAGCGGTCACATTCCAGCCGTAGGGTTTATTGTCACGTGACCTGGAATTTTAACACGTTTGGCCCAGGTTCACACCGATAGCAGGAATTGTGCGAGTTCAGCTGAACTCCCATAATTTCACACCCGCATGTCAGTCCCGACTTCGGGGGGGGGGGGGGGGGGTGATTTCAGAGACATCTGTGCAGGTTTCTGCACAGATGTCTATTGAAATCGCACCCCGAAGTCGCCAAAAGTAGTACAGAAACTACTTTTGGAAATCGGTGCGGCCTGGCAAATGCGGCGTTGCACCGATTTGGATGGTGCCTTTGTTGCCAATAGCCGCTGATTTGTCAAATCGCATGCCAAATCGCTGCAATGTGAACCAGAGCTCAATCTTAATTTTCTGTATGGGAATATAATGTGCTTTACCTAAATAGGACACAATAGCAAATATGCGCTTTATTTACTGAAATGATGTCAGTCCAAGAAATATAAGTCCATGATAAATGAGAAGGAACATGCAGCTTCCATACAGTATACCGAGACTTTTACTTTTCTAGGTCTACAGCATGTGTCCAGTGACAGAACTTCTGATGTTTTGTGATGCTCTGTCTCTGTTCCCTCACTTGCATTTCGGTATTGTTTTTGCCAATAAGAGACTTCTACTAATGATAATGAAATTTGGATTTTAATGATTCAGCTCCTGGCATTGCTAGTGATGGAATTTTCCATGCTATGCCAAGAGGCTATGAGTAAGAATGCTTGATAGTATGAAACGCGTTAGATTGTACTGCTTTGCTGTGGTTTGTACAGTGTGATCCCGTTTTCACATTAAAAGGCACAGGACATTTTCTATTGGAGTGCGGCTGTCCAGACTTTTCTCTAATTATCTTCACATGCCAAGAGGCTCTTTGCAGTGGTATTGTGTTATTAATTTCCTTGGGAGGGAGCACATAACAAATCGCAAGGCTGCACATCATGCGAAAAAGGTTCGAATACTACCCGTGACAGTGAGCAGGAACCGCGGATGAAGACCACGAACGGAGAAGCTGCGAAGCATTGGCGATCGAATGCACAGACTCACGAACATGAGGTGAGCTGGGAAGAGACGCCCAGGAACCGATAGAGCATAGGCTAGTGGGCTGCTCAACCACTTCAGCCCCGGACCAATTAACAGCCTAAGGACCAGAGGTCTTTTTACAATTTCGCACTGCACTGCTTTAACTGGTAATTGCGCGGTCATGCAATATTGCACCCAAACGAAATTTGCGTCCTTTTCTTCCCACAAATAGAGCTTTCTTTTGATGGTATTTGATTGCCTCTGCGATTTAAATTTTTTGCGATATAAATGGAAAAAGAGTGAAAATTTTGAAAAAAAAAAGATATTTTCTTCTTTTTGTTATAAGAAAAATCGAATAAACTAAATTTTAGTCATACATTGAGGGCAAAATGTATTCAGCCACATGTCTTTAGTAAAAAAAATGTCAATAAGCGTATATTTATTGGTTTGCGCAAAAGTTATAGCGTCTACAAACTAGAGTACATTTTCTGGAATTTACACAGCTTTTAATTTATGACTGCTTATCTCATTTCTTGAGGTGCTAAAATGGCAGGGCAGTACAACCCCCCCCCCCCCCCCAAATGACCCCATTTTGGAAAGTAGACACCCCAAGGAAATTTCTGAGGGGTATGTTGAGCCCATTGAATATTTTTTTTTTTGTCCTAAGGGATTGAACAATGACAAAAAAAAATAAAAAATTGCACCCCAAGATACATTTTGCTGCTTCTCCTGAGTACAGGGATACCACATGTGTGGGACTTTTTTTACTCCTCACTACCTATCACTACCTATCACAGTTTTGAAGGCCATAAAATGCCAAGATGGCACAAACCCCCCCCCCAAATGACCCCATTTTGGAAAGTAGACACCCCAAGGTATTTACTGAGAGGCATGTTGAGTCCATGGAATACTTTATATTTTGCCACAAGTTGCGGGAATAGTACAAACTTTTTTTTTTTTGCTCAAAGTTGTCACTAAATTATATATTGCTCACACATGCTATGGGCATATGTAAAATGACACCCCAAAATACATTCTACTGCTTCTCCTGAGTACAGGGATACCACATGTGTGGGACTTTTTGGGAGCCTAGCCGCGTACGGGACCCCGAAATCCCAGCACCGCCTTCAGGATTTCTAAGGGCATTAATTTTTTATTTCACTCCTCACTACCTATCACAGTTTTGAAGGCCATAAAATGCCAAGATGGCACAAAACCCTCCCAAATGACCCCATTTTGGAAAGTAGACACCCCAAGCTATTTGCTGAGGGGCATGTTGAGACCATTGAATATTTTTTTTTTTGGTCCCAAGGGATTGAATAATGACAAAAAATAAAAATAATTTTTTTTTTTACAAAAAGTTGTCACTAAATTATATATTGCTCACACATGCCATGGTTATATGTGGAATTGCACCCCAAAATACATTTTGCTTCTTCTCCTGAGTATGGGGATACCACATGTGTGGGACTTTCTGGGAGCCTAGCTGCGTACAGGGCCCCAAAAACCAATCGCCACCTTCTGGATTTCTAAGGGCGCAAATTTTTGATTTCACTCCTCACTACCTATTACAGTTTCGAAGGCCATAAAATGCCAAATTAGCACAAACCCCCCCCAAATTACCCCATTTTGGAAAGTAGACACCCCAAGCTATTTGCTGAGCGTCATGTTGGCTGAACGAAAAAAAAGAGATTGATCGGTGGGCATGCCCACCATTAGAATACCTCCCTTCATCCACCCACTTCTAATGATGGACATACATGCACCATTTATATATGCCGAAGCATGGGGGCATCCTCCCGCAAAAAAGTTATGCCGCGTACACACGGTCAAACTTTTCCATGGGCAAGCCCTCCGTCGGAATTTCGACCATATGTACGCGGCATTAGGAGCAAAATCGCTCCTCTGCCCCAGCTGCCCCCATGCTTCGGGCATATATGCTCTTCTTTTTTAACTGTAGTGGTGAAATCACCTCCTACAGCGTTGGAGTCGCGGCTTTATGTATCATGGGAGCAAACGCTGTTGCTGTCAAGATAAATAAATCCACGCTGCAACTGAATGGCGTACCTACTACGCAAATTATGGTTAACGTTAAAACAAAGTAACATTACAGTATAACAGTAAAACCTTACCATACCATACCATACCTGCAAAGCAAATGCCAAAAAACAGTAAAAAATAAAACATTTTTTTAACACAACCTGTGCCTAAAATATATATATGCCGAAGCATGGGGGCATCCTCCCGCAAAAAAGTTATGCCGCATACACACGGTCAAACTTTTCCACGGGCAAGCCCTCCGTCGTAATTTCGACCGTATGTACGCGGCATTAGGAGCAAAATCGCTCCTCCGCCCCAGCTGCCCCCATGCTTCGGCATATATGCTCTTTTTTTTAACTGTAGTGGTGAAATCACCTCCTACCGCACTGGAGTCACGGCTTTATGTATCGTGGGGGCAAACGCTGTTGCTGTCAAGATAAATAAATCCATGCTGCAGCTGAATGGCGTACCTGAAAACAGGAAAAATGGTTAACAATAAAACACAGTAAACAGTAAAGTATAAAAAATTAGAGAGAAGAGAGAGAGAGAGAGAACAATAAAACGACAACTATTTTTTGTTTTTATATTTTTTTTGTTTTTTTTATTTTACTTAATTTTTTTATACACTTTTTTTTTAACTGTAAACTGTAACAACTGTAACATTTCGGGTCTCTCAAAATGCCTGTGAAATGCTGTACCCTACGCTAATACTTCACTAGTTCATGGTAGCGTTCAAAACACTCACCAAGGCAAAGACCAGGATTGCCAGGACAGCGTGGACAATAACAACGGGTGTCACGCCTATATCCGCGCTTGGTACAGACACGACATCTTTTTTGGGGGGCTCGTTGGGTAGGGGTACTCGGGATGGCATAAGAATAATGCCTCTCATGCAGCCGGCTTACTGCATTTGGTTGGGAATGGTGAGGCGCAGAACCGTCTGGATACAGAAGCTCTGTGACAACCTCTCTCTGGAAGAAAAGAAAGGTTAAAGTCCCGCCTAAAGCTTTGTATAGCACAAAAGCATTCAGCAAAGCCAATTGAAATAAGTAAGCAGACACTTTTTTGTACCAGCGTCTGGCCTTACGGGAAACTAGATACGGCGCCAACAACTGGTCATTGAGGTCCACCCCTCCCATATTTTTGTTATATTCGTGGACACAGAGGGGTTTCTCCACAATACCAGTCACCGTAGAAATTTGGACTGTCGTGTCTGCATGAAGGGAGGTAAGAAAGAAAACATTCTTATTATCCCTCCACTTCATAGCGAGCAAATTATTACACCGATAGCAGGCTCTCTCCCCCAGCCTAAGACGGGAATCCACAAGGCGCTGGGAAAATCCCCGGCGATTAGGTCGCACGGTGCCACATGCTCCAATCTGATGATCAAACAAGTTACTAAACAGTGGCACGCTGGTGTAATAATTGTCCACGTACAAGTGGTACCCCTTTCCGAATAAGGGTGACACCAAGTTCCACACTATCTTGCCAGCGCTTCCTATGTAGTCAGGGCAGTTCTCCGGCTCTACGTAACTATCTTTACCCTCATAAACCATAAAGCTCCATGCATAGCCTGTGGCCCTGTCACAGCACTTATAGAGCTTGACCCCGTATCTGGTACGCTTGTTGGGAATGTTCTGTTTGAATGACAAGCGACCAGTAAACTTAATCAGGGACACATCAACGCAGAAAACTTGATGGAGAGTAAACAAGTCTGCAAAACGTTGGTTGAAGTGGTTTACGAGGGGCCGAATTTTGTAGAGCCGATCGTATTCAGGGTCTCCACGATGACTACAAAGTTCATTGTCACTGAAGTGCATGAACCGCAAGATCTGCTTGTATCGTTTCCTGGACATGGAGTTAGAGAACACGGGCATGTGGTCAGTCGGATGCGTGGACCAATAAGCCGGCAACGTCATGAATTTATGTGTGCCTATGTTGAGGGAAAGACCCAGAAAGGTCTTAAATTCGGAAACCGTAACTGGTTTCCAATCTCTGGCAAGGGAAGGCAACTGGGGATTAGCGGCGATGTGTTGACCAGCATATAAATTGGTTTGGTCCACAATAGATCTATAGAGATCTTCCGTGAAATACAGAGAATAAAAATCAAGGGGCATAAAATCATCTGTATCCACCTGAATACCGGGTTGGGCAGTGAATGGGGGAAGCACTGGTGCTGCAGAAGTGGTGGGCACCCAATCAGGATTGGTGAATTCTGCAGGAAGGGCACTATGGGAATGACTGGCCTGCCTTCGTCTTCTTCTTGCTGGCAGCGGGACACTACTTGTGCTTGCCACCTCGCCAGCTTGAACTGCACTTATGGGACTCGCCACGTCACCACGTGATACTGCAGTGCTGGATGTACGTCCAGGGTGTACTAGGCCACTGGTGCTTGCCAGTTCACCAAAAGGATGAGCGGCGCTAGTACTGGCTCTATGCTCCATACGAGGGACTTGCGGTTCCTGCACCTCAACAACATCAGAAGATCGGGGTCGGGTACGCCTGACGTTAGCAGGGACCTCATCTTCGTCGTCAGAGCTATCTGTCATGGAGCCGCTGTCCTCTACAGGTTCGTATTCTGAGCCTGAATGTGACAGATCAGTGTCTTCCTCTTCACTATCTGTCATGCTCAGAAACGTGTAGGCCTCTTCACTAGTGTACCTTCGCTTTGCCATTTTGGGTTTTAAATTTAGGGGTACACTAGTGAGACTCACAGGTAAAAAAGCACCTAGCCTGTCAGCGACTGTATCAAAACGCTACAAAAAAAACTGTTAGCGATCACAGGGATCAAGCCTGACTCTGCGAACGCTGCAGTTATTGTGTTTTGTAAGTGACAGTGATCGATCGATACTGCACTTGGGTGGGCTGGGCTGGGCGGAGGGGCAAAACGCAGGTGCTAGCAGGTATCTGGATTGATCCCGCTAACAATGCCTTTTTTTAGAACCCTAAACTACTGGGCACGCTAGTATAGATCTGATCAGATATTGATCTGTTCAGATTCTATACCACTAAGGGAGGTGTATGCTTTGCGCGTGGGTGTTAGCGGTACTGGCACTAACCTAGCACTGCCTGGGGCGACGCAGACCCTATCTGACCCTAAAACCGAATTGATATCACCCGCCGGGTGATCAGGGGGTTAAATCTTTATTAGGTAATAAATGGCGGGTGCCCTGATGCTATAAAAAGCGAACTACCTAACCAGTGTCACCCGTAACACTTATACGGTGATCACTGGTGAAAGGGTTATCTAAGGGCAATCAGGGGGTTAAAACCTTTATTGGGTATTTATATGGGGGTACCTGACGCTATATAAAAACCTGACGGGGAACCTAAATAACTAACTGGCTAACCAGCGTCACCAGTGACACTTATACAGCGATCGCTGGTGAAAGGGTTAACTCTAGGGGCAATCAAGGGGTTAAAACCTTTATTAGGTTATATATCGGGGTACCTAATGCTATAAAAACCTGGCGTTGAACCTAAAAAAAAAAAACAGCTGCCTAGTGACACTAATGCAGCGATCAGAAAAAGATTGCTTAGTGACACTGGTAAAAGGGGGTGAAAGGGTTAACTGGGGGGGCAATCAAGGGGTTAAACCTTTATTAGGGGGGTAGGGGGCTACCCTGGACCTAAAGGGGCCTAACACTAGCTGCCCTGACACTTTTTACAGTCACAACTGACACTAAATGCAGTGATCAGTAAATAAATGATCACTGCAATCAGTGACACTGTGATGGGGGGGGGGGGCGATCGGGGGGTGACTGGGATGAAAAGTGTGCCTATGTGTACCTATGTGTCAGTGGACTGTTGGTGCACTTACTTGGATGTCTTCACTCCTCGCCGTCCGGTCAAAAAGACCGACACGAGGAGTGTGACATCACTTCCTCCTTCCTGTGTTTACACTTACACAGGGGAGGAAGCTTTTCATTCGTCAGGAGCGATCGAGAGGGGATGGCCCCTCATCCCGGATCGCTCCTGAAGCGAACCGGACCGCCGCATCCAGCGGGAGGGGGTCCGATCGGACCCCCCACCCGCTGGAAGGCAAGCACGTACATGTACGTGCTTGTGCCTGTACATGCCATTGCGATGACGTACATTGGCATGCGGCGGTCCTTAAGTGGTTAAAGCGGAGTTCCAGTCATAACACTTTTTTTTTTTTTTTTTACATTATTCAGCTGCATTAAATATAAATAACAACCTTTGAAAAAAAAAATTTTTACTCACCTTTTCAGGTCTGTTGCTAGGGGGTCCCTCGTAATCTGCCTCTTCCTCTCCAAGCAGCCTGACATCATTTCCCAGGAGTCACTGGGCAGCGCCGAGGGCTTCGTTGCCATCACAACGGGGGCGGGCACTTCTGACGATGACGCCTGTTGTGATGGCAACATCAGAAGTGTACGCCGCCGCACTGTACTTACGGCACATGCGGAGAATGGGGCGGTGCATGCTGGTCGCTCAGCTGCACCAGAGCCCAGAAGATAGTGCTTGTGGGCTTCACATGCCCACAAGCACTATGGAAACTGACACAAAACAGGAATATAAGATATATTCCTATATAAAATTGGCAATTGAGCGCCGATTAATAACACAAACGTGAGTGCTCTAAATAAGCCTTATAAACAAAAGATATGGATCCTAAAAAAAAAATTTAACAGTGGGAACTCCGCTTTAATTACCCTCCGGGCTTCTTTCGTAAATTCAGGCCACCATACTGGCCTTCGATATATATATATATATATATATATATATATATATATATATATATATATATATATATATATATATATATATATATATATATATATATATATACACTAATTTAGGTTATTTTCACCAAAGAAAATGTAGCACAATATATTTTAGCCTAAATTTATGAAGAAAGATTTATTTGCAAAAATTTATAACAGGAATAAAGAAAAACGATTTTTTTTTCAAAATTTTCAGGCTTTTTTGAATTTATTTTGCAAAAAACTAAAGAAACAGTAGTGATTAAAGACCACTGAAAGAAAACGCTATTTGTGTGAAAAAAAAATGGTAAACATTTCATATAGGTACAGTGCTGCATGACCACGCAATTTTTATTCAAAATGCGACAGTGCTAAAAGCTGAAAATTGGCCTGGGCAGGAAGGGGGTAAAAGTGCTCGGTACTAAAGCGGTTAAAGGGAACCCCACACTTTTAATTTTAATTTTTTTTTTACTAAATGTGTGCTGTCATTATATCTGACTGTAATTTCAAGGGATTCTTTGGATAACATCATTGACAACTAAAGGTCATTTCAGTATGGATAATGTCACCTAGTCTATAATGACTCAGCACCATTTGACACTTGTGTCATCCCTTTTCAGAGACATCAGATGATTAATGCCCATTGTAGCCATTTATGGAGAAACGGTTTGGTTCTTGGGTCATTTGTGACCGCTATAGACATCCTCTAGCCGGGAAGCATTTGAATGGATTTTCCAGCCAATCTTAAAGTGGAACGTTAGTGAGATAATTAAGTACTGATAGATCACTTCAGGCTGGCCACTTTTGCAGGTATAGCTGTGTAAAACATTAAAATAAGTGCCTATACTGTTTAAAATTCAATAATACACTGTCTCACCCTGCTCTGCACATGCTCAGTTCTCTATTTTTGGCACTGCGTTGAAAATGTAGAAGCTGACAGTCTAAATATTTACTTCTGCTCAGGGGCTCTGGACTTTAGCAAAATAGCAGCCTCCAGCAAGAAGAAACAGGAGCAATGCTGATAGCAATTTACAGCACACATTCATTTTGGTTGCATAATTATTAATGCGAACTCTACTGTATGTTATCAAGTTGTTATGGGTAAAGTTCCGCTTTAATGTGCTGCAGAGCCAGGGCCAGCATAGGCTGACTGCTTATAACATATTTACGTATGGCAAGGCAAGCCAAGTCAATTCAAGCATTCATGTTTCTGCCACAATTATTATCCTAAAGCAGGGGTCGACTACATGTCCATAGCGATCTATTCTTCAATCATGACTATGCAATTGGCAATTCATGATCGTGACATGGCAGTTGTCAGCTCCTGACCCCACCCACCTCCTCTCAGATCTTAAATCAAAGAGACAGTAGGCACTGCAGACCTGCGTCCGAGGCTCCTCCGGGACTCTCATATGACACCGGCCGAGGGGAAACCGGGAAGGATGTAGCTCTCTCTGCAGGTGCGGCTGAATCTGAAGTCTAGTGACTACATTTCACAAAAAGAGAAGAGAATTTGTATTGTGAACAATTTTAGATTAGGAGAATTTATGTTTGTACTGGAAGGGAGGTATTTTTGCTTGGGGGGGGGGGGGGAGATGTATTTTAGTTACTCCTGACCTCTGCACTGTGTGTTACATACTACTAGTCTCAACATTGTGCATTACATAATACCGACCCTTGCACTCTGTTACTTGCTAATGTTCCCTGCTCTCTTCATTATTTATCCCTTACCTCTTTGCATTACATACTACTGACCCCTGCACTCTGTGTTAATTACTCCTGCCCCTGCACTGTTTATTACATACAACTATCCTCTGCAATCTGCTTTACCCATTCCAAACCTCAGCACTTTGCATTGCATACTACTGTCCTCTGCATTCTGCATTACTTACTCCTTACCCCTGCACCAATCATTACATACTACTGACCTCTGCACTCTGCATTACTTATTATATATCTCTGCATCTATGCACAACATCTTTACCACTGTCTCAACACCACCACTTGATATGTTATATAATTACTGGCAGATAAGATTTAAAGAGGAGGGCCGGTTTTAAAAAAAATTTTTTTTTAAAAGTCAGCAGCTGCAAACACTGTAGCTGCTGACTTTTAATAAGCACACTTACCTGTCCAGGGCGCCCGCGATGTCGGCCGCCCGAGGCTGACCCGTCCCTCAGTTTCGGGTCCCGGCGCCGCCATTTTAGCTAAAGGAAACAGGCAGTGGAGCCTTGCGGCTTCACTGCCCGTTTCCTACTGCGCATGCGCGTGTCGCGCAGCGTTTTGTGAATGGGGCACGCTGTGTTCTGGGACACACAGTTCCCAGAACACAGTGCGACCCATTACCCAGAAGACGCCGCACAGAGGAGAGAAGACAGAAGATCACCACGGAGGAGGAAGAGGTAGATTAGGACGATGTGCCTAGCAACAGGCATTTCTGGTAAGTTAACCACTTCCCACCCGGCCAATGTACATATACGGCTAGGTGGGAGCCGTCTACTTCTGATAGGACGTTCAGGAACATGGGGACAAGGTGCTTTGGGGGTGACTCCATGTTCAGGGCATGTGGCCTGGTACGGTTCACTGTTCAATGGGCTGAAATAGGATCAAAGTCAGACCAAAGTAGTGCAGGGAGCATTTTCAAAGTCGAACCGACTTGTGTCGGACCAGTTAAGACAGCTCTCATAGGGAAACATTGATTTGCACATTTCATGTGACATGAGCTTCAATGTCGGAGCATTTGTCGTACAAGTGTGAACCTGGCCTATACTACATCCACTCCACCCAGCTGATTTTTTTTTTGCTTTTGCAGGTGTGCTATGTAAATGCTATCATCTGCCTCTCCCATAGACCATGTTTGTGCTAGGTCTATGATTGATGAGACCAAGCAATCCCATTTTGATCTGTGTGTGTATGTTGGCTTAAATCAAATCCTTGCTCTAATATCTCTGGCGCATCGTGGTTGAACACAATATGATCAGCTAAATGATTCATGTGCATCATAATAATGTATATAATTTGTAAAAACAATATGCAAATCAATACATATTTAATAAAAAATGTATTAGAAAAATATCCTACTAACTGGTTACCTATATATAGAAATATCAATGAATTATATGCTTTTGCATGTGTGCTATATAAAAGCTATAACCCGCCACTCCCATAGACCGCATTTGTACTAAGTCTATGATTGATGAGACCAATCAATTCTGTTCCAATCAAATCTTTGCTTCAATATCACTGGCGCATCGTAGATGAACGCAAGGCAATAATCTAAATAATTCCTATGCATCATTGTATATATATATATATATATATATATATATATATATATATATATAATTTGTAAAAACGATATACAACCCAATAAACTGGTTGCGTTGGCAGAGCACACAGTGGTATTCATTTCGTAGCACAGTAAGGCCATGCTAAGCAGTAGTGATGGACGAACTTCCGACGGGACGTTTCGCGAACGCGAAACGCGAACGGACACAAACGTTCGCGAAAACGACCGTTCGCCGCGGGCTCCATTGACTTCAATGGGAGGCGAATTTCGCAAACCTTTAGGTCGAATTTGCGGCCACGGGGTAATTATTAGGGGGTAGCACGTAGTCCCACCACCTGGACAATAGCATAATACATGTATGAGGTGAATTTGGGATCGATAACTACAAGCATTTTTTTTTTATTTGGGAAATTGTTCTGACAATTCAGGACTATGGAGCTAATGAAGGCAATGGAGGAGAGGGAAGGTCAGGGACCAGGGTAGGCAAACAAGAGGGTGCAGGAGATACAGAGCACTGACAGCAGCACCGTAATACAGAGCACTGACATCAGCACCGTGACATACAGCGCTGACAGCAGCTCCGTGACATACAGCGCTGACAGCAGCTCCGTGACATACAGCGCTGACAGCAGCTCCGTGACATACAGCGCTGACAGCAGCTCCGTGACATACAGCGCTGACAGCAGCTCCGTGACATACAGCGCTGACAGCAGCACCGTGACATACAGCGCTGACAGCAGCTCCGTGACATACAGCGCTGACAGCAGCTCCGTGACATACAGCGCTGACAGCAGCTCCGTGACATACAGCACTGACAGCAGCTCCGTGACATACAGCGCTGACAGCAGCTCCGTGACATACAGCGCTGACAGCAGCACCGTGACATACAGCGCTGACAGCAGCTCCGTGACATACAGCGCTGACAGCAGCTCCGTGACATACAGCGCTGACAGCAGCTCCGTGACATACAGCGCTGACAGCAGCTCCGTGACATACAGCGCTGACAGCAGCTCCGTGACATACAGCGCTGACAGCAGCTCCGTGACATACAGCGCTGACAGCAGCTCCGTGACATACAGCGCTGACAGCAGCTCCGTGACATACAGCGCTGACAGCAGCTCCGTGACATACAGCGCTGACAGCAGCTCCGTGACATACAGCGCTGACAGCAGCTCCGTGACATACAGCGCTGACAGCAGCTCCGTGACATACAGCGCTGACAGCAGCACCGTGACATACAGCGCTGACAGCAGCTCCGTGACATACAGCGCTGACAGCAGCTCCGTGACATACAGCGCTGACAGCAGCTCCGTGACATACAGCACTGACAGCAGCTCCGTGACATACAGCGCTGACAGCAGCTCCGTGACATACAGCGCTGACAGCAGCACCGTGACATACAGCGCTGACAGCAGCTCCGTGACATACAGCGCTGACAGCAGCTCCGTGACATACAGCGCTGACAGCAGCTCCGTGACATACAGCGCTGACAGCAGCTCCGTGACATACAGCGCTGACAGCAGCTCCGTGACATACAGCGCTGACAGCAGCTCCGTGACATACAGCGCTGACAGCAGCTCCGTGACATACAGCGCTGACAGCAGCTCCGTGACATACAGCGCTGACAGCAGCTCCGTGACATACAGCGCTGACAGCAGCTCCGTGACATACAGCGCTGACAGCAGCACCGTAAGCAGCCCCAGGAGGAAGTCAGCACAGCACAGGGATGGTGTGATCCCCTCATAATAAGAACCCCCAGGAGGAAGTCAGCACAGCACAGGGATGGTGGGAGCCCCTCATAATAAGAACACCCAGGAGGAAGTCAGCACAGCACAGGGATGGTGGGAACCCCTCATAATAAGCAGCCCCAGTAGAAATATGACACCGCTCAACCTCTTCAAAGAGGAGGGTAGGGGCATATAGTACGGTGTGCTTTTTTGGGTCAGGGAAGTGAGCCAAATGAATTAAGAAGGTCTGTGTGCTTGATTCCAAAAATTGTTTATAGACATATACATGGTCTACTGATCACATGTGTTGAATTCCTCCGAGATCCATGCCTCATTCATTTTTAGAAATGTGAGGTAGTTAACACTGTGGTGAGCTAGGCGAGTACGCTTATCGGTCACAATCCCCCCTGCTGCGCTGAACGTCCTTTCGGACAGGACACTGGATGAGGGGCAAGCCAACAGTTCGATTGCAAATTGGGCAAGCTCTGGCCAGAGGTCAAGCCTGCCCACCCAGTAGTCTAGGGGTTCATCACTCCTCAGAGCGTCCACATCGGCCGTTAACCCAATGTAGTCGGACACCTGACGGTCTAGGCGTTCCCTGATGCTGGATCCGGATGACACCTGTCGATGGGTCGGCTGAAAGAATGACCTCATATCCGAAGTCACCAACACATCTTCAAACCGGCCTCTTCTTGCAGGCGCTGTTGGATTGGTACCCGCAAATCCTTCTCTGGGAGTGGGAATTGCTCCTCTGCCAGCGCACGCAAAAGCAGAATGCAGCATTTCTCGAAGCAAGGCCTGGAAGTGCTGCATTCTGACAGCCCTCTGCGACGGCGGTAACATTTCCGCCATTTTGTGTTTGTACCGGGGGTCTAAGTACGTTGCCACCCAGTACTGGTCCTTGACCCTCATGCTTTTTATACGGGGGTCCCTATTAAAACACTGGAGCATGAAGGCCCCCATTTGCACTAAAGTGGAAGCGGTGTGGTGGCCTGGCTCCTGCTCATCATCCAGGATAATGTCGTCCTCTTCATTCTCCTCTCCCCATCCTCGCACAACAGGGATCCCAGAAAGGTTTAAAGCATGCTCTTCTTGCTCCTGCTCATCCGCCCCGGCACCATCCTCCTCTGACTCCTCATCAGACTCCTGTTGTTGACTTGTCTCAGATAGAGTAGCCCCCCCTGGGAATTCATCCAGCATTGCGACTTCCTCATCTTCCCGCTCCTGCTCCTCCACAGCCTGATCAATGACACGACGCAATGCACGCTCCAGAAAGAAGGCATAAGGTACCATGTCACTGATGGCGCCATGGCTGCGACTGACCAGTTTGGTGATCTCCTCAAATGGCCGCAGAAGTCTGCATGTGTCGCGCATGAGCAGCCACTGGCGCGGTGAAAAAAAACCCAGCTCCCCAGAACCGTTTCTTTCGCAGAGTTCATACAGGTAGACGTTAACTGCACGTTTCTGCTGGAGCAGCCTATCAAGCATATAGAAGGTTGAGTTCCATCGCGTCGGGCAATCGCAAATAAGACGTCTGACCGGCAGATGGTGTCGCCGCTGAATGTCAGCAAGGCGAGCCATGGCCGTGTAAGATCTTCTGAAATGGGCCGAGATTTTCCTTGCCTGCCGCAAGATGTCCTGGACCCCAGGGTATTTGACAAGGAATCGCTGCACGACCAAGTTTAAGACGTGTGCCATGCACGGCACGTGCGTGATTTTGCCCTGTTTCAATGCGCTAAGCAGATTGGCACCGTTGTCACACACCACTTTACCAACTGTCAAATTGAGCGGTGTTAGCCACTCATCTGCCTGTGAACGCAAAGCTGAAAGGAGTGCCGGGCCAGTGTGGCTCTTTGCTTCCAGGCACAACAGACGCAGCACGGCATGGCAACGTCTCACCTGGCATGTGGAATAGGTTCTGGGGAGCTTGGGCGGTGCAGTGGAAGAGACGCTAGCAGCGGAAAAGGAGGAGGCAGCTGAGGAGGAGAGGGAGGAGGATGGAGTAGGAGGAGGAGAAGAAGAGTCAGGCCTGCATGCAATCCGTGGCGGTAAAACCAAATCTACACGGGTGCCACGGGTTACATGCTTGACGGCCGTCAGAAGGTTCACCCAGTGGGCAGTAAAACTGATATACCTTCCCTGCCCGTGTTTGCTAGACCACGTGTCTGTGGTCAGATGTATCTTGGCACCGACACTGTGTGCCAGAGATACATTCACTTGCCGCTGAACATGGCCATATAGCTCTGGGATGCCCTTCTCTGAGAAATACTTCCTTCCTGGGACCTTCCATTGTGGTGTTCCAATGGCCACAAATTTGCGAAAGGCCTCCGAGTCCACCAGTTTATATGGCAGTAGTTGGCGGGCTATGAGTTCTGACAAGCCAGCCGCCAACCGTTGGGCAAGAGGGTTATCCGGCGTCATCATTTTTTTACGCTCAAACATTAGGCCCACGGAAGCCTGCCTTTTTGCAGAAAAATGTGAGCTTGGCGTGATGGAAGGTGGAGTGGAGGACAATTGTGAGGAGAGAGGAGAAGGAGAAGTAGAAGACGAGGCTGGACGGTGAGAGCCTGCAGTGTGGCTTTGTGTGTTCCGTTGCTCCCACTGGGCTCGGTGATGGCTGCTCATGTGCCTTCTTAAGGCGGTCGTCCCTAGGTGAGTATTGGGCTTACCGCGACTAACGCGTTGACTGCAAAGATTGCAGATGGCAACGCTATTGTCAGCAGCGGACACGTTAAAAAAAGCCCACACTGCGGAGCCATGTGCCGGTGTCCTGGGAGCGCCAGATGTGACCGTACATGGTCGATGACTCGCTCCTGATACATTTGCAGTCTGCTTTGTCCCTGCTGTGCAATGTAAGTCATTGCTGCTTCTCCTCCCTATCTGCTGGTCCATATCTCCCTCTGAACTCCCCTCCTCTTCCTCTCTTGTGGGCACCCACGTGACATCACTAGACACGTCATCATCAACGTCACCTTCCCCACCGCTATAAGTAGAGTAGGCAGCAACACCGGGGACCAACCTCCTCCTTGGGCTGATCTGGGTACTGGCGTCAGACTGCTGAGTAGCGCTTGTTGCTACCTCCTCTTCCTGATCCAATACCAAGAGTGGCTGCGCATCAGAAATGTCCTCTTGATATGGATCGGAAAATAATTCCAGTGACTCAAGCGGAAGGTATGTGGTGGTGGTGGTGGTGGTCGTGTTGTTGGTGGTAGTGTCTTTGGGGGTGCACATAGCAGAGAGTGAAGAAGAGGGTGCAGATCGAGAGGATGAGGAGGGTGCAGAAGAGTAAGGCTGAGCGAGCCACTCAACCAAGTCTGGTGCATCCTTTAAAGTAATTGAACGCACCTTCTGCAACTTCCCACTTTGGCTCAAGCCTGTTGCTCCTGCCCTACCCCTACCACCCCTGCGGAAGGGCCTGCCTCTTCCTCTGCATGTCATTTTTTAAATGACCCTGTGACAAAACTCTTAGTCCCTATACCGCTGAAGGACTGCTGCAGTATAGGTGAGCGGTCAGCAGTGGTGCACGTCAACCCTATCTATTGTGGACCTATAGCGGTCCTTACAGAACAGCAGACTGTACCGCACTCAAGCCTATGTACCGTAGCACCCTATACCAAGTTACCAGTCCTTATAAGAACTTTTGTGGACCAAGCAGGTTGTGTATTAGTGTTTAGCAGACTGTACGTCAGTCCCTATACCGCTGAAGGACTGCTGCAGTATAGGGCAGCGGTCAGCAGTGGTGCACGTCAACCCTATCTATTGTGGACCGATAGCGGTCCTTACAGAACAGCAGACTGTACCGCACTCAAGCCTATGTACCGTAGCACCCTATACCAAGTTACCAGTCCTTATAAGAACTTTTGTGGACCAAGCAGGTTGTGTATTAGTGTTTAGCAGACTGTACGTCAGTCCCTATACCGCTGAAGGACTGCTGCAGTATAGGGCAGCGGTCAGCAGTGGTGCACGTCAACCCTATCTATTGTGGACCGATAGCGGTCCTTACAGAACAGCAGACTGTACCGCACTCAAGCCTATGTACCGTAGCACCCTATACCAAGTTACCAGTCCTTATAAGAACTTTTGTGGAACAAGCAGGTTGTGTGTTAGTGATTAGCAGACTGTACGTCAGTCCCTATACCAATGAAGGACTGCTGCAGTATAGGGCAGCGGTCAGCAGTAGTGCACGGCAACCCTATGTATTGTGGACCGATAGCGGTCCTTACAGAACAGCAGACTGTACTGCACTCAGGCCTATGTACCGTAGCACCCTATACCAAGTTACCAGTCCTTATAAGAACTTTTGTGGACCAAGCAGGTTGTGTGTTAGTGTTTAGCAGACTGTGCGTCAGTCCCTATACCGCTGAAGGACTGCTGCAGTATAGGGCAGCGGTCAGCAGTAGTGCACGGCAACCCTATGTATTGTGGACCGATAGCGGTCCTTACAGAACAGCAGACTGTAACGCACTCAGGCCTATGTACCGTAGCACCCTATACCAAGTTACCAGTCCTTATAAGAACTTTTGTGGACCAAGCAGGTTGTGTGTTAGTGATTAGCAGACTGTACGTCAGTCCCTATACCAATGAAGGACTGCTGCAGTATAGGGCAGCGGTCAGCAGTAGTGCACGGCAACCCTATGTATTGTGGACCGATAGCGGTCCTTACAGAACAGCAGACTGTAACGCACTCAGGCCTATGTACCGTAGCACCCTATACCAAGTTACCAGTCCTTATAAAAACTTTTGTGGACCAAGCAGGTTGTGTGTTAGTGTTTAGCAGACTGTGCGTCAGTCCCTATACCGCTGAAGGACTGCTGCAGTATAGGGCAGCGGTCAGCAGTGGTGCACGTCAACCCTATCTATTGTGGACCGATAGCGGTCCTTACAGAACAGCAGACTGTACCGCACTCAAGCCTATGTACCGTAGCACCCTATACCAAGTTACCAGTCCTTATAAGAACTTTTGTGGACCAAGCAGGTTGTGTATTAGTGTTTAGCAGACTGTACGTCAGTCCCTATACCGCTGAAGGACTGCTGCAGTATAGGGCAGCGGTCAGCAGTGGTGCACGTCAACCCTATGTATTGTGGACCGATAGCGGTCCTTACAGAACAGCAGACTGTAACGCACTCAGGCCTATGTACCGTAGCACCCTATACCAAGTTACCAGTCCTTATAAGAACTTTTGTGGACCAAGCAGGTTGTGTGTTAGTGATTAGCAGACTGTACGTCAGTCCCTATACCAATGAAGGACTGCTGCAGTATAGGGCAGCGGTCAGCAGTAGTGCACGGCAACCCTATGTATTGTGGACCGATAGCGGTCCTTACAGAACAGCAGACTGTACTGCACTCAGGCCTATGTACCGTAGCACCCTATACCAAGTTACCAGTCCTTATAAAAACTTTTGTGGACCAAGCAGGTTGTGTGTTAGTGTTTAGCAGACTGTGCGTCAGTCCCTATACCGCTGAAGGACTGCTGCAGTATAGGGCAGCGGTCAGCAGTAGTGCACGGCAACCCTATGTATTGTGGACCGATAGCGGTCCTTACAGAACAGCAGACTGTAACGCACTCAGGCCTATGTACCGTAGCACCCTATACCAAGTTACCAGTCCTTATAAGAACTTTTGTGGACCAAGCAGGTTGTGTGTTAGTGATTAGCAGACTGTACGTCAGTCCCTATACCAATGAAGGACTGCTGCAGTATAGGGCAGCGGTCAGCAGTAGTGCACGGCAACCCTATGTATTGTGGACCGATAGCGGTCCTTACAGAACAGCAGACTGTACCGCACCCAAGCCTATGTACCGTAGCACCCTAGACAGACCAAGTTACCAGTCCTGATAAAGAGCTTTGTGGAACAAGTGAGTTGTGAATGATTAGCAGACTGCAGCAGAAGGGCAGCAGTCAAGTATAATATTCTTTCTATATTTGGAAGAAAGAATATTATACGTGTACAAGCCTATTACCGTACCACTGATACCAGTCCTGAAAAGAACCTTTGTGGAACTAATAGTAACAGCAAGTCTTTAAAATTATCCTCACTGCCTGACACACTGCTTCCTGCCTGTCCCTATACAAATTGGCAAAAAAGAGTAGGCTGGAACGATTAGCTGGAACAGCTCTTTTGTGGACCTGATAGTAACAGCTAATGATGATGATGATGATGATGATGAAGAAAGACTAATCTGGCTGAGCTGTCCCTAAAATAGCAGCATACAGCGCTCTGTCCCTTTATCTAAACTGACAAAAGAAACTCAGGCTGCTGACCTAACACCTATACCAGTCCTGAAAAGAACTTTTGTGTACCAAATAGCTAGCGTTTTCTCTGTCCCTACTCCACACAGGATCCTTTCCCTACAGTGACAGAAGAAAGAATGTAAAATGGCCACCGGATCGGGTGTATTTATAGGTTAGGGGGAATGTCCAAGTGTCCATGAGCTGTCATGTCTCAATTGGTTGTCCTGTAACACATGATAAACGTGTCACGAAAGGTTAAAGTTCTTGTATACATTAAACACGTAAGTCCGCCGGGGCGAACGACGGAAAAAGGCGTTCGAACCCGCGGACGGCGAAAGTCGGAAATTCGCCGCGAAACGACCGCCGGGCGAACCGTTCGGCCATCACTACTAAGCAGGAGCAATGAGATAGATAATCTGATAATATTATTATAATTAGGTTGGTTCATTCATACTTTCCTCTCTCAGCTACTATAAAATATCACTGCAACATAAAAAATTCTATCCAGTTCTTATTTGATCATCTATTTGGAGTAGAAATGTGTCCCATCTCCAATGATAATTCTGTCTGTCCACGATTCCAAGTACAGGTTTTGCAAATGCGTGTCATCCAGAATCAGTAGAATATTAGAAAAACATTCATTGAAACTCAAACACCAAATGCTGTTTAGTTTGCTGTCTATATTTGTGTATAATTATTATGATATGAGCCAACCTAATGTAATAATTCAGTGTATCTGAACAGGACCTCTTCTCCATGCAGTAATTCAGCCTTACATTTAAATATAAAAGTTGGCTAATGCTAAGATAAAAAAAGTAATGTTTCTTCATGAACTTCGCTCTACTGTCGTCTCCTGGCCAAGGGCCAAGATTCTTGCATAACAGTAAGCTTGATTGGCTTCTGGTAGATGACGTAAGTGAAGGGAGGGAGGGCAGTCCCCAGACTCTCAGGCTGGTTGCCTATATATACAGAGCTCCTCTGTGCTGTGATCAGATCTACACCTGACTCTGAGCAGAGTTCTTGCTTCAACAGTGTTTGAACGGAACCCTCTCTGAGTCCTTTGCTCTTTTTCCAAACATCTTCAATCTGATTTTCTCTGACTTTTTTACGCCACCCAAAACCACCGAAACGCCGAAATGGACTCCCAGGTGCGCCAGAACTACCACCGCGACTGCGAGGCTGCTGTCAACCGTATGTTGAACTTGGAGCTGTACGCCTCCTACACCTACTCCTCCTTGGTAAGGATTTTGGTTATGGTTGTTTGTGTTTTTTTTTATTTTATTTTTAATTTTTTTACAATATTCTATATAGGACATATTTCTTACTGTGCTTTACTTCTATATCTTGTATTTTTTTTTTGTAACTAATTGTGGTCTGCTTTAGTACATTTTGTATACTACATTATATATGGGACTACTATTATCTTAAGTGCAATTACATTTATTTAAGTTTTATAATTGTATTTAACTATACAATATACAATGTGTAATAAAATGTAGATCCTAGAGAGACGCGCATGCATACATACTTTACTTTTTTTTTTTTTTTTTTTTTTTCTTTTAACAGTACCAACATGGCACTTTTAGTTCTGTTTCATAGGCTGAAAACAAGTTGAGCAAGGTCAGATTACACTTTTCAGTACCAAGACTGACAAAGTTACAGTCTGGTTTCATCACTGTTTGCCCTGACAATGTATCTTGGAGTGTTACATGTACTCACTCTACCAGGGTCAGAGCAATTGCTACTTTTAAACATAGAACAGCATCTTACACTAAGATCATGGGCTCCATTCACAGACCCCCGATTGCATGCAGAAGTTAGGTATTTTCCCAAAGATCTTGAAAAGGTAAATTCACTACTACTTTATGCGATATTTACCGCATAAAGAAAAAAATGCTCCTTAAATACTGCTTAAAACAAGTAAAAGTTGATTCAAACAAAAAAAAAAACTAAAAATGCATGCAGTAAAGTAGTGGTCCGGCATGCGATATTTAAGGGACCTGCAGCCACTGGCATCCTTGACAACCAGTAAACTGGTTAAGGAGTGGGTGACCGCCACATCTTAACAACCAATGAGAAGAGCAGAGCAAGGAAAGTGGGACTTTATATGAAGCACATGGTAGCGAGCAGATAGTTGAGCTGAACAAGGGAATTTTATTTATACAAATACCTTGTAAAATAAATATAATGTTGCTATCAGAGTAAATAGTAAACACAATAGCAACAGTACACATAATGATAACAAAAATGTCTCAAAATGTGACCAATAGTGGAAGGTTATACACGATAACAAAAAACAAATACATCGATAACAAAAATGTGATAAATAAGACCATAATAAAATTCCATAGTTCAACAAGAACAAGCTGGATAAAAATATAATTGCGAGGTAATGTCTGCAGGACCTAAGGCCTCACTGAACCTGTAAAGGTAGGAATTGCATAGTAGCTTGGAGATCTGATATAGGTAAATGGAAACACGGCATCAGGTAGCTCTACGTGTTTCGTGGCTGATACGCCACTCATCAGGAGCATGCACGTGATAATCTAAAGTAAAAATGATATAAAAATAATCAGTCATCGTTAAAGACGTGTATAAGGGTATGGTAGAATCCCAGATAATACCTGAAGTGTGTACTTACTGGTTAAGGTTCATCGGTTAATGGCTCGATGATGGGGTGCCAAAAACCTCAATGAACACCTCCAACTGGGAGCCGTGGTGAACAGTCCAACGGGGGAGACCAGGCAGGCAGCAATCAGGGTGGGCATAGGACTACGTGGCATCTCTGTGGGGGAGTGAAGGATAATTGAAGGTGGGCTGGTAGCCACATAGGTGGGGGATGTGGGGAAGGATCGTGTGTTGGTGAGGAAGAAAAATTTCTAGGGTGAAAATTGCCAGCCGAAGGGCTGCCAGAGGAAACTGTGACAAAGAGAAAAAAAAATGCATACAGTAAAGTAGTGGTCCCGGCATGCGATATTTAAGGAACCTGCAGCCACTGGCATCCTTAACAACCAGTGAACTGGTTAAGAAGCAGGTGGCCGACACACATCGTAACAACAAATGAATCGTCAGCGGGATTACCTGATGATTCATTGGTTGTTAACCACTTCAATACTGGGCACTTATACACCTTCCTGCCCAGACCAATTTTCAGCTTTCAGCACTGTTGCACTTTGAATGACAATTGCACGATCATGCAACCCTGTACCCAAACTCAATTTTTATCATTTTGTTCCCACTTTTGGTGGTATTTGATCACCTCTGGGATTTCTATTTTCTGCTAAACAAATAAAAAGACTGAAAATTTTGGGGAAAAAAAATGTTTGAGTTTTTTTTTTTTTTTGTGGGTTTTTTGTTTCTATTTACTTTGTAAATAAGTAAGTTTTCTCCTTCACTGATGGGGGTGGCACAGATGGGCACTGATAGGTGGCACTGATCTAATTGATGGTATGGATGCCATGCCAATCATTGCCAAACAATAATGCCAGCCAATAAGTGATGCCCATTGTGGGCACTGATTGGCATCCATTGTGGGCACTGATTGGCATCTCTGATGGTCTAGGGTGGCATACCTGGTGGTCCTAGTGGCACCCCTGTTGGTCCAGTGGGGGCATCCTCCCCCTGTTGGAGGAGCAGCCGATCGGCTCTCCTCTACTCGCGTCTGACAGAGATCGCTGAACTATCCTTGCATGGTTAGTACTAAAGATGAGCTCCAGCGTGGTCGCACAGCCTACACGCAGAGCCTGCCAGGAGGTCAGCGCTGCGCTAATCACTGGCAGTGAGACATTTCCCAATCTATGCAGCCGCGCATCGGGACAATGTTTCACTGCCTGTGATTAGCGCAGTGGCCGGTTCTGCACGTGGGCTGTGCGACCACGCCGGAGCTCATCCTTAGTCAGTACAGTGTCTCCGACTGGAGCTGACAGTTTTCATTGGTATTACGCAACACTTTATAATTACTGGAACACTTTTCAAGTAAATCACATGCAGCTTTGTGTCAGAGGACCTAGCCATTTCCTAGCCATTGGTGTTGTAAAATTAGCCCTAATTAAACAAAAAAAATGTCCATGGACGCGTCTTATCGAGTGTCCCAAATAGATGAAATGTCTTCTACAAAATACAGATGGATAAACTGTTGCTGCTGCTTTGTTGGGTGATGTACATATTTAAAGACAACACTATTTGCACAATTGTTGCAAGTGTTTTTCTGATGGCAATGGTTCTGGTTTGTAGTGCTTGGAGACAAAGGGCAATACATATTGTAGCATTTCACTGCAAAGGAACCAAAATCTGATTGATATTGATTATTGCACAAAATAAGATCAAGTGGGCTTCTTAAAGTGTGTGTGTGTGTGTGTGTGTGTGTGTCATTAGTACTGGTGTGTGAACTTCCTTTTTTCTTGGTTCTGAGAAAATGACTGAGCGCCAATTTTCCACAAACTGCTTATTCAACAACATGAGAAATGAGGAAACGCATTCCCGGGGGGTGTTTTCTACCACATATAACATGACTCATTTAGTGTTTTTTGCTTACTGCTATTAATGTTTAATCCCTTATCAGTGCAGATAAGTAGGTACAATTTCCAGTATAAAGTCTGATTAGGAATACTTGACATCAAGTAACGGTGATTACTAACTCTTCTTGGCCAACTGGAAGAATTCTCATGCTGTTATTTAGTAATAGAACAAATGGAGGTGCATTTGGAAGTGGAAGGTCTTCTGACAAAAAGCGCACCTCCTGACATCTAAATGAATTTTCCCATAATGCTTCATTTATGTAAGGCCCTAAATACCCCTATGCTTAAAGTTGCTTGCAGTTAAGATACATTATCTTACCCATATGTGGCAATAGACAGCTGTATATCTTTCAAAGAGAACAATAAACTGCACACCTCCACAAATATAAGATATTAGGTGTTACATAATGCAGATTTAAGGTCAATTTGGGGTAAATTTTTGCATTAAATCTTAATTCTCTTTCCATCCTCAGTATGCCTTTTTCGATCGTGATGATGTTGCCCTTCACAATGTGGCCGAGTTCTTCAAGGAGCACAGTCATGAGGAGAGGGAGCATGCAGAAAAGTTCATGAAATATCAAAACAAGCGCGGGGGGCGCGTTGTCCTGCAGGACATCAAGGTGAGAACAACCTGTAGTTTCAGACCTCCAATGTTTGGGGGGGGGGGGGTATTTTCAAGAACTTGGAAAGAGGCCAAGGACATGGCTTTTATGTTGGTAATGAGCCTGAATCCAGTAATCAGATAGGCTTCCCTCATTGCGCATATGTTGTACAGGTGATATGACAGAGCCCAGCATTTCCAGAGGGCTGGAGCACAGTATTAGGCTTTTTATTTTATTTTTATTTTTTTTAAGTCCTGAAAATTGGCACTTCAGAAGCTAATTAAGACCATTTTTTTAAATCTACAAAACAGTTGCTTGAATGTCAAAATCATTCATGGACACTGAGCAAAATGTCCCATAATTTGTAAGAGATTGATGCTTGTTTCTTAAGCTCCATCTAGTGGCCAAATGCAGTAATGTTTTCTGATACCCTTCATGAAGAAAATTATACCACATTTTTGCCACTAGGTGGAGCTATAGATACAGACATTAATCGCTTACAAAATTTATAGGACATTTCATTCATCATGTGCAATGAATGTTTTAGGAGGCTATGTTCACATCCTAGCTGTTTGCTGTGTGCCGTATATGTTCGGGCACAGCGGCCCATATTTTTGAATGGATTGCTGTACCTGCAGGAAAAGGGATCTTCAGCTTTTTAAAATCACAGCTGCGACTTAAGAATTAATGGCACACCTGCGCGTTTTTGCCTCTGGACATGGGAACGCATGCAATTTACATGCATTCCTGTACCCACCTAAGTGTGAACCTAGCCTAAATAGACCCATAAGGTACACAAAATACTTGTGTAGCAATTATATGTAAAAAATAAAAAATAAAAAATTTAATTGATATAATTTACAATTTTAGATAAATAAAAGTTTTGTCTTATAAGACTATTTTCTACTTCAGAAACCCGAGCGTGATGAATGGGGTAACACCCTGGAGGCCATGCAGGCTGCTCTGCAGCTGGAGAAGACCGTGAACCAGGCTCTTCTGGACCTGCACAAGGTGGCCACCGACAAAGTTGACCCCCATGTAAGTATCTGCTCACCATGATAAAGAGTTAAATGCCAGTAAAGCTCCTTATTCTGTCATATAATACTTAGCAAGTAAGTGATACAGCTGACTCTTTATAGCTTAAAGGAGAAGTATAGCCAAAGCTTGTTTGGCTGTGCTTCTCCTATGGATCACAGAAGTGCAAATCATTTTGCACTCCCGTGACCTATTTTCAGCAGAGAGTGGGCTGAAGTCCGCTCTCTGCTGAAGTCACTGGAATCAATCCAGGCAGCATGTCATCCCGATAAAGGAAGTCTGGATCCTTCAGATGCTTCAGTGAGAGCCTGAGATGGCCACTCCCCTGCCCCTCCAAAGCTCAGCGCTCTAGTGAGCGAAGAGGCGCAGAGAGCTGCTGTGTTCAATCACTCGGTTCTCAATGTAGAGGCGCCGGGGGACAGCTGCATAGGTAGTAAGCAGCCCCCAAATCTACATGCAGGGTGCCGGATGCATAGATTTCTATTGGGGGGGGGGGGGATTTGCACATGATTGGAGCCTGAGGCTCCAATTGGCTTAAAAAAAGGGTGGACTTGGGGCACTGAGCCCATCGTATAGTGTGACATTAGCGATTTAATATTCACTAATGTCTACCTGTTTCTCCTCCTGGC
Source organism: Lithobates pipiens (assembly GCF_037356315.1). Classification (NCBI taxonomy): domain Eukaryota; kingdom Metazoa; phylum Chordata; class Amphibia; order Anura; family Ranidae; genus Lithobates; species Lithobates pipiens. Next base: position 135,814,441 of record NW_027507788.1, on the reverse strand, counting down.
CAATAAGGAAGCGGGTCCTGAGACCTGATTGGCCAGGACAAGGAGGAGATGGAGGGGGGAAGCCACAGCCATGACCTACAAGGGGAAAGTCCAGGGCGAGGGTGAGCTGGCGACCGGGTGGGAGGATAGGTGTTGTCAATAGCGTTTTCTGAGCTTACCTTTTCAGACTGCACTTAAATGTGCCCTGGAGGTGTCAGAGGGGTTGGGTTTAGACAGGTGACATGGTAAAGCAGACAAGGTATATGTGTGGTTACAAAAAAAAAAGGTAAGACATCTTGTGCGTGCTCGCTCCTGAGCCCCACTGCTGTGTCCATTGATGCAGACAGCAGGACTCTGCTCCCTCGTCACTGGCTTTGACAGCACTGGGAGCCAATGGCTCTCAGTAAGCCAGCAAAACCCAGAAGTGAGGAGGGGAGAGAATAGCTCCAGACGTGCATGGTGCGATTGAATGAGGACTCGGGTAAATAAAAGTGGGGGGGATGCTGATGCCTAAACTTTTTTTTTTATTTTTTTTTTTTTTTTTTTTTTTTTTTTTACCTTAATGCAAGGAATGCATTAAGGTAAATTTTTGGGCTTTAGAACTACTTTAAGGTATTGCTCAAGCAAAACAAATCTGATCATGTGTTTATTCTATTAAACTGCCTTATTAAAAGAACTGTTAAATTTGATTGGTTGCGACTTCAGCCCCAATGATTATAATTTATGATTATACAGGATTTATATTGCACCAACAGTTTTGGCAGTGCTTTACAAAGTAAAGGGAGAAAGCACAGTTCCAATACAATGCAGATGCAAAGTATGGGATAGTGGGACAGACGGTGGTAGAGCGCCAGAGCCTCCTCCATCCTCTGAAAAAGTCTTTCATAACCAGGAATTTTAACAAAAAATAAATAGCGCAAAAAACAAAATGTGATACAGGAATTAAAAGTAGTTGCATTGGTGCAGAAGGAGGGAAGCAACAGATTTTCAGAAAATGTATCTTATCTTGTGTTCTCTTAAAGTTATCTTTAATTTAAAGTAAATCTTTTTTTTTTTTTTTTTTCAGCTGTGTGATTTCCTGGAATCTGAATATCTGGAGGAACAGGTGAAGGATATCAAACGTTTTGGAGATTTCATCACCAACCTGAAACGCCTTGGGTTGCCCGAGAACGGCATGGGCGAGTACCTGTTTGACAAGCATAGTGTGAAAGAGAGCAGCTAAGCTGTGTACCACCCATGAGGATCCAGCCAGTCTACTTCCCATCTATAGTCCTTCTACTATTGGAGTGACATCATGTGACAAAATGTATCTCTCAAACTTTCTGTGATCCTATGTTTAATAATGCAGCAGTAGCTGTGCTTGTCAACAAGTTTCTAATAAAGTCTTTCAGCATGTATATGTATTGCAGTTGGTGTTCATAGATCTCAAATAACATATCCAGTCTTTTTAAGACCTTTTACCATTGATAAAAAAAAAAAAAATTCGCAAGTCGTCTTCCAGGACGGCAGGCCTACTTGTCTTGGTCGTCAGCCCCTGATCCGCGCCATCCTGGAGAAAGTCCAAGATGGCAGGGATCTCTCGGGAAGTCCCCTTCGCCTGGCACCAACGTGAGAAGACTCCCCCCCCCCAACTTCCACTTTTTTTTTTCCTTCAGATTTACTAAAACCATATGAGGTAAAACCTTAGGAGTTTCAATGTGTATGTAATCAGGCAGGCCGTTGAACTACATGTTTTTGGTAAATCTGAAGACAAAAATCAGCAGAAAATTTTATAGTGTGTATGGGGCTTTAGTCTTTCAGAGGGCAGACTGATTCTGATTGCCCCATGGTAGCCCAAGAGGACCTTGTTCCCTTCCCTGGGAAATCAGTTCATAGCTCCCCCTCAGCATGTTCCAGTCCGGCAGGACTTTCTCCTTCAGGGTCCAGGCTGCCACCCAAATCCCAGCTTCTTCAAGCTGACGGCTTGGCTCTTGAAAGGGAGAACCTACAAAAAAAGGGGGTGTTTTGAGAGGGTAATTGGCACACTTCTTTTAAGTAGGAAACGGGTTACCAGGCATATTTACGCAAAAGTCTGGAGTCTTCTCATGCTGGTGCCAGGTGAAGGACTTCCCAATGAGAGATCCGCGCCATCCTGGAGAAAGTCCATCAAGTCAAGTAGGCCTGCAGTCCTGGAAGACTTCCCAGAAACACTGAAAGATTAAGAAGAAAGGATTGAAGAAAGGAGGATACCACATCCCAAAATTCGGTAAAGAGGGGGCCAAAACGGGTTGGGGAATACCAACCCCGGGATTTTTAACGGTATCAGATCAACAAGAATATGCAATCAACTGATAATTGCTAAAAATGTTTTTATTCAACCAACATCCATCAAAGATGTACAAAACTAAATTATACAATCATAAAAACCACTAGTGAGGCTGGATTGGGTGTAGATCATCTCCAGAGTTACCCCACTTTGGTACATAAATGCTACGCTGCGATTATTCAACATGTTTCGCTCGTAGCTCGAGCTTCATCAGTAATTGGCGCAGCAGCAGATCATAACTAATAAAGTAAGAAAAAACAACATATATTCAATTCATAAACAATATATCAAAAAATAATATAATAAACATTTACAAAACAAATATTTTTGCAAAATAAGTATACAAAGGAAGAGATTATAAAAGTCATATACAATACATAAAAAGATGTGAACTGTATCCAGGCACAGATTCCCTATTAAAGGATACAGAAATCAACATATCCAAAATAACACAAAAGATTTGTAACTATGTCATTTGATTTAATCTTACCAATTACATCAGAGTCCCACAGGTCTATGCATATGTTTGCCGTTAGTGGTGAGTAAATAGAGTTGAAAGGAAGGTGCAATCGATGCACCTGCTGGCCAATAGATGCACAGACTGGATAGTGACGCATCAACCAGAAATCTAGTCTGTAGAGAAGAACATTATATTTTATATATAAGAACATGATGAGTTGGTCATAGTGGTAATTATTTAGAGTAAAAAATACTCTAATAGGTATAAAGAGATCTCAACATCATATTACCTGGATAATTGAATCAATCTGAATGCAGACTGGTTTCAAATGGCCAGTATGAGGAAATGCCAGCAGTGTTGCCAGATGAATTATTTAAATAAGCGCTGTAATAAACCGGTAAAGTAGATGCTATCAGCTAGGAAAAATGGACTCAGTCAATTAAGTTGAATAAATGTAGTAGAAAAGAAAAGGCAATGAAAAATCCAACAAGGATAGTCATAGGGAAATATAGTGTATAGGCAAAGCCTGCATACCGGTCAGTATGTGTACAGAGACACCAGTAGTGGGATAGTCTGTTCAGCAGTTCATCCTCCGTAAATTGCCAACAGGCAACTGACTGGGGGATGAGATTATAAATCTTCTCCAGCCCGGCGGCGTCTAACGTCACCGCCGGGCTGTGGGCAGATTCAGAAAAGGAAGTAATCTCACTCATTGTCACAACTAGCGTCCACGTTTTAGTGCGCATGCGCGGACGACGCTGATCGCGTCAGCGGCCGCCCCGCGGCCATCTTTAATTTCGTCAATGTCCTAACTGTAAGTATCCTGAATAGGAGATGCCTAGAAACCAACCCACCCAGTGTCACATGACACCAGACGGCGTCAGCAACAACAGCGGGACCTCATCTTTGTATGAAGCTGAAATGTAAACATAAAGGTGTACAGAGAAAGAAAAGAAATCAGCACACTCTTTTTTAATATAAAGGTATCGGTTGGAATGTACATAAGGTAAAATGGATGGTTTAAAATGTCATCGACAGAGATCCCATCCATGTACATAGTTCCATTGAAACCTTAGAAGGATGATTCACTTATAGTGATGGGACCATTACAGGATATAGGGACATTAATGGAAATGAGTATGATATAAATACAAGTGAGCATTATATTCCAAATGAAAGGGGGGGGGACAAGCTGGTCGTATACCTGATTGATTAACAGGAAAAACCAGTAATGTCCCCCGGGCGCCCATACAGACCGGTGAATTAAAAGGGAAGCGTCACTTTTAACAAGTCCTGCGCATCAAGCCAGAAATAAGTAGAATAATAACAAGCATGCAAAGTATTTACAAGTATTACAGACCAGGGAGACTCCGATACTCATGGTACGAGAAAAAAAGAAAAAAAAGGTAAACCGATTTAAAGAAATGGCTTAAAACTGAACGCCTCATTCAAGCCCGGCAATTCAGTTGCTTTAAGGTCAAAAATCCAGCGGGCCTCTCGCTGTAGTAAAATTTGATTAAAGTCGCCCCCTCTGTCCCCTGGGGCTATATGTTCCAATGCAAATAAGTGCATTAAGCTGTCATCAAAGTTGTGAAAGAGACCGAAGTGACGACTGATAGGGGTTTCCATCTTCTTAGACCGGATCAGGGACACATGGTCCCTGATGCGGTGAAAGAATGGACGTTTAGTTTTCCCCACATAAAAGGAGTCACACTGACAAATCATAATATAAACAATTCCTACCGACAATTTACCAAGAATTTGGGTTTGTAGACACGCTTATTCAGTAATTAGGATTGAATTAGAGGAGAGGATATGTCTGCAAAAAATGCACATATGACACGGTCTTGATCCTTTTTGTTGTTTAGTGGTTGTTTGAGCCCGAGAGGTATAATGGCTTTGGACTAAAGTGTCTTTAAGGGAACGTGATCTTCTGAAGGTGATCTCAGGATATTCTTTTATGTGTTTAGATACCTTTGGATCTCCTCTAAGGAGGTACCAGTATCTATTTAGAATATTTCTTACTTGGGAGTACTGACCGCAAAAGCGTGTAATTAGCCTGATGCCCTCATTAGTCTTAGAGGGTCTCTGACTGTGTATCAGAGTAGACCTATTATGTTTCTTCGCCCCTAAGTAGGATTTTTTTAAACATTTATTGCTGTAACCGCGGCACCGCAAACGTGCTTGTAGTTTTTTTGCCTCAAGCTCAAAATCAATATCATTGCTGCAATTTCTCCTAAGGCGGAGATATTGCCCATAGGGAATGCTAGCAATTAAGGGTGGAGGGTGCGAGCTAGAGGCAGCTAGGGGTTTTCTGAATAGGGTGGTCCCAATTTGGCCATCAGGGTTAACAAAAATTTGAATATCGAGAAAGGTTAGAGAAGTACGACTTTTTTCTATGGTAAATTTCAGATTGAATGTGTTGACCCCCAATAGATCAATGAAGGCAGACAAAATTCTCCTGAGGCCGCGTACACACGCGCGGACTGTTCGCCCAACTTTGTCCGTCCAACAGTTTCGGCAAACAGTCCGCTCAAACTTAGCATGGACGGACATGGCCACACACGACGGACGAACAGTTTGCTGAAACCGTGCGCGATGACGTGAACGGCACGTACGACGGGACGAAAAATACGACGTCCTATACACTGCATTATAGCTTTCGGCGTGAAAATCCTTTCTGAGCATGCGCGCAACTTTGTTTGACGAACAAGCCTACACACGGGCGGACTGTTCGCTCAAACAAGGTTTCAGCGGACAGTTTTTCGGAATTTCCGAAAAACCTTGTCCGTCCAACTGTCCGCTGAAACTGTCCGCTGAAAGCCCACACACGAGCGGACTGTCCGCCCAAACACTGTTCAGCGGACAAAGTTGGGCGAACAGTCCGCCCGTGTGTACGCGGCCTCAGTCCCTGTCCAAATAAAAAAATATCATCTATATACCTCTTCAAAAAATGAAGATAAATCGTCATGATGGAAAATGTGAGGCTCCCAACCCCCCAGGTACAGGTTTGCATATGAAGAGGCACATTTAGTCCCCATAGCCACACCTTGGATCTGGAGGAAATGGGAGCGCCCAAACATAAAAATATTGTTCGTCAGAATAAAATAAAGTAGTTGTAAAATGAATTGGTTATAACCAACTCGAGCTTCACCTGCCTCGGAAAGGAAGCCCTCCACAACTCGAACACCAAAATCGTGGGGTATGGAGTTGTAGAGGGCTTCCACATCGAGGGTAACAAGCCAGGCATTTTCAGGAATACAAATTCCATCAAGTGCACGCAAAAGGTCTCTAGTGTCCTGTAAGTATGAGGTAAGGCCCTCAACATGAGGGCGAAGAAAATCGTCTACCAAGGCACTTGCCTGTTCCGTGAGGCAACCTCTGTCAGATACTGTTGGACGACCGGGAGGGTCAGACGCATGTTTGTGGATTTTTGGCAGGGTGGGAGTTTTGGGGTTCTCAACATTGAGGTACTGCCATGTTTGTTTATTAATTAGTCCCTGATGGTCCCTGATGGTAGGCAGAGTTAATAAGTTTTTTATATTGAGTAGTGAAAAAAAAGGAGCGCAACTAGGGAGAAAATGGGATTATCACGGTGCAAAGAAAAACGGAAAACAAAATTATATTATCAAATTTTTAATAAATATCACACAAAATATTTAAAAGAATGACAATACAATAGATACTACAAATCAAACATATAATGTAGTTACATACTAGAACATACAACGTATATATTCTATCCAGTTATCAGACAGCCGAAAGTGTAGAGCGTGTTAGGCCCGAATGGTGTTGGCCTTTAGATTCTGACTGGTCAGTCTTTCCCTACATGTTTCGCCATACAAATGGCTTCCTCAGGGGTAAATAGAATATAGTTCCAAAGAAGGTAACAACAATTCTGCAAAAACAAAAATAAAAAAACAAAACAAAAAAACATGTACTGATTAAAATATATGAGAAGAGAGGATTGCACGATACATGTGATTCTGCCGGTTGGCATATGTGCCTGGGGCTATCTCTTGGCCGCCCGTAGCTGTATGGACACCCAAGGGCCTGCTAGATGGATAGCGGGCCCGCATCCTTGACTCCCGATGTGTCCGCTATCTTTCCATACTTTTTCATCTTGGTGTGCCTATGAACTTTTCCATGTGCCTGTTTTTTCCACCTGGTCCTCACTACATCGGGCTTCTGCAATTGTTTTTCAGCAGTGATCTGTCAGCCTTATTAGCTGTCATGTGATCCCGTCATGTGATTGCAGTTGCAGTGCACTATGGGTGTTGTAGGCTTTCAGGTGATTGAGCGCACTCTGTAGAGTCTGTTTTTGTCCGCTCCCGCTAGGCAGTGACGTCATCACGCCGTGCGGGTGAGGGGTATTTAAAGGGCTGTGAATCCAGCATTCATTTGCTGGGTCCCGGGAGGCGCTGCAGGTTCATCGCTGTGTTTATTTCAAGGTCAGTACCTGGACTGTTGGGGAAACCATCCACATCTTTTCCCTTCAGTGTCTGGGCTATATTAACCTTATGTATTTTCTTTGTCTTTCACAGACCACTCACATGTGAGCTCCGCTCTAGTGTTGAGGATTGAATTGAATCTATATGTACTTTTGGATAGTTTGATGATCTAACACTTGCTCCCTTTACGGAAGTAAGTAATTAAAATATCCTTTTTTTTTCTTTTTTTTTAAGTGGAAAAATTTTCCCTTTTTCTTTTCTGTTTCAGTTTTTTATCGTCAGACGACATTGGGGTTTGACTTTTGATTTTCTTTATTGATGTTAATTGACCTCCGCTGTTCAGTGCGATTTCTCCAGCGCCTCCTCCACTGTCTTTTTCTTCGTTTTTTTTTTTTTTTAATATGGTAGGTAACTAATGAAGGCCATGTTGGCTTGTTTGTATCCATACAATGTATCTTTGTTTTAGTTCTTGATGCCCTAAAAGTTTGGGGCAATCTTGACACCACGGACACTATAATTTATATATTTAAACTTTTTTTTCTTTTTTTCCCTTTTTTATTTTTTATTTTCTACTTCATTTTTTTGTTTTTATGCTAGCCCTTATAGCCCCCTGCAGCTACACTAAGGTGGTTACAAGGCGGTCGCCGCTTGCATGATTGCGTCCCGGCGGTCTTTCATGCAAGGCCATTAAGGGGTAGGTATTTGGCCATATGGGGGCATTGTGGACGGGTGGGTGTGGTATGGATGAACTGATGTGTCTAGACCTATGTCGTTGGCCTACATGTATCGTGCAATCCTCTCTTCTCATATATTTTAATCAGTACATGGTTTTTTTTTTGTTTTGTTTTTTTATTTTTGTTTTTGCAGAATTGTTGTTACCTTCTTTGGAACTATATTCTATTTACCCCTGAGGAAGCCATTTGTATGGCGAAACATGTAGGGAAAGACTGACCAGACAGAATCTAAAGGCCAAAACCATTCGGGCCTAACACGCGCTACACTTTCGGCTGTCTGATAACTGGATAGAATATATACGTTGTATGTTCTAGTATGTAACTACATTAATGTCTATGTTTGATTTGTAGTATCTATTGTATTGTCATTCTTTTAAATATTTTGTGTGATATTTATTAAAAATTTGATAATATAATTTTGTTTTCCATTTTTCTTTGTGTTTTTCTTTGCACCGTGATAATCCCATTTTCTCCCTAGTTGCGCTCCTTTTTTTTCACTACTCAATATAAAAAACTTATTAACTCTGCCTACCATCAGGGACAAATGGGGATGAGGTGCAGTATTTGTTAATTGACTCCTTGCCACGCACTACCATATTGAGTAGTGGTGTAGTTTATATGGCTTTCCGGAATCTTCCTGTACCATTCTCTATTCTGAAAAAGCTTTTCAACCATCAACTCATAATGGGTATTGTCCATAATGACTAAATTACCTCCTTTATCTGAGGATTTAATAATTATGTTTGTTTCATTATGTAAAGAGATCAAGGCTGCCCTTTGTTGGTTAGTTAAATTCGATATCTTTGGATCATGCCATTGAGTTTGGCAGATTTCATTGGTGACTTGTTGGACAAAGGCCCAAATGTTTGGGTTACCTTGCAAAGCCGGAAATTTATTTGATTTGAGTTTATATTCTTTCGGGATAGGAGCTGGGGGAGGAGGGGCAGAGCGACGTGGGGTAGATCTCTCCCAAGAGAGAGCCTCAGCTTCCTCCAGATCGGTTTTGTCGATATGTCCCTCATCCCACAGCTCCATGAGTTCTTCCATAGCCTTGATCTCTTTTAGATTTAGGCCTGAAGGGGAAGGAGGTCCTGAGGGTTGTTGTGACCGAATGGTACCGGATTGGGACTGATCAAACAAAATGCGGAAAACCAATTTCTGAGCAAAGAGGTTTATATCTTTGACTAGTTCAAATTTATCGATTACTTGGGTAGGACAAAAAGTCAATCCTAAATCTTTTGTGTTATTTTGGATATGTTGATTTCTGTATCCTTTAATAGGGAATCTGTGCCTGGATACAGTTCACATCTATTTATGTATATGACTTCTATAATCTCTTCCTTTGTATACTTATTTTGCAAAAATATTTGTTTTGTAAATGTTTATTATATTATTTTTTGATATATTGTTTATGAATTTAATATATGTTGTTTTTTCTTACTTTATTAGTTATGATCTGCTGCTGCGCCAATTCCTGATGAAGCTCGAGCTACGAGCGAAACATGTTGAATAATCGCAGCGTAGCATTTATGTTTTTATGCACCAAAGTGGGGAAACTCTGGAGATGATCTACATCGAATCCAGCCTCACTAGTGGTTTTTATGATTGTATAATTTAGTTTTGTACATCTTTGATGGATGTTGGTTGAAAATTTTTTTTTTTAGCAATTATCAGTTGATAGCATATTCTTGTTGATCTGATACCGTTAAAAATCCCGGGGTTGGTATTCCCCAACCCGTTTTGGCCCCCTCTTTTTCCTCTTCCCAGAAATACTGTTAAGTGTAACTTTTTTTTTCCTGCTTTAAATACTTTCCAAAAATTCTGGACCCCTTTTTAGGCTGGGGTCAAACTGGGACCAGCTGCGGATCATACAGGAACACTGTGCATCCCCAATCTCCGGTTCAGGGATGAATCGGGGTCAAATCTGTGCCTGAATTCTGCCCTGAAATGGATCCAAAGATGCACAGCATTTCTGTGCAGTGCGTTCCACAGCCGCCACAGAGATATGTGAACTGGCTCCATAGAGAGCCGGTCACGTTTTCCTGCTATGCAAATTGGATGCGGGGAAACCCTCATCCAATTTGCATAGGTGTGAACCCAGCCTTAACCTAAATGTGGCCTTATGATTTTTACTGGGGCCAAATAAAATATTTCCACCACACACCTTACTAGAAACAACCATAGTGGGTAGGGTGCTATAGCAACTAACTTTTGGCATCACAGGAAAAATTTGGAGACTGTCACCTACACAATGCACACTAGTCGGTGCGCATTTATACAACACAGAATGCCCACCTGCTGTGCACGAACGATAAGGTATGCTGGCAACATATTTTCTACATTATACTGGAGCAGCACATGGTTTTTTATCTCCCTCTTTGTACATCTAAAATGGTGCTTACTTTTTCAGCTGATATTTGACATTGAGTGGTGTAACTAAATTCACTGGACTTGGACCAGGAAGAGAAGGTGCAGGGCTCTGTACTGCTGCGTTTTGTAGTCCGGGTAGCTTGCAACCTGGCACTGGCTCAAGATGTCCCCCAGTAAAGGGGGCTAAGCCATTGATCTCCTCTGTAAGAGGCAACAGGCATTGACCACCTATGCAAGTGGACACACATCGACTGTCAATGAAAAGGGGCACAGACACTGATTGCCCATGTAAGGGGGCACAGACACTGATCACCCATGTAAGATGCACAGACACTGATCACCCATGTAAGATGCACAGACACCGACCACCAATGTAAGGGGACACATACACTGATCATCAATGTAAGGGGACACAGACCACCAATGTACGGGGGCACAGACCCTGATCATCAATGTAAGGGCGCACATACACTAATCACTAGTGTAAGGATGGCATAGATGCTGACCAGCAATGTAGGTAGGGCACAGACACTGAACCTCAATGAAGGGGGGGCACAGACACTACCCACTAATTTAAGGAAGCACAGACATTGAAAATGATAGAAGAAACAAAAGGAAAGGGGGGGGGGGCAAAATGGGCTGGGGAATACCAACCCAGGGATTTTTAACGGTATCAGATCAGCAAAATATGCAATCAACTAATAATTGCTAAAAGTATTTTTTATTTAACCAACATACATCAATAGTTCACATTCATGCTTTTATGTATCAAAGTGGGGTAATCCTGGAGATGTTCCATACTATGTCCAGCCCCACTATTGGTTTTATGGTTGTATAATGTAGTTTTGTGAACTATTGATGTATGTTGGTTAAATAAAAAATACTTTTAGCAATTATTAGTTGATTGCATATTTTGCTGATCTGATACCGTTAAAAATCCCTGGGTTGGTATTCCCCAGCCGGTTTTGGCCCCCCCTTTCCTTTTGTTTCTTATATAATCCTGTGTGGTATCCTTTTTTTTCAATCCCCTCCTCTTAATTTTTCATTGACAATGATAGGTAGGCTTAGACTAAATGTAACCATGTTCCTTTAGTCCACGCCCAATATCTAGTGAAAACTAACCACAGCCACTCTTTGCCAGTCTGTGAGAGTCTTGCTTCTGGCGTAGTAATCATAGTATATTTTGTGGGTACTATAGGAATGTGGTATATATGTGTCATATAAACAGTAGACACAGATTTTGTTTAACCACACCCCTTTAAGCACATCTAATTTTAGGCCACACTCACCATTTGCCATATCACTGCATTACTCTAGGGGCCCCAGGTCTTCCACAGTCCTAGGTACTCCCTCCCATGTTAAATTGACACCTTTAGGTAGATGGTGGGTTAACATTTGGCTTTAAGATGCCGTATAGTGCTTTGCTTCATGCTGTAGACAAATAATATACAATAATACCTATGGGCCATATTAAAAACCTCCCATAATACTGTTTTTTTTTTTTTGTTCAATAATGGGTTAGAGCTTAAAGTGGTTGTATACCCACATTTTTAACTTTTACCTACAGGAAAGCCTATAATAAGGCTTACCTGTAGGTAAAAAAAATATCTCCTAAACCTGTACGGTTTAGGAGATATTCCCCTCGGTATGCGCCGCTGACTGCAGCGGCGGATGCGCACAAGGGGTTTCTCGCCTTCAAAATCCGGCAGCAGCCGAGCGGCCGGACTGAGATCTCCCGCGCGCATGCGCGGGAGTGACGATATCGCGGCTCCGGCCACTCACAGCGCCGGAGCCGCGATACCCGGAAGAAACGCAGAGGGAGCATGTCAGCTCCCTCGGCGTGGATCGGGCCAGATGTCGGGGCCTCGTTCTAAGGTAAGTATTTCATAATGAGCTAGTATGCGGTGCATACTAGCTCATTATGCCTTTTGCTTTGCAGGTTTAAAAAAAAAAAAAAAAATGTGCGGGTTTACTACCGCTTTAATTGGGAGATTATATTTTTAAAGTAGAACTGCATTTAAAAATTGTTACTTTCCCTGTTTGGGGGAGATTTTATAAATCTTGAAAAGATGCTGAAATAGTGGGGAAAATGTAGACAGACAAGACAGGAATAGCACGATGAGCCTTGGAGCACAGAAAAAGCTGTAACACACCTGATGAGGAATTACAAAAAAGAGGCTACTGGTATTGTGATAAACCAGTAGGAATTACAACTGTAGCAAGGTCCCAGGCCTGCTTCAGTCTAATGAGAAACTCCAGGGCCAGAGATAGCTGACATCATTCTGTATATGGTGGGTTGTGTGGCATACTGAGTGCAAAGTAGTTAAAGCCAGACACTTCTTGAATGCAAGAGAAATTTTTATTTTTATTAATAGAACTTTGGGAAAGAGGGTTAGGGCCAGGACACCCTTAGGTAGTTGCAGATTTCCAGTCTAAATAATGTGTCCGGGTTTCAGGTGGACACACGATTCAAAACCTGGACTGTCTGGGTGAATCTCGGACAGGTACCAACCCTAGTTCCAGCAGTGCCATTACTCCAGTCAATTTCAGAGTAGTTAAATCCCCCATTATTATCATTGTCCCAGACCTCAACTGTACTCTCTGCAGCCTCAGCTGTTCTGGGCAGTAATTGGTTGGGAAGTGCTCTGTGCTGAGCAGCTGCCTGTTCATTCACAAACTGAAGCCAAGTAAACACAGTTTACTATGCAGAGACCCCTTCCAAGCCAGGAGACCTATACACTGGATGGCACAGACTACAGGGGGTATCCTTTATTGGAGGACAGATTAAAGGGGGGGTCTAAGTACTGGAGAACACAGAGTAACAAGTGATGTATACACTGGAGAACAAGATGCCATAATGGAGGAATTAGAGACCCCCACAAATGAGAAGGCAAATTAAATAGAGACCCCCAAAATGAAGTAATGAAATTTGCCTCCTCATTGGAAATACTTGAAGTAACTTTAAACTTTAAACCCTCTCTACAAAGTTAATTTACTAATGAGAATCTAGAAATATTTAGGGGCCCCCATAATGATGGAGTAATCAAAGACCCCCATTCAGAATTGCGAGGAGTAATCTGAGACCCCCAACTGGAATCAGGGAAACCCCACCACACATATACACACACTTCCAGGCATACAGGGGAAATATTTAGAGATCCCCTACCATGAAGGAATGCAGGGGGTGTAGGGACCCCCACGGATCCCTTAATAGGAGGAGTGCATTCAGGAATACAGGACCCCCTCCAGTTAAAGGAGACCCCTGGATAGGAGGACTGCAGGGGAGTGATACGAGGGGACCCTCATGCAGGAATACAGGACCTCCTATCCCACTCCCCTCCAGTAACTCCCCTCTCTCCCCCCTCCAGTTAAAGAAGACCCCAGCTAGGAGGACTGCAGGGTGTGAAAAGAGGGGACCCCCCCAGGAACTCCCTTCTCTCCCACTTCAGTTAAAGAAGACCCCCAGCTAGGAGGACTGCAGGGGTGATAAGAGGAGAGCCCCTTTAGGAACTCCCTTCCCTTCCTCCCCCTCCAGATAAAGAAGACCTCCAGCTAGGAGCACTGCAAGGGGGTGATAAGAGGGGACCCTATCCAGGAATACAAGCATTCCCCTTCCAGTTATAGAAAACTTCAGGGGGGGTGATAAAAGGGGACCCTCCCTCAGGAACCCCTCTCCCCCTCTAATTAAAGAAGACCCACGGCTAAGAGCACTACAGGGGGTGATGAGAGGGGACCTCCCTCAGGAACTGCCCCCCCCCTCCAGTTAAAGAAGACCCCCAGCTAGGAGGACTGCAGGAAGTGATAAGACGGGGGCCCAAACACAGATAACCCTGCCCACAGCCCACCAATTGAAAGGCCAAGAGGACGACAGGCAGCTGCCATGCCCCCCTATAAGGTGAATGATGTGTAGTGAGTGTACAATCAGCTGCCATGCCCCCCCCCCCCTCACTGGTGAAGGTGAATGGTGTGTACGCATACCTCCCAACTGTCCCTGATTTTGAGGGACTGTCCCTGATTTGGAGCAATGTCCCTCTGTCCCTCATTCCTCCTCATTTGTCCCTCATTTTGGTCTGATCTATATAGATGTATATAAAATGCACTTTTCCCAGTGCTAAATATTTCATCCAATTTCTAAATTGATGCATTTGTACATTTTAAAGGCCAATATAAAGGAATAGTAGTGGTTAAAAAAAGCACTTGTGTGTTTAATTATCCTTTTTTTGGATATTTGAAGATATACTCTGACAGGGGTCCGTTCAAATTTCTCACAATAATAGTACCAACATCCCAACAGCAATGCATATACAGAAATTTTTGGAGGTAGGGGACTTTTACAGTACCAGAAACTCAAAAGAAAAAAAAATATAATGAAAAAATATAAATTTATTTAACAAATAATCAACATATATATAAAATCCAACATTTAATACAATTCCCTATGGCCTATGACAGAAACCTGATATGAAAAAACAGGTAACATTCTATTAAGAACCAACATGATCTCCATCCCGATGCGTTTAACATGTTTCGCCTTAATCGGCTTCCTCAGGAACAAGGGACTAGGAGTATCCACATCACAGAAAACAATATGTAACTCTCTAAATACACAAAAGGACATAAAAGAGAACAGAGAAATCAAATTAATGAATAACAATGAAAACACACAGCTTTATAATGCAAGTAACAAAACAATAAATGCAAAAATAGCATATAATATAATATTCCAAGTCAAAGATTGCAAATATGTGGAAAAAACAAAACAAAACCCTTGCATAGCCCAAATGTTACATGATCCCCTTACCTCCAAAAAAAGGGAGAAACATCAACACATAAAGGGGTTAATCCTAATCCTAATCCTATTCCTAATCCTAATCAAAAAACACATTCCTTCACCAACACTGCAGGAGATGCCGGATTGCCCCCAAGCGTGGCCAAGAAAGCCCGTAGAGAGGGTTGTGGTTGCTACATATGTCTCTGGAAAATATATATACGATAATACCTGAATATACAATTACAAAAAACTTTATTTTCAGGTCAATAGACATAAGGGTATAGGTAGACAAAGAGCCCAACCAGGTTTGCATTAAAGGGACCATGCCTACCCACCTTATAAAAATGCTTAAGCAGAGCTTGTTAGTAAAACAGGGAACTCGGGATAAGGACATAAGCCTTCAGAAAAATAATGTCCGCAAGATCTAGTGAAAAAAGAAATAACAAACATATATATAGTCTCCTCAAAGTTATTCTGGTGCTATACCCCACATAAGAAAGAAATTCATAAAATATGTAGATAATAAAAAACGCTAAAAAGTCGCACAAAAATGCATCACAGACCTCAAGACCCAAAGTCTCTCACCTCTTAATGGTTCTGGGCTACAAATGCTTGGCTTCACCGATTCACACAATATTGGAACAGAGAAAAGAGGGGGAGAGAGGAAAGGGAGTAGAGGGAAGCACCCTCGTTCCCAAACACAGCAATCCCCCAGTGCCCAAACAGAGCCAAATCCAGTCCAACTTGCGGTCTATATGTCTAAAATAAGAACAATCATACAAAATATAGCCCATGAGAGACTAAAGAGATATACTCAGCAGATACTCAAACACGTAGCCATAAATCTCCTTTTTACCTGTCAGATGTACACACAGCAAAGTCCCGAGCTACCAAACGCTCCCGGCCTGTCCCATGACAAACCGGGTTTAAATAGCCCTCTCCATGGCGCCAAAACGTGACATCACAACGTCATGGCGCCAAGCAGACGCTAATAACGGACGTCCCAGGTCACCAGGATGAACGTCATTTCCGGTGCGTCTGACCTGTCAACAGGAAGAGAAAGTACTCACCCTGCTGACACCTCCCGGACAAGGAAGATACTAGTCCAGAAGTCTCCGGAGGACGGTGTCCCTTAAGGGAACATCCCAAACGGGTCCATAGGAGGGCACAAAAGCCCCACAATGGGAGCGTGTACCCACCACAAAGTTCAGGACCCTTGGGCGTCCATACGGGCCTCCAATGGCAAAAAAGGGGGGTCCCCACACCAGCACCGACATAGAGAACACTGACACCAGCACCAACATAGAGAACACTGACACCTGCACAGATATAGAGAACACTGACACCAGCACCGAGATAGAGAGCACTGACACCAGCACTTTAATGCTCTTAATATATGTAATTTATACAGTTAATTTTTTTGTCGCTTGAATTATTTTTTCCATTATGGGCTTAAGTGGGGCCTAGGTTTTGCCTAAGGCCTCACAAAGCCTAGAGACGCCTCTGCTCTTCCATGCCAGCGTCATTATTACTGTATATGTTAAGTCACAGAAACACATTTCTGCTTAGTCACGGTGCAAAGAAAAACACGGGTCAAATGATAACTCATCAGTATCTGCCTGCAGTAAATCACAATGTACAAACTGTTCAAAGACCATACATGGCTCCTGGTAGTGAAGATATTAAATAAAAGATATGTGGAGTAAAGTTCTTACCTAAGGGCTCTAGTTATAAAAAAAAAAACTTTCTTAACAACTAATACCTGTAATGTTTGTAATGTATGTAAGGGCTCTTATACACTGGTGGCTGGAGGACAGTAATAAAAAGGTGGACGAGTGACTGCTCTACTGCCCCCTGGCTGCCCACCCAAATCCAGCAATACAGCTGAATGTGGCATTCTTAACTCAGACTTTAGAGTTTGACAGGCGTCACCGCCTGTCAAAATCACCCATTCAGTCCAAAGGGGCCACACCGCAATTGCCGCAACTGCGAGCCAAACAATGGAAAATTGTCATTCGACAATAAAAAAAAAAGAAAATAGGCATTAGGAGGTGGCAGGTAGTGCCTCCTGAACTCCTGTCAGCCACTATGTATGGCTTGAGCTCTGGAAGGTTTTAAACCTGACCAGGCCATTTATTGCTATTCAGCACTGTGCTAAAATTTACATTTACCTAGTCATACAAGGCTGTACTCAAATTACATTTTTATCATCTTTTTTGCACACATAGAGCTTTCTTTTGGTGGCATTTGATTACCTCAACATTTTTTATTTTTTGCGATATAAATGAAAAAACTCAATTTCTTTATAATTTTAGACCAAAATGTATTCTGTTACATGTCTTTGTATAAACATTTTATTTTTTATGATAATTGGTTTGTACGAAAGTTATAGCGTCTACAAACTATGGTACAGTATATATACTGGAATTTACACAGTTATAGACGCTATACTGTAATGGCAATCAGTGACTTATATTGTGACTGTGATAAGGTGGTGAGTAATCTGGCACTAACAGGCACTATCTGGGAGGGTCAATAACTGACACAGACATCGCTAGTGACACTAATATATAGTGATCAGCGATAATACTGTACACTGAAATCGTATTAATCAGCGGCGGCCCGTCCATTAGGGGCACCCGGGTGCCGACCCCTCTCTCCAAGCCACCCCCTATATGCCATTGATAAATAAAGTTTTTTCCACCAGCTGCCACTGGTACTAATGATACCATTAGTAAAAAGGAGCTGGAAAAGGGATAACATCTAGGGGTTAACTGTGAGCCTAACAAGTGTAATGCATATAATATGTGATACTTTTACTTTCTGATCTGGCTGGTTTTTCTCCCTGTAATTCAGAGAGAAGAAACAGTCAGATCACTGTTCTTATGCAGAGTTTTGTATGTTTGTAAACACAGAACTCTGTGTGTGATTGGACACATCCAATCAGCTTATTTCAGGCAAAATCATTGCCTCAAATCTGATGCCAATCAGAGCCCGCCAGGAAGTCGGCACTGCGCTGCGCTAATTGCAGTGAGACATTGTCACGATACACGGCTGCAGAGATCGGGAAATGTCTCAGTGCCTGTGATTAGCACAGCCAAGTGCCGACTTCCTGGCGGGCTCTGCACGTGGGCTGTGCGAACACGCTAGAGCTCATCCTTAGTGTGCACACATGCATGACTGGAACCCGGAAGAAAGGTGGGGATGTGCAGGTACCTTGTCTGGCCTGCCTGTGCCGCCTGTCCACAGTAAATTTAGTAGACAGCGAGTAGTTAACCACTTGCCGACTGCCCTATAGCAGTATTACATTCATTTATATGATCCTGCACTTCCGGGTATTGGGCGCAAGTGTGCACCACCGGCGGCTCGCTCCTGCTCCGATTTTGCACAGCAAGACCTGCAGACCCCATGTCCGCCGGCACCCGCTGATCCTGAGGTACACAGGTAGAACGGCAATCTGATTATGTAAACAACACAGATCGCCATTCTGTCAGCAAGGAAGGCATGGATCTGGTGTTCCTGCAAAGCAGATATACGGATCTATGCCTTCCCCTAGTAAAAGCACCTCCCACACTACTGTAAAACACCAGCTAGGCACACAGTTAACCCTTAGATTGCCCCAGATCACCCCATCACAGCCAGTGCCATTAGCACAGTGATGGTGCATATTTTTAGCACTGATCACTGTATTAGTGTCACTGGTCCCCAAAAAAGTGTCAAAAGTTCCAGTTAGTGTAAATATAAATATACATATATAAATATATAAACAACAACAGGTATATTTTTAAAACGGCCTATCATATACCTCTCTGCGCCAAACTAGGACCTTAACACACCTCCCAAAATTATATATATATATACTTACGTATATGTGCTCTCCTAAATGGTGAACGCACACACGTGAATGAAAAAAAAAAAAATATATATATATATATATATATATATATATATATATATATACTTCTTTTTATGCAGATACCTGCATATATAATAAATGCTAGAACCACAGTATACTTAATAACAACTGCTGAGTATATTAAAACTCAGCAGTACGGACAATAATAGCAGCCATTACATTTTTTTATAATAAAGATATATAAAAAAAAGGTCATACAAACAATTCGTCAATATATATATGAGAATATCAGTATAAAAACAGCGCTTTTAAAAAAAGTCCTTTATAGAAGTCATAATATACGAAAAATCACTAGAAAGTTCCAAATGTGCAGATAAAGTGTCTATAGTGATCTAATCAGCGTTGTAAGGTGATCAAAGTGCTGCCAAACTTTCTTCCACCATAAACCGGGAATGCTTCACCACATGCGATGCATACCCCCTTCGGGGGTTAAACTCACCAGACAGTGCTGATAAGGTAAGCCTTAAGGAGTAGTCACTTCATTGGATATAGTAATATTCATATATATCCCCCTTAGCGTTGCAGTCCCAAGCAGTCCTCCAAGTTTATCATAAAAATAAAAAACAGAGTGTGCACATAGCATAATACTGTTTTAAAAAATAATACAGTATTATGCTATGTGCACACTCTGTTTTTTATTTTTATGATAAACTTGGAGGACTGCTTGGGACTGCAACGCTAATGGGGATATATATGAATATTACTATATCCAATGAAGTGACTACTCCTTAAGGCTTACCTTATCAGCAGTGTCTGGTGAGTTTAACCCCCGAAGGGGGTATGCATCGCATGTGGTGAAGCACTCCCGGTTTATGGTGGAAGAAAGTTTGGCAGCACTTTGATCACCTTGCAACGCTGATTAGATCACTATAGACACTTTATCTGCACATTTGGAACTTTCTAGTGATTTTTCGTATATTATGACTTCTATAAAGGACTTTTTTTAAAAGCGCTGTTTTTATACTGATATTCTCATATATATATTGACGAATTGTTTGTATGACCTTTTTTTTATATATAAATATATCCCAAAGTTTGTAGGCGCTATAATTTTTGCGCAAACCAATATGCTTATTGGGATTTTTTTTATACCAAAGATATGTAGCAGAATACATATTGGCTTAAAGTGGAAGTAAACCCACTTTTTTAACTTTTACCTACAGGAAAGCCTATAATAAGGCTTACCTGTAGGTAAAAAAAATATCTCCTAAACCTGTACGGTTTAGGAGATATTCCCCTCGGTATGCGCCGCTGACTGCAGCGGCGCATGCGCACAAGGGGGTTCTCTCCGCGAAAATCCGGCAGCGCTCGTCCGGCCGGATTTAAATCTCCCGCGCGCATGCGCGGGAGTGACGATATCGCGGCTCCGGCCACTCACAGCGCCGGAGCCGCGATACCCGGAAGAGACGCCGAGGGAGCATGTCGGCTTCCTCGGCGTGGATCGGGCGAGATGTCGGGGCCTCGTTCTAAGGTAAGTATTTCATAATGAGCTAGTATGCGGTGCATACTAGCTCATTATGCCTTTTGCTTTGCAGGTTTAAAAAAAAAAAATGCGGGTTTACTACCGCTTTAAATTGATGAAGAAATCAATTTTTTTTATTTTATTTTATTGGATGTTTTATAGCAGAAAGTAAAAAATATATATTTGTTTTCAAAATTGTAATTTTGTCGCTTTTTTGTTTATAGTGCACAATCGCACAATTGTCAGTTAAAGTAAAGCAGTGCCGTATAGCAAAAAATGGCCTGGTCAGGAAGGGGGATAAATCTTCGTAGCTGAAGTACTTAACCTATTGGAAATACTGTCTCGTAAATTTATTGAAATGCCAACAATATGTTTTTGTTTTTTTAATCTTATAACACAAATAAAATTACAGGAGATCCGAGTGCTTTGTGAGTTGTAGTTTGTCTCTCTTGAACTCTAGACACATGGTAAGGTGGCAGACCAGACGACACATCTTTGGGTCGATCTCCGTAACTCGGCATAAAGCTCTGGAAATGACTCAGCAACTTGTGGAAAAATATCCTACAAGCAGCATATAACACACAGTCACATGGTGTTTGCTTAGAACGACGCAATAATATTTCTGCTCAGTGAAATAGGAACAGGGGGTTAGAGCGGTCACATTCCAGCCGTATGGTTTATTGTCACGTGACCTGGAGTTTTAACACGTTTGGCCCAGGTTCACACCGATAGCGGGAATTGTGAGAGTTCAGCTGAACTCCCATAATTTCACACCCGCATGTCAGTCCCGACTTCGGGTGGCGATTTCAGAGACATCTGTGTGGTTTTCTGCACAGATATCTATTGAAATCGCACCCCGAAGTCGCCAAAAGTAGTACAGAGACTACTTTTGGGAATTGGTGCGGCCTGGCAAATGAGGCGTCTTCATTTTCTGTATGGGTATATAATGTGCTTTACCTAAATAGGACACATTAGCAAATATGCGCTTTATTTACTGAAATGATGTCAGTCCAAGAAATATAAGTCCATGATAAATGAGAAGGAACATGCAGCTTCCATACAGTATACCGAGACTTTTTCTTTTCTAGGTCTACAGCATGTGTCCAGTGACAGAACTTCTGACGTTTAATATGATGCCAGAATTTTGTCTGTCCCTGTCCCTGTTCCCTCACTTGCATTTCAGTATTGTTTTTGCCAATAACTAAGAGACTTCTACTAATGATAATGAAAGTTGGATTTTAATGATTCAGCTCCTGGCACTGCTAGTGATGGAATTTTCCATGCTATGCCAAGAGGCTATGAGTAAGAATGCTTGGTAGTGCGAAACGCGTTAGCTTATACTGCTTTGCTGTGGTTTGTACAGTGTGATCCCATTTTCACATTAAAAGGCACAGGACATTTTTCTATTGGAGTGCGGCTATCCAGACTTTTCTCTATTTATCTTCATATGCCAAGAGGCTCTTTGCAGTGGTATTGTGTTATTCATTTCCTTGGGAGGGAGCACATAACAAATCGCAAGGCTGCACATCATGCGAAAAAGGTTTGAATACTACCCGTGACAGTGAGCAGAAACCGCGGATGAAGACCACGAACGGAGAAGCCGCGAAGCATTGGCAATCGAATGCACAGACTCAGGAACATGAGGTGAGCTGGGAAGAGTCGGCCCAGTAACGTGTAGTATCGCACACTAGAACCGACAAAGAGCATAGGCTAGTGGGCTGCTTAAAGCGGAGTTCCAGTCATAAAACTTTTTTTTTTTTTTACATTATTCAGCTGTATTAAATATAAACAACAACCTTTGAAAAAAAAATGTTTTTTTACTCACCCTTTCGGGTCTGTTGCTAGGGGGGTCCCTCGTAATCTGCCTCTTCCTCTCCAAGGAGCCTGACATCTTTTCCCTCGGCGCCCATGCGTGCTAGTGCTCCTGAGAGATGTCTGTCATCATTTCCCAGGAGTCATTGGGCAGCGCCGAGGGCTTTGTTGCCATCACAACAGGGGCGGGCACTTCTGACGATGCCCGTTATGATGGCAACGTCAGAAGTGTACGGCGCCGCGCCGTACATATGGCGCATGCGCAAGAATGGGCGGTGCATGCTGGTCGCTCAGCTGCACCAGAGCCCTGAAGATAGTGCTTGTGGGCTTCACGTGCCCACAAGCACTATGGAAACTGACACAAAACAGAAATATAACACAAACGTGAGTGCTCTAAATAAGTCTTATAAACAAAAGATATGGATCCTAAAAAAAAAAAATTAACAGTGGGAACTCCGCTTTAAATACCTTCCGGGCTCCTTTCGTAAATTCAGGCCACCATACTGGCCTATTTTATATATATATATATATATATATATATATATATATATATATATACGCTAATTTAGGTTATTTTCACCCAAAAAATGATGTAGCACAATATATTTTAGCCTAAATTTATGAAGAAAGATTTATTTGCAAAAATTTATAACAGGAATAAAGAAAAACACATTTTTTTTAAAATGTATTTTGCAAAAAACTAAAGAAACAGTAGTGATTAAAGACCACTGAAAGAAAACGCTATTTGTGTGAAAAAAAATGGTAAACATTTCATATGGGTACAGTGCTGCATGACCACGCAATTTTTATTCAAAATGCGACAGTGCTAAAAGCTGAAAATTGGCCTGGGCAGGAAGGGGGTAAAAGTGCTCGGTACTAAAGCGGTTAAAGGGAACCGCTATATCAGTGCTATATCTGACCTCTGCACTCTGCATTACTTATTATATATCTCTGCATCTATGCACAACATCTTTACCACTGTCTCAACACCACCACTTGATATGTTATATAATTACTGGCAGATAAGATTTAAGTAGTTTGCTTGATGGCCTGTGTATGGATTAAATTTTGGTGATCTTATTCCATTTATTCTGTAGCTCTCTTCATATACAGTACCTCCCCAAATACTACAACAATTTTGTCACTTGTAAGGATATATTTCAGCGTTAGAGAACATTATGAATAATGTAGATATTGTTTTTACTTTTTTACCATTTATGTACTTGTTGCAGAGTAACCAGAAGTTAGAAAATCTTTGTGGCACCTTCTGTTTAAATATTCAACTCTGCAGCAGAAAACTATGTGAAATTATATATTCCCGATAGGGGTGGACTGACCAGTGCCCGAGTGCCCCATGCCACTAAGGTGCTCCACCAGGGTTGCCAGCCTCAATAAAACCAGAGACAATATGTAAAAATCTGTGTTTTTTTAAAAATCCCAAGATTATAGCTGCCCCGACTCTCCAGTACATTTTTAGTGCGTGTGTATATGTATACTGTGTGTGTATATTGTGGGTTTGTTCGTATACTGTATGTGTGTGTGTGTGTACTGTGTGGCCTCATAATCTATTGCCTGGGGGCCCCATAATCTCCTATTGCCCGGGGGCCCCATAATCTCCTATTACCCGGGGGCCCCATAATCTTCTATTGCCCGGGGCCCCATAATCTCCTATTGCCCGGGGGCCCCATCAGTTGTTAGTCTACCCCTGTTCCTGATACAGGTAGTCCGCAGGTTACAATGAAGATGGGTTCTGTAAGCTTGTTCTTCAGTTGAATTTAATTTGGAACCCCTGTAATGTTTGTTTTCCATCTGTGCCCCTGTTCAGAAGATTTCACCTCACTTTCTGTACCTGTGACAATTAGATTTTAAACATTTTGGGTTGTTGTGGAAACAAGAATTGGTGAGAAAGTTTCAGTGGAGACACCTTATTCCCCATGATAACTTTTATGCCCCGTACACACGATCGGATTTTCCAACAACAACTGTTGGATGTGAGCTTGGTGGCGGAAAGTCAGACCGTGTGTACGCTCCATGGAATGTTTGTTGTCCGACAACAAACGTTAGCTAGCAGGTTCTCAAATTTTCCGACAACTAATTTTGTTGTCGGACTTTCCGATCGTGTGTACACAAGTCCATCGCACAAAAGTCCAAGCATGCTCGGAATCAATGCTCACCAAACACAACATTAGCAGAAGGAGCCCAAAGGGTGGCTCATGACTATTGAACTTCCTTTTTATTGGCTCACCGTACGTCTTGTACTTCACTACGTTCGTAATTGTTCACCGACATTTGTGTGACCGTGTGTATGCAAGACAAGTTTGAGCCAACAACCTTTGAACAAAAATCCACGTTTTTTTGTCGGAAAGTCCGATCGTGTGTACGGGGCATTACAGGAGTGAATTTCTCTTCCCAGTGGGTAGATTTCCCCTCACTTCCTGTTGTCTCCCTCCCGTTTTTGTAAGTAGGAGTCATATGTAAGTCAGATGTTTGTAACTCGGGGAGCGCCTGTATTGTCCTTTGTCTGGATACTGTAAAAATTATGCATGCAGGAATCTATCATTAAATTAAGAAATTATTGTGGGCAATTCCAAATTGGTACTTTGATTTACAAAACAATTGTATAAGGATGAAGCATCTGGGAGGTGCGATATGGATTTGGTTGTGTATAACCATTGAATAATGACTGTCACTGGGCTGTTTTCCCAAGATAACTTCATCATCAACTATTTGAACAGTTGGTACTTTTCCACACTTGTTTTACTGCAGGCAGAAACTGATTAGTAATTATTTGACCTTTGCGTATTTTTTCTGCCCCATGACTAAGCAGAAATTTGCTTCCTTGACTTACACTTAAAACAATGTTTTCACCTGTATACTACTTGGAGCCTATGATGCAAACAGAGTAACTATGAAACAGGACACTAGTAAAGTAGGATGGATTGTAATTGATTAACAATACACTTAGAAAGCCAGGTAGGTCAGCTGCTTCTTCTGGCTGAAGGAGTGCATTGTGAACTCGGGAGGATAGAAATTTATAAACCTATTACAATTTTATGGCGCAGTTTATAGAAGCTCCAACTAGAACTATTATGCTCTGCTGGACCTGTTAAAGCAGTGGTAAACTCGGGCAAAAAACCCCCAAAAATGTTTCCCCTGCAACCATGGGTGTCCGCAAGTAGAGGCAAGGGAGGGCAAGTGCCCCCCCCCCCCGGAATCAGGGATCGGATGGGGGGTTCCCCACTTGGTCCTTATTCTAGCTCCAGCCCTGCTCACACCTGTACACAGTTTAGCAGGGCCAGTGACAGCTGGGGCGAGGACAGCAAAGGCCTTAAGGGGTGGGCAGGATGATATCACTCGGTCTACATAGTGTAAGCGAGTGGCCCAGGAGATGGAGACGGCGGGAAAGGAGAGCAGCATGGTGCCAGGAACAGCGGGCACAGTGACCCTGGCGCCTCCCAGAGCCTGGAATACCTGGATTCCTTAAATCTCCTCACCGTTCCCATGCCAGGAGAACAGACTGAATGGGGGTTCAGAGAACAGGGACGGGGAGGAAATGCAAGCAGTCACGGACCACTCTGTCACATCATACCTATGTCACAGTGTCCTGGGGAAACCAGGGTGTGGATGAGGCAAGAAGATCACATTGTCTGGATCAAGGGGGTACGCTGTTCTTCGCATGTTTGGTTTTGGCCATCTTCCACATTGGAGAGATGGGACTCGTAGGGGTAGGCCTCTTGGAAGCTCCTGATTGCAAGTCTGAAGTGTCCATTGCTGAGTCCTGAGTAGGGATGGGCGAACTGTTCGGCCCGAACTTTGGTTGTTCGGACATTCGGTGAACAACGAACATTATGCAGTGGTCGCCATAAATTTGAAAGCCACGAAACCCCATTAAAGTCTATGGGACACTAACATGAAAAACCAAAAGTGCTAATTTTAAAGGCTCATATGCAAGTTATTGTCATAAAATGTGTTTGGGGGTGTGGGTCCTGCCCCAGGGGACATCTATCAATGCAAAAAAAAGTTTTAAAAACTGACATTTTTTCAGAAGCAGTGATTTTAATAATGATTAAAGTGAAATATTAAAAATAAAATATTCCTTTAAATATCGTGCCTGGGGGGGTGTCTATAGTATGCCTGTAAAGTAGCACAGTTTTCCCATGTTTAGAACAATACCACAGCAAAATTACATTTCTAAAGGAAAAAAAGTAATTTAAAACTGATCAAGGGGACCCTCCATGTGAATTGGTAATGGGTACATTTTACCCCTACCATCTCACAAAAAAAGTGTCAAAAATAGTAAAAAAGACAGGAGACGCTTTGGGACAAGTCCTTTATTAAAAAATAAAAATGCCCCGCAATTTAAATCCATCTCACACCGCCCGACGGACCAAAAAAGAAAAAAAAACTGTAACAGTTCCGCCTCCATGGATTGACGCTTCTTCTTGGTGACAGCTGTTATATAGCTGAGGGAGGGGCCATCCGGTGATGTAAATGAGTGACCCCTCTGATTCCACGTGACGTCAGAGGAAGGCAGGGTTGCCCGTTTACTTCACCGAGTGACCCTGCCCTCAGCTATATAACAGCTGTTAAAGGGGGCTGTCAGATTCCGATAAGCCCCCCGCCCACAGACCCCCACAACCACCAGGCAAGGGTTGTGGGGATGAAGCCCTTGTCCTCATCAACATGGGGACAAGGTGCTTTGGGGGTGACTCCATGTTGAGGGCATGTGGCCTGGTACGGTTCAGGAGGGGGGGCGCTCTTTCGCCCCCCTCTTTTTTCCTATTCAATGGGCTGAAATAGGATCAAGGTCAGACCAAAGTAGTGCAGGGAGCATTTTCAAAGTCGAACCGACTTGTGTCGGACCAGTTAAGACGGCTCTCATAGGGAAACATTGATTTGCACACTTCATGTGACATGAGCAGCAATGTCGGAGCATTTGTCATACAAGTGTGAACCTGGCCTATACTACATCCACTCCACCCAGCTGATTTTTTTTGCTTTTGCAGGTATGCTATGTAAATGCTATCATCTGCCTCTCCCATAGACCATGTTTGTGCTAGGTCTATGATTGATGAGACCAATCAATCCCATTTCGATCTGTGTGTATATGTTTGCTTAAATCAAATCTCTGCTCTAATATCTCTGGCGCATCGTGGTTGAACACAATCTGATCATCTAAATGATTCCTGTGCTTTATAATAATGTATATCATTTGTAAAAACAATATGCAAATCAATACATATTTAATAGAAAAATATCCTACTAACTGGTTCCCTATATATAGAAATATCAATGAATTAAATGCTTTTGCATGTGTGCTATATAAAAGCTATAACCCGCCACTCCCATAGACCGCATTTGTACTAATTCTATGATTGATGAGACCAATCAATTGTGTTCCAATCAAATCTTTGCTTCGATATCACTGGCGGATCGTAGATGAACGCAAGGCAATAATCTAAATAGTTCCTATGCATCATAATATATATATATATAATTTGTAAAAACGATATATAACCCAATAAACTGATTGCGTTGGCAGAGCACACAGTGGTATTCATTTCGTAGCACAGTAAGGCCATGCTAAGCAGGAGCAATGAGATAGATAATCTGATAATATTATTATAATTAGGTTGGTTCATTCATACTTTCCTCTCTCAGCTACTCTAAAATATCACTGCAACATAAAAAATTCTATGCAGTTCTTATTTGGTCATCTATTTGGAGTAGAAATGTGTCCCATCTCCAATGATAATTCTGTCTGTCCACGATTCCAAGTACAGGTTTTGCAAATGCGTGTCATACAGTATCAGTAGAAAATTTGAAAAACATTCATTGAAACTCAAACACCAAATGCTGTTTGCTGTCTATATTTGTGTATAATTATTATGATATGAGCCAACCTAATGTAATAATTCAGTGTATCTGAACAGGACCTCTTCTCCATGCAGTAATTCAGCCTTACATTTAAATATAAAAGTTGGCTAATGCTAAGATAAAAAAAGTAATGTTTCTTCATGAACTTCGCTCTACTGTTGTCTCCTGGCCAAGGGCCAAGATTCTTGCATAACAGTAGCTTGATTGGCTTCTGGTAGATGACGTAAGTGAAGGGAGGGAGGGCAGTCCCCAGACTCTCAGGCTGGTTGCCTATATATACAGAGCTCCTCTGTGCTGTGATCAGATCTACACCTGACTCTGAGCAGAGTTCTTGCTTCAACAGTGTTTGAACGGAACCCTCTCTGAGTCCTTTGCTCTTTTTCCAAACATCTTCAATCTGATTTTCTCTGACTTTTTTGCGCCACCCAAAACCACCGAAACGCCGAAATGGACTCCCAGGTGCGCCAGAACTACCACCGCGACTGCGAGGCTGCCGTCAACCGTATGTTGAACTTGGAGCTGTACGCCTCCTACACCTACTCCTCCTTGGTAAGGATTTTGGTTATGGTTGTTTGTGTGTGGTGGGGTGTTTTTTTTTTTTTTTTTTACAATATTCTATATAGGACATATTTCTTACTGTGCTTTGCTTACTTCTATATCTTGTATTTTTTTTTTGTAACTAATTGTGGTCTGCGTTAGTACATTTTGTATACTACATAATATATGGGACTACTATTATCTTAAGTGCAATTACATTTATTTAAGTTTTATAATTGTATTTAACTATACAATATACAATGTGTAATAAAATGTAGATCCCAGAGAGACGCGCATGCATACATACTTTACCTTTTTTTTTTAACAGTACCAACATGGCACTTTTAGTTCTGTTTCATAGGCTGAAAACAAGTTGAGCAAGGTCAGATTACACTTTTCAGTACCAAGACTGACAAAGTTACAGTCTGGTTTCATCACTGTTTGCCCTGACAATGTATCTTGGAGTGTTACATGTACTCACTCTACCAGGGTCAGAGCAATTGCTACTTTTAAACATAGAACAGCATCTTACACTAAGATCATGGGCTCCATTCACAGACCCCCGATTGCATGCAGAAGTTAGGTATTTTCCCAAAGATCTTGAAAAGGTAAATTCACTACTACTTTATGCGATATTTACCGCATAAAGAAAAAAATGCTCCTTAAATACTGCTTAAAACCAGTAAAAGTTGATTCAAACAAAAAAATAAATTAGAAATGCATGCAGTAAAATAGTGGTCCCGGCATGCGATATTTAAGGGACCTGCAGCCACTGGCATCCTTAACAACCAGTAAACTGGTTAAGGAGCGGGTGGCCACCACATCTTAATAACCAATGAGTCGTCAGCGGGATTACCTGATGATTCATTGGTTGTTAACCACTTCAATACCGGGCCCAGACCAATTTTCAGCTTTCAGCACTGTCGCATTTTGAATGACAATTGCGCGGTCATACAACACTGTACCCAAGCAAAATTTTTATCAATTTGTTCCCACAAACAGAGCTTTCTTTTGGTGGTATTTGATCACCTCTGGGATTTTTATTTTCTGCTAAACAAATAAAAAAAGACTGAAAATTTGGGGGAAAAAAATGTTTGGGGTTTTTTTTTGTGTGGGTTTTTTGTTTCTGTTACAAAACTTTGTAAATAAGTAAGTTTTCTCCTTCACTGATGGGGGTGGCACAAATGGGCACTGATAGGCAGCACAGAATGGTGGCACTGATCTAATTGATGGTATGGATGCCATGCCAATCATTGCCAAACAATAATGCCCGCCAATCAGTGATGCCCATTGTGGGCACTGATTGGCATCCATTGTGGGCACTGATTGGCATCTCTGATGGTCTAGGGTGGCATACCTGGTGGTCCTAGTAGCATCCCTGGTGGTCCAGTGTGGGCATCCTCCCCCTGTTGGAGGAGCAGCCGATCGGCTCTCCTCTACTCGCGTCTGACAGAGATCGCTGAACTATCCTTGCATGGTTAGTACTAAAGATGAGCTCCGGAGTGGTCGCACAGCCCATGTGCAGAGCCCGCCAGGAAGTCCGCGCTGCGCTAATCACAGGCAGTGAGACATTTCCCGATCTCTGCAGCCACGCATCGGGACAATGTTTCACTGCCTGTGATTAGCGCAGTGGCCGGCTCTGCACGTGGGCTGTGTGACCACGCCGGAGCTCATCCTTAGTCAGTACAGTGTCTCCGACTGGAGCTGACAGTTTTCATTGGTATAACACTTTATAATTACTGGAACACTTTTCTAGTAAATCACATGCAGCTTTGTGTCAGAGGACCTAGCCATTTCCAGCATTAGCATTGTGTAATTCACAGTTCCTAATTTTATTGCTCCTGATGAAAGATTTGCCTGTCTATATATACACTTTAAACATTAATTTTCAAGAAGGGTGGACGCGTCTTATCGCGTGTCCCAAATAGATGAAATGTCTTCTACAAAATACAGATGGATAAACTGTTGCTGCTGCTTTGTTGGGTGATGTACATCTTTAAAGACAACACTATTTGCACAATTGTTGCAAGTGTTTTTCTGATGGCAATGGTTCTGGTTTGCAGTGCTTGGAGACAAAGGGCAATAAATATTGTAGAATTTCACTACAAAGGAACCAAAATCTGATTGCTATTCATTATTGCATAAGATCAAGTGGGCTTCTTAAATCTTTACGTGTGTGTGTGTGTGTGTGTCTCATTAGTACTGGTGTGTGAACTTCCCTTTTTCTGGATTCTGACAAAATGACTGAGCATTTAGTGTTTTTTGCTTACTGCTATTAATGTTTAATCCCTTATCAGTGCAGATAAGCAAGTACAATTTCCAGTATAAAGTCTGATTAGGAATACTTGACATGAAGTAACGGTGATTACTAACTCTTCTTGGCCAACTGGAAGAATTCTCATGCTGTTATTTAGT
Source organism: Lithobates pipiens (assembly GCF_037356315.1). Classification (NCBI taxonomy): domain Eukaryota; kingdom Metazoa; phylum Chordata; class Amphibia; order Anura; family Ranidae; genus Lithobates; species Lithobates pipiens. Next base: position 135,783,352 of record NW_027507788.1, on the reverse strand, counting down.
AATAGAACAAATGGAGGTGCATTTGGAAGTGGCAGGTCTTCTGACCAAAAGCGCACCTCCTGACATCTAAATTAATTTTCCCATAATGCTTCATTTATGTAAGGCCCTGAGTACCCCCATGCTTAAAGCCAACTATGCTTAAAGTTGCTTGCAGTTAAGCTACATTATCTTACTCATATGTGGCAATAGACAGCTGTATATCTTTCAAAGAGAACAATAAACTGCACATCTCCACAAATATAAGATATTAGGTGTTACATAATGCAGATTTAAGGTCAATTTTGGGTAAATTTTTGCATTAAACCTTAATCTCCTTTTCCATCCTCCAGTATGCCTTTTTCGATCGTGATGATGTTGCTCTTCACAATGTGGCCGAGTTCTTCAAGGAGCACAGTCATGAGGAGAGGGAGCATGCAGAGAAGTTCATGAAATATCAAAACAAGCGCGGGGGGCGCGTTGTCCTGCAGGACATCAAGGTAAGAACAACCTGCAGTTTCAGACCTCTAATGTTTGGGGGGGGGGGGGGGAGTATTTTCAAGAACTTGGAAAGAGGCCAAGGACATGGCTTTTATGTTGGTAATGAGCTGGAGCAGAGTATTAGGCTTTTTTTTATTTTTATTTTTTTAAGTCCTGAAAATTGGCACTTCAGTTTATAGCAAGAAGCTAATTAAGACCATTTTTTTAAATCTCCAAAACAGTTGCTTGAATATCAAAAGCATTCATGGACACTGAGCAAAATGTCCCATAATTTGTAAGAGATTGATGCTTGTTTCTTCAGCTCCATCTAGTGGCCAAATGCAGTAATGTTTGCTGAAACCCTTCATGAAGAAAATTATACCACATTTTTGCCACTAGGTGGAGCTATAGATACAGACATTAATCGCTTACAAAATTTATAGGGCATTTCATTCAGCATGTGCAATATATGTTTTAGGAGGCTATGTTCACATCCTAGCTGTTTGCTGTGTGCCGTATATGTTCGGGCACACCGGCCCATATATTTGAATGGATTGCTGTACCTGCAGGAAACACAGAAAAAGGTATCTTCAGCTTTTTAAAATTACAGCTGCGGCTTAAAAATTAATGGCACACCTGCGCGTCTGCTGAAGGGCAGTGCGTTTTTGCCTCTGGACATGGGAACGCGTGCAATTTACATGCATTCCTGTACCCACCTAAGTGTGAACCTAGCCTAAATAGACCCATAAGGTACAAAAAATACTTGTGTAGCAATTATTTGTAAAAAAAATAAATTTTTGGATAAAAGTTTTGTCTTATAAGACTATTTTCTACTTCAGAAACCCGAGCGTGATGAATGGGGTAACACCCTGGAGGCCATGCAGGCTGCTCTGCAGCTGGAGAAGACCGTGAACCAGGCTCTTCTGGACCTGCACAAGGTGGCCACCGACAAAGTTGACCCCCATGTAAGTATCTGCTCACCATGATAAAGAGTTAAATGCCAGTAAATCTCCTTATTCTGTCATATAATACTTAGCAAGTAAGTGATACAGCTGACTCTCTTTATAGCTTAAAGGTGAAGTATAGCCAAAGCTTGTTTGGCTATACTTCTCCTATGAATCACAGACGTGCAAAACCCATTTTCAGCAGAGAGTGGGCTGAAGTCACTGGAATCAGTCCAGGCAGCATGCCATCCTGATAAAGGAAGTCTGGATCTTTCAGGTGCTTCAGCCAGAGCCAGTGAGAGCCTGAGATGGCCGCTCCCCTGCCCCTCCAAAGCTTAGCGCTCTAGTGAGCGAAGAGGTGCAGAGAGCTGCTGTGTTCAATCACTCGGCTCTCACAGCCATGACCTGCACAGGGTAAGTGCAGGGCGAGAGGGTGAGCTGGCGACCGGGGCAGAGGATAGGTGTTGTCAATAGCGTTTTCTGAGCTGACCTTTTCAGACTGCACCTAAATGTGCCCTGGAGGTGTCAGAGGGGTTGGGTTTAGACAGGTGACATGGTAAAGCAGACAAGGTGTATGTGTGGTTACCAAAAAAATAAGGGAAGACCTCTTGTGCGTGCTTGCTCCTGAGCCTCAGGAGTAGACAGCAGGACTCTGCTCCCTCGTCACTGGCTTTGTGGCTTTGACAGCACTGGGAGCCAATGGCAAGACCCAGAAGTGAGGAGGGGAGAGAATAGCTCCAGACGTGCATGGTACTGTATTGAATGAGGACTCAGGTAAATAAAACTGGGGGGGATGCTGATGCCTAAACTCTTTTTTTTTTTTTTTTTTTACCGGAATGCATTAAGGTAAATTTTTGGGCTTTAGATCCACTTTAAGGTATTGCTCAAGCAAAACAAATCTGATCATGTGTTTATTCTATTAAACTGCCTTATTAAAAGAACTGTTAAATTTGAATGGTTGCGACTTCAGCCCTAATGATTATTATTTATGATTATACAGGATTTATATTGCACCAACAGTTTTGGCAGTGCTTTACAAAGTAAAGGGAGAAAGCACAGTTCCAATACAATGCAGATGCAAAGTATGGGATAGTGGGACAGACGGTGGTAGAGCGCCAGATCCTCCTCCATCCTCTGAAAAAGTCTTTCATGACCAGGAATTTTAACAAAAAATGAATAATGCAAATCACAGAATGTGATACAGGAATTAAAAGTAGTTGCATTGATGCAGAAGGAGGGACGCACCAGATTTTCCGAAAATGTATCTTATCTTGTGTTCTCCTAAAGTAATGGACATTTAACCAACATAATTTTTTTGTTTTTTTTCAGCTGTGTGATTTCCTGGAATCGGAATATCTGGAGGAACAGGTGAAGGATATTAAACGCTTTGGAGATTTCATCACCAACCTGAAACGCCTTGGGTTGCCCGAGAACGGCATGGGCGAGTACCTGTTTGACAAGCATAGTGTGAAAGAGAGCAGCTAAGCTGTGTACCACCCATGAGGGTCCAGCCAGTCTACCTCCCATCTATAGTCCTTCTACTATTGGAGTGACATCATGTGACAAAATGTATCTATCTCTCAAACTTTCTGTGATCCTATGTTTAATAATGCAGCAGTAGCTGTGCTTGTCAACAAGTTTCTAATAAAGTCTTTCAGCATGTATATTTATTGCAGTTTGTGTTCATGGATCTCAAGAGAACATATCCAGTCTTTCTAAGACCTTTTACCATTGATTACATTTTTTTTTCTCAAGTCGTCTTACAGGACGGCAGGCCTACTTGTCTTGGTCGCCAGCCCCTGATCCACGCCATCATGGAGAAAGTCCAAGATGGCAGGGATCTCTCGGGAAGTCCCCTTCGCCTGGCACCAGCGTGTGAAGACTCCCCCCAACTTCCACTTAGCATATGCTCCCCCCCCCCCCTTAGTTCTAATCCTGAGGCTACTGCAGAAACTAAAGCCCCATACACACTATCAGATTTTCTTTGTTTTCCTTCAGATTTACTAAAACCATATGAGGTAAAACCTTAGGAGTTTCAATGTGTATGCAATCAGGCAGGCCGTTGCACTACATGGTTTTGGAAAATCTGAAGACAAAAATCAGCAGAAAATTTGATAGTGTGTATGGGGCCTTAGTCTTTCAGAGGGCAGACTGATTCTGATTGCCCCGTGGTAGCCCAAGAGGACCTTGTTCCCTTCCCTGGGAAATCGGTTCATATCTCCCCCTCAGCATGTTCCAGTCCGGCAGGACTTTCTCCTTCAGGGCCCAGCCTGCCACCCAAATCCCAGCTTCTTCATGCTGACGGCTTGGCTCTTGAAAGGGAGAACCTATGAAAAAAGGGGGTGTTTTGAGAGGGTAATCGGCACACTTCTTAAGTAGGAAGCGGGTTACCAGGCATATTTACGCAAAAGTCTGGAGTCTTCTCATGCTGGTGCCAGGCGAAGGACTTCCCAATGAGAGATCCATGCCATCCTGGAGAAGGTCGACCAAGTCAAGTAGGCCTGCAGTCCTAGAAGAATTCCCAGAAACACTGTTATGTGTACCTTTTTTTTTTTTTTTTTTTTTTTTTTCTTCCCTGCTTTAAATACTTTCCAAAAATTCTGGACCCCTTTTTAGGCTGGGGTCAAACTGGGACCGGCTGCGGATCACACAGGAACACTGTGCATCCCCAATCTCCGGTTCAGGGATGACTTGGGGTCAAATCTGTGCCTGAATTCTGCCCTGAAATGGATCCAAAGATGCACAGCATTTCTGTGCAGTGCTTTCCGCAGTCGCCATGGAGACATGTGAACCGGCTCCATAGAGAGACGGTCACATTTTCCTGCGGGGAAACCCTCATCCAATTTGCATAAGTGTGAACCCAGTCTTAACCTAAAAGTGGCCTTATGATTTTTACTGGGGCCAAATAAAATATTTCCACCACACACCTTACTAGAAACAACCATAGTGGGTAGGGTGCAATAGCAACTAACTTTTGGCATCACATGAAAAATGTGGAGACTGTTGCCTACACAATGCACACTAGTCTGTGCGCATTTATACAACACAGAATGCCCACCTGCTGTGCATGGACGATAAAGTGTGCTGGCAACATATTTTCTACATTATACTGGAGCCGCACATGATTTATTTATTTTTTTAAACATATTTTTATTGAAAGTTTTCGCAATACAATTATCAGATCAGTTGACATTGTGTAAGACAGAACAATCAAATGGTCGAACAGGCTGAGATTATAGACAGTCTGATCATTAGCTGCAAAACGAGGGGGGAAGTATAAAGAAAGAGGAGAAGAAGAAAGAAAAAAAAACACAAACACATGGGGGGGGGGGGGGGGTGTATATCATCATACATCTGGAATAATTGAACACAGTTAAGGAGAGAAGCATTGGCTAATATGCTGAAACTAAAATATGAACCCCTCAGGAGTGGAAACTGCCCATTTTAGGTATGGAGGCAACCAAAAAGTAGAAGGGATCAAAAGAAGTGCATACAGATGGTCGGGGGCTTCTTCACTCAAAAGTCCAACTAGGCCAGGAGTGAGCTTCTGGGTTTAAAGCAGACCCAGCAGGGGGGTACTGGGCTGTTGAGGATAGGGAGTGCCTTGCGAGGTCAGTAATTTGAGTTTCCCCAGCGTGTTAGTGAGGTTATGCTTCAAGTACCGGTCGGTGTAGCGGAATGTATGTTCAATGTATCCTCTCCATCTAGTGAAGAAGCGAGCTGTAGATCGGAAGTGCGAGGAAATAATATCCAGTCTTTCTATATGGAACAGGGAGAGTAGGGTTTGCCTTACCCCTTGCAGACATGGCGTAGTTGAGTTGATCCAGTGGTTCATGATAGTTCTGCGGGCTGCTAGAAGACAAATGTGCGACCAATGGGTAAGGGTGAGAGGTCGTGCTGGTGCCATCGGAGACATCTGAGGTTCACAGCTAAACAAGAAAATAAGTGGGTCTTTAGGCAGAGTTAGTTTGGTGACAGCCAGTATGTAGTCCAGCACTGAGTCCCAACAGGTGGAGATTAGAGTGCATTCCCACAGGCGATGTAGCAGGGTGGGGCGATCTAGAGAGCACCATGGGCATTTAGCTTGGGAGGAATCCACGTTGTTTGTGCGAAAGGGATAGTAAGCCCTGTGAGTAATTTTGAATTGGGTTTCCTTCCATTTTTCCGATTTGACAAGTTTATGGATAAGTTTATATCCCCGCAGGATTTTTTCTGGTAGGCTTGTGTCATGAAGATTGATGCCAATTTTTTGAAAGGGGCAATGTGGTATCTGTCTGCTTGGTGCACGATGAGATGAGAGTAAAGATTAGAGATGGAGTAGTCACCCTGTTGAAGCATCGTATCCAGGTGGGATTTACGTGGGAGTATCCGGGCATGTCCCCCCAATCGTTTTCAGATAGCTAAGTAGTTGGTGGTAATGAAACACATGAGAGGAAGGGAGCGAGTATTCTCGAGACAGGGCTTGGTAGGCTTTGAGTCTTCCGCGTTCATCTCCATAAAGGGAAGCAACTTTGACAAGACCATGTTCACCCCACAGATCAAAGGCTGTGTGGATGGTGGAAGGGGGAAACATGGGATTGCCCTGGATGGTCAGATGGGTGGATATGTTTGTGGGTAGCCCCAGAAGCTTCCAAACCTCCCTCCAGGCTATCACCATGTCTCGAATGAGCACATTCGTTTTAATGTGGCTGGGCAAAGCCTGCAAATTGGAGTGGAGAACAGCTGGAAGTGCATAGGGGTGTACCAACGCTCTCTCGAGCTTGTAGTTTCGAATATCTAGATTTACCAGCTTTCCAGTCCAAGCCCTGCCTGAGAAGGCAAGAGAGATTGTAAAAACGTATATTGGGCAGGCCCGCGCCACCCTCGGGCTTCGGGAGACATCATTTCTGGAGGGCAATGCAAGGTTTTTTGTTGGCCCAAATTAAGGCATTTAAGGCCTTGTGTATCTTTTGTACATCCGAATGTTTCAGTAAGAGCGGGATGGTTTGCATCGGGTACAGTAGACTCGCAAAGGAGACCATATTGAAAAGATGACATCTCCCAAAAAGCGAGAGCAGCAGGCCTGCCCAAGCTTCCAACTCCTGTACAATCTTAGTAATCAAAGGTGGGTAATTAAAGGTATATAAAGAAGGCAGCTCTCGACCTATGCGTATTCCCAAGTATGTGATGTAGTGGGGTGCCAGTGTGAATGGTAAGGACGGACTGTATTGTTTGGTCTCTAATGGTGATTCCGCTGATACCCTTGGGGGAATTTAGGATTCTCGACAGGGGTTCAATCGCCAAATTGAAGAGCAAGGTTGACAGGGGGCATCCTTGTCTCGTACCTTTAGTGAGAGGGATGGTGTTAGAGATAAAGTCTGGGGTAACCAGTCTAGCAGTCGGGGCAGTGTACATCTGGCATAGGAAGTGTGTAACTGGGCCTGAAAAGCCAAAGGCATTCATCACCTTGAATAGCCAGGTAAAACTGATATTATCAAAAGCCTTTTCGGCGTCGATGGATATGATGGCTATATCTCGATCTGGGTGCAGTTTTGTCTGTTCCAACGCCATCAGTACTTTGCGAATATTAAGAGTTGCTGATCTGCCTGTGGTGAAACCTGATTGGGCCGAGTGGAGGAGGGTGGGGAGGATAGTGGCTAGGCGTGAAGCAATAACTTTGGACAGAATCTTTACACCTTAACGTTTATAAGGGATATGGGTCTGAATGATCCCGGGTGCAAGGGGTCTTTCCCTTTTTTGGTGATCAATTTAATATGGGCCTGAGCTCCCATTGGGAGGTATGGTCCTCCTTCCCACAGGGCAGTGAATACTTTACATAAGGTGTCAGGGATAAAATGGGTAATTCTATGTAGCCATCAGGGCCTGGGGCTTTGGAAGGGGCTAGTGATTTTATTGTCATCCTGATATCTTCTAAGGTAATGGGAGTGTTAATGGTGTCTAAGTGTGTGGTGGTCAGTTTCGGCAGGCGCGCCCTGGACAACAGATTCTCAGCTACGGTTTGGTCTATGGGGTCTTCTGCATAGAGAGACGTGTAGAGGTCGGCAAGTGTTCTGCTAATTTCTGTAGGGGTGGTAGCTATGGAGCCATCGGTGTGTTTCAAGGCGGATATATAGGTGGGACGCTTGAAGCCTGCACATAGCCGGGATAGGAGTTTGCCCGCCTTGTTGCCATATTTATGCAGGCGTAAAGTGCAGAAGGACGAAGTGGTCTGCTCCTGACGTTCCGCCCATAGGATAAAATTTTGTTTGGCGAGCTGCCAAGCAACAATGTTATCCAGGGTGCGATTGTGTAGGAGGTTTAGGTGCATGGAGCGTAGCCTTTCAAGAGCCTGCAAATATTGTTGTTTAGAGTGTCTCTTATATTGTGTCACATAAGCTATGATTTTGCCCCTGAGAAAAGCCTTACCAGCCTCCCAAAAGAGGTTTGGGTTGAATATGTGTACGCCGTTCGTTGTGGTATATTCCGTCCAGCTAGAAAGTAGCATCTGTTGAAAATCCTCGTTTTCAGCCAGATGAGAGGGGAATCACCATATGGGCGATGGTGAGGTTGGTTTGACATTTAGTAGGCGAGTCGTTATGGGGCAATGATCTGAGATCACCATGTCTTTGATGTCCGGGTCTCTTACAGAGGTTAAGAGAGCCGGAGACACAAAAAAGTAGCCAAGTCGCGAGAAGGATTTGTGGGGGGTGAGAAAAATGTCTAGTCCCGGTCGGTAGGGTGAGTTAGACGCCAGGCATCTGTGAAGTTTAAAGAGGAGACTGCTCAGGCAAGGGGAGTGGCGACCGTGCTGAGAAGGTCCGTGGTATTAAGTGTGGGGGAGTCCTGGTGTACTCGATCTTCGGATGGGCGCATAACAGAGTTGAAGTCTCCACCGACCAGGTGAAGAGCCTCGGGCGCATGTGAGATCCAAGCCACCATGTCTTGGAAGAACACGTTGTCAGGGGAGTTGGGAGCGTATATGTTGGTAATAGCAATATCTTTAGAGGCCAGGGAGAGATGTAGTGTAAGCTTACGACCACATGACTCAGAGTGAACGTCTCAAGTTGTATATCGGAGGTGCTTGTGTAGCAGAATAGCTACTCCTGCTTTGCGGCCTTCAGCCGGGGAGCCATAGACCTCGCCGACCCAGAGCTTGCGGAGACGCAAGAGATCATCAGCGAACAGATGGGTCTTCTGTAGGAGCACCACATCTGCTCGGAGATGCTTTAGGTGTCTAAGTACTTTCATGTGTTTATTAGGTGAACGAAGGCCCTTGACATTCCAGGAGACCACAGTTAATTGGTCCCGGTTGTGTCAGCCATAGCATTCGGTAGGGCTATTATCATGCGCAATCATGACCTCTGAGTCCAGCATGTGGATGTCTGTAAGATACTGGGGAGTATGCATAGATAGGAGAGCTTCCGAGGGTATACAAGTAGAATAAGGAGGTAAAGAGGGGTAAAGGAAAAAAAAAAAAGGAAACAAAACATAACAGACAAAATTTGGTGGAGTAGCCACCTAATAACCATAGCCAACTTCACCTTTTTCTACATGAGGTACGTCATTCACATGGAGCTCCCAGAGAGTGCACGCACCCCCTGGGAGTGGCTGATCTAATTCCTTGGGGAAGAGGGAGGGACAGGGTAAGAGGGACAGGGTAAGAGGGGAGGAGAGAGGCCACAAAGTGACTTCCATGGGGGGGTGAAAGAGGAGGGGAGGAGATGATGTGGGGAGTGGGGGGTAAAGGGGGAGATAGTAGAAGGGCGCCAGAACACTGGGAGTGTCTGAAATGGCATCAAATAGCCTGCAGGTGAACTAGCCGGGCTAAACAACAGAACTTAAAATACATTACAAATGGTAATACCAATAAATGTATATGCCTGAAAAAAAGAAAACCAATAAACATAATTTCCGCATTACGGAAGCACAGTCTCACTGACAATTAACATACAGATGATGTTGCAGCGACACTAACTAACAGTACCCGTAATGCAAAGTAAAGAATTACCAGTTCTCAGCACATCAGAGATGAGTGAGGAAGGGCAGAAGTATGTCAGCGGATCTCTGTGTGTTGAGGATGGCTGGTTGGATGACTGCGCTTGTACGGTGCTTTTTCAGGGCTCAGCTGGTTCTTGACGGAGGCCTGAGGGTCGGTCATCAATCCAGAAGGGGGATTCCTTGCTGAGGGGTCTTGTGCGGTATCCATTTCCGTGGGATAGTTGAGGAAGTGTTCCGCTTCAGCAGGAGATGTGAAAGTATGGCGTGTAACGTCAGGAGATATGACGTGGAGAAGCGCCGGACAGGCCAAAGTGAATTTAACATGGTTGTTGAATAGAGCCGCACAAATTGGCGAGAAGGCTTTGCGTAGTTTCATAATCTCGACTGAATAATCTGCAAGTAGGAGCAGGTTAAAGCCATCTATGGCGAGGGATCGCTGGCTGCGGAATTTTTGCAGAATGGCATGCTTGTCTGCATAGTTCAGGTATCTGACAATGACAGCCCTGGGTTTGGCACGCTGCTCTGTGTGCTGGCCTATGCGGTGTGCCCGTTTAATAATGCATGGAGTACTGAGGCCCAGTTGGGCAGGGATGGTCACTGCGCAGAGGTCCGTGAGCTGCGTGTTAGAAACAGATTCAGGCAACCCCACTATCCTCAGGTTGTTCCTCCTCGAACAATTCTCCAAATCGTCCAATTTGACCCACAAGTCCCTATTGGAGTGAGTGAGACGAGCAATGGCGGCAGCCTGAGCAGTGGTATCATCTTCCATAATGGAGATTCGCTCCTCAGCGTGTGTAAGACGCTGGGCCTGCGCCTGTAATTCAGTTTGGTATTGCTCCAGAGCTTTCTGTATTGCAGAGTCAATAGTAGAAGTCAGCGTGGGGGTCAGAAGAGCAACCACTGCTTGTGCTATATCGGCAGAGGGAGCTAAGTCTGTGCCTGATACAGCTGGGCATGATGGAGGGAGCTCTGTGAGGCCGTGAGCAGGTGCCATTTTAGCTACGGTCTCAGCCGCGTCAGCCGTCGGGTTCATCGCGGCGGGGAGCGATCGGTGCCCGGATTGCTCCACAAAGTGGTCCATTAGTGGCTCACAGTCTTCCCCAGGCAGGGTGGGGACTTCCCCGAGGTGGATGGCTGCTTTGTAGCTGGCACTAGAGGGGTATGCGGTGGGAGCTGAGTCCGCTTACCTCCTCCTCATGTGGCGCTGGAACCGGAAGTGCACATGGTTTGTTATCTCCCTCTTTGTACACCTAAAATGGTGCTTACTTTTTCAGCTATTTGACATTGAGTGGTGTAACTAAATTCACTGGACTTGGACCAGGAAGAGAAGATGCAGGGCTCTGTACTGCTGTGTTTTGTAGTCCGGGTAGCTTGCAACCTGGCACTGGCTCAAGATGTCCCCCAGTAAAGGGGGCTAAGCCATTGATCTCCTCTGTAAGAGGGCACAGGCATTGACCACCTATGCAAGTGGGCACACATCGACTGTCAACGTAAAAGGGCACAGACACTGATCGTCCATGTAAGGGGGCACAGACACTGATCACCAATGTAAGATGCACAGACACTGATCACAAATGTAAGGGGGCACATACACTGATCGTCAATGTAAGGGGACACAGACACCGACCACCAATGTACGGGGGCACAGACCCTGATCATCAATGTAAGGGGGCACATACACTGATCACTAGTGTAAGGATGGCATAGACGCTGACCAGCGATGTAAGTAGGGCACAGACACTGAACCCCAATGAAGGAGGGGGCACAGACACTGCCCACTAATTTAAGGAAGCACAGACATTGACAATGATAGGTAGGCTTAGACTAAATGTAACCATGTTCCTTTAGTCCACGCCCATATCTAGTGAAAAGTAACCACAGCCATGGGATAGATAGCAGGCTGGAATGTTATGCAATAACTTGAAATTAGACAAGCAGACAAGTATTTGGATAATAAAGGCCGCGGTTGTTTATTACTGGTTTCAAAATGTTTACATAAACTCATCAAAACTCATCCAATAAACTTAAGGGCCGGTTCACACTGCGGGGGATGCGAGGCGACACCGACTTGCCTCGCCGCGACCTGCCGCGACCTCAGCGGCGATTTGCAAATGACTTCTGTATAGAAGTCAATGCAAGTCGCCCCGAGGTCGCCCAGAAGTAGTACAGGAACCTTTTTTCTGAGTCGGAGCGACTCGAGTCGCTCTTCTCAGAACGGTTCCATTGTACAGAACGGGGGCGACTTGTCAGATTGCGGCGAGGCAAGTCGTGTCGCCTCGCATCGCCCGCAGTGTGAACCGGCCCTTAAGCTATCCCAGCCACTACGGCTCAGGCAGCAACAACAAAATACCCAACACTTGAAAATCCATTTATAAAAAACACATAACTTGTCCCCCTTTGCTGTTTATTATCTATCTATCTATATATATATATATATATATATATATATATATATATATATATTTTTTTTTTTTTTTTTTGCAAAGGTGACTTACCACATAATAACAACCCGCGACAAAATATATTAACAATAACCATAAAATACATAAGATAAAATATACTCAAATACATTTTTTTATTTTATTAGGGAGGGAGGGAAGAGAACACCACAGCTATTCTTCTGAGGCGAATGAGCCCCTTAAACGGAACCCCCTTTAAATAGCCCTGCATACTCCCGGGAAAACTGGTTTAAACCAGTTCTTCCCGGGCTTTTTCACATGTCTGAAGAGGGGTCACCTGTACCCCTCCTCAATACACGTGACTAACAGCTGTTTCTCCGCGAGCCTCAGGCTCTGCGGGGGAACTTGAAACAGCTCATCCAGCCGCTCTCCCATGAGGAAAAGGGGGGGCAAGAAACTGCCCTCTCCCTTTTCCTGTCATTCTTTGCCAGTCTGTGAGAGTCTTGCTTCTGGTGTAGTAATCATAGTATATTTTGTGGGTACTATAGGAATGTGGTATATATGTGTCATATAAACAGTAGACACAGGTTTTGTTTAACCACACCCCTTTAAGCACATCTCATTTTTAGGCCACACCCACCATTTGCCACATCACTGCATTACTCTAGGGGCCCCAGGTCTTTCACATGGGACAGCAGGCCGGAATTTTTTTTCCATAACTTTTGAAATAAGACAAGAAGACAAGTGTTTGGATAATAATGGCCGCGGTTGTTTATTATTGGTTTCAAAATGTTGTACATAACTCATCAAAACTCATCCAATAAACTTAAAGCTAGCCCAGTCACTACGGCTCAGGCAGCAACACAAAATCCCCAAAAGGGGCATGTAGTACATATCTCAACCAAACTCATCCAATAAACTTAAAGCTAACCTAGTCACTACGGCTCAGGTAGCACATATTTGAACACTATAATTAAAAGTCTTAATAACTTGTCCCCCTTTGCTGTTATAATTCAGTATTATTATTATTAAATATTTTTTATTTTATTATTATTATTATTTTTATTTATTTTTTTATTTTATTTTTTGCAAAGGTGACTTACCACATAACAACAACCGCGACAGAATAAATTAACATAACCATACAGAATTAAAATACAATTAAATACAAATTTATTTTATAGGGAGGGAGGGAGGGGAGAGAACACCACAGCTTTTCTTCTGAGGCGAATGAGCCCCCTCAGCGGAACCCCCTTTTTATAACCCCAAGAAAACTGGTTTAAACCAGTTCTTCCCAGGCTTTTCACATGTCATGAAGAGAGGTCACCCGTACCCCTTCTCAAAACATGTGACTAACAGCTGTTTCCCCGCTGGCCACAGGCTCTGCGGGGGAACTTGAAACTGCTGATCCAGCCGCTCTCCCATGAGGAAAAGGGCGGGCAAGAAACTGCCCTCTCCCTTTTCCTGTCATGGGACAGCAGGCTGGAATTTTTTTTCCATAACTTTTGAAATAAGACAAGAAGACAAGTGTTTGGATAATAATGGCCGCGGTTGTTTATTATTGGTTTCAAAATGTTGTACATAACTCATCAAAACTCATCCAATAAACTTAAAGCTAGCCCAGTCACTACGGCTCAGGCAGCAACACAAAATCCCCAAAAGGGCAGGAGGACCTAAGGCCAACTGCCCACAGAACCCCAACCCGCGGCCATCTCAACACAGTAACTTAAATTTACATTGAAAATATCCAAGCCAATATCAGACAGATGGATGCCATCCTGCCTGAAAAGGCCAGGGATACCCCCTTCCAGCTCAGTGTGCCTAAAGGATAGCATTTCCAATCTTGATAGCAACTTGGATACTGCCCTATTCACTCTCTTCCTGATTTTTTCAAAAGGACGTACAGAAGGATGAGAAAGCCAACTTATCCTCTGCACAATTTCTGAAAAAAAAAACACTACTGAATTGGGAAATGACAACTGTATCCTAAATGATAACTGTATCTTCTGTAGATCATCCCTATTCCGAAAATTAAGGTCCAAAGTTTTATGGTAACCAATATCATTACCACTTATATGAATAATTAAGATATCCAGAGAGGGAAAATGAAGAAGAAGCTGTGAAATAAAAGAAATTAGGTCTGACCATAACATTCCCCTCTTTCCACACCAAAAAATCTTAAATTTAGAAGCATCCAATCCTAAATTGCTAGTATAAACTCGTTGCTGAGCTCTCAAATTCGCCCAATAGATGAAGGAGTGTCCAATCATCCACACAATGCGAGTGTTACCTGAAATAAATCATAGTATTGCGTTAGGATGAATATAAAGCAAATACCTATCCGACTTCCATCTATCAAACTGTTTAATAGATCTAACATCAAAACCCAATCTAGTGGCCTCTGTTGCTGCTCCAATCCGAAAAGAATGCATCGATAAATGTTCCTGATCTAAATTTAAGGCCTTCAAACATCTCCTGAAAACACATAAGAACTGGTATTTAGTAAGGGTAACCCTGATTCATGAATGAAAAACGTAGAAAACCCCAAAGGCCTAATTGATGAATATTGACGTATCAGAGCCACCGGGCAAATGCTAGTACTCATACACATATCTAATGTTAACCAATTACCTTTACCTTCCTGATCCGTTTTGGATCTGCTAATTAAAATTTTTAATGAACTTTCAAAAATAACAACTTCAGACATGTGTATTTGAACCAGCTCAGATACCCTAAGCGCCGCAAAAAACATAACTGAAAAAACCGCCCAAAAAAGAACCAATTCAAAATGAGAATTTTTTTTTTTTATCCGTCACGGAGCAAAGCTCACCCAGTACTAGAGGAGTGATGGGCTTCCTTGAATCAGGCCTAAAATGAATCCTTTTGTAAACTTTTAAAGCTTGTTTTATAGAAAAATACTGCATGCAAGATGGCATGTTATTTAATTTCAAGAAAAAATAAATTCCCGACAGGGTTTTATGTATGTACGACCAAGAAATAATTCTGCTCAAACAAAGAACCAACAAACTTCAATAACAGCAATTCAGACACGGAACCCAACGGTTCACCTAATATGTTTAAAAATTCTTGATACATAAACCAAGCAGATTGATAACCTGCCCAAGTAGAAGGTGCCAAAGAATTGATAATATTCAAAATAAGGAAAATATAAATAAAAATTGTAGCTGTCATGAAGCAAAGCAGAACCAAGAAACTTTAATAAACAGTAACAAACTTAAAGCTAGCCCAGCCACCACGGCTCAGGCAGCAACAACAAATAAACTTAAAGCTAGCCCAGCCACCACGGCTCAGGCAGCAACAACAAATAAACTTAAAGCTAGCCCAGCCACCACGGCTCAGGCAGCAACAACAAATAAACTTAAAGCTAGCCCAGCCACCACGGCTCAGGCAGCAACAACAAATAAACTTAAGGCTAGCCCAACCACCACAGTTCAGGCAGCAACAACAACTCAGACAAGGAACCCAACGGTTCACCTATCATATTCAAAATTATTATTATTATTATTATTTTTTTATACAGAAACCAGGCAGAATTGATAATATAAATAGAAATAGGCCTTAAACCAGGTCCCATAAATTGATTGGACAGGAGTGTCCCACACGATCCGCCTCCAGAAGTAGCTTGAAAAAACGCTCCACCTGTGAACGAGACAACTCATCTGCCAAATCATTGTCCTTACCTGGTACATGTAAAGCCTTTAACCAATATGTTCAAACATAAGCATTTAAAAATCAGGTATCTTATAAGGACAATGACTGGCGGAGACTTGGATGTTAGACAATTAATAGCGTACACTACTCCTTTATTATCTGTACGTATCAAAATTATTTTATTTTGGAAGAAAGAACAAAGCTCAAATGCAACAATGATAGGAAATAATTCCAATAAGACTATGTTTTTAATGTAACACTTTACTAATCAAAAAACATGCCAACGTTCAGCGCACCAATGCTTCTGCCAAATTGCGGCAAAGCCATGTGACCCTGCTTCATCAGTGAAGAGAAGGAAATCTGAATCTAGAATGAAATCCCCCTGCCATAAGGCCCTACCATTGTTAAATGTGAAAGAAATTGCAACCAAACCAGCAAATACTCCTTCACATCACTGCTTTTTTCTTTTTATTTTTATTAACTTGAACAATAAAGAGGCTATTTTCTCAATTTTTTCTTCTGATAACCTAAACTCCATTAACCAGTATCAATAACGATACCTAGAAATTCCAGACAAGTTGAAGGCCAAATAGTCCTCTACTGAGCCCAGGGGCGGATCCAGGGGGGGGCAACGGGACAATTGCCCCCTCCCAGAAAATAGAACTTACTCCAAGGCTTTCTCCCTCCGCCACCTCACCAGATTTGCATGAGGCATCTAAATGCAGCTGGGACTTTATTGCTGCTTCCCCTGGCTTCCATCAGTTTATTTAGAGGGGGCCAGTGGGTCACTATGGGGGTCTGTAATTGATGTGACACAGGCTGCTGCTACATGCTGGCAGAGTTGCAGCAGAGCGGCACGAGTGTCACTTCACTTCCCTGTCAGGCGGAGTGATCTCTACCCGACAGGAGCTTCCTAGTCCCGGCTGGTGTGACGTCACGATTCAGAGGCGCGCAGGATTGAAGACAAGATGGACTGTAGCCAGCTCAGTGCACTGCAAGTGAGTGATCACTTACTTAGCTAAGGCAGTGTTGTGTTAATGAGCTACGGTGGGCATTGTTATGTTAATGAGCTACGAGCGGCATTGTTATGTTAATTAGCTACGGCAGGCATTGCTATGTTAATTAGTTAACACCTTGTCTTACAGGTGAAGTGGTGAATGCTTTGGGGGTGAGGGGGGTTAAATAATTTACACTGGTAATTGTAATATGGCACATGGAGGGGGTTAATGTACTCACTCATGTATTTGTGATCAGTGACAATTAACCCCTTTGTGCTGCATTAATGACAGTGGCACCATCAATGTTAATTAACCCCTTTTATGCTACAGCATGAAGGGGTTTATAAACACTGCCACTAGTGCCACTAATGCAGCACAAAGGGGTTAATTAATTGCCATTGGTCAGTAATACATCAGTGAGTACATTAACCCCCTCCATGTGTCATATTACAATTACCAATCATCATCATTATCATCATGATAATCACACAGCACAGGTGCGTTGAGCCACAGCACCTGTATTGTGTGATTATCATGATGATAATGATGATATAGAATGACAGAAATCCGTATCTTTATGCTTCATTCACACAGGCAGACATGCGTCTGACATGCAGGGCTGTCTTTTACTGGCTTGGGGATGCATAAAGTGTTACATGCATCCCATTTATTTATACTGAGACACACAGCCGCTATATCCCAGTATGTCATGCGTGCGGATCCCAGAATGCATGCAGGGTTTATTCAAGGACCCGCACCAACATGTCATATTGGGATATAGCGGCTGTGTGTCTCAGTAGAAATAAATGAGATAAAACCGTCCCGCTAGCGGCCTTTACCGCCGTCGCCCCCACCCACCCCAGTGTGAAAGCAGCCTTATTTTCTGGCAGTGCCCCTCCCGGGACTAGACTCTGGATCCGCCCCTGACTGAGCCAATGGGATACCAAAATGGTCGCAAACCTCAAACATTTTCTGTAATAAATTAATACAAAGGAAAGAATCGGGAGGGCCTAAAAACAAAATCATCTAGATAATGAATTAAAAATTGTGAACCGGAAATGGCAAAAACTACCCACTCTAAAATGAAGAGAAAGACTCAAAATAAAAGCAAGACAAGGAACAACCCATAGGTAAACATTTATCAAAATAAAAATCATCAGTAAAGAAAAAAACCCAAGGGAATTAAAAGATAAAGGATTAATGGGAAGTAAGCGAAAAGCTGACTTGACATCCGCCTTTGCTAAAATAGCTCCCTTCCCCAACATTCTTTACTTTACTAGAGCACCTCCAAAAAAGAAAATTGTACCATACTTACCGTAATTTTCTTTTCCTGGTGCCTATCCATGGCAGCATACCTGTGACAAGCTCCGCCTTGGCTCCTCCCTCAGGACTAGTGAATATTATAAAAGAAAAGGTTAGTACAGCCCCCGCATTCTCCGTAATATAGAATACCGAGGGTGGGATTGTATGCTGCCATGGATAGGCACCAGGAAAAGAAAATTACGGTAAGTATGGTACAATTTTCTGTTTTCCTGGTGCCTCCATGGCAGCATACCTGTGACAAATAACTAGCTGAGATGGTTTGGGATGCTTAGAAGTCTATTTTAAAGAAATTATTATTTAGAAGAAGCGAGGGCTGATGTGACTGCCTGTCTGCCAAACTCCACCGATGCAAGAGCTCCTGGGTCCACCCTGCAATGTTTCAGAAACGTATGTCGGGATGACCAAGTCGCTGCCCTACAAATAGTTTCAATTAACACATTCGCTCTTGCCGCCCAAAAGGCAGAAACTGCTCTGGTGGAGAGCGCCCTGACCGCCAAAGGGGGTTCCAGCCCCTTTGTCCTGTACACCTTGTGGATGAGTCTAACGATCCATGAGGCAATCGTTCTTTGCTGACGCCTCCTTGCCTTGGTGTTTGCCCCAGGGAATTATAAACAGCCTGATGGAATCCCTGAATGATGCTGTGGCCTGCAGATAGCATTTCAAAGTGGAGGCAATGTCTAGCTCATGAAGAGAACCAGAGTCCTGTTCTGAAAATGTTGGGAGTGCCCAAGGTTCTGACATGTTTAAGGATGATGCGACTTTGGGAATAAATCCTCGCACTGTTCTGAGTTCTACTCTGTCCGGATAGAATATGATATGATTATGATCTGCTCCTAAAGCTTGGAGCTCTGAAACCCGTCTGCCAGAGGTTATAGCTATCAGGAAGGCTAGCTTCTAGGCTAGATTCCAAAGCGATGCTGACTCCGAAGGGGCAAAAAGATGGACTGCTAAGGACTCTAGGAAAATAGCAAGGTCCCAAGTGGGAAAATATTGTTTAGTTGGCGGTCGGATCTTTTTGACAGCTTTGAAGAATTGTATTATTAATGAGTCCTCGGCCCATCTTCTACTGGTTTGCCAATGAAATTGCTGATACCTGTACTTTTAGTGTACCTAGTGCAAGACCTAGGTCTAGGCCTGCCTGCAAAAACTCAAGAATTTGAGAGGATGATGGGGAATCTGGATCACAGCTTCTGCCAATCATGAAGGCCCTGAACTTTTGTTTGTGGATGGTTTTCTTGCCTTGAGCGGGGTTGCGATCACTTTGTTGGAACACCCTAGAGATTGGAACCTTTCCCTTTCAGCTGCCAGATGTGAAGATCCAGCCTGCGGGGATCTGGAAGGGTGTGACATCCTTGCGAGAGGCAAAGAGGTATTATTGGAACCTTGACTGGAAGTCGGGTACTTAGATACATTGCTGTGGGGAACCAAGGACGTGTTGGCCAGTACAGTAGGACCGTTATCACTGTCGAGGTTTCTATCATAAGCCTTGACAGGAATCTTGGAATGAAAGGCCGTGGAGGGAAGGCATAGGCCCGATTGCATGCCCAGGGGGCTGAGAGGGCATCTAATGCCTCCGCTTGGGGTTGAGGAAGCCTTGAGATGCACCTTGGAAGCTTGGTATTGAATGCTGTTGCAAATAGGTCTAGCTCGAGGGGACCCCACTGGTTCACTATCCAGTCGAAAATCTCCGGGTGTAGAGACCATTCGATGGCATCCGCAAACTTGCGGGAAAGGCGGTCGGCCCTCAAGTTGAGATGGCCGGGCAGATAAACTGCCCTCAGGTCCTTTAGATTCCTTTCTGCCCAGAGTATTATGGGTTCCACCTCCTTCAGGAGGGACCTGCTGCGTGTCCCCCCTTGCCGGTGTACATAGGATACCGCAGCCCTGTTGTCCATTCGGAGGAGAACAGGTTTCCCTGTAATCTCGAACCTTAGGGCTAGTAGCGCAAGGTAGGCCGCTCTGACCTGCAGGACATTCGACACCAGGCCTGTTGTATGGAAGGACCATCTACGCTGCAATGAGATCCGGTTGCAGTGTGCTCCCCAACCTGCTGCACTGGCATTGGTAGTAATTGTGATCCAGTCGACATGCCCTAACGGGCGTGATTTCTGAAGTGTCTGTTTCTTCATCCACCAATGCAGACTCCTGAGCATCAAGGTCGTCAAGTGTATGGGTTGGGATAGATACCACCTGTTCCACAGTCTTTTGCCAGGAGTATAAGGTCGTCCAAGTAGTGGCATACCCGAAGCCCCAATTCTCTCAGAGGGGCTATGATGGCAATTGGGGTCTTTGTGAAGACTCTTGGCGATGTGCAGAGGCCCAATGGAAGACTCTGGAATTAGAGATGTACCTGCCCCACCGCCAATCTCAGATACTTCTGGAAAGGAGGGAGTATGGGTATATGCAGGTAAGCGTCCTGCAAGTCTATTGACAACATCCAGCCCCCTGGTTGGTCTACACAAATAATCGTTCGTAGTGACTCCATTTTGAATCTTACTAGGAAGAAATAACGATTTAGACTTTTTAGGTCTATCACGGGTCTCCACCCTCCATTTCTCTTGGGGACTGGAAACAGGGTTGAGTAAAAACCCGAAAATCTCTCTGATGGAGGCACTGGAACTACCGCTTGCTGTTACTGCAAGGAGAGAAGAAATTGCTGTAGCACTTCCGTTTTTTAGGGGGGAACCTTGACACCCTTGTCAGGGAGAAGAAGACATTGGGAGGTTTGTCTAGGAACGACCAGAAATGGCCGTATTTGACTGTGGAGACTACCCAAGAATCCCTGCACTTTTATTCCCAGATCTTTGAGAAGTGTTTTAGCTTGGCCCACACAGGAATCGCTTGGGCTGGCCAGGTGTCAAAAGGATTTAGTAGAATCCTGTGGGGTAGGCATTGGTCTCTGTCTTCGGGTTTTGAGGAACGTGGACTGTGTGCTTTCCCAATTATGCCTGAAGCCTTTTCTCTGCCTGGACTATTGGTAATCCTTATTCTTGGAGTATTGGAATCTGGGTGCGATTGTCCTGGAGCGCCTAGATCACCTGTCTTGGGGTAGCAGGCCTGATTTTCCACCAGTGACTCGAGAGTAGTGATGGACGAACTTCCGACGGGACGTTTCGCGAAAGCGAAATGCGAACGGACCCAAACGTTCGCGAAACCGAACGTTCGCCGCGGGCCCCATTGACTTCAATGGGAGGCGAACTTTGCAAACCTTCATGTCGAATTTGCGGCCACGTGGTAATTATTAGGGGGTAAAACGTAGTCCCACCATCTGGACAATGACATAATACATGTATGAGGTGAATTTGGGATCGATAACTACAAGCATTTTTATTTTATTTGGGAAATTGTTCTAACAATTCAGGACTATGGAGCTAATGAAGGCAATGGAGGAGAGGGAAGGTCAGGGACCAGGGTAGGCAAAGAAGAGGGTGCAGGAGATGATCACCAGCAGCGTGACATACCGGAATGACACATGCACCGTGATAGAGGCATCTGACAGCAGCACCGTAATACAGAGCACTGACAGCAGCACCGTGACATACAGCGCTGACAGCAGCACCGTGACATACAGCGCTGACAGCAGCACCGTGACATACAGCGCTGACAGCAGCACCGTGACATACAGCGCTGACAGCAGCACCGTGACATACAGCGCTGACAGCAGCACCGTGACATACAGCGCTGACAGCAGCACCGTGACATACAGCGCTGACAGCAGCACCGTGACATACAGCGCTGACAGCAGCACCGTGACATACAGCACTGACAGCAGCACCGTAAGCAGCCCCAGGAGGAAGTCAGCACAGCACAGGGATGGTGTGATCCCCTCATAATAAGAACCCCCAGGAGGAAGTCAGCACAGCACAGGGATAGTGTGATCCCTTCATAATAAGAACCCCCAGGAGGAAGTCAGCACAGCACAGGGATATCATAAGCAGCCCCAGTAGAAATATGACACCGCTCAACCTCTTCAAAGAGGAGGGTAGGGGCATATAGTACGGTGTGCTTTTTTGGGTCAAGGAAGTGAGCCAAATGAATTAAGAAGGTCTGTGTGCTTGATTAAAAAAATAGTTTATAGACATATACATGGTCTACTGGTCACATGTGTTGAATTCCTCCGAGATCCATGCCTCATTCATTTTTAGAAATGTGAGGTAGTTAACACTGTCGTGAGCTAGGCGAGTACGCTTATCGGTCACAATCCCCCCTGCTGCGCTGAACGTCCTTTCGGACAGGACACTGGATGAGGGGCAAGCCAACAGTTCGATTGCAAATTGGGCAAGCTCTGGCCAGAGGTCAAGCCTGCCCACCCAGTAGTCTAGGGGTTCATCACTCCTCAGAGCGTCCACATCGGCCGTTAACCCAATGTAGTCGGACACCTGACGGTCTAGGCGTTCCCTGATGCTGGATCCGGATGACACCTGTCGATGGGTCGGCTGAAAGAATGACCTCATATCCGAAGTCACCAACACATCTTCAAACCGGCCTCTTCTTGCAGGCGCTGTTGGATTGGTACCCGCAAATCCTTCTCTGGGAGTGGGAATTGCTCCTCTGCCAGCGCACGCAAAAGCAGAATGCAGCATTTCTCGAAGCAAGGCCTGGAAGTGCTGCATTCTGACAGCCCTCTGCGACGGCGGTAACATTTCCGCCATTTTGTGTTTGTACCGGGGGTCTAAGTACGTTGCCACCCAGTACTGGTCCTTGACCCTCATGCTTTTTATACGGGGGTCCCTATTAAAACACTGGAGCATGAAGGCCCCCATTTGCACTAAAGTGGAAGCGGTGTGGTGGCCTGGCTCCTGCTCATCATCCAGGATAATGTCGTCCTCTTCATTCTCCTCTCCCCATCCTCGCACAACAGGGATCCCAGAAAGGTTTAAAGCATGCTCTTCTTGCTCCTGCTCATCCGCCCCGGCACCATCCTCCTCTGACTCCTCATCAGACTCCTGTTGTTGACTTGTCTCAGATAGAGTAGCCCCCCCTGGGAATTCATCCAGCATTGCGACTTCCTCATCTTCCCGCTCCTGCTCCTCCACAGCCTGATCAATGACACGACGCAATGCACGCTCCAGAAAGAAGGCATAAGGTACCATGTCACTGATGGCGCCATGGCTGCGACTGACCAGTTTGGTGATCTCCTCAAATGGCCGCAGAAGTCTGCATGTGTCGCGCATGAGCAGCCACTGGCGCGGTGAAAAAAAACCCAGCTCCCCAGAACCGTTTCTTTCGCAGAGTTCATACAGGTAGACGTTAACTGCACGTTTCTGCTGGAGCAGCCTATCAAGCATATAGAAGGTTGAGTTCCATCGCGTCGGGCAATCGCAAATAAGACGTCTGACCGGCAGATGGTGTCGCCGCTGAATGTCAGCAAGGCGAGCCATGGCCGTGTAAGATCTTCTGAAATGGGCCGAGATTTTCCTTGCCTGCCGCAAGATGTCCTGGACCCCAGGGTATTTGACAAGGAATCGCTGCACGACCAAGTTTAAGACGTGTGCCATGCACGGCACGTGCGTGATTTTGCCCTGTTTCAATGCGCTAAGCAGATTGGCACCGTTGTCACACACCACTTTACCAACTGTCAAATTGAGCGGTGTTAGCCACTCATCTGCCTGTGAACGCAAAGCTGAAAGGAGTGCCGGGCCAGTGTGGCTCTTTGCTTCCAGGCACAACAGACGCAGCACGGCATGGCAACGTCTCACCTGGCATGTGGAATAGGTTCTGGGGAGCTTGGGCGGTGCAGCGGAAGAGACGCTAGCAGCGCAAAAGGAGGAGGCAGCTGAGGAGGAGAGGGAGGAGGATGGAGTAGGAGGAGGAGAAGAAGAGTCAGGCCTGCATGCAATCCGTGGCGGTAAAACCAAATCTACACGGGTGCCACGGGTTACATGCTTGACGGCCGTCAGAAGGTTCACCCAGTGGGCAGTAAAACTGATATACCTTCCCTGCCCGTGTTTGCTAGACCACGTGTCTGTGGTCAGATGTATCTTGGCACCGACACTGTGTGCCAGAGATACATTCACTTGCCGCTGAACATGGCCATATAGCTCTGGGATGCCCTTCTCTGAGAAATACTTCCTTCCTGGGACCTTCCATTGTGGTGTTCCAATGGCCACAAATTTGCGAAAGGCCTCCGAGTCCACCAGTTTATATGGCAGTAGTTGGCGGGCTATGAGTTCTGACAAGCCAGCCGCCAACCGTT
The DNA here is from genome assembly GCF_037356315.1 of Lithobates pipiens. NCBI lineage: Eukaryota > Metazoa > Chordata > Amphibia > Anura > Ranidae > Lithobates > Lithobates pipiens. The sequence continues at coordinate 135,759,387 of NW_027507788.1, read as the reverse complement.
GGGCAAGAGGGTTATCCGGCGTCATCATTTTTTTACGCTCAAACATTAGGCCCACGGAAGCCTGCCTTTTTGCAGAAAAATGTGAGCTTGGCGTGATGGAAGGTGGAGTGGAGGACAATTGTGAGGAGAGAGGAGAAGGAGAAGTAGAAGACGAGGCTGGACGGTGAGAGCCTGCAGTGTGGCTTTGTGTGTTCCGTTGCTCCCACTGGGCTCGGTGATGGCTGCTCATGTGCCTTCTTAAGGCGGTCGTCCCTAGGTGAGTATTGGGCTTACCGCGACTAACGCGTTGACTGCAAAGATTGCAGATGGCAACGCTATTGTCAGCAGCGGACACGTTAAAAAAAGCCCACACTGCGGAGCCATGTGCCGGTGTCCTGGGAGCGCCAGATGTGACCGTACATGGTCGATGACTCGCTCCTGATACATTTGCAGTCTGCTTTGTCCCTCCTGTGCAATGTAAGTTATTCCTGCTTCTCCTCCCTATCTGCTGGTCCATATCTCCCTCTGAACTCCCCTCCTCTTCCTCTCTTGTGGGCACCCACGTGACATCACTAGACACGTCATCATCAACGTCACCTTCCCCACCGCTATAAGTAGAGATCTCGGAGTAGGCAGCAACACCGGGGACCAACCTCCTCCTTGGGCTGATCTGGGTACTGTCGTCAGACTGCTGAGTAGCGCTTGTTGCTACCTCCTCTTCCTGATCCAATACCAAGAGTGGCTGCGCATCAGAAATGTCCTCTTGATATGGATCGGAAAATAATTCCAGTGACTCAAGCGGAAGGTATGTGGTGGTGGTGGTGGTGGTCGTGTTGTTGGTGGTAGTGTCTTTGGGGGTGCACATAGCAGAGAGTGAAGAAGAGGGTGCAGATCGAGAGGATGAGGAGGGTGCAGAAGAGTAAGGCTGAGCGAGCCACTCAACCAAGTCTGGTGCATCCTTTAAAGTAATTGAACGCACCTTCTGCAACTTCCCACTTTGGCTCAAGCCTGTTGCTCCTGCCCTACCCCTACCACCCCTGCGGAAGGGCCTGCCTCTTCCTCTGCCTGTCATTTTTTAAATGACCCTGTGACAAAACTCTTAGTCCCTATACCGATGAAGGACTGCTGCAGTATAGGGCAGCAGTCAGCAGTGGTGCACGTCAACCCTATCTATTGTGGACCGATAGCGGTCCTTACAGAACAGCAGACTGTACCGCACTCAAGCCTATGTACCGTAGCACCCTATACCAAGTTACCAGTCCTTATAAGAACTTTTGTGGACCAAGCAGGTTGTGTATTAGTGTTTAGCAGACTGTACGTCAGTCCCTATACCGCTGAAGGACTGCTGCAGTATAGGGCAGCGGTCAGCAGTGGTGCACGTCAACCCTATCTATTGTGGACCGATAGCGGTCCTTACAGAACAGCAGACTGTACCGCACTCAAGCCTATGTACCGTAGCACCCTATACCAAGTTACCAGTCCTTATAAGAACTTTTGTGGAACAAGCAGGTTGTGTGTTAGTGATTAGCAGACTGTACGTCAGTCCCTATACCGCTGAAGGACTGCTGCAGTATAGGGCAGCGGTCAGCAGTGGTGCACGTCAACCCTATCTATTGTGGACCGATAGCGGTCCTTACAGAACAGCAGACTGTACCGCACTCAAGCCTATGTACCGTAGCACCCTATACCAAGTTACCAGTCCTTATAAGAACTTTTGTGGAACAAGCAGGTTGTGTGTTAGTGATTAGCAGACTGTACGTCAGTCCCTATACCGCTGAAGGACTGCTGCAGTATAGGGCAGCGGTCAGCAGTGGTGCACGTCAACCCTATCTATTGTGGACCGATAGCGGTCCTTACAGAACAGCAGACTGTACCGCACTCAAGCCTATGTACCGTAGCACCCTATACCAAGTTACCAGTCCTTATAAGAACTTTTGTGGAACAAGCAGGTTGTGTGTTAGTGATTAGCAGACTGTACGTCAGTCCCTATACCGCTGAAGGACTGCTGCAGTATAGGGCAGCGGTCAGCAGTGGTGCACGTCAACCCTATCTATTGTGGACCGATAGCGGTCCTTACAGAACAGCAGACTGTACCGCACTCAAGCCTATGTACCGTAGCACCCTATACCAAGTTACCAGTCCTTATAAGAACTTTTGTGGAACAAGTGAGTTGTGAATGTTTAGCAGACTGCAGCAGAAGGGCAGCAGTCAAGTATAATATCCTTTCTATATTTGGAAGAAAGAATATTATACATGTACAAGCCTATTACTGTACCACTGATACCAGTCCTGAAAAGAACCTTTGTGGAACTAATAATAACAGCAAGTCTTTAAAATTACCCTCACTGCCTGACAACACTGCTTCCTTCCTGTCCCTATACAAATTGGCAAAAAAAGAGAACGATTAGTGGTTACTGGAACAGCTCTTTTGTGGACCTTGATAGTAACAGCTAATGATGATGATGATGATGATGATGATGAAAGACTAATCTGGCTGTCCCTGTAGCATACACCGTCCTTTCCCTTTCTCTAAACTAACAAAAGACACTCAGGCTGCTGCAAGAATCAGCAGCACAGCAAACCTATCAACACCTAACACCTATACCAGTCCTGAAAAGAACTTTTGTGTACCAAATAGCTAGTGGTTTATCTCTCCCTACTCCACACAGGAACCTGTCCCTATCGTAACAGAAGAAAGAATGTAAAATGGCCACCGGATCGGGTGTATTTATAGGTTAGGGGGAATGTCCAAGTGTCCATGTGCTGTCATGTCTCAATTGGCTGTCCTGTATCACATGATAAACGTGTCACCAAAGGTTAAAGTTCTTGTATACATTAAACACGTAAGTCCGCCGCGGCGAACGACGGAAAAAGGCGTTCGAACGTGCGGACCGCGAATGTCGGAAATTCGCCGCGAAACGACCGCCGGGCGAAACGTTCGTCCATCACTACTCGAGAGATGTCCTTGTCCAGTTTTTCCCCCAAACAAGGCTTCACCATCAAATGGTATCTTGCACCAGTTCTGTTTGGAGGCGATATCTGCTGCCCATGGTTCCAGCCACAAGGCCCATTTGGCCATAACTGTGTGGAGCATTGCCCTTGCGGAGCAACGAATTGAATCGATGGCGGCTTCACCAATAAAGTCTGCTGAGAACTTCAGCTCATCCAAGGCCTTGATTATATCCTCCTCTGGGATGTCCTGTTGGATTGCTGACTCTATATTATCTGTCCAGACGCGTAGCACATTGGACACTGATGTCAGGGCTATGACAGGTTTACAGGCGTTGTCTGCCATCTGGTACGCTTTCTTGAGATCGAGATCCATCCTTCTGTCCAGTGGAGCCTTAAAAGAAGTTGAGTCTTCCAGGGGCAACGTGACATTCTTTGCCAACCTTACCACTGCTGCATCGACCACTGGAGAACCCTCCAGCATTGCGGAATCAGGCTATGAGAGAGGGAATAACTTTCCCAACCGATTAATAGAGAACATTTTCTCTGTCTTTTCCCACTCTTCCTCAATCACATCCCTGATCTCGTCCATGAGAGGAAAAACGGAGATCTGGCGTTTGAGAAAGGGGAAGTACGATTTAGACTTCTTAAACCTCGGTGTTGGTCTCTCCCAGCCGATCGCTTGTTTAGCTGCCTGTACATAAGGCTGGACCATGGCGAAAGCAAAGCCAGAGGCATCTAGGTCATCAGATGATTCCTCTGAGATGGCATTCTCTTCCTGATGTTTAGAGGAGGATGCCGGCGTCAGACGAAAAATTCCACTTGTGGACAGCCCCGGGATGGAAGCCTCAGCCTCAGCCGTTTGCTCCTGAGGAGGAGACGCTGGTTGTTGCGTCATCATTGTGGCTACCAATTCCACAAGGGAGTCCTTTACTGCTTTCTTAAGTAGGTCCGCCATTTGCAGACCTTCAGATTCTCTGTCCGCTGCATCGTCCCTGAGGCAATCTCAAACAGATCAGTTTGTCTGAAAGTGGGGCAGCTCCACACGCCTGACATCTTGGAGATCTAGGTCTCGGGGAGCATGAGTGATAGCGCCTTTTTGGCCGTTCTGCCACTTCTATAATCCCCATGCCAGGACGACCTGTCTCTGCTGTGACTAGAGTCATCATCGTCTACATGTCGCCTTGAGGTCCTCTTAGACATCTTCTGGCGTACAGGACTGAAATACATAAAGTACCAGCCTGAGTGCACTCTTTTTTTTTTTTAAAGTGTATCAACTTACCTGGACGTAGGTCCTTACCTCAGGTGTAGAGTAGGATCTTGTGCGGGTGGCGAATGGCTCATACTAAACGGATTAGCAGAAGCAGCAGCTAAGAAAAGAGTTTTTAGAGGAGAAAAATCAACCAACCGTGTCCTTGACTGGAAAAAGGGACTTCGATAAATACATCTAAAATATGTCTAAATCTACATTCTGTCTTCTTGTCCCTTTTTTTTTTTTTTTTTTTGGGGGGGTTAAATTATATATATATATTTTAATTTTTTTTTTTTTTTGTAAATAAAATATAATTTATTTAATTATTTTTTATTAATTTTATTTAATAATTTAATATGTTTATTTCATTTATACTATTTAATTAATTAATTGATCCATCTTCTCTTTTTTTTTTTAAAAGCTCAGAGTTGCAGTTCTCCCTGCAGCCACAGGCGTCCCACTGAGGCCATCAGGGAGATAAACAGTAGAACAGGAGAGGCAGGGCACGCCTCTATCCTGTCTTTGACATTTTGAGGGCATAGACGTCACTGTGCCCTTATCAAAGATAGCCGCCGCGGCCTCCGAATCCACTGCGCATGCGCCGATCGGCGGAACAGTAAGCTAGAAGCCTCACACCGCCGGCGCATGCGCAGAGCACAGCGGGGAACGCCGAAGTTAAATAAAACGCCGGCGCTGAGCGCGCGCGGCTCCTATGGAGCCGGGAATGGCGGCAGGGGCTAAGAGGGAGATTTTTTTTTTTTCTCTGAGAGAAACAAACAAATGGGAGGTCAAAAGAAAAGAAAGAAAGAAATGGAAGGTTGGGGAGGGGGAAGAGAGCAAAAGAGAGAGGGAAGAGAAAAGGGAAAAGATAAAGATATAAAACCTAAAAGGGAAAGGAAAGGAATGAAGAAAAGAGAGAAGGGGGGGAAAAAAAAAAAGAAATGTAGAAATAGCTGCTGCCTCCGTTACCATGAATGAGCTGGTGCCTGATCAACTTGCAGGTAAAGCTCTTACTTAAGAGACAAACTGCTTGTCCCAAAAGATCCTACAGAAGGGACTTCCAACCTTATAAGCGCGTTTAGCTGCCCAAGAGAAGGAACTGCGTCCGGGAGAGGCTTGAACCCGGACGGAAGCTGCCGAATGCAGAAGGTAAGGACGTCGACCAGAATTCACTGCCATGAGGTATGAGGAAAAAAAGGAGAATGCGGGGGCTGTACTAACCTTTTCTTTTATAATATTCACTAGTCCTGAGGGAGGAGCCAAGGCGGAGCTTGTCACAGGTATGCTGCCATGGAGGCACCAGGAAAAGAAGCATATGAAACTGATGACATACTCTCATCAATTTGGTCATTAAGGGAATTGCCTTTGGGAAAAGATAAGTGATGAATTAATCTAAAATAATTATTTTCCTTTTTTCTTTTTTTTTTGGAACTACACCTAAAGGAGAAATCCTGAAATTTGAAAACTGAGGGAAAGAAAAGGGGAATTTGAAAACGGAGGGAAACAAAAGTTGCAACCCTTCCTTCTGAAATTTCAAAATTAACCTTATCTAAAATTACTTGAGGAAATTCAGATACTGATTTGAATTATTAACTATGGTACAACCCTGACATTGAAATATAGGCAATAAAAACCATCCCTAAAACCTACAATGAGAAGATGGGCCTTCAACTTGTCTGGAAATGCCTGAAGCCATGGGAGCATGTTTGCTAATATCACTGGTGTGTGCGGTTTGAAAAATCTCCAGATTACAAATTTGTTGCTGTTTATTTTTTTATTTTTTTTACTTCTGACGAAATGCCTCATCAAAATTAAACCATGCCACTTAATGTCTAAGTGTTGAAATAAACCTGTACTTTTTTCAGGTGATATTTCACATAAAACACCCGCAAAAAATACAAAACGCCTGTAACCAGTTATTAAAAAAAAAAAAATTTGATACAGGTCTACGTCTGTCGTCATCCTCTTATTTTTTTATTTTTTTTAATAATAAAATCTTTAGCGGAAGGAAAAATGAAAGAATATCTAAAAATTCCCCCCCCCCCGCCAAATTTTTCCTTAACAACCTGACACAAATGAAATCCCAACGGAAAAATATCACAGGGCATGGACTCCTTTAAACAAATTTCCAGCAAGTTTTGTGATTTAGCATTACTATAATACACATTGATATTCTGTTCTAAATGAATTGGCAAAGCTGGAGTGCCATTAGCAGAGACGCCACTAGGTGGCGACCAAACTTCCATAGCTGAAACGTCAGAGGCTAAAACATTACTTATAGCTGGCTGACAAAACGATTTCTGAATAGCTAATTCTTTAGACACTTTAGATAATAGTACCATTTAATAATTCATTAACAGAAGGTTCATACATACCTGCACTCCCTTGATGTAAAGCAGGCCCACTATCAAGCCCTGCTTCAGTGAAAGGCAGCATGGTCGGTTGCCTAGGTGATGCCTGACGCTGTGGAGTGGGAGACTACTCCCTCAGAGAGGTTGCTCCGCCTTCCGTACCACCTCTGACTCCACCCACCGCTTCAAACGTGGATGCTCTTCCGCTCAGCTGGCCGCTCTGCCTGCCCGCTCCAAGCCTTCCCCCGCCCACCTGCCCTCTGGTACGGTCCTGAGAAGGACCAGCTCTTCTGAATAGCAGGGCACGGCGGGTAGGCGAATAGCTCCGGCTGGGGTTTTGCTTCTTTTTCGCCACCCCATCCGACCGAACCGCTTCCTTGCTGATGCGCTGGCTCCTCCTCCACATCTTCGGGATCCGCTTCTTCCTGACGCAGCGATGGCTCCCGGGCTTCCACCGCTGACCCCTCTCCTCTTCTTTCCTCCGGACCAGGATGGCTGACAGGCGGTGTAGCTCCCACCGGAGCCTCTTGACACGACGGGCGGGTAGGTCTAGGCATTGGCGAATCCAGGCTTCCCTCCTCTCTCATCTTCCAGCCTCAGAAGAGACTGTTTGTTCAGGGCAGAACCCAGAGAGAACACCACAGCTTTTCTTCTGAGGCGAATGAGCCCCCTCAGCGGAACCCCCTTTTTATAACCCCAAGAAAACTGGTTTAAACCAGTTCTTCCCAGGCTTTTCACATGTCATGAAGAGAGGTCACCTGTACCCCTTCTCAAAACATGTGACTAACAGCTGTTTCCCCGCTGGCCACAGGCTCTGCGGGGGAACTTGAAACTGCTGATCCAGCCGCTCTCCCATGAGGAAAAGGGGGGGCAAGAAACTGCCCTCTCCCTTTTCCTGTCAGTCCTAGGTACTCCCTCATGTGTTAAATTGACACCTTTAGGTAGATGGTGGGTTAACATTTGGTTTTAAGATGCTGTATAGTGCTTTGCTTCATGCTGTAGACAAATAATATACAATAATACCTATGGGCCATATAAAAAACCTCCCATAATGCATTATGACAGGGTAAAGGCAGATGCTGCACAAAACTGCTCTTTGCTCTACTTGTATACTGTGTTTTTTTTTTGTTCAATAATGGGTTAGAGCTTAATTGGGAGATTATATTTATAAAGTAGAACTGCATATAAAAAATTGTTAATTTCCTTGTTTGGGGGAGATTTTATAAAGCTTGAAAAGATGCTGAAATATTGGGGAAAATGTAGACAGACAAGACAGGAATAGCACGATGAGCCTTGGAGCACAGAAAAAGCTGTAACACACCGGATGAGGAATTACAAAAAAGAGGCTACTGGTATTGTGATAAACCAGTAGGAATTACAACTGTAGCAAGGTCCCAGGCCTGCTTGGGTCTAATGAGAAACTCCAGGGCCAGAGATAGCTGACATCCTTCTGTATATGGTCGGTTGTGTGGCATAGTGAGTGCAAAGTAGTTAAAGCCAGACACTTCTTGAATGCAAAAGAAATTTTTCTCTTATTGTCTTCCAGGACAGCCTCTGAGACATAGGGCTCCTCCCTCTGGGACAAAAAAAACACATTCACCAAAAAGGTCAAAAGGCGGTCCTCCAGGCCTTCCCCTTCAGTTTCCACAAGAACCGCCAGAAGGCTCTGAAAGACATAACATACTGGCACAATGTTAGTATATTTCTTTATATTCCAACCACAAAACTCTGGGTGGGAAACCAGGCTGTCCTGGAAGACTCCTAGAAAAAGAGTTACCGGTAAGTCTAACTCCGGTTTTCTCTTATCGTCTTCCAGGACAGCCTCTGAGATGATAAGCAAGAAACTTACTCTGCTAGGGCGGGACCACTGCCTGGAGGACCTTTCTCCCAAATGCTTGATCCTTGTCAGCAGCCAGATCCAAGCGGTAATGCTTTGCAAACGTGGAATAGCTGGACCATGTCGCCTCTCTGCAGATCTCCTCCGGAGTGGCACCGGCCTTCTCTGCCCACGAAGCTGACACTGCACTAGTTGAATGTGCATTAACTAGAGGCACTTGCCTCCCTGCCAACCTGTATGCCTCTAAAAGCTCCATTCTAATCCATCTGGCGATGGCGGATTTATGGTTGAATATATATTTTATTGTTGTTTTCAGAAAAAAAAAAAATTACAAAACATCGACATTGTAACAAAGTCATTATCAAAAAGACAAATCGGTTGAGGTAAAGGAGAAGAGGTAGGGAAGGGGGAAAAGGGGGACATAATAGAGGGAGGGTAAGGGGGAAACAGGAAGAGGAAGCTCCCTGCTGTAGTCCTCTCCGCAGTGCAATATATATCAAAGTGCAATAACAGATAATCTTGTAAACTAGAAACAGTCTTCAATATCGAGAAACCCAGCTCTGTTTAGGGCCATCAATCTACGGGCCCAACCCAGAGTTAAAATCCAACTTTTACCCTGTCTCCAGGAGGAGAGTACCAATGGCATTAAAGAGGGGGAAGAGAGAAAAAAAAGGGGGGCGTGAGGGGGAGAGTAAAACGAGGGGGACGGGGGCTCAGCATATATGGTCTTGCAAAAAGTTTGTCTAGGTCACCTATTTAATTTGAACCAGTGTATGACAGATAATCGCCACCTAGAGGAGCGAGGTTGCACCACCTTTCACAGAAGTATGATTCAAGATTCGATCTGCGTCTCCATCCTCCACCACCTCCACAGCCTCTGATCTCAACCTCATGTTGTTAGGCTGTTGAGAAATAGATCAGAGGCAGAATGTTGGCGCAATGGTGGATTTAGATGCTTTAAGACCTTTGAGTGACCGTGCAAAATTTACAAACAAAGATTCCGACCTTCTGACTTCTTTGGTAACTTTTAAATAAACTAAAAGGCTACACCTAACATCAACTAAACTAAATCCTCCTTCCTCATCACCCTCTGTTCAATGTTGGCAGAATAATGTCTTGCATTCTGTGAAAAGCAAAAGCAACCTTGGGGAGGAAACTAGGATCTGTTTTGAGCACAACCCTATCCTGCAAAATCAACAAAAAAGGCTCTCTAATCGAGAGCGCCTGCAACTCACTCATTCTCCTAGCTGAGGTAATTGCAATCAAAAAAGCTGTTTTTAGGGAAACCCATTTAACATCGGATTTCTCCAGAGGCTCGAAGGGACTTCTTGTGAGAACATCAAGCACCAAGGTTAAGTTCCAGGCGGGGCAAGCTCTGACCTTTACAGGCCTGGACCTGGAGAGGGCTTTAAAGAAATTCTTTATAAAATGATCTTGCTGCAGGGGCACCTGAAGAAGGACGCTTAAAGCGGCAGCCTGAACCTTCAGGGTGCTGACAGAAAACCCTAGTTCCACCCCTGCCTGGAAGAAGTCCAGTACTGTGGGAATACCTGGATCTTTCTGGCCCTGTTCCATCAGCCAGGAATTGAACCTCTTACACACCTTGGTGTAAATGGCCCTGGTCACTGGCTTATGTCATTCTAAAAGAGTCTTAATGACCCTTTCTGAAAAACCTTGGGCTCTCAGCAGCTGTTCCTCAGATACCACGCTGCAAGCCTGAGGGTCTCTATTTGAGGATGCCGGTTAAGACCCTGTGTAACTAGATCCTCCCTCCTCGGAAGATGAATCGGAGGATATATTGCCAATTTCTGTAGGACTGCAAACCAAGCCCTTCTTGGCCAAAACTGAGCTATTAGGATGAGATCCGTTGCCTGGGTCTGAAATCTCTGAAGGACTGCCGCCACCAGTCTTACTGGGGCACAGGCCGAAGTGCCACACACTGGCGAAGGCATCTATCCCTTTGGCTTGATCCTGAGAGTGCAGGGAAAAGAACTGAGCAACCCTCTTGTTGCTTTCTGAAGCGAACAGATCCACCTCTGGTATGGCCCAAGTCCTCACCAGCTGCTCGAACACCTCCTGGTTGAGAGACCATTCATCCTGTTTTACGCACCGGCGACTGAGAAAGTCCGCCAGCGAGTTCTGAGCCCTTTAGATGAACCGCTAATAGCGATGCTAGATTGATCTCGGCCCAAGAGAAAATCTCTGCCGCTATCTTCTGCAAAGCAGGGCTCCTGGTTCCCCCCTGCTTGTTTATATAAGCGACAAAAGCTGCATTGTCTGATCTGACTTGGAGGTGTTGTCCCCTTATTTTCTGCTGGAAGGCCGCCATCATCCTCTGAACTGCCAGCAATTCCCTCTGATTCGAGGACCGTCTGGCTTCCACCTGAGACCAAGATCCTTTAGCCAGATCTTTTTCCAGGTGTGCACCCCAGCCGAAAGAGGTTGTCAGCACCAGAGCTGTTGGTCTGAACCACAGCAGACCCCTGTCTAGGTTGTGACTGGTTCGCCACCACCACAAAGTCCTCTTGACCCTTGTGGGTATTGGTATGGGATGATCCAGACCCTGTTGACTGCCATCCCAGTAATGCAGCAAAAAAGCCTGCAGCGGGCGCTGGTGGATCCTTGCCCAAGGGACTGCTGGGAAACAGGATGCCATTAAGCCTACCACTCTCATGACATCTCTGACCTGGGCTTCCTGATTGGCCTGAAGCCCTGATACTGCCAGACCTACCTTCTCTACCTTCTCTGTGGGAGAAACCCTTCCCCTCCAATTCTGTAACCCAGATACCGTACTTCCTGGGTTGGAATCAGCTGGGACTTGTCCTGATTAATCTGCCAACCAAGAGAATGCAGGAAGCGTTGCGCCTCCTGTAGATCCTCTTCTAGCTGCCGATAGGACTGGGCGACAAACAGAAGATCGTCCAAGTAGGGGATCACTGTAATGGCCCTGACACGTAGCTGAGATAGAGCTTCTACCAGGACTTTCGTAAAGATCCTGGGAGAAGACCCAGGAGGGCCAAATGGAAGAGCTCTGAACTGGAAGTGGAGGATTTCCGAGTTCACCCTTACAGCCAACCTGAGGAACTTCTGGAATTCCTGGTGTATCTGTACATGCAAATATGCATCCCTGAGATCGACTGTTGCCATAAAGCATTCGGGAAACAGGAGGTTCGTTATCATAAAAATCGACTCCATCCTGAACCGTCTGTACCTGATAAACCTGTTCAGGGGCCTGAGATTGAGGATCAGCCTGAACTTGCCTGGAGGCTTTCAAACCACGAACACGTGCGAATATACCCCCTGTCCGTGTTCTGCCTCTGGTACCCGGCTGATGACTTGTTGATCTAACAGCTCTCCCAACATCAGACTCAGGGCCTCTGCCTTCTCCCGGTCTCTGGGTAACTTGGTTACCAGGAAGGTAGGTGGGGGAATGGCACTGAACTCCAACTTGTAACCGTTTCTTATTATTTCCAATATAAACGGGCTTGAAGTTGCATTTATCCATTGTGGGAGGAAGTCCCCCAACCTTCCTCCCACTGGAACACAGGAGTCACTGGGATTTTGAGGTGGATTGAGGAGGATTGAATAATATTCCTCCTCTGCCCCGTCCCTTGTGACCCGACCAATGCTTCTTAGGCCGACCCTCTCTCTCCTGCTGGGACTGTTACCTAAGGCCTCGAAAAAGACACCTGCTCTCAGGCTTTTTCTTTTTCTCTGGAAAAGCCTTCTTTTTGTCCTGGGTATGTTCCAGGGACTCCTGGAGACCAGTACCAAAAAGGTGGTCGCCCGAAAAAGGCAATCCACACAGTCTAAGCTTAGACGCTGCATCTTCTGACCAGGCATTTAGCCATATGGCCCTTTTTGCCACGTTAACCAAAGCTGCAGACCTAGCCGCAAGCTTAACTGACTCTGCAGAAGCATCAGCTAGGAAGCCAACAGCCTTAAACAACAAGGGAAAGGTCTTTAACAGCTGCTGTTGGGACGTGCCTGCAGAAATGTGTGTCTGTAACTGGGTTAACCAGCACTCCAAATTTCTAGCCACACAGGTGGCTGCAAGGGCAGGCTTAAGTGCAATAGAGGAGGCATCCCAAGCCCTCTTCAACAGCACATCACCCCTCTTGTCCATCGGGTCCTTAAGGAATCCTAGGTCACCGAAGGCCAGAACGGTCTTCTTAGAGACCTTAGCTAGTGGCACATCCAACTTAGGAACCTTGTTCCAAGGCTGGGCCGCATCCTTCTCAAAGGGAAATCTACGTTTGAAACTGCTCGAAAAGAACGGTCTCCTCTCAGGGTTCTCCCACTCCAGCAAGATCACATCCACTAGAGATTTGTGCACAGGGAAAACTCTGGATTTCTGAGCAGACACCCCCTGATACATGAGGTCATGCTTAGAAAGCTGTACCGACTCCTCTCTGATTTCTAGGGTGTCATAGATCACTTTTAGCAGATCCCCCACATCGTCCAATGTTAACTTGTACCTGGACCCTCTGGAGTAATCTTTCTCTTCCTCAGAATCAGACCCTGAGTCCACCTGGGAAGAGGCCAGCGACTTGGGCTCCCTCTCCTTGTCTTCCCTATCCTCCTGACTGGGCTCAGACAGGGAAGGTAAACTTGCCGCCCTAGATAGGGGCACTGAGGGACCCTGCATCCTGTCCATCATTCCTCTAAATGACTTGAAGGTGGATGCGATCTCGTCTTTGACTGAGGAAAGGATTTTCTGACACTCAGCCATGGAGTCATCCTTAGATAGATTACTGACACATTCGGGGCAAACTGGCTTCTCCTAATTGGGCTCAAGTTTTGTCCCACAGACAGCAAACTTTCTCCTTGGAGGCTGTATCTGAGTTCTGTCTTGTGCTTTACCCTGAAAGTGAGAGAAAAGACAGAAAATCTCATGAAAGCCTGTTCCCAACCGTTGCCACCACTGTGCTCGGGGGAAGGAGAGAAGTTCCCCGCCCTTCACCTGTGATTCCCCACCCAGGGAAAGGCCTTGGCCACAAGGACCTTATTCCCTCCAAGAATAAGCCATGGTCTGCCCTCACCACGCTTACCTGAGGGGTGCCGGTGCCAGAAGAACTGGTGTCGACCGCCTGAACTGCTGCAGTGCCCTCCATGGCTCCTCAGTGTCTGTCACTTTGCTGGATCTGCACAGGCTCCGGATGCCCATCAGACAACAACGCTGCACCTGGAAACTGGAACCTTTGTTTCCTGTCGCCCTCTGAAGAAGCGGTTCCGCCGGAAGCAGCGTCACTTCTGTTCGTTGGAACGCGGAAGCCCCTCCTCGGACGCACGCACGAACGTAACCATACCCAGAACGGACGTCCCGCATACCTCGTGGATGCCGTTCATTCTTCACGATCGTAACCATACCCAGAACAAACTTCCCGCATGCCTCGTGGATGCCGTTCATTCTTGGGTGCAGTACGTTCCTTTCCGATTCACCGACTGGACTGTGGGAAAAAAATGGAGGTAGGCAATCCAACGCTTTTTAGAAGTCCAACTCTCTCCGAGCTTATAGGCAGCGGCAGGGGTCAAGTCCTGGGGAAAAAAGTGTGGGAACTCCCATTGAAGATCCACTCCCCCCACCAACAAAAAATAAATAAATTATACGCTCATATGCACTTCAATAGCATGCTTCAAAAGTGGTATTTTTCATCCAATTTTCATATTGTGTGTATGAAGCTTAACTGTTAGTATATAAAAAAAACAAAAACAATCCTCAATAAACATAAATACGGTAATTCTCTGAATAATCAGCATTCATTCAGTTGTGCTTCCATGCAAATGTGAACATCATGTTCTGATCTTTATTGGGGATTGTTATTTTGTATATAGAGTGCTTATGTGGTGAGTTTACACTTTTCATTGAACAGAGTTTGGATAACACAGGGTTAAACGGAAAGGTCATAAATCAACTGCACATTATCTGGACAGAATTCTTGGGGAGATAGTGATGTGTTCCTGCTTAGGAGATGTATGTTAGCTTGGGGGGCTGCAAACTCTGCAGGGTTTCAACACACACTCGCTGCTATTCCAACCCTTCACATATTTGCACATAAACGTCCCTCCTGGCATTAAACTTTGCCAGGTATTGTGCTCAGTTTACCACCCCAAACTGATGTTCCTCCCTCAGCTCACCTATTTCCCTGCATGTCCTGTGAGCAGAATAGCTGATCTACCCATCAGCTAGACCTAGACCTGATCTATCCTTCAGCTAGACCCAGACCTGATCTACCCGTCAGCTAGCTGTGATTGACAGGTAGATCGAAGCGGAAGCTGTCATGGGGCCCCCTACTGGTAATGATTGAATGGTCAAGTGTGCAGCACTTACTATTGCGAGCTGTGTTGGCTGCTAATGGGAACTGAGTTCCTGTTGTGGAAAAAGTACAGGAACTCCATTCCCATGTGTTCCTGCAGGACTTGAGCTCTGGGCAGCGGCACCTAGACTTCACTGCACCTAGACAGAGGGGCACTTTGGGCAGAGGAGAAGGTACTTCAGAGGCTCCTTCCTAGGACACTCCTGGAATCTGGAGCTCCCCAGGTTCCTCACATGCTTACTTCCCGTCCGGCAGGAAACAAAAAAACTGAAGGGGAAGGCCTGGAGGACCGCCTTTTGACCTTTTTGGTGAATGTGTTTCCTGTCCCGGAGGGAGGAGCCCCATGTCTCAAAGGCTGTCCTGGAAGACTCCTAGAAAAAGAGTTACCGGTAAGTCTAACTCCGGTTTTATTTCTCTTAATAGAACTTTGGGAAAGAGTGTTAGTGCCAGGACACCCTTAGGTAGTTGCAAGATTATCCAGTCTAAATAATGTGTCCGGGTTTCAGGTGGACACACGATTCAAAACCTGGACTGTCCGGGTGAATCCCGGACAGGTGGCAACTCTAGTTCCAGCAGTGCCATTACAACAGTCAATTTCAGAGTAGTTAAATCCCCCATTATTATCATTGTCCCAGACCTCAACTGTACTCTCTGCAGCCTCAGCTGTTTTGGGCAGTAAATGGTTGGGAAGTGCTCTGTGCTGAGCAGCTGCCTGTTTATTCACAAACACAGTTTACTATGCAGAGACCCCTTCCAAACCAGGAGACCTATACACTGGAAGGCACAGACTACAGGGGGTATCCTGTATTGGAGGACAGATTAAAGAGGGGGTCTAAGTACTGGAGAACACAGAGTAACAAGAGATGTCTAGACTGGAGAACAGGATGCCATAATAGAGGAATTAGAGACCCCCACAAATGAGAAGGCAAATTAAATAGAGACCCCCAAAATGGAGTAATGAAATTTGCCTCCTCATTGGAAATACATGAAGTAACTTTAAACCCTCTCTACAAATTTAATTTACTAATGAGAATCTAGAAATATTTAGGGGCCCCCATAATGAAAGAGTAATCAGTGACCCCCATTCAGAATTGCAAGGAGTTATCTGAGACCCCCAACTGGAATCAGGGAAACCCCCCACACATATACACACACTTCCAGGCATACAGGGGAAATATTTAGAGATCCCCTACCATGAAGGAGTGCAGGGGATGAAGGGACCCCCAAGGGTCCGTTAATGGGAGGAGTGCATTCAGGAATACAGGACCCCCTCCAGTTAAAGGAGACCTCTGGATAGGAGGACTGCAGGGGAGTGATACGAGGGGACCCTCATACAGGAATACAGGAATTTCCCTCCTTCCCCATTCCAGATAAAGAAGACACAGAGCTAGGAAGACTGCAGGGGGGTGATGAGGGGATCCCCATCCAGGAATACAGAACCTCCCATCCCTCTCCCCTTCAGTAACTTCCCTCTCTCCCCCCTCCAATTAAAGAAGACCCCCAGCTAGGAGGACTGCAGGGTGTGATAAGAGGGGACCCCCCTCAGGAACTCCCTTCTCTCTCACTTCAGTTAAAAAAGACCCCCAGCTAGGAGGACTGGGGGGTGTGATAAGAGGGGACCCCATTCAGGAACGCCCCTCTTCCCCCTCCAGATAAAGAAGACCCCCAGCTAGGAGGACTCGGAGCATGATAAGAGGTGGCCCCATTCAGGAACTCCCCTCCTCCCCCTCCAGATAAAGAAGACTCCCAGCTAGGAGAACTGCAGGGGGCGATAAGAGGAGAACCATCACTGTAGATCGCTGTAGATCTGAGGGAAAGCTCTGAAATGAGGGGAAGCTCTGCTGATTTTATCACCCAATGATGTGCAAGCAAAAATGCTGTTTTTTATTTTCATTGCATGTCCCTCTCAGATCTACAAGTGCTCTTTCAGTTGATAGTAAAGGAACAAGCCAAAGATCAGTAATGTGTGGTAATGAGGGTACGAATGGCAGCAGGAGCAAAAAGAACAAGATAAGGGCTGTAAACGAGCACAATTATCTGGCAAACAGGAAAAGCACAGGCATGGCTTAAATAGGAAGTTCATGCAAAGAGCAAGGAGGTCGAGTATCACCAGAAACAAGATATAAACTAAGGCTGTCCAAGGGATCAGGCAGTGAGATGTTTAGCATCTCAGGTGGCACAGTTGGAAGAACCATAGCCAGACGCAACAGAGGTCCTCACTTCAGATCCCGATCCTGACATTGGTGGGGGAAGTTCATAGGAGCAACAGGGGCAGGGAAATTACTAGAACCAATCCCCCTGTGGACCCTCTGCAGCCCAGCCAACTTTCCCTCCTCTCCCTCCCAACGGCTTTAAGCTGTTGCAGGGCTAGAGATGTCACCTGTCCAGGATTCACCTGGACAGTACAGGCTTTGAATAATTTTTAACCATGTGTCCCGTTTTCAGTCTCCCTGGAACCCAGACACATGATTCATTCAGATCGGACTGTGGCAGCTGGGGATCGGGGGAAGGAACATAGCTAATGCTTATCGGGCAGCAGCTGGGTGCTGAGGAAGAACTAGTTAAATCAGTCAGCAGTGCAGTAAGACTTGTGCAGGGTCTACCGACAATTAAACTATAGTCCCAGTCCCCTTGGCTATATCAATCCACCGGGGGCATGTAATTGCCGGGAGCTGCAGCACAAGGATTACTCCGCGGGGAATATTTGATGATTTTCGGCCACAGGTGAAGTTAATCCTTGTACTGCGGTTCCCAGTAATTACATTAGGGTTGCCACCTTTTCTTTAAGCCAAACCCAAACACTTTCACAGCACAGGACAATATTTTATTCTTTTGCAGTAAACACTATAAGATTCTAAAACACCTTGGATACATTTGGGTGCCCCAAGGAGAGTAGTAATGTAGTGCACAGAGAGTGCCTTGGCAAACAGTGGGTGTTGCTAAACTGCACTTGCTGACATTATCACCCCACCCTTCAGTCAAATCTGCCCCCAAACAGCTGCCCGCAGTTCCTGGACGGCAACAGATTTGTGTTTGACTCGGTTACTTGGGGAACCACAGCCTGGTCTGAATATTGTGTCCGGGTTTCAGGTGGACTGAAACCCGGACACATGATTCAAAATCCAAACTGTCCAGGTGGCAACCCTACATGCGGGCGACCATAAAGCAGTTCAAGTTAGGTTGTTATATATTTCCAGTATATGTTTGTTGTTTACAGCTTACATTAACCACTTCAGCCTCGGAAGGATTTAATGACCAGGCCATTTTTTGCAATTTCGGCACTGCGTCGCTTTAACTGACAATTGCAGGGTCATGCGATGCTGTATACAAACAAAATTGACGTCCTTTTTTTCCCCTCAAATAGAGCTTTCTTTTGGTGGTATTTGATCACCTCTGCAGTTTTTATTTTTTGTGCAATAAATAAACAATTTTGAAAAAAAAAATGTTTTTTAACTTTTTGCTACAATACATACAAGACCAAGGCCAAGAGTCTCTGGGTTATTTTAGACGCACAAATGTCAATGGATGCAAAAATAGGAGCAGTAGTCAGTGGATCTCACCATCTGCTGCGCATGCTTCGCAGACTCATCCCTTTTATCCCAAAGAATGACAAAGCAGTGGTAGTCGGAACAATCATTAATTCACGACTGGACTACGCAAACTCGCTTTACATAGGATTACCACAATATCAACTTGCGCGATTACAACTGATCCGAAACACGGTGGCAAGGCTGATAACAGGAAAAAAACCCTGGGAATCCATCTCTCCTTCCCTGAGGAGCTTACATTGGCTAACCATAAAAAATTGGATCACATTCAAGACCCTCTGCCTCACCCAAAAATGCGTGCATAGAGAAGCTCCGCAATACCTAATGGAGAAAATAAATCATTACACACCAAACCGCAGTCTTCGATCAGCCAACAAAAACCTCCTCCTCGTGCCCAAAGCCCGGTATAAATCCAAGGGGGATCGGAGATTCACTGTCCAAGGTCCTCGGCTATGGAATGCTCTACCAATCAATATCCGCCTGGAAGAAAATCACCTGGCTTTTAAGGAAAAAACTCAAGACCTTCCTCTTTTAGCAGATGATCAAAGCTCGTTACAGCGCCTTGAGGGGATTCAGTTCGCATTGTGCGCTATACAAGTATTTCATTCATTCATATCCAAAAAAATATATAAAAAAACGAATTTATTCATCAGTTTAGGCCGATAAATTCTTCAACATATTTTTGGCAAAAAAAAATCGTAATAGGCGTATAATGATTGGTTTGCACAAAACTTACAAACAGTCTACAAACTATGGGATAGATTTAGGGACTTTTATTTTTTTTAATTGTTTTTACTATTAATGGCGGAGATCTGCAATTTTTAGCGGGACTGCGACATTGCAGCAGACAAATCTGACCCCAAATGCCATTTTTTGGGGACCAGTGACATTATTACATTGATCAGTGCTATAAAAATGCACTGATCGATGTAAAAAGGACACTAGCAGGGAAGGGGTTAACAGTGGGGGCGATCAAGGGCTTAACTGTGTTCCCTGGGTATGTTCTAACTGTAGGGCGGATGAGCTGGCAGGGACATGTCAGATCACTGCTCTTGATCACTGGGAACAATAGAGCTCTGTCATTATTATTATTATTATCGATTTATATAGCTCCAACATTTTAAACAGCGCTTTACAATGTATAGGGGGGGACAACACAATTACAGTACAATACAAAAGGTACAGGAGGGCCCTGCTCGTAGAGCTTACATTCTAAAGGGAGGGGGTGGTGGTACAAAGGGAAATAGCTGCAGAGAATGATTTGATGGGGCTGTCATGTCTCCTGTCAGAACAGGGATCCGCTTGTTTACACTGACAGATTCCCGTTCTGCCTCTGTACTAGGCAGTCGCAGGTCACCGGCGGACGTCGAGTCAGCCCGACACATGGGCACGCTCCCACAGCATGCACGAGTACGTGCCTGCCCGCTATCTCGGCTGGCGCAGCTACGCCGATTTGCACAGGAGATCCAACCTGCCGCCGTTTAATGGCAGCCGCTGGTCGGCAAGTGGTCAAATATAATTGTGTTATGGTCACTGCTACCCCAGATGTTCTTTTATATGAACATTAGTAATAAGCTCTGCAAGGTTTGAGGTTACCAGGTCCAGCAGAGCATTATTCCTAGTCGGGCCTCTATAAACTATGTACCATAAAATTGTCTTGTAATTGTTTTATACATTTTTGCCCTTATACTGTTCCAGCTAGGGTTGCCAGCTTTTCTTTAAGCCAAACCTGAACACTTAGTAATGCAGTGCACATAGCGTGCTGCAGCAAAATGTGGGAGTGGCCAAATTGCGCGTGACTATCTTGGTTACTTGGGGAGCCACAGCCCAGTCTAAATAATGTGTTTGGGTTTCAGGTGGACTGAAACCCGGACACATCATTCAAAACCCGGACTATTCAGGTGAATCCCGGACAGGTGGCAACCCTACGTGCACCCCCCTACCTAGAGAGGCTGCTGACCTCACTGACTCTGTGTTCCTTTTATTACATGCTGAAAAAAGTACTAGGGAAATCTGAGCCTAAATAAGTGAGCAATACAATACATTTTTTTTATGCTACCACATATATAAGTTAGCACGCAAGCAAGGATGTACTGTATATGTTAAGTCACAGAAAAAAATTTCTGCTTAGTCATGGAGCAAAGAAAAACACGGGTCAAATGACCACTCATCAGTATCTGCCTGCAGAAAAATCACAATAATGTACAAACTGTTCAAAGACCATACATGGCTCCTGGTAGTGAAGATATTAAATCCAGCAATACAGCTGGATGAGGCATTCTTAACCACTTCAGCCCAGGAAGAATTTACCCCCTTCCTGATCAGAGTACTTTTTACGATTCAGCACTGTGCCGCTTTAATTGACAATGGGGAGGGGACTCACACCGTTTTTTTTGGCGTAGGGCTTCCCCTTTAAATCCATACCAGGTGACGGGGCTAGTGAGGTGTCAATCTCGCCGATGGAGGCGGCGACATTCACTTCTTTCGCTAGGTCCGTCTACCTGGAGTCACGTTCAAAATGAACGAACTTTTCTCCGTGTGTGGGAAAGTCTGTTACTTTCAAAAGTCCGGTGGACTAGCACACAGACGGGCGGATTGTCCGCCGGACTCCCGAGTCCGGTGGACAATTTTGAGTCAAAACTTCTTTCTAAGTCCGCCGGACTTTTGGGAAGAAAAAGTCTCCTGGAGCCCACACACGGGCGGATTGTCCGTCGGATAATCCGAACGTGTGTACGCGGCATTAGTGTTCAATTTGTCTACCGCAATTTCACAGTCCCGCTATAAGTCACTAATCACCGCCACTACTAGTAAAAAGTAAATAAAAAAAATTCCATAAACCTATCCCATAATTTGTAGAGGCTATAACTTTTGCACAAAGCAATTAATATACACCTACTGGGATTTTTTTTAATCAAAAATATGTAGCAGAATACATACCGGCTTAAATTGATGAAGAAATTACATTTTTTTTACATTTGTTTATTGGATATGTTTTATAGCGGAAAGTACAAAATATTGGGATTTCTTTCAAAATTGTGAGACGTTTTTTGTTTATAGTGCACAACAATTGTCAGTAAAGTGCCATATAGCAAAAAATGGCCTGGTTAGGGGGGGAAATCTTCCGGAGCTGAAGTGGTTAACTACTGTGCTAACAATACTGTCTCATAAATTTATTTATTAAGTTTTATAACACTAATACATTTTACAGAAGTTTTGAGTGCTTTGCAAGTTGTACAGTTTGTCTTGCTCTCTTGAACTCTAGACACATGGTAAGGTGGCAGACCAGACGACACATCTTTGGGTCGATGTTCCGTGACTCGGCATAAAGCTCTGGAAATGACTCGGCAACTTGTAGAAAAATATCCTACAAGCAGCATATAACACACAGTCACATGGTGTTTGCTTAGAACAATGTACTAATATTTCTGCTCAGTGAAATAGGAACAGCGGGTTAGAGCGGTCACATTCCAGCCGGATGGTTTATTGTCATGTGACCTGGAGTTTTAGGGACCAGGTTCTGAATGTTTAACACTTTAAATCCTCATTTCCTGTATGGGAATGTAACGTGCTTTCCCTAAAAAACACACATTAGCGAACATGCGCCTTAATTACTGAAATTATGTTCTGGTCAGTCCAAGAAATATAAGTCCAAGATAAATAATAAGGAACATGCAGCATTCATACAGTATGCCAAGACTTTTTCTTTTTAGGATGTGTTCCTTACGTTCTCAGCATGTGTCCAGTGACAGAACTTCTGAAGTTTAATATGATGCCAGAATTTTGATGCTCCGTCTCTATTCCCTCACTTGCATTTCAGTACTGTTTTCGCCAATAAATAAGAAACTTCTACTAATGATAATGAAAGTTGAATTTCAATGATTCAGCTCTGGGCTTTGCTAGTGACGGAATTTTCCATGCTATGCCAAGCAGGGCCGGATTAACATAGGGGCTATTGGAGCTGCAGCTCCAGGCCCCTTTCTCAAGATAGGCCCATTTGCCCAAAAAAAATAAAAAAATGATCGACTTTGAGGATTGTAGCTCGGCGATCAGGAGTCACAGAGACCCCAAATTTGGGGGGTATGTAGCTAAAGACCCACCCCAGCACTGGTTAAAATATGGGGCTGCTATCATCTATGGTTCCGGAGAAGCTTGCACAGCCTGTCAGAAGCTGCATACAGAGCGGCAGTATAAATACAGCTGGAACACTCTGCAGCAGACGGAGAGGATGACCTCACAGAGCTTATAATAATTATTTGTATATTACTTATGATAATTAACCCCTTGCCACCCAGCCCCATTCTGAGACTTCTCTCCTACATGTAAAAATCATCATTTTTTTATGCTAGAAAATTACTCAGAACCCTCAAGCATTATATATTGTTTTAGCCGACACCCTATGGAATAAAATGGTGGCATTTGCAACTTTTTATGTTGGAAAGAAACTGTTTCATTCATAAAAAAAAACCACTAAAGTTATCACGATTTTTTGTTGTGTACTAAGCGATGCTTTACATTTTTTTACAGGTTACGTGTTTAGAGTTACAGAGGAGGTCTAGTGTTAGAATTATTGCTCTCGCTCTAATGATCTTGGCATATGTAACCTGTGTGTATCTGGCTCTGATACTAACCAGTACCTACCCAGGGACTGACTAGTATCTCTCCCCAGCCTGTCACCACACACCCTCTCACCCGCTGACCTGTGAATGGGGCGATCACTCCCGCAGTGTTATTGTGTTCTGCCAGTCAATACAATGATTAGTGTTGCTAACTATAGCTGGCAGCACTGATTGTTTTGGGGAAAACCTGACAGGCTGGTTGCACTCAAGTCGCTTAATAGGTTGACTTGTGTAAAACCAGCTAGCCCATACATAGATCAACTATGGCTGGTCTCTGCTTAATTGGTGTAATTTTAATCCATGTCTCGCCCGCTTAACCGCTACGCAGTCCCTAAACATCCTTCCACAAACCTTTAAATTTTTCCTTCCCAGATTACTTCATCCTCCTCTCCTATATATAGTGCACACTGTCATACTCTCCACACTTCTCTCCTATACATAGTGCCCACTGTCATACTCTCCACACTTCTCTCCTATACATAGTGCCCACTGTCATACTCTCCACACTTCTCTCCTGTACATACTGCTCACTGTCATACTCTCCACACTTCTCTCCTGTACATACTGCTCACTGTCATACCTCCGACACTTCTCTCCTATACATAACGCCCGCTGTCATATCCTACACTCTCCTCACCTGTACATAGTGCCCGCTGTCATACACTTCTCTCCTGTACATAGTGTCCACTGTCGTACCCTTCACACTCCTCTCCTATACAGTGCCCACCGACATACCATCCATACTCCTCTCCTATACATAGTGCCCACCGCCATACCCTCCATACTCCTCTCCTATACATAGTGCCCACCGCTATACCCTCCATACTCCTCTCCTGTACATACTACTCACTGTCATACCCTCCACACTCCTCTCCTATACATAGTGCCCACTGTCATACCTCCAACACTTCTCTCCTATACATAGTGCCCACTGCCATACCTCCAACACTTCTCTCCTATACATAGTGCCCACTGTCATACCCTCCACACTCCTCTCCTGTACATACTACTCACTATCATACCCTCCATACTCCTCTCATATACATAGTGCCCACTGTCATACACTTCTCTCCTGTACATAGTGTCCACTGTCGTACCCTTCACACTCCTCTCCTATACAGTGCCCACCGACATACCCTCCATACTCCTCTCCTATACATAGTGCCCACCGCCATACCCTCCATACTCCTCTCCTACACATAGTGCCCACCGCTATACCCTCCATACTCCTCTTCTGTACATACTACTCACTGTCATACCCTCCACACTCCTCTCCTATATATAGTGCCCACTGTCATACCTCCAACACTTCTCTCCTATACATAGTGCCCACTGCCATACCTCCAACACTTCTCTCCTATACATAGTGCCCACTGTCATACCCTCCACTCCTGTACATACTACTAACTTTCATACCCTCCAAACTCCTCTCCTATACATAGTGCCCACCGTCATACCCTCCCTCCACACTCCTCTCCTGTAATTACTGCTTACTGTCCTACTCTCCTGTACACAGTGCCCACTGTCATACCCTCCACACTCTTCTCTTATACATAGTGCCCAATTTCATACCCTCTACACTCCTCTGCTGTGCATACTGCCCACTGTCTTACCCTTCACACTCCTCTCCTGTACATAGTGCCTTCTGCCATACCCTCTGCACTCCTCTCATGTACATAGTGCCCACTGTTAGACCCTCCACATTCCTCTCCCTCACCTGCACATACTTCCCACTTTTATACCATCCACACTCCTCCCCTATGCCTCTTACCCACAAAAACTCTTCTTTAAAATTATATGTTAAAATTATATGTTCCTCAATGTTACCAGCTCTAGAATGGGCACTGTTGTCAGTTCAACTAAAGGAAATCTCACAGTCCTCATATTTGTTCTTCCCCATTATTAGTACTTATTTTATTTTGTAATGACTATTGTGATGTATAGAGGAACACGGGGGATGTCAGCTACTCTAAATATAGCACTTGTAAAAAAAAGCCTCCCTAAAATATATTTGAAATGTTGACAACTATGTACTTAGGCACTGCCCAAGGGCCACAGGGTCAGTAGGGGCCCCATGAGAGGCTCCGGTGATAGTAAAGCGGTAGTAAACTTTTCTAACATTACTACTTTTTAGAGGCCCTGGGGTAGGTTATGCCATAATGTACAAGTATGCCCAGCGTATTAGCACATTAGGGTACACTTACCTGTCAGACCTCCTGTGCTGTGCTGTGATCAGTCCGGCAGGGACCGGGCACTTCCATCTTCACCCGGACTTCCTTCTGGGTTCTGTGCCTTCCGTCATTTGCCTTGGCCAGGCTGATGTCATTCCCTCTTTCTCCCATCCCCCCCTTTCTCTCTCATCCTCCCTCCCTTACCCCTCACACCTCCTTCATCCCCTTTCTCTCTCTCTCTCTTCCTCCCTCTCTCTCTTTAATTTAATTTGTTATAACAAAAAATAGTTGCATTTTTATTTATTTATTGTTTATAAAAGGCCCCATCAAAATCCTCGGCACCAGGCCCATGATGTTCTTAATCTGGCCCTGATGCCAAGAGGCTCTTTGCAGTGTTATGTCGGGAATTATGTTATTCATGTTTCTGGGAGGGAGCAGATAATAAGGGTTAATTCCTTATTATCAATAAACAAAAGTGTGTATCTATCACAGGGTGGTCTCTGTGGATACACTCAAAAGTCAAAAAAACAATTGCCACGTCCTTATCATGACTTAAATTAAAAAATACAGGGAAAAGGGGAAGGGGAAAGAAGAGAAAAACCTACACCCAAAAGACCTCAAGGAAAAGTGTTGATTCTATTGGACTTTTTAGGCAAAATTAAATATATTGTAAGAGGAAAAATAAGAAAAAAAAGATATATTGAAAAATATTTATTTATAAAACAAAAAATAAAAGAAAAAAGAGTAAAAGCATATCAAGTGTTGCTTTGTATCCTGTCTGTGTTAGTACATTCTAGACAATATCCATATCCATTTCCATTAGTTATATATACCCAAAGGGTGACAAGTTGTACATTAATATTCTAAGATTAAGATAAAACAGGGAATACACTAGACAAGGTATCAATTACAGAACTGATCTCAGATATATTCTGGCGCTCTACATGTTTCGGGTTTGGGCAACGCTTCCTCAGGAGCTTTAGCAATTTTATTTCTTCATGGGTGCACCCCAAAAGAAATATGCAGAAAGGAGAAGAGAAACAAGAGGAAAATATTTTTCCAGGCAGATAAAACGGTTTTCACCTCGACACCACACTTTCATATATATAAGAGCCTGCAGTTAGCATGAGGGCTTCAGGTATTTTGTAGTGTGAGACAGCAAAAAAGAGGGGTGATATTACACCGTATTCTCTTAAATTCAAATGGCCAGGTCCTATAGTTTCTCCAAGCAAATAAACTGAAGGCGACCCATCCCAAAAAGTTCAAGGTTTAGAGGGGAACCTTATAGCCCCTATAGTGTTTCGCTCTGTCAGGAGGTAGAACAGCGGTCCTATCGGCTATACCTTTAACCACTTTAGGACCAAGCCTCATTCTGAGATTTGTTGTTTACAAGTTAAAAACAGTTTTTTTTGCAAGAAAATTACTTAGAACCCCCAAACATTATACTTTTTTTTTCGAACACCCTAGAGAATAAAATGGCGGTTGTTGCATTACTTTCTGTCATACCGTATTTGCGCAGCGGTCTTACAAGCACACTTTTTATGGAAAAAATACACCTTTTTTAATTAAAGACTAGGACAACAGTAAAGTTAGCCCAATTTTTTTAATATTGTGAAAGATAACGTTATGCCGAGTAAATTGATACCTAAGGCGGCGTACACACGCGGGGACTGTCTGCCGAAACTAAGTTCGTCAAACAGTCCGCTCAAACTTTTGAATGAACGAACACGCCCACACACGGCACTTTTTGAGCGGACAAATACGGCAAACTTTGTTCGTCGTACTAAGTCCGCACAACTTTTGAAATGAGCGGACTCGCCCACACACGAGGCAACAGTCCGCTCATTTCGAGTGCGTGTGCAGGTAGACGGGGCCCGCGACGGAGACGTCGCGGGCTCCGCCGCCTGGAATGGACTTAAAGGGGAACCCCAACGCCGAAAAAAATCGGCGTGGAGGTCCCCCCAAAGTCCACAACAGACCCTTGTCCGAGCACGCTACCCGGCCGGCCAGGAAAGGGGGGCGAGCGCGCCCCCCCTCCTGAGCCGTACCAGGCCGCGTGCCCTCAACATGGGGGGTGCCCTGGGGAAGGGGGGGCCGCGCGGCCCCCCCACCCCAAAGCACCTTGTCCCCATGTTGATGAGGACAAGGGCCTCTTCCCGACAACCCTGGCCGTTGGTTGTCGGGGTCTGCGGGCGGGGGGCTTATCGGAATCCGGGAGCCCCCTTTAATAAGGGGGCCCCCGGATACCGGCCCCCCACCCTATGTGAATGAGTATGGGGTACAATGTACCCCTACCCATTCACCTGTAAAATAAAAGTACCCAAAAAAAAAACACAACACACGAGATAAAATATTTTATTGCACAGCTCCGGGGGTCTTCCGTCTTCGGGGGTCTTCTCGCCGGACTCCTCCGCTATCTTCTTGTAGCTCTTTTGCTAGCGGAGGAGTCCGGCTTTCTTCCTCCCCGCCGCCGGCCTCTTCTCCCGACTTCGGGGGTCTTGTCCCCCTCTTCGGTTCTTCTGCCGGGCCACCGCACCTTCTTATAGCTCTTTTGCAGGCGGTGGCCCGGTCTTCTGTCGCCGCTGTCGCCGCTGTCGCCGCCGCCTTCCGTTCTTCTTCTTCTTCTTGTTCTTCTTGTTCTTCTCCAGGAGATGTTGACACGTCGCTCTCTCCGGCCGGAATGCCAGAGCCGCGCTGTGCGGCCACTTATATAGTGACAATGGGGCGGTGTCACATGGTATATGTCACATGGGTTGGTCACATGGGTTGATGTCACATGGGGACTATGACATCGTAAGGGGGCGGGGTCACCATGTGACCAACCCATGTGACATATACCATGTGACACCGCCCCATTGTCACTATATAAGTGGCCGCTCAGCGCGGCTCTGGCATTCCGGCCGGAGAGAGCGACGTGTCAACATCTCCTGGAGAAGAACAAGAAGAACAAGAAGAAGAACGGAAGGCGGCAGCGACAGCGGCGACAGAAGACCGGGCCACCGCCTGCAAAAGAGCTATAAGAAGGCGCGGTGGCCCGGCAGAAGAACCGAAGAGGGGGACAAGACCCCCGAAGTCGGGAGAAGAGGCCGGCGATGAGGAGGAAGAAAGCCGGACTCCTCCGCTAGCAAAAGAGCTACAAGAAGATAGCGGAGGAGTCCGGCGAGAAGACCCCCGAAGACGGAAGACCCCCGGAGCTGTGCAATAAAATATTTTATCTCGTGTGTTGTGGTTTTTTTTTGGGTACTTTTATTTTACAGGTGAATGGGTAGGGGTACATTGTACCCCATACTCATTCACATAGGGTGGGGGGCCGGTATCCGGGGGCCCCCTTATTAAAGGGGGCTCCCGGATTCCGATAAGCCCCCCGCCCGCAGACCCCGACAACCAACGGCCAGGGTTGTCGGGAAGAGGCCCTTGTCCTCATCAACATGGGGACAAGGTGCTTTGGGGTGGGGGGGCCGCGCGGCCCCCCCTTCCCCAAGGCACCCCCCATGTTGAGGGCACGCGGCCTGGTACGGCTCAGGAGGGGGGGCGTGCTCGCCCCCCTTTCCTGGCCGGCCGGGTAGCGTGCTCGGACAAGGGTCTGTTGTGGACTTTGGGGGGACCCCCACGCCGATTTTTTTCGGCGTTGGGGTTCCCCTTTAAGTCCATTCCAGGCGGCGGAGCCCGCGACGTCTGCGTCGTGGGCCCCGCCTACCTGCACACGCGCTCGAAATGAGCAGACTTCCCTCCGAGCGGGAACAGTTTGCTCATTTCGAAAGTAGCTTACACACGGGCGGACTGTTCGCTCAAACCAAGTTTCAGCGGACAGTTTTTCGGAATTTCCGAAAAACTTTGTTCGTCAAACTGTCCGCTGAAACTGTCCGCTGAAGCCCCACACACGAGCGGATTGTCCGCTGAAACACTGTTCAGCGGACAAAGTTGAGCCAACAGTCCGCCCGTGTGTACGCGGCCTAACATGTCACGCTTCAAAATTGCTCCCGCTCGTGGAATGGCGACAAACTTACCCTTACAAATCTCCATAGGCGACATTTAAAAAATTCTACAGGTTGCATGTTTTGAGTTACAGAGGAGGTCTAGGGCTAGTATTATTGCTCTCACTCTACCGATCGTGGCAATACCTCACGTGTGTGGTTTGAACACCGTTTCCATATGTGGGCGCTACTCACATATGCATTCGCTTCTGTATGTGAGCTCGGCGGGATGGGGCGCGTTTAAAAAAAAAATGTTCTCATTATTTATTTTACCTTTTCTTTTGTATTTTTACACTGTTCTTTAAAAAAAATTGTCACTTTTACTCTTATTACAGGGAATTTAATCATCCCTTGTAATAGAAAAAAAGCATGACACCACCCCTTAAATATGAGATCTGCGGCCAAAAAGACCTCAGATCTCATATTTACACTAAAATGCAATAAAAAATAAATAAATAAAAATGTTGTCATTTAAAAAAATAAAATGGCCCTTTAAGAGCTATGGGCGAAAGTGATGTTTTGACGTCGCTTCCACCCTGCAATGGTATGGAGAGGGGGTGGGGGCCATCTTCCCCTCACTTGTCTCCATACCACACACGGAAGAGGACCTGATCGCCTCCACCGCTGCCAACGGCTCTGGTAAGTGGCGGAGGGCATTGGAGAGCGGCAGGAGGGGGGGCACCTCTCCTGCCCGCTGATAAAAGTGATCTTGCAGCGAATCTGCCACAGAGACCGCTATTATCAGAAACCGGACCGCTCGCTGAAGAAGAGGATACTGGGGCTATGGCCATAACAACGATATCCTTCTTCAAACAGCTGACGAAGTTCCCCATTATGATGACATTTCCCTGACTAGATGCTATAAATACTAAGGCCGCGTACACATGGGCGGACTGTCTGACGGACTTGGTCCGCTGAAACGTGTTTCAGCGGACAATCCGCTCGTGTGTGGGCTTCAGCGGACTTTTTCAGCGGACAGTCTGGCGGACTAAGTCTTTCGGAATTTCCGTAATATTGTCCGTCCAAACTTGGTTTCAGCGGACAGTCCGCTCGTGAGTAGGCTAGTTCGACGGACTAAGTATGGCGCATGCTCAGAAAGGATTTACACGGCGAAAGGTTGCATTGCAGTGTATTGGACGTCGTATTTCTAGTCCCGTCGTACGTGCTGTACACGTCATCGCGCAAGCTTTCGGTGGACTGTCTGTTCATCGTGTGTGGTCAAGTCCGTTCATTCGAAAGTAGGACGGACTGTCTGTCGGATTGTCTGACGGACTTAGTTGGGCAGACAGTCCGCCCGTGTGTACGCGGCCTAAATCAACAAAAAGTCACAATAGAAAGTGAAGAAAATATGTTGTCCAAAGTGTGTGCCTTGGCAACAAACACCATGAATGGGGCCCCAGATGATGTCGTAGGGCAGTGATTCTCAACCAGGATTCCTCCAAAGGTTACTAAGGGTTCCTTCAGCATTGGGCAATTTCTGCCGCTCAGATAAGTTCCCACTGACACCATTGATCTTTTTAGAAATCTGTAAGGAGGTAATTCTTCCCAATGACCACAAGTGTAAGGACTATTCTACCCACTGACCATCACACTAATGTATCATGAGTTGTAGAGTTCTAATTTTTAGCACGGGTTCCTCGAGACAAGAGAACTATTTCAAGGGTTCCTCTGTGTTGAAAAGGTTGAGAAAGGCTGTCGTAGGGGATGAAACGGGTTGGTCCAAGCCTACATATGCGACACTGTCACGCCACCCCAGACTTGGAATCTTTGCTGTACAGCCTGAAAATTTAGTTTTTATGCGCATATTCCATTTTATCATATGATTAGAACCTGTACCGTGTATGTATATTCAAATTTTTAGCGTATTTACGCTATGTGATTTCCTTTGCTTTGATTCTGTGTGGATGTCTGCGCTATATGGTCCTTACTGAGTTCATACACTTTGGAGAGTGAGTCAGTCCGATATACTGCAACCAGGTGAATCAAACTGGATTGCCCTCTTAGCCCTTGTACACACGGTTGGAGATTCCAACAGAATGTGTCCGATCGGACCGTTTTGTCGGATAATCCGACTGCGTGTGGTCTTCATCGGACTGTTTCCATCAGAGTATCCGACTGACCAAGTTTTCAAACTTGTCGGTAAAATTTTCCGACAACATGATCCGATCGGACCTTGTCCGATCATGTGTAGAGAATTCCGATCGGACAAAGTGCCACGCATGCTCAGATCAAATTCCTACACCAAAGCTATTGGCTACTAGCCTGAACGTAGTCCCGTCGTAACGAAATAATGTCATCACGTTCTGAACGATCGGATTTTCCGACAACTTTGTCCGACCGCGTGTATGCAACAGTTTCGGACAAAATTCGACGGATTTGGTTGTCGGAATGTCCGACCGTGTGTACAAGGGCTAAATGTTTACAACAGGCAAATTAGACTCTGTGAAATCATCCCACTTTGGTAATATTGAATTTTGACTATTGGTGACGGTTCAAGTGGTGATTACAGCAAGGGATTAGCATGACTTTCAATCAATTCCATCCATGGTGTTTGTCGTCAAGGCACACAAATTTGGACTCTGAGGCCGCGTACACACGGGCGGACTGTCTGCCGAAACTAAGTTCGTCTAACAGTCCGCTCAAACTTTTGAATGAACGAACTTGCCCACACACGGCACTTTTTGAGCGGACTAAGTTCGTCGTACTAAGTCCGCGCAACTTTTGAAATGAACGGACTCGCCCACACACGAGGAGGACAGTCCGCTCATTTCGAGCGCGTGTCAAGGTAGGCTCCGCCGCCTGGAATGAACTTAAAGGGGAACCCCAACGCCGAAAAAAATCGAGCGAGCGCGCCCCCCCTCCTGAGCCGTACCAGGCCGCGTGCCCTCAACATGGCACCTTGTCCCCATGTTGATGAGGACAAGGGCCTCTTCCCGACAACCCTGGCCGTTGGTTGTCGGGGTCTGCGGGCGGGGGGCTTATCGGAATCCGGGAGCCCCCTTTAATAAGGGGGCCCCCGGATACCGGCCCCCCACCCTATGTGAATGAGTATGGGGTACAATGTACCCCTACCCATTCACCTGTAAAATAAAAGTACCCAAAAAAAACACAACACACGAGATAAAATATTTTATTGCACAGCTCCGGGGGTCTTCCGTCTTCGGGGGTCTTCTCGCCGGACTCCTCCGCTATCTTCTTGTAGCTCTTTTGCTAGCGGAGGAGTCCGGCTTTCTTCCTCCCCGCCGCCGGCCTCTTCTCCCGACTTCGGGGGTCTTGTCCCCCTCTTCGGTTCTTCTGCCGGGCCACCGCGCCTTCTTATAGCTCTTTTGCAGGCGGTGGCCCGGTCTTCTGTCGCCGCTGTCGCCGTCGCCGTCGCCTTCCGTTCTTCTTCTTCTTCTTCTTCTTCTTCTTCTTCTCCAGGAGATGTTGACACGTCGCTCTCTCCGGCCGGAATGCCAGAGCCGCGCTGCGCGGCCACTTATATAGTGACAATGGGGCGGTGTCACATGGTATATGTCACATGGGTTGGTCACATGGTGACCCCGCCCCCTTACGATGTCATAGTCCCCATGTGACCAACCCATGTGACATATACCATGTGACACCGCCCCATTGTCACTATATAAGTGGCCGCGCAGCGCGGCTCTGGCATTCCGGCCGGAGAGAGCGACATGTCAACATCTCCTGGAGAAGAAGAAGAAGAAGAAGAAGAAGAAGAACGGAAGGCGACGGCGACGGCGACAGCGGCGACAGAAGACCGGGCCACCGCCTGCAAAAGAGCTATAAGAAGGCGCGGTGGCCCGGCAGAAGAACTGAAGAGGGGGACAAGACCCCCGAAGTCGGGAGAAGAGGCCGGCGGCGGGGAGGAAGAAAGCCGGACTCCTCCGCTAGCAAAAGAGCTACAAGAAGATAGCGGAGGAGTCCGGCGAGAAGACCCCCGAAGACGGAAGACCCCCGGAGCTGTGCAATAAAATATTTTATCTTGTGTGTTGTGTTTTTTTTTTTGGGTACTTTTATTTTACAGGTGAATGGGTAGGGGTACATTGTACCCCATACTCATTCACATAGGGTGGGGGGCCGGTATCCGGGGGCCCCCTTATTAAAGGGGGCTCCCGGATTCCGATAAGCCCCCCGCCCGCAGACCCCGACAACCAACGGCCAGGGTTGTCGGGAAGAGGCCCTTGTCCTCATCAACATGGGGACAAGGTGCTTTGGGGTGGGGGGGCCGCGCGGCCCCCCCTTCCCCAAGGCACCCCCCATGTTGAGGGCACGCGGCCTGGTACGGCTCAGGAGGGGGGGCGCGCTCGCTCGCCCCCTTTCCTGGCCGGCCGGGTAGCGTGCTCGGACAAGGGTCTGTTGTGGACTTTGGGGGGACCCCCACGCCGATTTTTTTCGGCGTTGGAGTTCCCCTTTAAGTCCATACCAGGCGGCGGAGCCCGCAACGTCTCCTTCGCGGGCCACGCCTACCTGGAGACGCGCTCGAAATGAGCAGACTTTTCTCCGGGCGGGAACAGTCCGCTCATTTCGAAAGTACAGCGGACTGGCCCACACACGGGCGGACTGTCCGCTGAAACCAAGTTTCAGCGAACAGTTTTACGGAAATTCCGTAAGACTTTGTTCGTCAAACAGTCCGCTGAAACTGTCCGCTGAAGCCCACACACGAGCGGACTGTCCGCTGAAACACTGTTCAGCGGACAAAGTTGGGCGAACAGTCCGCCCGTGTGTACACGGCCTAAAGTCTTCACAAATTCATATTTTCTTCACTTTCTGTTGGGACTTTTTGTTGATTTAGTATTTATTATCACTGCTTTAGCATGGCAACATACATGTTATATACTGTTACATAGTTTTGTCTTACTATTTAGTTGCCAGCAGCTGTTTCTTTTTTGTTTTGTTCCATGAGACTGTTTTCAATGTAAAGGCAGCCTGATTTACATCTACAGTAATTTTATGCTTGATTTGTTTGATCCGTATCATCCAGTATCAGTAGAATATTAGAAAAACATTCATTGAAACTCAAACACTAAATGCTGAAATGCTGTGTGCTGTCTATATTTGTGTATAATTATTATGATATGAGCCAACCTAATGTAATAATTCAGTGTATCTGAACAAGACCTTTTTCTCACGCAGTAATTCAGAATTATATTTAAATATAAAAGTTGGCTAATGCTAAAAAAAAAGGTAATGTTTCTTTATGAACTTGGCTCTACTGTTGTTTTCTGGCAAAGGGACATTCTTGCAAAACAGCAAGCTTTATGTGATTGGCTTCTGGTAGATGACGTAAGTGAAGGGAGGGAGGGCAGTCCCCAGACTCTCAGGCTGGTTGCCTATATATACAGAGCTCCTCTGTCCTGCGATCAGATCTACACCTGACTCTGAGCAGAGTTCTTGCTTCAACAGTGTTTGAACGGAACCCTCTCTGAGTCCTTTGCTCTTTTTCCAAACATCTTCCAATCTGATTTTCTCTGACTTTTTTGCACCACCAAAAACCACCGAAACGCCAAAATGGAGTCCCAGGTGCGCCAGAACTACCACCGCGACTGCGAGGCTGCTGTCAACCGTATGTTGAACTTGGAGCTGTACGCCTCCTACACCTACTCCTCCTTGGTAAGGATTTTGGTTATGTTTTTTTTTTTCTTTTACAATATTGTATATAAGACATATTTCTTACTGTGTTTTACTTACATCTATATCTTGTATTTCATGTAGCTTATTGTGGTTAGTATTAGACAGTTTGGTATACTATATTTATGGGACTACAAGACCTATCATCTTTTTAAGCACAATAATATTTATTTATATAAGTTATTATAATTGCATTTGACTATAAAATATACTGTATACTGTGTGAAATAAAATGTAGATCTTTGTCTTGTATATAAAACATTTTTTAAACAATACCAACATGGCACATTTAGTTCTGTTCCCAACATTTGAAGTCCCATAAACTGAAAACAAGTTTGGCAAGGTCAGATTAAATTTTCAGCACCAAGACTGACAAGAAAGTTAGGCCGCGTACACACGGGCGGACTGTTCGCCCAACTTTGTCCGCTGAACAGTGTTTGGGCGGACAGTCCGCTCGTGTGTGGGCTTTCAGCGGACAGTTTCAGCGGACAGTTTCAGCGGACAGTTGGACGGACAAGGTTTTTCGGAAATTCCGAAAAACTGTCCGCTGAAACCTTGTTTCAGCGAACAGCCCGCTCGTGTGTAGGCTTGTTCGTCAAACAAAGTTGCGCGCATGCTCAGAAAGGATTTTCACGCCGAAAGCTATAATGCAGTGTATAGGACGTCGTATTTTTCGTCCCGTCGTACGTGCTGTTCACGTCATCGCGCACGGTTTCAGCAAACTGTTCGTTCGTCGTGTGTGGGCATGTCCGTCCATGCTAATTTTGAGCGGACTGTTTGCTGAAACTGTTGGACGGACAAAGTTGGGCGAACAGTCCGCGCGTGTGTACGCGGCCTTACAGTAAGGTTTCATCATTGTTTGTTTTCCCTGGTCAGGCCAATTCCTACTTTTAAAAATAGAACAGCATGTTATACTAAGAAGATAATGGGCTCCATTCACGGACTGCTTGCGGTACTTTCCCCAAATAGTAACTGTAAACAAGCTGGTTGTTAAGGAGTGAGTGGCCGTGGAGTGCCCCCCCAAAATCCATACCAAACCTGGGGGGGCCCCCCACACCATTTTTTTTCTTAATTTTTATTGGCGGCATTTTGTTTTTTACATTCAGCTAATGGCTCATCGGTTGTCAAGGAGTTGTTAAGGAGCGGGCGGCCGCCAGGTGACATCACAGTTACTGGCTGTTAAGGACTCCAGCAACTGCCCACTACTTAACGTAAGATGTCGCTTTGTGAATGGAGCCCACTATACTTTGTTGAGATGCTGCTTGCAGAGTCTTTCACAATAGAAGATCTGTCAGTATGGTTGTGTAAGGGCTTGTTGGCAAACAGTGGAAGCCATTGTCATCTGACTTGGTACCTGGTATCTATTCCAGAGTATTTATTGGTATTACTGGAACACTTATCTAGTAATTTTCAGTAAATCACATGCAGTTTTGTGTCAGAGGACCTAGGCATTGTGTAATTCATAGTTCCTAATTTATTGTTCCTGATGAAAGATTTGCCTGTCTATACATACACTTAAAACACTCAATTTCAAGAAGGGTTTAGTGTTGTGAAATTAGTCATAATTAAAAAGAAATGTTCATGGACGCGTCTTAGCCCTTGTACACACGGTCGGACATTCCGACAACCAAATCTGTCGGATTTTGTCCGACGGATTTTGTCCGAAACTGTTGCATACACACAGTCGGACAACGTTGTCAGAAAATCCAATCGTACTTAACGACGTTATTTGGTTAGGACAGGACTACGTTCAGGCTAGTAGACAATAGCTTTGGTCTAGGAATTTGATCTGAGCATGCGTGGCACTTTGTCCGATCGGAATTCTCTACACATGATCAGACAAAGTCCGATCGGATCATGTTGTCGGAAAATTTTATAGCCCAGCTGGAAAACTTGGTCTGTCGGATACTCCGACGGAAACAGTCCGATGGAGCCCACACACCGTTGGATTATCCGACAATACGGTCCTATTGGACATTGTCCATCAGAATGTCCAACCGTGTGTACAAGGGCATATAGCATGTTCCATCTCTCCCCACCTAAATGAAATGTCTTCTACAAAATACAGATGGATAAACTGTTGTTGCTCCTTTGTTGGGCGACGTAAATCTTTGTTGTGTGACCTACAAAGACACAATTGTTGCAAATGTTTTTCTGATGGCTGTGGTTCTGGTTTACAGTGCTTGGAGACAAAGGTCAATACATATTGTAGCATTTTGCTGCAAAGGAACTGAAATCTGGTTGCTACTGATTATTGCACAACATAAAGGTTTACAAGTGTGTTTTTGTGTTCATTAGTACTGGTGAGAACTTCCTTTTTTTGGGTTCTGAGAAAATGACTGAGCACCAATTTTCCACAAACTGCTTATCCAACAACATGACAAATGGGGAAGTTTATATTTTTTTAACTGCACATAACGTGACTCATTTTGTGTTTTTGCTTAATGCTATTAATGACTAATCCTTCCTTAACGCCCTTAACGGTGCAGATAAGCAAGTACAGTCTCCAGTAAAAGTCTGATTAGGAATTCTTGATATAAAGTAACAGTGAGTACTATCTGTACTTGGACAACTAGAAGCATTCTCACAGGGGTGGACTGACAACTCATGGGGCCCCCGGGTAATAGGAGATTATGGGGCCCCCGGGCAATAGGAGAAGATTATGGTGCCCTCAGGCAATAGGAGATTATGGGGCCTCACAGTATACACACAGACACACAATATACACACACAGGATACACACACAGAATACACATACACACACTGAAAAGGTACTGGAGAGGAGGAGCAGCTATAATCTTGGGATTTTTTTAAAAACACAGATTTTTACATACTGTCCCTGGTTTTATTGAGGCTGGCAACCCTGATGGGGCCCCTTGGTGGCATGGGGCCCTTGGGCAGTGCCCGAGTGCTCGAATGGTCAATACGCCCCTACATTCTCATACTGTTATTTAGTAATAATACAAATGGAGGTGCATTTGGAAGTGGCAGGTCTTCTGTGTGTATATCTCTCACAGAGAACATTAAAATGCACACCCCCACAAATATAAGATATTAGTCTTTAGATAATGCAGATTTGTCAGCTTTTTAGGTAAATTTTTACATTAAACCTTAATCCCTTTTCCATCCTCAGTATGCCTTTTTCGATCGTGATGATGTTGCCCTTCACAATGTGGCCGAGTTCTTCAAGGAGCACAGTCATGAGGAGAGGGAGCATGCCGAGAAGTTCATGAAATATCAAAACAAGCGTGGAGGACGTGTTGTCCTGCAGGACATCAAGGTAAGAACAGCCCGTCGTTTCAGACCTGCAGACAATAATGTTTGAAAAAAAAGAACGAATTTTCATGGACTTGGGAAGAGACATGTCTTTCATGCTGGTGATGTGCCCTTGTCAATAATGAGCCAGAATCCAGGAATCAGATAGGCTTCTCTCATTGCGCTTATGTTGTACAGGTAATATGACAGAGCCCAGGAGTAGTTTTCAGAGGGCTGGAGCAGAGTATTTGGTCCATTTTATAGTACAGCTCTGTTTTACCTAATTCATGAAAATTGTCACTCCAGTTATATACAGCTAGCAAGAAGCTAATTATGACAATTTTTTTAATTTACAAAACATTAGTTGCTCTAATGTCAAAAGCATTCATGGACACTGAGCAAAATGTCCCATAATTTTTGTAAGAGATTGATGCTTGTTTCTTCAGATCCACCTAGTGGCCAAATGCACTAACGTTTTCTGAAACACCTCAATGAAAAAAATTATACCACATTTTTGCCACTAGGTGGAGCTTAAGATACAGGCATTAATCTCTTACAAAAATTATGGGACATTTCATTCAGCATGCAGCAATGTTTTTGACCATGTGCAATGAATGTTTTATGAGGCTATGTTCACATCTAGCTGTATGCTGTATGTGCGGGCTCAGCAGCCCATTCATTTGAATGGATTGCTGTACCTACAGGAAACACAGGAAAAGGTCTCTGCATCTTTTCAAACTCGCAGCTGCAGCTTAATTAAGAATTAATGGCACAACTGTGCATCTGCTAGAGGGCAGTGTGTTTTGCCTGTGGGCACAGGAATGCGCGCGATTTACACACATTTCTAAATCCACAACAGTAAAATAATTATATGCAGTAAAGCATGCTTGTTATACTCACTGTGGAACCTAAGGGGTTAATCCTTTGCATTGTGTAAAAATGCTGTTTGAGCCTGTATGTGCAGATCCTCCTCTTCCACTGACTCCAAAACAGGTCCCGATAAGACAGAGTCTTTGCAGTCAGACTGCACATGCTCAGTTTGGTGTGTATTGCTTTTTTTCTTGGGAGAGTGCATGTGGTCAGCACAGGGCCAATCAGCACTGTCCAGACAGAGAGTCAGGGGTCCTGCACCCTAATAGAATAGCTCAGCGAAATATGAAAACTACTCCTGCAAGCTTTTATCAGGAGCTGATAGAAGTCACAAGACTGCTATATATTGCTGATGTGAAAGGGCATTTAGCAGGTTATATTTACTAAAATTAATGCATTTCCATGTTCTATGTACTGTGAGAGACCAGATATAGTGAGTGCAGGGTACTGGGTTTAGTAACACTTTAATTGTGAACCTAGCCTAAATAGACAGCTAAGGTACAAAAAGGCTTGTGCAGCAATTATATATGTTATGAATAAATATCATTTACACAGTTAGATAAACATTTTGTCTTATAAGACTGTTTTCTACTTCAGAAACCAGAGCGTGATGAATGGGGTAACACCCTGGAGGCCATGCAGACTGCTCTGCAGCTGGAGAAGACCGTGAACCAGGCTCTTCTGGA
Organism: Lithobates pipiens; assembly: GCF_037356315.1. Classification (NCBI taxonomy): domain Eukaryota; kingdom Metazoa; phylum Chordata; class Amphibia; order Anura; family Ranidae; genus Lithobates; species Lithobates pipiens. The sequence continues at coordinate 135,719,954 of NW_027507788.1, read as the reverse complement.
CCTGCACAATCTGGCCACTGACAAAGTTGACCCCCATGTAAGTATCTGCTCAATAGGCTAATGAGTTATGCCAATATACAGTAGCTCTTTATTCCATATAACCCATCATCTTCAATAAATAACAAGTAAGTTATACAGCTGAATCCTTATATCTAAATATATTTCAGGTCCTTACAACACTTTCTTAAAGCGGAGGTCCACCCTAAAATGGACCTCCGCTCATCGGAATCCCCCCCCCTCCGGCGCCACAATCGGCACCTTTCAGGGTGGAGATGGGTGCAGTTACCTGGATAATCCAGGTAACTGCACCCACTTCCGGGCTAGCTCTCTGCGGAACGGGGCGTACGTTACGCCCCCGTTCCGCAAGCGCCCGCCCCCTTCAGCAAGTGCCCCGCTGCCTGCTGGGAAACACACAGCTCCCAGAGGCAGCGGGGACCGTCCGGATTGCGCCGCGCGGCTCGCGCATGCGCAGTAGGGAACCGGGAAATGAAGCCGAAAGGCTCCATTTCCTGATTCCCATACCCAAGATGGCGGCGGGACCCGGCAGCCGAGCGAGCGATCGGCTTCGGGTGCCGACATCGCGGGCACGCTGGACAGGTAAGTGTCACTATTTAAAAGTCAGCAGCTGCAGTATTTGTAGCTGCTGGCTTTTAAAAAAAAAAAAAAAAACGCGGAGTCCCGGTGGACTCCCGCTTTAAAAGAAAAGTATGCTCAAAGCTATTTTGGCCATACTTCTCATGTGGGTCACAGGAATGTACTTACTTGTGCTCTCCTGTGACCAAGACTCAGCCGACAGCGGGCTAAAGCCTGACTTCACAGATCACTCCAGTCTCTGGAGGGATCCCAACAATAATGTTGGGATCGACCCATACGCCTTACAGGCAGCTGGTTCCAACCTTTAGTTCCCCACTGAGAGCCTGAGGCAGCCACTCCTGCCTCCTCTCTTGCCCAATGCTTCACTGAGTGCTGGAAGGACAGAGCAGAGAGCCGGTGACTGACACTCTGATTAGTGAAGAACTGAACGATCAGGGGTCATGTGATCACTCCATTATTGGGCTTAGAGCCAGTGGGGGACAGTGGCAGCAGGTAGGTATGTACAGTGCATTTATTATTTTAGATTCTCCCACTTCTCCTTTAAATCTGAAAGTGGAAATTTCTGTATTATTTATCTGTTCTTGATTTGAAATGATAAAATATATTAAAGAGTTATATTTATATCTAAAATGTTATGTGCTATCCTTTTTAGACTGCACCTAAATGTGCCCTGGAGGTGTCGGGGGGTTGGGTCGGTGACATGGTAAAGGAAACAGGGCGTGGTCTATATATACTGTACATATGACGACACCGAAGAAATGTGCTTTCTTAAAGTGTAGTTATCAAAAAACGAGGGAAGACATTTTGTTAAAAAAAAAAAATTACAGGCTCACCTAAGCACTACAAACAAATGACAGTTATATATCTGAGCACAAAGCACTATATCAGTCCACAAAATGACAGTCTACATTGTGTATAAATACCATGGGAACATATTTCGCAGCTCTTGAGACTTTATGATATACAGAAAAGAGTAATAAATCCTAATACTATATAAATCAGAAGTACACTTGATAGGTGGAAAATGGAAGTACATTTATTAGGGGGAGATGGGACAGTCTTCCCTGAAGAGTAGGGTCAATTTTTCAAGGACTGACAAAAAGCAAAGTATGGGACAGCGGGACAGACTGGGGTAGAGAGTTGCAAAGAATGGAGGCAGCTCTGGAGAAGTCTCTATTTAACATGAATTCTAACAAAAAAATTAAAATTACAGAATACAGGAATTAGAAGTATTTGTATTGGTGCAGTAGGAGGGAAGTAACAGGTTCATCACAAACTTATATATATTTTTTCTTCTATCTTAATATTTAACCAATGCCATTTTGTTTTCCAGCTGTGTGATTTCCTGGAATCGGAATATCTGGAGGAACAGGTGAAGGATATCAAACGTTTTGGAGATTTCATCACCAACCTGAAACGCCTTGGGTTGCCCGAGAACGGCATGGGCGAGTACCTGTTTGACAAGCATAGCGTGAAAGAGAGCAGCTAAGCTGTGTAACACCCATGAGGATCCAGACAGTCTACTTTCCATCTATATTCCTTTTACAATCTGTGTGACATCATGTGACAAAATGTATCTCTTTTACATCTTCTGTGATCCTATGTTTAATAATGCAGCAGTAGTTGTGCTTGTCAACAAGTTTCTATTCTAATAAAGTCTTTCAGCATGTATATTTATTGCAGTTGGTGTTCATAGATCTTGGGAGAACGTGCCCAGTCTTTCTAAGACATCTTACCATTGCTTTTAATTTTTTTTCTATCCTCTTTAAAATCTTTCCAAAAATGTTATACCCAAGACTGGACCCCTTTAACCTAGATATAGCCTTATGATTTGTGTTGGGGCCAGATACAATATTTCCACTACACACCTTACTAGAAAGAACCATAGTGGGTAGGGTGCTATAGCAACTACAGAAAACAAAAAGCAGCGCACAATGGAAATCGTGTGAAACTGTATTAGTCTTTAGATAAGTAACATGATGAATTTATTGCACTCAAGAGTCAAATATAAAAAGTTGCAGCAACAGTCAATAGTAGTATAAATACTTGTAAATGGTTGCAGAACAGTCATAAAAGCATACAGCTAAATAAGATACTGGTATAAATAATAAATTATACAACTGCTGAGTCTGGATGAGAGGGGGTTAACATCAACCAATCAGCTTCAGGCTGGACCGTGGAGAGGGCTGTCACAACTCTAAATAGATGGTATGAAAATCCCAGTATGACAGGGGGAAGGATGGTGTCTCAAATCTTGTAGCTGCCATATGAAAGCGCTCAGCCTACAAACACACGTGCAGGCACGGTAAGGAGGATCCTCAGATGGGCACAGCAAGCCCTACAGTGGGACGTGGGATGGCGCTCCTATGAGGATGCTGTGTAGCTGAGCTGTGTGAAGGCTAGACAGAGACAACCGCAAGGGGGAAGGAAGCCAAAAGGGCCGAGCAGGCAAACCAGGAGCCGGACACACTGGGTGACGTCAGCGTTACAACAGAAACAAAGGAAAGCCGGAAACAATGGGAACTCGTCAGTAATCAGCAGTGGAACATCGTAGGCTCGGGGAAGCCGTGACTACATGTTTCACGCTTCAGCACTTTATCAAAGTTTTCTGTATCCTGATATCCATTTTTTGCAGTGGTTGGGAGCTGCAATGGAACTTAGTTTACTTTATATTTTTCAAGTTGTACATGCCAATGCACATGACTAATAGTTTGTAGCACTAATAGGAACTGTATATATGTTTGCTATAGCAACTAAGTTTTGGCATCACATGAAAAACATGGAGAATATGTCACCAGCACAACTTGAGTCCTATAAATATTACACTGCTGTCATATGATGCTTATGATATTATTATTATTATTATTATACAGGATTTATATAGCACTGACAGTTTACGCAGCACTTTACAACATTAGGACAGACATTACAATACAATACAATACAATTCAAGACAGGGGGAATCAGAGGGACCTGCTCATTAGAGTTTACAATCCAAGAGAATGATATCAAAAGCTTAATTTAAAAATCAAAAACATCATAAGCACTGAAACATTTCAGAACCTTGCAGGGTTTTTTTATTTGGCTCATGTGATGTGCAATAAAGTTAAGAAAATAAAAAATACAACACATTGCACTGGCCCTACACAATGCACACTAGTGGGTGCACATTTAGACAGAATGCACACCTGCTGTGAATGGACAATAAGGTGTGATGGCAACATATTTTCTACATTATACCGGAGCCACACACGTCTGTAGCAGCACGTGTTTTTATCTCCCTCTTTATACATCTAAAATGGTGCTTACTTTTTCAACTGATATTTGGCATTGAGTGGTGTGACTAAATTCACTGGACTTGGGCCAGGAAGAAGAGAAGATGCAGGGCTCTGTACTGCTGTATTTTGTAGTCCGGGTAGCTTGCAACCTGGCACTGGCTTAAGATGTCCCCAGTGAGTAAAACTCACAGACACTTACCACCAATGTAAGGAGGCAAAGTCATTGATCTCCACTGTAAGAGGGCACAGGCATTGACCATCAATGTAAGTGGACACAGACACCGACCTTCAATGTAGGGGCACAGACACTAACCACCAATGTAAGAGGCCACAGACACTGACCACCAATGTAAAAGGCCACAGACACTGACTACCAATGTAAGGGGATACAAACACTGACCACCAATGTATAGGGCCAAAGACACTGACCATCAATGCATGGGGGCACAGACACTGACCACCAATGTAAGGGGACACAGACACTGATCACCAATGTAAGGGACACAGACAATGATCATCAATGTAAGGGGGCACAGACACTGATCATCAGTGTAAGGGGGCACAGACACTGATCACCCATGTAAAGGGGTACAAACAGTGATCACCCATTTAAGGGGGCACAGACACTGATTATCTATGTAAGGGAGCGCAGACACTGACCATCAATGTAAGGGGGCACAGACACTAATCATCAATGGAAGGTCACAGATACTGGACATCAGTGGAAGGGGGCACAGATACTGATCACCAATGTAAGGGGGCACAGACACTGATCATCAAAATAAGGGGCAAAGACACTGATCACCAATGTGAGGGGGCACAGACATTGATCAGTGATCACCAATGTAGGGGGGGCACAGACACTGATCACCAATGTACGGGAGCACACACACTGATCACCAATGTACGGGGTCACAGACACTGATCACCAATGTAAGGATGACGTAGATACTGACCAACAATGTAGGTAGGGAACAGACACTGAACCCCAATGAAAGGGGGGCACAGACACTGCCCACTAATTTAAGGAAGCACAGACATTGACAATGATACGTAGGTTAGACTAAATGTAACCATGTTCCTTTAGTCCATGCCCAATATATAGTGAAAACTAGCTACAGCCACTCTTTGCCAAGACACACTTCATATGCCACATGATTTCTCATTTCTAGGTTTCAGGTGCTGAGTTTAGAGTTAAGCCTATTTGAGTGTTGCTTCTGGTGTAGTAATTATAGCATATTTTGTAGGTACTGTAGGAATGTGGTATATATATATATATATATATATATATATATATATATATATATATATATGTCATAAAGTAGCCCTTTAAGCACATCTCTCTGTTAGGCCACATCCACCATTTGCCACAGCATGCTAGTGCGCTACATCACTGCATTACGCAAGGTGCCTCAGACTATCACAAGAAGATAGCGGATCAACCCATATATTTTAGGGTTTTGGAAGGAGGTGGTGGCTTTCCTAAATTTTATTTTACATGCCCACGTGCCAGTCTCTATGTCAGTGTGTTTGTTGGGTTTGGTTAAGGATATTCTTTCTACAGAGGCAGAGCGGACATTCACTAATATTACTTTGTTTTATGCCAGAAAAGTTATTGCCAGGCATGTACTGGCCATCGGGGCTAACGGGAGTTTCCCGGTGGGCCGATGGCTCAGTGGGCCACTCTGATGTAAGGGGGCTGCTGATGGGACACTCTGATGTAAGGAGGTGCTGATGGGACACTCTGATGTAAGGGGGCTGCTGATGGGACACTCTGATGTAAGGGGGCTGCTGATGGGACACTCTGATGTAAGGGGGTTGCTGATGGGACACTATGATGTAAGGGGGTGCTGATGGGACACTCTGATGTAAGGGGGTTGCTGATGGGACACTATGATGTAAGGGGGTGCTGATGGGACACTCTGATGTAAGGGGGTGCTGATGGGACACTCTGATGTAAGGGGGTGCTGATGGGACACTCTGATGTAAGGGGGTTGCTGATGGGACATTGTGATGTAAGGGGGCTGCAGATGGGACACTCTGATGTAAGGGAGCGCTGATGGGACACTCTGATGTAAGGAGGTGCTGATGGGACACTCTGATGTAAGGGGGCTGCTGATGGGACACTTTGATGTAAGGGGGTGCTGATGGGACACTCTGATGTAAGTGGGCCGGTCTGGATAAAGTCCAGGGCCAAATTTCTGTCCCAGTCCAGCCCTGGTTATTGCCCTATATTGGAAGAAACCTTCCCCGCCCACATTAGTATACTGGAAACAACTGGTTAATAACAGTTTACCATTACATAGAGATACCTATGTGAACAGAGGTTGTCCTCGTAAACACGAAAAAATATGATGTAGCTATCATATTTGAGAGTTGGTACGCTGCAATATACACCATTTATGTTCTTAGAATGAATACTGCTTCAAAATACAAAAGAATAAGTCCATCACAATACCCACCAGTGGATATTGTTTCTCAAAAAATACACTCTAATTTTTATTGCATTACAAAACCTGTCTTGTGCTTTTTCTATTTGCTGTCTATTTAATTCAATGTATACTGTCCTGATGCTAGCCAAATTCTAGCAAACACATACTAGATGCTGTATAGTGCCTTGCTCCATGTAGTAGACAAATCATATAAAATAATACCCATGGGTCATATAAAAAAAACTCCCAAAATGCATTATGACAGGGTCTAGTCAAACGCCATACAAAACTGTTCCTTGCTCTACTTGTATCCTGTATATTTTCCTTTAAATAATGAGTTAGAGCTTAACTAGGAGACTATATTTTTAAAGTAGAACTGCAAATTTAAAAACTGTCATTTCTCACAGAACTGGGAGAAGTTAGAACTTCTGTAAAGTTGTCATTACTGTCTCTGTCCCTATTTGGGGGAGATTTTAAAAATCTTGAAAAGATGAAAATGTACACAGACAAAACAACAATAGCATGATGAGTCTTTTAGCTCAGCAAAAGCTGCAAAGCCCTTGTACACACGGTTGGACATTCCGACGGAAGGTGTCCGATCGGACCGTGTTGTCGGATAATCCGACTGTGCGTGGTCTCCATCGGACTGTTTCCGTCGGACCAAGTTTTCCAACTTGTCGATAAAATTTTCCGACAACATGCTCCGATCGGACATAGTCCGATCATGTGTAGAGAATTCCGATTGGACAAAGTGCCACGCATGCTCAGATCAAATTCCTAGACCAAAGCTATTGGCTACTAGCCTGAACGTAGTCCCGTCGTAACGAAATAACGTCATCACGTTCTGAACGATCGGACTTTCCGACAACTTTGTCCGACCGTGTGTATACAACAGTTTCGGACAAAATCCGACGGATTTGGTTGTCGGAATGTCCGACCGTGTGTACAAGGGCTTACACACCAGATGTCTGTAGAATTACAAAAAAGAGGCTACTGGTATTGTGATAAGCCAGTAAGAATTACAACTTATTAATAAATCAAAGTGGTATTAAACTCCAAAAATAAACATTTATTATATTCCAGCTTTCATGTTTATTGATTCTGTGGCTTATTTTAGTTACAAAGCAGGAAAAAAAAGGAAAAATCTGACTATATTGGCCAAATAAGGAGTATACATCCATATAATAACAATACATTTTATTGTAAAAAAAATCTAAAATATCATACAGTATGTGTGCATGTCTGTAATTTAAAAACAATCTAATTTTGTTTGCTCATAAACTATCAACCATACATGATAATGAAGTAACAAACATTACAAACAGTATGGATATGCCAATGCGAATATACTGTATATCTTTATGAGTCAGCGAAATTCGCTAGAAATAGCTTCATCAGACCTATTGTTACCTTCAATTTTAATTTACCCAGTTCCCATTTGTTTAGATATTTTCAGCTTTCCCATGCCTCCAATCCTCAGTTTGCACAAGCTAATCCAATAATTGAATAGTCTATTTTGGAAATGGTACTTCGGTCTGATTGTTTGGAGAAACCTACTTCCAGTTTTATATTCTCACTTTATTACAGTTTCTCTCCCGGCTTTAGAGGGCCTTATAGCGAGATGGCTGTGGGACATTCCTGATTTAGACAATAATGACTTGGATGAAGTGTGGGATTCTTTCGATCTTTGGTCTCACCAAGAGACCGTTTGATTCAATTTAAATTGGTGCATAGAGCTTATTGTATGCCATACCGAACTTCACAAGATCAACCCTACGAGTTCTCTTGACTTTTGCCGGTGTGGTGTGGCTCTGGGAGATTTCACACACATCTTCTGAACCTGTCCATATATTTTAGGGTTTTGGAAGGAGGTGGTGGCTTTCCTAAATTTTATTTTACATGCCCACGTGCCAGTCTCTATGTCAGTGTGTTTGTTGGGTTTGGTTAAGGATATTCTTTCTACAGAGGCAGAGCGGACATTCACTAATATTACTTTGTTTTATGCCAGAAAAGTTATTGCCAGGCATGTACTGGCCATCGGGGCTAACGGGAGTTTCCCGGTGGGCCGATGGCTCAGTGGGCCACTCTGATGTAAGGGGGCTGCTGATGGGACACTCTGATGTAAGGAGGTGCTGATGGGACACTCTGATGTAAGGGGGCTGCTGATGGGACACTCTGATGTAAGGGGGCTGCTGATGGGACACTCTGATGTAAGGGGGTTGCTGATGGGACACTATGATGTAAGGGGGTGCTGATGGGACACTCTGATGTAAGGGGGTTGCTGATGGGACACTATGATGTAAGGGGGTGCTGATGGGACACTCTGATGTAAGGGGGTGCTGATGGGACACTCTGATGTAAGGGGGTGCTGATGGGACACTCTGATGTAAGGGGGTTGCTGATGGGACATTGTGATGTAAGGGGGCTGCAGATGGGACACTCTGATGTAAGGGAGCGCTGATGGGACACTCTGATGTAAGGAGGTGCTGATGGGACACTCTGATGTAAGGGGGCTGCTGATGGGACACTTTGATGTAAGGGGGTGCTGATGGGACACTCTGATGTAAGTGGGCCGGTCTGGATAAAGTCCAGGGCCAAATTTCTGTCCCAGTCCAGCCCTGGTTATTGCCCTATATTGGAAGAAACCTTCCCCGCCCACATTAGTATACTGGAAACAACTGGTTAATAACAGTTTACCATTACATAGAGATACCTATGTGAACAGAGGTTGTCCTCGTAAACACGAAAAAATATGATGTAGCTATCATATTTGAGAGTTGGTACGCTGCAATATACACCATTTATGTTCTTAGAATGAATACTGCTTCAAAATACAAAAGAATAAGTCCATCACAATACCCACCAGTGGATATTGTTTCTCAAAAAATACACTCTAATTTTTATTGCATTACAAAACCTGTCTTGTGCTTTTTCTATTTGCTGTCTATTTAATTCAATGTATACTGTCCTGATGCTAGCCAAATTCTAGCAAACACATACTAGAGTCTATAGTTTCCCTAGATTTTCCTAAAATATTCAAACAGTGTTCATTGAATGTAGGGTTGTAGTTTTACTCTGTGTTGTGGAGAATAGGATAGTGGTTGGGTTTTAGTAGTAAGAACACAGGGCTAATACCAATAGGTTTTGCTGCTTGATGCCCCCAGAGTATGTCTGCCAACTTTGTCCTACTGGTTAAATCTGATGTATTGGCAGAAGACAGTAGCAAAGTCAATAGGCAAAAACTTAATCTGGTAAGAACTGTGCTAACATTTCAAACTGTACAATGTTACTTTCTATAAAGACCTCTATTAACGGGCTGTCCTGCTGTGTTATTGTACTGTTGCCATAGACTACAAGACCTTTCTGGTACCAATAAAGTGTATTCTAGCTCTGCTGTTCCTGAATCTGGCATTCCATTTTCCCTGCACTGCCTTTACTAAGGGCCGGTTCACACAGCGAGGCGATGCGAGGCGACACGGCTCGCCTCGCCTCGCTCCCGCAAGTCGCCCCCGTTCTGTACAATGGAACCGTTCTGAGAGGAGCGACTCGAGTCGCTCCGACTCAGAAAAAAGGTTCCTGTACTACTTCTGGGCGACTTTGGGGGCGACTTGCATTGACTTCTATACAGAAGTCCTCTGCAAGTCGCCGCTGAGGTCCCCGCAGGTCGGGGCGAGGCAAGTCGGAGACGCCTCGCCGCGCCTCGCTGTGTGAACCGGCCCTAAGCCATATAAAAAGTTGACCAACCTCCAGCCTAATTCAGAGTTCAGTTACATATTTATTATAAATGGACAGACACAATTTACTTTAACCACTTGCTTACTGGGCACTTAAACCCCCCTCAGTCCCAGACCAATTTTCAGCTTTCAGCGCTGATGCACTTTGAATGACAATTGCGCGGGCATACAACACTGTACCCAAATGAAATTTCTATCATTTTTTTCCCACAAATAGAGCTTTCTTTTGGTGGTATTTAGTTACAGCTCGGAGTTTTATTTTTTGCTAAACAAACAAAAAAAGATGCAAAAAAAAAAAAAAAATCATGTTTTAATAGTTTGTTATAAAATTTTGCAAACAGGTCATTTTTCTCCTTCATTGAAGTGCGCTGATAAGGCGGCACTGATAGGCTGCATTGGTGGGCACTGATGGGCTGCATTGGTGGGCACTGATAGGCTGCATTGGTGGGCACTGATAGGCTGCACTTGTGGGCACTGATAGGCATAGTTAAGGCGGCACTAATAGGCACAGATAAGGCGGCACCGATGGGCACAGATAAGGCGGCACTGATGGGCAAAGATGGGCACAGATAAGATGGCACGGATGGGTGGCACGGATAAGTGGCACGGATGGGTGGCACGGATGGGCACTGATAGGTACCACAGATAGATGGGACTGATGGGCACTGATAGGTGGCACTGATAGGTGGCTCTGATAGGTGGCACTGCTGGGCACTGATGGGCGGCACTGCTGGGCACTGATGGGCGGCACTGCTGGGCACTGATGGGCGGCACTGGGGTGCAGCACCTTTGAGGCAGATTGGGTGGCACTGTGGGTGGCACTGTGGGTGGCACTGTGGGGTGGCACTGTGGGTGGCACTGTGGGTGGCACTGTGGGGTGGCACTGTGGGCATTATGGGCACAGACGGGGGGCACTTACTTTTACTTTGTTATATTTCAGGATGGCACTGCGGGAGGCAGGTGGGCACTGGCAGGTGGCATGTGGTGCCTTTCTTTTCTCCTCGCGCTGTCAGCGCGAGGTGGAATAATAGCCGATTACCGGCTCCGTTCTATCACATGATCAGCTGTCATTGGCTGACAGCTGATCACGTGATAAGGGGTCGGGATCGACCCCTTACACGGATCGGTGATCAGGCGAGTCTCACGGACTCGCCGATCACAGAGCGCGCCGCGCGCGCCCCTCAGGGGGCGCGCAGGCCGCTCGTAACCAGGACGACGTCAATAGACGTAGTCCTGGAAATCTAGGTCCGCGCTAATGCCGTCATTCGGCAATAGCGCGGTACCCAAGTGGTTAAACAGTCACATACTTCACAGTGAGTGTAACATAACCTTGTTATTGCCTGAGTATAACATTACTTGTTTGTGTACACTTACTACATTAGGTCATTCCCCAGGTTACCTTTGTGTCTAGTCGATATAGTTAATAAATTACTTTGGAATCAATAATTCATGGAAGTGATCTCACATAATAAATAAATTATTTATGAATGTTGTACTAAGGGTAAATAAAAGCATCAAACACCAAAACTGACCAGTAGCAAACCCATTAGACATGAAGACATCAACATTGCACATCGCAGACATGTATTTGTCTACCTCTGATTTGTTGAAAAATGAAAGTTCTTTCAAAAATATTGAAGGGAGCTTGTCTTAAGCAGGATCATCCCTTGCTATTTTTTTTTTTACAGTATAAAGTTTTTTATTGAAAATATAAAAAGTTGACAATGACACAGTTCATAGACAGTAATCATGCATAAGGTCATATAGGTCTAAGATATCATTTAAGGTACGGTTGATGGTTCTTGGTCATGTTAATCCTTAACAATAAATATAATATAACAACAGTGTTATTTCTAGTAACATTGGATCTGAAGTGGGAGAAAAAGAAGGTGGGGTAGGGGGGAAGGGAGGGACATAGGGACGGGGGGGGGGGGGGGGGAGGGAGGGAAGATCCATCAAGGCACTCAGTAAAACAGCATTCTTATCTATGACCAGGAGATTACATTAAGGAGCAACAACTTTGTTCCCATTTCTCTACAAGCCCTAAGGCCCTATCCATGTGCATCAACCCATTGGGACCAGACCTTATCAAATTTTGTAGTGCAGTTTCTACTCTCGTATGTGAATTTGTATAGAGGTAAAACAGAATTTATTGTAGCTCTCCACATATGCTGCATGGGGGGAGTGGACTGCTTCCATTTAAGAAGGATCTCTCTTCTAGCATAATACAGGGCATAGGACAGGAATAGTTTTTCATGCCTAGAGGCTTCAATGTTTTCCATATTCCCAAGCAGTGCTAAGGCCGAGTCCATACGGAGAGACCAGTCCCCAAAAGTTCCCAAGACCTCTATTATGTTTTCCCAGTATGGGTGCAACACAGGGCACGACCACATCACATGGAGGAACGTACCAGGAGATATACCACACCTGGAGCAAAGATCACTCGCTCCAGGGTATATTCTAGTAAGTTTTACAGGGGTATAGTAAGCCCTATGCAGGAGTTTGACCTGGATGAAGCGATCTTTTGCCGAGATCATTTTCGTGGTGTAGTCAGAAACTATGTCCTCCCAGCTCTCTTCAGTCAGTTCGGGGATGTCAGCCTTCCATTAGTTAAACACTTTCGTCAAGGACGTCATGTCTGCAACAGAAAGATAAAGGTAAAGAGTAGACAAGGGTTTGTCCATTAATGTAGCCAAAAGCAGCCTTTCAACCGCATCAGTCTGGAGTGTCAGAGGGCCCGGAAATTGAGACAGTATCACGTGTCTAAGTTGGTAGTATCTAAACCTCATAGTATGTGGTAAGTTGTGTTTAGTCTTAAGGGTCTTGAAGGAGGGGAAGGAGCCGTCCTCGAATACATGCTTAACAGTGATTATCCCTCTTGCCGCCCACAGCTGGGGATCAGGGATCCCGTACAGATGTGGTAGCATAGGATTACCCCACAGAGGAGTATGGGGTGAGACAACTGAGTCTGACTTACATATTCCCCTTGCTCTCTGCCACACCTGTATAGTTGTACGCATTAGGGTCACTGTTTGGGGGTGGGCCTTGGGTCCTCTATAGGGTAGAATAGTTAATGCCGCATAGGATCCCAGGATGGCCACCTCAAGAGTCACCGCAGGGTTCTGTTTGGGCTGAGAAAACCACCACCGGACCGTAACTAGGACTGCCGCCCAATAGTAAACCTGGAAGTGGGGCAGTGCCAGGCCCCCCTGGGACAGGGGGAGCTGGAGTGCCCATTTTGCCAATCTCGGGGCCCTCCCAGCCCAAACAAAGGAGGAAACAATAGAATCGAGTTTTTGAAAGAAGGACTTAGAGAGCGGACATGGGGTGTTCCTAAAAAAGTAAACACATTTAGGGCTATAAACCATCTTCAGGAGGTTCACCCTGCCCACCAGAGACAGCGGCAGTGTTTTCCACAGAGCCCAGAGCCCAGGGGATAGGGGGCAGCCCTGCCTGGTGCCCTTGTGTAGGCTGAAGGGGGGGACAACAGGCCGTTTACTCTAACCTGGGCAGTAGGCTTCCTGTACAAAAGCTGGACCCAGGAGGTGAACCTGGGTCCAAAACCAAAGCACTCCAGGACCTCCCATAGATAGAGCCATTCGACTGAGTCGAATGCCTTCTCAGCACCCAGAGCGGCAACTATGCCCGTATTCCCCTCCTCCACCAGATCAATGTGAGTGAATAGCCTGCGGATATTTGTATCTGTTCCTCTGCCCGGCATGAATCCCGACTGGTCTGGGTGGACCAATGCCGTGATCACCCCGTTCAGTCTAGTCGCCAAGATTTTGGCTAACAATTTGGCATCCACCTCAATCAAAGAGATTGGGTGGTAGGATTTGCAAAGTTCAGGATCCTTCCCGGGCTTAGGGATTACCACTATCACTGCCTCTGACATAGACTTTGGCAGAGCTCTATCTCTCAACAATGCAAGGAGCATAGAGTGGAGCCTGGGGGCCAACTCCTCAGCGTACATTTTATAAAATTCTGTGGGGAACCCGTCCGGACCCGGTGTAGTCGCAGGATATGGCCTGCAACTACTCGAAGCATAATGGGAGAGTCGTGTTGGGCCCTATATGTGTCAGTTAAGACATAAAAGTCAACATCTGAGAGGTATATGTGGAGGTCTTCCATAGAGTAGTCCACCCGCGTGCAATATAACTCAGCGTAGTAGTGTGTGAAGCCCTTGCTGATCGCCCTAGAGGAGGTCTGTCTGATCCCTGCTCCATCAAGCAGCGAGGGCACACTCATGGAGCTAGACTGCTCCCTGACCAACCATGCCAGTAGCCTACCCCCCCCCCCCCCCTCTCGCCCTCCTAAAAAATTCTTTGGGACTGCTGAAGCATCCTTTTTTTGGTGAGTGAAGTGCGTAGTAGCATAACTTCCCTGGTGCTATCCTGAAGTTTGGTGTAAGTCTCTGGGTCCACTGTCTGGACATATTAGAGGCAGCCTTGTCCTCTGCCCTAAGAATGTCTGCCTTCAACTGTCTACGGACTCCACCTATGAGTGTCTGGTAGTGTCCCCCAGAAGACACTTTAAAGGCATCCTAGACCACCGCCGGGGGGGGCCATCCCTGGATTAAGTGCCCAGTAAGTGTTCATTTGCAAGCGAAACCCAGAATCCACCCCAGGGTCCGAGATCCAGAATCTCAAAAGCCTCCACAGCTTGTCTGCCGGAGATCCCCCAAGGGACAACTGGAGGAGGAGCAGAGCATGATCGGATATTCCCCTCGGGATAATAGAGATCAATTGTACTCTGGGCAATAAAGGCCTCCCCGCGTACACTAAGTCAATACGCGAGAGGGCCCTATAGGAGGCAGAGTGACAAGTAAAGGCTCTATCGGAAGGGTTTCTCCATATGTCCGTTAACCCATAAGTGTCCGCCCAGATCAAAAGATCTGAGATGGATCCCCTGGATAACTTCAGGCGATCCATCCCAGGGTTCGGTGTCATATTAAAATCCCCCATAATGAGAAGGTTATCTGTACCATAATTGGCAAGGGGGAGGCTCAACTTATGGAGAAATTTGACTGAGGCAGAGGGAGAAACATAAACACCCACAATCATCATTTCCAAATTCTCCACCATAGCATGCATTATTATGTATCGTCCATCCAGGTCAAGCTCCAACCCCAGGAGTTTAAACGGCAGCGATTTGCGTATAAGTATAGTGACCCCCCTGGCAAAATTAGAGTACGTTGAATTGTATTGATGTCCAACCCACGTTTTTTTGAGGCTAAGTGGGTTTCTTGAAAAACACAAATATGAGGATTGTGGGATTTCAAAAATTGGAACACCAGTGACCTCTTCACTGAGGAGTTTAGGCCCCTGGTGTTCCATGAAATAATTGTTAGCGATGACATATCAACGTCAGGTTAACCAATAGAGGAGAGCATTCAGGGAGTAATCCTGACCTGGATGGAGTACAAGCAAAGGACTTTGCAGCATACAGAGAGTAGCCCCCAAAGGGCAGTAAAATTTTAGGCCCAAATGACTGTGTCAAATATACATTCACATAGTAAGTAATGAAACCAAAACATAACCAATAACAAAACAACCCCCCCCCCCCTCTCCCTGCCAACCCCCCAGGAACCTTGGGTGGCCTTCCTTCCCAATAACCACACGGCAAGCCGCCATGTTTCGGGGGAAACGTGTGCAAGAGGCTCACTAGTCATAAGTCTGCAGACCCCATAGCAGTTGGGGTCATCCGGATAGGATAAGTGGTGCCGTTCTCCCAGCAAGCTGGGGGTACAATTCTTAGCATAGGTAGGTAGATAGATATCAAAAACATGCCTATGCGAGCACACAGAAAAATAAGGAGGCGAAAAATAAAAATAACAAGGTGGAATTAAAAATCAGCAGCAAAAACAAATAAGAAAACAAAAACCGATGAATTCCTGGCATGGACACCGGGTACCAGCAAGCTTCAGGTGAGGTGGGGAAAAGGGGAGAGGGGTAGGGGGGCAGGCAACAAACCCCCCCACCATTCCGATCGTCCCCCCAAGTAGGAAAGTCAAGGGTCCCCTCCCCTCAGTCTCGAAGGCAGGATATCAGATAGTACGAACTAGGGGGAAAGGACACCACACTCACTAGTGTCTCGGCGTCTGATAGATATTTTGTTCAAGCAGCGGATAGTGCCAGAAAGCTTAATGCAGGTGCTCAGCATAAGAACTTAATTAACAACAAGGAACTGCGATTTGTATACTTGCTTCATACCGCGCGGATCGTGTCAAGCCAGAAAGACGCCTCTTCAGGTGACGTGAAGAATCTCACTCTATCTCCATCCTGGACTCGGAGACCAGCGGGAAACAGCATACCGTACTTCATGTTTTTGGCGCGAAGTAGGGAGCACACATGGTCAAACGATTTCCTCTGTCGCTGTGTTTAAATGCAATAATCTGGGAATAGAAGAAGTTTAGCATTCTCATACTTGAGGTCCCCTACATTCCTAGATTCTCGCAGGATAAGGTCACGGTCCCGATAGTTCAGCAGTTTGAAGATAAACGTGTGTGGGGGGCCCCTTGTGGACCTCTGACAGTGGGTATTCTATGGGCACGTTCCACCACAAAGTGGGATGAGAAGGAGGCATGGGGCAGAAGTGTGCACAGCAACTGCTCTGTAAACAGGGTGGTGTCATTCCCTTCAGCTCCCTCAGGCAGACCAATGATACGCAGATTGTTGCGTCTGTTGCGGTTTACTGCATCCTCAGCACGTGACTCTTGGGGCTTAACTCTGATTTTCAGGGAGTGCAGATCAGCCGTGTGTTCCCTCTGTATATCCTCAGCCGCAGACACACGATGCTCCACCTCTGTCACTCTGCCCTTGAAAGCATCAATGTCCCTCCTGATCAGGCCCAGTTCAGTGTACACATGATCAATCTTTTCTGTCAGGGCCATTTGCACCCATTTATGGCTTCTAGGAGCGCTGTGTGCTCTGGTGAGGCCTGGGGATCTGCCGCTCCATGACTCACCTCCCCTCTCTGATCCGCCATAGTGGAGGATATGGCTGTGGCCTTCTCCCCTTCACCCGGCACGGTCCGGGCCTTTTTTTGGCTTTGTCGGCGTGCTGCTCCCCCTCGTTTGTTGCCGGGCATGAGCAGGACCTGCTAGGGGCCACGGAGGAGCCATCTGCGGCGATGTTCAGATCCCAGCACCGCGGGATCAGCGGATTATAGATCTGGATGGCGGAGCGAGGTTAGAAGACGTCCGCTCCCATCACCATTTTGGACACGCCCCCATCCCTTGCTAAATTTAGTGGTGCTTGCTAGGTTCTGCCTAAAAACTTAGAGCATAGATTCCTTTTTTTGCCTGCTGCTGTTGAGTTGTCTCTATTCATTAGTGTGAGCTATTACTATGCATTGGGTTATAAATATCTGTCTGCCTTGGCCAATCACTGAGGGTTTTATTCCATGGATGTCTAATGGGTTGGAGCAATCTTCAAGAAGGGCCTTTCTCTCCCAGGCTACTGCCTGGTGAGGATTTACAATGGGGGGATCTTTGCTTTCCTTCCTGGGCTTTGACTTGGAGATGATACTGCATTAAGAAGGGCTTTCTTTGGGGTCTTGCCCCAGCCAGGGGCACAAGCCAAAGTCCAAAAATCAAGCTGGCCTGTGTTTAATCAAGAAAATGAATACCTGTCTGGAACATATCCAGATAAGTCTGCTATGCTGAGGAATTTCAAGACGAGCTGCTACTAGTATTGCCTCATTACTCATCTTTTTAGCGGACCTGTGATTGCTTCCATAGGGACAGAAGACCAATGTTATTATTCCTAATGTAGCGGTACCCCTGTAGGGGCTGCTGTGCGTAGTAGTCTGTCTGTCACCCTGTCCAGCCAGGCACACACTTTTCAAGCATCCAGAGATATGAAAGCAGTCCTTGCACTTGGGACCAACTCTATACACCACGGTATATGCAATCTCCTCTTTTCCTCCTGCACTTCCTTGCTGGCAGATTATCACTCCTCACTCCTCCAGCACATCCCTTGCTTGCACTTCCCGGATCAGCTAGCACTGCAGGCCTAACACTGGCTCAGCCAGGCCCAAAGCAGATACCCTTTGCAGGCAGGGACTACAGGCTACTGCTCCCAGTACCACCTTTTCAGACACTGCCAGCCTTTATGGCTGCAGTTTCCCCTTTCCTCTGCCCATGCCATCACAATCCTCCAGACTGTCTCTGCACCATCCTCTCAGGCGTGCCTCCCAGTTCTCCCCACTATGTGAACACTCACCAGCCCTCTTGGCTGCCTCTGTGGAACTCTTGGAGACTTGCCTGGCAGTGTTCTCCTGATGTCCTCTCTTGCTGCTCCTGTGCCTCCTGTCAGGACACCTCAGTGAGTTGTAAGAGGGTCCCGTCTGCACCCAAGCCCAGGCCAAAGGTCACACCCACCAGACTGGGGAGCTCCCTCAAAGGCCCTGACAGCCTAACACTCCATCTCCATCTTTCACTTGATCAACTCCTCCCCAGCTAGGCAGACCCTGGGTATTTAAGGAGGTCTACCCCCTGCCAATCCAGATTGGGGATTGGTCAGGGTTCCTTAGAATACCCCAGATAAATTCACCTCCTCCTCTCCACCTCTCTTTCCAGAACACACCAGAAGATTCTGGAAATAAGTGGGAGGTCCTGGTGATGCTACCTGTGAGTCACCCAGCTCTATTCTGAGTCACTCCAATCACAAAAACACACTGGAAGCCAAGCCTGGAAATGTACCCACAAAAAAAAAAAGGCACTATCACTCCTAGCACAGTAGAGGGTGCTACACTAAAATACACAAAACACCTAGAACGACTCATTGCAGCTTTGTTGTAAACTTGGTGAATGTCAAATGTCTCTGTGGCAGATTTGCCCTGTTTCACACAGAATTTCACGTTTGCTCTTTGTTCTAACTTGCTGTCTATGATGAAATAGCAGATGTTGTAATGCACATGGTCAGAATAGCACCAGTTGCACTTGTCCTGTTGTACACAGGACAATATCTTTTGGCACACTGATTTATGAAGGTTGGTGTTCCCTGTGACTGTGCATGCAGTCTTGTGCTGCCATCTGTTGGCATGTTACAAAACTAGTCTTGAAACCACCTCATATATATACAGTATCTCACAAAAGTGAGTACACCCTTCACATTTTTGTAAATATTTTAATATATCTTTTCATGTGACAACACTGAAAAAGTGACACAAAGTAGTGAGTGACAGCTTGTATAACAGTGTAAATTTGTGTAAATTTGCTGTCTCCTCAAAATAACTCAACACACAGGCATTAATATCTAAACCGCTGGCAACAAAAGTGAGTACACCCCTAAGGGAAAATGTCCAAATTGGGCTGAATAGTCATTTTCTCTCCCTGGTGTCATGGGACTCGTTAGTGTTACAAGGTCTCAGGTGTGAATGGGGAGTAGGTGTGTTAAATTTTTGGTGTTATTGCTCTTAATCTCTCACAATGGTCACTGGAAGTTCAACATGGCACCTCATGGCAAAGAACTCTCTGAGGATCTGAAAAAAAGAATTGTTGCTCTACATAAAGTTGGCCTAGGCTATAAGAAGATTGGCAAAACCCTTAAGCTGAATTGCAGCATGGTGGCCAAGACTATACAGCAGTTTAACAGGACAGGTTCCACTCAGAACAGGTCTCTGGAGTCATATCCAGAGGTTGTATTTAGGAAATATACATATGAGTGCTGCAGCATTGCTGCAGAGGTTAAAGGGGTGGGGGGTCAGCCAATCAGTGCTCAGACCACCCACTGCATCAAATTGGTCTGCATGGCTGTCTTCCCAGAAGGAAGCCTCTTCTAAAGATGATGCACAAGAAAGCCTGCAAACAGTTTTCTGAAGACAAGCAGACTAAGGACATGGATTACTGGAACCATGTCCTGTGGTCTGATGAGACCAAAATAAAACTTATTTGGTTCAGATAGTGTCAAGTGTGTGTGGCGGCAACCAGTTGAGGAGTACAAAGACAAGTGTGTCTTGCCTACAGTCAAACATGGTAATGGGAGTGACATGGTCTGGGACTGCATGAGTGCTGCCGGCACTTGGGAGCTACAGTTCATTGAGGGAACCATGAATGCCAACATGTACTGTGACATAATGAAGTAGAGCATGATCCCCACCCTTCGGAGACTGGGCCTCAGGGCAGTATTTCAACATGTGAATATGTAAAAGTGTCCCTCGTGCTACTAGGATAAACTAATAAAATGTACCTATCTACAGAAGTGTAGTGATAATTTTAAATAAAACCAGCAGAAAAACCTGATAGTGTTCACAATAACACAAAAAAAGTGCAAATATAAAGAGATCTTGCGCTGTAATAAAAATCATTCTAAGCCCTTGTACACACGTTCGGACATTCCGATGGAAAATGTCCGATCGGACCGCGTTGTCGGATAATCCAACTGTGTGTTGGCTCCATCAGACTGTTTCCATCGGAATATCCGACGGACAAAGTTTTAGAGCTGGGCTATAAAACTTTCCGACAACATGATCCGATCAGACTTTGTCCGATTGTGTGTAGAGAATTCCGATCGGACAAAGTGCCACGCATGCTCAGATCAAATTCCTAGACCAAAGCTATTGGCTACTAGCCTGAACGTGGTCCCGTCCTAACGAAATAACGTCATCACGTTACGTACGATCGGATTTTCCGACAACTTTGTCCGACCATGTGTATGCAACACAAGTTTCGGACAAAATCCGACGGATTTTGTTGTTGGAATGTCCGACCGTGTGTACAAGGGCTAAAACATTAAATGGATTGCACTACAGGATAAAGTGTCAGAATATTAAAGTGCAAAAATATTAAAGTGCAAAATACTGGTGTCTCCACAAGGTAATGTAGACAAAGTGTGCAAACAAAAGTATAAAAGTATAAACAATAAATATCCAAATGGTGTTCAAAATAATGATATAAAGATATATGCAATAAATGTCCAAATAGTGTTCAAAATCCTGTGAACAATTAATAAAGCTGTGAATAAATAACACAGAAGAACCACTGGATAAAAAAAAAGATAACGTGTTAAGGGCGACTACACATATGGAAATTGATGTACTCTGTATATGAATTATATACACTGGGAAAATATACAAATTGTATTGTCCATATATGACTCCACGGAATCTCTCTTCGAAACTAGTCTCACAGAACTCTCACTTTATGCAAATGAAGTAAATCGCATCAATAATGAATGAATGAATGAATGAAATACTTGTATAGCGCACAATGCGAACTGAATCGCCTCTAGGCGCTGTGGCGAGCTTTGATCATCTGCTAAAAGAGGAAGGTCTTGAGTTTTTTCCTAAAAGCCAGGTGATTTTCTTCCAGGCGGATGTTGATTGGTAGAGCATTCCATAGCCGAGGCCCTTGGACAGCGAATCTCCGATCCCCCTTGGATTTATACCGGGCTTTGGGCACGAGGAGGAGGTTTTTGTTGGCTGATCGAAGACTGCGGTTTGGTGTGTAATGATTTATTTTCTCCATTAGGTATTGCGGAGCTTCTCTATGCACGCATTTGTGGGTGAGTGTCATGAAAATCGCATGAAGAGACTGACCTCCAGGTCTTCTGGTTTACGATGGTCGCGGGTACGCACGATCGTACGAACGTGCATGCGTTCGTACGCAGGTGCGCTTGCGCAGGCACGTGCGCGGTCGCGTGCGTGCGTCCGTGTTGGCGCCAACCGGCCTATTTAAACTAGCCTCTTGCTAATGGTCTCTGCTGTCTGCTCTACAGCGTTATACCTGTGAGACCTGATCCGTAGTATTCGTTCCTGTTTGACCCGGCCTGCCTGTGACCCATCTGCTATCTGCCTGCACCCGACCCCGGGTTGTTGTGACGATTCTCCTGCCTGTTCCCTTGTACTTCGCTTCCAGTCTGATATCTGACCCGGCTTGCTTTGACCATCCGTCTGCTAAAGGTGAACCTGCTTATATTGAACTGTGTCATCTGCTGCAAGTAACCTGCTTGTATTGAACTGTTCATCTGCCGCAAGTACCTGTTTATATTGCGCTGTTCATCTGCTTCAAGTCACTTGTCTTATTGATCTGTTCACCTGCTGCAAGTGCCTGCTCATATTGAACTGTTCATCTGCTGCAAGTACCTGTGTATATTGCACCGTTCATCTGCTACAAGTTGCCTACTTCCCTGCACTGCTTTTCATCAAGTTACCTGTTCCATTGAACCGTGTTATCTGCTATAAATTACCTGCTGATCCATTCGCTGTGATTACCTGCTCCACTGAACTTCACCTACCCATCCTACTCATCTGTTGATCCTGCCAGGCACCTGTACCCCTCCTTACTCCTGTGTTCCCTGTTACATTGCCAGGAAACCGGTAGTGGGAGTTGTAAGGGAGGCCTCTTTCCGCAATCCGGGCTCGCTACTAGAAGGTACGTGACAGTAAGGCAAAGGGTCTTGAACGTTATCCGATTTTTTACGGTTAGCCAATGTAAGCTCCTCAGCGAAGGAGAGATGGATTCCCAGGGTTTTTTTCCTGTTATCAGCCTTGCCGCCGTGTTTTGGTTCAGTTGTAATCACGCAAGTTGATATTGTGTTAACCCTATGTAAAGCGAGTTTGCGTAGTCCAGTCGTGAATTAATGATTGTTCCAACTACCACTGCTTTGCCATTCTTTGGGATAAAAGGGATGAGTCTGCGAAGCATGCGCAGCAGATGGTGCGATCCACTGACTACTGCTCCTATTTGCGCATCCATTGACATTTGTGCGTCTAAAATAACCCAGAGACTCTTCGCTTTGGTCTTTGGGGAGATAGTCTGCCCAAAGACGGTTGGTGGAGACCAGGAGGTTTTGGTTGCGGGCTTATGATTTGGGTGTAAGATAAGAAGCTCTGTCTTTGATTCATTCAGCTGGAGGGAGTTAGTGGTCATCCAGTCCTCTATTGATTTGAGGCAGTTTTCAAGTTGTTGTTGGTGATCTTTTTTTCCATTGATCCGGAAATAAAGTTGCGTGTCGTCAGCGTAAGAGTGGAAGCAGAGATCTGAGCATCTGATGATTTGGAGAAGTGGGCGAATGTAAATGTTGAGAGAACGGGTGATAAAGGAGAGCCTTGAGGGACTCCGCAGGTGACTGCCCGAGTTTCAGAGAGGAATTTTCCTAGTTTCACTGTCTGTGACCGATTTCCTAGGAAGGACGCGAACCATTGGAGATCTATGTCTTGGACTCCGGCTACTTCTGTGAGGCGGACGAGTAGAGTATTGTGATCTACTGTATCAAACGCTGCACTTAGGTCTAGCAGTACGAGGAGACACGGCTCTCCGTCATCTGCTGCTTCGAGGGCGTCATCCCAAATCTTGAGGAGAGCTGTTTCTGTTCCATGACCCGGGCGGAAGCCTGATTGCAGCGCGTCCAGGAGTTTGTGAGTATCCAGGTGAAGTTGTAGCTGATGTACTACAGCTTTCTCCATGATCTTAGAAATGGTGTTGAGGCTTGTGATTGGCCTACGGTTGCTTGGATCCTGAGGGTCCAGGTTTGGTTTCTTGAGTAGAGGTTTGACGATGCCTTGTTTGAGGATGCTGGGAACAATCCCTTTGTGGAATGATCGGTTTATGAGGTGGGTTATGGTTGGAGCCACGATGTTGGAGCATTCTTTCAGTAGTTTTGTGGGGATGATGTCAATAGGTGAGGTACTGTCACGCAGTTTATTAATGATGTTTTTTGCGGTGTCTACGGTAATTGGGGATAGTGAAAATTTCGGCGGTTGCGGTTGCGATATGTTGGTGCAGACATCCTCTTTATGTATTTGCTGGCTGAGGTTGGATGTTTTCTTCTGACAAATTGTTTCCCTGATGGTTTTGACTTTATCGATGAAAAAATCCGACAGTTTGTCACAGTAATCCTGGGATTCGCTTTCTGGGGGTTCTAGGCAACTCGGGCTCTCCACATCATCCTTTTGAGATCTTATCAGGTTAACATACACTGTTGATGAGGCTATGGGTGCTTCTCCACCTGTATGTATCCACCACTAAAGCATCCTAATTCGCTCCAGTATCACCTCAGCATAAATGCCTCCACTAGTGTAGTATGTTAAAAAAAACTTTAGTGCCATTTATTAAGGTATCATATGAGTAAACTTCTACATAGAAATGATAAAAGCTAGCAATAAAACAGTAACAACTGTGTTCTCAATGCCTTCTCATGTCACTTCCTGTGTATGTCTGATTCCGTCCTATCCCTACGTGTTACGACACGTCAGGTGTCTTCATCTGGGGACCATCTGGGCATAGTGGCTGTATTTGATGGGCACAGTGGCTGCATATGATGGGCAAAGTGGCTGCATTTGATGGGCACAGTGGCTGCATTTGATGGGCACAATGGCTGCAATTGATGGCACAGTGGCTGCAATTGATGGGCGCAGTGGCTGCATTTGATGGGCACAGTGGCTGCAATTGATGGCACAGTGGCTGCATTTGATGGGCAAAGTGGCTGAATTTGATAGGCACATTGAGGCTGCAATTGATGTGTTTTTTTAAAGTATTTTTTAGTTTGTTTGCACCCCCCCCAAACATTTTTAGCAGCCACTGGGGTTAACAACAACTTTAATAATACAGCAGTGTATTTGTGTTATCTTCACATGCACACAGATTTTCTATGTCTCATTTACCTCATTAACCCCCCCCCACACACACACACACACACACACACACACACACACACTCAATGGAACCCCTTTCACCAGCTGGCCCCATGGCAGAAGCATAGGCTGCTATGACTATTGTTATTCCACTGTTATCAACCCTTACATATATATTTTGAGGACCCTGGTGCTCTTGTAATTTCCTTCCCTTTCAGTGCGCTGATGCCAGGTTGCCACCTTTTAAAACGCAATATCACTTTAAGGTAGACAAATGGTTAGATCACAACACACAAGCTGAAATTCAAGCTTTAGGATTTGTCATGTTTCCTTTGGGATATTGCAAGATTTAAATGCATGAGAACATTTTGCTTAGTCATGGTAGATTTTTTTTTCCATTGCAGCAAACATAACAGGGTATGATGATTAGTCTGTGAGCAGTTGGTTAATCTTTTATTGTTTTATAACAGGATGATATTGTTAGATGATAACATGAACTCATATTTATTTATCTGCACCGTGACTAAGCATAATTCTTAGTAAAGTCATATACAACGCGTGTTCATCTATTGGGGAATTAAACTACTAAGGAGACAATGAACTTAAACTCACTAGTGGGAGACCATTAATATCCTAGTTGCCCTAAAATAGGCAACTGACCATTTTTTAAACTGTTTGTGTTATTATTGTATCTTCCTGTGCTAGGGTGCTATTCAGCACATCATTGTCAAAATCCCAGGTAAGGGCAAGAAAGTAATGGAAGGAAGAAGACAGCTCTGATTTTTTCTTATTGTTTTCTGATACTCAGTCATGATGGGTAATGTAGGACATCAGAATCAATATTGCATATAAAACTTCTGTCCTCTGTGTAGTGCTACTTGGTAACTTGGGCTCTCTTAATCCTCTGGCACACCGGATTGACTGAAAAGTACTTATAGGAACATGGGTATAGATACCTTCAACTTGACTGTGAATTAGTAGAAGAAAATAGACACAAAATCGTTTAGTGGTAAATAAACTGAATGTATTGGCATGGGTTACACCAAGTGGTGGTTTGAGCATGCATGAAGGTAGGTTCAGACACAGTATGCTAGACACTATCACAGTCAGGAAAGGCTTGCTGGGAGCAATAGTTCTACACAAGCTGATCCCCGGCTCGATCGGACGGGAGCACGCACGCGATCCCCAGCGCCAGGCGGGCTATTTAAACTCAGCTGTTACACTGATGCTCTGCTGTCTGATCTACAGCGTTCCCTGTGAGTTACTTGCAGACCCCAGCCTGTCCACGACCTTGCACCTGCCTTATCCTCTGGTCCATCCGTACTTGCCTGTTACCGACCCGGCTTTTTTCAGTGACTCTGCTCCTGTCTCCTGCATCTGTTCCAGTACTGTCAGTCTGTGTATGACCCAGCCAGCCTGACCTCGTTGTGTCCCAGTCCCTGGAACCTCTTCTCTGTATCCTGTGAGTGTCTTCCTGATACAAGCCTGTTCCTCCAATCTTCAGCAAAGTCTGCTATCTCCAGTGTGCTGACCCCCAGCTACTGCATCATCCGGAACTCCAGACCTACCTTCCTGCTGTTGATCCTGCCAGGCACTCGTACTCCCATGCCTCCTGTTCACTCTATCAGGGGTAGGGTTGCCTCATCATTCCTTTAATTCAGGACACATATTAATTACACAGGTTCTGAGGCTGATTTAATGCAGATAAGGCACCAATGAGTTTAATTACCACCTTAATCAGCCACAGAACCTGTGGATTTATGTGTGTCCTGGATTAAAGGGATGATGTGGCAACCCTAATAAGGGGCCTGCGAATCAGGGGGCGTAAGAGAGGCCTCCCTCTGCATATCGGGCTCATCTACTAGGTATGTGACCATTACTATGTCAAAATAACTTAGAACAGATTTCTGTTCCACTAGATTGGAATTAACTCCTGAATCTGCAAAGTCAGCAATAAACAGTACATATAAGCCTTAACTACAATGTGAATAATAATTCTATAACTAATCTAGAGTACATTATAGGAGCATGGTTAGGATGAAATTTCCCCTGAGATCTGGGAGGTACCTCTTAGCATAGGCAATAAGGAAAAGTCTCCGTGTAGCAGCTGTAAAGAGGTAGTCTTTAGTCCTAACTCTTTATCAGGCAAGCATTGGGGTCCAATTGTACCATTGGTGCACATAAGAATAGTCAGAGTCAAGCCTGCAGGCAGTAATAAGTCTACTAGATGGCTGTATGAGCCATTCCTAAAAGGCTCAATCTCTCTAGCAGCAGATAGTAAATTCCCACAGTAGCAGCTCACCAGTCCCAGCAACATTACAGCTCACCAACCAGTCAAACATAGCAATTAGTCCACTCTCTGCTCTGTACCCAGGTTACTTTGGCTGTCAGCACCCACAGAGCTGAGCACTCCAGATCCCACTCTGGCCCCCGATATGCTGCAGTGATGGTGCACAATTGAAAGACATGTGCACTCTCCGACCAATCTCCTGGCAAAAGGAAGCTGTGTTCTGTACACGTAACGTGTGAACGTAACTGTTTCCCCCCCCCTGGCAATCCATCTCTGGGAAATGCAGTTCAAAAGCTCTTTATTACACTAGAGTCTCTCTCCTCTTGACTACAGTTCCAACAGTGCAGTGCTGCTTGACTTGGTCTATTGAACTCTTTCTGCTCAGCAGCTCCCACCTCTCACTGATACAGCTGTTCAGCATCACAGGGCAGTAGCTACGGAGAGCAGCTACAGTCAGTGTTTCTCTCACTCTCCATTCTTAGCCAAGCACATGACTACATCTATATTATTAAAATTTCATAATCTATAGTTTCTAGAGTTTAGAGAGAGAAACTGGTAAATAAGACAAGAAAATATCCAATGAGGGGCAGCTCCGTGACAAAGAAACCTTATTAAGAAGAGATGTAAGAATAAAATAGCCAGACTTGTGGTGTGCAGAGGGTTTTCTTTGAATGAAAAACATTTTGAATCTTAAAGAGAATGGGCTACAGCAGAAGGCAACCTTACAAGACTCCACTACTGAATACTACCAGTGGGTTATGCTGCCAATTAAACACTTGCCAACTGGGCACGTTGTGACACTTCTCTTCCACATGTAAAAATATATGTTTTTTTGCTACAAAATCACTTATGTAGCGCCGGTACTCCTAATGAGTACGCGCTATGTGTTTAAATTTAGTTTTTGCTCAAAACTGTAGTGAGTTTTGAGGTTAATTGTGTTAAATTGTACTTTGGCATCAGTTTGGCTGGGCTGTGTAGAAGTACTGCCTAGTCATAGGTGGGGTTGTACACCTGTGGGAGACTATAGAACGCAGTCTGGTTGGATGCATTAGGTATCAATCTCTATCTCCGAACCAATCAGTGGGCGCATTTGTCTCACTGCGCATTTGGGAAAGGGTACTTAAGGTGCCGAAGTCACGTGGTTCTGGGTTCCGGTCCAGAAGTTGTTGCTGACTCCGTGGCCCTGGTCCTCCTGACCAGCCCCCAGGGGCCCTCATGGCCTGGGGTGCAGATCCCTCCATTTCCGAGTCTCAGAACTGGCTAGTTCGAGGCACAGTAACTGGAAGGAGGATTCTAAGGTGTTCCGGTGCCGTCTTGGATTTTGGAGAGGCCCAGCAATGCTACACGCGACCAGGGGATGACTCTTCAGTAACAGGGCCACGCACAAGGCTGGCTCCTCGGTAAGACCTTGGAAGCTGAGCTGCCATGGACATTGACTGAATCCACAATTCTTACAGTATCGCCGGACCGGCTGAAAGATTCTGGTACAGTAAGAAATGTTCCTACTTCTACCCTTCCAGTTGTAACTAAGTTTTCAACCAAGTCTGCTTGAGAGACTTTGAAAAGTCAGAATTACCTGTTGGTTGCTAAACCCAAACTTAAGGGTTTATCCAACAGTTAAATAATCCAGTTGCGAACAGTTATTCCCTGGATTGTGTACAGAGAGAGAGACTTTTATTGAAGTCAGCAGTTCCAAGCACCTGAGTTAAACTCTACCCTGATACCCTCTATTCCCAACTTAGAGACTGAGTTTGTTCAACTGTTTTATGCAAAACAAAAATCCTAACAAGGAATTCAAGTGTTGGTCTCTACAGTTACTGGGTTATCAACCCTGGGAACCCCTAGACAAGGACAACCAGTACGAGCTGGAGGAGGTAATCGGTAAGCCCCGAAAAATTCAGCCGCTCCTTCGGGGCTTAGTGCTACACTTAGAACTGGAAGTAACCAAATTCTCATTGCTTCTGGGTTCTGGGGTCACAAAGGAACACTGTCAGTTACTCTCTCTCAGTGCTGTAGAGTCGTTGACATTGGTCAGGGCGCTCCTGGGCTCCACCTTCGGAAGGCAGCAATGGCGGCATGAAGGGGGACCACATACTGCCACCCACAGAAGTGATCCCAGTGGCTGTTCAGCCACTGGAATCACTTCTGCATTGAAGGGAACTGTTGGCTGAAAATTGTAATACCGTAGCTACAGGCACCATTCCGGTAAAACCACTGCAAACTGAGGACAACATATGAAGGCCTACAGTCGGCAAGGGGTTAAGAACAGGAACATGCGGTTGCCTCACACACAATAAGGATCATCCTTGTCTTGTGTGAATGGTTTATTTGCAATATATGGATATGATGTTTTCTTAGCACATCCTTGGCTTGTAATAGCAACTAAGCTTTATTTAACCACTTTAGCTCCTGGACCTAAAACCCCCAAGGACTGGAGCAATTTTTACATATCAGCTATGTGCTTATTGATTAGAAAATCATTTTTAGTATTTCTAATTCAGAGCTACATACATATAGCAATGTCATCATGCAAAAATAATTTTAATTATCTATTCAAGCTAAACACAAAAAAATGCAACAGAATAAAAAAAAAAATCTAATTTGACCAGTGATAGTTTCAAAACAACTGGTGTTACTATAGATAAAAGCACACATTTTATTCTATAATTTATACTGTTTATAATGGCATAGTTTCATAGTTAGTAAGGTTGAATAAAGACACCAGTCCATCCAGTTCAACCTGAGTGAGTGTCTACCCCTATCCCTGTACATTGCACACTCACATTGGTCCCTACCCTCAAGGAGCCCACAATCTAAGGTCCCCATTCATATACTAAGGCCAATTTTGGTCAGAGGCCAATTAACCTACCTGCATGTCTTTGGAGTGTGGGAGGAAACCGGAGTACCCGGAGGAAACCCACGCAGGCACAGGGAGAACATGCAAACTCCAGGCAGGTAGTGTCGTAGTTGGGATTTGAACCAGCGACCCTTTTACTGCTAGGTGAGAGTGCTAACCACTACACCACTGTGCCGGCACTAAACTTGTGTATCTGCCACAAAGCATGGCAGGGTTTTACAATTTAAATAAATGCTGTTTAAAATATTGTTGTATTGTTTTATCTATGGAGATGCAACAAAAAAGAATACATTTGAAAAATAGTATTTAATTTGAATGGTTTAAAAATAAAAATGAAAGAACTCAGTGGATAAGGG
Organism: Lithobates pipiens; assembly: GCF_037356315.1. Classification (NCBI taxonomy): domain Eukaryota; kingdom Metazoa; phylum Chordata; class Amphibia; order Anura; family Ranidae; genus Lithobates; species Lithobates pipiens. The sequence goes on along the minus strand of NW_027507788.1, from coordinate 135,689,836 downwards.
TCTGCTGTCCACTTCCTATATTCTCCTGCATCACTGTGGATCCCCCACTGGCCTTAGGTTTCTTAGAAAGTGGGAGACAGAGGTGAAATGCTAATTTTCTGAATCTTAGAGACACACCATTCTGAGGCTAAAGCATGCCCCCTTTATCTGCTTTAAAAGGCAAGAGACCAACTCCAAAAACTTAACAAGGTGGTATAGAGTCCGGAAGTTATTGGCCTTGGTATATTCCTCAGTCTCGGATAGGTGTTGGAGAGGTTGTGGTCAGCAAGGGTCACATATTCATATTTTTTGAAAGTGCCCCAAAAATTAGGCCACTCTGAGATGAAATCAGGAAATTGATTTCAGACATTACCATTATGCAACTTCATGACAAGCCGGCGCAATGTCTCCTTCATATTGCGCCAAATCATATTGGGGCATATAAGTACAGTATTGCCCCCCACCTATTAAATGTCTCCAAAAGCCTAATCCTGATGTTCTTGAAAAAGCCATAAATACCCTCAACTGAGAATTGGATCAAACAAGTCAATTTGTTTATGGAAGTGGAGGAATGGGTACACAACTGTCAGAACAGATGGAGGGAGCCAAATTGGCTGATCAACCCAAGGTTGAAGGAAAGAAAATTGTATATTCTATGGCCAGCCTAACATGTGGCGAGCCAGACAATACATCTACAGTGCGATGCACCGTGACTCAGCACAAAGCTATGGAAATTACTTGTTAAAAAAAAATACAGGCAGCATGTAAGAGTCACATGCTGTTTACTTAGGACACCGCACTAGTATTTCTAATCAGTGAAATAGGAACTAGGGATAAAGTGGCCACATGGGTTATTGTCCATTGATCTTAAGTTTTAGAGGTCAGGTTCTGAATGCTTAAGACTTAAATAAAATAAAAATGTTGTGGTTATTTTAGTTAAAGTGATTGTAAAGTCTTGTTTAAAAAAAAAAAAAATCACAAACATGTTATACTTACCTGCTTTGTGAAGTTGGTTTTGCATAGAGTGGCCCAGATCCTCCTCTTCTCGGGTCCCTCTTCTGTGCCCCTGGCCCCTCCCTCCTGTTGAGAGCCCCCACAATAAGCTGCTTGTTGTGGGGGCACCCGAGCCGAGTCACAGCTCCCTGTGTCCATTCAGATATGGAGCTGTGACCCGGCCCCAGCGCCCTCTATCTTCTGATTGGCTGACTGAATTTGATTGACAGCAGCGGGAGCCAATCGTGCCATGCTGCTGCCTTAGCCAATGAGGAGGGGAGTCCTGGTCAGCTGAGATACTCCTGCAACATTGCCGGATAAAAATGGGCTCAGGTAAGTATTAGGGGCACTGAGGGGAGCTGCTGCACACAGAAGGATTCTTTTATCTTAATGCATAGAATGCATTAAGATAAAAAAAAAAACTTCTGCCTTTACAATTGCTTTAACCACTTCAGCCCCGGAAGAATTTACCCCCTTCCTGACCAGAGTACTTTTTGCAATCAGGCACTGTGTCGCTCTAACTGACAATTGCGCGGTTGTGGGACGTTGTACCCAAACAAAATTTGTGTACAAAATAGAGATTTCTTTTGGTGGTATTTGATCGCCTCTGTGGTTTTTATTTTTTGCGCTATAAACAAAAAAAGAGCAACAATTTTGAAAAAAAAAACACATTATTTTTTACTTTTTGCTATAATAATTATCCCCCAAAAATATATAAAAAAACTTTTTTTTCCTCAGTTTAAGCCGATATGTATTCTTCTACATATGTTTGGATAAAAAAAAAATCGCAATAAGCGTATATTGATTGATTTGCATAAATGTTATAGCGTCTATAAATTAGGGGATATTTATTTTTTAATTTTTTACTAGTAATGGTGGCGATCTGTGATTTTTATTGTGACTGTGACATTTGGTGGACACATCGGACAATTTTGACACATTTTTGGGACCCTTGGCATTAATACAGCGATCAATGCTATAACATTGCATTGATTACTGTAAAAATGTCACTGGCAGTAAAGGGGTTGATACCAGGGGGTGATCGAGGGGTTAACTGTGTTCCCTGGGAGGTGATTCTAACTGAAGGGGGAGGTGACTGACTGGAAGAAGTGACTGATCGTGGTTCCTAGCTAATAGGAACACACGATCTGTCACTCCCGTCAGAACAGAACAGGGAAGTATGTGTTTACACACACTTGTGCCTGTTCTGTCTCTCCTACTCACGATCGCTTATGGCTGATGGTCATCGTGACCATCGGCCACAAGCACCGGCACCCTCTCGCAGCACACGCGCACCTGCTACCCCAACCCTGCAAGCCGATGTATAGCTATGATAGCTCGTGCAGGGGAGCCAACCTGCCCCAGTATAACTGCGGCGGTTGGTCGGGAAGCGGTTAAACCATAATTTAAGGCAAACATACACTGCGATGGCCAATGGCTCCCGCTGCTATCAATCTGTCCAATGAGGAAAACAACAGCAGCTGTTTTTGTTTCATTTAAAGGAAAGAGAGAACTGCGCTATTAACAAAAAATTATCCCAGCAGCTCTGTATAACTCAAAATGTTATACAACACTTGAAATAAAAAACAAGGGGAGCTGCTCTTAAACTGATTGATCTGTGAGACAATATTCCATACACTCACAATTTCAAAGCTAATGTACCACAACAAGTGAAACCGTGATGAATGAACAGGGCTCGAGTCCTGCGAGAACGCATGGGAACGGCGTCCCTGCACTTTTTTTCACAGCAGGAACGCTGTTCCCTTTGCAGGACTAGAGCCGCCCGAGCCGATCCTTTACTAAGAGGCGATGCCCAGCATCGCCACATAGTGAAGGACGGCGTCCTCTTCCTCCAGCAGCCGCGGCTATACTATACAGGACCGATCCTGCCAATCTGCAGCGCTAGATCCCCGCTTCAATACTGTCACTGCTTCTAGAACCACCATTGTCCTAACAACCAATGACATCACCTGTGCTCCCCGCCCTCATCAGCAAGTTCCTCCGCCCGGCTTTTGCCCCCCTGCAGCATGCTCCTTCGTCAAGGACTTATCCAGGTACCCGTTTTTCTTCTTTGTGATGGCTCAGTCACAACTCTGATGGGGAACTCTGGGGACACTCTGATGGGGGGGGCTCTCTGATGGGGATACCTGCTCTCTGATGGGGGGGCACTCTTATGGGAACACCTGCTCTCTGGTGGAAGGAATAGTCCCCCATCATTGGTGTCAGTGGGAGGAATCGTGCCCCATCATCATCATTGGTGTCAGTGGGAGGAATAGTGCCTCATCATTGGTGTCATAGGGAGGAATAGTGCCCAGTCATTGATGTCGGTTGGAGGGAACAGGGTGTATTTGTGTTAGAGATTCCCTGCGAGGGAAAGATTATCACCCATTGTGGTGATTATTTTGTTAGTTTGACAAGTTAACTTATTTTGTTTTTGTAAACTGGCACTTTACAATAAATGTTGCACTGTATTTTCTGTGAAATATATATGCATATGAGCGTATCATTTTTATTTTTTTGGTGAGGGAGTGGATCTTGGGTGGGAGTTCCCACACTTTTTTCCCCAGAACTTGACCCCTGTGAATGAACACAACCAGAATGGAAATGCAAAATGGATTGCAACACTACAGTGAAAAAAAATGGTGACCGAATATAGATGATAAAAATAAATCACAAAACTCAAAAATATCTAATGACTGAACAATGAAGTGGTGACTGGATGTAAGTAATAAACATATAACAAATAAAAAACAAAAAGTCCAGAGGTGATAATGATAACCAAAAGTGGTTAATAAACTGATAGTGAATCAAAAAAAAAGTCCATGTACAATAACTGGAAAGTTGTAGACGAATTTGACCTGCAGTGTCCTGACATCAGCAATGATGCACTGCGCATGCGCAGATGACGTGGTGCAGCACATGCGCAGTGCTTGTGGTTTTCTGCAACAGCTGATTCCACATCACAGCAAGTGACATGGTTCGACATTCTGCCAGGTTTGACATTTTATCAGAACACTGGTACACCGATCAGTCATCAGCCAGTGACAGATCGCGCCACAGTGCGGCCACGTACAAGGTGCGATCCAGAAGGACGTCATATGACGTCCACCAGGATCAACAAATGTCCTGTCAAGCCGTCAATTGACAAATAGCTGGGCAGGAAGTGGTTAAAGTAAGATTAATTTATAGTGAAACCAAAAGCCATCCAAACACCGGAAAACATGATGCACAGAAAATGTGCCCAAACAATAAACTTGAAGTGAACAATAAACCAAGCGACAAAATACCAAACAACCTAACTACAATATGTAAATATATACAAAATGAGAAACACAGATCAGAGGCAATATCGGAGATGTAAGGAATGGGGGAACCTGGACTGGAGTCAGGACTAAGGGTAGCAGGTACACATCAGCAGGGTGTAAGCCCTTGTACACACGGTTGGACATTCCGACAACATGTCCGTCGGATTTTGTCCGCCGGATTTTGTCCGAAACTGTTGTATACACACGGTCGGACGAAGTTGTCAGAAAATCCGATCGTTCAGAACGTGATGACCTTATTTCGTTATGATGGGACTACGTTCAGGCTAGTAGCCAATAGCTTTGATGTAGGAATTTGATCTGAGCATGCGTGGCACTTTGTCCGATCGGAATTCTCTACACATGATCGGAGTATGTCCGATCGGAGCATTTTGTCTGAAAATTTTACCAACAAGTTGGAAAACTTGGTCCGTCGGATACTCCGACGGAAACAGTCCGATGGAGACCACACACAGTCGGAATATCCGACAAAACGGTCCGATCGGACACATTCCGTCAGGATCTCCGACCATGTGTACAATGGCTTAGACAGGAGCAGGCTCAAGCTTTAACAGCAAGCATCCATCTGACTGGGATCTGCTGGCAGACACCGCTGGTGGAAACCTGGAACTACAACCCTCCACCCAGGGAACCACAGTGCCACCAGCAGGTGATTTAGATTTGACACCAGGCATACTTCTAGACCGAGATTTCCAAAACTTGAGATTGTCTCTGGATGGAAGGAACAGTTTACACTGACACCAGCAACCAAAATGTGATACAACACAGCAAATTCTAAACTTCCTGGGCTCAAAAATGCTGTTGTTTATAGTGAACAAAGAACAAAATCTCAACTATAGAAATAAACTTCTGTATTGTTGCTTTTGGAAGTAGTTAAGAATAAAAATGTACACTCATTTTCCACAGAGGTGTTATTTGGCAGCAGTATAAACATTTGTGCATATAAACAGCAAGGCTAGGTCCCAGGGGCGATGAATGCAAATGAAGAGCATCCACTGCCTAGCCAAGTCCAAGCTCCAACTCTGTTCAAAACTTTGTTCAGAACAAGGGACCACTTGGAAAATCAGTGATAGTCAACAGCAGGGGCGGACTGACAACTCATGGGGCCCCCGGGCAATAGGAGATTATGGGGCCCCCAGGCAATCAGAGATTATGGGGCCACACTGTAGACACAAACACACACACACAGTATACAACCACACAGTATACACAGACATGTTTGTATTGGCTGAGAAGGTACTGGAGAGGTGGGGCAGCTATAATCTCAGGATTTTTAGACCAAAAGGATGTCAGTAAGGGACATTTCAGAGACAGATGTAAAAAAAAACACAAATTTTTACATACTGTCCCTGGTTTTACTGAGGCTGGCAACCCTGATGGGGCCCCCTAGTGGCATGGGGCCCTCGGGCAGTGCCCGAGTGGCCCAATGGTCAGTCTGCCCTTGGTCAACAGGGACTTCTGGACCACATATGGTATGCAAATATTAGGCCAGAGCAATGTGAACACAATAATAAAATGTGTACCAAGCCACTCAGCACACTGTGCCTTGTCAGACCTAGAGGTTGGGAGTCACTAAGGCCAGCCATACATGGGTGGAATTCTGAAACAATTTTCTTTGGAAAATCTTAAAGTGGAGGTCCACCCTGAAAAAAAAAAATGACATAGAAATGCAACAAAAAATGTGAAAAAACTAATAAATAAATAAAAAAAAAATTTTACTCACCAGAAATGCCTGTTGCTAGGCATATTGTCCTAATCTGCCACCTCCTATTCCACGGTGATCTTCAGTCTTCTCCTCCTCATGTTGTTTTCTGGGAAATTTCTGTGCAGTGTCTTCTGGGACATGTGTGTGTCACAGAAGACAGCCGCCCATTCAGAAATTGCCGGGGGACTCGCACATGTGCAGTAGGAAACGGGCAGTGAAGCCGCAAGGCTCCACTGCCTGTTTCCCTTATTGAGGATGGTGGCACCAGGAATCGATATGAGGGACGAATCAGTCAACATCGCGGGCGCCCTGGACAGGTAAGTGTCCTTATTAAAAGTCAGTAGCTACAGTGTTTGTAGCTGCTGACTTTAAAAAAAAATTTTTTTAGGGCTGGAACACCGCTTTAGCTAAGAATTTTCATTTGAATTCCACACCATTAGTGGGCCACAGCAATGGCCATTGAATTTGAGTGATTGGGCATGTTGGAATTTTTTTTTAAATAAACTATTTTCAAATCAATGATGGGAGAATCATGTGAGAAGTAGTTGAACAAGAAATGCACATAAGCACAAAAAATAAAACTTCCGTAAAGAAAATAATATTCCTGGAAAGAAGCTACTGTCAAGTGCCCCTTTGAACCACTTCAACTCTAGAAGATTTTACCCCCTTCATGACCAGGCCATTTTTTGCTATTCAGTACTGCGCTGCTTTAAGTGGCAAACAAACAACATTTATATAATTTTTTTTTTTTTATTTGATCACCACTGGGCTTTTTATTTTTCATTATATAAATTAAAAAAAGACTGGAAAAAAACATTATTTTTAACTTTCTGCTATAAAACATATCCGATAAAAAAATGTTTAAATCAAATTTGTTAATATATTTTGTCCAAAATGTTTTCTGCTACATTCTCTGTCCACCAAATGCTGCCTCTGTCCATCAAATGCAGCCTGTGTTCCACCAAATGCAGCCTGTGTCCACCAAATGCAGCCTCGGTTCCACCAAATTCAGCCCATGTCCCACCAAATGCAGCCTGTGTCCCACCAAATGCAGCCTGTGCTCCACTAAATGCAGCATGTGTCCCACCAAATGCAGCCTGTGCTCCACCAAATGCAGCCTGTGTCCCACCAAATGCAGCCTCTGACCCACCAAATGCAGCCTGTGTCCCACCAAATGCAGCCTGTGTTCCACCAAATGCCGCCTGTGTCCCACCAAATGCAGCCTGTTTCCCACCAAATGCAGCCTGTGCTCCACCAAATGCAGCCTGTGTTCCAGCAAATGCAGTCTTGCCTCTGTCCTACCAAATGCAGCCTGTGTCCCACCAAATGCAGCCTCTGACCCACCAAATGCAGCCTGTGTCCCACCAAATGCAGCCTGTGTCCCACCAAATGCAGCCTGTGCTCCACCAAATGCAGTTTTGCCTCTGTCCCACCAAACGCAGCCTGTGTCCCACTAAATGCAGCCTCTGACCCACCAAATGCAGCCTGTGTCCCACCAAATGCAGCCTGTGCTCCACCAAATGCAGCCTGTGTCCCACCAAATGCAGCCTGTGCTCCAAGAAATGCAGCCTGTGTCCCACCAAGTGCAGCCTCTGACCCACCAAATGCAGCCTCTGACCCACCAAATGCAACCTGTGTCCCACCAAATGCAGCCTGTGCCCCACCAAATGCAGCCTGTGCTCCACCAAATGCAGCCTGTGCTCCACCAAATGCAGCCTGTGTCCCACCAAATGCAATCTTGCCTGTGTCCCACCAAAATCATCCTCTGACCCACCAAATGCAGCCTGTGTTCCACCAAATGCAGCCTTGCCTATGTCCCACCAAATACAGCCTGTGTCCCCCAAATGCAGCCTGTGTCCCCCAAATGCAACCTGTGTCCACCAAATGCAGCCTGCGTCCTACCATATGCAGCCTGTGCCCCCCCCAAATGCAGCCTCTGTCCACATTACATACATTGGCCCCAATCTCTCCTCCATGGGGGGACAGGACATTGGGGTAGTGGTGGTGAGGGGGGGGCGCAGTTTGCAAACTTCGCCCTGGGCACTGGATGACCTTGTCCCGGCACTGCCTTTTTTTTTACCAGGGTTACCAGAACAAGTGTCCCCATCAGAGGATCTACCTTATATACATGTTATGGTGGCATACAGATGGGGTGAATTTCCCTAATGGGGGCACAGATAGCAATTCAATCCTGACAGGTGTTCTTAGTGCCAAGATCATCCAGTGCCAGGACAAGTTTGCCAAGAGCAAACTTGCCAACCTGTGCCCCCCCATGCCCCCTTCAAGATGTATAAGCTATATGTTTCAGCAAAAATCTCCCCACAAAAACACTGAGCACTAAGTTGTATGCTTTCCCCCTAAGCATACATTTCCCCTCCTCCAAGTACAAATCTTCCCCCCTGCTGAAATCCCCCATCTCAGGACAAATCTTTGCCCTCCCATCCCCCAGATAAAATGCCCCCCCCCCAAAACAATTCACCCTTCCTAGCACAAATCCTCTACCCCTAAAATTCCCCTCTATTAGTACACCCCCCCCTTCAAATCCCCCACCTAGCACAAATCTTCTTCCTTCCATTCCCTTCCAAACATAAATCCCTCTAAATCACCACTCTTATCACCCCCCAATTTTCTCCTTCTAGAATAATATTTACCCCCTGCAGCCCCCCTAAATTCCCCTTCCAACACAAATCTCCTCCCCCCATCTCCTTGAGGTCCCCCCCCCACCTCACATAATACCACAGTGCCCAGGGCAGCCGTTCCTTATGCCCACCCCTTGTCCCAGCCCTGGGTGTTCTAATCCCTCTCCACTCTTCTATAGAATACTAATAGAAAAGTGTTGCCTGTAGTTATACTTCAGTATATCCCACTGATAAACTTAAAGATTTATCAGTAGTCTTTTTCAAAGTGTATGTCATCCTAATGATAAAAGCTGGGAACTACCTTTTGTTTGTCCCTTACATTACATTTATAAATCTTCCTTTTTCTTTAGGTAAGAATTCCAATGCATAGTAAATACCTGGTGATACTGACACTTACCGTATTTATCAGCGTATAACACACACTTTTTTCCCCTTAAAATCAGGGGAAAATCGTGGGTGCGTGCTATACGCCGATCACCCGCCGATTGCGAGCTCTTCTGCCTTTTCTGCCGGTCTCGGCAGCTTTCGGCTATTTTCGGTGCTCTCGGTTATCTTCGGGTGAAACCCGCCAAAAATAGCCGAGAGCGGCACCGACATACACAGGACATCCGCTCTGTATCTCGGCAGTGCCATTTTTAAAAGGCAAGCCTGCAAAAGAAACTGACAAGGCTGCAAATGACTGACAAGGCTACAATGGAAGGCTGCAAATCACTGACAAGGCTGCAATGGAAAGCTGCAAATGACTGACAAGGCTGCAAATGACACGGACAAGGCTGCATTGATGGGCATTTAAATGTAAGTTTTTTTCCTTAAACTTCCCTCCTAAAAGTTTTTTTCTTTAACCGGTTCCCGACCGGCGCATGCCGATGTACGTCGGCAGAATGGCACGGGCAGGCAAATGGGCGTACCGGTACGTCCCTTTAAACTTGCCGCCCTGCCATCGGGCGGGACCCCCGTGAGTCCAGTCGCGGGTCCTGCGGACTCGATCGCCGCGGGCATACCCGCGATCGTCTCACGGGCGGCTGAACGGAGAAATGCCGTTGTAAAGAGCTTTTCCCCATTCTGCCTAGCAACTAGTGACGCTGATCTCTGTTCCATGTGATTGGAGCAGAGATCAGTGTTCACTAAATGAAAGCCCAGCCCCCCCACAGTTAGTAACACACCCCTAGGAACACTTAACCCCTACACTGCCACCCACTGGTTAACCCTTTCACTGCCAGTGTCATTTACACAGGAATCACTGCATTTATATAGCAGTGATAACTGTATAAATGACAATGGTCCCAAAAATGTGTCAAAAATGTCCGATGTGTCCGCCATAATCTCGCAGTCACAATAAAACGCTGATCGCCGCCATTACTAGTAATAAAAAAAAAATATTAATAAAAATGCCATAAAACTATCCCCTATTTTGTAAACGCTATAACTTTTGCACAAACCAATCAATAGTGGCTTATTGCAATTTTTTTTTACCAAAAATATGTAGAATACGTATCAGCCTAAACTGAGGGAAAGAATGTTTTTTTAGATATTTTTGGGGGATATTTATTATAACAAAAAGTAAAAAAAAAAGCTTTTTTTCAAAATTGTCGCTCTATTTTTGTTTATAGCGCAAAAAATAAAAACAGCAGGGGTGATCAAATACCACCAAAAGAAAGCTCTATTTGTGGGAAAAAAAGGACGTCAATTTTGTTTGGGAGCCACGTCGCACGACCGCGCAATTGTCAGTTAAGGAGACGCAGTGCCGAATCGCAAAAAGTGGTCTGGTCTTTGACCAGCAAAATGGTCTGGGGCTGAAGTGGTTAAAATTCCCTCCTTAGGGTGCGTGTTATACGCCGATAAATACGGTATCTTGTTTCTGAAAGTTGATGAAAGTGGAAAAATAGCTTTGGACCTGTAAAGTTATCTTATTTGTATTCTCTGATCTCTGATAGCTTCTCGTAGGGAGGTGGGGGTTGTGCAAGAGAAATGGGTCCTCCAGCAGTACATAATCTGTGAATTATTGGGATATAGTTCTAATTGTTTGTCAAAAAGAAAATAGTTTTGGGCAGGACCATAACATAGCTAATAGAATGTCATCATTGCTGCTATAAAAAAAAAAAAAAAAAAAGCGAAAAAAGAACTGTAGCCACTGTTTATAAGCCACTTTTAACTACCTGCCTACTGGGCACCTTTTATCCTCTTCCTGCCCAGGCCAATTTTCAGCTTTCAGTGCTGTCACACTTCCAATGACAATTGCAGGGCCGTGCAACACTTTATTCATAGTACATTTTTATAGTTTTTTTTTTTGTACACAAATAGAGCTTTCTTTAAAGCGGTTCTTCACCCTAAAGGGGAAGATCCGCTAACAGGGGCGTAACTATAGGGGGTGCAGCAGTCGCGACCGCAACCGGGCCCTGTGATGCAGGGGGCCCATGCAGCCCCCTCTACATACGGCCGGCAGCAGCATAGGCAGCTAAGGGTACCAGTGCACCATGCACCCGGGTGGCTGGAGGTGGAGAGTGACTAGCAGAGCTCCATGCTTGACTATCGCACTGGCTGCTCTTTAGTTGTGCATTCCCCGCATGACCTGTGTCCTCGGCCGGCTCCTCAGAGTACCCCTCTCCTGCTCCATGCATTGCCGCTCAGTCTGTTCTCCCCAGCCAGAGTTGAGAGCTGCCCTGGAGAAAAGGACCTCATCTCTTCTGGGGACGGGGACTCCATCCTGCCTAGGGACAGTCCCCCAATGGGGCACCTAAAAAATACTAATAAAAAAAAACTACTGATGCCAGTGGTGGAACTACAGGGCTCACAAAGGTCATACCTGTGACCACGCCCTGGAGTTCCACCGCCGGACTCGGAGGGAAGGGCCCTGGCTTGGGTTCAGGGGGGCCCTTCATGGTTTCTTGCATCGGGGCCCTGAAGGTTCTAGTTACGCCACTGTCCGCTAATCTGATCCCTCCCCCCCTCCGGTGCCACAATCGGCACCTTTCAGGGGGGAGGGGGGTGCAGTTACCTGGATAATCCAGATATCTGCACCCTCTTCCGGGCAGACCGTCGCAGACCCCCGCAGACGCTCCGCCCCCCCCCGTTGTGTTCTGGGAAACACACAGTTCCCAGAGACACAGCGGGGGACCATAAGAGACGCGCAGCGCGACTCGCGCATGCGCAGTAGGGAACCGGGCAGTGAAGCTGTAATGCTTCACTTCCCGATTCCCTGACAGAGGATGGCATCGCTGGACCCTGGGACAGGTAAGTGTGATTTTATTAAAAGTCAGCAGCTGCAATATTAGTAGCTGCTGGCTTTTAATATTTTTTTTTTAGGTGCAGAACCGCTTTAAGTGGTATTTAATCACTACTGGGTTTTTCATTTTTTGCTAAACAAACAAAAAGTGACCAAACATTTTGAAAAAAATAAAAATAAAATCATAGTTTGTTATAAAATTTAGCAAACAGGTACTTTTTCTCCTTAAGAATTCTAAAGATGTGCAGTCATGAGGCTGCACTGATGGGCACTGATAGACTTCACTGATGGGCACTGATGAGGCGGCACTGATGAAGTGGCACTGATGAGGTTGCACTGACAGGTGGCATTGCTGGGCACTGAAGGGCATTGAGAGGTGACACTGATGGGCACTGATAGGTGGCACTGATGGTGAGGCACTGATGGGCACTGATTGGCAGTACTGATAGGAGGCACTGGTGGGCAGTGATTGGTAGCACTGGTGGGCACTGAGTGGCAGCAGTGGTGAGCACTGATTAGCAGCACTGGTGGGCACTGTTGGGACCGATGTCCCTTTAACAGAAGCAGGTTATTGGCTTTCTCCTCTTCGTATGCTGTCAGCGTGAGGAAAGAAAAGCCGATAACCAGCTTGTGTTTACATCCTGTGATCATCTGTCATTGGCTGACAGCTGATTAGTTGGTGAAGGGCCGCTGTGATTAGCTCTTTACCCCAATCTGTAGTCAACGATCCCAGAGCATGCAGCACGATCATGGGAGGTTGTCTATGTATGCCCTCCCGGCAAAGTAAACCCACGCTGTAGCCATTTTTTGGCTATAGTGCGGGCAGGAAGCGTTTAAAGAAATGTGTCAAAGGCACAGTGCATAATTTTTAGCACCGATCAATGTATTAGTATCAGTATCACCCAGAAAAGTGTGAAAAGTGTCAGTTACTGTCAGAATGTCCACATCAATATTGCAGTCGCGCTATAAGTCGCTGATGTCCGCCATTACTAGTAAAAAGAAAATATTCCACAGTTTGTAGACGCTATAACTTTTGCACAAACCAATCAATGTACGCTTATTGGGATTTTTTTACCAAAAATATGTAGTAGATACATATTGGCCTAAATTGAAGAAACTTAATTTTTTTTATATTTTTTTGTTGGATAGGTTTTATAGCCAAAAGTAAAAAATATTGGGTTCTTTTTTCACAATTGTCGGTCTTTTTTAACGTGCGTTGATGTGTGTTGACATGCGTTTATATGGATCTTTGTAAGGGACAAAATAAAAGAACACTTTTCTTTCTCAGTAGATTTGCATTGTGTTGATGTGCATTTAAGTGCATTGCGGTGCATTAAAATGCATACATGTAGCATTTAATGCACACATGACACCACCATTCTGGTATGATGAACAGAAGATATAGTAAACTATTGTTTTTTTTTACATGACCTTGCAATAACCTGCAATTTTCCCCATGTGGTAAAATGCAAGTCACTGCAGTATAGGTGAACAGCACCTAAAACACAAGTATGGTAACCAGCCAATCGGCATTCTCAAAGGGGAGGATTAGAATTGCAGCCAGCAAGGAGCTAAGCAATGGCAGCACATGTGTGTATAATACCAACCTCCTACGTAGGCCGAGCTGTGCTTAGTGGGCGGGGTTACCTGTCAAGGAGGACAGGAGGGTGGGCGGGGTCGGGTGGTGCAGACAGGTAGGCCCCGCCCAGTGTTAGTATAAAAGCGGAGCGGCAGGCTCTGGTCTTACAGAGCTATCGGTATTGCGTTCTTGCTTCAACAGTGATTGAACGGAACCCGGGAGTCTGAGCCATATCACCGCTACCGACCCATCTCATCCACCATGAGCAGCCAGATCCGCCAGAACTACCACCAGGAGAGCGAGGCTGGAGTCAACCGCATCGTCAACCTAGAGCTGCATGCATCCTATACCTACCAGTCCTTGGTGAGACACGCTGGATGGAGGCAGGATCTGTGCACATTGTATCCTGACCTTCTGTGTCATTTCATTCCTCTAATTCCTGGCTGTTCCCAGTTCTACTGTGATTCTGTTATATTTATGAGGGATGCTTTCTCAAAACTGGAGTGAAGCATGTTCCATTATTACTATGGGAAATTATTCTGTATTACTTTAGGTTTGCAGTGTGTGTATGTGTGTGTGTGTGTGTGTGTGTGTATATATATATATATATATATATATATAATATATATATAATCTCTCTATCTTCTAGGTCTGGTCCCTTGTGCTTTTTAGGTGATCTAATGCTGGGCATACAGGGATGGGTGTACCCCCCCCCCCCCCATAAATCACATTGAATTTCTAATCAGTCCATCCAGTTCAACCAAAAGGAGAAAAGCATATAATCGCCAAGAGTTTGTGCAGTGCTTTACAACATGAGGGCAGTCATTAGTTACATTACAATTGGGTACAAGAGGAATCGGATCCAGAGGAAGGTGAAAAATCCCAGCAAAACATGATCAAATTTTTGCTCCAGCAGGGAAAAAAGCTCATTGATTCTCTTCCAGTGTGCTGTGACGATCCCCCAATTGGATATTACCTATAGCTGCTAGTATCCAGTTACGTTGTGTACATTTAGGACTTTCATTTAGGAAACTCCCATGTATTCCAGGATCTTATATTGAAAGCAGAGGCGTAGCTTGAAGCATGTGGGCTCTGATGCAAAAGTTAACTGCCCCCCCCCATTACCTTCCACCATGCATCCACTGCACACCAAGATACTCAAAGTGGCTTAAGAGTTTTGAGTTCCTCTTTACATCAGAGGACCAGGATTACCACTGGAGAATCAGAGGCCATAGACCCCCCCCCCCCCCCCTGCCAGGTCACTTGGCAGAGCTCCTTGCCCAGCACTACACATGTAACACAAAATCTGGCGCTTGCAGCCCTTCAGGGGTCCTCTGAGGAGGTGTTAAGGGATTTGTTTTAGCACTTTCAGGGGTAAGTGGACATCCCTGGGGGGGGGGGGGGGTACAGAGTCCCAGCTGCTGACTAGGAGACACTGAGCAGTGTCTTATCTCGGTCCCATCGTGGCTACAGGAAGGCACTCTCCTTCTCTTGTCTCGCTAAGCACATTTTCCATTCAATGTTGCTTGCACAGACACTTCCCCATCCTGGGCTGTGGTGCCCAGTACTGGAGCATGGCTGTGGGGCCCTAAGGCAGATCAGAGCTGTCCTTTGTGGAGGACATAATCTGACAGGGAGGCTGCTGGGGGGGCCCCCTGGAGCTAGTGGCGGGGTTTGCGATTGTGACCCCTGCATCCCCTTATGGTTGAAAGCATATTTAAATGTTTAAGTGCTTTCAAATGATGTCCTGAAGTTTCTGACATTGTCAAATGTGTTAACACTTGTATGGCCATCCTAACATGCATTGTTTGTTTTTTCTGTACAGCAAGGCAGGTGGATGATATAATCCTAACTGTAGAAATGCCTTTTTAAAAACTGCAGGCAATTTGGTTCCCAGATCCACCTCTGGTCTCCCTCCAGATAAAGGTTTTCCTTGGTTTCTTATAACCAACCAATTGGGTGAGTGATCAGCTAGTGCTGGATCACAGAACCTTAACTGCTTACAAGTGGATGTAAAGGCTAAGGGGGTTTTTATGCATAAAGGTAAAAAAAACCTTCGTACAGCATTCCAACACTTACCCACGCCCCATCTAAATCCAGCAATGTGCATTGTTTTAGAAGCCAGAGGCTGATGCATGGATATGCCCTGAAACTGGAGAAAAGTGTAACCATTTTGTTTCTCAGCCTCCAATGGGCTTCTGCAGGGGTACATTGTACTTTTAATACTCTGCTTTTTGCCCCTCCCTTATTTTTCTTAAATAGTTTCCCTAATGGGATTAGTATGGTCTGTAAAAAGTTGACCTGTGTTTAAGAAACCAAGCACAGATGTTCAAGCAGTGAAAAACATGAGATGAAGACCAAAGGGGTTTGTCAATGCCATTAAGACAACCTGATGAACTTAATGGAAGTTGGCTGGATAAAACCCTTGTAAAACATATTATTGGTCACACGTGTCCTAACCACCTAATTTAAAGCGGTCAAAACTGAAAGCTTGGGGGCGGCGGGCTTTCTAGGTCTACCATTTTTAATTATCTTCTCCTCTTAGGGTTTTTACTTTGACCGTGATGATGTGGCACTGGCAAAGTTTTCAAAGTTCTTTCGTGAGCAATCTGAGAAGAAACGAGAGCAAGCTGAGGAATTCCTGAAGTTCCAGAACAAGCGAGGAGGACGTATTGTGCTTCAAGACATCAAGGTAGCCTAGGGTGTGCTGGTGTTTGTATATTAAAAGGGTTGGAGATGGGGCAAGTTGCAGCAATGCGGGGCTCTGCTCTACTGGAGCTTCCCTTTGCACATGTAGGCCAAATTTAATATCCCTTCCCTACTTGGCTTTTTTTTTTTTTTTTTTCTTCCATCTGCCATGAGAGCCAGGTCTTAGCAGTGTTCCTGCTAGCAGTATCAATTATCCTGGGTAAGATGACGTAAATTCTGTTCCCTAGATTTCATGAACACTAATTCTCCAGCTTCTGCTGGTCATATGACATCACTTAAAGTAATTGTAAAGGCTCGCCTGTGTTAAAAAATGCTATACTTGCCACTTCTGTGCAGTTGGTTTTGCACAGAGAAGCTTGGGTCCCACTTTGCTGCTCCGTGCCCCTCAGCCAGCAGCTTGCTACAGGGGGGACCCAAGCCGAGTCAGAGCTTTGTGTATCCATTCAAAAATGGAGTCCTGCTCCCTCTACTAACTGACTTTGACAGCCGCGGGAGCCAATACTGTCTCCTCCAATCGGTGTACTGGGGGGCGCAATGACTGCTACACACAGAAGGTATATTATCTTAATACATAGACTGCATTAATATAAAAACCTTCTACCTCTACAACTCTTTTAACCACTTCCTGCCTGTCCTACAGCAAAATGATAGGCAGGCAGTGGTTCAGTTATCATGACGATGTCAACCGGAAAAGCCGTTGATTGGCTTTTCCTCACTCGTGTCTGCCAGACACAAGCCAATCGGGGGGGGGGGCCTGTGCTGATTATCAGCGCAGCCCCCTCTCGTATGCCCACACTAGACCACCAAGGAAGGGGGAAACATGTGGATGGCCATACAGATGCGCAAATTGTGCCAGCCATGTCAGTGCCCATCATGAAACTTGCTTATTTACAAAACATTTTAACAGACAAAGACTTGGTTTTTATATTTTTTTTCGCAAAAAAATAAACCGCAGAGGTAATCAAATGCCACCAAAAGAGAGCTGTTTGTGGGAACAAAATGATGAAAAAAATGTTTGGGTACAGTGTTGTATGACTGCGCAATTGTCGGTCAAATTGCGACAGCACTGAAATCTGAATTGGCTTGGGCAGAAAGGTGTCAAAGTGGTTAAGACCCCTTTCACACCAAGGGCGTTTTGCAGGCACTATAGCGTTTGAAATAGCGCCTGCAATCAGCCCTAAAAAAGCTGCACCATTGTAGTGTGAAAGCCTGAGGGCTTTCACACTACAGTGGTGCGTTGGCAGGACATCAGGCAAAGCCCTGCCAGCAGCTTCTTTGGAGCAGTGTGTTTAACGCTCCTCCACTACTGCTCCCCATTGAAATCAATGGGGCAGCGCTGTAATACCGCCGTCAAAACCCTGCTATTGCCGGCAGTTTTAACCCTTTCTTGGCTGCTAGTGGCCGAAATGCGCTGCAAATCCAGCGGTAAAACGCCACAAAAAAATAGCGGCGTTTTACCGCCCACGCCATGGGAGATGTGGTGTGAAAGGGGTCTACAGGGATTTTAGGCTCACACTTGTGTTTAATAAAAAATATAGCTGGCTAGCTGTCTATCCTGGTGTGTGCCTTTACACCCACTTTAAGCCTCCCCTGTTCTGACATAGAGTCCGGCCATCAAAGTGTCCGCCCCGTACTGAGCAGAAGGAAATTTGGAAAATCTCCGAAGATGAATAGCGACTGAGTCGAGGTGCAATCCCCACCATCCAAGTGGACATAGGGCTGCCTATATTAGAGGGCCCCTCGCGGGCTCATAACGCTTCGAGCACGGCCTTGCTTCACTCAGCTCTTTTTATTTTAGCTCTATGTCCACTTGGATGGTGGGGCTAGAACCTGGACTCGCGGCGCAGGCGCCGTTCATCTTCGGCTTTTTTTCGGAATTGGGTTGTCCTGTGTACTGCGCACGTGCAGTACACAGCGGACCCTATCCGACAGGACACCCCATTATTGAAGGGCCATGGATATGGGAGATCCATTACAAAGTTTCTGGGGCTTGCTTTGCAAGAACTGACATCTGGGTACCTATAACCTACTTTTACCAGTTATTTCTTTTATATGAAATTATGCTTTAATGTACAAATATAATTTACGTTAGCAAATGTGTGCTGTTTTAGAAGCCAGAGGCTGATGAATGGGGGAATGGAACAAAGGCTATGGAAAATGCCCTGAAACTTGAGACAACGGTAAACCAGGCATTGCTGGAACTCCATAAGACTGCCACAGAACACGCTGACCCTCATGTAAGTTTGAAGTTCTTGTGTCCTGTTTCTTGAGACAGGAAGTGAAGGAACCTCACCAGAGTGGTGCTTTCCAAAGCTAGGAAAAAATGTCACTTTTTTTTTTTTTTTTTTTTTTTCTTTCTTTGACTTGGGGAAATCCTCCCCAACTGTCACCAGAACAAGTGTGCTCATTTGGAAGACTTTTAAACTTGTCCTGTCATCAATCCTTTTCACAAAGGTGCAAAAAATGTACATTTCATCCTCCCCCCAAATGCATTTTGGTGATGTCACCAGGATAAATCTCAAAGTTCTGGACACACAAAGCCATGAGATCTTGGTTTAAAGCCAAACTTATTTGAGATGCTCTTTATCCCCACAGAACCCAGGGTCATTTAAGCCTGCATGCTGAGCTGACTAAATATGATCAGAGCACTAGTTAAATTGACTAGAACTCTTGTCCTAATGTGTAGGTTTATATTTTCCTGCTCCGCTACAAACCTTTTGTACATTAAAACCACTCTGTAGCTCTATCAGTTGACCCAAGCATATAGGTCAATGATGGTGAACCTTGGTACCCCAGATGTTTTGGGACAACATTTCCCATGATGCTTTAGCACTCTGCAGTGTAGTGGAGAATTATGGGAAATTTAGTTCCAAAACATCTGGGGTGCCAAGGTTTGCCATCACTGATACAGGTAAATGACTGTGCTGTTGACCTGGAACAAGTGTGCAGATCAGAAGGGTCAAAATGTATCTGCCCACTTAATCTAGACTAGTGACCTGAAGCTATTAACATGCCAGCTAGTAAACCTAGCATTTGCAGAACTGTTAAAGGTAGCCTGACTGTTAGAGTTGGTTAGGGAGGGTAAAGAAGAAATGACCAGTCTGTTCTGTTTTCTGACAGATGTGTGACTTCTTGGAGACTGAACTCCTGGAGAAGGAGGTGAAACTGATAAAGAAGTTGGGAGATCACCTTACAAACCTGAGACACGTGAAGGCGGCAGAGAATGGCCTGGGAGAATACCTCTTTGATAAACTGACCCTGGGCGAGGACAGTGACTGAGCTTCCCGCTCCTAATGGCTGGCAGATGTTCTAATTCAATCTGTGCTAGTGCTCTTGTGTTAAAATCAAATTTTTGAGGGGTGAAATGCTCTGAAATATGAATAAAACGTACTAGCATCAAAGTTTTGTGTGGTTTACATCATTTGAGATGCTGGTAACACTTGCTTGTTAACGCCTGTGGTGCTTAAAGGGTAAAGGTTAACCTTAGTTGCACTTAATCTTGAGCCGGAAGGGTCGCACAGGAGGCTCCAGAGGCAGGACCATCCTTTTCACGGCTAGTTTGTCAGAGGCTGTGGCCATCCTAGCATTGCAGACCCCTTAACTGTCACCTGCAGTTCCATAGGTGGGGGTTCCCTCTTGGTGGTCAGAGGGGAGGCACATGGGACCTGGGTGCTAGTGGTTTTGTGATTCCCTACTGGCCTGGTGGAGTAGGGAAGGTCCCAGGGCAGACACTGATCACCCTGCATCAGTTAAAACAGGGTTGCCTGCGAGTCGAGCAGTAAATCCCACAGCCCCAGACTGTGCCTTACCAGCTGCGTAAGGCTCATGCCCTTTTCTGCCGGTCACCCCTTCAGGGGTGGAAGTTGGGCAGCAACGGTGAGGCAGTTAACACTTCAGCTCTGGGGTCACTGGTTCGATGGGGCTGAGAATCTGTTCCCTGAGGGGTGGTCTGGTGAGGCTACCCACGGGAGAAGGCCTGGATGGCTGGCACTTCTGCCTAGCACAGATCCTCCAACATTCCAGTACATGCATCAAAGGTTGTGGGTTATCCCTGTGTTTGTGTGGGTGTCTTGCCATGCTCCAAAGACTAGCTGGAATTTTGCTATACTTGGCACATTGGCTGGGTGGCATGCACTCATGAACCAGGAGCACCGAGCTCATGAGTTCAAATCCCAACCAGGCTAGCACCCTGCATGTTCAATAGTGTTTAAAGTTACAGGGTTGCTGGATGTGGCCATCACCCTGATATAGGAAACTAAATGAGGTCAGGCCTGGTTGGTACCTGGAGGGCAATCGCCACAGGAAGACCACCAGGTGGCTCCAACCAGGGAACCTATGGGATCAGGGGGTTGCACCCTGTATGGTCGCATTGGAAGGTTAAAGGCTTTCAGGTGACCAGACCCTAGTAAGATGCATTTATTCCTGCCTCTGGAGGGTCTTGGTAGTTTGGCGGGGACTTGCCTGAACAACCTCCTTTGCATCATGTATAGAGCGGTTAACCCTGGGTTCTTGAAATGACCGGGGGGGGGGGGGGGGGGAGTTGGTTCTCTCTCCAGAGGGCCTGGGGTGGCTAATTATTTTTAAGAGAAACACAGTCTGGTCCTGTTCCTGGGTCACGTATGCATTTCTTTCTCAAAAGATCCAAAGGATGGCTAAGACCAGGAGGCTAGGTTGGCAGAACATGTGGCCTAATGGATAAAGCATCTGACTTCAGATCAGAAGGTTGAGGGTTCAGGTCCCTTCTTGCTTGCTAACCCCTGCCTTCCCATGGGTGAGGTGGTGTTTCTAGGGTCCCCTACCAGGGAACCTCACTCGGACCTAGGGTGGCCACTGCTCCTAGGTGGGGAGGGGAGAGCATGAGTCTGCCTAGCAGCAATGGGGTTCTTGGTTTGTGTCCTGGGCCAAGGCACTGCCTGCCTGGAGTTCGTGAGTTTCCTCCCATAAAGAGGAAGTTTTAGGTGCTGACACAGAAGGAAGGTCTCTCTGGGGGGGGGGCCTCGGGGAGGGACCCTTTTTCACTTCGAGAGAATGTGAAGACTCAATGCTTTCCCTAAACCAGTATAGGGATGGCACTCTTGAGTAGATGCTGGTGTTCCCCAAGTGCAATGCTGTAACCTCCATCCCGCCCAGTCTTACCAGTGGGCAGAGAACACTCCAGCCTTGCTCATTGTATCACATAGGGCTTAAAACGGCGTTCCAACCACATAGGATTTTTTTATTTTTTAATCACTCTATCTTATAATGGTAAATTAACACTTGTTCTCACATAGCGCCGCTTTCATTACTATTTTAGAATAAGTTGCCTTATATTGCTTGGGCATTCCCATCTTAAGTGTGGGCAGGTGAAGCCCACAAGCATACACTTCCTTGGTTACGGTTCTGCTGTAATACCAGCATGCGCTGTACACTTCTGACGTTGCCCACCCCTGTTGTGATGGCAACAAATCCCTCTGCGCTGCCCAGTGACTCTTGGGAAATGAGATCTCCCAGGAGCATGGGTGCCAAGGGAAGTGACAGGTGCCCTGGAGAGGAAGAGGCAGATTAGGAGGGACCCCCTAGCAACAGACCTGAAAAGGAGAGTAAAAAAAATGTTTTTTTTCCAAAGGTTGTTAATTCTATTGAATGCAGCTAATGTTACTTTTTTTTTTTTTTTTTTTTTTTTTCTGGAACTCTGCTTAAAGAACCACGGTTCTCAGTCCTGAGGGCTCTGGGAACCTGGTGGTGTGGCTACTAAAAGGCAGCAATTATAGATCTCAAGGTTGTATTTATTTTTTTTTTTTGCTGCACTTACCTAAGACTTGGAAGAGTTACAGCAGCTGGACCGGGTTTTAGGTCTGCGGTTTCCAGGACCTAATTTTACTTATTGAAGGCCCTCGTTGGACTTTCCTTTGAACTTTTGGTTTGTGTCTAAGAGGATTCCTTCCCTTTTCTTTTGCAGGGACTAAAGTAAGGATTAAAATCTCTAGCAGTACCTGGGCAAGATGGCATAAGCTAACCATCAGACAAGCCTATATGTTAGGGAGATCTTAGAGGCTGGTGCTACATCGTGCCAGATCTGTGCAGTGTCAATGTGGTTCAGCTTGCTCCCCTTTTACCTGACATTACAGGTTTAAGTTGTCAGCAAAGGGATCAGGCTCTATGGACACAGGGTCCTGCATGCCGAAGTCCCACTCTAAGGGTAAGTGCTTGCTTATCCTCTCATAGGTGGCTGTTCTGAAAGATGCTATGGGAAAATTAGTTACTGGTAACATCTTTTCCAGGAGTCTTTCAGGACAGCACCGTGTACCCACCCTGGTTGGTTTCCTTTTGGGTTTCTGACTCTGGAACCATCAAAGAGTAATTTATGGTGTATGATGTGTTATGGTCTCCCCAGCTGGCTAGAGTTTCTCTTGAAGAACCCAGGGAATCATGCTTTTAAATCTGGACTGGGCGGTGTTTCCTGAGAAGGGAGGAGCCAAGGTCTCCCATAGGTACCAGTAAGTAACACTAATTTATTTTTATTTACATGTGGTCCCCGGTCACTACCACACCAGTTATGACGCTGTACTGCACTAAAGAAAGTAGAAAAAAAAAGTAGTGGCCAAAAATTACAACTTCAAAATATGCACCATACCTCTTACTAAATACTTCAGACTGTCTAATTTTAAAAAAGATCATTTGTGGGGGGGTTTGTACTGTCCTGTTTTTGGCCCTCAACAAATTAGGCTGTCACTATGTCAGACATGCCATAGTTTGTAGGCGCTATAACTTTCCTACAGACTAACACTGATTTGTGTTATTTTCAACAAAGAAATGTAGAGGAATACAATTTGGACTAAATTTATAGAGCGATTATTTGGTTGCAAAATTATATAAAAGAAATGAAGAAAAGTCATCACTTTACTAACTTTTTTTAAATTGTTTATATCAGGAACAAGGTCCACATGGACCAGTAGGTTAGATTCTCCACATAACATACAGTGGTTACAAATTACAAAACTGGTGATGCAACATCGTGTCTCCATTAAGAGTATCATTGACATCAATAGACAACATATTGTGATGGTGTGGAATATTGCAGTCCCATGGGCTCATTCCCTGGTTTGCTTTTTTTTTTTTTTAATTGCCTACATTTATTTAGCCCCCCAATATGGGGGGGGATGTAATGGAATTAGAGTAGTAGAGAAGGAGGGGAAGAGAAGAGGGATAGCGGGTGAGGGAGGGTGGTAGAGGGGGACGGTGTGTCCCACGATCATGGAGTGTCGGGCGGTGGGGGTGTTATGGTTAGTTATAGCTATAGCTGCAGGGCTTTGTGTCAATACCTATGTGGTGTACCACTGTTTTGCATTAGCTCATGTGTCAGTAGCAGAGCCTCTCAGGGCCTGGCCCTCGGCTGAGTGTATAAACATACTCCACCACTGCCAGGTTTTGGTGAATTCCTCCCTATTTTGCGCTGTGAGAATGAGCTTCACTAACATTTCAACTGCACTTTACTCATCACCTGAAGCTCAGGTGTGACTTGAGGGCTATTAATCAGATCCCTTCCTGATATCCAAAGGCAGGAGACAGGGCTGCCCCTATCGCTCCCTCCCCCCACACCGATATTCGCAATATTCGATTGAAACTCTAGAAATCGCTGGTGGGATCCACCCCAATATCCAGAGTACAATGTGGCACCCAGACCCATGAGTGTGCTTTATTTGCAGACGACCGCCTCTTATTTCACCACTTATCTCCCTTCCCAACAGCAAAGGTCTCCTAGTTGAATTTGGCAGTATTTCTGGTTGACGGGTAAATGTCTAAAGCCCAACCCGCTAACATCAATATACAAGACTCCTTTCTTTCCAGAATAAAAGACCACTTTGACTTCTCTTGGCATGACTCCTCCATTCCCTACCTAGGGGTTCATATCCCCAGGAGGATATACAACCTATATTCATCCAACTTACCTCAGCTTTACATTAAAAAAAAAAAAAAAAAAAAAAAAAAAAAACTAGAATCAGACCTCAATTGTTGGACTCGCCTTAACCTTTCTTGCCTAGGGTGAATTCACTCTATCAAGATGACCCTGCTTCCATGTCTGCTTTACCTATTTCACTCACTCCCCATACACATCAACAGTGATTGCTTGTGGACGTTTAAAGACACAATTGTCGCATTTGGGGTGCAAAGGGTCACAGAGTAACTAAAGGGGTCCTCTTGCGATCCCGACACAAAGGGGGACTAGGTTTAACTAATCTAATATGGGTACTACCAAGCTGTCCAGCTGGCTCAGATTTCCGCCATCAACTTTTGCACAGCCAAACCTGATTGGGTGCATATGGAATAGCAGGCAGTACCGAATTATACCCTGCGCTACCTCTTGTGGTGTCTCCCTCAGAAGCGCCCTGTGATCCTATCTCCAACACTTTCCCACTCGTTCACCTTGTGAGAAGGTCTTAAGAACCATACAGAGTTAATCTCTCAGATACATACACTTTCCCTCCTTTTTCAGAACCCTCAATTTCCCCCAGGAATCAATATAAAATCTTTCCAATGGTGGCTGGACAAGGGGTTGTACAGGATTGGTCACCTTTTTTTAATTCCAGGGGCCCACTCACCCAGCATTAGCAAACACAAAATGCCCTGGACAGAGAAGTTTAGATTCCTCCAATTTCCCCATTTCTTACACTCCTTGTATCCAAACTCTCCCTACCCAACATTACACCTCATGAACAATGGTGTGGCCAGGCCATGGAGCAGTGAGGAAGGATCTCTGTGATTTACGAGTCACTATCTAGGGTCAACTCAAAACCTAGCTACCATGACAAAATGGGAGAAAGGCCTGTCCCTGGAGTGGGACCTAGAGGATTGGTATAGCGCGTTCTCATGTGCCTACCGAGGCATCCTAAATGTCTCTCCGATAGAAGCAGACCTTAAGGTGATGACATGTTATCTGGTTCCTACAAGGTTAGCAAGATATTACCCATCGGTCTCACCCCTCTGCTTCAGAGAATGTTCAGAACATTTTTACTATAATACGAAAGGTCACATGTCCCCTCAAGTAGCCTTAATAAACTTTCCTATAGAAAAGGCCTCCAAAAGTAAGAGATGACTGATCCATTTTATTTTCCTGGGGGCTGAATTGACAATAGCAAGAGCCTGGAAGCGACTTATTTTCTGTTTTGCCATGGCACAAGAAACACTCATGGATCATGGCCCAGGAGAAGATGGTTAGCATGTTACAGGACACGACTCGGTTTGAGGCAACATGGGAACCATGGGCTGAATACATGCATATCCCATTGATACCTCAGTAGGCTCTAGACTAAACCCAATGGGACATCTACGCTCTCCTCTCTTTACCCTTTTCTCGCTTCTTCCCCCACCTCCTCCCTTTGACCTCCTATCTTCTCTTCTGAAGGTTTAATTGTGTTTGGTTAGGCACTATGGTGCCCTATTATCAGCAGATGTGAGAAGCACACTGGGATATTCTCAGTTTCTGATAGGACTTTTTTTTTTCTCCACCCCTGAATGCAACCCACCTGACATAACTATTTTAAGATTTCTACTATTTGATTCTACTCCCTTCATGCATTCAACTGAAGTTTAACAATGAAACATGCGGAGGTTTGAACCTATGCATTGTCTGTATTAAGATATATGTTTACCCAGTATGTTGTTTTTTTTTTTCTTTCTTATTTCCATTTTTTTTATTTATGGATGTGCATACCTCACTTGCCAGTTTATACATCTCTAACGAAATTAGGAACTGTAAGCCATTTCCTGATAATGTTGACTTTTTTTTAACATGGAAAAACCTTTTTCTCAATTTTTGCCATTTTAGATTTATAGCACAAAAAATAAATACCACCAAAAGAAAGCTCTATTTCTGTGAAAAGAACATTTTTATTTGGGTACAGTGTTGCATGAACGAGCAATTGTCATTCAAAATTGACAGCGCTGGAAGCTGAAAATTGGCCTGGGCAGGAAGGGGGTAAAAGTGCCCATTAGGCAAATGGTTAAAGCAGTTTTTCCCTCCTTGATAAAAAAATAAATAAAAGAATAATGTAAAAACAGCTGGGAAATTCTTTGCGGTGATTATGATTACAGCGGATGTGTCAAATTCTTCCTGAAACTTTGCAGCTTAAAAAAAACACCATACAGTGTTACAATAAAGTTTATTTGCGGCTATATTTTCTAACATTTATATTGCTCCAATCACAGTTTACACTAAACTTCCAGCCATGGGTTATGGAAAAAACAAAAATTCTATATATTATACATACAATAAATAAATGAAACTAACAGACATAAGACTCGGGCTGCTTCATTGTAATGAAAAATACCATTGTGCTGAAAAAGTGGAATGCTCGTAAAATGTGACAGGGCTTCACTCCCATCCCTCTGGCACAGCTATGACATGGCAAATCTGGGTTTAAGCCGTGCCACTGTTGTCGACGATGTGTATAGTACAGTAATCCATAGAGGTGTATCTAGTGAAAATGGCGCCTATGGCAAGCACTGAAACTGCACCCCGTCAAAACATTTGAAACCCATCTTTCAGATAACCTTAACAGAAAAGACAGCTAACAAAACAACAAGTCAAGCTCTTTAATCTTTTAATTAACAAATTATGGATTGACACTACATAAAAATTGCAACTGCACCAGTCACTACCTGCGAGGGCGTTCTCTTAGGCGCGGAGGCTGAAGGGTCCTGCACAGGGCTCCCAGCGCGGCGACAACCCCTTGGGGTCAATTGTGGGCTCAGACACTCAGGAGGCCGTGACCTCCTAGCACGTTGTCAGACAGGGGCAGACGTATTAGCCACCTGTCCTGACCCCGGCAAAATACCCTCCAATTGGGTACGCAGCCACTGCGGTCCGTTGGCGACCGCAGCCGCTCTAAAAGTGGACAGCATGGCCTCCAAATCCTCCATAGCAAATCAACTACCTGATGGCTGAGAATGTCCCTGGATAGCTGTCCTGACTGCAACTGCTCCCAGGGCTCCCCACACCCCACCTAGCAACCCACTAGGGACCACTCTACCCCACCCTATCCTCCACCAATACCCTTTTCTTTAGACCACACCACCTTTCTGACCTCCCCCTGCTCTTACTATCTTAATTAACCCTTTTCTTCCCAGCCTTCTCTGTCCAAACCCCATCATGTAAGCCCTCCACCTATGCTTCACTACGGTTCCTGGCCTATACTTACATACCTGTATGATGTCAGTGTACCTGTATGTCTGTGTATAGTATATATATTATACACACACACACAGAACATTTACACTGTTATACAAGCTGTTTACTCACTACTTTACATTGTAGAAAAATGTGAGGGGTGTACTCACTTTTGTGAGATACTGTGTGTGTGTATGTGTATATATATATATATATATATATATATATATATATTTTTTATTTTTTTTTATTTTATTACCTGGATACGGTCAGAGACTGCACACACACTACAGGAGATGGTCAGAGACTGCAGACACACTAAAGAAGACGGTCAGAGACTGCACACATACTACAGGAGATGGTCAGAGACTGCAGACACACTAGACATGTGCAAAAGGAAAAAATTTGTTTAGTTTCGCTTCGTTTTAATTCGTTAATTCATTCATTTCGTTTAGTTATATTCGTTAACTTCCTTAAATTCGTTTTCGGATTTCGTTTAGTTTTCTACCGAATTCGAAAAATCGGCCACATTCGAAAATATTTCAACGAAATTCGAAAATATTTCTACCGGATTCGAAATTATTTCAACCACACTCGAAAATATTTTGTGACCCAAATTTAGGGCCATGTATCTCGGGGTCACTTGGTGCTAGAAACTCCAAATTTGGATATATTGTAGTGCTAGTACTATTGTGTTGGCATACCAAATTTGGGGTTTCTAGCTATAAGTGACCCTGAGATATCGGGTCGCAAAATGTTATTAGTTAATAGATCAGAGAATGACATTTTGCGACCCGATTTTGGGGCCACATATCTCGGGGTCACTTATAGCTAGAAACCCCAAATTTGGTATGCAAACACAATAATACTAGCTCTACACCATATCCAAATTTGAAGTGTCTAACACCAAGTGACCCCGAGATACATGGCCCTAAAGTCAGGTCACAAAATATTTTAGAATGCGGTTGAAATAATGTTGAATCATGTTGAAATCATTTCGAATGCAGTTGAAATAATGTCGAATCATTGCATTCGAAATGATTTCAACATGATTCAACATTATTTCAACCGCATTCGAAAATATTTTGTGACCCGACTTTAGGGCCATGTATCTCGGGGTCCCTTGGTCATAGACACTTCAAATTTGGATATGTTGTAGTGCTAGTACCATTTTGTTTGCATACCAAATTTGGGGTTTCTAGCTCTAAGTGACCCCGAGATATGTGGCCCCAAAATCGGGTCGCAAAATGTCATTCTCTGCTCTAATAACTAATAACATTTTGCGACCCGATTTTGGGGCCCCATATCTCGGGGTCACTTATAGCTAGAAACCCCAAATTTGGTATGCAAACACGATAATACTAGCAATACAACATATGCAAATTTGAAGTGTCTAGCACCAAGTGACGCCGAGATACATGGCCCTAAAGTCGGGTCACAAAATATTTTCGAATGCGGTTGAAAGAATGTCGAATCATGTTGAAAAAATTTCGAATGCAGGTGAAATAATTTCGAATCATGTCGAATTCATTCGTTATATTTCTTTCGTATTCGTTGTAATTTGTTATTTTTTTATTCGGACATTCGGATGCATCCGAATGTCCGAAAGATACAAAATTCGGCCGAATTTCGATTCGTTACGAAACGAATTGCACAAGCCTAAGACACACTACAGAAGACGGTCAGAGACTGCAGACACACTACAGAAGACGGTCAGAGACTGCACACATACTACAGAAGATGGTCAGAGACTGCAGACACACTACAGAAGACGGTCAGAGACTGCACACATACTACAGAAGATGGTCAGAGACTGCACACATACTACAGAAGATGGTCAGAGACTGCACACATACTACAGAAGATGATGGTCAGAGACTGCAGACACACTACAGGAGACGGTCAGAGACTGCACACACACACTACAGGAGATGGTTAGAGACTGCAGACATAATACAGGAGATGGTTGCCATGACGATGTGCAGCATCGGGTTTGCTAGACAGCGTGCGATCGGTACCCGTAGTGGTGGACAGGATGTTTTGCTCTGTCCCCCGCTGTGTGCAGTGCTGATCGCGTCTGGTTGCCATGGAGATGTGCGGTGTCATGCTTGCTAGACAGCGTGTGATTGGTTGCGGAGGCGGTGGACGGGGCGATATAAGCTTGCCTCCTGTGTCGTGTGGCCACGCCCTCTGTTGAAGTCGGAAGTGACGAAACGCGACAGGGCGTGGCCTACACGACGTTCCCGGAAGTGACGAGTGCGTTCCACCGCTAACCAAGATCCAGGAAGTCACCCATAGTGTCTGCAGAGGAACACATGCTGATGACCCTGGCGTTAGGAGACACGGTAAACACACTACTTTTAATGCTGTTTTTCAATTGTAACAATGTACGCAGATTATCATATGGGGTTATTTACTAGCTTGTGCAATTTACTTTAAAATAAATGAGATTACGCTATGTGCAAACTCTGCTTTATTTTATGATATTTGTGGAGCACTATTGAAAGCTGGACCCTAGTGGATGACGTATGAATTTTGGATACCTAGAGAGGGAATACCTCCTTAAGGCTTTTTGCTCAACTTTGTCTGGTGAGTTTAACCCCCTAAGGGGGACGTGTTACACGCGGTGAAATCCTGCCATTATCTGGTGGAAGTGATACTTAAGCCTCATACACACGATCGGACTTTGTACAAACGTTCCTGTGGATTTTTGTACAAAGGGCGTCGGCCCTGAACTTGTATTGCATACACACTGCAGGACTTTTTCAGCCAACTTCCACCAAATCACGTGTTTTTTCTGCTCTTTCCCGCCACCTTTGGTAAACTTCTGTATTGTTGTCTGATGTTTTGCATTGGTTCTGAGCATGCGTGTTTGTACTTTGTACAAAAGTCCTATGGTTTTCTGTACACACAATCAGACTTTGCTCCATCTGACTTTTGTTGCCAGAAAGTTTGTCCGTTCGCAACAGCCAACAAAAGTCTGATGAAAACTGAAAAAGTTTGTCCGATGGAGCATACACACGGTCGGATGTTGCTCCAAAACAGCTAATTTGCATGTTTGTTGTCAAAAAGTCCGATCGTGTGTATGGGCCTTAGCACTTTGAAACAACAACCGTTATCACCTTGAAACGTTGAATAAACCACTACAGTCACCTTTTCTGCACATTAAGGACTCTTCCTTTTTAAAGAGGGATTCCACCTAAAAAAAAAAAATATTAAAAGCCAGCAGCTATAAATACTACAGCTGCCGACTTTTAATAAATGGACACTCACCTGTCCCGGGTTCCAGCGATGCCGGCAGCCGAGGCTGATCGATCGCTCGGCTCTCGGCTGCTGCCGTCACCATTCTAGGTGAGGGAATCAGGAAGTGAAGCGAATCGGCTTCACTTCCCGGTTCCCTACTGCGCATGCGCGAGTCGCGCAGCGCAATAGGAATTGTCCGCGCTGTCACTGGGCCCCGTGTGTGTCCCAGCAGACAGCGCGGCAGGATAGGAAATGACATAGACTCCCACGGGAGTCTATGCCCGGAAGTGGGTGTAAATACCTGTCTTTGACAGGTATCTCCACCCTCCCCCCCCATGTGAGGTGCCAATTGTGACACCGGAGGGGGGGGGGGGGTTCCGATCAGCGGAAGTTCTACTTTAGGGTGGAACCCCGCTTTAACTTTTTAACTTTATATGGTTATTTCTTGGATTTTATTTAGAGCGCTGTTTTAATACTGAAATTTTCAGAGTTCGCATTGATTAATTTCTGTATTACTTGTTATATAACTGCTATACTTTTAAAACAGCTGCTAATGTTCTGACCTGTTTGTTACTTTTGTAATAACTTGACGGATCATAACTTTTGGGTTATATATATATTTTTTGATCTCTGGTTTCCTGCATCTGGCGCTGAGTGATGTAGTATAGGCCGTCCTTGAAACACACCCTGTTTTCATAATACAGGAGATGGTCAGAAACTGCAGACATGGTACAGGAGACGGTCAGAGACTGCAGACATACTACAGGAGACGGTCAGAGACTGCAGACATACTACAGGAGACAATCCTAACACTAACTGTTGGTTTTGATATAAGGGATCATCAGATGCATTGGGTGCCTCATCTTGCAAACAGTTTGTCACCCTCTGCTTCCTCTGCAGTTTGATCGAATTTAAGCTGAGAGACAGGCTCCATCTACTTTTCTGCAAAGGAAAGGAGGGGGGAAACCTATGCTACAGACTGGAGGGGAAAAGGTAATCCCCTACAGGAGAGGTGGTAGAAGAAATTAGGAGTCTGTTTACAGCAGGGTCTTCCATTCTCCCATTTTGTAAACCGAGTACAAGAAATGTCCCAGGTACTAATAAATGGGGGACAACTGACCAAAGAATCCCCCCTGAGACAACATGGTTGATTTATTAAAGGCAAATAGACTGAGAACTTTGCAAGTGCAGTTGCTCCAGAGCTTAGTAAAAGGGGGGGGGGGGGGTGCTTTGTTTACTTATATCATCCAACCATGTACAAGCAAAAATGTATTTTCCTTGAATGTATTTGGGTATTCTTTGCAAAGCGAAGCTTCACCTAATTTGTTAAGCTCTGGAGAAACTACACTTGCAAAGTGCACAGTCTGTTTGTCTTTATTAAACTACCTCAATGTGTTTAAGGACGGGGTATGTCATAATGTGCTAGTATGTTGCATACTGGCACATTATAAGAGACTTACTTTAAAACAAAACCCTCTAGCAGCATGCTGTCACTACTGACAGGGCTACCATCTTCACCGGGTCTAGACTTTCCTGTGGGTACAAGTTTCCTGCAGACAAGTGTGGTTACCATTAATTATTAATGGCACCACGATGCATGTCGCAGATGTGCTGTAATTATGACCACCAAATTGCATTGTACTGCACTACCCTACAGTTTGGTGAGCCGCTATTTTAAAAGTCACATCTGCCATACTTTTTCCATGTTCCTGTGAGTTTGGCAGCCCCATGCAATTAATGGGTTGTTAAAAATGTGCCAAGTGGAAATGCAGTACCCAGTAAAAATAGGTAAACAGAAGACACTTCTAAGGGAAAAAATTTTTGGTTGACACAAGCAAAAGGGTCAAAATATGCTTACCTTTTTTGATTGGCTGCAAAACTGTTTATAGTGTATGACAGGAAAGAATGCTTTATCCCATCAGATGAGGGTATTAAGGTTTCTCTAGGAACGTATACTGTATGCAGCCACTGAGAAACCTTGATACCCACATTTGATACCAACATTCTTGGCTGTCATACAGTATAAGTGGTAAGGCAGCTGACCTATAAGGTGAGAATGTCTTGACTCTTATACTCGTGCCCACCGACAAATAGTGTACCCTTAAAAGTGCCCTCTCTTTGTACATTTTAACAGATATGATAAGACCACATGATGTTACTTAGGAGATGCTTCTCCATTATCTGAGATTGCATACAGCTCTAGTGGAATTCCTTTTGGCTACAAAAGTTAATTTCCTCCATGAAATGTAGGGTATGTTTCAGGTTTTAGGATTCAGTAGAATATCCATCATTCCTCCTGTCTTACTCATTATTGACTTGACCATTTTTTAGGGTCACACTTCCATACATTCCTACTCAAAATCTGGCAAGGGGAACACAACAGCATTACGGAGACTTCCATTGGTGAATAACATGCAGAGCAGGGAAGTCAGAACTTTTAATCTGCATACATGTAGTCAGTAATTCAGGCAACTAGTGTATTCAGAAGAGATCAGCAATGGCTGCCACTATATTTCCTCACTACAGGCGTCCAAGATAGCAATAAATTGTATTGGGGGTGGAGTGACATGCTCCCTGCTGGAGTTTACAAGGTACATATTATAACGGTGACTCAACCAACCTGCCAGCGGTTGACCAAGATACATTTACTTTGTAACCATCTCTCCTACTAGAGGGGGCACACAAAAAATAAATAGGGTAATTGTATGTAGCTGAGATGTGAGGAAATTAATAGCAACAATGTTAACCCCTGAGGGGTTGTAAAGTCCTTTGATAGCATTTCTGTTACTTCTTACAACTCCTTTTCTGTCGCCCTTTATTCTGCTTGATGTTTCCATCTGTTCAGCACTTTGCTCTTGGTTTGCTTCATGTGAAATATCATCTTTGCCATTTCATCTGAAAATGACTGAAATATAAAATTATTAATGAATGCCACATTCAGAAACATTTTAGTAAAAAAAATAAAAAAAATAAAAAAAAATAACTTTTCTACATTTTATTGGTCCAAAACATCCCTAAGAATTTACATGAATGTCTACTCAACTTCAAACCAATGGGGTGTGTTGTCAACCAATTCAGACTCATATCTTTCATTTTCATGGCAGCCAAACAAGCTCTGGCCAAAGTCTGGTGGTTGCACAAGTCAAACCAGAAAATGGCATTGTATTTAATAAATGAAGAACTGGCAACTATATTTCATGACAAGGCTAAGAAATACGTATGTATTTGTATGTTGAATTTGATAGTATGTCTTGTAATGTTTTTAAGTAAAATTAATAAAAATTATTTAAAACTCAAGAAATCTTAAAAGATTTGGTTGGTCCCCTTGGATCACTCACTATTGGATGATTCTCTGTGGACCATCTAACATCCACCTAGGTTAGGGAAGATGGTTTTTAGCATGATGGTGCTTTGACTGGTATTGCTTCTTCCCTTATCCACACCCTATCCTACCCTTTCCCCCTCTTCTCGTACTCTTCTATCCTATGCCTGGTAATTCAGCTGAATTGTAAACAGAGGTGTAAATGGAGGATCCTAGCTATTGTGGATCTCAAATAGTAATTATATTGTATTATTTCTGCCCTAAGGTTGGATCATCTTTGTATCTCCAAGAGAGCTTCATACCTCTGATCCTCTTTGCATTTAAATATATTAATGTTGGATTTTTTCAATAAAAACCTATTGAAACTGGAAAAAAACTTTTTTTATGGAATACATCAGGCTCAAGCTGGATTATAGTTAGGTAGTTTGCACTTTTAAGTTTTGAGGCACTGGGTTAATTTCCTTCACTGGCAAACTATGTCTGCACTTTTCATTTGAATATAAATATATATATCAAACTATATGAATGATTTTTTTCATCAGACTCAAGAAGACTGAAACAGACATCGTTTGTTATAAAGGCAGTCCCCGAGTTACAAACATTCGAGTTACAAACGACTCCTACTTACAAACGGAGGGAGAAAACAGGAAGCGAGAGAAAATCTACCCCTAGGAAGGAAAATTCACTCCTCTAAGCCCTTGTACACACGGTTGGAGATTCCGATGGATTGTGTCCGATCGGACTGTTTTGTCGGATATTCCGACTGTGTGTGGTCTACATCGGACTGTTTCCGTCGGAGTATCCGACGGACCAAGTTTTCCAACTTGTTGGTAAAATTTTCTGACAAAATGCTCCGATCGGACATACTCCGATCATGTGTAAAGAATTCCGATCGGACAAAGTGCCACGCATGCTCTGATCAAATTCCTACACCAAAGCTATTGGCTACTAGTGTGAACGTAGTCCCGTCGTAACGAAATAACGTCATCACGTCGGATTTTCCGACAACTTTGTCCGACCGCGTGTATACAACAGTTTCGGACAAAATCCGACGGATTTGGTTGTCGGAATCTCTGACCGTGTGTACAAGGGCTAAGAGTTACCGTGGGAAAAAGGGGTCTCCACTGAAGCATTATCATCAATCTTTGTTTCCACAACAACACAAAATTTTCAAAATCCAATTGTCATTGGGACAGAAAGTGAGGTGAAATCTTCTGAACAGGGGCACAGACAGCAAAACAAAGGTTACAGGGGTGTTAACCCTTCCCTGTGCTATCCAAAAAAATCAAAAAAAATTTTTTTTTGGCTGGAGCTACACTTAAAAAATGTACTTGTTCCAACTTACAAACAAATTCAACTTAAGAACAACCCTACAGAAATCTTATTTGTAACCCAGGCACCACCTGTATTTTAGTTGAGTCTTGTTACACTGACATCTACTGAGAGTTCTGAGTATTGCAGCCAATAATCCAATCATCCCAATATGCAGTTTAGTACATCCGTCTATTGCTGTGTAAACAATAGATTGACAACCTGACACATATAATCTATGGCATGTATGATTCCAGAGTGCCATCTTGAGATAGAATTTGAGAATGCCTCTCTAATTGAAAATAGTCAGTTATTTTGTAACTAAGGTAAACTAGTTTGTAACAATTATCCTCAAAAGCTTGGCAACCTGACATACTCAAGCAAAACAATGTATGGTTTTAATTTTAGTGAAGGGGTGCTGTGGTCTCTGCCCACAGTCTATAATCAAACATATTAGTAGGTTAATCTGCCATCGCTCACTGGCCCGATGTGTGGTTTGACCACTGTGGTGTCACAAAATGTTCTCTAGGAAAGAGACTAATGTCATTTATTTCTATGAATTTCTGCAGAGTTTGTCAGCCCTGCATGTATGGATAAAATTAAAAGTAGATCTGTTGCATGCAGCAATCACATTTCAGTTATCATTTTAGTGATGTCCAAAGAATAAAAGTTAGTATCTGATCGATTGAGCATTACTTATTACACTCACTTGTCTTCAACAAATGCAGATATTGGAATATTTAAAATAAATCTGTCCTCACAGAATATGAAGACGGTCATTCCTGACCTCCTGTTGAAAAACATTGCCTATATGTCTTTCTGACACAACTGCTTCAATACTTAAAGTGATTGTAAAGGCAGAAGATTTTTTATCTTAAAGAGGAAGTAAACCCTGATGGGTTTACTTCCTATTTTTTTCCCTGCAAAGGTAAAGCATAATGGACTACTATGCATCGCATAGTAGCTCATTATGTGTCACTTACCTGACACAGGAGCCAGCGAAGTCGCCGCTGTCCCCTGTAGTCCGCCGCATCCATCTTGCTGGTGGCGTCTCGCAGCTCCGACGAATGACAGCGGCGAAGCTGCGATGACGTCACTCCCGCGCATGCGCACGGGAGTCGCGTCTCGCAGCTCCGCCGCTGCCATTCGGCGAAGCCGCGATGACGTCACTCCCACGCATGCGCACGGGAGTCGACAAATTAGGCAGATCCATTCTTGGACTTGCCGCATTTAGTGCGCCTGCGCGCCGCTGTCTACGGCGCATGCGCCGTAGACAGCGGTGCCCATTTTCGGGCAAATATCTCCTAAACCATATAGGTTTAGGAGATATTGCTTGGACCTACAGGTAAGCCTTAATCTAGGCTTACCTGTAGGTCAAAGTGGTTTGAAAGGGTTTACTTCCTCTTTAATGCATTTTATGCATTAAAATAAAAAACCATCTGTGTAAAGCAGCCCCCCTAATAATTACCTGAGGTCCCTCTAGAACCAGCGATGTTGCAGGAATGACTCGGCTGCCCGGAACTCCCCTCCTCATTGTCTGAGACAGCAGTGTGGCGCCATTGGCTCTGCTGTCAATCAAAGTCAGCCAATGAGGAGAGAAAGAGGGTAGAGCGGTGCCAGGCTGCAGCTCCATGTCTGAATGGACACAGGGTCCTGTGACTGGGCTCAAGTGCCCCCATAGCAAGCTGTTTGCTATGGGAGAACTCAACAGGAGGGGCCAACAGAGCCGAAGAGGGACCCAAGAAGAGGATAAACCAGGCTACTCTGTGCAAAACCATTGCATGGAGCAGGTAAGTATAACATGTTTGTTATTTTTAAGAAAAAAAAAACTAGACTTTACCATCACTTTAATGAGTCACTGACCTGAAACAAGTATGCAGATAAGGAAGGTTAGAAAAAAAAAATCAGAAGTGCTCATCTGCATATTTATTCCAGGTCTGCATTGAATTGAAAAGAAAGTGTGAACAACACAACCAGGTAACTAACCTTTTCAAAACTATATAAACTGGTGTATTGCAAAGTGAAGTTGATGAATTGTCTTCAGCTTGTTCCTGCCTTCCCTAAGACCAGATCTGCTAATACTGCTTTCCTATGTACAGAGGCGGCTCTTTAATTAGGCAAATTAGGCGATTGCCTTAGGCCTCGCCCTCATAAGGGCCTCGCGGGCCGCGATCGCCTAATTTGCCTGACAGTGTGTGGGACCCGGGAGTGCACCGGTTAGTGTGCGCAAGCAAGCCGGCTGCCTGTAGCGAGGTGAGCGAGCGGGCAGGAGCTGCACATAGACGCCGGCACCATGCCGCCTGTCTGAGCTGATGATGAGCCTCTGTCTTACGGTCTGTCTCACAGTCTGTCTCACGGTTTGTCTCACGGTCTGGGTCTGTCTCACGGTCTGTCTCACGGTCTGTCTCTGGTCTGTCTCTGTCTCACAGTCTGTCTCTGTCTTACAGTCTGTCTCTGTCTCACAGTCTGTCTCTGGTCTGTCTCTGTCTCACAGTCTGTCTCTGGTCTGTCTCTGTCTCACAGTCTGTCTCTGGTCTGTCTCTGTCTCACAGTCTGTCTCTGGTCTGTCTCTGTCTCACGGTCTGTCTCTGTCTCACGGTCTGTCTCTGTCTCACGGTCTGTCTCTGTCTCACGGTCTGTCTCTGTCTCACGGTCTGTCTCTGTCTCACGGTCTGTCTCTGTCTCACGGTTTGTCTCTGTCTCACGGTCTGTCTCTGGTGTGTCTCTGTCTCTGGTGTGTCTCTGGTGTGTCTCTGTCTCTGGTGTGTCTCTGGTGTGTCTCTGGTCTGTCCTAGGTCTCACTTTGTCTCGCGGTCTGTCCTAGGTCTCACTCTCTGTCTCACGGTCCTCTGTTTCAGTGCTGTGTCTTGGCCTAGGCCGACAAGGCCCAGGCCTAGGGCGGCACTTTGCAAGGGCGGTAAAAAAGCAGCTTGCATGAAAAACCTGGGTTTTGGTGCTCTTTGAGTGTTGCATGAAATGTTTGAAGAATTATCAGGCACCTGCTTTAGAAGATGCTGGAAGGTTTATTTCTCGTGTATTTCTTGTCTCAGTTATCTTTGCATAATGCAACCTGTTATTGAAACCGCTCTGAATAAGTGTTTTTTTTTGTTTTGTTTTTCTGTTTTGTTTTATTTTTTTCTATTGTTTGTCATGTACTGCTATTTTGCTATCCAGACATCGTAACCATAAATCTGTGCAATCCTTTATTACCTTGACCAAGAACCTGTGCCACCTACACTAATTCTAGCTGGTGACCAATTCAAGAACATGTCACCCATGATGAAGCTAGCTGCTTAGGTTGCCAACCAACAACTTGTGCCATCTACCCTAATCCAAGGTGGTGACTTGTCCAAGAACCTGTGCCACCTATCCTGTCTCCTAAACTAACCAATAACCTTAATCCTGGCTGGTGACCTTTCCTAGAACATGTGTGGCCAAGACCCAAGACTACTCCGTGCATGCTTTGCTTTTGATTCATTTAGTAAATATGCATACAGACATTCCAGTCAGGTTTTACTGTTTTAGAGGTGCCCACCCAGCCAAGTAAGTGCTGCCATAGCAAGCGGCGAGGAAGGTCAATGGAGTGCAATACATATAGACAGAAAGGAAAAGTTATCTGTATGTAGGAATATGTCTAAGTTGAAATTGGAAAAGAAACCTTCTTTTCTACAGGTTATAGACTAGGAAACCACTTAAACTATTTTATCCAGATTCCCATGCCATACACATTCCTATATGTACCCAATATTAATACAGAATCTATCCACCATACTTCAGTTATGTTTGCAGAGTGTAAAAATTGACTCTGACTATCAAATTATATATTTTGCTGCATGTACTATGGTATTTACTTATTCAAAGCATGCCAATTGTCAATTCATTCTTAAATGATCCCACTTACTTTCAGTACAGGAACTTCTTTGGTGGCGTCTACATTGTTCTTTGATGATTCTTCCTAAAAATAAAGATATTCACAAAAATTGACATAGCACCCTAAGGATGTATACAAATGACAGTTCACTTACATAACACTATTTATCAGGGATCAGAAATGTTATTATAAATGTCAAGGCCTAGTGCAGGGATATGCAATTAGCGGACCTCCAGCTGTTGCAAAACTAGTCCCATCATGCCTCTGCCTCTGGGTGTCATGCTTGCGGCTGTCAGAGTCTTGCTATGCCTCATGGGACTTGTAGTTCTGCAACAGCTGGAGGTCGGCTAATTGCATATCCCTGGCCTAGTGCAAGAGGTGGCAGAGACCTGGAAATATCCAAGTCATGCACTCTTTTCTCAAGGAACGGGGATCCATTTCTGAGAGTTATGATAACTTTGTGCTCCAATTATTGGAGTTCATCCTTACGCATAACAATTTTATGTTTGATCCAAGTGTGCCCCTACCTACGCCAATCTGTACCTGGGGGGGTGGGAACGACAAATCTTTTCAAGTGACCAATCCCGGGATTTGAGTCAGTCCATCCTGGGTTGGCATCGCTATATTGATGATATTTTGATTTTATGGACAGGCACCCTCGACGAACTACATGAGTTCTTCGATGGTCTGTCCGTTAATCAATTTAACCTCAAATTTACTATGGAATTTAGTCAGACTCAGGTCAACTTTCTTGACTTATGTATCAAATTGGACAAAAATGGTGCAATTGACTCATCTCTTTATCGTAAACCTTCAGCTGGCAATACCATCTTACATGCCGCAAGCGCACATCCTAGACCACTTCTTGACAGTATCCCTTACAGTCAATACCTACGTTTACGTCAAAACTGCTCTCAAGACACTGAT
Organism: Lithobates pipiens; assembly: GCF_037356315.1. Lineage (NCBI taxonomy): Eukaryota > Metazoa > Chordata > Amphibia > Anura > Ranidae > Lithobates > Lithobates pipiens. The sequence continues at coordinate 135,649,866 of NW_027507788.1, read as the reverse complement.
TTTCAACTAGCTGCAAGAGATCTAACTATGCGACTCAATCAACGCGGCTACAGTAAAACATTACTCAAACGCACCTACAACAAAGTGTTAAAATTAAATAGAAATGATTTAATTTACCCTAAACCCAAATCTACTTCCAACACACCTCTACGTATTATCACGCAGTACTCACGCCAACATCATCAAATGAGAGCAACTCTTGTCAAATATTGGCCCTTATTACTGGCGGACCAAACAATTCATAAATATATAAAGCCTTTTCCCCAGCTTACTTACCGTAGATCACAGTCTATGAAAGACCGACTAGTTACAAGCCACTTTAATATTTGTCAATCTGTTAAACCAAATCGCACCGGCACATATCCATGCGGCCACTGCGATATTTGTCGTTTTATTTCAGGATCATCACAAGTCACATTGCCAAATGGTTCCATCCATACTATCAGGTATAATGTGACATGTAAAACTGTAGGAATTGTTTATATTGCTAGTTGTCCTTGTGGATGCTTTTATATCGGCAAGACGAAGCGCCTGTTCTTCAAACGGATTAGAGATCACATGCTGCCTCTGTCCAAACGACTATGCACCACAGCATTAAATAGACATATAGGTATCTCTCATAACTTCAACGCTAACGGTGTACATTTCTCAGCTTTGGAGCATGTACCCATCCATGCTCGGGGAGGCGAAATTGACACCCGTCTATTACAATTGGAAACACAGTGGATATACACTTTAGAAGCCACTAACTATCCAGGCTTAAATGAATACATTACATACAAGCATTTTCTGTAATTATTATTTTTTTTTTTCAGATGAGCAATAGAATAATTTGTTCAAATTTTGACCCTATAGAAATTCCCACAAAGTTAAATTGTAGAAATCTAGATATTAATCTTTCGCAAATTGCCAGATTCTTGACTAGGCCCTTTCCTTCCCTTCTCTTCCCTTTTCCCCCCTTTTTTTTTTTTTTTTCTTCCCTTCCTTCCCTCCCCCCCCCCCCTTTTTCTCTGTTTGTTTGTCATATCTCTGTTTTGTTTGTTAATGTGTGAAATAGTCTGTTGGTTTGTTTGTATATTAGTCTGTTGGTTTGTTTGTCTGTCCATTTGAATGTTCCGTATGAATGCTGTCTTTTGTCTGTTTGAATGAAAACATTTATGTTGGTGTGTGTCTATTTTGGCTACACTTTATCACATAATTCTTTTATATTCTGAATTAGGATGTGATCAATTTCAAACTATTATACATGATGTAACTGCTGGAAATTTAATTGTTGAAAGTATTAACTAATCAGATCAAGCCATTTATGTCTGCACATATTACTCCATTTATTGCTGTGTGTTACTTTAACCGAAACAATGTAGCTGTTTTTGTACCATTTTTTCAGATATTCTTGCATGCCTCTAATTAGCAGTGCATTCTTTATTATTTTGTTCCCTTTATTAGTTTGTGTACCTCTGTGGATTCGGCCGATCAGCACAGTCCTTCTCTTTCCATTCGCCTACGTGTCTCACAAATAAACAATACAACAAAAATTTTACCGAATAGCTATTTAAATTGTGAGTTGTTAATGTGCAGATCAGCTCCAATTGGTTCTGTCACATTATTATTGTTTTTCCTTTTTTTCTTGCTGTTGTTGAGTCCGCCTCTTCAGTGGAGACCCCTTTTGGATGAGCGCGCCTGTTCCCTCTATCTCCGTATTGGTGCCTGTACGGACGCATGGGTCAAGCTATGTGGAAGCTAGACCTATAAATATGCGGGCTGTAGTACCAGCATATGCACCCCGCTGTGTCCTTTGATCGGCAGTATTGTGGAGGGCTCTTTTGAACCCTCCTACTGTCCTTCTCACGATCCCCGCTTATGCCTGAGACGGCGTTTCGGTCTCCGTGGTTACGGAAATGCCGCCGTAGTACATTGTGGGGGTTGTAGACTCACTCGTTCGGGACGCATGTGCAGTCCCGCATCTATTGTCCGCTCACGTCTGGCGTCGCTGATGCGACGCCGGATATGTGAGGGAGATAAAAGGCACACTCATAGTGCAGGTGTGTCGGCCATGCAGAGCGTGACTGTGATGATCCCGCCGTAAAGGTCAGTCCTTAGAGAAACACATGATCTGTCCACACAGCCCATGTTGCTTCTCCTACCTTTAGTTATATTTATCTTTATCCTTATGATTCCTCAGGATTTGTTCGATTTGCTTTCTATATTTTAGATCAATCCCTTTAGCCGCTGCACCTGTTGGTCGATTGGTCCATTTCTGCAGCCTTTTGCCATAAAGTGACCCTATGCCGCTATTAGTAAAGCATAGCAACAACTGACTCTGCTCTCTTTTTATGCTTATGGTAAGCATCTATCAATGACCAAAGTAATACTTTCTTGAGCATATTGCTACTCTATATTAAAGTGAATTTCCCTTTCTTCGCTTATTCTTATGTTTTATTCATTCACTCTGATATCACCTATCTGCTCCATTCTGAGGAATTTTCTAATTGCCCTATTATAATCTAGGTTATCATATTGGCTTCAAAAAATCCTAAGGACCTCTCTATTTGTAAACTTCAGTTCCCCTTATGTGACATACTTACATTAAATTGTTCAGGTAGGTTTCCCTTAATTTTAAATTATACATTTCACCGAAATGAATTTTTTATTCTTTATCAAATAAATATATTTATGGGAGCCTTTTCTGGCCCCTTGATTTGTTATGAAAATGGACCTTTTGTTTGTTCCATTTGTCTCCTGCAGTCACCTTCTTTTGGGGGTTTCGGGGACCGGCTTGCTCTCCAGTTTTGAGTGGTGTCTTCACTTTAGTATACAGGCGGGGCTCTCTTTTTGAGACTGGTAGGTATTATTATGTGTTTATCATCATAGTGACATACATTATTGGCCTTCTTTTAAACTTATTAACCCTAGGAGATAAGTGGGCATCGTTAAGGGTTTGGGCTGTGTTTTTCCACTATGACCGGATCCACTAATTTTGTTGTACTTTATTTACAGTGAATTTTCTTTTTCATCTGTTGTTTTTAAAAAAAAATTCTTCTATCAATTATTGGCTCCCCTGAAGAAGCCTCTGTGTAGGCGAAACATGTCGGGATTTCTCATCTGAATAGCCAAGATTTCGTCATTTAAACTAACTGATGAATTGTGAACACTGTCTGTATGGATATTAATATTTGTAGCTCAAAATTTTGAACTTACTGTACCCTTGTGGCCGTTTTTAGTATATTTAATAAAATTTTCTTTTTTATAAATATATTATTCTTTTCACTACTATTAGCACTGTAACAGTCCCATTTACCCTCCTCTATTCTTTTCCATATTTGTTACAATTGGGATGAGGTGCGTTGATAAATCCTTGCCTGACCCGGTTCTTTTCATCTCTCCATCTGACAATTATGATGTGATGTAATTTTGCATAAAGCCTTGGTATCATTGGATATAATGAGACTGCACCATAATTGCATAAATTACCAATCCTAGGGCCTCAGAACCATTATCTTGCTTTCACACCCTAGAGAAAGTCCTATAAAATGACTGATGGTCCCACACTATATTACCAAAAGTATTGGGACATCTGCCTTTACACATACACATGAACGTTAATGGCATCCCAGTCTTTGTCCGTAGGGTGCGTTGGCGTAGGGTGTCCAAAGGGTAAGTTGGCCCACCCTTTGCAGCAATAACAGCTTCAACTCTTCTGGGAAGGCTGTCCACAAGGTTTAGGAGTGTGTCTATGGGAATGTTTGACCATTCTTCCAGAACTGCATTTGTGAGGTCAGGCACTGATGTGGACGAAAAGGCCTGGCTCGCAGTCTCCGCTCTAGTTCATCCCAAAGGTGTTTTATTGGGTTGAGGTCAGAACTCTGTGTAGGCCAGTCAGGTTCCTCCACCTCAAACTCGCTCATCCAAGTCTGGGATGCCATTAAAGTTCATGTGCGTGTAAAGGCAGGTGTCACAATACTTTTGGTAATATAGTGTATATTCAATGCAGTCCTATAGAATTTTATACTAGTACCCACTCATTAATACCTACACACTAAAAGGACTTTGGTGCTCACTTGTACCATAAACTGTAAACTAGTATTGTAGCCAACAGCTCTCTCATATGATCAAAACCTCTACAGAATGAAAACTGATAATAAAAGTAAAGTAAAGTAAACCTCAGCAAATAAAAACAAAGCATATGCTGAAAATATTACCTACAGCCAAAATCACACATTTCAAAATGACAATGGATCCAGAAATAATACACTATCCTTATGAATATCTTGCCTCTCAAGCCTCCTTAATTGCTAGTGTGATGGATGTCTTCACAACCAATAAGAAAGCTCATAAGAAGGGCACTGTTACGTCATACAGACAGAAGATCCAACACATTTCAAGCAGATGGGTTGTATATCTAATACATATGAGATCTGCCAGATACCACTGACTGACATTTCTTGGGATAAATAAAATCAAACACATTGGAAAACCATGTGTGGTTTCCTTTGTTTCCATTATGCCGCGTACACATGATCAAACAATCCGGTGGAAAAGTCCGGCAAACTCAAGTTCGCCAAACAATCCCCCCGTGTGTAGCCTCCGGCATACTTTTTTGACCCGAAAGTACGGCGGACTTAGAATGCCGTGTTGCACTCCAATCTTCCCCCCGGACTCGCATTTCGGCGGACAATCGGGCCGTGTGTATGCCAGTCCGCCGTACTTTTGAAAGGAGCGGACTTTTCCCGCCCGGAGAAAAGTCCGCTCATTTTGAGCGCGTCTCCAGGTAGGCAGGGCCCGCGAAGGAGACGTTGCTGGCCCCGCCGCCTGGTATGGACTGAAAGGGGAACCCCAACGCCCCCCCAAGTCCACAAAAGACCCTTGTCCGAACACGCTACCCGGCCGGCCAGGAAAGGGGGGCGAGCGAGCGCACCCCCTCCTGAGCCGTACCAGGCCGCGTGCCCTCAACATGGGGGGTGCCTTGGGGAAGGGGGGGCCGCGCGGCCCCCCCCACCCCAAAGCACCTTGTCCCCATGTTGATGAGGACAAGGGCCTCTTCCAGACAACCCTGGCCGTTGGTTGTCGGGGTCTGCGGGCGGGGGGGCTTATCGGAATCCGGGAGCCCCCTTTAAATGGCCAGGGTTGTCGGGAAGAGGCCCTTGTCCTCATCAACATGGGGACAAGGTGCTTTGGGGTGGGGGGGCCGCGCGGCCCCCCCTTCCCCAAGGCACCCCCCATGTTGAGGGCACGCGGCCTGGTACGGCTCAGGAGGGGGGGCGCTCGCGTAGCCTGGCCGGCCGGGTAGCGTGTTCGGACAAGGGTCTTTTGTGGACTTGGGGGGGACCCCACGCCGATTTTTTTCGGCGTTGGGGTTCCCCTTTAAGTCCATACCAGGCGGCGGGGCCAGCGACGTCTCCTTCGCGGGCCCCGCCTACCTGGAGACGCACTCGAAATGAGCGGACTTTCCTCTGCGTGTGTGGGCGAGTCCGTTCATTTCAAAAGTAGGGCGGATAGTACGGCGGACTTAGTACGCCGTATTAGTCCGCTCAAAAAGTGCCGTGTGTGGGCAAGTAGCCCGTTCGGAAAGTCCGATGGACAGTCTGGCGGGAAGTCCCCCAGACTAAGTACGTCGGACATACCGCTACGTGTGTACGCGGCTTTAATATACACCAGTACTGAATGTGTTTGTATGATACTCTCTCAACCCTTTCCATAGGCTAAAACACACAATTTGTGTTTATGTGGCAAGTTGACCATGCAGACATTTAAAGACAGGTGGATTGTGCATGGTCATCTGCCATTGCTTTAAAGTGGCTGTAAACCCTTACAAACCACTTTGACCTACAGGTAAGCCTAGATTAAGGCTTACCTGTAGGTCCAAGAAATATCTCCTAAACCTATACGGTTTAGGAGATATTTACCTGAAGACAGCCGCCGCTGTCTACGGTGCATGCGCCGTAGACAGCGGCACGCAGGCGCACTGGATAAGCCGCAGATCGCGGCGATATGCCGCGAGCGTCGGCTCCCGTGCGCATGCGCGGGAGTGACGTCATCACTGCTCTGGCGAATCACAGCGCCGAAGCAGCGAGACCCACCAAGAAGATGGACGCTCGGAACTACAGGGGACAGCGGTGACTTCGCTGGCTCCCGTGTCAGGTAAGTGACACATAATGGACTACTATGCGATGCATAGTAGTCCATTATGCTTTACCTTTGCAGGGAATCAAAGAGGAAGTAAGCCCATCAGGGTTTACTTCCCCTTTAATGTCCACAGCAAACTTATGTATTACTTTTATTATCGTCTTAGTACTCACTTGTCTATAAACTTGCAGATCTTCATAGATGGGAGCCATAGTATTTTCCCAGTCTTCATACGTGACTCCTTGGTCCTCATATTTTTCATGTCTCCTGGAAAGCCACAACCATTTCAACCATTATAAATAGGGATTTGCATTTTTGAATATATTTAAATCTGAACACCATTCAAACACACTGTAACGGAGGTCAAAAATATTTATTTTTTGAGAAATAAAGAACATGAAAAAAAACCTTGAAGCCCTTGTACACATAGTCGGACATTCTGGCAACCAAATCCGTTGGATTTTGTCCGATGGATTTTGTCCGACAGATTTTGTCCGAAACTGTTGCATACACACGATCGGACAAAGTTGTCAAAAAATCCGATCGTTCAGAACGTGGTGACGTTATTTCTTTACGATGGGACTACGTTCAGGCTAGTAGCCAATAGCTTTGGTCTAGGTATTTGATCTGAGCATGCGTGGCACTTTGTCCGATCGGAATTCTCTACACACAATCGGACAAAGTCCGATCGGATCATGTTGTCGGAAAGTTTTACAGCCCTGCTCTAAAACTTTGTTGGTTGGATATTCCGACGGAAACAGTCTGATGGAGCCCACACATGGTCGGTTTATCCGACAACACGGTCCGATCGGACATTTTCCGTCGGAATGTCCGACGGTGTGTACAAGGGCTTAAAGAACATTTGTTAAATGAAGCTAAAAGAAAAGCAGTATGTAAATAAGTTAGCTGATCTGCATAATTGATTAGTGAGTCCCTGTGACCAAGCAGAGGGTCTGGAGGTAGGGCATCACACAGCTATCAATGAACTGTTAATTGGCACTGTGCCCGTTGCTACCCTGTGAATGATTTATCTGCGCTGTGTCCATTAATATTCCAAGAACTGTTTATCCATGCTGTGCCCATTGTTACTCCATGAACTGTTCTTTGCTACTCTGTTAACTGCTTATACATGGCGTGTCCCAACACCAAGTACACACAAGTCTCTCAATAAACGCCACCGGATTTTGCGTGATCTGCCTGTGCTCTCTCTCTGCACTCTTAGTTCGTCACACACACACTTGAAATATATACACAACATGAACCTGCCAAAGGATATGTGATTATGTTCAGCTAGTCTTGTGATCCAGATACCCCTAGTAGACAGCATAACCGCATCAGCCCTATCCTGTGATTGGAAAATAAAAGATAACCATCACTCTGATGAAGGATTCCTTTGTTCTCTCTTCCTGTAATAAATCTAAGCTGCAGACAAATTTCTTTTTTCACATGGCAGAGGTGGTGTGTAGGCATTCAGAAGGACATACTGCTGCTTCCTGATTGCCTGTTTTTTTGTGATTTTGCACTAAAATACTGTGCCAAAATTGCAAGCCAAGCACTTGACTTAGGGTTGCTGTGCGGCCCCATCAATTTCAATAGGTACGTTTTCCTCGACCATGAAACAAAGCATTGTAGGAGCCACATGCGTATAAACTCCACCGGCTGCCATGTAAGGTTTAGGTGGGCAGTCTCCATAGACATATATACCTACCTTCCTTTCATTCCCTGAATTTCTGTTCATCTGCTGAAAGTGACAATAACGCCCTGTGTAGAAGACACAAGTAACCATAGTCTTAGCTTCCACAGGGGTACAGGGCTCCCTGTGACTTCTCTGACTGGCTCAGCGCTGTCACATGGGTAAGTCACATGTTCCTCCATATGTGGAAGTATTGTGTATTTCCTCCCTGAACTCTGTAAGCAGCGCAACAGAGAAACTGAGGAGGGGTGGGAATAATGCATTAATATAAACCTGTTGCTTTGCCCTGTATGGGAAAGTGAAGATTCACTGGGAATGTAGAAAACATTCCCACATTTACAGATGGTCGCTGCAGGGGGAATTTACAAATATAAATATAATGAACACTTATAAAAATACAGAACCGCAGTAAATTGTGAAAGCCACATCCAAAATGACTTTCCGTTAAATGATTCAATAACAACATAAAATGCGTAGTCGCTGAATATGCAATGCTTCAACTGTAGTAACAAATATCGTCAATATCTAGTCTGACACTTTTTTTTCTAAAGATATCCGAGTGTAACAGCATTGTATATAATGAAGTGCCCTCTAAGAACTTACAGCCACTTTGGGACTGATATATAAATGGTGTGCTGTAGGGAAGATTTCTTGTTCCTGTTGCAACCAGGTACCTCCCAAATGTAATTTCTGCAGTCCAGGGTGAAAAGCAAAGAATTTAACTGGTTGCTATTGGCAACAGGTTATTTACAGGGATTTTCCAGCTGGTCTGGGATTTTCATGGCCACGGCACCATCGCGAGGACCCAAATGTAAGTGAGTTCATGGAGGGGGATCTCCCATATCCGGGGTTAGCCCTTTAGACTTTTTTTTAATAATATCTAAACATTTTCTTCATCCATAGATTACTACCACGGTTTTGTTCCTGATGATAGGCTATGAGGCCTTGAAAAGCATAAAGCTAACAACAACCGACATACATATACACATTTATGAATCCTTTTGATGGCCGTTCCTTTTCATTTGTTTGTTTTTATCTTATTTTCAGCAATGTTTTTGTTTGTACAGTTATTAATTTCAATTTATGAAATCATGTTTTAATCATCCCATGTATCCTATAATAAGTACTAACTCCTTGTTGGAATGTCAGTCAATGTGCAATATTTGGTTTTAATGAATTGTATAACTGTAAAAATATTGATATATAGCAAAATGCATAAAACAACTTAATATGAATACTTTATGACAAAGCGAACCAATTAAAAGCTATTTTTTATTTAATTTACTCCATTGCTCCCATGTGCTTCATGGAAAGTCCCGTCATTTGCTCTCTCTATTTAATATATTGAACTGGGATGGCGCAGGGGACTTGAACTCATTTAAAGTCCCAATAAATCTTTTTTTCTTTCCTAGGTTATTTACCTGTTAATAAATTTTTCATACATTAGCCCATCTAATAATGACTAGAGTAAGATTAGCCTTTAAAAGAAATCTCTTGTATATTTAACCTAATTGTGCTAGTATGTAAAGTTTACCAAAACTTCAACGTTGAGATGGATACTTAAAAAATTGCAGATGTAAAAACACAATCTTAGTAAGATGAATGGATTTTAAGGTAAAATAGATTTGGCTACTCCTGCATTAGGCCATCCAATTTAATTGTTTACAGAGTTTTGTAAAGTTCTAGCCTTTCATACTCAATGATTCATACTTACATTACTTGCTCTATGAGCTCTTTAAGCTCTAAAGCAACTTTAGTGGCCTCATTCACATGTCCTTCCATAGCAAGACGGGCACAGAACTGAACACTGTGGATCTGTAGGACATTCAGGTTGATGGTTTCTAGAGCAGCAACACTAGAGAGAAAACTTCAGATTAATGCTATAACCACCAGAAAACAGGCTAGATTTCAAGTATTGCATTCATTTTGTACATCTAAGTATATCTGTCACATTTCCCATTAAGACCCATTAACGTCATGATTCCAGTGTGTCCGGGTCTACAACAGATATCCAAAGACATACTCTGGTTGTACATAAAGAATTTACTATGTAATTTTACTGTCAAGTGATTTTTTTTACACAAAACTAGCACATAGACATGCACAGATGCGATTAGCAGACAGCTCTTGCTCTGCTCCTATCATAGTTGGCACAATAGTCCATCAAATACAAAAATCCAACCTCAATGGTAAACTTTACCCTGCTATCAGCCACTTTGGTGTCACTTGAAGGTACACATAAACTAGCGATGAACAAACTGCAGACTTTAAAACGCCCATAAAAAGCCAGACAAATAAAGTGGACAAATCACTGTTGCCCTGTCTGCGAGAACTCATCTTAGACTGCCATCTTTTCTAGCTAACATATCCAGCTTGCAATGCATAACTTCTGTGCTCACCCACCAAAAACATACAGTTAGGTCCATATACATTTAGACACAGGCACAATTTTAGTGTTTTTCAGGTACCGTATTTATCGGCGTATAACACGCACCCGAAGTTTAGGAGGGCATTTTAAGGAAAAAAACTTTTAGGAGGGAAATTTAAGGAAAAAAAACTTACATTTAAATGCCCATCAATGCAGCCTTATCAGTGTCCATCTGAAGCCTTGTCAGTGTCATTTGCAGCCTTGTCATGCAGCCTGTCCGTCATTGCAGCCTTGTCATTGCAGCCTTGTCATGCAGCCTGTCCGTCATGCAGCCTTGTCATGCAGCCTGTCCATCATTGCAGCATTGTTGTCCCCTCAGTGATGTCAGCTTTTGTTTTCAAAAATGGCGCCGCCGAGATGTCCTGTGTATCTCGGCGGTGCCCGGAAGTTCTCTGCAGCTTTTGGCCAACTTCGACCGTAGTCTGCGGCTTTCGGCCACCTCAGCCGTACTTGGCGGCTTTCGGCTGCTCTCGGCCCTTCTCGGTGGCCGAAAGCCGGCAAGTACGGCCGAAGGTGGCGAAAGCCGCGTGAAGGGCCGAAGGCGGTTGAAAGCCGTGCAGAGCCCAAAAATCACGCAGAAATAGCGGAGGATCGGCGTATAACACGCACCCGCGATTTTCCCCTGATTTTAAGGGGAAAAAAGGATATGGGCTGAAAGTGCACACTCTCAGGTTTTAGGGTATGTACATCCAAATCGGAATAAGGGTTTAGGAATTACAGCTCTTAAAGTGTTACCAAACCCACAACAGTAAAATCTGTCTGTATATGCAGCATAGCATACTTGTTTTACTCACTGTGGAACTTAAGGGGTTACTCCTCTGCATTGTGTAAAAAGGCTGTTTTATCCTGTATGCACAGATAATTTCCTTCTTGCACTGTCTATCTTGAGAAGGCCAGCTAACACACAGGCAGTAGCCAACCTGCACATGCTCAGTTGTGTTTTTTATGCTGGAGAGAACATTCACTTGTTACTCAGAGATAGCCAGGTCACATGATATTGGCATCACATATGTGGGCGTGTATACAGGCTGCAGTGGAAATCTCCTCCTACCTGAAAAAACATCTTTAAAAGCCAGACCAGTTCCAAAAAAGCATTCTTTGGACTGATAAAACTAAGATTAATCTGTACCAGAATGACTGAACAGCTCATGATCCAAAGCACACAACATCATCTGTAAAACATGGTTGAGGCAGTGTGATGGCATGGGCTTGCATGACTTCCAATGGCACTGGGTCATTGGTGTTTATTGATGATGTGACAGGAGACGGAAGCAGACGGATGAGTTTTGCAGCGTTTAGAGATATAGGGTCAGCCTAGATTCAGCCAAATGCAGCAAAGTTGATTGGATGGCGCATCACAGTTCAGATGGGCAATGATCCAAAACACACTGCAAAAGCAACCCCAAGACTTTTGAAGGAAATTAAGTGGAATATTCTGCAATGACCGAGTCAATCACCTGATCTCAACCCAATAGAGCATGCATTTCACTTGCTGAATGCAAACCTAGAGGAAGAAAGACCTACAAACAAAGAACAACTGAAGACAGCTGCAGTTAGAGCCTGGCAAAGCATCAGAAAGGAGGAAACCTAGTCTTTGGTAATGTCCATGGGTTCCAGACTTCATGCAGTCATTACCAGTAAAGGATTCTCAACAAAATTAAAAATGAACATTTTATTTATGATTATATTCCTTAGTCCAATTACATTTGCGCTCCTGAAAATGGGGGGACTATGTATAAAAATGGTTACAGTTCCTAAAATTTGTACTTGATATTTATGTTCAACCCCTTGAAATAAAGCTGAAAGTCTGCACTTTAAATTAGTTTAGATTGTTTAATTTTAATTTTATTCTGGTGGCACACAGAGCCAAAAGTATGAAAATTGTCCCTGTGTCCAAATATTTATATACCTAACGTAGGTGCCTAATTAAAGTTTGAATCATACTACAGAGCCCACTGTAGACTACTGAAATCTCAGGCTCGTCCAGCACTACCTGAAGCTCCCCTTTCTTTTGGGCTCCTACTGAACAGCACAGGGCAAACATATTTTAGTTAAATTTCTTTCTCTTTTGAATATTGAAAAAAAAAATAATAATAATAATGTTGGGATTAAATTGTGTTTGGGATTACAAGTTACAAGTCAATGAGGGTGGAATCATATAACCCAAAAATGGGCTAGCAATGCCAGTAGTAATTAAATCACTGATATGAAGGATCTTAACACCTCTATAATAATGCCTCTTGTGGTTTGCTTTACCTGTCATTAGTCACCGGCCTCTTCTGACTGATGATCCGATGTCTGGCTTTTCCATTTGGAAGGGTAAATGTTATCTGTACTTGTACTGGGAGCTGGGAATGCCTCAGAGCTTCTGTTATCAGCAAAACAATACATGTACTTTTACCACAATTCAGAATAAAATCATGTTTAATTTGTAAATTAAGATGTAGCACATATGTATTGTCAGAAGTTGAAACAAGCAAATCCTAAAACATTAACATACTCAGTAGCAGCAGCATGAAGGGGGCACTTTCTCAAAGGCAATGAAAAAAACAAACAAAAAAAAACACATTTTGAATTAGGCAGGCCATATATAGTGTGAATTTCTTTCCTGCAACCACGGGTTGCAGGAAAGAAATTCACATGATCTACCCATCAACACAGACAGCGCTGACAGGGGAATCAGCAATTGTCTTTTCCCGGTGGGGAGGCAGGGGTGGGCAGGGGAAGCCGTCCCTGTTGGGAAAAGACAGTGATTATCGCTAGTGGCTATAGCAGCCGCTCACAATAATCGCAAGAGAATCCGGCAGGCTGGTTGTACAGTGAGCCTGCCCATTAATGGTTTGAATCTCGGCTGGTTCCTGCTGAACCAGCTGAGGTTTGAATTGTGTATGGACGGCCTTAGACTTCAGTAATCCATGGTTCATTTATCCAGTCATAAAAATTAGATTTAGAACCTGTGTGAATGGGCTTTTGTTCACATCAGACAAGTCCATAGGACTGCAATGACCATCTGAAGATGGTCTAATGCAGGTCAGAAGGATGTCAACTACAGTCCAAATGCATTTGTTAATGAATTCTGAATGAACTTAGAAGCACCTCAAACTGATATTAAACTGATGTGATCGACACAGACCCCTAAAGTATAACTAAAGGCAAAACTTTTTTTTTTTTTGTCTTGAATAGAGTGGAGAGGAATTAGAACACCTGTCAGGTTTCATTGCTGTCTGTGTCCCCATAAGGCAGAGTCACCCTCTCTATTTGTCCTGTTTACCATTATCATTGAAAGTAAAAGAAAATCCCACATTTTGGGTTTACCCATAAAAAATAATAGAGGGGAAATCTTCCAATGGGAATACTGCTTCTGGTTACCTGGGGGTCCCCAAGGAATTTCCTAAATTTGCACGATTTCCTTTCACCTCCTGTTTGGTTATGGCATAGGAAGTGAATGGAAATCTCCGCAATGGGACACAGATGACGAAAAAAATCTGACGGGTTATAACCCTCTGTTGCTCTCCAAAATGAAAAAAAATATAGCTTTGCCTTTAATTCCACTTTATCTTTTTCCCTGATGAAAGAAACCATGAAGGGTTCCCCTGACTCCTGGACAGGGCCCTTTCCTCCGAGCACGGTGTCGGAACACCAGGGGGTGGATGCATATAAAGGAACCGATTCTCCATTTCCCCCTCCCACTTCTCCTCCTCTCCCTCCCACAGGCATTCAGCGGCTGGAGGAAAATGGAGAGATCGGTTCCTCTATGCCAGTGTTTCTCAACCTTTTTTCAGTCAGGGCACCCTTGAAGTATACCCCTAGATGAATGGGGCTGCACTGCTACCACCCTGCAACTGTATGCATTGCATGCAGTTACAGCATAGTAATGATGCATTTAGGGGTTAAAACAGACGGTCAGGAAGCAACATATTGCCTCTTTACTAGCTGTGAAATGCCTCTGAAAAGCAATCTGAGCATGGATCGCTTTTCAGAGGAACATAATTTATTTATTTATTTTTGCTGGTAATTAGAACAAGCAAGAAAAAAAAATCTGTTCTGATTGTATAGGATTAAATGCGCATACATAAAATGTACATAGTACATCTAAACACACACACACACACACACACACACACATATATATATATATATAAATACACACACACACATATATATATATATATATATATATATATATATATATATATATATATATAAAAACACATACATACAGAAAGCCTTTTAAAAATCGGCAGTGCTTTACCTTACCTTTTCGTGCTGGGTACTGCACTGTAGGGGGAGACAAAGAGCACAGCACACACTGTGCTTTCACTTTAGGTCTATCAGTGCCTATTACATTTCGGCTGAGGATCGGGGAGCTCGGTCTTAGCCGCCCCTGCCACTCCTCATATCGAGATATACAGGGGGCCCTCAAGAATTTTCAAGTCTTGCCACAGATTCTCAATTGGATTTAGGTCTGGACTTTGGCTGGGCCATTCTAACACATGAATATGCTTTGATCTAAGCCATTCCATTGTAGTGGATCTGGCTGTATGTTTAGGGTTTGCGTATGTTTAGGGTCGTTGTACTGCTGGAAGGTGAACCTGCGCCGCAGTCAACTCTGACCAGCTTCCCCGTCCCTGCTGAAGAAAAGAATTCCCACAGCATGATGCTGCCACCACCATGTTTCATGGTGGGGTTGGTGTGTTCAGGGTGATGTGCAGAGTTAGTTTTCCGCCACACATAGCATTTTGCTTTTAGGCCAGAAAGTAAAAAATTGGTCTCATCTGACCAGAGCACCTTCATCTACATGATTGCTGTTTCCACCACATGGCTTCTCGCAAACTGCAAATGTTACTTCTTATAACTTTCTTTCAACAATGGCTTTCTTCTTTCCACTCTTCTATGAAGACCAGATTTGTGGATTGCATGACTAATAGTTGTCGTGTGGACAGATTCTCCCTCCTGAGCTGTGGATCTCAGCAGCTCCTCCAGAATTACCATGGTCCTCTTGGCTGCTTCTCTGATTAATGCTCTCCTTGTCCAGCCTGTCAGTTTAGGTGGAAAGCCATGTCTTGGTAGGTTTGCAGTTGTGCCATACTCTTTCCATTTTTGGATGATGGATTGAACAGTGCTCTGTGAGATGTTCAAAACTTGGGATTTTTTTTTATAACCTAACCCTGCTTTAAACTTCTCCACAACTTTATCCCTGACCTGTCTGAAGTTTCATTTCAGATATCCCACGTGATTGCTCCTGACGAGTGGCATTAAAGCCACAAAACATGTACAGATATCGGATGCCGTGTTCTTATCCATTTCACCCACACCTTCCAAGTTTATGAAATATCTAACTTTGCAGGCTCAGTAAGGCCATAGGCCCCGCAGGCATTATCTTGTATTATGGTCTTACATAAAATCGTTGGTGGTAAACTAGGAAACTTATTGTGGTTATATCATGAGTTGTTATTGTCACGTTATTTGTTTCTACCATGCTTACCTATTACCATTGTTACCAGTATTACCTGCATGTTTATATTATACTATTCATTATGTAATGTATGAATGTTATCATATACCATTGATATCGCTATTATATACATCTATCAATTTGTATTCAATAAATTTCCTTATGTTCACCTAATTACTCTCTTGCAGTCATGTGCTTCATATAAAGTCACACTCTCCCCTTGCTCAGTCCCCTTTTTCTTGACTTAGGTTGGGATGGAAATACATGAGCTCACCATTCCATGATTTCAATTAAAGTCCCTAGGGATGGAAATATGTGACCTCACCAGGTTATGGCTTCCTTAAAGTCCCTAACTACAAACAACCCCCTCTTTATGTTCTAACCCTGCTTTAAACGTCTCCACAACTTTATCTCTGACCTGTCTGGAGTGTTCCTTGGCCTTCATGATGCTGTTTGTTCACTAAGGTTATCTAACAAACCTCTGAGGGCTTCACAGATGGACTCTATTTACTAATTAGGTGACTTCTGAAGGCAATTGGTTCCTCTAGATTTTAGTTAGGGGTGTCAGAACAAAGGGGTCTCAATACAAATGCACAAAGATTTTCTAACAAACCTCTGGGGGCTTCACAGAACAGCTGTATTATAATGAGAATAAATTACACACAGGTTGACTCTATTTACTAATTAGCTGACTTCTGAAGGCAATTGGTTCCACTAGATTTTAGTTAGGGGTATCAGAGTAAAGGGGGCTGAATACAAATGCACACCACACTTTTCAAATATTTATTTGTAAAGAATATTGAAAGCCATTTATCATTTTTCTTCCACTTCACAATTATGGGCCACTTTGTGTTGGTCTATTACATAAAATCCCCCAAAAATACATTTACATTTTTGGTTGTAACATGACAAAATGTGGAAAATGTCAAGGGGTATGAATACTTTTTAAGGCACTGTAAGTAGGACTAATTCATAGTCAAACATTTCACTTTAAGGATACATCAGTATATTAAAAGAAAGTACATGAAGTCTAGTTAATTTTTACTAGAAGAAAGTGTACAACAGTGATCAGTCTATTATACTTTAAAAATCCTATATAATATATCTGCTATAGTATAGCTGTATCTTCAACATAGGTGTGCGCAGCCTATTGCATTAGGGCAGTGACGGCGAAACTTGGCCCCCCAGATGTTTTGGAACTACATTTCCCATGATGTTCAACTACACTGTAGAGTGCATGAGCATCATGGGAAATGTAGTTCCGTAACATCTGGGGTGCCATGGTTCGCTATCACTGCATTAGGGTGTGCATCTCAAAAGCTCAAACACATAAGTGTGTGCATGTGTATATATTCTGATGGTGTCAGTAGAGCAGTGGACGATGTAAGTAGGGCTTGTGGATGGTGTCAGTAGTTTTTATAATGTTAACATTTTTCACAATTTTGTTTTCTTACTAATTTTTTAGGAGCCCCGTTAGGGGGCTTTGGTGAAAATCCAGGGGTTAAACAGGCGAAATCTGCGCCACACAGGGTAATTAGGGTGTGCCCAGGCTCACCTGACACACTTATGATGTCCAAATATGAAAATAGAACAAAGTTAAAAGAAAAAGGTATAGATTATAAAAAAAAAAAAGAATCGAAAGCCAGTACAACAGCAGAAGCAAATGTTCTTGCCATGCCTAGTGTCCAGCCTCTGGAAGGAAGGACATGTTCTCCAAAGGAGATGCCCTGCCCCCCAAGGATCAGTAGGAGAGACAAACAAGATGTATATTGCATAGAACACAAGTGGACATAATACCATTCAGGGTTAAAATGTGACTTCTAACTTTACTGATTATGATATTGGAATAGTAGAAAGTGTTACCAATTCTTGGGAACCAAGACTGCTCTATTATAGGATAACAGATAACAAAAGATAACACTGTCCTGTGTATCTTTCCCTTGGTCAGCTATTCCTCTCACATTTTATCTACTATTTTCAGTACTTTGCACTTATCCACTTTTATCACAGTTGTTTGTTCAAAGCATTTTTCATTAGTGTCTCAAAGGTCTTCAAATTCCAGTGATCCTACCTTTAGTTTTGGATGAATGGATAGCAAATTCTGTAGACAACACAGTGTCTGGATTTGTACTTCCAATTTTCTTAGTCAGAACAGACTCAGTATGCCCCTCATAGAGGAAATGCCTGAATACAAGAGGAAAAATAAGCCATTAATAATCTGGAGGATAGAAAAGGGTATGTGGCCTCACATAGAAATACTGCATCAACCAAACGACATCAATTTTCAATTTTCAACATATGGAACAAATATACCATCATGGATAGTATTGAATTATATGTCTTCCTTAAAATATTGTTCTTGGTCCACCTTACGTCAGCACACAATGGGTTAACGCCTCTTCTGGAACCCACAGGACCACTTCTTCCTAGCTCAATAAAAGACAGCCACTCCCCAACTTAAGTATTCTTCTTTTTTGGTTGCAACAGGGTACAAATGCGAAGACTCCGTGATACAAGGTAGGTTCACAGTGGCATGGGATTTTTCATTTGATCTTTGTCTCTCTCCAGTGTACTGAAACAACAAAGTGCTTCTAAAAATTTGGACAGAACAAGTTCATACCAAGCAGGTGCTTTCCACCTACCAAGAAGGCCTTGGCTTCTGCTGCTCCTCCAGATGTCATCGGTGCCCCCAATCTCGTTTCTGGTCAATTGAAATCTTTTATGGCACGGTCAGTGACAGCACCCTAATCCAGTGAGACTACTTTTATTAATATGGCTATGGAAGAGGCCAGGTTAGATGTGCAGGGTTCCTCATCTTTTTTTTACCAGGAATAGTGATAGGTCTATCTCCAAAGCTTAATTCTAAAGTGGTATCCAGTTTCCAGCAAATAAAACTGGTAAGCAGTTTCACAGAGTTTTCACACAGGAGTAACTGAGTACACAGCAGGAAGACTTCAGTTCCTTATGCCCTGTACACACGGTCGGACATTCTGACGACAAAATCCATCAGATTTTTTCAGACGGATTTTGGCCCAAAATTGTTTTGCATACACATGGTCGCACAAAGTTGTCGGGAAATCCGATTGTTCAGAACGAGGTGATGTACAGCATGTACGACGGGACTACAAAGAGGCCAGTAGCCAATAGCTTTTGTCTCATAATTCATTCTGAGCATGCATGGCACTTTGTGCGTCGGAATTGTCTACACACAATCGGAATTTAAATGATCAGATTTTGTTGTCAAACTTTGTGTGTCAGAAATTCCGACAGAAAAAGTCTGATGGAGCCCACACACGATCGGAATTTCTGACAACACAATCTGATCGCACATTTTCCGCCAAAAAGTCAGACCATGTGTACAGTGCATTACACACGGTAAAGTTGCTAACAGTGTACTTGCAAAGATCAAAAGAAGTGAGGAAAGTGAACAATCTTTGCCATCGGGTCCTCAAGAGTCATTTTCTATTGGCTTACCAGAATGATTACATTGGCATGCAGGAAGTAGGCCTTTCTGCTCCAAAACAGGTGCAAGCTCATTCGACTAGAGCGGTGGCAGTCTTTTGGGGTGCTATGCCAAGATTCAGCAGAAGATACATGTAAGACGGCTAGCTGAAGTACTGGTATGGCCTTCATTCAACCTTACAACCTAGTCGTGAGGTCAGCAAATTGAGCAAAGTTTGGGACATGAGGGATAAATTATTTTTGTCTTTAGAAGCTTTTCTTTGATTGTCAGTGTCTATTTTCATATGTTTTCTCCTGCCCATTTATTCGTGAGGTGAGCCAGAAATTGTTATCAGATACTTACCGTCATTTTCCTTTCCTGGCCTATCCTCACATCAGCACAGGACACTCTCCCTAGTGGCCTGTCGCAAACTAGGTTATCGAACACTTTAGTAAGACCCCTTTCACACTGGGGCGTTAAAAAAAGCGCTTGAAAGAAGCCTCATCTGCAGTCCCAATGTGAAAGCCCAACTGCTTTAAGAGCCCTTTCACAATGTCAGTGCCCGAAAAAACGCTTGTTAAGCGCCGCTTAAACTAGCAGCGTTTTTCGAGCGTTATTGGGGCGCTTTTAACCCCTGCTAGTGGCCAGATAAAGGGTTAAAAGCACCCACAAAACGCTGCTGCCAATAGCGCTTTTCAAGCGTTTTTCAGGCGCTTCCCATTGATTTCAATGGGAAGGGGCACTTTAGGAGCGGTGTATTCACCGCTCCAAAAGCGCTGCAAAGAACCTGCTTGCAGGACTTTTTTGACGCCCTGCCAGCGCAGCGCCTCGGTGTGAAAGCACTCAGGCTTTTACATTGGGATTGCAGTTGCGGCTTCTTTCAGGCGCTTTACAGGCGCTTTTTATAAAGCTAAAGCACCTGAAAAACGCTCCAGCGTGAAAGGGATCTCAGTGTGAAAGCACTCGGGCTTTTACATTGGGATTGCAGATGCAGCTTCTTTCAAGCGCTTTACAGGCACTTTTTTTTAACGCTAAAGCGCATGGAAAACGCCCGAAAAACGCCCCAGTGTGAAAGGGGTCTTAGGGAGGGGCTGTCATTTATTGAGATAGGAAGATGTGGTCCTGTGGGTTACAGAGAAGTAATTGTGTGCCAACGTGAGAATAGGCCGGGAAAGGAAAATTACCTGGAATTTGATAACAATTTTCTGTTATCTGTCTATACCACAATAAAAACAGAAGTATTATCTCATGGCATTCACTGTCAAATTTGTAAAATAAACTTGTTATATATTTGGGTCCAATTTACCACAGTTCCTGGTATGGACACTATAGGCAGCCTCCAGGTTTGGGTCTCGCATTTTCCAGGCTGCCTTCATATTTGAATATATATGGGGATAGTTTATTACTGTCTCCTACATATTCTTTTATTCATTTTCCCTGTCTACACTTTATTATACTGGCTTATTTATATTTATTTATTTAGATGCACCCGCCCCTGAGGAAATGGTTTTTCTGGATCTGGATGCATCTTATGTCTTATATAGATGGTCTATTTGATTTTAGCTCAGTTGGATTTATTATTATTATTATTATTATTATTATTATTATACCACTCTGTTCGAAAGTCATATAAACATGGAGGACGATATTTTATGCCACATTGTGTCGTGTACTTTTATGCTATGATCTGGTTTCTAGCACAATGGTCTTTAAAATATATGTTTTTGTAGGTTTATCAATTGTATTCAATATGAGACAGTTTTTTACTGTCCAGATAATAAATACATATATATTTTTATTATTGACAAATTTTCTGGCCATATTGCACATGCTTCATTTAAAGTCCCAATTTGCTGCTTATTTACAATATATTTAACTTTGTGTATTTGAAGTAGTGATATCATACCCTGGGATGGAAATTGAGGAGATGAATGGAGTTGGGATGGGATTGAGGTGGTGGACAAAGCTGGGATGGGATCAGGGGGAATGGATGGAGCCGAGATGGGATCAGAGGGTGAAAGGAGCCTGGATAGGATTGGGGTGGTGGATGGAGCAGGGATGGGATCGGGGGGTGGACGGAGCTGGGATAGGATCAAGGGAATGGATGGAGCCAGGATGGGATCGGGGGGATGGATGGAGCCAGGATTGGATCGGGGTGGGGGTGGATGGAGCCGGGATGGGATCGGGGGGGTGGATTGAGCCGGGATGTGATCTTTGATTTGGGGGGGTTAGAAGATATGTGCTAGGGGGTGCTTTGGGAGGGGAAAGGAATTGTGCTGGGGGTCAAACTTCAAATCTGCCCCCCTCCTTTCACGTCTAGTACAAGTCCTCTCTAACCCAAAACAAAGCACCCCTTAGCACCAATCCTCTACCCCCCTAAAATCCCTCCTGGCAGCATAATTGTTACGATTCCAATGCCCCCTCAAATCACCATGTCCCCCTCCTCTGTCCCTCCTCTTCCTCGGCTCTTCCTCCCAGCCTGTGTACTTGAAACATCAGAGCTGAGAATAAAGTGGCTATAGTCCGGTCTGCAGTGAGTGCACCCAGCAGGAACAGATGTGATTGTGGCCACAGCATGTGGGGGTGTGTGGGACGGTCTGCCTCACTCCTCCCCCACTCTCCCTGCATATCATGTGCAGCAGAGGAGAACCCGGAAATGGAGAGAGCCGTGACGCCCCTCTCAAGGCGGCGCCAGTGCCAGTCTGAGCCTGGTGTCACCGTCTGGTGGGTGTCATCCAGGTGCAGGCCGCATCCCCATAGCAATGCCACTGGGCACAGTAATGGGTATTTCCTTCAGCCCATTAAGTGTAGTCTGAATAAATCTTTTTACATTAGAAAATTAATAAAGGAGATGAGTGCTGTAAAGTAAACGTCAAAATATTAGCAACTCTGACCCCAGTGAAATCACTAAAACTTGTAGAATTATCATTCGTTTTTTCTCAGAGAATGGTAGTAGTGCTCTGAAGCAATGGATATCACATACGCTAGGCCTTCAAGTCTGTTCGTTATGTAGCACTCACATAGAATGGGGCAGATAAACCTTCACTTCAACATCAGTAGCAATGATTTGTTCATCCAGGATTGACTGAAACTCATTGGCCAAATTCAAAGGATGTACGATATTTACCTAGCCAAGACAAAAAAGAGAATCAAAAAGCATCAAAAAGACAACATGTCAAAAAGACAACAGGTAGATAGATATACTGTATACAAGCAGTCAGGTTATACTGTGTTTTCGCTTTTACCATTGGTAAAGATATTTTCAAATCCTGTTTTAAAAATTCAATATATCCTTACTAAATACCAGTTTAATCAAACATCAGGATGTTATTTCATAAAGAAAACATATTTAAATCACTAAATATATCTAATAAACACTTTTGTATGCTTTCCTATAATGAGTAAAATTTGTATTTGTGGCCACTCCCTTCTTTACCTGGAGCAGAGAACACATTTGTCTAAGAATATGCGTATATGTTCTATATGTCAGTTTGCTTGTTTTTTGCAGCTCTTTACATAACCTTCACCAAAGTAAATTGTATGTGCAGTAGTTTTGCTTCCTGTGTCAAGTGCTCATCTTCAACTTCTAGTAAAAGCATTGCATTATATTTATGTACCCTAAGAAATTAATTTAGATTTTACAGATTTTGGGCATGATATACAACTGATCTCTGCACTAAATTAAACAGTAACCAAATCCCAGCACTATATTGACCAGTGCAAGTTATCACTGTGAAACATACATAGAAATATAGAAAAAATGCCAAATGGATAAAGGTCACTATTTAGTAAAACTGCATAGGTCAAAGTAGAATATATCATTGCAGCAACACCAACAAAACAAAATAGATTGGGCATTCTTGAGGTCATACTGTACAGTATGTCTCCAGGCTTCATCGATGTTAATGCAGTTTTACCTAACAATGATATACATGACACATATGCATCAGTGCTGCACACTGTATACCTTTCCTCCTGTCTTATCGGCAAGTTGTCCCAGTTCAGGCAGTCTGCAGTCTGTTCCTTCTATCGTCACCACAGAGACCACCACACTGCAAGACACATACACACTGATATAGAAAATCTACCTAATTACTTAGTATTATACTAAGAAAACTATACTGTATGTCAAAAACATTGAAGCAATATAATTGGGCAAGGTACCTTAAAAGACCCCTAAATATTTTAAGTCGGCAAGGTCAAAAGCAGAATCCTGGTTATACCAGGATAGAAAACACAGTACCAGAAAGAAGCTCAGTATTCTTAATGTATTTTACTTTCATCAGTGTCTTCTAAAGGAGAGCAGCCAGCTTTTTTTGGCCCTTGAGAATGCCAAAGGCTGCCAAGTAGATAGTTTTGATGACTGAGAGGTGATTTTGTTTTAATTTGAGGTAACTGAGAGGGCTCTAACACACGGGCGGTCCACCCGACGGACTCCACTTTGCTCAGCGGGGGGATCGAGCTGCTGATACCCACTGAGCAGGCGGATGATAGGTCTGTCTCCGCTCACTGTGCTGAGATGGACCTGTCAGAGTCACGCTCTCCTCCATGGGGAGATCGGGTGAAAACGGACCGTCTGTCCATTTTCATCCGATCCCATCCACCACACTGATGGAAAATAGGGTCTCCATCTGTCTGGATTCCACAGACTGGATCGGCTCTGATAGCAGCGTGTGTCAGTGGACTTGTCACGGCTGCCCCATAAGAGTGAATGGAGGCTCCGATCAGGTCCGCCTGAAAAACTGACAGGCAAACCTGATCAGAAAACCTGAGTGAAAGGAGCCTTAGGCATCAGTATGTCTACTTTTGTGACAGTGTTGCTCTATTAGCTCACTATAGCTTGTTCCTCAATATGCCATCTGTTATCTGAGGGGTTGAAAGTGAGTTAAGCCGGCCAACCATGTATAGACATGCTAAATGTACCCAAGTTGATTGATCAATCAACTTGGGTACAACCAGCCTGTTGGATTATACATGCGATTATTGCTAGTGGCTGTTACAGCTGCTAGCAATATTCACTGTGTTCTCCACGAGGTGACAGCTTTTCCTGTGCAGAAAATGCAGAAAAGAAAATCGCTGTCTATGGCCAGCCTTAGGATCCTAAAGAGATGTACATCGACTTACCCTTCCCAATTTACAGTGAACCACTGTTTGTTTCTATTTAAATATTGGACTTTTTTTCTGCGTCAGTATTTCTCATTTGTAAAATAGATTTGCTGGGTGTACTATTGCCTTATGTATGAATTTAAGCTGGATATACATGTTCAGTTTTTTTCCATTGAACTTACGGGTAGAATGAAAAAAGCTGACTGATCCCTGCATCAACACAATGTGCGATGTAGGGATCTCTCCCACCTCCAAAATACACAGAACAGCACTTGCATTCATTGGCTGCAAGTGCTGATCGAATAGTGGCTCCACCATCAAGATCGTTTGACTGAAGCAGGTCTAACAGTGGTAAATATGTACTGAAAGGCGGTCATTTTCTGCTGAACCAGATGACTTTCAGTATGTGTGTATCGGGCTTAAGAAAGATTTGCTGGTATCTGTAGTTAGGTATATGGAACAAATGGAGTTGCTACATATAAAAGTGTCCCAGCCTTTATCTGCTGCACCTATTGTGACAAAAGAATAATCTTTCCTAAATGTGGGTGGTGTACAGAATATTATATCTAACCTGTGCTGAAGAGCAAGATCTCCCAGATTGCTGTAGTACAGCTTGGAGGACTGGTAGATGTACTCCTCAGTTATATCCTCCAGATTCCCCAGATCAGTGTTCGCTCGACCATCTGTACAAATAATCACCTGAGCAAGACAAGAGATAGGTCATAAGTTATGTCATACATATTTAGGGGGAAATACATTTTAAACACAGGTATTTCAAAAGATTATAAACTGTAGGTCAGAATCTAGGTTTGTAGCACCTAAGGGAGGCAGCTGCCCAATTTGTGAATACACTACCACAATGGGGTTTCCAAGGCACACCTGACAATACAGTACTTTGTAAACCATGCACTTAATAAGAGAGATTGGATCAACTTACTGTTACTGAACATACAATTAGTACATGGGTGGCAGTGCAGATTGTTAAACAGAAAAATAATAACTGCTAGGAAATCTACCTGTTGTCAAAATAGAAACACACTTATAGAAAATCTACATAAAAATGCTTAAAGCGGGAGTCCACCGGGACTCCGCGTTTTTTTTTTTTTTTTAAAAGCCAGCAGCTACAAATACTGCAGCTGCTGACTTTTAAAATAGTGACACTTACCTGTCCAGCGCGCCCGCGATGTCGGCACCCGAAGCCGATCTCTAGGTCGCCTGTCGGGTCCTGCCGCCGCCATCTTGGGTATGGGAATCAGGAAATGGAGCCTTTCGGCTTCATTTCCCGGTTCCCTACTGCGCATGCGCGAATCGCGCTGCGCAATAAGGACGCTCCCCGCTGCCTCTGGGATCTGTGTGTTTCCCAGCAGGCAGCGGGGCACTTGCGGGAAGGGGCGGGCACTTGCGGAAAGGGGCGTAAATTACGCCCCTTTCCGCAGAGAGCTATCCCGGAAGTGGGTGCAGTTACCTGGATTATCCAGGTAACTGCACCCCCCTCCCCCCTGAAAGGTGCCGATTGTGGCACCGGAGGGGGGGAGGGTTCCGATGAGCGGAAGGTCCACTTTAGGGTGGACCTCCGCTTTAATTTCATTTCCTGCTATATAATGTACTCATAATAATTTCTCATAAATCGTTGAAATAAATATTTATTTTTCTGTGGTTATACCATGCACACCCATTTAACGTGTTCACAAATACCTAAAAGTATATCTGAATCCAAGAACCAAAATGTAATATATTGCAGCTTCGGTTACCTTAGATGTGGTGTCTGCATTTATATAATTTAGGTGGAAAAGACACAAGTCTATTGCGTTCAACCAATAGAAAAAAAAACAATAATTAATAACTTGAATATCTCTTTAGGGACCTTGCCATAAGCAGGAGTATCCCAAGATCAAATTCAGTGGGAAGCTAGGCTGTGGTCAGCCTAAGCTCTGACTGTTATAGTTTCTGTCTTTATTGGGTTTCTACTATAGTCAGGATATTGTTTGCTTCTGACTGCTGCTGGGGAGTGTTCCTTGTGGCATGCCTTGGGGGGGGGTCCCCCTACTGTTCTGTCTACAATGCAGGAAGGACTCATAGAACAAACTATATCTAGAACATAATAGGGTGAGTTCCCTTTTCCCTTTGGACTTTGGTGCTAGGCCAATATGGGTAAGTTGGCTGCTTCGTAGGGCTAATGAGTGATGCATTGTGCATTACAGGAACAACATGTGAATATCTCTAATGGGAGCTGTATCCCACTATGGGATAGAAAAGTGGGCCCTGGTTCATGAAATATGTTGGGAACTATATCTTTCCATTGTAGCCCTGGTCTACTTCTCTGCTCTGCCCCACAACAGGAACTGGGCTGTTAGTACTAAGACACTGGATGCTTTACAGCAGAGATATGCAATTAGCGGACCTCCAGCTGTTGCAAAACTACAAGTCCCATCATGCTTCTGCCTCTGGGTGTCATGTTTGTGGCTGTCAGAGTCTTGCTATGCCTCATGGGACTTGTAGTTCTGCAATAGCTGGAGGTCCGCTAATTGCATATCCCTGCTTTACAGGGCTGTGTTGCAGCTACAGGGGAGGCTGGAGGCGAGCCCTGCCCATGACAACAGAGGATACTGTGATTGGCTGCTGTGCAGCCTGGAAGAGGAAGTAGACTGCTGCGAATCATCTGGAACTTTTGGGGGATATATCTTTAGGAGATAGATCTTTAGCAAGCCAAGGACTGAATGGAACTATCAGTTCTAGGGAGACAAAGAGCTGCAGCAGTCTCAAAAGCAAGCAAGAGGTGATCATCAGTGTGTTGCTGTGCTGGCGAGCTAACTGCTGCATGTAGGAGAGATGAAGAGACTGGGCTGCCACATCTATATGGAAGTCACAGTCATCAGAGAGTGTCACTAGTTCCATGAGAGAAATTGCCATTGTTGGTCACCACTGATGTCATCGGTTCCACAGGAGTTGGTGTTGGGAGGCCGCTGGCCACAATCCTTGCCCACTTCCTAAAGGGACATTGGCTCTTTACCTTAGGATACAATCTGAGTACTTACATAATATACTGTGGAATTCACTCAAATCAGCGCGATCCGCTCGACAAATAAAATGACATAAGTCAGTGGGAGGGGATTGGAGAGATTTAAGGACCTAAGGCTCGGTTCACACAGGGGGCGACACGACTTGCCGCGCCACGACCTGCCGTGACCTCAGCGGCGACTTGCAAACGACTTCTGTATAGAAGTCAATGCAAGTCGCCCGAGGTCGCCCAAAAGTAGTACAGGAACCTTTTTTCTAAGTCGGAGC
Organism: Lithobates pipiens; assembly: GCF_037356315.1. Classification (NCBI taxonomy): domain Eukaryota; kingdom Metazoa; phylum Chordata; class Amphibia; order Anura; family Ranidae; genus Lithobates; species Lithobates pipiens. The sequence goes on along the minus strand of NW_027507788.1, from coordinate 135,622,334 downwards.
GACTCGAGTCGCTCCTCTTAGAACGGTTCCGTAGTACAGAACGGGGGCGACTTGTCAGGTCGCGGCGCGGCAAGTCGTGTCGCCCCCTGTGTGAACCGAGCCTAAGCTTCCAGTACTGTCCCCTTTAGTTAGGACATCCCTAGGCTCAGGGTTCAGGTGCAGAGACACTTGGTCCTCTTATTATTCATGGTGCTGTGAAAAATGATCTGCTATGGTTTATTGTTGTTGCCATTTTGTGTGTGGTTTTGTTGGGTCTATTGCAGGTGACCTGAACAACAGTGGCTCCTCCAGGGGTAAGCCCTACACCATCTTTCACAAACTTCATTAAATGGTTTAAAAAAAAAAATGTGTATATTCGTCGCAGACAAGAGTTGCCAAATATGAAGCTCTCTCTCCCACACAGCCTCCTCTGTGGCTGCTCTACCAAAACACCTAATGATGCGTATAGGGCCAAGATTGTGTCTCTCCATTTCTCAACATTAAACCTCATTTTGCCATGTGGTTGCCCAATCAAACAGCGCATCGGGTCAGCGCATTAGACACATCTTGTATGGACTTTATTCCACTACATAGCTCGGTGTCATCTGCAAACAGAAAATTGTACTTTTCTATATAATTTTCATATCAACCCTATGGGGGTTATTTACAAAAGGCAAATCCACTTTGCACTACAAGTGCAAAGTGCACTTGAAATTGCACTGAAAGTGCACTTGGAAGTGCAGTCGCTGTAAATCTGAGGGGTAGATCTGAAATGAGGGGAAGCTCTGCAGATTTTATCATCCAATCATTTGCAAGCTAAAAAAATGATTTTTTTTGTACTCACCGTAAAATCCTTTTCTCTGTAATTCACCGACCGTCACAGCTCCTCTCTTGGCCATTGGGTTGTATAAATGAAAATGAAAATGCGGCGCTACCAAAAAAGTGCTAAATAAAAATGAGTGTATGGTAATCTCAAAATAAATGTGGATCAAAATGTTATTCACTAAATATAAATACAATGGAAAATAAATATATCAAAAATTCAAACAAATATGCGTGTATGCAAATATATGCAAAATTAGTGAATAAAAAATTGTGGAGAAATATTCAAACCCCTAAACAATCCACATAGACAATCCCAATCCAAACAAACATAATAAAATAACCATATGAAGAATAAAAAATAGTGAATATCGTGAAAAAAATGAATATTTAGACATATGATGCAAACACGTGATAGTCCATAAATTTAAAGTGCATTAATGACTAATGCCATTGTAAAATTAATAAATAGAGTTCATGCAAAAGATGTGAAGAGGCGATTCCCACAAGTGATAGATCACTGCAAACTTCAGTGCTTAATGGGTGCACCACCTATTTCCCCCAGCCTCTCACCTCCAATATCTGGTATACAGGCACTGTGTACAAGGGGTAACTGCTGGCTTCTATTTCGTTCCCCTAGATCACCCTTTGAAAAAGTTACGTTCTGTAACGCAACGCGTCAGGGAAGGAATTCGGTGTCGGACCCATCACTTCCGGTTTACGGCCGAAACCGGAAGTCCGCGTCTGCTGCACACTCTGCTGATATTTTAAATGTAAGTGTGGATTTTACTGTTGTTTTCAATAAAATAGCCAAGTTACTACACATGAGAGCCCTCTGTGTTTTTCCACTCTTTATGGCCTGGATATCCTGGAGCTATTGGGAGGGCATGTAACATATATCCTCACAGTGAAAAGTTAATCAGCGGTGAAGCAGTGGGAACGAAATAGAAGCCAGCAGTTACCCCTTGTACACAGTGCCTGTATACCAGATATTGGAGGTGAGAGGCTGGGGGAAATAGGTGGTGCACCCATTAAGCACTGAAGTTTGCAGTGATCTATCACTTGTGGGAATCGCCTCTTCACATCTTTTGCATGAACTCTATTTATTAATTTTACAATGGCATTAGTCATTAATGCACTTTAAATTTATGGACTATCACGTGTTTGCATCATATGTCTAAATATTCATTTTTTTCACGATATTCACTATTTTTTATTCTTCATATGGTTATTTTATTATGTTTGTTTGGATTGGGATTGTCTATGTGGATTGTTTAGGGGTTTGAATATTTCTCCACAATTTTTTATTCACTAATTTTGCATATATTTGCATACACGCATATTTGTTTGAATTTTTGATATATTTATTTTCCATTGTATTTATATTTAGTGAATAACATTTTGATCCACATTTATTTTGAGATTACCATACACTCATTTTTATTTAGCACTTTTTTGGTAGCGCCGCATTTTCATTTTCATTTATCTAATTTTGGTGCAGAGAACACTTTTTTATGCTGGCTGCTTCCTAGATACATTACTTCCTCTCTGTAAGTTATCTTAGGTTGAGCGCACTAGCTTTCCCTATTTTACATTGGGTTGTATACCTCACCTCTAGGAGAATACTAGGCAAAAAGTTGTAATACAACACTCAGAACTCTCAGTTCCGCCCAGGGGGCGGTCCCTCAGGTATCGACCATCCTGTCTGCAAGCAGACCTCAGTACGTCAACAAGCAGTATAACGTAAAGATAAAAGGAGGGGCGGATGCTGTGTCATTGGTGAATTACAGAGAAAAGGATTTTACGGTGAGTACAAAAAAATCCTATTTTCTCTTATATTCACCGACCGACACAGCTCCTCTCTTAGCCATTGGGACGTCCCCAAGCAGTGCCAAACGAGGGGTGGGAAAACAGCATAAAACGTCATCCACCATGGCAAGTGGGAAACTAGGAAACTTTACCCACAAAAAATAGTGCGTGGAAAAATCCACCAAAAAATCAGGGTACCCTCAACAGGAGTGACTACCCACAACCGCACAAAAAACCTGCGGAAGTTAATGCAACAATGCATTAACTTAAAGGTACTGTGATTTTATTGAAAAAACTGAAAAAAATAAAAAATATTGTATATTCAATTGCAACTATACAGCACCTGCAAAACTTTACGGCCAAAACAGGCATCAGCCGATGCACTGACATCTACCTTGTAGAGCTTGGTAAATGTGTGGACAGATGACCAGGTCACCGCCTTACACACCTGAACGACTGACGCTTGGTGTCGGAAGGCCCAAGACGTTCCAATTGCCCTTGTGGAGTGGGCCGTAACCGGAAAGAGGGGCACCTGCCCCTTTAAGGAATAGACTTGTACTACAATCTGCCTGATCCACCTGGAAATGGCGGCTGATGAGACCGCCATGCCTTTCTTGGGACCAGCTACCGAGACAAACAGCGAGCCTGACTTCCAAAAGGGAGCAATGGTAGACAAATACACTTTCAGAGCCTGAACCACGTCCAGAGCGTGAAGGGCCACCTCCTTAGCGTGTTTCAGCCTAGGACAGAGATATGGTAACACAATGTCCTCATTAATGTGAAAATCTGAGACCACCTTCGGTAGAAAGGACGGTTGCAATCGCAACACCACCTTATCCTTATGGATAACCAGATAAGGCGACTTGCAAGACAAGGCCGCCAGTTCCGAAACCCTCCTGGCCGATGTGATGGCCACTGGAAAGACCACTTTCTGGGAAAGAGTCAACAGGGGAAACTCCCTGATAGTTTCAAGCTGTGTTTTTTTAAGCACCAATAACACCAGGTTCAAACCCCATGGAGGTAACGGTGGACGCACCGGGGGAACTACATAACGAACCCTCTGAACAAAGGTACTCACTAATGAGTGAGACTCCAGGGGTCGCTGATAAAAAGACAGTAAAAGCTGAAATTTGCCCCTTAATAGTGCTTAATGCCAATTTCTGGTCTACTCCTTGCTGAAGAAACAGCAGGGTCCTGGATATGGAAAAAGAGCGCAGATGCCAACCTTCTCCTCACACATGGAGATGTAGGGCATCCAGGTACGATGATATATCTTCAGAGAAGAAGATTTCCATGCCATCAACATAGTTGGGATCACCAAGTCCGACAGACCCCGGTTCCTCAACCCCTGGCTCTCAATAGCCATGCCATTAAAGCCAGCGATGGTAAAGCCGGATGGAGAATCAGACCTTGAGACAGAAGGTCCTCTCGTAATGGCAGTCGTCAGGGAGTGTCTGCCACCAGACGCACCAGGGACGCTGAGGCCCATCTGGGGCTACCAGTATTACTGGGATCCCCTCGGCTTCCACTCTGCGATCAGACGTGGTAACAACTTCAGTGGAGGAAAGGCGTAGATCAGCTGGTACTGATCCTACGGAGCCAACAGCGCGTCTGATGAACCTTGGCACCCTCCGATTGAGATGGGAGGCCAGCAAATCCATGTCTGGTGTGCCCCACCTCAGGCACAGTAACCTGAATATCTCCGGATGCAACGCCCATTCTCCTGGGTCCAGCATCTGGCGACTCAGATAGTCCAGCTGCCAGTTCTCCACTCCGGGAATGTAAATGGCCGACAAAACCGGTAAATGTCGCTCTGCCCACCGACGTATGTGAGCGACCTCCTGTGCCGTGGCTGAGCTTCTTGTCCCCCCTTGGTGATTGGCATATGCCACTGCAGTGGCGTTGTCTGACTGGATCCTGATCAGACATCCTTGTAGTCTCATTGACCATGTGGAGAGGCACAGCCCGATCGCTCTCAGTTTGAGCAGATTGATCAGCAACTTGGATTCTTCTGTCGACCAGAGGCCCTGAGCCGACTGAACCCCAATTACTCTACCCCAGCCGAAAAGGCTGGCGTCCGGTGTGATCAATGTCCACTTTAGAAGTAGGAACGACTTTCCGGCCTGAGTCACCAGGGACCTCAGCCACCAGATCAGTGATTCTCTGACTGACTGGCTCACCTGAATCTGACGATCCAGGGACAACTGAGATTTGTCCCATTTTGACAAGATCTCCTTCTGCAGGACTCTGTTGTAGAACTGGGCAAACGGTACAGCCTCCAAGGAGGTCACCATGAGCCCCAGGACTCGCATGCAAAAGCGAAGCGATGACCACCTGCGGTTCATCAGCAGTTTTACCGCGGATCTGAAAGTCTGCAGCTTGTCTGAAGGGAGAAAAACTCTCGCTTCCATGGAGTCTAGCAGCAAGCCTAGGTACTCCAAACACAGAGTCGGTACACTCACCAAGTTCTTTAGGTTCAACAGCCACCCAAATTCTCACAGTCTGCATGGTGATCGCCACATCCTCCTCTAATTCTGAGGTGGAAGATGCTTTCAGGAGGAGATCGTCTCTATATCCCGCGTTCGCGATCCCATGTTGCCGCAGCAATGTCAAAACCGGAGCCAAAACCTTGGTAAAGACTCGGGGGGCTGATGCCAGACCAAAAGGGAGAGCCACAAACTGGTAGTGGGCTTCCCCGACTGCAAATCGCAGAAACTTCTGCTGCCACAGGCATATGGGTATGTGCAGGTACGCATCCTGGTTGTCCAAGGATGCCAGGGAGTACCCTTGATGGAGTGCAGCAACTACTGGGCGAACTGATTCCATTCTGAACCTCTGCACTTTAACAAAATGAAGGGGGCTTTTAGGTCCAATATTGGACGTACCCCTTCCTTCTTGGGAACTACAAACATATTTGAGTAGAAACCCTGGAAACGTTTCAATTTCGGAACCGGTACAACCACCCTGCTACTCAGCAGGTCCCTCACTGCCCCCAAGAGGGCCTCCTGGTGAGCTGGGGATACGGGTATGCTGGAAGGGAAGAATCTGTTTGGCGACCAAGAGCGCAACTCTATCTTGTAGCCTGAGGAAATTAGATCGCAGGCCCATTGGACGAAAACCGAGGGGACCACCGGGCTGCCAACCCCCGAAGGCGAACCCCCACCCGAGACATGGGTGGAGGCAAATCTTCATGCGGTAGCAGTTATATTCGCAAGCTTGTTAGGCTTGCGGTTCCAGGAACGTGTTGGTCCATCCGTGGTCGTCCTGTCGGGCTGGGGACGTTATACCGAAGCTCCAGGCGGACGGAAAAGCCGTTAGTGAATGGAAAAAGAGGGCCCTTGCCTATGGCGTGGTTCCTTAGCCTTCCTAAACCTGTGGGAGTAATGTACTCTTACCACCGGAGGCATGTTTACTAATGCCATTCAAAGGGGCTCCAAAGAACCGGTCGCCAAGGAAGAGAAGATCCGTCAGGGCTTTATTGGATGCCTGGTCAGCAGAGCAGTATTTTAGTCAAATCAGGTGTCTCAGCAATACATCTGACACTGAAGCCCTAGATACAGAGGGAGGGTATCCAGGGTCGCGTCACAAACATACTTAGGCCTTGCACTAGTTGGTCTGCTAGTTCCATACCGACAGGAGAATCCTGCAAAGTGGATTTGCCTTTCGTAAATATCCCCCTGAATCTTTAAGTGAGTTTTCTATCCACTGAAAAATACATCAGCTCCCTAAAAAAAACAAAAAACGAATAGGACTTTTAAGGTATCTGATCTGTCCCACTTATGGGAACAGCCATTTCTTAACATTCAGGGCACTTTGAAGGACCAAGACTTGATATGTGGGGGTTCCCCTCAATAAATAGATACACCGTTGTCTCCTCTTTTACAACTTATTGAGGGATCTATATATGCTCCCTGTAATATAACACCAGTGTCCATAGTTTCCTGCCTGGCTGGGCCCCTCATAGTTACATAGTTAGCAAGGTTGAATAAAGACACCAATCCATCCAGTTCAACCCGAGTGAGTGTCTACAATTGTCCCTATCCCTGTACATCGCACACTCACATAGGTCCCCACCCTCAAGGCACCCACAATCCAAGGTCCCCATTCATACACTAGGGTCAATCCTGGACAGAAGCCAATTAACCTACCTGCATGTCTTTGGAGTGTGGGAGGAAACCGGAGCACCCGGAGGAAACCCACGCAGGCACAGGGAGAACATGCAAACTCATGCTCATATTCAGTGATCTTGGTCCTTGAATTTGGGGTCAAGATATATGTAATCTGAGCATTCATAGCAGAAACTTATGCCAGTTATCCCTGAGGAAGTGGGCACTGTCCTGTGAAATTAGTCAGATATCTACATGAGAAGCCCCCTATGATCATGGGGGGGCATGCTTAATAATAATAATTTAATGTCACAATGTTTTAACATAACTCTTTTTTGGTGTATTTTTCAGTGTCTTGTAATCAAGGAGCAAGTAGAGACTACCTAGTGTAGCCTCCTTCCGAATTTGTCTTGCATACCAGTTTTCTATCCATTTGCAGGCAAGATTTTCTAAGCATTCAGTCCTAAATTTACACATTGGCTGTTTTTACTAGTTATCTTTAGTTATCAATATATAAAAAACTAAAGATATTTTTCACAATGAAGATGTTAAATGCCAAGTAAGTTTTCTGCAAATACAGAAAAATACCTGTTGATCCTGTCAGAAACCTTGTATCCGTGTAACTTCCTGTGGACCAAACTAAAATCTCAAACATGTTATTAGAGTTCTAATTAGTGCAACATACAGTACATTCATTTAATGTAGCACAAATCAGGAGAGCAGCCTTAGGTAACTAAGCTGCCCCCCGTAAATAGAGTACAGTGAATGAGCGTTATCACCCTAGGAAAGAAAGTGTATTACTTGCAGGATTACCAGAAGAAAATAAAGCATAAAAAGCCTTAAAATAATGCAGCCATTACATTTAAGAATTGGTAGGCTGCAATATATTAAAACATTTTTTTAGGTTTAGGTACACTTTATGGTCTGTGTCAATGGGCTCATTAAATTCATTGACATTTGCAGGTACATTGACCTTCCCTCATTTTAACCTGTATTTCACTTGCTTTAAGCTGGTTTTACATTCCCATAAACATGGTAATGCAAAGCCCACCTGGAGTGAAGGAAGGCCCTTTCACAGGCCCTTCAGCTGCCTCTGGTCAAATTGTGACTCACTTACCTTAGATCCCGGTCTGTTGGAGGCCATAGCTATAGACACCAATGCTGCAGGACCCAGTGCTGTAGCACCATTTTCTTGCAGGCTAAATAATTAAATAAAACCAATTTTAATGAAAGCATAATTCCAGCTCTTATTTACAGTATTAAGAGCATCTTTTAATTCAGACAATTGCAAAGGCTGACCTATGGGTTGGATCTGCTTGTGATAAGCTGGAGCACTGCAATGAGTAAAAACCCAGTCCAGGCTCTTAACATACCGTGTCTTGAAAAAAATTCATATACCTTGAAATTTTCCACATTTGTCATGTTACAACCAAAAACGTAAATGTATTTTATTGGGATTTTATGTAATAGACCAACACAAAGTGGCACATTACTGTGAAGTGGAAGGAAATAAAAGGTTTTCAATTTTTTTTTACAAATAATTTGTATTCAGCCCCCTTTGCTCTGACACCCCTAACTAAAATCTAGAGGAACCAATTGCCTTCAGAAGTCACCTAATTAGTAAATAGAGTCAACCTGTGAAGCCCTCAGAGGTTTGTTAGAAAACCTTAGTGCATTTGTATTCAGACCCCTTTGCTCTGACACCCCTAACTAAAATCTAGAGGAACCAATTGCCTTCAGAAGTCACCTAATTAGTAAATAGAGTCAACCTGTGAAGCCCTCAGAGGTTTGTTAGAAAACCTTACTGAACAAACAGCATCATAAAGGTCAAGGAACACACCAGACAGGTCAGGGATAAAGCAGGGTTAGGTTATAAAAAAATATCCCAATCTTTGAACATCTCACGAAGCAGTGTTCAATACGTCATCTGAAAATGGAAAGAGTAGGGCACAACTGCAAACTTACCAAGACATGGCTGTCCACCTAAACTTACAGGCCAGGCAAGAAGAGCATTAATCAGAGAAGCCAAGAGGGCCATGGTAACTCTGGAGGAGCTGCAGAGACCCACAGCTCAGGTGGGAGAATCTGTCCACAGGACAACTATTAGTCGTGCACTCCACAAATCTGCTGGCACTTAAATTGTTGTACCACAAGCTAGAAAAACATCTGTTCAGGGTGAGGTTGAGAGTGCCATCTTAACATGATCACTGAGATGCCTCTTGTTTTGTGGGCAACTTGTTTTTAACCCATCCAATTCAATGTAAATAAGGGGAATGGTTATTAACCAGTTATTAAGTGGTTTTCAAGCTTTTAGGAAGTAGATTTTATTTCCATTTGAGTCAAATTCCATGTGTGTTTTTTTGCCATTTAATTAAGGCGCATTTTTTGTATTATCAATCCCTAGAGGATGAACTTTCTGGAAATTGCTTTCCTTGGGGATGTTGGCTAAACACATTGGGGGTTATTTACGAAAGGCAAATCTACCTTGCACTGAAAGTGCACTTGGAAGTGCAGTCGCTCTAAATCTAAGGCCGCGTACACACGGGCGGACTGTCTGACAGGCTTGGTCCGCTGAAACGTGTTTCAGCGGACAGTCCGCTCGTGTGTGGGCTTCAGCGGACTTTTTCAGCGGACAGTCTGGCGGACTAAGTCTTTCGGAATTTCCGTAATATTGTCCGTCCAAACTTGGTTTCAGCGGACAGTCCGCTCGTGAGTAGGCAAGTTGGACGGACTAAGTATGGCGCATGCTCAGAAAGGATTTACACGGCAGAAGGTTGCATTGCAGTGTATTGGACGTCGTATTTCTAGTCCCGTCGTACGTGCTGTACACGTCATCGCGCAAGCTTTCAGCGGACTGTCTGTTCATCGTGTGTGGTCAAGTCCGTTCATTCAAAAGTAGGACGGACTGTCTGTCGGATTGTCTGACGGACTTAGTTGGACAGACAGTCCGCCCGTGTGTACGCAGCCTAAGGGGTAGATCTGAAATGAGTGGAAGCTCTACTGACTTTATCATCCAATCATGTGCAAGCTAAAATGCTGTTTTTTATTTACCTTGCATGTCCCCCTCGGATCTGCAGTGAGTTTACTTCCAAGTGCCCTTTCAGTGCACTTTCAAGTGCACTTGCAGTGCAATGTGGATTTTCCTTTAGTAAATAACCCCCATTGATACTTTCTATATATAATTTTAAACACCTGCTCACTCACTGCTTGCAAAACATCCAAAAGAGCCAGAACTTCTTTTTTAGGTTTACTGGCCCCTTTGATACAAAACAGGCATCATTACCTTACAATTTGGGCCTCCAGCACATGCAGAGTCTCTCCTAATATTTGTGGCACTGGCTGATTCTTGCCTTGTGATTTTAGGTAATCGGTGTCTAGAAGTTCACAGTCCTCCAACATTTGTGGCTGTATACTGCAATCTCCATATATCTTCACCTGGAAAATAAATTACCATCACATGCATATTAGCAGCTCAAATCAATGCAGCCCAGAAGAAATCAGGTATTATCCACAATAACCCATTTTGATACTGAAACATTCACACAATTAATATTATGAATATTATTATTATTATTATTATACAGGATTTATATAGCGCAGACAGTTTACGCAGAGCTTTACAAAAGGCCAGACAGTAGAAAAGAGGGTCAAGAGATACAAAAGGTAATAACTGAAGCGATGAGTTTTCAGTGATTGTCTGAAAGTGGATGGGATCGGCTCTGGAGAAGTACTGGAGGCAAGAGTGGGATGAGCTGACAAGGGAGCTAAAGAGCAGTAGGTCTTGGAAGGAATGAGTAGAACAATTTGGTTGGTATTTTGAGACTAGGTTAATGATGTAGCTAGGGAAGGAGTTGTGGATTGCTTTGTAAAGTTATTGTTAGTGTCTTGAATTTAATTTGTTGGGTGAGTAGATGCCAGTGGAGGGATTGGCAGAGAGGGGTAGCACACACTGAGTGGTTTGTAAGGTAGTTAAAGCGGGACTGCACTGTGGAAAAAAATATTAAAAGCCAGCAGCTACAAATACTGCAGCTTCTGACTTTTAATAAATGGACACTCACCTGTCCCGGGGTCCAGCGATGACAAGGCCGATCGATCGGCTCTCGGCTGCTGCCGCCACCATTCTAGGTGAGGGAATCAGGAAGTAAAGCGAAGTGGCTTCACTTCCCGGTTCCCTACTGCGCATTCGCGAGTCGCGCAGCGCAATAGGAATTGTCCGCGCTGTCTCTGGGACCCGTGTGTGTCCCAGCAGACAGCGCGCAGGGACAGGAAGAAGCGTAGACTCCCGTGGGAGTCTATGCCCGGAAGTGGGTGTAAATACCTGTCTTCGACAGGTATCTGCACCCCCATCCCCCCTGAAAGGTGCCAATTGTGACACCGGAGGGGGGGAGGGTTCCGATCAGCGGAAGTTCCACTTTAGGGTGGAACCCCGCTTTAAGCCTGGCAGCAGCATACATGATGGACTGAAGGGAGGATAGCCTATGTAAAGGTAAGCCAATGAGGAGGGAGTTGCAGTAGTTGAGGCGAGAGATAACCAGGGAGTGAATTAGAAGCTTTGTGGTGTCATTGGTTAGGAAAGGGCGTATCTTGGAGCTGTTGTGGAGGATGAGGTGGCCAGCTTTTCTTTCAATGATTTTTATTGAAATTATGTTTTTTCCATCAGTAACAAGGGTTCACTTCGATACATATTTAGTTCACATTCATGTTACAGTTGTAAGTCTCAGATCCGTACGAAAGAAGCCATAAGTATTTATATTAAAACACATATCAACAAACTGGTAATATATAGAATAACCAACCTTCACCTGCCAGGACTATTCATTAAATATCAGACAATACTAACAAAAGCCTTTGTAGTTTACCATAGAAAATTGTCATGAGTTAGAGACCTGTAAACCAGCTCGGAGTTGTAGTAGTCATTTAATAGTGAACGCGTGCTGCCTTAGATGCTCCATAAAGTCCACTGCCACGCATATGAGAACCCAACTATGGGAACAAAGTGACCCTTTACGCAAAAGAAAGAGTAAAAAGAAAAGAGACAAAGGAGAAAAGAAAAGAAAAAAAGTAGAGCAGAAGAAGAAGGGAAAAGAAAAGGAGTAAAAGGGGAGAAAAGAGAGAGTGTATAGACGATCTCCACGCTCCAGCCCACTGACCCCCCCCCCCCACGGTGACTGAAGATATCTAACCCAGGGATTCCATATCTTTTCAAATCGGTTTTGTTGGTCTCGGAGAATACTAGTCAATTTTTCATTAATCATGATCCAGGAAATTTTATTTTTGACGAGCACCAGGTTTATTTGAGAAGTTTTCCATGCACGCGCTATGGCAATCCTAGCTGCCAAAAAAATGAAAGAAATGAGGGATCTGAGGTGTTTAGGCAGGTCATTCGAGAGGTCAGAAAATAGAGCTGTTTTAACATTTTTAGGTATATTCACTCCGGTCACCGAATACACCAAGTTAAAAATTCTTATCCAGAATCTGTTGACTTTTGGACAGGACCACCATGTGTGGAGGTGGCCAGCTTTTGACAGTGATTGGATGTTGGGCCGAAAGGATAGTTCAGCATCCAGGATTACACCCAGGACCTTGGCATGCAAGGATGGTTTGATAGTTGAGCCATTGATTTTGACAGAGAAATCAGGGGAAGAGGCACGTGGGGGAGGAAATATTATAAACTGGGTTTTGGAGTGAGTTTGAGGAAGTGGTGTGACATTCAGACTGATATGTCTGTTAGTAAATTGGTGATGCATGAGGAGACTGATGGAGTGAGCTGAGGGGTTTCGGTGTCATCAGTATAGAAATGGTATTCAAAACCATGGGAAGCTATCAACTGACCCAGGGAGGAAGTGTAGATTGAAAATAGGAAAGGTCCTAGAACAGAACCTTGAGGGATCCCGATGGAGAAAGGAAGAGGAGAAGAGGAAGTAGAATTGTAAGTGACACTAAAGGTGGGGTGGGATAAGTAGGACGAGAACCAGAAAAGAGTACAGTCACCAAGGCCAAAGGAGTAGAGGTTTTTGAGTTGGGGACGATGCCATTCTTATGTAGAGACCTAGCCATCCCTTTTAAGCATTCTGTACATTTTATAACACTCTATTGTCTTTGATATTTTCTTGATCTTACCTGATCACTGAAAGTTACAAGTGCCACTCTTCTCCTAGGATGCTGTTTGCGAAGGAACTGCAGGGTTGTAATCAGTCCAGATTTCACAGCCTGAAAGAAAATTACACAGCTAACAATGCAATTCCAACACAGCTGAACAGTGGCGGTGCGTCCATTAGGGACACACGGGGCGGCGCCGCCCTCTCTCTCCAGCCACCCTCTCTGTGTACTATGGATAGATTCATACAAAGTGCTTTACAAAGAAAACACAAGAAATACACTGGATAAAACAAAGGAAAAAGGGACAATTATAAATATAGCTTCTCTAAAGAAAATGTTTAGATTTGATTCGAATGAGCTTAGATGACTAAGCTGATGTTCTTTGGAAGTGAATTCCAGAGTTATCTTAAAGGATGAGAGAGATATTCATTTGCTTTGCTAACACACCTGGGAATCTATCCACGGCCGCTGTAGCCACCCCCATTCAGGCGCCTGGCCCCTTTTCAGGTGCCGGGCGCCTGAATTACAGGGGCGGGTGGTGTTTTTGAAGCACCTTAGAGCCATAGGCTGTGCATTGCAAACCATTGTGCTCGCAGTGCACCCAAGTATGTTAGCAAAGCAAATGAATATCTCTCTCAGGCTTAAAAAATAACTTCCAAAGAACATCAGCTTAGTCATCTAAGCTCATTTGAATCAAATGTAAACACCTTTTTCTTTAGAGAAGCTTTTTTTATATAATTGTCCCTTTTTCCTTTGTTTTATCCAGTGTATTTCTTGTGTTTTCTTTGTAAAGCACTTTCAGAAGCTACTTTTAAAGGTGCTATATAAAATAAAGTTTATTATTATTTTTCATATAGCACTCAATGCCTGCCAAACATTCCTGATAGTTTATACTCCTATTGTTTCTGATTACCTTTATATTATTTGTTACTTCTGTTGTCACATTTGTACAAAAATTAAATGCAGGTTTAAATATTAAAAGTATAGTCATCTTGTTTATGTCTTTATTAGGACATGAATTATGTATAAATAACATTTTTAAAAATAGGAATATGAATATTACCCACTTGCACCCAGAAGGTAGCCAGTTCTAGGAAAGAACACCTTTGTACAAGTAGCCATACGCTTAATGTCAAAAAGTGAGCTCCTAGTGCAGTACATATTGATAAAATCTAGTGATCACCTCTAAAGTAAGATGGACAGGGACAGTTCCCATATAAATTATAATTAATTAAAAACAAAAAAAGCAAAAAACATAAATATATTCATAATATTGTGCTATATGATGAAAGTTAAAAATAAAAATATATCCCTTAACATCAATTTTTTTTTATAGATCTCATGGGCACACTAGCACTGCATTTAATTAAACAAAAACAGATATTATCCTCTCAGTTGTTAAAATATCGTAAATATCAATTGTCTGTGCTGCTCTTGCAAATCAAGCATAATCTTCTTTTTATTTTTCAGTGCAGTATGGAAGGGGGGGGGGATTCTGTTGAGTAACATGGACAGTTGGCAGGACTTTTGAATATGTGAGATCAGTTGTGTTCATCTTTACCTCCATTCTTGATTGGTAGATATTATGGTCGTTAAAGTCATTGGTTTGATCTTGTGGTACCTACAATAGAAGAATAATTCTAATAATAATAATCTCATATAGATTCAGCTGTACTCTTATACTTCACCTATTAATAGAAAATGGTATTCAGATAAAAACCAAAGCTGTCCTTGCTGACCACCTCCTGTAAATGTTAGTTGTCTGGCTGCCTATGGTTTCAATACTTTAAGGCTGGCCAAAGATTATGCAATTTTCTTTCCTTTAACCATTGACTGTGTTGATGGGGGAATCCCTCCCGCTGCGCTATTGTATTCTGACAGTGGGATATTTCTCAACATCAGATTACAATGATAACTGCTGGTTGTACTGAAGTTGATCAATACATTGACCTCAGTACAACCAGCCTGCCCATAAGTAAATTGAAATGTGGCCAATTTCTGCTGAACCAGCCAAATTTTGACCCATCTATGGCAGGCTTAAAGTGATTGTAAAGGTTTGTTTTTCTGCGCAGCTTTCGTGCATAAAAATGCAAATAGTCTGCCAGTATTATCTGATAACATGCTGCATTCAAAGGCTTCTTTCTGGCAACTCAACCATGCAGCTCACTTTTGTTCAAGTATCATTGTATTGTTTTCTGTCTTTTTCCAGAGCAGCCTGTATTTCAGGTTACCTGTGAGTTTTTCTTTGTATCCCAAACAATTCTGGTATTTGTGGCTGCAATCTTTCTTGGTCTACCTGACCTTGGCTTGGTATTAAAATATCCCTGAATTTTCCACTTCCTAATAAGTGATTGAACAGTACTGACTGGCATATTCAGAGCTTTGGGTATCTTTTTACATCCTTTTCTATCATTATAAAATCCCATTGCCTTGTTATGCAGGTTGTTTGACAGTTCTTTTCTGTTCCCCGTGGCTCAGTATCTAGCCTGCTCAGTGCACCCACATGAGAGCTAACAAACTCGATGACTATTTATACACAGACACCAATTGCAATTAAAAAATTAGATGTGGGAAATTACACTTCAATGGCCATTTTAACCTGTGTGTTACAGTAAAAAATAAATAAATTGCGGCGCTAACCATAAAAAGCATATACAATCAATAATTGACTAAAAAATATATAAAGTGAAATAAGTGTGAATCACCTCACAAAGTGCAAATTGTGCGATTCAATAAATGCAACTAAAGTAATTACTGCGATAATAAATGTGCTCACATAATATATACATGCCCGAAAAGAAAAAAATGTAAAATCCAAGGACATTAAAAAAATGTGCAAAAAACAATTTTATAAAACCAAACAAATATGTAAATAATAAATGCTCATTAATTCCAGTTCATGCAAATGCTTCGTGAACAATAAACAAAGTCCATGCATAAAGGTGACTTCCACGGTGTGTACTAATCCAGTGATTCAATTCAGTGCCAAGTCAGTGCACCACCTGTTTCCCCCAGCCTCTCACCTCAAATACTTGATAAAGAAGCACAATTTAAAAGCCAAAGCTATTCCATCCACAATCGTCCAGCAGCTAGTATCCAGCTGAATCTTTCTTTCCCAGGTTCTTCACCTCTCACATAAGTATAGAACAAAAGGACAGGGGGGCTCTCATGTGTAGTATACAGATTAAACGATTTTAATAACAAAAAGTAGCAACTTACAATTAAGTAGACAACAGCGAATAGATGCAATATCGATCCGAACTTCCGGTCTCGGCCGCGACCGGAAGTGGCAAGTGCAACACCACAGCTCCTTCCCTGACGCGTTGCGTCACGATCACATGACTTTTTCAAAGGGTAATGATTACCCTTTGAAAAAGTCATGTGATCGTGACGCAACGCGTCAGGGAAGGAGCTGTGGTGTTGCACTTGCCACTTCCGGTCGCGGCCGAGACCGGAAGTTCGGATCGATATTGCATCTATTCGCTGTTGTCTACTTAATTGTAAGTTGCTACTTTTTGTTATTAAAATCGTTTAATCTGTATACTACACATGAGAGCCCCCCTGTCCTTTTGTTCTATACTTATGTGAGAGGTGAAGAACCTGGGAAAGAAAGATTCAGCTGGATACTAGCTGCTGGACGATTGTGGATGGAATAGCTTTGGCTTTTAAATTGTGCTTCTTTATCAAGTATTTGAGGTGAGAGGCTGGGGGAAACAGGTGGTGCACTGACTTGGCACTGAATTGAATCACTGGATTAGTACACACCGTGGAAGTCACCTTTATGCATGGACTTTGTTTATTGTTCACGAAGCATTTGCATGAACTGGAATTAATGAGCATTTATTATTTACATATTTGTTTGGTTTTATAAAATTGTTTTTTGCACATTTTTTTAATGTCCTTGGATTTTACATTTTTTTCTTTTCGGGCATGTATATATTATGTGAGCACATTTATTATCGCAGTAATTACTTTAGTTGCATTTATTGAATCGCACAATTTGCACTTTGTGAGGTGATTCACACTTATTGCACTTTATATATTTTTTAGTCAATTATTGATTGTATATGCTTTTTATGGTTAGCGCCGCAATTTATTTATTTTTTACTGTATCACTAGTAGTGTGGAGATCACTATTTTTGCAGGCTGCTTCCACACATTAATATTATTTATACTTTTTTTGTTCTTTACACATTGATTAGCAAGGTGAAGCGCACTAGTACCCTCTAATTATATTTAACCTGTGTGTGCCACCTTGTGTGTCTTTTTCAAGGCCTAACATTCCACAGTATGTAAACTTCTGATCAGGGCTATTTGGGTGATTTTTGTTATCATTATGATTTAAAAAGGAGCCAAACAACCACGTGATAATAAATGGATTCATATGATCACTGTCCTTAAATAAAAGTTTTTTGACATGATCAGTCATATTTTCAATACTAATGCCAAAATTTCACAGTTTCTGCCAGGGTATGCAAACCTTTGAGCACAACTATACACTTTAAATGTATGATTTGAACGAATTATGAAGCAAGCATAAAGTTGGACCCCTGGTTTTGTCTTCTTGTGTGGTAAAAGAAAGACATTTCCCTCCCAAATCAGCTTGGTAAGTAACAAAAGTACCCATGTTAGTAGAGCACTAAATCTGATACAGACTGCTTATTAGTCATCATTGTATTTGTACAAAGTGGTAAAGGTTTCACCGGCAGGTGAATACTGTGGCATGTGTCCAATCTCTTTTTGGCACAGCAATATTATAAGTTGTGCCATAAGCTGTGAGCCTTTTAATAGCTACTCCTAATAAAATATTTTAAACAGGGCTGAAACATCGGGTAAGTGGCTGTGTGCTCCCTGGGAAAAGTGGTATATGTCTATTTACAGAGGGAAGCTGAGCAGAGAAATTTCAGACAACAAAGTGCACTGGTAGTGGCACTATGCTGGCTTAATCCATAGTGGATACTTTTGCTAATAATGGTAGCATACATGCATTTATATGGATGAATGCCCCCCCGGACCCTAAGACTGAAATAAAGACAACAACACTCACCGTCAACCAGAGTGAAGGATACCAAGCATGCACCTCCTCTTCCTAAAATACACCATCTCCCTCAAGCACTAAAGTCTAACAACCAAAAATTTCTCTTCAAGACTTACAAATAATTACATACAGCAATCATTCCCAAAATGGATACCATTTTCCTTGGAATATAGGAATATAGAGGGAAATGTCCAAGAGGGACCTTGAAAGCTCAGCTTATAGCCAGGGCCAGATGTCACGGTAAGACCTGAAGCTGGGAAGACAATGCACTGGGGTACCACACAGCAGTATAGACCCAGCATAGAGTTAATGCGTGCCCCTCGCCATTTTGAGTGCAGTTGCATATTAAGTCTTATTTTTAACACTATGGAGGTTATTTACTAAAGGTATATCCACTTTGCACTACAAGTGCACTTGGAAGTAAAGTCGCTGTAGATTTGAGGGTCGATGTGCAAGGAAAATAAAAAACAGCATTTTTGCTTGCACGTGATTGGATGATAAAATCTGCAGAGCTTTCCCTCATTTCACAGCTTCCCCTCAGATCTACAGCGATCTACAGCAATTGCACTTTCAAGTGCACTTGTAGTGCAAAGTGGATTTGCCTTTAGTGACTAACCCCCTATGTATGAATTTTACTTGTTAACAGTAACATTTCCACCGATAGATCAACTGAATGACGTGACTCTGTGTTACTTACCTCTATGGTCACACTCATACTCCCCGATATGTCAATGCAGAAAACCAGCATGGTGTCTTCATCCGTGGTGTAAATATTGCCAGCCATCACCTGCAGGTAAAGCTGGCTATCGCCTGTACACTCAAGCGGTGTGTGTTCATTAATGGCATTTTCTGTACTACAGAAATCACAGGTCCATATCTAGAGAACAAAGTCAGGGGAGTTGCTTTAAAGCTGAGATCACCACTTTATATACAGTACAAGAGAAAACATGAAACTATCTGTAAAATGATTTTTTTTTTTATTTTTTATTTTTTTTTACAAAATTTGTTTTAAAGCATCGCCTAATGTTTATATCGTATAAAGCAATAGCTCAAAATAAAAAAGGAAGGCTCATCATGTATCATATTACATATCTGGGCTGTTTCAGATAAAATAAACTCTTATTTAATTCCCCGACCTGCAGTTTTCCTTTGAAAATCAACTCCGTAATTGGCATTGACTACCTATAGTTTTTCTCACCGGCTTTTGAGGAATCCATTGTGCCTAGTGGTAATTTTCACATACTGTTTGGTGTAGGGACCACAAATATTTACTAGAATCTGTTACTCCCCACTTATCTCAAACCCTGGTACAAGGACCCATAGAAGCCAAACGGGCAGACATCCCAACCTCAGGGAGGTGGCAAGCAGCCTCATCAGTGCCAACAATGCAGCCTCACTGTGCCCATCTGTATCCTTGTCAGTGCCCATCTGCAGCTTCAGTGTGCCCATCTGCAGCCTCACTGTGCCTATCTGCAGCCTAACTGTGCCAACAATGCAGTCTCAATGTGCCCATCTGTATCCTCATCAGTGCCCATCTGCAGCCTCGCCAGTACCTTGATTGCACACAGCGGGTGTCTCCTACTGTGTCATGCAGCTGCAGTCTTATGCCCTGTACACACGGTTGGAAATTCCGACGGAAAAGGTCCGATCGGATTATATTGTCAGAAAATCCGATCATGTGTGGGCTCTATAGGACTTTTTCTGTCGGAAAGTCCAACTAAAAAAATTTGAGAGCAGGATCTCAAATTTTCCGACAACAAAATCCGATCTGACTTTTTCCGATCATTTGTAGAGAATTCCGATCGGACAAAGTGCCACACATGCTCAGATTAAATTACGAGACCAAAGCTATTGGCTAGTAGCCTCAACATAGTCCCGTCGTAACGAATGAACGTCATCACGTTCCGAACGACCGTATGCAACACCAGTTTCGGACAAAATCCTGACGGATTTTGTGGTCGGAATGTCCGACCGTGTGTACAAAGCCCCGCCTCCTCATCCATGATAGACAGTCAACTGAACACTGATACAATGTTGGGAAATTGAATCAGTGTTCCGTCTATTATGGATGAGGAGACAGGGCTTTGTAAAGCCCCACACACACACGATCAGACTTTGTACAAACTTTCCCTTGCATTTTTGTACAAAGAGCATTGGCCATAAGTTTGTATTGCATACACACGATCTGATTTTTTAGGCAACAAACATGAACTTAGTGACATTTCAACGTACTGACGACACTTCAAAAGAGGACGTTCAATTACTCCAGCGCCACCTTTGATAAACTTCTGTATTGTTGTCTGATCTTTTGCATTGGTTCTGAGCATGCGTGTTTGTACTTTGTACAAAAGTCCGATGGTTTTGTCTGCACACATTCGGACTTTGCTCCATCGGACTTATGTTGTAAAAAATTTGTCCGTTCACATAAAAGTCTAGTGAAAGTCCAATGAAAACCAAAAAAGTTTGCCCGATGGAGCGTACACATGGTCAGATGTTGCCCCAAAACTGCTAATTTGCATGTTTGTTGTCAAAAAGTTTGATCGTGTGTATGGGCCTTTACAGTGGACAGCCACGAACAGTAATGCCGTGTACACACGGCCAGACTTTCCAAATGAACGGACTTGCCCACACATGGACTAAAGTCCGTTCGTTTTGAACGTGACTTCAGGTACGGCGGGACTAAAGGAGGAAGTCAATGTCACTGCCTCCATCGGCGAGATTGACACCTTGAGAGCCCAGTCGCCTGGTATGGGTTTTACCCAGGTACGTAAACAGGTGACCCCGCCCCCTCTGACACCACGGGCAAGCCATTGGGAAGTCCCCGTGCATCAGCAGGGGGCCCCGCCCTCAGTTATAAAACAACTGTCATCGCGCTGAAGCGTCATAAGGTGGGTGCCTCCTAGGGAGGCTGATCTTTTTTATTTATTTTTTCCGATCCGTCGACGGAGTGAGAGAAGAAGAGGAATGGACTTCGTAATACATTTTTATTTTTTTAATAAAAGACTTGTTCCAAGATGTGTCTTGTGTTTTTTTTTTTTACATTTTGACACTTTTTTTGGGAAATGGTAGGGGTACAATGTACCTTTTACCATTTCAAAAAGGGAGGGGCCGATCTGGGGGTCCCCTTGTTAAAGGGGGCTTCCAGATTCCGATAAGCCCCCCGCCTGCAGAACCCCCACAACCACCGGGAAAGGGTTGTGGGGATGAGGCTACCCCAAAGCACACTCCCCATGTTAAGGGCATGTGGCCTGGTACGGTTTAGAAGGGGGGGCCCTCTCTCATCCCCCCTCTTTTCCTGTGGCCTGCCAGGTTGCGTGTTCGGATAAGGGTCTGGTATGGATTTTTGGGGGGACACTCATGCCATTTTTTTTTCAACTTTTGCGCGGAGGTTCCCCTTAAAATCCATACCAGACCTGAAGTGTCTGCCCTCTTTTCCTGTGGCCTGCCAGGTTGCGTGCTCAGATAAGGGTCTGGTATGGATTTTTGGGGGGACATTCATGCCATTTGCTTTTAAACTTTGGCGCAGAGGTTCCCCTTAAAATCCATACCAGACCTGAAGTGCCTGGTATGTATTTTGAGGAGTACCCCTGCGTCATTTTTTAAACAGAATTTGGTGCAGGATTCCCCTTAATATCCATACCAGACCTGAAGGGCCTGGTATGGAATTCGGGGGGACCCCCATGCCGTTTTTTTTACTGACTTTTATCTGTATTCCTGAGACCCGACAATTCATTATAGCCAAGAGTCGTTTTAAATGACTTTTTGCATTGATACATGTCCCCTGGGGCAGGACCCAGGTCCCCAAACAATGTTTATGAAAATAACTTGCATATTAACCCTTAAAATTAGCACTTTTGATTTTTCATGTTCGTGTCCCATAGACTTTAACGGTGTTCGCGTGTTCGAACAAATTTTTTGCCTGTTCGCATGTTCTGCTGCAAACCGAACCGGGGGGTGTTCGGCTCATCCCTAGTTATGGAGATAATAATGTGTTTCTATAGTCCAAATGAGATGCAAACAGGATTATTATGCTGCTCCTCCACAAAAAAACAGTACAGCAAGTTAGCGTTGTCACCATAGAATAACAAGCATTCTTCTGGTAGGATTACCAGTTAGAAATAAACAAAAAATCATAAAATTAAAAAAAAAAACAAATGCAGTCACCACATCTGGGAAGCTGCAATATATTACACCTTTATTGTTAAAAAAAACAAAAAAAACAAAACAAAAAACAACTTAAAATGAAGCTGTTGTGTAAAAAAAATGTAACTGTTGTGTTACCTTGTTGTCTTCTACATGACTGAGCTCGGAGAATGCAGCAGAACACTTGCTGCACAATAATGGAAATCCCATGTCTAGTGTTTCTTTGCCTAAAATAACAAAATAAAAAGAATGTGACAGAACAAAGATCAGTATGGGGCTGCAACAATAAAACATTGCTAGTATATAAAGTGTGCTGAGGGAGAAGTTTATTATTAGTAATATTTTTATACATGATATATAACACTTTACAAAAGGTAGGGAGGCAGTTGCAATACAATTCAATAAAAGAGGGTTCTGCATGTGAGAGTGTGCAATCTAAAAGGGAGGGTCAAGTGATACAAAAGGTTATAACTGTGGAACACAAGCTGATGGAGAAAGTAAAAGTACAGTGTATTAGTTGGAGGAGAGAAAAGCTTCCCTGAAAAGATGAGCTTTTAACCACTTGCCTACTGTGTACTTTTTTGCCCCCTTCCTGCCCAGGCCAATTTTCAGCTTTCAGCACTGTCATTTTTAATGGCCATTGCTCAGTCATGCAACACTGTACCCATATTAAATTGTTTATCTTTTTTCCAGACAGATAGAGCTTTCTTTTGGTGGTATTTATTTACCACTGTTTTTTGTTTTTTTGTTTTTGCTAAACAAATTAACAACCTTTTTCTTTGTTTGTTCTAAAATGTAGCAAATTATGTGCGCTGATGAGGCTGCACTGATGGGCACTGATAGGCTGCACTGATGAGGTGGCGCTGATTGCCATGGGGAGGCCTGACTGATGGGCACTGATGAAGAGGCACTGATGGGGCTGCACTGATAATCAGAGCACTGATGATGAGTTCCCTGATTATCAGTGTAAATGTACCTGTCAGAAAAGCTGGTTATTGGCTTTCCTTTCCTCACACAGTGACAGTGCTGAGGAAAGGAAATGCAGATAACTGGCATTTGTTTACATGGGATCAGCTGTGATTAGACACAGCTAATCATATGATAAAGAGCCAATTAAAGGGGCATGAAAGTGATTTTGCACTTTCCAGTTTTAGAAATTAAACCCCATTGTGTACTTAAAGCGGACCTCCACTCTAAAGTGCAGGTAAAGTGCAGGTATCTGCACCCACTTCCGTGACAAGCTAGCCGCAGATGTTACATACCTTACTCCTGATCTCTGTACTTTGTGATACAAAGTTCTGAACTCTGCATTACTCCTTACCTCTGCACTCTGCATTACATACTTCTGACCTCTGAACTCTGCATTAAACACTACTAATACTAATACTAACACTACTAATCTGACCCCTGCACTCTGTGTTACACACTACTGATCTTTGAACTCTTACTCCTGCCCTTTGCACTCTGCGCTACATATACTGACCTCTAAATTCTGCATTACTTACTCCCGACCCCTGCCATCTGCATTACATACTACTGACCTCTGAACACTCCATTACTTACTACTGACTAGGGTTGCCACCTTTTCTTCAAGCCAAACCCGAACACTTTAGTGACACAGGGCACATTTTTATTAGTAGTATACACTATAGGATTATAAAAGACCTGGGACACCTTTGGGTGCCCCAAGGAGAGTGGTAATGCAGCATGCTGCGGCAAACAGTGGGTGTGGCCAAACTGCTTTTGCTGACATCATGCCCCCCCTCCCAGTGATGCCAAACCTGCCCCGAGACAGCATCCCACAGCTCACGAATGGCAACAGATTTTTGTGTGACTATCTCAGTTACTAGGGGAGCCACAGCTCAGTCTAAATAATGTGTCCGGGTTTCAGGCAGACTGAAACCCGGACACAAGATTCCAAACCCGAACTGTCCGGGTGAATCCTGGACAGGTGGCAACCCTACTACTGACCCCTCAACTCTTTGTTGCTTACACCTTGCACTGTACATTACCTAATACTGACCTCAGCACTCTGCTTTGCTTACTTCTGACCTCTGCAGGCTTCACAACATACTACTGACCTCTGTGAAATTAATGCTGACCCCTGCACTGTGTATTACATACTACTGACCTATGAATTAATTACTGCTCCCTTCTGCAGTCTGTGCTACATACTACTGACCTCTGAATTCTACATTACTTACTCCTGCCCCTGCAAACAGCATTACACTACTAACCTCTGAACTCTATGCTAATTAACGGTTATCCCTGCACAGTGCATTACATACTACTGACCTCTGAATTACTATCTCCTGACCTCTGCAGTCTGTGTTACATGCTACTGCTCTTTGAATTATGAAGTCCTGACCTCTGTAGTCTGCGTTACATACTACTGACCTCTGAATTACTAACTGCTGACCTCTGGACACAGTAGTCTATGTTACTACTGAACTTTGAACTATGCATTACTCCTGCTCTCTGTAGTCTGCATTACATATTACTGACTTCTGAACTCTGTCTCACTTATTACCAAGTCCCTGAACTCAACGTTGCTTCTTACTGACCCCTGAACTCTTCAAACTTTCCTTACTTTTTAAAGGGACCTTGCTGGGTTATGTTTTATAAAAGTGTTCTGTACCCTGCAGGTCTTTGGTCTCTTCCATTTTGTTCAGGTAGGTCTACACTTCTCCTGGGTTACATACTGTAGGTTGTTGTTTAGGGACACCCCAATCCCAGTCCCCAGAAAAGCACATAAACACTAGACAGAAAAAGGAGCTGCGCTGAATAGGTGACGACACTCTAATCAAACCAAAAATGGTAAAATGCTAATAATGATGATTAATAACGACGATTAGTGAATTATCAATAAATAATAAATTAAATAACTTATCAATACTAAGTAAATGTAGCAGTGATGAATAATTAAAATTGACGTGAACACATGATTAAAAAATCAACACATGATAGAGATACCGCGAAGTATTGCGCTAAAAGTACGGGTAGGAAGGGACCCGTCATCCCTCACGACGTGCTGTTTGGACAGGCTTTGTTTGCATTGGGTTGGGTGAGCAGGGCCAGGTATTTAATATTTGTTTGAGTCTCCTGGCACCTGGGTGGCTACAGGTAGAGCATAGGAGGAGGAGGAGGATGCCTGCGTGGGGATTGCAGAAATCCGCCGCATGCTTGCCAATACAAATTAATGCTTTGGAGCTGGGAAATTCTATGGATACCAGTCAGTCATAAATTGTGGCGTTTCAACTGTGGATTATCCTATCGAGTTGAGGAATCGTTTTGGGTGCCATAACCATCCCTGGCTGGGGTTATAGCCATTCACGCAGTGTGGCCCCCTGTAATAAGGGACCACCTAATTCCGGTAAGCGGCAGTGTTTATACGTGGTGGAGGTGTTTCACAAGTTTTCCTGTGTGAAAGTCTGGGTGTCACATTAACGCTAAAGAATCAGGGAACTTTATGAGGACTATCTGTTATTTATTCATCACATCATTGACCGGATCATCTTTATATGTGGATAATTTTTTTTGTTTTTGCTACGTGTTTACATTTTCATTGAGTTTATGCTATGTACTTTTAGCACAATACTTCACTGTATCACTATCATGTGTTGATTTTTTAATCATGTGTTCACATCAATTTAAATTATTCATCAATATATATTTATTTACTTAGTATTGATAAGTGAATTATCAATAAATAATAAATAACTTATCATCATTATTTATCATCACTATTAGCACTTTACCATTTTTGGTTTGATTAGTGTCGTCACCTATTCAGCGCAGCTCCTTTTTCTTTCTATTTTTGTTGGTGTCGTATAACATTTTGAGCCGCAGCTTGTTACCTTTTATAGATAGTGCAGTATATATTTTACACTACATAAACACTAGAGCTGCTGGGCCTGCAGGATTGGTGCTAAATAAGGAATAAGAAATAAGGAGTAAGTACAGAATACGGTTATGCGGAACATAGCATGTACAACAAGGTACATAGAATGAGGCAGCACAGAAAAGGGAACATACAGCACAGCATACACTATGGAATGAAGCAGTACAGAAGAGAGAATGCACAAGCATGGTATGCAGAATTTGTTGGTTTGGAATAAGAAATATACAACATTGTATACAGATTTAAGTGGTGAAAAATAGAGAACGTACAGCATGGCATATGGTATAAAGTGGTGTGGAATAGGGAATGTACAGCATGGTATATGAGGGAGTGTTGAATATGAAATGCACAATCACTGTACATAGAATGAGGCGGTGTGAACAGGGAACATACAAGCATGGTATAAGGAATGAAGATATGCAGAAAAAGCAACACACAAACGGTATATGAAATGAGGCAGTGTAGAATAGGGAAATATAGTGTACTAGCAGAGATATTTTGGACCTTAAAAGAATGATTCCTGCCCCATGCAGACCTGCAAATTATTGTAATGACAGCTTAACCAGTCAGTCCCCTTGTGCCAGGGGTGAGGACAGGTGCTTTTTTGTTAACCTGTGCCACATTCAGACCTCCCATCAAAACAGACCTGCAGTAATTGCAATGTGGGTTAATTGGCTTCTGTCCAAAATTGGCCCTAGTATAGGAATTGGGACCTAGGATAGTGGGCTCCTTGAGGGTAGAGATTGATGTGAGTGTGCAATGTATATAGATAGGGACAATTGTAGACACTCACTCAGGTTGAACTGGATGGACTGGTGTCTTTATTCAACCTTACTAACTATGAAACTATGAAACTATGACAGACCACTCAGCTGATTGCTGCTGTCACCTGTAACTGCTCATTTCTTCTGATGGGCTCTTTGTTTACCTGTGACAGCAGTGATTTGATGTGCTTGATCTGTCACTATGATGTCTGGATGGGGCACAGCTTAATAAAAGGGGCAAACACCTCCATTGTCTCCATTGGTGTGGTCTCCCCTCACATGACGCCCAATGAGCCCTGTCTGCCATACCCTAGATAGCCCACTAATTGTGTCTATCTATTTGGTTATTTTTATGGTCAAAAGCTGGCTGAAAGATGTTAAAATTGCTGTGTGTGTGGCCAGCATTACTCTTGTGTCTGCTTACCTGGATCCTCTACCAACTTTCCAATTCTCAGATGTAGTATATTGCAGTTAGCTGGCAACCTTTGTTCTGGGGGAGGGACTACAAGAAATAATTAGTAACAATTAAAAGGTAAAACAAGTGTAATAAAATCATGTTTCAATATTATTTAAAGCAGAACTCCAAAAATAACAAGCAAAAAAAAGTAAAAAATACATTAAATCTGGAACTCTTCCCCATGGGTCTCCTTTTCCACCACAAGATGCCCTCAGCCTGATAGCCAGCATCAATCATCCTGCTTCCTCTGAGTCCAGACTGTCCTGGACCCGCCCCTGTCTGAAATTGGGCAGTAAAAGCAGGGGCAGTTCTATGATGAGCTCATCTTTCTGTCGCTCTCCTTTCGCCTCCTTTTAGCATACTCCATGTCAGCATATGAAATAACTGCTGTTTCCTCTGCTGAATATGGACTGCAAAAGGCTGATACCTGGTAATATTAAGTACGGTACTTAAACTGCTTGCATTTAAAAAAAATACACAAAGGATCGATTCACACTTGTGCATTGTGGAAACTAAAAGTAAAGTTGTCCTTTAATAATAATGTAATAAAATAAACATGTGTATACCAGATATACAACCAGCAGATAGGGATTGTTTTATACTCTTTTTAGGCAAGTCATTCAATATGCTAGAAAACGTAACATTATTATTTTTATTATTAGTCTTATTTTTCTGTGAGCTATAATGCTCCTTTATCCACAGCTGTTTTTCATTTATACAGCTGGGATTTTGTTTTGGTTTATCATTTTTTGTAATTCATATTTATTTATTTTTTTATTTTGATTTTGCATTATTTCTCCAGCCATGGTCCCCCTCTCCTCTGTGACTGCATAAGAGAGGTTCTCCCTTAGGGGACTTTTTTAGCTGCGGGCTCATTTGGTGGTTGTCATGGGTCCAACCTCATCGTAGGGTAAGTCTGCTCCCCCCCCTCTTTTTTTTTCCCCTGCCAGAAACTGTGCTCCCCTTATTAGGTAAACTGATGATTTTGTTTACAATTTTTTGTATTTATTTGTTCTTGTCTCTTTATAAATGTACAGTTTATCACGATACTTGTGGTCCAATTTGCATATCCCCTGAAGAAGCAAGTCAGCGAAACATGTCGGGCTAATGTGCAATACTACATATACTTCAAACAACACGCTTTTTCTGACCACCATTTTGCTTGACTCTCTGTGATAATGTTTACATAGAACTTTTTAACTTTGAATTTAATAAAATTGTAAAACCATAATTTCTTTTTGATTATATTTTCAAATTCATAAATGCTCTTGCACCGTTAAAATCCCTCTTCTTTTCCAGCTCCCACTTAGTAACATTACAGACACATTTTTGAGTATGTTCTTCATGCATTTTCAGGGATATAGGGTATCTTCTGTATTCAAATGAACATATTGTGAATTTGTTAACATTTTCATACAGATCAACCCAAAGGTACAGTAGACTATTGTCAGAAGACCAATAACCTGTCAATACTATACTGTATGTCAGACAACACAAGTATTCCACTGAGCAATGGGAGGTCTGACTGTACCAGGTGAAGGAGCCAATGAACGGTTTGGAGTTTGAAGCGGCATTTTCTGCATCTCCAGATCCACAGGCATTGCCGGTAGCACATCTAGATATAAATCGCTATTAACTGGCTTGTCAGAGGCTACAGAAACCAAAGGTATAACTGAGGAGAAAAAAGAGATGAAAAGAATCACTCAACACATAGGATGTTATTTATGTGTTACAAAATTAATAACATAACATTTACCAAGCTTTCTTTATTTATGTATATATATATATATATATATATATATATATATATACCTAAAGGATAGGTACACTTAAACATAAAGTTTACTAATTCTTTCTTCCTCCAGCTCCCTAGAAGAACTCATCCTATCCAGAGGCAGATGTATACTTACCTGTGTCTATCCCGCAGCCTTGGCAAGGTTCACAGTCAGTGACCATAATCTTTCCTCTGGCCAGAACTGTGCTGCTGATCTCCACAGACATCTTGAGTTGGGAGACTGACCCATAAAAGTCTATTAGGATGAACTGCAGAAAGATTTCAGACTCAGGATATGAAGATTGAGCTGGGTAAACTAGGGTACAGGTAGGTATAAAAAAATGGGATGGGGTAGGATAGGTTACTTTAGGGCCCTGGTGCCCAACACATGGACCACATGCCCTCTATATGAAGCCTGCAGGCTATTGGACACCAGTCAGAAAGCAGAGCGTTCCAGCACCCAGAACTGAAAGAGAGAGACTGTGCTGTGAATGGATTTATCTTTATCCACAGTACAGGTAAAGTAGGGGGAGAGAGAGAATGTCATGGATATGTGATCAACAATGGGGCGGAGGTTTCACTGATACACAGAGAGGAGTTAATGCTTTAATTTCTATGACCACCAGTACGGGGGGGGTTAGAGGGTTAACACCTTTGCTGCCATGATCACCAATATGGGGGGTAGCACATTCACTACAATGACCACCAATGTAGAGGATTAACTTTTACTGCGATGTTTACCAATGCAAAGGGGAAGAGTGTTAGCTATTATTGCCATAAGCACCAATACAGGGGGGGAAATAGGGGGAGGGGTTAACATTCTCACTGACCAATATGGGGGGGGTGACTTTCACTGCCATGTCAACCAATACAGAGGGGGGAGGGGATTGACTTTTACCACCATGGTCACCAATACAGGGGGAATGCGAGAGGTTAACTTGCTATGACCCCAATTGCAGGAGACGGAGATGGGAGGTTAACTTTCACTGCCATGACCAATTATGGGTGTTTAGTTGCAAAAACGCGCTTCTATTCTGTGGCCCTCTGGATGTGTTAGGAGCCACACTTGGGGCCCTCTATTTATTTTCCAGTTGACCACCACTGCTTTAGGTTGGGAAAAAAGCAGAAAGAATAAATATGCTTGTATACTTATTTGTTTAAAGTGTACTCATCCTTTAGTTAAGGGGGAAAGAAGCAGCCACATAGGAGGAGAATATAACACTGTAAAGGAGAATAAATGGGGTGCAACACTGGGAGAGGAGGTATGTAGAGTGGTAGGTGGTTTATATTTTATAAATTGCATTCAATATGTTCAATATCTTAACATGAAAAATGGCATAGGATGACTATACCAGAAGCCTGATGCCCCGTTGGCATCCAGTCTTGAGTAGAGTTTCCCAGGTCTGTGGAATCTGCGGATGGAACATCCATGTATAGGTGGGAATCCTGTGTTCCTGAAAATCAGAGAGCATGCACTAAGACTCAGCAGATAAGGATTGGTGTAGTAATGCATGATTTCCTTGCAACTAATGGCTTCACAGTTTGACTGTGATTGTTGAAGAGTTAAGCGTAGGAAGAATTCAGCCCCTGTATGGTAAAACTGATTTTACAACACCTGCAGGCGAAATTGCAGCCTTGACCATGAAATATGAGAGCCATTGTAATTCAGTGGCCACTCTTCAAATTATGAAACACAATAAACAATATTTTTTTATTAGTACCTGGAAAAAACGTAAGCATAGGGAGAACATGCAAACTCCATGCGGGTGATGTTGTGTTTGGGATTTGAACCGACTCCTCTAGTAAATCTCCTTTTAAAGTGTTACTAAATCCAGGACCCTGCATTCACTATATCTTGTCTCCCACAGTACACAGAACATGGAAATGCATTTTTTTTTGTAAATACAAAATGATAAATATATTTTCTCATCAGCAGTATATAGCATTCTTGTGGCTTCTGTCAGTGTCCAGCTGAGCACTGGTTAAAGCTTGTAGGAGGAGTTTTCATTCTGCTCTGACTATCCTATGAGGCTGCATGACCCCTGATTTCTGTCTGAACAGTGCTGATTGGCCCTGTGTTGATCACATACACCCAACCAAAAAAATAAAATCTCTCTAGCAATACTCACTAAAC
This sequence comes from Lithobates pipiens, assembly GCF_037356315.1. Lineage (NCBI taxonomy): Eukaryota > Metazoa > Chordata > Amphibia > Anura > Ranidae > Lithobates > Lithobates pipiens. The sequence continues at coordinate 135,591,308 of NW_027507788.1, read as the reverse complement.
TGAGCATGTGCAGAGTGCACTCAAGGCTCTGTTCTATCAGCAGATGGATTGGGGACAGTACTGAGGATATGTGGTGCTACAGCCCATTGTGACCATCTTTAGCCCCCTTTTTTAGGCTACAATTTAATAAAAAAAAGTGTATTATTTTTATATAGAGGATTTGTCAAGTTACAGCTTATGGCGACCATATCTGGCTCTTTTTTTAGGAGATTGGTATCCATTTCCATCACAGGGTACATTGTGAGCCAAGTTGTCCCTTCTCTACACACTTTGGGTAAATGTATTTTTCCCAGGGGATGTAGAACATACAAGAGATATGCACCCATGTTGTAGGGGTGGGTATTTATCACCCCCCCCCCCCTTTTTTTTCATTCCTCTATAATGAGAATATGTGGTGCTAAAGCCCATGATGACCATATTTGGCCCCCCTTTTTTTAGGCTATAATTTAAAAAAACAAAAAACTTTTTTTAAATTGCTACATAGGGGATTTGTCAAGTTACAGCTTATGGTGACCATATCTGGTTATATTTTAGGCCATGGTACCCATTTCCATCTAACAGTACATTGTGGGCCAAGTTATCCCTTCCCTACACACTTTGGGTACATTTATTTCCCCAGGGGATGTAGAGCATATAAGAGATATACACTCATGTTGTAGGGGTGGTTCTTCCTCATCCTCATCTCCCCATCCAACACCTGCCCCTCCCCCTCCCCCCTTTTTTTTAATTTGTGTGCAGTTAGATAGCCATAAGATTGTTGGCTCTTCTGCAATACATTATTTTTTCCAAAATCTGTTGAATTATGTGGGCATAGTTTGATGATAACACATCTGCTTTGCTGACGGGGACACAACTCATGCTTTTTTTTCCCTTTCTTTTGTCTCCCCCCACCACCCCCCCATAGGATTGGCACAAATAGTGCCTATTGTCTGATACATCACAAAGTGTCCTGTGTCAATACAGGAAACATAGGGTTTTTCTGTGACACTCTTGAACACCTTTGGAGATTTCTCTTTTTTTCTCCTCTTTTGGTCTTCCTACACTCCATCATGGCTCAAACGATTGTGACACAACCATCACTGAAAATTTCCATTGGCCAACATACATTTACCAAACGTTAATCACATCCAAACTGTCATAAGTTATCTGAGAATACTGTCTGGCTTCATGGAAAGGAGACTCATCATGAGCAGTGACTTTAACTTCCCTATGGATCCACTATTAGATACATCTACATCTAAATCTTCAGTGTTGTCCTCTAAACTAAAAATGCCGAAGCGTATTTTATATGATCTTCATTTGATTGATGTCTGGAAAATATTGCATCCTAAATTGAGAAACTACACATGTTTTTCCTCAGCCCACCATTCTTATAGCCGTATCAACTACTTTTTTGTTGATCATAATTGCTAAAGTTTCGTACACACGGTACAATTGTTGGCCGGCCGAGCGTCTGATTTTTGTCTTAAGAGAGAGTTCCAGGATTTTGTCTTGCATACTAACGTTACACAATTGTCCTGCCACAAACACAAACATGTTTCAGCTCTTGAGCGCGACCCCTTGGGCCCTTTCTGCTAATTTCATGTTTGGTGAGCATTGATTCCGAGCATCAGATACATGCTGGTGATGCCTTACCACTAAAGGAAACATGCTCCATATTTGGTAGGAATGCCCACCTTTATGCATGTTTTGGAAACATTCGATCTACACTGCAAACTTACTGATTCCTTTATCCAACTATCGCTCAGAGTGGCTCTCCTATCCATGATACCAGGTTCTCCTCAGTCAGCGAAAAAAGATATCCTTAGACACTTTATCAATGCAGCCAGAACAGTTATTCCTTGACGTTGGAAATCGACTTCCGTACCATCCCTGAGGGAATGGGCAATTGAACTAGACTATTAGAAAACTGGAGTGGCTGTTGACACAAGAATTGGGAGTGGAAGACAAATTTTCCCATACCTGGGATGACTGGATCAGATTTAGAGAATCACCTGAGTCCCTGACTTGGACTAATGGGAACTCGGCCATTGGACCTAATGAGCCATGATGAAGTATCTAGGCAAACCAATACTCCCCACCTTAACAAAAGCAGAACACACAATTATCTAGAGTTAACTTAAATGCAATTTTTTTTCTCGACTTGTGTGAATATTAACCTCTTGTGGACCGCCCGCCATTTGACAGTGACAGATTGGCTGCGCGAATTGCTGTAGCTGTACATGGCCGCTTTAGGGGTATAGGGGGCCCGCCGCGTCACTGAGGAGCCAATGCATGTGCCCAGTGGCCACGATGTCCTCCGGGGCACCCCAATCACTTCTTACAGAGCCAGATTCTGGCAGGAGAGAGGAGACAGATTGTGTGTTTCTAGTATATGGGAACAATAATCAATCTCCTCCCCAAGGCAGTCCCATCCCTCCTCAGTTAGAACCACATTTAACCCCTTGATCGCCCCCTAGTGTTAAACTCTTCCCTGACAGTGACTTTTATACAGTAATCAGTGGCTGTTTTTAGCTCTGATCACTGTATAAATGTCAATGGTCTCAAAAAAGTGTCAAAAGTGTCCGATCTGTCCGTCACAGTCCCGATAAAAATTGCAGATCGCCGCCATTACTAGTAATAAAAATGCCATAAATCTATCCCTATCTCTATTTTGCAGATGCTATAACTTTTGTGCAAACCAATCAATATACACTTAAATATGTAGAAGAATATATACCGGCCTAAACTGAGGAAGACATTTTTTTATTTGGGGATATTTATTATAGCAAAAAGTAAAAAATATTGTGTTTTTTTTCAAAACTGTCGGTCCTTTTTTGTTTATAGCGCAAGAAATAAAAACCGCAGAGACCAAATACCACCAAAAGAAAGCTCTATTTGTGGGAAAAAAAGGAAATAAATTTTGTTTGTGTACAGAGTCGCATGACCGTGCAATTGTCAGTTAAAACGACACAGTGCCGTATCACAAAAAATGGCCCCGGTCAGGAAGTGGGTAAATCCTTCTGGGGCTGAAATCGTTAAAATAGGTACTTATATCTGAGGAATATATATACGCTTGACATACAAGTGATAAATAGTGTAATTTAAACACTATTATACATTTTTATATGTTTACCCAATCTACTATGTGTGTTATAAAATTTAACTTGTATTTTTAACTGAAAACTTTCATAAAATGGAGATTTAAAACAAATAAAACATTCACGTGAAAAAAAAAAGGGGGGGATCAGAGAAGTTAACATCAAACAGCCTTTTTACACAATGCAGAGCATTAACCCCTTAGGTCCCAGTCAGTATAACAAGCATGCTTTACTTTATATACAGACTGATTTTACTGTTTAGGTTTTTTTTTTTTTGCTTACCATTAGGTTTCACACATGGACCAGGAACATATTCATAAGCATAGTCGTAATCTGCAGATTTGGTAAAGCCTGCATTCAAACAAAACAGCAAATTTAAGATGTAGTGTTCACCAGGGGCAGACATAACATGGTCCCCTCTCGTCACATAGACCTGGTCATGGCTTACTTACTCCCAAATTGATACAAGGTGAATAATTTTACTTGGCCAGTTACTAAATGGGAAGACCTAAAATTTGCTCTTGCACAGGGACAGTTTACTGACTCTGCCACTGCTGTTTATTTACACAATACCAGTGATGAGTAATGTTGAGCAAACACAGAGCAAATTTTGGTAATTTCCTGCTGAACCCACCGAAATTCGTGCTGTGGGTGGCCCTGTTGGCACCCTCCCACCCAATATCTTTCCATCTAAAAATTTAAAGAGCAGAGTGTAAAATTGTCAGCTGACTAGCAGCGGGATCCAATTGTATAGCCACTGTTAAAGTATTCTGATAGCCATTGATTCCAGCTGTCAGAATACAAAAGCTGACAGGGAAGATTCACCCATCCGATTCCTCCATCTGTTTAACATGTCTGAAGGAACAGTGTATAGCTAGCTTAAATGATACATTGGCATTAGTAAACAGATAGTAGCTAACAGCAGTAAACGAAGACCAGGAGAATATTGGTAGTAGAACACTCTCTTTACCAGATCGATATTTCGATGGCTTCTTTTTTCTAAATGGAATTGGTGGAGGGTTCTGCTGCTTCATATTAAAAGCAGTGGGTGCTGGTCCATTTTCGGATCCCTTCGAAGTAGGAAGCAGGGAGCTAAATGCTGGTGGTGTACAAATGCCTGGAAGAAAAGACAGGAGAAACAAAATGAAGATGATCGTGGGGTTGTTTTACTAAAGGTAAACAGGCTATTTACTTTGCAAGGGAATTTTTCCAGAGCGTAGTGGTTTCATTTTGCAAAAAATACCCTAACTGCATGCAAGGAAAATAACAAAATAAGAGAATAAAAGAGGCCCTATTGTACACATGTTTCAGGTTTAGCTTCTCGTGTTGTTATGGTGCATTTTATAGGGCTCCGTTCACAGAACCAGACTGCATGTGGTATTTAGATGTTTTCCCAAATACTGTATGCAATCCTGAAAATGTCACTTCATTATTGCCTTATGTAGCATCTACTACATAAAGCAAAAATGCTTGGTAAATATCTCATAAAACAGGAGTGAAAACCGATTCACAAAAAGATAAAAGAACAGAGGCATCCTTAGCAACCAGTAAACAACATGGTTGTTAAGGAGCGGGCGGTTGCCATGTCCTTAACAGCCAATGAGTCACCAGATGTCAGAGAGCTTCCCCACGAACAGCTGAATGTAAAAGACAAATGCCGGAAATGAAAAATGAAGCAAAAACAAAAAAACGGCTTAGGGTCCCCCCCAATCCCATCTAGTCCTATATGGACTTTGAGAGAAACCCCCCACACCAGAAAAATAAAAAAAAAGGTAATTGGGACCCCCCCAAAAAATCCATACCAGACCCTTATCCAAGCATGCAGTCCAGCAGGTCAGGAAAGGGGCGAGGAATCATCGGTTGTTAAAGAGGAGGGCCGGTTTTGAAAAAAAAAAATTAAAAGTCAGCAGCTGCAAACACTGTAGCTGCTGACTTTTAATAAGCACACTTACCTGTCCAGGGTGCCCGCGATGTCGGCCGCCCGAGGCTGACCCGTCCCTCGGTCTCGGGTCCTGGCGTTGCCATTTTGGGTAAGGGAAACAGGCAGTGGAACCTTGCGGCTTCACTGCCCGTTTCCTACTGCGCATGCGCGAGTCGTGCAGCACTTTGTGAATGGGACGCACTGTGTTCTGGGACACACAGTTCCCAGAACACAGCGCGACCCATTACCCAGAAGACGCCGCACGGAGGAGAGAAGAAAGAAGATCTCCGTGGAGGAGGAAGAGGCAGATTAGGATGAGGTGCCTAGCAACAGGCATTTCTGGTAAGTTAAAAAAAAATTATTTTTTTTCATTTTATTTTTTAATGATTTTTTTCTAATTTTTAATGTATTTTCTTTTTCAGGGTGGCCCTCCACTTTAAGGGAGGCTGCCCACTCCATAACAACCATAATAGTTACTTGTTGTTAAGGACACTGGCAGCCACCCGCTCCTTAACAACTATTTTGTTAAGGAGGCTGGTTACTGCCGGTGGGAAATTACCACAGGTTTTCGCTACTAAAATTTTGCAAGACTTCATAAAATAACTCATGCAGTAATTCATTCAGTGAATGCCAAAAAACATTTTGAAAAACGCTGTGTGGCTCAGCCATATACAGAATCCTATACCCACAGTTGACCCAGAGGAAAGTAAAAATTTGCTCCACTGGGGGAAGAAAATTCCTTCTGGATCCCCCAGGAGGCAATGGGTATTCCTTGGATCAACAATCCCTGGTGTTATGACCTATGAATGTTAATACCTGGTTATTTTTTTGTGTATTTGGGAAAGTATACCGCTTTTTTTTAAAAACAGTCTACTGATCTGGCCAAAATTAGTTCTTGAGGGAGTCTATTCCACATTTTCACAGCCCTTACTGTGAATAAGCCTTACAGTATTTGGAGGTTAAATCTCTTTTCCTTCAGACATCAAGAGTGCCCTCTTGTCTTCTGCAATGACCTGAAAATTAATAATGCTACACCAAGTTCACTATTGCATATTATCTGCTCTCTGATTATGAAGAAAGATGGTTAACATGGTTCTTGTATCTTATGATTTAAAGCTTAAATATTTGATTTAGCATAGAGCAGCATAAGATTAGAGCTCAATTAGTTTTTTTCTAGCATCTGTGTCTCTATTAGGGAGATTACCTTTCTGTCTCCCGTCAGGACAGGAAATCTCTCCATTAGGAACCAGATAAAACAATAACACATTTATGGAGGAGGGGATAGAACTGACAATGTTGTTCTTTCTGTTCATGTCTTTCTGTCCTGGCGACTACTGTATTTCCCATTTCTTGTTCCAGGTGTTTACCCCCTTCCTGACCAGAACACTTTTTGCAATTCGGCACTGCGTCACTTTAACTGACAATTGCACGGTTGTGCAACGTTGCACCCAAACAAAATTGAGGTCCTTTTTTTCCCACAAATAGAGCTTTCTTTTGGTGATATTTGATCACCTCTGCGGTTTTTATTTTTTGCTCTATAAACAAAAGAAGAGCAGCAATTTGGAAAAAAACGCAATATTTTTTACTTTTTGCTATAGTAAATATCCCCAAAAATGTATAAAAAAAATGTTTTTCCTCAGTTTAGGCCGATATGTATTCTTCTACATATTTTTGGTTAAAAAAATCGCAATAAGCGTATATATTGATTGGTTTGCGCAAAAGTTATAGTGTCTACAAAATAGGGGATCGTTTTATGGCATTTTTATTATTCTTTTTTTTTTACCAGTAATGATGGCGATCTGCGATTTTTATCAGGACTGCGACATTATAGCGGACACATCTGACACATTTTAGGGACCATTGTCATTTATACAGCGATCAATGCTATAGAAATGCACTGATTACTGTAAAAATGTCACTGGCAGGGAAGGGATTAACCACTAGGGGTGATCAATTGTGTTCCCTCTCTGTGTTCTAACTGAGGGGGGGCGAGGGAACTGTCTAGAGGAGATGACAGATCGCTGTTCATACATTGTATGAACAGATGATCAGTCTATACACCCCTCAGAGAACCGGAAACTGGTTCTAGGTGTGTCACCAGTGATCGCGGCAGCCTGGAGGTGATCGCGAGCACCGTACACTCGCATCGGCTCTGAGGGCAAGTGGCAACCGGTATCCGGTTTGGCAAGTGGTTAAAGAATTCCTACCAAAAACAAACAGTTCAGACTTCACTTTGACTTCAATTACTGCGTGCATCTACTAGATCTGTTACAGAAAGTACAGAAATCAGCCAGGAATCCAGAATTTTTTTAGAGGGAGGACAGCAATGGCAGCCTTCATATTACTGAGTTCCATTAGGGCTTTTCAGAGATCTTAGGAAACCAAACAAAAAGTCACCATTTAAGGAAGGCTTGTTCTTGCGTTCTGGAATGGGAGGCGGTGTCTTACGCCCTGGTATTGGGGATGGTGGTAACTGAAGACCCTGGTATACATTTGCTTCCGGAGACAACCTATTATGTATTAGGTCTGGCGGCAGCTCTAAAGGGGAACACAAAGTCAGATAAAGTTAGAGCCTGCTAGCTACCCTTGTCATCTGCAGCCACTTCTACTCCCATCAACACTGGACCCATACTCAACACTGGACCCATTCTCAACACTGGACCCATTCTCAACACTGGACCCATTCTCAACACTGGACCCATTCTCAACACTGGACCCATTCCCAACACTGGACCCATTCCCAACACTGGACCCATACCCAACACTGGACCCATACCCAACACTGGACCCATACTCAACACTGGACCCATACCCAACACTGGACCCATACCCAACACTGGACCCATACCCAACACTGGACCCATACCCAACACTGGACCCATACCCAACACTGGACCCATACCCAACACTGGACCCATTCCCAACACTGGACCCATACCCAACACTGGACCCATACCCAACACTGGACCCATACCCAACACTGGACCCATACCCAACACTGGACCCATTCCCAACACTGGACCCATACCCAACACTGGACCCATACCCAACACTGGACCCATACCCAACACTGGACCCATACTCAACACTGGACCCATACTCAACACTGGACCCATAGAACAGTGATGTACAGTATATAGCAGTGCTCCAAAAACATTGGTAATAAGCAGCAGCTTTCAATTAAAAAAAAAAAAAAACAGCAATTGCTATGTATAACTATAGTCATTGAGATTGTGTCAATGATGATAGATGTGAACTTACTTTACTTTAAAACTTACCATTAGTCTTTCCGGTTGATGCAGAATCTGCATTACAACTAAAGTTGTCATAAAGAGAGAGATCAGGCTCATGGACATCTATAATAAATTATAATGGATAAATGTATATTTATTATTGCAGTTGTGTAATTCATAAAATATTGTGTAAACAAATGTGGCAAAAACATAGGTCATTGATTAACCATTTGTCTACCAAGCTAATTCTGACATTTCTCTCCTACATTTAAAAATCAAAATTTTTTTGCTAGAAAATTACATAGAACCCCCAAACATTATATATGGTTTTTTTTTTATCAGAGACCCTAGCAAATAAAATGGAAGTTGTTGCAATTTTTTTATCTCACACGGTATTTGCGCAGCAATTAACAAAAAATACAGTAAAGTTAGCCCAATGCATATTTGCATAATGTGAAAGATGATGTTATGCTCAGTAAACAGATACCTAACATGTTATGCTTTAAAATTGCAAACGCTCGTAAAATGGCGGCAAACTTTGGTACTTAACCACTTGCTTACTGGGCACTTAAACCCCCCTCCTGCCCAGACCAATTTTCAGCTTTCAGCGCTGACGCACTTTGAATGACAATTGCGCGGTCATACAACATTGTACCCAAATTAAATTTTTATCATTTTTTCCTCACCAATAGAGATTTCTTTTGGTGGTATTTAATCACAGCTGGGAGTTTTATTTTTTGCTAAACAAACAAAAAAAGATAGAACATTTTGGAAAAAAAATCATGTTTAATAGTTTGTTATAAAATTTTGCAAACAGGTAATTTTTCTGCTTCCTTGATATGCGCTGATAAGGCGGCACTGGTGGGCACTCATAGGCTGCACTGATGGGCACTGATAGGCTGCACTGATGGGCACATAACATCATCTTTCACATTATGCAAATATGCATTGGGCTAACTTTACTGTATTTTTTTTTAATTGCTGCGCAAATACCGTGTGAGATAAAAAAGTTGCAACAACTTCCATTTTATTTGCTAGGGTCTCTGATAAAAAAAAAACATATATAATGTTTGGGGGTTCTATGTAATTTTCTAGCAAAAAAATTTTGATTTTTAAATGTAGGAGAGAAATGTCAGAATTAGCTTGGTAGACAAATGGTTAATCAATGACCTATGTTTTTGCCACATTTGTTTACACAATATTTTATGAATTACACAACTGCAATAATAAATATACATTTATCCATTATAATTTATTATAGATGTCCATGAGCCTGATCTCTCTCTTTATGACAACTTTAGTTGTAATGCAGATTCTGCATCAACCGGAAAGACTAATGGTAAGTTTTAAGGTGGCACTGAAAGGCACAGATAAGGTGGCACTGATAGGCACAGATAAGGTGGCACTGATGGGGACAGATAAGTCGGTACTGATGGGCACAGATAAGGCGGCACTAATGGTCACTGATAAGATGGCACGAATGGATGGCACTGATGGGCGGCACTGATGGGTACTGGTAGGCGACACTGATCGGCACTGATAGGTGGCACTGATGTGCAACACTGTTCTTTAGGCACTGATTGTGCGCACTGACGGGTGGCACTGTGGGCACTGATGGGTGGCACTGGTGGGCACTGGTAGGCGGCACTGTTGCCTACTGCTAGGTGGCACTTGTAGGGGGCACAGGTGGGCACTGAGGAGCAGGCTGCAGCTCGCAGTGATCGGGACTTATGTCCCTCTCACTGCCGCCAGTGATCGGCTTTTCTTTTTTTTCTCCTCGCGCTGTCAGCGAGGAGAATAAATAGCCGATTACCAGCTGTGTTGACATCACATGATCAGCAGTCTCATACACTCGCTAATCACAGAGCGCACCGCGCACGCCCTTCAGGGGTCACACAGGCCGCTCATGCACGGGATGAAGTCAATAGATGTAGTCACGTCACTAGACATAGTCCCGGCAATACAGATCCGCGCTGTAGCCGTCATTCGGCTATAGCGCGGGTCTCAAGTGATTAAAAATCCCTATAGGCAATGCTTTACATTTTTTTTACTGGTTACATGTTTTGAGTTACAGAGGAGGCCCAGGGCTAGAATTATTGCTCTCGCTCTAACGTTTGTGGCGATGCCTCACATGTGTGGTTTGAACACTGTTTACATATGTGGGTGGGACTTACATATGCGTTCCCTTCTGCGTGCGAACACATGGGGACAGGGACACTTTAAAAATAAAAATAAATGTTATTGTTAATTTTACTTTTATTTTGACACTTTTTATTTTTTATTTATTTTTTGATCACTTTTATTCACTATCCATTGTAATAGGAATAAGCATGACAAGTCCATTTTACAGTAAGATATGGGGTCAATAAGTCCCCATATCTCACCTCTAGGCTGGAAAGCCTGAAATAAAAAAATTAAAAAAGACAATCTCAGCTTCCCAGCCGAGGCAGCAGCCATTTTTTGGAACACAGAGGTGGGGCATGACGTCATAACATCGTGCCCGGCCTCCGAATGATCATAGAGACTCCGGGGACCATCTGGTCCACTGGAAATCTCTATAGTCAGCATCTGGGACCAGCAGGTCCCTTCTCTGGTTCGCCGATGGCAGCGGCGAGCCCAGAGAAGCAGCGGCGGGAGGGTGGGGGCGTTCCCTCTCGTCGCCTGTAAGAATGATCAAGCGAGTGAACAGCTTCTATGATCATTCTTATGGTGTAGGGAATCGCCCGCTGAAAAAGAAGATATCTGAATGATGTCTGTAACTGCAGGCATCATTCAGATATCACCGCTCAAACCCAAGGACATCATATGACGGCCAGCGGGTGGCAAGCTGTTAAGGAATAAAATAAAAATTGATGTGTGCACTATTGCCTGGCAGAGGCCATTTGGAATGATATTAGAAAAAGGGGCTCTGGTGATGTTTCCTTCTGTAGCTTCTCCTTTCTGTAGATTCGTTTGTAAATACATGCTTTCTGACACTACACTGAAAGCAGTGCTGTAAAGAAACCAACATTGTATGGCTCCTGACTCTGAAGGAATTGCATTAAACAAGTAATATGAACAATATACAGTAACATTTAAAGGGTATATAGGGACAAAACTGGATGTGGTTTGAAAACAGTGAGAAACTTTCAAAACCTGTTGGATTCCTACTACTATGCGGGGCTCCATTAGAGAGGTGTTACTGTACCTCACTTTCTGTTCAGATGATGATGGTTAATGTGTAGTGAACAAGGTGTAGTGAAGGAAAACCTGCAACAGAACAACACAGAATCGGGTGCAGCTGTGCATAGTAACCAATCAGCTTCTAGGTTTTATTGCCAAGGCTTAACTGAAGAAGCTGAAGTTAGAAGCTGATTGGTTACTATGCACAGCTGCACTAGATTCTATATACATCAGTTTTAGTAGATCTCCCTTAGTGTGCCCATGTAGCTCTCCGCTCATCGGAAACCCTCCCCCCCTCCGGTGTCACAGTTGGCAGGGGGTGCAAATACCTGTCTAAGACAGGTATTTGCACCCACTTCCTTCCTCTATTTTTTTCCCACAAATAGAGCTTTCTTTTGGTGATATTTGATCACCTCTGCGGTTTTTATTTTTTGCTCTATAAACAAAAGAACAGCAGTAATTTGGAAAAAAACGCAATATTTTTTACTTTTTGCTTTAATAAATATCCCCAAAAATATATAAAAAACTATTTTTTTCCTCAGTTTAGGCTGATATGTACTCTTCTACATATTTTTGGTAAAAAAATCGCAATAAGCGGATATTGATTGGTTTGCGCAAAAGTTATAGTGTCTACAAAATAGGGGATCGTTTTATGGTATTTTTATTATTCTTTTTTTTACCAGTAATGATGGCGATCTGCGATTTTTATCGGGACTGCGACATTATAGCGGACACATCTGACACATTTTAGGGACCGTTGTCATTTATACAGAGATCAATGCTATAGAAATGCACTGATTACTGTAAAAATGTCACTGGCAGGGAAGGGGTTAACCACTAGGGACGATCAATTGTGTTCCCTCTCTGTGTTCTAACTGAGGGAGGGGGGAGGGAACTGTCTAGAGGAGATGACAGATCGCTGTTCATACATTGTATGAAGAGACGATCAGTCTATACACCCCTCAGAGAACCGGAAACTGGTTCTAGGTGTGTCACCAGTGATCGCGGCAGCCTGGAGGTGATTGCGAGCACCGTACACTCGCATCGGCTCTGAGGGCAAGTGGCAACCAGTATCCGGTTTGGCAAGTGGTTAAAGAATTTCTACCAAAAACAAACAGTTCAGACTTCACTTTGACTTCAATTACTGCATGCATCTACTAAATCTGTTACAGAAAGTACAGAAATCAGCCAGGAATCCAGAATTTTTTTAGAGGGAGGACAGCAATGGCAGCCTTCATATTACTGAGTTCCATTAGGGCTTTTCAGAGATCTTAGGAAACCAAACACTAAACAGAGTCACCATTTAAGGAAGGCTTGTTCTTGCGTTCTGGAATGGGAGGCGGTGTCTTACGCCCTGGTATTGGGGATGGTGGTAACTGAAGACCCTGGTATACATTTGCTTCCGGAGACAACCTATTATGTATTAGGTCTGGTGGCAGCTCTAAAGGGGAACACAAAGTCAGATAAAGTTAGAGCCTGCTAGCTACCCTTGTCATCTGCAGCCACTTCTACTCCCATCAACACTGGACCCATACTCAACACTGGACCCATGCCCAACACTGGACCCATGCCCAACACTGGACCCATGCCCAACACTGGACCCATGCCCAACACTGGACCCATACCCAACACTGGACCCATACCCAACACTGGACCCATACCCAACACTGGACCCATTCTCAACACTGGACCCATTCTCAACACTGGACCCATTCTCAACACTGGACCCATACTCAACACTGGACCCATACTCAACACTGGACCCATTCTCAACACTGGACCCATTCTCAACACTGGACCCATAGAACAGTGATGTACAGTATATAGCAGTGCTCCAAAAACATTGGTAATAAGCAGCAGCTTTCAATTAAAAAAAAAATACAGCAATTGCTATGTATAACTATAGTCATTGAGATTGTGTCAATGATGATAGATGTGAACTTACTTTACTTTAAAACTTACCATTAGTCTTTCCGGTTGATGCAGAATCTGCATTACAACTAAAGTTGTCATAAAGAGAGAGATCAGGCTCATGGACACCTATAATAAATTATAATGGATAAATGTATATTTATTATTGTAGTTGTGTAATTCATAAAATATTGTGTAAACAAATGTAGCAAAAAAATAGAAGGTCACTGATTAACCGTTTGTCTACCAAGCAAATTCTGACATTTCTCTCCTACATTTAAAAATCAGAATTTTTTTGCTAGAGAATTACATAGAACCCCCAAATATTATATATGTTTTTTATCAGAGACCCTAGCAAATAAAATGGCAGTTGTTGCAACTTTTTATCTCACACGGTATTTGCGCAGCAATTTTTAAAATCTGTTTCATGCTTAAAAAAAAAATACAGTAAAGTTAGCCCATATTTGCATAATGTGAAAGATGATGTTATGCTGAGTAAATAGATACCTAACATGTTATGCTTTAAAATTGCAAATGCTCGTAGAATGGCGGCAAACTTTGGTACTTAACCACTTGCTTACTGGGCACTTAAACCCCCCTCCTGCCCAAACCAGCTTTCAGCGCTGACGCACTTTGAATGACAATTGCGTGATCATACAACATTGTACCCAAATTACATTTTTATAATTCTTTCCCCACAAATAGAGATTTATTTTGGTTGTATTTAATCACAGCTGGGAGTTTTATTTTTTGCTAAACAAACAAAAAAAATGGAAAATTTTGGGGAAAAAAAACATGTTTAATAGTTTGTTATAAAATTTTGCAAACAGGTAATTTTTCTGCTTCCTTGATATGCGCTGATGAGGCGGCACTGGTGGGCACTGATAGGCTGCACTGATGGGCACTAATAGGCACAGTTAAGGCAGCACTCATAGGCACAGATAAGGTGGCACTAATGGGGACAGATAAGTCGGTACTGATGGGCACAGATAAGGCGGCACTGATGGTCACTGATAAGATGGCACTGATGGGCCCTGATGGGTGGCACGAATGGATGGCACTGATGGGTGACACTGATAAATGACACTGATGGGCACTGATAGGTGGCACTGATGGGCACTGGTAGGTGACACTGATGGGCACTGATAGGTGGCACTGATGTGCAACACTGTTCTTCAGGCACTGATTGTGGGCACTGACAGGTGGCACTGTGGGCACTGACAGGTGGCACTGTGGGCACTAACAGGTGGCACTGTGGGCACTGACAAGTGGCACTGTGGGCACTGATGGGTGGCGCTGGTGGGCACTGGTAGGTGGCACTGTTGCATACTGCTAGGTGGCAAAAATAGCCGATCACCGGCTATGTTGACATCACATGATCAGCTGTCATCTGTCAGTTGTAATCACGTGGTAAGGGGTTGGGATCGACCCCTTACCTTACCCCGATCTGTGATCATAGACTCGCTGATCACAGAGTGCGCCGCGCACACCTTTCGGGGCACGCGCAGGCCGCTCATGCACGGGACAAAGTCAATAGACGTAGTCACGTCAATAGACGTAGTCCCATCAATGCAGATCCACGCTGTAGTCGTCATTCGGCTATAGCGCGGGTCTCAAGTGGTTAAAAATCCCTATAGGCAACGCTTTAAATTTTTTGCTGGTTACATGTTTTGAGTTACAGAGAAGGTCCAGGGCTAGAATTATTGCTCTTGCTCTAACATTTGTGGCGATGCCTCACATGTGTGGTTTGAACATATGTGGGTGGGACTTACATATGCGTTCCCTTCTGCGTGCGAGCACATGGGGACAGGGACACTTTAAAAAGTAAAAATAAATGTTATTGTTAATTTTACTTTTATTTTGACACTTTTTATTTTTTATTTATTTTTTTATCACTTTTATTCACTATCCCTTGTAATAGGAATAAGCATGACAAGTCCATTTTACAGTAAGATATGGGGTCAATAAGTCCCCATATCTCACCTCTAAGCTTGAAAAAAAGATGATCTCAGTTTCCCAGCCGAGGCAGCAGCCATTTTTTGGAACACAGAGGTGGGGTGTGACGTCATAACATCGTGCCCGGCCTCCGAATGATCATAGAGACTCCGGGCACCATCTGGTCCACCGGAAATCTCTATAGTTAGCATCTGGGACCAGCAGGTCCCTTCTCTGGCGAGCCCAAAGAAGCACCAGAGGGCGGCGGGAGGGTGGGGGTGTTCCCTCTCGCCACCTGTAAGAACGATCAAGCGAGTGAACAGCTTCTATGATCATTCTTATGGTGTAGGGCAGGGATATGCAATTAGCGGACCTCCAGCTGTTGCAAAACTACAAGTCCCATCATGCCTCTGGGTGTCATGCTTGTGGCTGTCAGAGTCTTGCTATGCCTCATGGGACATGTAACAACTGGAGGTCCACTAATTGCATATGCCTGGTTTAGGGAATCGCCCGCTGAAAAAGAAGATATCTGAATGATGTCTGTAACTGCAGGCATCATTCAGATATCACCGCTCAAACCCAAGGACATAATATGACGACCAGAGGGTGGGAAGCTGTTAAGGAATAAAATAAAAATTGATGTGTGCACTATTGCCTGGCAGAGGCCATTTGGAATGATATTAGCAAAAGGGGCTCTGGTGATGTTTCCTTCTGTAGCTTCTCCTTTCTGTAGATTCGTTTGTAAATACATGCTCTCTGACACTACACTGAAAGCAGTGCTGTAAAGAAACCAACATTGTATGGCTCCTGACTCTGAAGGAATTGCATTAAACAAGTAATATGAACAATATACAGTAACATTTAAAGGGTATATAGGGACAAAACTGGATGTGGTTTGAAAACAGTGAGAAACTTTCAAACCCTGTTGGATTCCTACTACTATGCGGGGTTCCATTAGAGAGGTGTTACTGTACCTCACTTTCTGTTCAGGTGATGATGGTTAACCAGAAGGAAAACCTGCAACAGGGACACATTAGGGAAGATTTACTAAAACTGGAGCACACAGAATCTGGTGCAGCTGTGCATAGTAACCAATCAGCTTCTAGATTTTATTGCCAAGGCTTAACTGAAGAAGCTGAAGTTAGAAGCTGATTGGTTACTATGCACAGCTGCACTAAATTCTATATACATTAGTTTTAGTAGATCTCCCTTAGTCTGCCCATGTAGCTCTTGTTAAAGTGGGGATCTACCCTAAAGTGGAACTTCCGCTCATCGGAACCCTCCCCCCCTCCGGTGTCACAGTTGGCACCTTTCAGGGGGGAGGGGAGGTCAGATACCTGTCTAAGACAGGTATTTGCACCCACTTCCAGGCATAGACTCCCACGGGAGTCTATGCTTCTTCCTGTCCCGGCGTCCTGCCTAAGACAGGTATTTGCACCCACTTCAAGGTCCCAGAGACAGCACGGACCATTCCCATTGTGCTGCGCGTCTCGCGCATCCGCAGTAGGGAAACGGGAAGTGAAGCCGCAAAGCTTCACTTCCCGATTCCCTCACCCAAAATGGCGGCGGCAGAAGCCGATCGATTGATCGGCCTTGGCTGCCGACATCGCTGGACCCTGGGACAGGTGAGTGTCCATTTATTAAAAGTCAGCAGCTGTAGTATTTATAGCTGCTGGCTTTTAATACATTTTTTTTCCAGTGGACTCCCTCTTTAAATTATCTTTACTTTCCAATTAATCAAACCTTGTTTAGAGAAACAGTAAATGAGGGCAAATATCTCTGCCAGAGCAGTAAAAGTCCAACAGGGTTTCTAATCCCTTACCACTGGATCCAAACCTGAAGAAAACATTTTAAATATCCGACTCTGCTCTTGTTCCCCTGCTAATATTGGTTGCTGTTTGATGGCGAAACATGTTGGGTGGGGCTTAACGTGAGATAAATGCGCTCGCCATGTCGCCAGTGGGGAGTCATCGGTACATGCAGTGCCATGCTGTATTTTGTTTTACCTCTGTAAGTACCTGTCTATTTATTTTAAATAAATAGTTTGCCAGTTTTACACTATGAGTGGCCTCTGTTCTCCTCTGAGTGCAGATGTGGCCTCATCTGGCATGCTGATCCTTTACCATTTCCAACAGATCTGATCCGCCAGACAGATGGGGAATAGGGCCACCATCCGTCTGTTTTTGGTGGACAGAATCGGATCTATGGCCACTCCATAGAAGAGACTGGAAGGTTCGATCAGGTCAGACTAAAAAGCTGACAGGCAGACCTGATTGGACAGCCCGTGTGAAAGGGGCTTAAAGTAGCTACCATAACTAAGGATTCGCAAGCTGCAACATGTAGAATGTCTGTTTTTGGATTTAGATAACCTCAGCAATTAAAATATCTCGTAAGCAACTATTTATGAAGAATCTGAGCTGCAGGTAACCAGGGATTTATAGAGTTGCGGTACATTGACTATACAAATACCATTCGTTTTATCTTGCTCAGTTTCTTCATAGATACATGTTTGTTTTTCAGGCGCTTTCATTTATAGAAGCAAATGATAAATAGTTTGTATTAGGTAATCTTAATGAGTCAACATAAAATGTAATTTCACTGTACAGGTTTTATCTCAGAGAAATGTAAAAATGAAATTAGTCACAACATTTAATGCATGTTAATGCATGTGTTTATTTCTGCTTCAAAATATAAGAAAGCTGGGAAATTATGATGTATGATGTATAATTAATGTATAATTATGTATGAAAAAAATGGTATGTGACATAAGAGGTCAGGTTTCTCCAGGTACTGGAGAAAGAAAACCATGCTATGCAGGTTTGCTATTTTTGCAGACTTTCCACCGGACTGTTCAGCAGAAAAAGAGGAGATGGCTGCATGTTAACTAAAGTTATAGAGTGTCCTGTGACTCCTCTCAGCATACTATAAATCTCCCTTCCATGTAATTGCTGCTTCCGGATTTACATACAAGTGTTAAGTGATGGCTAAAGCATGAAAAAATGTAATTGTACAATAAATACAGCCCTATTTGTTAACTAAAGCAAGATACGATACAATACGGTAATTGTTGTTACAAACCTTCACCTGAAAAGTGGAACCTGCCTAGTTGCTATGGGAAACGCTGACACTTTTCCTTACATTATGTTAGGATGAGGCTGATAATTCTTTATTTACCCCATCTCAGAGCAGACAGTAAATGCAGCAGTGAATCTCTACTGTATCTATACAGAAGATAATTACATACCTGGATTTCGGAAGAATGATGGCTTCTTCTTGCGATCTGGAACAGGAGGTAGTGTGTTCCGTTGCTCTCCAGTATTAACGGATCCTGGCTGGAAATTCTGGTGGACATCAGAATCTGGAGGCGGCCCAGTCTGTGATAAGCCTTGTGAGTGTTTTTTTTTTAAATACAGAAGAGAAAAATGCAATAAGCATAATAAACATTTAGACAGATTAAACAGATAGAACCCGATTTACATTATATTACCAGTCAGATTGGTTGATTTTTTTAATAAATAACACAGGCATTCAGTGTTAATTTTGTCAACGAAAAGTTTCTGCAATGAAATTAACACTGGTACTGGAGATTTCAGTTGATTTAAATACGACTAAAATTAAAACAATTCAGATGACTAAAATATGACCAAAACTAAAATGGCATTTTAGTCAAAAGACTATGACTAAAACGAAATTTAAATTTGACGTCAAAATTAACACTGCACTACTACATAAGATGCTGAAAGAGAAAGGCTTTTCTTATTTCTTTTTTTCTTAATATTGGCAACATGTTCAATGGCATTATATCCAATAGAGTTTAATTTTTAATTTTTATTTTTTTGCACTTCTGTTTGTTAAAAAGCTATATATATATATATATATATATATATATATATATATATATATATATATATATATATATATATATATACATATATATATATAATTATTTTTTTTATTTTTTTTATAAACTTGGTTTTATTTATAGAGACAATTTATATCAATGGCTAAACCTGTGTCTGTAGTGCTTGTTCAAACCTTAAAGCGGAGTTCCAGTCATTTTTTTGTTTATTAAAAGTAAAAACTGTAGCTGATGACTTTAAATAACCACACAGTCACCTCCTGTCCCACGATCCACTCACCCCAGCCATGTTCTCCCCATCTCTACTATGGGCACCCAGCAAGTGGCGCTGCACTCTGTGACTGGTCCCGAAGTCTTCTAGGACCTATCATATGTCCCAAAAGACTTCGGGGGGGGGGGGGGGGGGGTTAAGAGAACTTCCACTTCCGCTTCCGATCGGCTAAGGTGACCACAACAGAAGTAGGAGCAGTTACCGATCAAAATCTGGTACCTGCCCCCCCTTTCTCCCCCAAAGCTCAGTTTCACAAACAGGAGTCGGGGAGTAAGCCTTAAAGCAGAAGTTCCACTTTTGGGTGGAACTCCACTTTAATACCATAAATAACATATTAAATTTTTACTCCAGGAGTATATAATGAGTTTGGCAATTCTTGATAAAAGCTTAAATAATGCATTACAATTTAACTAAACCTATTAGCCCTTGTACACACGGTCGGACATTCCGATGGAAAATGTCCGATCGGATCCGTGTTGTCAGATAATCCGACCATGTGGGCTCCATCGGACTGTTTGCGTCGGAATATCCGACCGACAAAGTTTTAGAGCTGGGCTGTAAAATTTTCCGACAACATGATCCGATCGGACGTTTGTAAAGAATTCCGATCGGACAAAGTGCCACGCATGCTCAGATCAAATTCCTAGACCAAAGCAATTGGCTACTAGCCTGAATGTAGTCCCATTGTAACAAAATAACGTCATTGCGTTCTGAACGATCGGATTTTCCGACAACTTTGTCCGACCGTGTGTATGCAACACAAGTTTCAGGCAAAATCCGATGGATTTGGTTGTCGGAATGTCCGACCGTGTGTACAAGGGCTTAGACTTTAGTGGACAAAAATGTACTGGAGATTTTAATCAACTAAAACACAAGTAAAACAATTCAGATGACTAAAATATGACCAAAACTAAAATGGCATTTTAGTCAAAAGACTACGACTAAAATTAAATTTAAACTTGACACAAAAAAATTAACATTGCAGACATTTCAAATTGAAAGTGTGACAAAAATGCATAAGCAAAGCTTACCTTCAATGAAAGCTGCATAAAACAATTGTTAGTAAATAAAAATGCATAGGCAGCTAAAATGATGTGTAAATATTGACTTTTGCTATAACGTCATGCTTGGCCCCACCCTCTCCTGATCCTGAACTTTACTGGTCAGTGAGGTCATTAATGTACCAATAGGGAGGAGTAGAAGGGGTCAGGGCCAATAGCTTCTGACCAGGGTCTCCTACGCAGGAGCCTTCCACAATCAACACCCCTCTGCTGGAATCACTTCTTTTATACATACTATTATCTTCTATAACTGAGTTTTAAGTGATTTTTTTGTTCAATAATTGTTATTATTTTGAAACATGAAAGAGTTCCATTTGCAACATGGCACTAAAGTGTATGTAGTTGCAAATAGATTACATAGCACAGTAAACATAAAAAATGTTTAAGTACATACATATTGGATCTACCAACATTTACATCATAAAACAGATATCAAGCGATATAGCAACAGGGAGATGAAGGGGGGAACCAAATTTATGTTACAAGGGGTTTACATGCACTCATTTCCATAAAACTACGGTATATACAATATGAATAAATAAAGGCGTGGTGCAGCCTGTGGAAGGGGGGCATTTTTAGAGCAGCAGGATTAGGTATCTGAGGAAGGGCCAGAACAATAAGAGAGGAATTTAGAGGCAAGAAATAGGAGAAAAATGAATAGAGGGGGGGGTGAATGTTTTTGAATACTAAAGGAATGTATTCCTTGTTAGAAACCTAACCTTTTCACGGATTGACATTAAAGGAAAGTAAATATTTGCTAGCTTCTGGAGTATTCTAACTGTCTTGTATTTGCAAAGAGTGTTGAGTGATTAAGATTTACCAAGGTTAGAAGAATTTTGCTAGAGGTGGGACTACTAGGGTAGGCCTGCAGGGAAATGCATAAAGGGACCTCACCCAGCAGATTGCCAATTGGCCACTCTAGACAAAATGATAACACTACTGAAAATGTGCAAGTCTCCCTTGTAATTTTAATTTGTATAGTACCAATTTTACCACATTGTGGCCTGTACCCTTCCCAGTAAAGCAGAAGATTAGATTTTGGATTGCCCGAAATCTAAAGGCTAAAATGGCAGAGTATGAATCTAATGATTCATGCTCTGAATGGTCTAAGGATATTAGCAGTGTGTCCCAAGGTTCAGTTTTGGGTCCCTTACTTTTTAAACATATTTATAAATGATATAGGGTCCATTGAGTTCAAGCCCCACTTTTGCATTATGGATTATATGAAGGCCTCTTGCTTTTATTTGAATTTTTTTATAATTTTTTTTTTTTTTCATTGATTACTCATTTTTATTTTTAGCCATCCCGTTGTCTTACCTTTTTGTTAAAAATGATATATTTCAGACAATCATTACCCATTGTCAGTTATGTATGTTCCTGTATACTGTAAAACTTTTCTCAATAAAAATACAATTTATAAAAAATAAAATGATATAGGGTCTGGGGATAAAAGTACCATTTTTGTTTTTGCACATGACACCAAACTATGCCGTGGAATAATGTCCTTGCAGGATGTCTCCAACTTACAATCATACCTCACAAATGAAGTTTAATTATGATAAATATAAAGTTATTCATTTTTGGGCTAAATCATGGATCACACGTTCTATGGGGAGAAAAACTTTGGGAGTCGATAGTCTAATACAGGGGTATTAAATTAAAATTCACGGAGGTCTGACCAGTAATATTTTCTTCCAGCATTTTTTTCAGCCCTCTCCTCCTATATCACAATCCCTTACATCAGTGACCCCAGTAACCCCCCCCCCCCCCCCACATCACAGTCTTAGTGTTCTGAGGTCCCCTGCATATCACTCCCCCTCCTTTACAATAGTATACTGAACCCCTGTCACACCACACATCACACATCCTTTGCCCGCTTTACATCCCTCCCCCATAGTCCTGTCCTCTGCCCACTTCACATAAACCCCCCACAGTACTGTCATTTGCTCCTTCACATCCCCCCACAGTACTGTCCTCTGCTGACTTCACATCACCCCTCAGAAGAACTGTGCCCCCTTCACATCCCCCCCCTACACAACATTGCACCCCTTTACATCTCCCCCCCTACAGCACTGCCCCCCTCTCACATCACAAATCCCCCAACAGTAGTGTGTTCTGCCTTCTCCACATCAAGCACACACCCCACAGCACTGCCTCCCTTTACACCCCCCCAAACCACTGCCCCCCTCTCACATCACAACCTCCACCCGTAATAGTATGCTCTGCCCTCTTCACAAACACACACCCCATAGCACTCCCCCCTTTACACCCCCCAAACCACTGCCCCCTCTCACTTCAGAACCCCCCCCCCCACAATAGTATGATCTGCCCTCTTCACAAACACACACCCCACAGCACTGCCCTTTCCCTTTACATCACCCAATCCCCCACAGCAATGGCCCTCTTCATATTTAACCCCCCCCCCCCACCGCACTGAGCGTCTTCACATTTTACCCCCCCCCCCCCACCCCTTACATCCCACACACAGAGATGTGTGCTCTGTCCTCCTGACATCCGCCCCCCACACAGCACTGCCCCCCTTCACATGATCCCCCCCCATACACACACTCAGAGTAGTGTCCTCTGACGTTTAGCCTTCACATAACAGTTAGAGCTGTGAAAATTCGAAATAGACTTCCTCAAGAACTAGTTCTTGCCAGCTCAGTAGTTTGTTTAAAAAATGCCTGGATACATTCCTAAATGCACATAATATAGCTGGTTCTTAAAATATCTAGGTCACCTTAAAGCCTTGCTCTAACTTTATATGCAGCAGTTCACCTTCTGTTCCCCATTGCACTTGGGATATTTGGAACAATCCGGCATGAGGAGTCACATTCCCTCCCTCCCCCTTCCTTCCTTCTCCCTCTCTTTTCTTTATCTTATCTTTATTGTTCTACTATTCATTTATTTAGGTTGCAGTTATCCTAGTCCTGTTACAGCCTACACCTATTTGCACCTATTTACACCTATTCCTGTCTTCATCAAATGCGTGGATGGGTGAATCGGTTGATTTTTTTTTT
Organism: Lithobates pipiens; assembly: GCF_037356315.1. NCBI lineage: Eukaryota > Metazoa > Chordata > Amphibia > Anura > Ranidae > Lithobates > Lithobates pipiens. The sequence goes on along the minus strand of NW_027507788.1, from coordinate 135,567,855 downwards.
CCTTTAAGCTGCTGAATGTATGGCCTGCCTAAATAATGTTCGGTTAAGAATACTCAAGTGTGTTCTTACCAATGTACTAAATTTTGGACTTCTGCTTAATGGTGTTCCTCTCATGTGATGTTCTACTATGTTGCTGGAATGTTCATTTATTGTGCATCCATATTTGCTGTAACAATTGATTTTTCTTTTAAATCTTTCAATAAACAGAAAGTTAACACAATATATGTAGGTAATGACAACAGAGATTGTTGATCCAGGGAATAGCCAATTGCCTTCTGGGTCAGGAAAGAATTAATTTTTCTCTTGCAGGAGCAAATTGGACTATGCTTTATAGAGGTGCCTCATTCGATTTATTTATATTTTTTCCACTGGTTAAACTAAATGGGCTTGTATCTTTTTCAACCTAACTATGTAACCATGTTATTCATTAAAGGATAGCCTTAGCATCATACACCTATGGTAGACCATACAATTGAGTCCAAGACCATGGCCAACCAATTGGGAAACCAAGAAGGTCAAGGAGTTCTTTGGAAACTAGCAAGCGATTCAACGTTACATACATAGTTACACAGTTGGTAAAGTTAGATAACGAAACGGGTCCAGTCATGTGTGTGTGCGTGCGTGTGTGTGTGTATATGTCACTACTATTTTCAATATCCCTGTACATTGTGTTTGTTAATTTATCCAAACCCCCTGCTAACTCTACTAACTGTGGAAGGTAATTCCACATCCTTACCTCTCTAACAGTAAAGAACCCTTTACTCAGTTTAAGATCGAACCGCTTCTTATGCAGTTTCATTGTGTGGCTATGTGTCTTCTTTAAAGACCTAATATTAAATAGTTTTCTCACAAAGATTAAATAGTTTTCTCCCAAAGATACAGTCCCCATTTGCAGATTTGTATCTTATGATCATATTCTCTCCTAAGTTCCTCTTCTCCAGGGAGAATAAGTTTGATGTTTGTAGTCATTCCTCATGACTGTGGTCCTCCAGCTCCATTATTAGCTTCGTTGCCCTTCTCTGGCTTCTCTACAATTCAAGGACAGCCTTCCTCAGGATTGGCAACCAAAACTGGACAGCATACTCAAGATATGTGCAGAGATTGACGAAGGGGACGTATGGTGTCCCGAAACTTGCATCCCATCATCCTTTGCGATAGGCCACTGGTAGGAAGAGTACAGAGCGGTGATCCTGTGTGGAGGAGCTTCATACCAGCTGGTGATTGCAGAGCCTCTCTCCCCAGTGGTGGCGTTACATCCGACCAGCAGCAGCTGAGCCAATCCCTGTAATCCATCCACAGCTGGGAATTTTTGCAGCACAGTGATATACTTATCTTTTCCTTTCACTTCCTGTATGAGTATATACATTTTTGTTTTTAGGATTTTTTAATAAAGAGATATACTACACTTGGTTATTCAGCCCCCCTTTTCCCGTTTTGTCCTTAACACAGAGTTTGGTTTCCCAAGCCTTATATGAGGAGGCAGGCCTGCAATCAGCCAGTTGTAGCGGTTATTGTCTAGCTTTATTGTTTTTGTTTTTTTCATCACAACATAGGATCTAAGCCTAGGTTCACATTGATGTGATTTGACATGCAGGAACCTGCACAGATATCTGAAATCACCCCCAAGGTCAGACTGACATGCAGGTATGAAATTGTGCAAGTTCAGCTGAACTCACAAAATGTCAATCCCGCAGCAGTGTGACCCTGGGCTATAGATAGGTAGAAAATCATTTAAAAAAATCTTTGCATTTGATAAATCTGTTGAACGTACAGTATGTGTGATAATGCCATTATAGATACAAAAGTTTTCCTCCACTTGTTGACATATTTTTGTTTGTTTACAACATAATTGGTAAGTTTATATACCCAATAGTTTGGTTTACATATCATTTGTAAGAGTTGTTTCACATTTCATTTCTTATGTTGTTAAAGTGGTTAAAATCCTCAGATATGAAATATGAAAAAATAATTTCCTTCTATAGTGTGAACTTGTCTCAGTTAAGAGCACTAAGGGGGTTATTTACGAAAGGCAAATCCACTTTGCACTACAAGTGCAAACTACAAGTGCAAAGTGCACTTGGGAGTGCAGTAGCTGTAAATCTGAGGGGTAGATCTGAAATGAGGGGAGGCTCTGCTGATTTTATCATCCAATCATGTGCAAGCTAAAATGCTGTGTTTTTATTTTCCTTGCATGTCCCCTTCAGATCTACAGTGACTGCACCTCCAAGTGCAATTTCAAGTGCACTTTGCACTTGTAGTTTGCACTTGTTGGCCAAAGTGGATTTGCCTTTCGTAAATAACCCCCTAAGTGTCATTTCTGTCTGCCGCCCTTTCGTCTGCTATCTGCATGAGTCACTTTTGACACCAAGAGAAAAGAGGTGACATAACTTTTTACTACATTCTCTCATTATTGAAACACAGTATGTATTTTGCTCAACAAATTTCATGATTTGTAGGTAAAGCTTTGCACTAAAACATACCATTAACTTCAGAACATTCAGATCCTTTGCGCTTGAAATTGTCATACGGAGCTTGGTCAGGCACATCAATCCCTGAAACTACAAAGAAAGATTTAAATAAACTGTATGTATTACTATAAAAGAAAAACAACTACTTTACATTGTAGCAAAGTGTAATTTCTTTATTCTTTATTCTTATCGGAACCCTCTGGTTCCGGTAAGCCCCCCACCCACAGACCCCTAAACCACAAGCCAGGGTTGTGGGGAAGAGGCTTTTGTCCCTATCAACATGGGGACTCATGCAGGCTCACTCCTGAGCAACACTCTTTGTGTCTGGCTCAGCCCCACCCCTGCGTCCTCCTCACTGGCTGTGACTGTCTCTGAGTCTCTGAGTCTATGAGGAGGGTGAGTGTAGAGAGCCACTGCTCTCGTGCACATCACTGGATCAAAACCAGGCTCAGGAAAGTATAAGAGAGGGGGCCGCAGAGAATGCATTAAGGTAAAAAAAATAACCTTCAGCCTCTACAACCACTTTAAGTTGAAGTCTTGACTTACTAGAGAATAAAGAAACCTGATGTCTATGGCCTGTTAACCCATGCCATACACTATGTTAATATTGCTATGTATGCATTATAGCACTGATCTATTAACAGACTATTGCAGGTAAAATGTTATTTTATTAACTTGAATTTGAAAACTGTAGAAACACAAAACCGCATATCTGTATGCCCATGAGTGCGAAAGAACCCTACAGGCCAATTCCCACCTATACACACACATTTCCTGCTTTCACTGATAGGCACTTTTTAGCATTTCAGAATGTTGTCCATTGCAATGGTCCTCGACTTGTGTCCATGGGTCAACAAATGTACCTGCCCCATTGATTTCCAGCATACCACAAGACAATGCATTAATTCTGTATTATATGCATTGTCGTGTGCTGAGGTACAGGTAGGTTTGTTTACATTATGTACACACATTTGGGTGTTATTGAAAATGAATGGGAATGCACTGCAAAGTGTTGGGGTACCATGCATCAATGTCCATTATAACATGCATTAATGTGTGTACAATAATGCAGGAAGGGGTAAGAATGGGCCCTAAATCAGCTTCAGTGGCTCCAAAAGACATCCCTGCACATCAGTAAAATACAATCTGGTTTGCTGATCGTATACATTCACTTACCTTTCTGTGGGATGTTTACAGAAGAAGGATGGCAGGGTTGCTGTACATCGCCTCTTGACTCATCAACATAAATGTATCTGCAGCCAAATTCCATCTCAGACACCTGGAACAAACCATATGTTTTGAGATCTAAAAAGCCAAGCCCCGGAAGATCAACTTAACAGGTCAATTGGATAAATGTTTATTTCACTGGAACAGGGTTGGGGCAACTAAACTCACTGTAGCACTCCTTCAAAAGTTATATTTATCATGGAAATAGTTTAAATGGCTAATTATTTAATCCATGCCTAGCAAAATGATACCTTCCAGCTTTGCGAGACTGAAAAGAGAAACACCAAAAACGTATAGGCAAAGGACTCATCCTTGCCAGACCCCCGGTTAAAAAGCACATACGGAGTTAATACACATAAAATTATTGTTTTAACATAAGTGCCTTTTCATTACTGTAGCACTATCCTTGAAGGAGCTGCTGGTTCATAGTTTCATAGTAAGGTTGAATAAAGACACCAGTCCATCCTGAGTGAGGTGTCTACAATTGTCCCTATCCCTGTACATTGCACACTCACATTGGTCCCTACCCTCATGGAGCCCACAATCCAAGGTCCCCATTCATATACTAGGGCCAATTTTGAACAGAAGCCAATTAACCTACCTGCATGTCTTTGGATTGTGGGAGGAAACCAGAGTACCCGGGGGAAACCCACGCAGGCACAGGGAGAACATGCAAACTCCAGGCAGGTAGCGTCGTGGTTGGGATTTGAATCAGTGACCCATTTTACTGCTAGGTGAGAGTGCAAACCACAACACCACTGTGCCACCCTTAGATTTGGGCTTATCATTACCTTCTGTTCTCCTCGTTTCATGTCTATGGGCGTCCCGTGGTAAATGGCCCAGTAACTCGAGAGACTGACAACAGATCCACTTGAATGGATTTTATTTGCAAAACGTAGACAATGAACAGTCTCTTAAATTGTCATCAGAGGGTTGGAAAAGAAGTTCAGGTACTCTTAATGTCAAAGTCAAAATGTTGAAGAACTTGTTTACTTTGACTGCATCCAGAGAATAGCCATTCGCAACTGGATGTTCACTCAAGTTGGACAGTACTTCTCTCACAAGGCCTAGCAGCCAACAAGGTGCTTACTCAGCAACAAATGTCTGCCACAGACGTTGTTGTAGAATGTACAAGATAATGTCTCTGCCACAGACGTTGTTGTAGAACACATAGGGAAAATAAACTTGAAGAACACTCGTAGGATACCTGGATCTTTCAGCCAGCTTGGCGATATCTACGAGACCGGATTCTCTTGGGTACTTCAGCCCTTCCAGACTCTTACTAAGAAACCAGCCCGTACGTGGTCTTCTTCTGAAGAGTCCTCTCCTGGAATGCTTGAAGTCACTGGGTCAAACCGGAGACAACACCCAACCACCTTAGAATCCTCCTTTAGTTTCCTTGCCTCGTGCTAGCCAGCCCTGAGACACCAAAATAGACTTCCTGGGGGCTGGTCAGGAGGACCAGGACCTTGAAATCAGTACATCATTCTGGACCAGAACCCCAAACCGCGTGACGTCCGCATCTTAAATGCCCTCTCCCAGAAAGCACAGCAAGACCTCCACTCCCACTGTACGGGCTCCGAGAGAGAGTAACTTAAGCACCTAACCAGACCATAGTTCCATGCCTGCCAGAAAAGACAGTGCCCCCTGTGGCCAGGCTGAACACCTCACAGTCCAGTCAGACTGATGCTGAAGTCTAATTTTTAGACAATTGGTCTAGTAAAAAACATTTATTTGCTTAAGTAGAAATGAATAAAGCTGCCAGTGGGGGCCTGTCCATTGGGGAGCATGGGCGTTGCCCCCCCAGCCATGTGTCCGGCCCCCTAATCTACATGCAGGGCCTTGGTTGCATGAATTCCCTTGGGGTTTTTATTTTTTTTGAAGTAGGTGATTAGAGTAAGAGGCTCTTTTAGGCTTCAAAAAAGGGTGGACTCGAGGCGTAGAGCACTGCACCCTGACCCCACCCAGGTGTCTGACAATAGTGAATAAATATTCGCTTCTGACCCTCCTCCCGGCTAATCAGGAAGCTAGTCTTGAGACTAATCACCTGATTGGCTGAAAGGACAGGCGATCCTATTGAACACCTAGGAAGAGGAGGGAGGAGATTCACGGCAGAAGCCGCCGTGATGCAGAGGAGGAGTAAACACAATGAAAGCTGCTGCCTGTAGGAGCGCTGCCCGCATTTGACCTAGATGGATTAAGTGTGGTGACTGCCCGCCCCCAGGGAGAGGGGGTCCCGCCAGCCGACTGGGGGGGTTGTTGTTTGCTGCCCCCCCCCAAAAAAAACAAAAAAACACACCACTGATTACATTACAGGCATGGTGACATCACTCAGAGGGGCCAAGAAGTGTACAATTGTCACTAAGACATGAGCAGTTTGGACACCAGTTCTGGTAACAACTGTCACAAATTAGATATTTTTTATTTTGGACACATTTTCACATCTATTATGTGCGTGGGATTCCCCAATGTGGACATAGATAGCAAAAAGAACTGGACAGCGCTTATAACTTTTCCCTACTCTATCCAAATCAACCCAAAAATCACAATTACTAAAGTTCCACCTTAAATCATCCCTAAGAAGTACTCTACCAAGCATTTGTGAAATCGCACAAAAACTTCTACAAACAGAAACAGGTCAGCAGGCAAAAAAAATTTCAGAATATGACAAAGAGGGAATGCACGGAAGCAATGACTGTGCATCATCTGTGTTCCTTAGAAGACGATTTTACACCTCATTCCGTGATTCCAGCCCAGAGTCAGCCAAGCCAGAAAAGCAGGTTGAATTTCTGAAGAACAAGTGACAACAATAAATAAGTAGTTCAAAAGCAAGATATTTTAAGTTATAAAAATATGAATGTGCAATTCAATTGCATATTTCCTGTTTTAAACATAGTACTAATCATTTTCTCCACACACCAGTGCTGCCCTCTGCATCCTTCTTCATTTTGTTCCACGTGCCCAGCATTGTTCTCTATTTGTCCTGTTTACCATTATCGTTAAAGGTTGATTTCAAATGTTGGATTTATCTTTACTTTCTGTCCCATAACCAAAAGAGGAAGTGCAAAGAAATCCCTCCAAATTAAGGTAATCCCTTTGGGCCTCCCAGTGTCCCCATTGGAGGATTTCCCCTCTATTGCTTTTTGCACTTCCTCTTAAGGTTATGGCACAGAAAGTAAAGGTAAATCTTCCCAATGGGACAGAGATGGCAAAAAAAAAAAATCTGACCCTATCCAAATAAAAAAAAAGGTTTGGACTTTAGTTCCACTTTAACTTTTAATTAGCATCTTAACCCCTTGAAGCTACCTGTACGAAGATATATGGCCTCACAAAAGTGAGTCTTTATCTGTAAGGCAGCATATATGTGTACCTGTCTTTGTGCTAGGAGCGCGCCACATTGCACTCCCAGTTTAGAGACTGGGCTCTCGCCATCCAGTGCGCTCCCAGCACAGAGACTGGGCTCTCGCCACACAGTGCGCTCCCAGCACAGAGACTGGGCTCTCGCCACATTGCACTCCCAGCTTAGAGACTGGGCTCTCGCCACACAGTGCGCTCCCAGCACAGAGACTGGGCTCTCGCCACACAGTGCGCTCCCAGCACAGAGACTGGGCTCTCGTCCACACAGTGCGCTCCCAGCACAGAGACTGGGCTCTCGCCACACAGTGCGCTTCCAGCACAGACACTGGGCTCTCGCCACACAGTGCGCTCCCAGCACAGAGACTGGGCTCTCGCCACACAGTGCGCTCCCAGCACAGAGACTGGGCTCTCGCCACACAGTGCGCTTCCAGCACAGACACTGGGCTCTCGCCACACAGTGCGCTTCCAGCACAGACACTGGGCTCTCGCCACACAGTGCGCTCCCAGCACAGAGACTGGGCTCTCGCCACACAGTGCACTCCCAGCACAGAGACTGGGCTCCTGCCAAGAGCCCCAGGTCTTGTACTTGTTCCTGGTCACCTGATTGCTGTGATAGCCTTTGATTGGATATTAGGGCTGGTTCACACTATTGCGATGCAAGAACCCTGCAAATCAACTGCGGGTTCCCGCATCGCATCCAGCATGCAAGGAAGTTCACACTGCCATATGCAAACTGCTGGGGAGTGTCATTATATGTTAAAGGGATTGTAAAGTGATTTATTTTTTTTAAATAACAAACATGTTATACTTATCTCCACTGTGCAGCTCGTTTAGCTCGTGACCCCGAACCTGCTCTTCTGGGGTCCCTCGGCAGCTGTCTCGGCTTCCTCCCGCAGGTGCTTCTCACGTTCATGCGAGCTCCGTCGCATGGGGAGAAGCATCTGCGGGCGCACTCCCGTGATACAGCTGGCGGCTGTAGCCGCTCGCTGTATCACACGGCCCCGCCCCCCGGCGCTCCGCGTCAGTGGATGTGATTGACAGCAGCGCGAGCCAATGGCTGCGCTGCTTTCCATCCATCCACTCCAGCCAATCAGCGGCCAGGCTGAATGGTGGAAAGGACGTCGGGGGACGAGCGCGGGGGCCTGGGGGCGCAGGCACTGTCAGATGTTTTTTCACCTAAATGCATAGAATGCATTAAAGCGGGAGTCCGCCGGGACTCCGCGTTTTTTTTTTTTTTTTTAAAAGCCAGCAGCTACAAATACTGCAGCTGCTGACTTTTAAAATAGTGACACTTACCTGTCCAGCGCGTCCGCGATGTCGGCACCCGAAGCCGATCTGTAGATCGTTTCTCGGGTGCTGCCGCCGCCATCTTGGGTATGGGAATCAGGAAATGGAGCCTTTCGGCTTCATTTCCCGGTTCCCTACTGCGCATGCGCGAGCCGCGCTGCGCAATAAGGACGGTCCCCGCTGCCTCTGGGATCTGTGTGTTTTCCCAGCAGGCAGCGGGGCACTTGCGGAAAGGGGCGGGCACTTGCGGAAAGGGTCGTAATCTACGCCCCTTTCCGCAGAGAGCTATCCCGGAAGTGGGTGCATTTACCTGGATTATCCAGGTAACTGCACCCCCCTCCCCCCTGAAAGGTGCCAATTGTGGCGCCGGAGGGGGGGAGGATTCCGATGAGCGGAAGGTCCATTTTAGGGTGGACCTCCGCTTTAAGGTGAAAAAACATTTACCTTTACAACCCCTTTAACGACACCCCCATTTCAGCTCGCATATCGCACTGCGAACTCACAGTTCGGACATGAATCAGATTGCATATGTGTGAACACACATGCGATCCGATTCTGGTCCGAACAGAAAAAAGGGTCCTGTGCGTATTTGCACCGTATGCGTTGCAATATCAGCCATACTATCTTTATGGCTGACATAGCACCCACACAGACATCGCATGTAATGTGAACAGCAGTGCGCTGCGCATTACATGCGATGTCTGCCATCGCAATAGTGTGAACCGGCTCTTAGGGCTGGTTCACACTGCAGGCGAGGCGAGGCGACTCCGACTTGCCTCGCCGCGACCTGCCGCGACCTCAGCGGCAACTTGCAGATGACTTCTGTATAGAAGTCAATGCAAGTCGCCCCGAGGTCGCCCAAAAGTAGTACAGGAACCTTTTTTCTGAGTCGGAGCGACTCGAGTCGCTCCTCTCAGAACGGTTCCATTGTACAGAACGGGGGCGACTTGCGAGAGCGAGGCTAGGCGAGTCGTGTCGCCTCGCATCGCCCGCTGTGTGAACCGGCTCTTACAGTGATCAGTCATTGTGTAATCTGCCCCTGTGATTTCTCATTCTTCTAAATAGAGAGAAAGATACTTTGGGGGTTATTTACGACAGGCAAATCCATTGTGCACTGCAAGTGCACTTGAAAATGCAATTGGAAGTGCAGTCACTGTAAATCTATGAGGTAGATCTGAAATGAGGGGAAGCTCTGCTGATTTTATCATCCAATCATGTGCAAGCTAAAATGCTGTTTTTTATTTTCCTTGCATGTCCCCCTCGGATCTACAGTGACTGCACTTCCAAGTGCACTTTCTATCTGCTGCCATAACACCAGTATTTAACATCAAAATAGCAATGTATATCCACTGTGGGCAGTCCAGAAGTGGTTATAAAGTCTAATTTGTTTCCCTAGAAAAATAACAAACATGTTATACTTACCTGCTTTGTTGCAGTGCTTTTGCACAGAGCAGCCCAGATCCTCCTCTTCTCGGGTCCCTCTTCTGGAATCCTGGCCCCACCCTCCTGTTCAGTGCCCCCACAGCAAACAGCTTGCTATGGGGGCAACCAAGCTGAGCCACAGCTCCCTGTGTCCATTCAGACATGGCACCTCGACCCCTCTCTCTGATTGGTTAGCTGACTTTGATTGACAGCAGCAGGAGCCAATGGCACCAATGCTGTGTCTCAGCCAATCAGGAAGGAGAATGTCGGAGGGCTAATACACTCGTGGGCATCACTGGACAGAGAGGGACCTAGGTAAGTATTAGGGGGGATGCTGCACACAGTAGGCTTTTTATCTTAATGCATAGAATGCATTAAGATAAAAACAAAACTTCTGCCTTTACAACCTGTTTAAGCAGACATTAGGCAGGTTTATTATCCAATCATAAAATAGTTTAACCTGCAGAAAAAAGAGTACACATTCCTGGCTGCATAATTCTCTCTGTAGAGTCAACATATAATTGTGTTTTATAACTCCTGAACTGATAACGTTACATCAAGAATAAGACCACACCCACACATCAACTAATTATCATCATCGAAAGACCAAACACACCTATACCGGAGGCAGGTTAGGCACATTCCATCTCCTAGGTGATATAGGCATCTGATACCTATCTCATATCTACATTCATTAAAACATAAACCTATTGTGGACACTAATATACCAGTTTCCTGAATGTAACCTGCAGGCATATAAAGATATTAAAGCTGATCTCCATGATTTAGTGACGTTTACGTAGTTCATTTGGGCCAAGCCGGTCCAAACTAATTACTACTTATCTAGTAGTAAAAGTAATAGTTTGTTTGGACCAGCTTTGTCCAAAAAAACATTTAAATTTCACCAAATCATGGAGATCAGATTTCACATTTAGAAAACCATCTAAAGCAGCCATTCTCAACCAGGGCCCCGTGGAACCCTGGGGTTCCTCCAGAGGTGGCTAGGCTGATGAACCACCTATTTGATGATGTCTACAGTGTTCAAGGTTCAGCACCAGTTAGCAAAGCCAGGAGCGTGACACCAAATATCTTTTTAGCTGTCTTTAAGGGTGGCATTCTGAACACCACTTTAAGGGGTAAATTCTTCCTATTGACCACTAATATAAGGAGCATTGTTCCTATTGAGCCCTGATGATTTGGTTTTAGTAAGGGTTCCTCGAGACATGAACATTATTTTTGGGGTTCCTCTAGGGTTAAAAGGTTGAGAAAGCCTGATCTAAAGGGAGTGGCAGCTGCATGAAAGGCAACATATTTGTGTATACATATAAAAGACCATATAAATAATTTTGTTTTTCCTTTTAAATGATCGCATGACCTCTGTTCTCAGCTGCATAAGAGGTTTAAGGAGGTGGGGTGGAGAAACAGCAGTACTAATCACTAGGGATGAGCTTCGTGTTCGAGTCGAACATACGTTCGACTTGAACATCGGCTGTTCGCCCGTTCGGCGAATTCCGAACGTTATGGGCCGTTCGGGCCAAATTCGTGTGGCGCTCACGGCCCACAATGCACTGCGTCATCGCAGTGCATTGCTGGCTCATGATTGGCCAAGCATGCACTGTGACCCCGCATGCTTGGCCAATCACAGCGCCAGCAGCGAGGAGAGCCATGATTGGCCACAGGCAGGATGCCTGTGGCCAATCATAGCTCAGGCTGTGTAGTACACACCCCACACTATATAAGGCCGCCAGCGCGGTGGCCTTGTGTAGTGTGTTGGCGTCTGAAGCAGTTAGTGGGTGTTCTGTGTACCTTCAACACAGTATACACCGATCGTTATTGGCCGATTTTCGATCTTGCTCTTCTGTAGTGGTTGTTGTCTGCGTGCCCTGACCGCAGTATACACCGCTATATTCACCTCACCTATATAGCTAGTGATCTATCTTTTATAATAGAGCTTGCAGTCAGTAGTGTTAGGAGCTTGTGCGTGCTGTCTGCGTGCTCTGTACCCAGTACACACCGCTATATCCACCTACATAGCTCTTCTCTATTTGAGCCCACTTGCCTCCAGCACAGCACAGTATACATCTGTATATACCCCTTTATCTCTGGTGTTCTATAATAAAGGCATCTGCAGGAGTTAGTGGGTGTTGTGTGCCTCCAGCACAATATACACTACCCAACTGCTGTTTTACCCAACTCCCTTCAGGCCATTACCATGTCTGGAAGGCCAGCAAGGAGAGGCAGACAGGCGCGAGCCGATAAAAGAGGGCAAGCAGGCTCTGCGTCTAGAGACAACAGTGCTGGTCGTGGACGCGGTGCATTGTCATCAGCAAGTGGCCATGGGATAAGCTTGTCCTTCTTTTCGGCAGCTGGACATGTTGAACCGCAACATGCCAACGACTTGGTAGAGTGGATGACCAAGCCCTCTTCATCCTCCTCATCCTCTCTCACCCAGTCTCAGGGTATTAGCAAAGCAGCTGCCAACGCATCGTCTTCCCTCGTCTCAATGTCATCATCAGTGAGTCCTTCCCTAAACCCACCACGTCCTCCTGAGGAGTCTCCTGAACTCTTTGAGCACAGTGTTGGGTACATGCTCCAGGAGGATGCCCAGTGTTTTGTAGGCTCTGATGATGACACTCAGCTAGAGAAAGGCAGTAGCGTGAATGCAGAGAGAGGGGATGCTCAAGAAGGACAGCAATCTGGCAGTCATGTTCCACAAGCTGCAGCATATTGCCAGGTTTGCTACAGGGATGAAGAGGGAGGGGATGATGAGGGCACTGACTCCACGTGGGTGCTTGGTAGGAGAGAGGAGGAGGAGGAGGAGGAGGCACATGTCCAATGAGGCAGCATGCCCTCCGGGGGCCAGCTTAGGGTCAGCACACCGACTGAATCACACCGCAGAGCTCCGCCTGTGCAGGGCGCTGCCTCTGCGCGTTATTCTAAAAGTTCTTTGGTGTGGGCCTTTTTTGAGACGAGTGCATCAGATCGCACCGCTGCTATTTGCAACATATGTCTCAAACGTATCTCGCGTGGCCAAAACATCAGCCGCTTGGGCACCACATGCTTGACCAGACATATGTTGACCTGCCATGCAGCTCGTTGGCAAGCGTACCTCAAAGAACCACACCAAAGAACAAAGCGGACCTCTCCTTGCTCCTCATCAGCTGGCATCTCCAACCCCACTAGACCTTCAGTCCTCTCTGAAACCTGCTCTGAGAGGAATGAAGGTGTAGAATTAGGTGTGTCACAGCCAAGTGCTTCCGGGCACTCTGCTAGCAGTACACCCACGTCCGATTATAGCAGGCAAATGTCCCTGCCCCAGCTGCTGGACCGGCGAAAGAAGTTCACTCCCAGCCATCCACATGCCCAGCGGTTGAATGCTAGCTTGGCTAAATTGCTAGCACTTCAACTGCTGCCTTTTCAGTTGGTAGACTCGGCCCCCTTCCGTGAGTTTGTACAATGTGCGGTTCCTCAGTGGCAGGTCCCCAAACACCACTTTTTCTCACGGAAGGCGATTCCGGCTCTCTACCGGCATGTGGAAGGCAATGTCCTTGCCTCGCTGGACAGGGCGGTCAGCGGTAAGGTGCATATTACCGCTGACTTATGGTCCAGCAGTCATGGACAAGGACGTTACCTGTCTTTCACGGCCCATTGGGTCACTCTTCTGGCAGCTGGGAAGGATGCAGGACAAGGTGCAGTAGTGTTGGAGGTTGTTCCGCCACCACGCCTCCAAAATGCTACTATTGGTTGTGACACACCTCTCTCCTCCACCCCCTCCTCTTCTTCTTCCTCCATGGCCTCTTCCAGTGCTCTGTCCTCAGAACCAGCGGTGCTCCGTAGGCGTTCCAGGGGCTACGCAAGTACGCAGGCAAAACGATGCCATGCCGTGCTTGCGCTGGTTTGTTTGGGGGACAGGAGCCACACTGGGGCGGATGTTTTGTCAGCTCTGCAGGGGCAGGCCGAGAGGTGGTTGACGCCACGCCAGCTTAAGCCAGGAATGGTGGTTTGCGACAACCTCCAACCTCCTCTCCGCCCTCCGACAGGGACAACTGACCCATGTGCCCTGTGTAGCTCACGTCCTTAACCTGGTGGTGCAGCGGTTCTTGGGCAGGTACCCCGGCTTACAGGATGTCCTGAAGCAGGCCAGGAAAGTCTGTGTGCATTTCCGCCGATCATTTAATGCCTGTGATCGGCTGGCTGAGCTCCAAAAGGAGTTGAACCTGCCCAAGAACCGCCTTATATGGGACATGCCCACCAGGTGGAACTCAACGTTGGCCATGCTGCAGCGGCTGCACACGCAGCAGAGGGCCATCAATGAGTACCTGTGCGACTACGGCACCAGGACAGGGTCAGGGGAGCTCGTTTTTTTCTCACCACGCCAGTGGGGCATGATCAGGGATGCATGCACTGTCCTGTCACCGTTTGAGGAGGCCACAAGGATGGTGAGCAGTGACAGTGCATGCATCAGTGACACTGTACCTCTTGTCCACCTCTTGGAGCATACGCTGTGTGGAATAATGGACAGGGCACTTGAGGCAGAACAGAGGCAGGAAGAGGAGGACTTCCTTGCCTCTCAAGGCCCCCTTTATCCAGACAGTGTTCCTGCTGTGCCACCCATCACACAGGAAGAGGAGGAGGAGGAGGAAGAGGAGGAGGAGGCTGATTGTGTCAGCATGGAGGTGGAGGCTGGCACTCAGCATCAGCAGCAGCTTGTAGGGATGATTTACAGTCCCAAGAAACACGTGGACTTGTACGTGGCTGGGAGGAGGTAGCTGCGGATCATGTTGTCCTTAGTGACCCAGAGGACTCTGGACCGAATGCCTCAGCTAACCTACGCTGCATGGCCTCCCTGATCCTGCAAAGCCTGCGGAAGGATCCTCGTATTCTTCGGATCAAGGAGAGGGACCATTACTGGCTGGCCACTCTCCTTGATCCACGGTACAAGGGTAAGGTTGCTGACCTTATCTTGCCATCGCAGAGGGAGCAGAGGATGAGACATCTCCGGGAGGCCTTGCAGAAAGGTCTGTGCAACGTGTTCCCAGAGACTGGGAGGTTACAAACTCCTGGTCCTGGACAACGTGTTGCTGAGGCATCGGTCAGAAGGAGCGGTGGAGAAGGTGGCCGTCTGACTGATGCTTTCAGACAATTTTTTAGTCCACAGCCCCAAGGTATGATCGGTTCCAGCAACCATCGCCAGCGTCTGATTTACATGGTGCAGGAATACCTAGGGGCAAGGTCAGACTTGGACACCTTTCCCACCGAAAATCCTCTGGCTTACTGGGTCTTGAGGATGGATCACTGGCCAGAGCTTGCACAGTATGCAATTGAGCTACTGGCCTGTCCTGCATCCAGCATTCTTTTGGAACGCACCTTCAGTGCTGCTGGTGGCTTTGTTACCGATCACAGGGTGCGCCTGTCCACCGAATCAGTTGATCGACTGACCTTCATCAAGATGAATCAGTCTTGGATCACCCACAGCTACCAAGCACCTGAAGCTGATGTAACCGAATAATTTTTTTTGAAATATCACATCCCTTCAAGACTGCCTATGCTGATGCTGAGTGACTGTCCTGTTATGTTGATTGTCTATCCTCTTCCTCCTCCGCTGATATGTTGGAAGAACATTTCTGGTTCTGGGTGATGCCATCAGCCCAATTTTTCTGCCCCTGTTTAACAGGGGCATTTAATTACAATTTTTGATGCAATGCTTTGCAGCAGGGCTAATTCCTGCAATAAAACTAGAGTATATGGGAGAGGTTGCAGTGTGGTGGCACCAGCACCAGTGCCTAAGGCCCAATTTTTCTGCCCCTGTTTAACAGGGGCGTTTAATTACAATTTTTGATGCAATGCTTTGCAGCAGGGCTAATTCCTGCAATAAAACTAGAGTATATGGGAGAGGTTGCAGTGTCGTGGCACCAGCACCAGTGCCTAAAGCCCAATTTTTCTGCCCCTGTTTAACAGGGACATGTAATTACAATTCTTGATATAATATTTCACAGGAGGGCCTGTTCCTGTGCCCACCCAGAGTAACTGTGAGGACTTATAGTGTTGTGGCACCAGCACCACAACCACCAAAGGTCAATTTTTCTACCACTGTTCAACAATGGCATGTAATTACAATTCTTGATATAATCGTTCACAGCAGGGCGCTCCAGTGCCCACCAAGAGTCACTTTGAGGGTTTACAATGTTGTGGCAAAACCAACACCTTGTTCCGCCATTTCTGCAGAGCATATAGGGCAGGCTCCTACTTTCAAACATCCAACTTACAAACATCTCCTACTTGCAAACGGAAGGAGACAACAGCAAGTGAGATGAAAAAAGATGTACGACAAAACAAATTATACAGGGGTGATAACCCTTCCCTATGTTTTCCAAAAAGCTTAAAAATAGTTTTTTTTAACTGGAGCTACACTTTAAAAATGTACCAGTTGAAAATTACAAACAGATTCAACTTAACACAACAAACCTACACAGTCCCTGTCTTGTTTGCACCGCTTGTATACTGCTGTTCTGAGTATATAGGGCCTGGGGGCCACACACATTTCCTTTTTTTAATATGGGTACTGGGTTTCCCTTAATATGCGTACAAGACCCAAAGGGGCTGGTAATGGGCAGGGAGGGCTACCCATGCCATTTTTCTCAATGATTTTCAACCATATTGCAGGAACCAGATATTCCGTTTAATGTCATTTTGTGCAGGGACTGTTCTAAACACGGAAACACGTGGCACTTCACAGGCATACTACAGACACCCCCCAGGCACCATATTTAAAGGAATATTTCACTTTTTTTTTCACTTTAATCGTCATTAAAATCAGTGCTCCCGCCAAAACGGCCATTTTAAAAAACATTTTAGGCATTGACCCATGTCCCCTGGGGCAGGAGCCAGGTCCCCAAACCCTTTTTAGGACAGTATCTTGCATATTAGCCGTTAAAATTAGCACTTTTAATTTCGACTTCAATGGGGTTCTAAAGTTCCTACGAATTTGGGGTCCGTTCGAAAGTTCTGGTGCGAACCGAACCGGGGGGTGTTCGGCTCATCCCTACTAATCACTAATGTTTCCAGTAAATGGCTGTGCAGGGGGTGTGTAAGCATAGGTCTTGGCCAATGGAAGGCAATTGGAAGATTGTGAATATACAATGAACTTATTCAAATATACCTTAATAGTCACCTATATGTAAATTTAGTAATGATCTAAAAGGTCTATTTGGTCCCAAATGATGATGGGCTTAAAATCAGGCAACTTACGGATGTACAACTGCGGCAGGTGGAACGCAATCCGCATATCACACCATAACAGCGATATAGCCATAACGTCACTTCCGCCCATTCGTGACGCCCATTTTCCATTCCATTACGAGGCTTGGTTTATATCCTATCTACAGGACGAACGGGCGGAAGTGACGTTATGCCTATATCGCTTTTATGGTGTGAATCTGTGGATTGTGTTCCACCTGCCGCGTTTGTACATCCGTAAGTTTCCTGATTTTAAGCCCATCATCATTCGGGACCAAATAGACCTTTTAGATCATTACTAAATTTACATATAGGTGACTATTAAATTATATTTGAATAAGTTCATTAACCGAAAGTGCTTTTGCCGAACCGGAAGTGATGTTAATTTCCGTCCAATTTCACAATTCAACATAGGGTCACATTATCTATTTAAGCTTGATGTTGCTAGCATGAGTCCATACACCAGATCACGTCTTAGAGGATGAAATGCGTCGGGTAGACCCTACTAACAGCATTACACCGTTTCTAACAACAATTTTGAATAAGCCTGTCCTTTTACTTCACAAATGTGAGTGTTTTTAATCTTTATTATGATTAAATACTTCGACCATATTACACTATGCAAGTTTTTTCTGCTATGATTTATAATGCATGAATACGTGGATATTTGATGACCGCCTAATAATCTGCCATACATGCCTTGAGACTTCATTGCTATCACATCGTATGAAGCAGTGGTGACCATTTTTGAAGCAGGGACCTGTCTTATTTACCATAAGCTAATCACGACTTGAGAGGTATATACCTTTTCAGGTCTATGAGTTCCGGTAAGCCTCATTCCTAAGGGTGGTGGTGTTACCAGCATCTTCTCTTTCGTGCACTTTGTGTTTTCATCACTTGATTACACGGAAGCAGTTAACTACTATTTGCATGGACTGTGAATTTTTTTTATGTTATATAATGCTGATGTCCTCAGGGGATTTCTATTAGCACTATTTATTACATTTTTGTAAAAATGTATATTTATGTTATATAAGATTATTCACTTTGCACTTTATGTGATTTCTTGACATAGATTTCATAGATATGCACATATAACTTTAGCACAAGATCTTTTTTGTATATTTACTTTTAGCCATTTGTCTTTTGGCGATGTTTGCAGCTTTATTTATATGAGTTTTTGGTCACAGCGCAGTATTCACCCCAAGATTGTGCTCCCAGCTCGGCCAAAAAACTGACCACATGTCAGGAACCATGAATCAGACCGAGACAAAAATTAAGTCCATTGTTGACTCCCGTAGTTTCCGTGGGCGCATACAGTACCTAGTGCATTGGAAAGGGTACAGTCTGGAGGAACGCTCTTGGGTCTCATCCTCGGACATATATGCCCCGTCCTCCTCCGTGATTTCCCTAGAAATCCATTTTCCCCTCAAGCCTGGTGGTCTTTTGAGGAGAAGGGGTTGTTGAGGAGGGGGTACTGTCAAGGTTGGGCTCAGCCCTTCCTTCTCTGAGCTGGCTGCTCAGCTGTCGGCTAATTGCCAGCTCCTTTCTCTCCACAGTGACTCATCCGTTGATGATATCCTGCTCGTCAGTCCTGCCTACTTAAGCCGTCCAGCCCAGACGATCTCTGCCTTCGACTTGGTCAACATCACAGAGACTATCTCCTGCGTTCCGGTTAAAGACTTGCTGGGCTGACATTCCTTCTGGCTCCAAATCCTGCTTGCTGTTCCACTACACTGAGCCCTGGCTTCCTGACTTTCTGGGTTGTCTGACTATCCGTTCTGGTTACCAAATTTTGGCTATGTTTTGACTACGTTTGTTCTATTTACTTTTATTATTAAACAAGTGTGATTTAACTATATTTCTGTCTCAGTCTGGTTTCTGACAATAGGTAAAGGCCATGAATTCAGAAGATGCAGTCAATCCACTTGTTGGTAATATTTTTTCCAGATTGGATGAGCAAGATCACTGCATGGATCAGTTTACCATGGCGTTACAAATGCTCCTGAGTCACATGGCTCACCTGGAATCTCCCACTGTGGCTGCTCCAGTACAACCTGTGTTGCAGGCCATCCCTGCTGATGCTCCAGTCTCTGTGCAGGCACCCGCCTAGAGTATTACCTCTATAAGAAGTATGCCTGGTTTTGCTCCACTTCTCCAGAAATTTGGGGGTGATCCAGTCCAATGGTTTCTCAACCAGGTTGAGATATACTTTGAGATGCTGCTCCAGGCGTTTCCCACTGACAGAAGAATAGTAGGTTTTGTGATATCTTTGCTTTCTGATGGAGCCTTGGCCTAGGCAAACCCTCTATGGGAGACCCAAAAACATGTTGTCTTGAGTTACTCTGAGTTTGTGGCTACTTTAAAAAGGTATCTGACATTCCTGCACTCTCCGCTTCTGCTGCCAAGTGCCTCATGTCCATTAAACAGAGTACTAGAACTGTTGTCGATTACACCATTGAATTCCGTAGCAGAGGTTACTTGGAACAATGAGGCCCTCGTGGCTGCTTTTTCACATGGTCTCTCTGATACCATCAAGGATGAGATAGCAACCCGAGATATATCCACTGAGCCGGAGAAGTTGATCATGTTTGCCATCCTCATTGAATCCAGACTCAGAGAAAGACTCTTTTAAGGAGCGCTCGCAGAAGCCTCCTGTACATTTGTCTCCTAGCTTTGCAGTCCCATCCTTGCCTCCCTCACCTCCCATGCCCCCAGTCAGTGAAGGTGAACCCATGCACTTGGGCTTCACATGTCTCTCTATAGATGAGGGAACCCTTAGGAGGAGGGAGAGATTGTGCCTTTATTGTGGCCAGGCAGGCCACATTTTGAAGTCTTGTCCTACCCGTCCAGGGAACGCCCGAACCTTGAGGTCCTGTCACGGACAGAGCTTAGATGGAGTTGTTTCCTCCTCAGTTATCCAGAAGGATAAGCCCCTGGTTTTAGTTACTTTTTCTTGGGCTAGATTCTTTAAGGCAACTACACCTCCAGGCCTCAATGATTGTAAGGTTTTAGACTTATTCTGGATGGGTTTTCCTCAGGAAAAAATTATTGATGGCCATATATTGTGAATACATGCTTCTGTATTCTTGTGCCGCCTTGTTATAGTATACCATATACATACAGTATCTCACAAAAACGAGTACACCCCTCATATTTTTGTAAATATTTTATTATATCTTTTCATCTGACAACACTGAAGAAATTACACTTTGCTACAATGTAAAGTAGTGAGTGTACAGCTTTTATACATTTTATGTCCCCTCAAAATAACTCAACACACAGCCATTAATGTTGAAACCGCTGGCAACAAAAGTGAGTACACCTCTAAGTGAAAATGTCCAAATTGGGCCCAATTAGCCATTTTTCCTCCCTGGTGTCATGTAACGTGTTAGTGTTACAATGTCTCAGGTGTGAATGGAGATCAGGTGTGTTAAATATGGTGTTATCACTCTCACTCTCTCATACTGGTCACTGGAAGTTCAACATGGCACCTCATGGCAAAGAACTCTCTGAGGATCTGAAAAAAAGGATTGTTGCTCTACATAAAGATGGCCTAGGCTACAAGAAGATTGCCAAGACCCTGAAACTGAGCTGCAGTATGGTAGCCAAGACCATACAGTGGTTTAACAGGACAGGTTCCACCCAGAACAGGCCTCACCATGGTCAACCAAAAAAGTTGAGTACACATGCTCAGCGTCATATCCAGACAAGCAGACTAAGGACATGGATTACTGGAACCATGTCATGTGGTCTGATGAGACCAAGATAAACTTATTTGGTTCAGATTGTATCAGAGTGTGTGGCAGCAACCAGATTAGGAGTATAAAGACAAGTGTGTCTTGCCTACAGTCAAGCATGGTGGTGGCAGTGTTATGGTCTGGGGCTGCATGAGTGCTGCCTGACTGGGGAGCTACAGTTCATTGAGGGAACCATGAATGCCAACATGTACTGTGACATACTGAAGCAGAGCATGAGCCCCTCCCTTCAGAGACTGGGACGGCAGTATTCCAAAATGATAACGACCCAAACACACCTCCAAGGCGACCACTGCCTTGCTAAAGAAGCTGAGGTTAAAGGTGATGGACTGGCCAAGCATGTCTCTAGACATAAACCCTATTAAGCATCTCTGGGGCATCCTCACTTCTAAGGAAATGGCTTCCATTTCTGCTCGGGAGATCTTTCGCTTACATGGACTACCCAAGGTAATTGTCTCGGACAGGGGTAGTCAGGTTGTGTCCCGATTCTGGTGAGCCTTTTGTGCACAGCTTGCTTTCTCCTTTCTCCTCTGCGTATCACCTGCAGTCTAATGGGGCCGCAGAACGAGCCAATCAGTCCTTGGAGCAATTCCTATGCTGCTATATTTCTGAGCATCATAACAACTGGTCAGACCTCTTACCATGGGTGGAGTTTGCTCACAATAGTGCCTTGAATTCTATTTCCCGATTGTCCCCGTTTATGGCGAACTATGGTTTCCAACCTTCCATGTTGCCTCACTCTTTTGTTCCGCAGAGTATTCCTGCATTAGAAAAGCATCTCTGTGGTCTTCGTTCCACTTGGGCACAAGTCCAGGAGGCTTTGTGACATGAAATGTAATGAAACTAATGAAAAGTACAGGCTCCATGATGACCGCAGATGTCTGCCTGCGCCTTCCTACCAGTTTGGGGACAGGGTCTGGCTGTCATCTTGCACCCTCCGACTTCATGCTCCCTCTCTGAAGTTCGCACCTTGGTTTATTGGGCCTTTCCGCATTCTTCACAGGATTAACCCAGTTGCTTACGCATTAGACCTTCCTTCTAATATGCGTATCTCAAATGTATTTTATGTTTCCTTATAAAAACCTTTGGTCTGCAACCACTTTACCACCTCGTTGCCACATCCTCACCCTGTACAGGTTGAGAACCAGGAGGAGTATGAACTACAGTCCATTGTTGACTCCCGTAGGTTCCGTGGGTACATACAGTACCTGGTGCATTGAAAAGGGTGCGGTCTGGAGGAACGCTCTTGGGTCTCATCTTCGGACGTATATGCCCCTGTCCTCCTCCGTGATTTCCAAAGACGTTTTCCCCTCAAGCCTGGTGGTCCTCCAAGGGGGAGGGTTCGTTGAGGAGGGGGTACTGTCAGGGCTGGGCTCAGCCCTTCCTTCTCTGAGCTGGCCGCTCAGCTGTCGGCCAATTGCCAGCTCCTATCTCTCCACAGTGACTTACCTATTGATGATATCCTGCTCCTCAGTCCTGCCTACTTAAAGTGGAGTTTCACCCAAAAAAAAATATTATTAATGTGCTAAAAATAAATAAAAAAAACATTTGGAGAATTTTTTTTTTTTACACACCTCTAAATGCCTGTTGCTAGGGGGTCCCTCGTAGTCTGCCTCCTTCGGCGCCTGGGCTCCTGATGTCACTTCCCTCAGTACAGGAAGGGAGATCGCCTCTCCCCCCTCCCTCTGGTCAATCATCTGGGACACATGACAGGTCCCAGATGATTGCGCGGCCAGACACGGCACGGCTCGTGCATGCGTAGTGGGTGCCTGACCATGAAGCCACAGCCTGTCATCCACAGTTAAAATGCCTTTTCCATCCTAGATTCCTCCAGAGGTTCTCCCCCCAGTATATAGATTGCATTCATTATAAAACATATTACAGCACACACATTCAAGAATGAAATTTCCTACAAGCCTATTTAAAAACCCCTGAACATATTTCAAAAAATACGGTAGTTTGGTCACACTATATGTTTATATAGTGCTAAGCCCACCTACTGCAACAAAGTACCCCGAATTAGTGGGTGTTTTTGTAGATTGCATTCATATTTTTGCCACCCAAATGCATTATTTTACATTTTTCTAAATTGAACCTCATTTACCATGTAGTGGCCCACCCCATTAATTTGTTCAGATCTTTTTGCAAGGTTTCCACATCCTACGGAGAAGTTATTGCCCTGCTTAGCTTAGTATCGTCTGCAAATACAGAGATTGAACTTTTTACCCCATCCTCCAGGTCATTTATGAACAAATTAAATAGGATTGGTCCCGGCACAGATCCCTGGGGGACCCCACTACCCACCCATGACCATTCCGAGTTCTCCCCATTTATCACCACCCTCTGAACTTGCCCTTGTAGCCAGTTTTCAATCCATGTACTCACCCTATGGTCCATGCCAACAGGCCCTTATTTTGTACAGTAAACATTTATGGGGAAATGTGTCAAATGCTTTTGCAAAATCCAGATACACCACGTCTACGGGCCTTCCTTTATCTAGCTGGCAACTCACCTCCTAATTATTAGAAAAAAACAGCAATAAGTTGCAAGGTTTACTTCCTCTTTAAAGAATCCTTGTCTCTTTGAAGAGTGCTACTATATTGTAAATCTCTGAAATATTCCTGTCTGTCGTGACAGTCTGTATTATAGACATTTATTAAAAGTCAAAATTGTTATTACAGATATAAATGATTTGTGTTCGATAAAACATATGATGGCAGTTGTTTAGTGCATAAAAGATTAACTGAATAATTAACTAAACCCAAAGTTGATTGCTCTCAGTCTGTTGGCAAATAGATTGCAGTCAAGCGAGCTGGAAAATCTATGTGCAGAGTGAGGCTGAGCGTGTCATCGTCATGTGTTCATGACAGTGCAGTGTGAGTTCACCCTGCGTTTGTCACTCAGCATGGTGAGATCTGACCAACTGTTTGTTACATATTGCTGAAAGTGGCCAATATCTGATGCCGCTGTTGTCACAATGGCAAGAGGTCATGCCACATGCAAGCAGCAATAGCATTAGGGTAGCACAGTGGTGTAGTGGTTAGCACTGTCACCTAGCAGCAATAGCGTCGCTGGTTCAAATTCCAACCACGATACCATCTGCCTGGAGTTTGCTTGTTCTCCCTGTGCCTGCATGGGTTTCCTGTAGGTACTCTGGTTTCCTCCCACACTCCAAAGACATGCTAGTAGGTTAATCAGATCCTTTCTCTAAATCGGCCCTAGTATGTGTATATGTGTATGTGTTTGTAAGCGCATCAGGACCCTTAGGGGTAAAGGACTGTGCTATATCAAGATTCAACTCAATGCATTAGTGGTTAAGCAGTTGTTAGCTGGATCTGCTGCTTTCTTCGATTCTGAAGTTCCTATGTCTCTGCTACAGTGGGCTAAATAGAGTTTTATGGTCACAGTATACACTTTTATTTTATTACATCAGCAATGTAATAGCAATAACAATCATTAGTTATATTTGACAATCCAATATAAGCCTATTTTGAAAAATCTCCTTTCATTATGTGAGTGCTGCCTGCCTGCTGGCCAACTGCCTGGATTCCCTGCATGATTTGTAGCTTCTCCTCTGCTATTTACTTTCCGTTCCTAAGGACTACATATCCCATGGTTCCTTGCTTCCTCCAAGCAATGATTTATAAACTAACTCCGCCTTCTTAAACTACTCCTTTCAGCCCCTTTGTAGTTGAGAAGGCAGGCTCTGTACATTCTGTGATATAGCAGGGCCTACTTACAGGGCATAGTGAATACATGTCACAGAATTCAAGGAAGGAAATGTCTTCACAAAGATCGTTCTGAATAAAAGGATTGGGTTAGAAATATTTTAAATGCAATGTATAAATGAATATATGATTTTCATTTTTGACCATAGATGGGCTTTAAGTCTGAGGCAGGTAGCCAGAGCTACATATAGACAATAGACAGTACTGCCTATATTGGTGCATTTTTGTTTACAAGGGAGCTGTGACCTAAGCTCAGTCCACACGTACTAATGTCATTATTCTACTTCTTTCTATGATAATGCTATTTTTTTTTGGAGTGCTCACAATGCTTGCAGATTTGTGAGAGATGATAGAAGGTAAAATTGAGTCACAAAAATTCAAATCTGTACTCTTCCCTTATTTTGCTGCTGCTTCAGTACATCTGTCATCTAAAGTTCTTCTAAAGGCAGATGTTTTTTCTACCTTAAGTCTATGCATTAAAGTAAAAAAACCTTCCACTGTTTGTGCCCCCCCCCCCCCCCCACCACACAAAAACACTTACCTGACACACCACACTTGACCCAATGCTGTCCCACTGGCACCCCCACGCTGCTCTCTCTTCCTGCATTGACAGGCTTGGCTGAGAGTTGGGGGGAGCAATTGGCTCCTGCTGCTGTCAGTCAAGTTTAGTGAGGAGGGAGCAGATTGGGGTCGAGCTGCACTGTGTGTATCAATGGACGCACACAGCCCAGATGCAAGCTGCTTGCTATAGGGGTATTCGGGGGAAGAGGAATAGCCTAGATCACTGATGAGGGCCACCAAAAGAGGAGTTGAGGGCCACCCTGTGCAATACTATTGCACAGAGCAAGTATGTATAACATGTTTGTTACTGTAATAATAAAAAAATTACTTTACAATCACTTTAATATGGACACACATGCACACTGATTGTGCAATCCCTGGTATATTTTCTTTGAATTTACCAACATCTATGAAATACAATGGCCAACCTAAATCTAATAAGGATGGCAGCATGTTTGGCCAGCTTTACACTCCCCAATCACAATTGAGTAATTAGGAATCATGGGCAGAATTGGTGAAGTTCTGCCCACAATTCCAAATCATACAAAATGCGCAACATGCATTTGCGTGCCACTTAGGCAGATTTTGCCATGATTGTCACATGAGAATCGTGGCAAAACTTGTATGTGTTATCACGCCTGGATTCAAGTAAATGGGCTGCCCTATGCGCGACATGCAGAAATGCATGTGAATCACGCTTTTAGAGGCAACCCGTATTCCCACTAATACTAAAGAATAGGGGCTTAGGTGGAGGGTGGGGTGGAAATAATACAGGTTTTTGGGCTGTATAATAATGTTAACCCAGACCAGAAAAATAAATAATTGTGGCGCCATAAATGGTGTTACACTCTTCCAGATAAAGCAGCTACAAAGATAGGGAACAGTGACAGAGAAAAGCCATTTTTTCCTGGGTCCAAGTCACACCAAGAATGCTATCAGCATGGAGATTTCATCTTCTCCTAGGTTTTCTCTAGGTGCTATGCAGGGCTGTCTTTAATATAGATTTACATACGAATGCCTCCAGCCGCAGCTATTTACTCAGTATTGTCACCACTATTTACATACGAATGCCGGTTATTTACATGTAAACACAGGGTCTGCAGGTGAGTCATCTGCACACAATAGAGCAGAGCTGGGCAGCATTAGTACCAGCACTTCACACTGAGATATTGGGACACAGCACAGGAATAAAACTTCAAGGGACAAGGGAATTTAAATCTGGATAGTTGGCAAGTATGAGGCAGCTGTTTTGGGCCCCACAACAATGACAGGGCCCAGGGCAGCTGCCCCTTTTGCCCTGCCTTAAAGACGGCCATGGTGCTATGATGTGTTTGTGTCAGGACTGTGAGCTCCCTCAGGGACTGATGGGAATGCTTTTGGACTGAAGAAAGGGGTTAGCTCTAAAAAAAATAAGTTAGATAGTGAAAATGTGATGATGGTAATAAAGGATCAGCCTACCCCACACACTCGGGTTCCCCAAGACCTCAGCATAGACACGACAGAGCTCCAGGGACCATGTAAATGCTGAAAGTACAACTTTCAGTATGACACTTCCCTATAATAGCATTTACACAGAAATATGAACCTTACAATTTATAGAATTCCCTAAAGTGACAGATGGTTGTTGACTGCTTGTCAGTAATCCGAGGATGATAAAGCAGGTGTTTGTGGTCAGAAACCCAAGCATATGGTTGGGTTATGGAATATGAAGTTGCTCTAGTGGAAACTACCCAAAATGTACTGAGGATCCCATTAAAGTGGAGTTCCCATTGTTAAATTTTTTTTTTTTTAGGAACCATATCTTTTGTTATTAAGCCTAATGTAAAGCATTCACGTTTTTTGTGCTGAATCGACCCTGGATTGAAGATTTTGTAGAGGAATATAATTGATATTCCTCTTTGCAGGCAGTTTCAATAGTGCTTGTGGGCATGTGAAGCCCACAAACACCATCTTCCGGGCTCTGGTACAGCTGAGCGACCAGCATGCACCGCCTGTTGCAGCGCCATACACTTCTGATGTTGCCATCACAATGGGCGGCGGCGTCGGAAGTGCCCGCCCCCGTTGTGATGGAAACGAAGCCCTCGGCACTGCCCAGTTACTCCTGGGAAATGATGACAGACATCTCTTAGGAGCACTAGCGAGCACGGGTGCCAAGGGAAATGATGTCAGGCGCCTTGGAGAGGAAAAGGCAGATTAGGAAAGAACCCCTAGCAACAGGCCTGAAAAGGTGAGCAAAAAAAAGTAAAAAATTTCCACAGGTTGTTCATTATATTTAATGCTGCTGAATACTGTAAAAAAACATTTTATGACTGGAACTCCGCTTTAAGTATATAAATACCATCATATATTGTAATAGCATCCAGCCTGATGGAAATAAGGATGATTTTACAGGTTAACAGGCCTAATTCATGTTTGCGTTTAACTGGTCACATACCGTAAACCTTCAAAAAAACAAAAAGAACTTGCAAAAAAAAATAATTCTTCTGTTTTTTGTTGGCCAGGCATCTAATAGGTGTAGACCAGGATTGCGTAACATTTTGAAGAGCGAGGGCCACTTAAATGATTTGGTAACCAGTCACGAGCCACTATGAACTATGCGGTTTTGTTCCCCCCTAAACAGCAAATGTAAACAAGCCCTTACTGTGCTAAGCCCACTATAAGGCTGCTTTCACACTGATGCACTGCGGTTTACCTGCACCATGCAGGTATTACATCTTGCAGGTGGGGTGCACTTTCTGAAAGCGCACCAAAACTTCTGCATTTGATTCACCAAAGATCACCAAACCCGCAGGATATAATAGAACTCTATGGCTCAGTGCAGCTAACTCTCAGGAAAGCTGCAAGTGCACTGTGCTGCGCTTGTGGATCAGTGTGAAAGCAGCCTCATAACTCTTTTATAAGTGCTAATATGGCCATTGCAATAGTGCAGTGTATGCAATGTTTAATACACTGACCTTTTCCTCTTCCAGCTTCTGGTGGCATCGCTCTCCAGGCTGCTAGAAAGGTCCCAAGCAACATGCACTTAGTATCACTCTGCCTGGGACAGGAGCCAGCGCTACAAAGGAAGCATTAGCCTATGCGACTATTGCGACCTCTGCGGCTGCCTGCTTCCTCTAATGCCAGCACTGATACCATACACTCTGATGCTCTGGGATGGCAGGTCGGCAACCGTTGATCGCAATCTGGGCTTGCCGACCTGCCATACCAGATCATAGGCACGCTCTTTCCTGGTTTGAGATTGCGGGCCACATCAGAGGGCTTGGCGGGCCTATATATGGGCCTCTGATGTGCATGCTCCAGGAGGCTTGCTAAGACCCAGTCTGAGCAAGAGATTCATGGATCTTTGACTGAGTCTGCCCTGCTAAATTCAATAGAATAGACTAGAGCAAAAGTACCAGGTAATTCTGATAATACATCCATAGCTTCCAATTGTCCCTGATTTCCAGGGACTGTCCCTGATTTGGAGCAATGTCCCTCTGTCCCTCATTTCTCCTAATTTGGTCTGATCTATATAGTTGTATATAAAATGCACTTCTATCAAAATGTGTTTTCCAGCACTAAACCTTTCATTTTGTTTCTAAATTGCTGTTTTTGTAAATTCCAAAAGCCAATATAAAGGAATAGTAGTGGAAAAAAGCACTTGTGGGTTTAACCAATCTTGTTTTTTTGTACAATTCTCCTTTAAGGAGGCATGGCCAGGGGTGTGCCCTATGCCTGCATACTTTTGCTGATAGGTGTCCCTCATTCCCATCTCAAAAAGTTGGGGGGTATGTGCATCTGCCATGTAATGTTCAAAAACAAAAACAGACATGTGACAACCATGGCCCTCTTTATTAGTACTGTATATAAAACAGCATAGACATGAAAGGATAGGAAGTATGTTATTTGCAGAATTACCTGGTGAAAATAAAAGGAAAAAGAACAATAATTCAGCAACCACACGTAAGGACTGGTAGGCTGCAATATATTATAATTTTTAATCACTTTAAGTCACTTTAAAGCTGAACTCCAAGAAATACGCAAAATGTACCATTGCGAACCCGCAACTTTTTCTGTACACAGACCTCAGATACCCTGGTACTAGGCAGTGCAGAGCTTGTCCTCGGCTCGAACATGTCTTACAACATTGCTGTATCTGAAGTCTGGTGAGTGTACAAGGTCATTCATCCTTTGACAGAGTCTTGTGAGCAGGGAGCTCTTTGATGGGGTGTAGTTTCTTTGGAGGAGGACGTTTTCTAGTGGGGAAGTTGGGAAGGGAGTCTGCGTTATGGGTAGGGATCTTTGTGAGAGGAGTGTTGCTAGAGGTAGAACTTTTTTTTTGCTCTGAGGGGTTTCTTTTGGGGTAAATATTGGTTTAAGGCAGGGGGGAGTGGGGTGTTTTGCAGTGGGAGACCTTTGCTTAGGGAAAGTTTTCCTGGGGCAGGATCTCTGCTTGGGGGCTAAGAGGGAGAATTTTCGTCTGGGGAGGTGGAGTTGCTTTGGGGTGGAATTGTTGCTGGGGTAAAGGGGAGATTTTTGCTTTTAAAGTGTGTGGGGTGCTTGAAGGAGGAAGGGGGGTTTTGCTGGGAGTGGCATTGCTCAGTGGTGAGGGGGGAGGTTTTTGCTGGGGTAGATTTTTGCTTTGAGAAGGTTGCTTGAGGGAAGGTAGGCTTTGCTTTGGTAGGGGAATTTCTCTTGGAAGGCAAAAAAGGGGGAGCTTTTGGCAATGATTTTTGATTTTTGATTGGTTTAGGGGGCTTTGTAATATTTTTGCTTTTGGGGGAGATGTTTGCCTTGAGTGGTGGGTGGTGGGAGGGGGGATTGTTGGAAATGTATTCCCAAATGCCTGAACTCTGTGTTGTGTGTTAGGGTTCAATCATATTAGTGAGCTGCACATGATGACCTGATTCTGCCACATAGCACTAGTTACTTTTTTTCTTTTCTTTTTTTCCGCAAGTAATATTTAATTTAGTATTGATCACAACAGCAACATGACCAAGCAGTGATTTACATTACAACACACTGCACTGAAAAAAGTACTGTATAAAGTATTTATGTTTTTCACACACACACTACCGCAACGCAATAGTGTGAACTGACTAGAAAACAGTGAACATTGTTTTTTCTTCTTGTTGGGACTGCATTAAGCAAGTTCATTTTTGCAACATTGCTAGGGGATGGAGTTTCGGTTTCCTTGTTTTTGCTAAAAAAATAAAATAAATAAATAAATAAATTCTTTCCCCTTTTCCGTAGCAAGTTTTTAATTAGTGTAAATTGACTGTGGCGGATATTTGCAATGCCATTAGGAACACCTAAACTGAGTCTACGCCAAGGTGTGAGGATGTGAGCAGCTGCTCTGTGCCTTGTGTTCCATGCTACAATGCATGCAGAAGGCTGACTGAGCCATAACAGAGCCGGGTCCTTCTCTCTCTCTCAACCCCGCTGTTTACCGCTGCTTACCTCTGTGTATTGTATCCCCCGCCTGTGCTCATGCTGGGGCTGGTGCTGTATGCCATGACAAGGCTGCCAGCTGCATGTCTTCCTGCACTCTTGAGGGCCCGAGGATCTCTATGCTGGAAAAACCTATTTTCTGATCCACCCTGCCGGTCTTTGATTCCCGCCGCCAACTGGAGATAAATCTACCATGGGGATGGCTGGTTGACCAGCTGGTGTCTTGGCGGTGAACAGGATGCAGAGGCTGTTCTAAGGCTGTTGTAAGCCTCCAAACTGAGTGACAACCTGCTGGCGTAATATTTCCCGCTTTTTTTTTGCTTTTCCTCCCTTTGCCTGCCATTTCTAAAAGCAACGAGGGTAAAAGCGCCACAATCACCACCTCTACTATAGCTAATTTAAATTCGGGGAGGATTGGGGAGCCCCCTTTTATATAGTGGATATAGTACCCCCTTTTCCTTCTTCTCAATCCAGAGCTACTGCAAGAGCCAAGAGGGAATATCGCCCGTCAAGAAAGTGCCAACGCAATGCAAGACCACTATGGACAAATATGGGAATGCGGGGCGGTTCCCCGTATAGAAGAACCATATCCACAAATTACTAAGATGGATGCTCAGTCAACCCTGGCCCCCTTGATCTCATATGGGAAAATTATAGACTTCCTCAATTTTGTCTCTCAGAGGCTTTCAAAAATGTAGAAAATCAGGAATAATAACTTTAGGTCAGTTATACGAGAATGGTATACTCAGGGGAGAGTTTTCTCTACATCTAATTGTTTCTTTCAATTTCTTCAACTAAGACATGCTTTTTATTCTCTTCCACTAGGATGCTCTTCCATCCCATCTTTGTTCTTGGCAAGATAATACAAGCAAGGTCAACAAATGGTCTTACCTCTACTACATATAGGGGGTTATTTACTAAAGGCAAATCCACTTTGCACTGCAAGTGCACTTGAAAATGAACTGCAAGTGCACTTGTAAGTAAAGCCACTGTAGATCCGAGGGGGACATGCAAGGAAAATAAAAAAACAGCATTTTAGCTTGCACATGATTGGATGATAAAATCAGCAGAGCTTCCACTCATTTCAGATCTACCCCTTAGATTTAGAGCGACTGCACCTCCAAGTGCACTTGCAGTGCAAAGTGGATTTGCCTTTCATGAACAACCCCCATAGGGTATTCCCATCCACTCTAGGGCTGGTTGGGAAAAAGATATCGGTTCCATCCCAGAGGAGGTATGGGATGGTATTCTGCGGTCCTCACCCCGAGTGTCTCTTTCTTCATCACACAGACTGACACATATTTTTATCCTCCATAGAGTCTATAGAACTCCCCGATTTCTGCATGCAATCGGACTGAGATCTGAGCCAGCTTCCCCTAGATGTGGTAACACAGGTATGCTTATACATCTTATCAACCCCCAATACATCTTTGGGGGGGGGGGGGGTTGTTGCGGTAGGGTGGCCTGGGTTTTTCTTCTTATTTTTTTTTCTTTCTTTCTTTGGGTTTTGTTGGTTTTAATGCGGTTTTGTTTGAATAACTTGTTTGTATTGTTTTAATATTGTTTGCTTAAAAAAATAAGAAGGGATCTGATTTAAAAAAAAAAAATACTGTGGCACATGTGCCATTCAATAGCCAATGAGGAATGACCTAAAACCCAAAACAAGTGGTGAAAAGGATGGAGGAGCTGGAGGATGAAGCAAAAAGGTACAGCTTAGTCCCGCTATCATTGGAGGAGGGCAAACAGGCAGCTGAGTCTTCCAAAACCATGCACAGCATACTTACACATTATGGCAGGTGCCATGCAATCCATGAAAGACCATCAGTCTTAAGAATTACTAACCTCAGACTCTGTACATTACATACGTCTGAACCCTGCACATTACATACTCCTGACCCCTGCACTCTGTACATTACATACGCCTGACTCCTGCACTTTGTACATGACATACTCCTGACCCCTACAATCTGTACATTACATACTCCTGACCCCCACACTCTGTACATTACATAATTAAAACCTCTACACTCTCAACACAGGCTCAAGGTTTACACAGGCCACGCCCACTGCTAGTGCAATCTTGCCACACGTACAATGCACAGTGGAGTGCTGTGTGCCCATCCTTATTTTTTCCTTTGCACCCCCAAGGGTGGTGCAGGGTGGGAACCGGTCAGGAAGGCTGTACAGGGCCCCATGATTTCTAATGGCAGCCATGCACCCCCAGACTAAACAAGCATTTTACCATTGCAATACAGGGGGGGTCACTGTAAGGGTATACTTTGACGACTATAATATTGTCACATTTAAAGTTGAACCCCAGGAATTAAACAGTTTCAGATTGCTTCCTGTTCTTATATCTAATCTTGTGCTAAAGGAAAAAACACTTTGAGAAGGGGACTGGTGGTTGCATTGCTCAACCTTCTCAAAATCATTTGTACTATAAATAAAATAAATTCTTCACTGACTCTTCTGGTGAACTATAAATAGAATTACATACCACCATAGATTCATAATCATCTGACAATGACATCAGATAACCTATTCTAATGATTATAATATTGCTGCTTGTACAATTACCTGTCTGACTGCATACCACATCTGTCAGCAATGACTCCTCTCAGTCCATGAATCACAGAACACACTCCTATCAGTAGAGCCAACAGTATATTGGCGGCCTCTTTAGTTTATTGCAAGATGGCTTGGAGCCATCAATACATGTGCTGGAACCATTGTCATAACAGGCTACTATGGCCACTATGGGAGTGAGTGTCAGGGGCAATGCACAAGTCTCTCATGTATTGTCTCTCAGGTCAATTACAATGGTGTGTATTGACCTTTTCACTCTGTATAACAAAGGTTTGTACATGCGCACTCCTTCTGATTTGGTATGAATTCATAAAACGAACATGGTCTTTACCACCAAGAAGCAGATCAAATCACCAGCAGGATTCATAGCAAACACCCGTATGACCATAGTTGGGCCCAGGCCCGGACTGGGACAAAAAAAAGGCCCGGGCATTTTGCATTGAGCAGCCCATGACATGTTAACCGGCCCCTTCCCCACTGTCCTCCCTGACAGATCCCCTGAGAGGGTGAGGTGGTGAGGTGGGACCAGGAAAGAGCATTGGGGGTTGGAGAGCACAGGGAAGAACCTTGAGAACATAGGGGTGGGGCGAGTGTACAGTGGAGAGGCAGAGAACACAGGGAGGAAGAGGAGAGCACAGGGGGGCAGCGTAGAGCATAGGGGGAGGTGGAGAGCACAGGGGGGCAGTGGAGAGCATGTAGGGAGGGTGGCGGAGAGCACGGGGGGGTGGTGGAGTGCACGGGGGGTGGGCAGAGCGCACAGGGGGGGGGCAGAGAGCACGAGGGAGGGTGACGGAGAGCACGAGGGAGGTGGCGGAAAGAATAGGGAAGGTGGCGGAGAGCATGGGGGATGGCGGAGAGCATGGGGGGATGGCACAGAGTATGGGGGGAGGTGCAAAGTATGGGGGGTGGCAGAGAGCATTAGGGGAGGCGGAGAGCATGGTGGGAGGCGCAGAGCATGGGGGGATGGCGGAGAGCATGGGGGGATGGCGGAGAGCATGGGGGGATGGCGGAGAGCATGGGGGGATGGCGGAGAGCATGGGGGGAGGTGGAGAGCATGGGGGGAGGTGGAGAGCATGGGGGGAGGTGGAGAGTAAGGGGCTATGGCAGAGAGCATGGGAGGAGGTGGAGAGCATGGGGGGAGGTGGAGAGTAAGGGGCTATGGCAGAGAGCATGGGGGGAGGTGGAGAGCATGGGGGGATGGCGGAGAGCATGGGGGGATGGCGGAGAGCATGGGGGGATGGCGGAGAGCATGGGGGGATGGCGGAGAGCATGGGGGGGTGGCGGACAGCATGGGAGGTGGCGGAGAGCATGGGGAGAGGCGGAGAGCATGGGGGAAGGTGGAGTGTATGGGGGGGTGGCAGAGAGCATGGGGGGGTGGCGGACAGCATGGGGGATGGCGGAGAGCATTGGGGGGTGGCGGAGAGCATGGGGGTGGCGGAGAGCATGGGGGGGTGGCGGAGAGCATGGGGGGGTGGCGGAGAGCATGGGGGGAGGTGGAGAGCATGGGGGTGGCGGAGAGTATGAGGGGAGGTGGAGAGTATGGGGGGGTGGCGGAGAGCATGGGGGGAGGTGGAGAGCATGGGGGGTGGCGGAGAGGATGGGGGGGTGGCGGAGAGCATGGGGGGGTGGCAGAGAGCATGGGGGGGTGGCGGAGAGCATGAGGGGAGGTGGAGAGCATGGGGGTTGTAGAGAGCATGGGGGGGTGGTAGAGAGTATGGGTGCCTTGGAGAACATTGGGGTGAGGTGGAGAGCACGGGATGGCAGAGAGTGTGGGTGCGGTGGAGAGCCCAGGGGGGAGCAGCAGAGAGAAGCAGGATAGGAGGAGCGGTGGGGGCGGCAGCATATAGAAGAATAATTCTCTCCATCCTAATCCTGCAGTCTCTGAATGCTTCTCCTCTCCCTCTCGCAGGCATTCCGCTACTGCAGGAGGAAGATGGAGAGAATTATTCTTCTATATGCAGCCGCCCCACCGCTCCTCCTATACAGTTTACGACTTGCAGCCTGGCGGCCCCCGGCGGCCGCGGCACACCGGGCAAGTGCCCGGTTTGCCCTATGGCCAATCCGGGCCTGGTTGGGCCTAGTGGGACCCTCCTAATTTCCACGCAGCTTTGTGGTTGGGAATGAAGAGACTGATCCTATATTCCTGTGTCCATGATTGTGGATTGAAATGGGTTTTTCTATTGTTTATTTTTAACATTTAATATTGGGTGATCCTATATTCCTGTGTCCCTGGTTGTGGATTGAATTGTTTTTTTCTATTGGGGTTTTTTTTATCGTTTAATATTGTGCCGACTAACATTGTTCAATGCTCTTCGGCTTTCTTCATTTGTTATAAACATATCTCTGTTGTACATGATTTGTGATGGTGAGGGTTTTTCTTCTTCAGTGTGGGGATCTTGGTCTGCAGGCCTTCACCACATAGCCGACACACCCAGGCCCCTTTGTGTAGATTATACATTTGTTGGCCTTACTCTCTCCCGAGTCCTTTGAACTGGGTGTTTTGTCGCCCCTTCATGGACTGGGGAGATGTTTTGTGTTGGGGATTTCAGTCCTCCCTTATGGCCGCGTTCCTTGTCCCTGGATGTGTATATCCAGGTTGCTGGGATGGAGTGCGGCCAGTCACGGTGCTGATAACCCCTAATGCACCTTTTCTCCCATGTGTGCGCTTTGCATCTTGCAACATTAGACACGCGGCGAGTTGTTTTCCTGGTGTTTCTTTTGTCGCTAGTTGCACATGCCGCCGCCATCCTACACTGCGTGTGACCTCACTCTATCATCTCCTCTTCTACGGGTGATGTCATTGCGCCGTGGCCACGTGCAGCGTCATTACCTTGCATCAAGGAGACGCCGGGGACCACATTGGCGCCATTCCCCTCTTAACCACTCTGTTGGTTCTTTTCGTAGTAAAACTATTTTTCTTCCATGGGGGCAAATTCACTGGCTGAAATTTATCTGGATTGAGTGTTTTTAGCCACATTGCTCAGATATTTTTGCCTGAATACATATGAGGCTTTACTCAGTAAGTATTTTCGTTTTTTGTTTGAATTTTTGTTTTGTTTTATCTCCAGGTGTTCCTTTTCTTTTGGGATTAGGTGATTTCTTGTGAGGTAAACATACACCATACATTTAGAATTGAATGTGCTTTTATAGATATATTCCTTTTTCCACTTTTTTTTGCAGCCTGAAATTTTGGCCTCCCTTTTTCTCTGCTTGGGTACCCTTATGGGATTTTATCCAGTGGTCCCAGTATGTGGTGAAAGGCTTGCCTCTGCAGACTTCTATGATAACCATCTGTGTTGCGGGAATGCTCTCTCCAATATTATAGCTGATATGCAAGTTTGATACTTTAGATTTTTTCAATGTTTTATATGATATTCATTTATCTGGATTCTAAATTGCATTTATACTCTATACTTTCAGAAGTGGTATTAGTCCCTGAAGAAGAATATAATTTATACACATTTTGAAACACGTTGGATATTTCCACTACTCATCAACACCTGTATGGATGGTATATCTATGTGTAGTGGGGCAATACAACTTTTAGATGATCATTGTGCAATATTATGATACATGTACATGTGTTTTTTTTGTTGGTTTCCCATTTGGGAATCTTTTAATCATGTTGAAATTTCGTACCAATAAAACTTTTTTGGAATATATAGTTTTTCATTTTTAAATTGCCTTAAAAATCCCACTTAGAGGTATTTACAATTTTGAAGAGACTGCACTGACTATTCTCACTCTAGCCCCCTGGTGCCGCATACAGCCGTTTGGCTTTTTTTGTGCAGTACCTGGGGCTCCTGCAGCCACTACTCTGTGTTTCCAGTCTATGACTTCTGAAACATGTCCTGAGTCACCAACCACTCAAATAGCATATCTGCGGTCTTTGACCATCTCTAGTAGCATATCTGTAGCCTCTGACCATGCCATGTGACATTTCCACAGTCTCTAACCATCTCCTGTGGCTTTGCCTGTAGTCTCTGACCATCTCTTGTAGTGTGTCTACAGTTTTTGTTTTCATCACTTGGGTCATGCCTATAGCTTTTGACCAAATCTTGTTGTTTGCTGTTTCTGACACTGAATATTCACAGAATATAATATGTAGACTTTTGGTGAAGTCATGGCCACACTTCAGGCCCCCTATATCAAGAAAGGAACCCTTGATCTAGCCTGTACAGATTACACATGCATGGCTCCAACTGTCCCTGATTTCTAGGGACTGTCCCTTATTTGGAACACAATCCTTCTGTTCCTCTTTCCTCCTCGTGTGTCCCTCATTTTGTTCTAATCTCTATAGTTTTATATAAAATGCAGTATTTATCTATCAAAAAGTGTTTCCCAGTGCTAAACCTTTCATCCAATTTGTTGCTGCATTTGTAAATGGAGTGGCAGGGGATGTGTCCTATGCAGGGGCGGATTGACAACCCATGGGGCCCCCGGGCAATAGAAGATTATGGGGCCCCCAGGCTTACAGGTGGCCGCCGTGCTAGGAGTAAGTAACAAATAAAACAACATATAGAGTACAGCAGTCAGGATGAGCGCCACGCTCACATCAGAGTCCTGCCTTACACCAAAGTCCCAACATTCTCTCTATACATTACAGTCTGCAGATCCCCCCCAGTGTGCCACCCTATGGCAGAGCCCCCCCAGTGTGCCACCTTCTATCAGTGTCCCATTACACACATATTTGCACCTCAGTGCTTGGTGTGGCAGGCAGCTGTCAGGAAAAGGCTTTTAATTAGAAAAAAAAAATCCACTTGTTGCAGGCTCTGAACTGTGCAAGTGAGTCTTAGAGCCAGGGGAATAGTGAACTGCTGTGGTTGGCCTCAGATCAGGCAACAGGGCATGTGAATAAAAGTCATGCTTGATGTGTGCCATAATATCACCGCACAGGCACGCACTCAGACCTGCCCTGCTGCTTGATCCGAGGCCGAGCTCAGTAGCGGACCATTCAGCTGCCTCCTAATGGCAAAAAGTAGATTTTTCACGGGCACGAGATAGGTCAACTTCTGTTGAGCGGCAGTAGGCACACATGGAACATACATTATATACACACACACAGTATACATACACACAGTCACGCATACACACACCAGCACTTTTCACTCAAAAATCTGCCTGATTGAACACACTGTTGCCCACATCTCCTGGCATGCTGGGACTTGCAATGCCCCAGCAGCTCACAGACACAATAGGTGGTAATGCAGGAGAGGAGGGGACTGTGCTTGTGTACTGGTGGGCAGGTACTGAGTAGGTTGGGTAGAAGAGATTGGGGGAGAAGTTCAGAACATGTCCTTCCCCCAGAAGCAGTACACGTCTCACACAGAAACTCGATCTAACAACTTCAGAGTCAGGAGGAGCCCTACTAGAACAAAAACACATCCTCCCCTCCCTCCTGCTCACCAGGGTAAGCACTGATACACTCAGTTTAGCTCAGCAAGCTTACCTTCCAGCAGACTGCAGCCCTTCCCACACTGCAGGCTGTATCCTTTCCTCCCTCTCTTCTCCTCCAGCTGTCGGCATCTCCTGCTCTGAAATTAAAAAAACCGCAGTGGGGAAGGGGGCGTGTACACTGTGTTCCCACTGGCTGAGGAGGCAGTGCAGTCTCGGGATTTTCACAGCAAAATGATGTCGGTAAGGGACATTTCAGGGGCAGATGTAAAAAAAACACAGATTTTTACGTACTCTCCTTGTTTTACAGAGGCTGTTTCACCCCACATGGGTTGCTATAATAGTAGCTCTACCTCTTTAAAGCTGAAGTTTAATCAGCATATATTTTGCTGCCCTGGTTCTACCCTCCCCCTGAATAAACATGCTAATTACATTTTTAAAATAAAACTTTCTATTTTCATTAGATGCCTTCTTTAGAAATATAACACACATATTTCTGTGCTTCTTTATGCAATGCAGACAGATCATTTCTGGTGGTAGAGGCCAGCAGGGTGAAAAATCCCAGCACCCTGCCTATGTAATCCATTTAAAGGAGAACTATGGGATTCATGAAAAAAAAATTATACTTACCTAGGTGGCTGATCGCTTAGTTCTCGTTCTTCAAGATGACGTTCTTCAAGATGACTGTCTTTGCAGAGCAAGCACCTGCTCTGTGACGTCAGCTGACAGAGGGCTTTATCCCGCTGTCGGCTCAAAACAGAAAAAAAACTGATAAAACGTTCCCTGCATAATCATGGAAACTTCGAAACAGCAAGCAGCATAGGTCTATGGATGGACACATTTTTTGCCCTTTCTACTGATGGACAAGATTATTCAGGGGTTACAGCCAACCAAGAGCTTTACAGGCCGTGTGGGAAAACCAGCCAACTTAGCAATCCCTGTCTGCAAAAATGCTGCTTTGTGCACATAACCCACCACTGGAAAGATGCTTCGCCACTTGCCTCATGAGATTAGTATTAGATTATTTTCCAATAGTTTTTATTGTTATTAAAAGTAACAGTGATACATATCATAGGAAAAATAAAGGCATGAAAATGTTCATATTGTCATACATAATGTCTTGTTTCACAATGCTTGTCATTGCCAACAATCATTACGCTTGTAAATAATATATTGCCATTGTTATCGGTCTTTGCATGCCATAAAGCAATATAGCCTCAATTATAAAACTTGTGTTTTACATAACTCAAGTTTATACAAACGAATACAAGAAAGAAGAACAATGCAAAATGCACCTAACTGCCTTCCATGCTGCAAGCCCAACTTATAGAACTGTAATATATCCATGGGTCCCATGTTTTTTAAATAAGCTTGTTTTATCTATCAAAGCTGAGTTTTTAATTTATCATTATCCACAATAGTTTACCATTTATCAATGCAATCGAGATGAATGAAGATTTCTAAAACCTAACTATTGCTATCCAGGCGGCTAAAAACATAAACAAAATCACTTGTTTTGTATGTCTCGGCTCCTCTGTGGATTGATTCAAAAGGGTCTGCCAGGGCGATTTTTTTAAGGTTAGTCTGAGTTAAAGATTATATGTATATGCAGATCCAGAATCTTTTAACCTAGGGCATGCCCACTGTATATGATACTCTGAGCCCTCTTGCCCACACGCCCTGAAGCAATTAGGGGAGGTATTCGGAACATAAGGCGCTATTTTTGTAGGGACTTTGTACCATCTTAAGAGAACTTTAAAATTTGCTTCTATGTTGGATATATTTATATATGACTTAGAGGCATCAAGAGCCATCTTTATTCACTCACTAAGGTCTAGATGTGCATCCATATCTCCTTCTCACCTCATCATGT
This sequence comes from Lithobates pipiens, assembly GCF_037356315.1. Taxonomy (NCBI): domain Eukaryota; kingdom Metazoa; phylum Chordata; class Amphibia; order Anura; family Ranidae; genus Lithobates; species Lithobates pipiens. The sequence goes on along the minus strand of NW_027507788.1, from coordinate 135,527,528 downwards.
AGGGTAATTTGGCACTTTTTGAATTGAGCAAAACATATATTTTTGAGATATGAGCTGGTATCTTGTAGTTGTTAATATTTTTACAAAGATTCCATTGACGTCACGGTTGTCAAATCTGACTGCATTTCCAAGGCTTGTAAAAAGTACAGAGTATAACAACAATTCTTTACCATAGGTAAATACAACTTCTCTTGTAATTTTTTTATCGACAAGATACTCTGGTCATTGCATACTGTAAATCAGCAATTCTCATAATTTCTTTATTAGTAAACCATACAAAGTCTTTTGGACTAAGCCCCTGGATGAATGCTGGATTATTCAATATGAGACCCTTTGGGCTATGAGGAGATTTGAACTGATGGGCTGTGGCCAGTCAGTCCCACTGATTCAGTGTGAATGATACTAATGGGTATAGAATTGGAGGCCTCTCTTTGGTTAGTAACATAAGTTGATTGGTAACCATATTAGATGACTGAGCCCTAAACAATCTTTAATGGCTAAGCAATCCTAAACATTCCCCTACCCAAATGCTTAATAATTACCTAACCCCTAAAACAAGCCCTGTACTATTAGCCAGAATCTTTCACTCAATCTTCGAATTCCTTATTCTAACCGTTAGGGAGTGGATTTAGGGCACATGGGGGCATAAGGGACATGTGCCCCAGGTGCAGTGTTAATATGTGCCGTGGAAGCTCTGGGAGCCTACTTTTAGAAGGATCAAGGCCCCCATTAACTGTTGAATAGAGGATTCTACTCTCTTCTCCTTCCAATAGCAGTCTGCTGTGGGCAAAAGAGAGTAGGCTCCCACTAAGCACACACTTAATCCTAGACCTTCCCTTCTCAGAAATCCCCAATACCCCCTAACCCTTCCTCCTTCCTTAGAGCTCATTCACATGGGTGGGTGGGGCGGGCAATAAAAGCAGGAGGTTGAGCTGCACCTTGACCTCCCCCGACTGCCCACCTAAGCAAAAAGATGCAGCCCCTCTGGGCTATACATATGTCAAAAACTAAACCACATCTTACATTTGGCAGGCAGTACCACCAGTGAATGCAACCAACTCACGTGAATGGGGCCACATGGCATTACCACAGTTGAAACATGGTGCGTCTGCATATTGACAGGTAATACAAGCAGTGAGAAGGTGATATATTGCCTCCTCATCAGCTGTTAAATGTCCAATAAAAAAAAACTTCCACTGCAGATCATTCTTCAGAGTAATGATAGCTGAGTGTCTGAATGAGCATTTGGATTCCTTTCAGCCCTCCTTCCTCCTTCACAATCCCCAGATACCTTTAGTTATATGCACCCCACAGAGCCCACCTGCCCTCCTACGTCCCACTGATATTATTATTATACACAATTTATATAGCGCCAACAGTTTACACAGCGCTTTACAATGTATAGGAGGGACAACAAATTACAGTACAGTTCAATACAAAAGGCACGGGAGGGTCCTGCTTGTAGAGCTTACATCCTAAAGGGAGGGGGTGGTGGTACAAAAGGTAATAGCTGCAGAGAATGATTTGATGGAGGTGGCTCAGGGACATTTAGGTGGGTGTGGGATAGGCTTCCCTGAATAAATGAGTTTTCAGGGATCTCCTAAAGGTGGACAGGGTAGGGGCTGATCGGATATACTGGGGCAGGAGCTCCAGAGGATGGGAAAGGCTCTAGAGAAGTCTTGAAGGCTTGATATAGATGGCAAAGCAATCCTCCTCAGATTGACACTCAAGCAGGGACATTTCCCCACTGACACTGATGCAGCACCTGTTTTCCTCTTAGAAACACCATTTATGAAGGGACATTTTTCCTTCAAGTGACACCACAGATGCTGAGACTTTATTTTTCTTTCAGTCATGCCACCAACCTTGGGACATGTTTTCCTTTACCACTGTTAGTCCAACTTACACCAATGTGCACCAACTTTAAACTCTTCAGTTCACTGTGGTGTACCACATCTATTGGTGTTATTTCAGTTCATGTCACAAACATTATATACATTTTGCTGTGCATGCCACTGTTAGCCCCATCCCCTCCTCCATACAGGGAAGGATGAGGCACGGTTTGCCATCTGCTCTAAGGGCACTGGCATGACCCTGTCCAGGCACAGGGTGGACTGAACAGTCTGTTCTGCTGCTTGGCTACTGGAAGCTTAGACTTATCACCTCCTGGAGGTGCTCAGCAGCTGAATCTGAGCAGGATGCCCGGGAAGTACCACCAGAGACCCATGTTCAGCCAGATGCACCTGGGGTATGTCTCTGTGGTAAAGGAGTTCCTGGACAATGAGAACATAAATCAGGTGTTCATAGATGAGTGTCAGCTTCTTCCGTGTGTCCAGGGGCAGCCAGTACTGACTAAGGACATTTAATAGGGGCTCTGTCACCAATCACAGAGACAATTTTCCTACTTCACCCCCTACTGGGTACAATTTTTCTTGTACCCCAGCTGGGCTCTATTGTTCTCCCCCATCCCCCGCTGAGCATTGTTATTCTCCCCTACCCCCTGCTGCTCCACCCTATTGTTCCTCCCCACCTCCACTTCACTCATATAGTTCTCCCTCACCTCCTGCTGGCCAGTATAGTTCTCCCCCACCCTCACCAAGCACAATAGTTCTGCCCCACCCCCACTGGGAATTTTTGTTCCTCTTATGCCATGTACACAGGACTGGACTTTCCGGCAGAATAGGTCCGACAGAATAATTCAGTCGGATTGTGTGTAGGATAATCTGATCGTTTTTCTTAAAAAAATTCAGACGGACCTAGAAGTAGAACATGTTTCAAATCTGTCCGACGGACTCAATCCCTATCGGTAAAACCGACGGACCAAATACGACGCAAGGGCAGCTGTTGGCTACTGGCTATTGAACTTCCTTTTCTAGTCCTATCTTACGTCATCATGCTCAAAACTAATGGACTTTAGCCCGTTCATGTGTGGGCAAGTCCGTTCATTCGGTAGTCCATCGTATCTCTGTCGAAATCAAGAAGACTGTCAGACCTTTTCTGCCGGAAAGTCCGGTCGTGTGTACGCGGCATTATTGTGCACAATTTTTTCTATTTTTAGGATCAGGCCATAGACTGATTGAAATTTAGCCAGTTTAGCAGAAACTAGGCAAATTTTGATCCATCTAGGGGCAGGCTGGTTGTAATAAAGTTGATCTATAGATCGACTTCAGTGCAACCAACCTAATGGGTTTGGAGGAAAGAAAATTGCTCAGTTCCCCCATCAACACATTCAGTGTGGATCAGGGAATGCCTACCACCTTTACAATCAACAGAAAACAATGATTAGTGCTAGCGGCAATAGCCACGACAGAAATCACATGTAAAAAATCCGAAAGGCGGGGCGTGGCTTGGACATGGCCGAGTGAGGAGGTGTTCTACCTGAGCTCCTGGCCACCCTGCACCCACCTTGGCAATACCACACTAATTTACCGGACATGCCATCTTCTAAGAAGCGGGCAAGCCAGCGGACGAGACACGGGGCTACCCCAGCCACCGATAACCAGGCTATCGGAGACCTACAGAGACTTTTTAGCCGCTCGGGCCCGAGCGCCTCGGGATCCAAGATGGCGGAGCCTCGTGGCACGAGCTCCCCAGTCCCGACACAAGCGGACGTTCGGGCAGCCTCTGTGGGTTCACAAAGCCCGACTTTCTATCCGAGCTCCCCGGCGGCCCCATCGGCGGACCCGGGTGGATCTCCTCACCTGCCGCTGCTTTACCGCACGGACCCGGAGTTAAAGGCCATCCTGCAGGCCCTCCCGACGAAAACAGACATTGAGACCATTGTTGGGAGAGTGGAGGCCGCCCATAGAAAGGAGATCGCCGCGATTCGCCAGGAAGTTCATTCCCTAGGCACACGCCTCACAACGGAGGAACTGTCGGTGACTTCCTTGGAGCGGAGAGTCTCCGCGCTTGAGTCCCAACATGGAGCTCACTCCCTAGCAGCGGTGGAGCTGCAGCTCCGTATGGAGGAGATCGAGGACCGGAGCCGCCGGAATAATTTGCGGCTCCGCGGCCTCCCGGAGGCTACCGGCCCCGCGGATCTCCTAGCCACGGTCACCGCAATTTTTCGGCAAGTGGCGGGTGAGCAGCTACCGGAACGGTTCGAGATCGACAGGGTGCACAGAACCCTGGGCCCAAGACCGTCTGATCCAGCTCGGCCAAGAGATGTCCTCTGTCGCCTGCACCACTACACCCACAAGGAGATTGTTGCCCGACGGTCGTGGGAAACGGGTGAGTTGGACTTCGACGGGGCCTGTGTGAAGATCCTCCCTGATGTTTCTAGACCGACTCTACACCGCCGAGCCCTTCTAAAGCCCCTCCTGGATCTGGCCAGGCGCTGTAATGCTACCTATCGCTGGGGCTATCCTTTCTCTGCCACCTTCACCAGAAATCAGAGATCTTTTTTGCTGAAATCGCCGGAGGCTCTTCCGGAGTTGTTTATTTTCCTAGATGCGGATCCGATTGCTGTGCCCAATTGGCTGGCCTACCTTCCGCGGTCGCAGGGCCGCCCAACTACCTCGGGAATGCCCATGCCGCGGAGACGGCAGAGAGAGGGCCGTCGTCCGCGAACCCTCTCCCGCGACCACGATCGGGAAGGATAGGTGATAGTAACGGATTTGCCTGACATCCTTTCGGCATCGCCTTGCACGTCCCCCTCTCCCCCCCCCCTTTTTTTTTTTTTTTTTTTTTTTTTTTTTTTATTTAACTACTGCTGCTCTGGTCTTTTTCTCCACCCCGAACCGCCCAGGCCCCGAGCTCATCGCCTGCTGCTCTCTGCGAAGGAGACTTCCTGTCATAATGGAAGAGCACCCCCCCCTTGCTGTGGCACTTGAGCGTCCTGGACATTTTCTGCACTGCAGCCAGCGGTGCTTGATACTTGCCAGGTCTCCTCCTCGGCCCCCCGGCTTCAGCCCTAGTAAGGAACTACACCGGACGCCCCCTGTTTCTGTTCGGAGCCCCCCCGCCTGCTGGAGACCAACAATGATGTCTGGGTGGCCTACGGGCTTGCCCGCTGGCACGACTACCCATCCTCCCGCCGATGCTGCTGCTTTTCTGCACGGACAGGTACTTTATTTTTTCCCTTTATTTAATCCCCCTTTTGTTTTTTCTCAGTTCCCCAGCGGTGCACGGTTGCCTAGCGAGGAAGAAACTTTGTCACTTCTGCTGTGGAGCTACTGCCTGGTGGGGGTCATTGACATGTCCTGCTGGGGTTGGGTCTGGACGTGCTGTTCCTTTGGAGACTTTGGGGGTTTTATGAGGGGTGTCCACAGGGGGGGCATGGTCTGTTGGGCTTCGGTTGTTAATTCCCTTCTCTACTTTTGGGCGAATCGCTCTGTGTTACCAGGGCTGAGAGACCAGCTCCTGGCTGATGTATTTGTACTCTGTGGCCTCCACGTTCGACGCAGCAGGAGACTGTTGGGTGGGATTCCCTCTCGCCCGCTTAGGCCATTTTACCGTTTCATTATGCTGTTCACTCCCCCTTAGGGGTTGTTCCTGGCTGATGATAGAACTGTTCTTTAAACGCGGCAGAGGGACCCCATGGCTCACTTATGGGGTTTTTTTTTTTTTTTTTTTTTTTTTTTTTTTTTTTTGGGGGGGGGGGGGTTTATATGATGTGCTTACTGTGATGACTGCCAGGTTTCTGTCCGATGTGCTGTAGCGGAGCTACGGCTGGGTTTCTGTGCATATGTCTGGGCCCAGGTTTCCTAGTAGTGGTATTAACCATACCTCCTGTTATATAGGTTGATATGCCTGCTTCTTTATTGTTATATTTTCTGTTACTGTTTATCATTTGTTATGTCTGTTTTTCTTTACACTTGCCGAGGTGGGTGGAGGGCCCGGGACCTCGTCGCTGGTCCCCTGCCTACCCACGCCCCACATAGGCCATTGTGTACCCCCGGTGTTCCGGGTTCGTGCACTCCGAAGACTAAGTCTTCCCCTTAGTTGACCCCTACCTTCTCCCCGTGGTGTCTAGGGAGTAGGAAGTTTCCGCTCCCCTGTCACCGTCCCTTTCCCCCCTCCTCCCTCTTTTCTCCTCTTTTTTTTTTTTTTTTTTTCTTTTTTCTCCTCTACAGCTCTCTTCTTGCCTGACCCCCTTAGGGTGCTTGTACTGCTTTTACACACCCCCCCTTCTGAGACATGGCGGTGGCCTCTATCACGGTAGCTTCTCTGAATGCTAAGGGTTTGAACACCCCCGAGAAGAGACGCATGCTTCTCCACGACCTTAAGAACTCCCGTGCGGACATAGCCTTCATCCAAGAGACACATTTTAGGAATGACAAGCTCCCACTGCTCCAGAATAGGCATTACTCCAAGGTCTATCATTCCACTAACCCTCTCTCTAAATCCAAAGGTGTGTCAATTCTGATCTCCAGCAGATTACCGTGGCAGTGTCAGGTGGTTACGGCGGACCCTGCCGGGCGGTTTCTATTTTTGGTGGGACTAATTGGGGACGTGCAATTTACCTTAGCCTCACTTTATTCCCCTAATGACCACCAAGATAGTTTCATCAGCCGCACCTTAGACAAATTGATGGATGTTAAGATGGGCCAATTAATCCTAGGTGGCGACCTTAACGTCCCACTGTCCCCCACATCAGACACCTCTTCCGGTCACTCCTCTATCTCCTCTACCTGCAGGAAGCGCATAACACAAAGTTTACATACCACCCAATTGATGGACATATGGCGGCTTCAACACCCCGGTGAGAGGGATTATACCTTCTATTCCCCCCCCCATAAGGTTTATTCCAGGATTGACCTCTTCCTAATCCCGCACGACCAACTCCACTTGGTCTCCTCTACCTCCTTGGGTCAGATTACTTGGTCGGATCATGCCCCCATCTATTTAACCTATACCCTTAGCGACCACCCCTCGCCCCGATCCCTTTTTTGGCGGTTAAACGAAAGCCTCTTGCAAACTCCTGAAGTTCTCGCGGATGTGACTAGGGAACTTAACCTGTACTTTCGGGACAATGATACGCAGGGCTGTGACCCTGGGATACTCTGGGAAGCCCACAAGACAGTGATCCGAGGGACTCTTATTAAACACGGAGCCGCCATTAAAAAGAAAAGAAGTGCGCACATTGCCCTCTTACTTACCAAGCTAGCCTCTGTAGAATCCAAACATAAGCATGCCCCTACTCAGCCCTTGGAAGCGGAACTTCTCACTCTTCGCACGCAAATAACCGAAGCACTTCAATACAAGGCCAAAGCGGCGATTCAGTTTTCCCGCCGATTGTCATACGAAACGGGAGATAAATGCGGGAAGACGCTGGCCAAATCGGTCAAAGCTATCAAATCGGCGTCCTTTATCCCCCACGTGATCACCGCGCAGGGTCAGCGGATCTCTACCCCGCAACAAATCGCCGCGACTTTTGGCGATTTCTACTCCGGCCTATATAACCTGCCGAGCCCCTCCCACAACCAATCGCAGATAGACCAGTATATTGCCGACTCCCAGCTCCCCTCACTCCCATCGGAATCACGGGTTCTATTGGAAGAACCGATAACTTTGGAAGAGCTACAAATGGCAGTGACCGCTATGAAGGCAGATAAAGCCCCAGGCCCAGACGGCTTCACCGCCCAATACTATAAGGCTCTATTCCCGATACTGGGTCCACGTCTGGTGTCTTTCTTTAATGCATTGGGAGCTGGAGCCGACTTTCCGCGGGATACTTTGAGAGCCCATATTTCTCTGATCCCTAAAGAAGGGAAGGACCCGAACCAGTGTGGCAGCTATAGGCCGATCTCCCTGTTGAATTTAGATTTAAAACTGTTTTCCAAAATACTTGCCTCCAGACTAGCACACCATCTCCAGACCCTTGTACATTTGGATCAGGTGGGGTTCATACCCCATAGAGAAGCAAGAGATAATACTATAAAGGTCTTGAATCTACTCCATGCCGCGCATTCCCGCAAAATCCCATGTCTTTTAGTTAACACTGATGCCGAAAAGGCATTTGACAGGGTCAATTGGACTTATATGTTTTCTGTTCTTCGCCACATTGGCCTGGGCGAACGGATGATGAGATGGATTACCAGCATCTATTCGTCCCCCTCGGCTCAAGTCAAGGCAAATGGAGTCCTCTCGAGTCCTTTCCCTATTGGGAATGGGACAAGACAGGGCTGCCCCCTGTCCCCTTTACTCTTCGCCCTGTCCCTTGAACCGTTCCTTTGCACCGTTAGACTTAACCCGGATATCTCAGGGCTCCAGTTTGGCAACTCGCACTGTAAAATCTCTGCATACGCAGACGACCTCATGTTCTCCCTGACAAATCCCACAATCTCCTTGCCGAATCTTCTTAACGAGTTTAAGCGTTATGGGGCTCTCTCTCACCTGCAAATCAATTTCACTAAATCGGAAGCCATGGGAATAGCGATCCCCTCCCGGACCTTGTCCGACTTGCAGGCCGGGTTTAGCTTCCGATGGACCGACACCGCCCTAACATATCTAGGCACAAAAATCCCAGCTGACATATCCCGGACGTTTGAACTTAACTTCCCGCCACTACTGACCAAAACCCGACTGCTCCTAGAGAAATGGCATGGAGGTCTCCATTCCTGGTTCGGAAGGTGTAACCTCCTTAAAATGAGCATCCTGCCCAAATTTATTTACCTCATCCAAGCATTACCCATACATATACCCCCACTCTTTTTTAAACAAGTACAATCTCTTTTCACCAGATTTGTCTATGCGCATAAAAAACCTAGGCTACGCCACTCACAACTGATACTTCCCAAACAGTGGGGTGGTCTCGCACTTCCTGACATTCGCTCCTACTACCTGGCTTCTCACCTTGGACGGATACTTGACTGGAGGCGAAATAGTGCCTCTAAACTCTGGATCCATATAGAACAGTCCCAGGTCCGCATACCCTTACGTGGAGCACTGTGGTGCTACAAAGACCTCCCGACGGATATGAAAACACACCCGCTGATAGGGACGACATTGAAACATAGCTACCACGCCACTGCTCAAAAGTTCCTTCGGTCACATGTGTCCCTCTTACTTCCAATCCTGGGTCACCCAAAGTTCGAACCGGGTCTACGCTGCGTTGAGTACGCACCCCTTAGAGAAGCTGGCCACGATTATGCGGCTAAATTTATGACCGAGGGACGCTGGCCTTCGATCTCCGACCTCTCTGAACCGTCAGGTATGTAATCGACTCCCCTTCTGGAAGGCCTTACCACTGCATCATTTCCTTCACTCTCTGTCACGTCCCCGGGACTTCACGCAAACTTTAACCCCATTTGAGGCTTTATGCTCCGGCACTGACCCATTGACACACGTCCTCTCACAGACGTACGCGTTGTTATCCACGCCGCGGAATCCCCCACGCTTACCCTGTCTGTCTAAATGGGAGGATGACCTTAATTGTACGTTCTCGGAAACGCAATCTCAACGCATTATCACTCTAGCCCTTAGGTCCTCTCCCTGTACTAAGATTCAGGAAACAAACTTTAAGGTACTTAACCGCTGGTATCTGACCCCCTCGCGTTTGAACAGGTGTTTCCCCTCCTCGTCGGACCAGTGTTGGCGGTGTGAGGAGGAAAGAGGTACCCTGCTCCATGTTTTCTGGTCCTGCCCGCAGCTGCGTGGATTCTGGGGCGAGGTTCGCCGCATCACCCAGAAATTTACGGAGGATGCTGTCCCGGACGAGGCGGCCTTTTTTCTGCTTCATCATTCAGCAACCCCTGTTAAAAGATACAGGAGATCGCTGATCTGCCACCTCCTCAATGCAGCTAAAGCATGTATTCCTCTTCACTGGAAACAGCGTTCTCCCCCGACTGTGGCACATTGGCTGCGGAAAGTGGAGGAAGTACGCAAACTAGAAGATTTAATCCTCACGGCCCAACATAAACAGGAGGTCTTTAAGAAGACCTGGGATATATGGTGTATGTTCATATTTTCGGACGAAGGTCGACGTCTGTTGACGACCTGACCCTACCACATCTTTCCTGCAGGGTCGGTATCTCAGGCCACCGCCGTGTCCACGCACATCCGCTTGACTCTCTCTGCCCCGCCTTCTCTACTTTCTCACCTCCCCCCCTCTTTCCCCCTCTTTTGTTTTTTATTTTCTTTTTTCCTTATCTTTTTTCCTTTTCTTCTCTTTCTTTCTTGCTGCTTCTTCTCCCCCTCCCTCTTTCCTCTTGTCATCCCTCTTCCCTTCACTCCCTCTTTTTGACAGCCCTGGATGCCCCCCCTCATATTATGCGTGGGGGGCGCAGGGGGTCGACCCCCATTTCAAAATCGTCTATCTGAGCTATGACGTAGGTTGTTGTTGCTTTTGATCTGAGCAGTGGCCGATCGTTTATTTGATTGTTTTCTCATGACTTGTACACTGCTCTGTTATACTTGATGTCATGCTGATATTTGTAGTCATGGCTCTGTATGTTTTCCTGTATGTATCATGGGGCGCCGCCCCTTCTGGAGTTAAATAAATAAAGATTATATTTGAAAAAAAAAAAAATCCGAAAGGCTGTTTGTCCCCAAACCGATCATTGAATAGACATGGATACAACCAGCCTGTCCATAGGTGGATTGAATCACGGCTGATCCCTGCTGAACCAACCAAAATTTAATCCATCCATGGCTGGCTTTAGGCTGGCCACTATTTTTTCTTCAAAACAAAAGAACTGCCTTGAGAAACTTGAGAAAAAAATTGCGTGGTGACACCCCCCCAATCCATACAAGGCCCTACGGGTCCAAAGTTGATTTTAAGGGGAACCCCACACCAATTTTTTTTTTATCCATACCAGACCCTTTCTGGAGCATGCAGCCTGGCAGGGCCAGGAAAGGGGCAAGGGCCCCTGGGCGGTGGTTGTGGGGGTCTGCAGGTGGGGAGCTTATTGAAAGTTGGAAGCCCCCTTTATTAAGGGGGACTCCAGATCCTGGCCTCCCCCTATGTGAATGAGTATGGGGCACATTGTACCTAAGAGTCTGGTGTGGATTTGGGAGGGGACCCCGCACTATTTTTTATTTTAAATTAAGGTATGGGGATCCTGTTAACCACTTAAGGACCAGGCCTTTTTCTGACATTTGTTGCTTAAAAGTTAAAATCAATTTTTTTTGGCTAGAAAATTAGAACCCCCAAACATTTTATATAAATTATATATATATATATATATATATATTAGCAGAGACCCTAGAGAATAAAATGGGGGTCATTGCAACATTTTATGTCACTCTGTATTTGCGCAGTGGTCTTTCAGACGCAATAAAAAAAAAAATACACTTTCAAGAATAAAAAAAGCAAAACAGTAAAGTTATCCCAATTTTTTTGTACAATGTGAAAAATTATGATTTCCGAGTAAATAGATACTTAACATGTTAGGCTTTAAGTGGAATGGCGCCAAACTACAGTACTTAAAAATCTCCATAGGCGACGATTTTAAAAATGTTAACGGTTACCAGTTTAAAATTACAGAGGAGGTTTAGTGCTAGAATTATTGCTCTCACTCTAATGATCGCGGCGATACCTCACATGTGTGGTTTGAGAACTGTACATTTGAGGGCAAAACTTACATTTGTGTTTGCATCTGTGCCCAAGCACGAAGGGATGGGGAGCTTTAAGTTTTATTTTTTCTTATTTATTTTATTTTATTTTGTTTATTTTTACACTGTCCCAATCCAATCACTTTTATTGTTGTCGCAAGGAATGTAAACATCCCTTGTGATGACAATATTACTGTGTCAGGTATTCTTTGGAAGGATCTGGTGTCTATAAGACCCCAAATCCCTCCTTTGCACTTAAAAGCATTGAAAACGCCAAGTTTGGCTTCTTTGAATACAGTTTTTTTTTTTAATCTGGCACCTTTAAGGCTCCAGTAAACCAGAAGTGACGTGTCGCAGTTCACACTTATTTTTACCAGTGAACTTACTGACCTTTTATAGTGAAATAGAGGATTTTGAAATCCATCACACTGTTTTGATGTTGAATTTTAAAAGCAGCTGCAAGTGTGCTGATCTCACAGGTTTGCGGATCTGACAGAAAACTGCTGCATTTATAATTCAACGTCAAAACATTGTGTTCTGTCAGATCCGCAAACCTGTGAGATCAGCACACTTGCAGCTGCTTTTAAAATTCAACATTAAAACAGTCATGCCGCGTACACACGATTGGAATTTTGGCCAGCAAAAGACCGATGAGAGCTTTTTATCAGAAAATCTGATCGTGTGTATGCTCCATTGGAGAGCATGTTCTCAATTTTTCTGACGGAAAAACTTTCTATCGGAAATTCCGATCGTGTGTATGCAATTCTGACACGCAAAAACTCAGATTCAACTAGGAGATGGAAGCTATTGGCTACTGGGTATTGAACTTCCTTTTTCTAGTCCCGTCATAGGTGTTGTATGACACGGCGTTCTTGACGTTTGGAATTTGGTGGGACCGTGTGTATGCAAGACAGCATGAGCGAAATCCCGTTGGGAAAACCATCAGAGCTTTTTCCGACCAAAATTCCAATCGTGTGTACGCGGCATTAGACGGATTTCAAAATACTGTATTTCACTATATAAGCTGAGTTTACTGGTAAAAATGTGAAATGCAAGAATCTGGTGGATGTACAAAGATGTCTGCTTGCCAGTGTAGTGTCATATCTTGCTCCCCATCGTAGAATGCTTCGGAAGTGACGCTGCGGCCAGAAATTTCGCCCAGAGCATGCGCAATGCGTTCCAAACACTTGTGCCATGAGTTCCAAAGGATTTGCGGCAATGCAGACCACTGAAACCGTTAGATAATTCCCTCCCAGTATCCACATAGGGGAGGTAATCCCCTCCCCAAGCCACGGTTACCCGCTCTCTCTCCACCGCTCTCCGCTCTGTCTAAAGTTTAACATCACTTCCATGACATTATCTGACGGTTTCACTGAGGTGCATTGCCGCAAATTCTTTGGAACGCATGGTGCAAGTGTTTGGAATGCCTCGTGCATGCTCAGTGCGAAATTTCTGGTCGCAACATCACTTCCGGAGCATTCTACGATGGGGAGCAAAATATGACACTACACCACCTTCTCACTGTAGCCTTACTGCGGATGAGTGCAGGGTGTACCAAGATGGCCACGATGGAACGTCACTTCCGTGACGGGTCGCATAATCTGACGAAACACTGGTGCACTCCTTAACAAACAGCTGTTCTCTGGTTGTTAAGAATGCTGGCGGACACCTGCTCCTTACAAAAATGCTAGTGCTCCTAAACACTCATGCAAATGCTCCTTAACACTGCAAAAAAACACTGCTAAAGGCTAATTTTTTTATATAAATAAACAGTGCTGCGCTACTAAAAATACAATATGCATAAACAACACGATGAAGACAGGTACTAAATATGCCAGTCCATGAAAAAAGATGAGTAAGGCCCCTTTCACACTACCGATCCGTTCAGATCCGCCTGTCAGCTTTTCAGGCGGACCTGAACGGATGCTCCATAGAGCTCTATGGAGCGTCAGATGTCAGCGGTGACAAGTCCGTCAGATCGGGTGACAACGGACACTGCGGTCTGTCGTCACCCGATCTCCCATAGGGGAGAACGGCGCTGTGACAGGTCCGTCCCTGCGCAGTGTGCAGAGATGGGCCTGTCCTCTTCCTGCTCAGCGGAGATCGCTCCGGCGATCCCCGCTGAGCAAGCGGATATCCATGGGGCGGATCAGCACTGATCCGCCCCGTGTGAAAGGACCCTTAACAGGTGGCAGAAAATAATCCACCATTCGTGTAAGATGATCCAAATAAACTGTGCCTGTGCTCTCCTCCACCTACTATGTATAAAAACAGAATGGCGAGATCTTGTGCTCTCTGTTTAAAACCAATTTATTTCCATAAAAGATGAGTCAAACATACTCACAAGTAAGGCACTATAAGCCGTGCTAGCTATACAAGCATAGATACAAATCCAACTGTATAGCTACGGTGTGACGTCAGCATGTGGGCTCCATCCCCTAAATGCTTCTCTCTTGGTAAGTATACCTTTCCTTTCCCCTTTCTCCACCAATACTTCCAATTGCTTTTTGAACTCAAACATGGAGTTCTTATTAAGCAGAGAGTACGTTTCCATATCAGACATTTGTCTACTCATCTCCTCTTGGTAATACTGCTTATGCCGCGTACACACGGTCAGAATTCTCAACAACCAATGTTCGATGTGAGTTTGTTGTCAGAAAATCTGACCGTGTGTATGTTCCATCGGACATTTGAAATCGGAAATTTTGAAAACAAATGTTTGAGAGCTGGTTCTCAAATTTTCGGACAACAAAACTTGTAGTAAATTCCGAGCGTGTGTACACAATTCCAACGCACAAAATTCCACAAATGCTCGGAATCAAGCAGACGAGCCGCACTGGCTATTGAACTTCATCTTTCTCGGCTCGTCGTATGCGCTGTACGTCACCGCGTTCTTGACATTTGGAATTTCCAATAACATGATTGTGTGATCGTGTGTATGCAAGACAAGTTTGAGCCAACCTGTGTCGGAAAAAAAATCCACGGTTTTGTTGTCGAAATGTCTGATCGCCTGTACACGGCAATTACTCATAATTACTACCCCCCCCCCCCCCCCCCTTGTCCGCAAGGCAAATCACCACATCTTTATTTTGTTAAATACGATCAATCCCCTTCTCAGCCATTGAGGGGATTTAATAGTTTTAATATTTATATTTTCCAAGTCTTCCACTACCAAATTCCTAAATACAACAATGAGTTTATTATCTGCATTCAGAGGATTAAAAACCGATGTATTTTTTTTAAGGACGAATGACAAAATATCTTTCTCTTAGGAGGCCTGGTGTCTGCTTCAAGGTACGTAGAAGAAAAAAATCACAATAAGCGCATATTAATTGGTTTGCGCAAAAATTATAGAGTCTACAAAATGGGGGATAGATTTATGGCATTTTTGTTATTATTTTTTAGCAATGGTGGTGATCAGCGATTTTTATCGGGACTGCAATATTGCGGCGGACAGATCGGACACTTTTGACACCAGTGACAATCATACATCGAACAAAAAAATACACTGATTACTGTCTAAATGTTACTGGCAGGGAAGGGGTTAACACTAGGGGACGATCAAGGGGGTTACCTGTGTTCCCTGCGTGTGTTCTAACTGTGGGTGGGATGGGACTATTAGGAGAGAGAGATCGGTGTTCATACTTTACACACACAGATCCTGGTTCTCGCTCTGTCACGAGCGATCACGGGTGTGCTGCGGGCACTCGCATCGGCTCCAGCGACGAGCTGCGGGAGCCCCCCTAGTGGTCAAAAGGCGAACCGACATAAGGTAACATCGTTTCGCCCACCCGTGCCATTCTGCCACAGTAAAACTGTGGCGGCTGGTCGAGAACCGGTTAAACAGAGAGCACTAGATCTCGCCATCCTGTTTTTATACATATGCTGATCGTTGCACACTTGGAGAGCTTGTCAACCACTTAGAGGAAGTGTATAGAGTTGAGGATTTCTGGTGTCAGTTTTACGCTAGTCCCTTGTGATATCCCCAGAGGGGAACTGCTTTATTTGACCCGCTGGTGAAACAGGAGTCAAATTGTAAGATGAGCAGCCTAATACACAGGTGGAGGAGAGCACGAGCACAGATTTGGATCATCTTACACGAATGGTGGACTATTTTCTGTCACCTGTTTTACTCATATTTTTTCATGGACTGGAATCTTTAGTTCCTGTCTTTATTGTATTGTTTATGCATATTGTATTTTTAGTAGCGCAGCACTGTTTATTTATGTATTTTTTTTATATAGGTGGAGTGAAAACACTTTGCGTGATAGCAGCTACTATTTTTTATTCACTGTCACATTTATTGGTATTTAGGATTTGATTGCACGTCACATGAACGGCTATGAAAGATCGGACATAATAAGGTAGAGTTATCGGTTTACATTAACCCTTACACAGCATAGGATGGCTTTATGAAACAGAGGCACTGGCAGTAATTGTTTTTAACTTTATACTACAATGGCAGGGCTGTGTAATGTAAAGGGGAGCTGTATAATGTAAAGGGGGGCTTTGTAATGTAAAGGGGCTGTGTAATGAAAAGGGGGGCTGTGTAATGAAAAGGGGGGCTTTGTAATGTAAAGGGGCTTTGTAATGTAAAGGGGCTGTGTAATGTAAAGGGGGGCTGTGTAATGTAAAGGGGGGCTGTGTAATGAAAAGGGGGGCTTTGTAATGAAAAGGGGCTGTGTACTGTAAAGGGGCTGTGGAATGTAAACAGGGCTGTGGAATGTAAAGGGCACTGTTTAATGTGCAGGGAGGCAGTGGAATGTGCAGGGGGAGCTGTGTAATATAAAGGGAGCTGTGCCACTCAGTATTTACTGTTCTAAATAAATATTGTTGTCTGATGTGTTCAGACTTTGCTACCTGCAGGGAGTGTCCTTTTTTTTTTTTTTTTTTTTTTTTTAAGAACAGATAAAATAAAAAAATTGAGTACTTCTGACTGCTTGAATTTTTTGATGAAAACCATGGGCAGTAATTGTGATGCATCATGATGCATTGCGGAAATCGAATCGTTGACAAGATAATTGTTTTTGAATCATGATACCAGTAGCGATAAGCACCTCTAGTGTGCATGGAGCCTAAGGGCAGATTTTAAACTGATAAACAGTGTGCTATAGTCAAATTGCTTGCAGTGATAATGTACTCAATGCAGTTTATCCTAAAATCGGCATCCTATTTTTGTACCAGCCTGCCCTGCGTAATATTCTGGCTTCTGTTAACTACTTCCAGCTGTTCTTGCATGAATACTTCCAAGTGATATTACAGACATGTCAACACAATGCACACAAACCTTAAAACACAGGTAGGAAAAGAACCAATGCATACAACATAGATCTTGGGGTGGGACCTTTTGATCTTCAAGGATAGCAGTACTCGTGAACATAGGTGTTAATGGTGCAATCTGATCAATAATGGCTGCTTTAGGGGATAATAGTATTCCTAGCTAAAATAAAAATCAGTTGTCTTGAATGGATTCTACCAGTCAACTGCTATTCGTATACCAGGATAAGGCTGATGGACGGACTTTCGCGGTGGTCCGACTGACTTTCTGAACGAGCGGACTTGGCCACACACAACCGGACTAAGTCCGTTTGAAAGTCTGTTTGTTTTGAATGTGATTACGTAAACAGGACTAAACAAGTAAGTTCAATAGCCAGTAGCCAATAGCTGCCCTTGCGTCGTATTTGGTCCGTCGGACTAGCAAACAGACGAACGGTTTTCCCTATTTTTAGTCCGTCGGATAGATTTGAAACATGTTCTATTTCTAGGTCCATCTGATTTTTTTTTTTTTAAAAGAGATCGGACTAGCCCACACACGACCGGATTGTCCGACGGACTGATCACGTTGGACCTAGTCTGCTGGAAAGTCCGGTTGTGTGTAAGCGGCATAAAAGGGGCAGAAACTTGCTTTCTAAACAGATTGCAATCAAGACAATGGAAGATCATGTGACAAATTTGTTATTATGTGATCTTCTAGATTTTGTGGTACATATTCATATCTAGATATTATTTTTCATCATTATCTATTTTGCTTGCTCTTGTAGCCCTGAAGAAGGGGGAGTGGTGTTGCCCCTGAAAGCATTGGCTACGATTCCAGCAATGAAAATGATCTTGGCATTTTTTTATCCGGTTTTGGTATGGGACTCCTTTCTGTATTTCTATGGTTTGAGCTGCTGTTGGGTGCCTATGACGGGAAGCCTTGCTGTTTGGGAGCTGCCTTGCCAAAGCGTGGTTCGGCTTTGGTATTCCTTCTTCTGACAATAGTTGTAAGTCTAAAAGTTCCCAACGCCTCTAAGTACATTGTTCTAGAGTCCAAAAAAAATACGTTGTCTGGGATGGATTCTATTAAAGAAAATATAGTATGTTCTATAGTCTACTACAGCCTTTCTCAACCTTTTGAACACAGAGGAACCCTTGAAATAGTTCTCTGGTCCTGCTAAACCCCTGCTAAAAATTAGAAATCTACAACTCATGATACATTAGTGTGATGGTCAGTGGGAAGAAAGGACCTTACACTTGTGGTCATTGGAAAGAATGACCTCCTTACAGATAGTTAAAAAGATCAAAGGTGTCAGTGGGAACTTATCTGAGAGGCAGAAATTGCTCAATGCTGCAGGAACCCCTAGCTAGCTCTGGAGGAACCCTAGGGTTCCACGGAACCCTGGTTGAGAATCACTAGTCTACTATATACCAGGATAACCTAGTTCTTACAGTATCTACAGGGCATGAACTTATATACTCAACAAGTGACATTTTGCAAGTTGGAGCCACAATCATTCAAATCTTCCGGAATCCATCCATCTATTGCATACTTACATTGGACCTTGTTGAACCAATGTAAAGTTGTATGTTTCAATTCTGAGGGGCCATTGAGGAATCCCTGTTGTAGTCAGAGAGGTTTGGACTTTGCCTTGATAGGTGTCCTTCTTTCTCATCTCAGAAAGTTGGGCAGTAAGGTGTGTGGTGCTATATAAATATATGTTGCTTACATGTTTTAATGATGTCGCTGTTAATAAATAACTTTCATTGATGAAAAAGGTTAGCTAACGTCAAAGCACAAAGGAGTGGTCATATTTGATTGTATTTCAATTGGAAAAATTACAGAGAAAACACCAAGGCTGAAGTGCAGATTGAGAAACACCCCCGGCAGTCAACTGTACATTATACACCCTGGTTGTTACATACGTTTAATCTCAGGCCGCCTTTCACAGGCTGCTGTATTTACAACTCCTCCCAATAAGGGAATAAGATTGTACTTTGGCTCAGCGGGACCATAAGAAAGTTGGTATATAATATATCAGAACTAAATTGGATTCACAGATTAAGGCTGTTCATACATTATACAATTTTCTTGTACAGTTTTCCTGTAGGTTTATCAAAAACCATATAATATGAGGTCAAACCTAAAGACTTTTAATTTGTATGCAGTCAGGCAGGCACTTGCACTACATAGTTGAACTTAAATCTAAAGGAAATTGAATGGGAAAATTGTTTAATGTATGGCCAGCTTAAGGCCTCATTCACATGGGCACTAAAGCCCGTACACTGTCAATGAGCCATTGTTTATGCATCTGGAGCAACCAGGTGCTGCTTCCAGGAGGCAGCTCATGAAAGTCTATGGGGATACCCACTCATCATAACTTGACAAGTGGGTGGGTGAGTGTCACTATAGACCAGGGGACATTGCAGGACCCTAACAATCACAGGCATGACTCCTAGAGGCAGAGGCATGATGGGATTTGTAGTTTCAAAACAGCTGGAGAGGCGAGGTTCCCTACCCCTGCTATAGACTTACATGAGCTGTCTGAGCGAAGCACCTGGCAGTTGTAGACACATAAACAAACGACCCATTATGGTGTATGGGTCTCGGCGCCCGTGTGATGAGCCCTAACACACTGTGCCATAAAGGTCCAGGTACAGAAAACATATAGAGACAGCTGGGCTGCAGAGCATGACATTTTGTTTTTTGCTCTGAACATTAGATTGGTTCTTCACAAAAGCATGCTATTATCATTAAAGTAGAACTCAAGCCAAAACTATGTAACGTTTTTATTGAAATTCAAATTTTGATACAGATCTGAGTCAGGTTTCTACCACTGTGTCCCCAATGGGGAGATTTCCTCATTTTCTTTCATGATGACATGACAGGTAGTGGGAAAAATCTCCCCATTCAGGAGCCAGACCTCAGTAAAAACCTATTATGCCGCCTACACACGGTCGGACATTCCGACGGCAAATGTGCGATTGGAGCGTGCTGTCGGAAATTCCGACCGTGTGTAGGCTCCATCGGAATTTCCAGAATCTCAAAATTTGAGATCTGATTCTCAAATTTGCCGACAACATAATCTGTTTGTGTAAATTCCAATCGTGTGTACACAATTCCGATGCACAAAGTTCCACGCATGCTCAGAATGAAGCAGAAGAGTGGCTATTGAACTTAATTTTTCTCGGCTTTTCGTACGTGTTGTACGTCACCGCATTCTTAACGTTTGGAAATTCCGACAACTTTGTGTATGTAAGACAAGTTTGAGCCAACATCCGTCAAGAAAAATACCATGGATTTTGTTGTGGGAATGTGCGATCGTGTGTACGTAGCATTAGGGTTCCCCTTCCTTCACCATTTTATTAAAACTCGAGGTGCATCATCTGAGAACAATTGCTCTGGCGCTGTGATTGGGTGTAGTGATGTAAGTACAGCATGGCTCGCACTCAGTGGGGGAGATTTACTAAAACTAAAGAGAGCAAAATCTGGTGCTGCTGGACATAGAAATCAATCAGCTTTCAATCAGCCCTCGTTCACACTGAATGCCGCTTTTAAATCGTGCTGAAATCGCATGATTCCAAAGCTGCATTTCAGTGTGACTTCAGGTACGACTTGAAAGACATCTGTGCAGCTTCATGCACAGATGTCTATTGAAGTCGCACCCGAAATCACCAAAAGTGGTGCAGGAACTACATTTGCAAATTGGTGTGGAGCCGCAAAGTTGGCGTCGCACCAATTAGAACTGGGTTATAGCCGCCAATAGGCTGCAAATTTTAATGCGATTTGACCTCTCAAATCGCATGACAAATCACTCCAATGTAAATGAGTGTTTATTGTCAAAGCTTAACTGAGCAATTTGAAGTTAAAACGAATTAGTTACCATGTACAGCTGCACCAGATTCTGAGTGCTCCAGTTTTAGTAACTCAACCCCACTGTGTATCTGAGGCTGGATTCACACTAGAACACACAGCGGCTCACAGCAGGAGTCTGGTGCGTTTCCATTCGCAGTTTCAGGACTGATTTCAGCCTGAATTTTGGGCTGAATTCGGACCTGAAACAGACCAAAAGACGCACAGGGCTCCTGTGCAATTCACACCAGAGCCGCTGCAGAGATGTGTGAACCGGCACCATAGAGAGCCGGTCACAATCTCCTGCTATGTGAACTGAATACAGGGAAATCTGCATCCAATTAGCAATAGTGTGAATCCAGCCTAAAGCCAAACTGTATTTTTCTTAGAGTTTGTTTTATGTTTTACTAGATTGTGGCCCTTTTGGGAGATCTTCTTTTACTTCCTATTGGAGATACAACAGGAATTAAAAGTAAATCTCTCCAAAGTGAGGGGAAATCCCCACTTGTACAGCTGTCACTGAGAAAGATGTCCCCGGTGGAGATATCCCTTGACTTCCTGGTCCAATGTCAACTGTCAAAGTGAAATGTTAGGATTTCCCTCACTTTCTGCCCAGGTAATAATGGTCAGCAGTCCGGGAAACAGACATCAATAAAAACTAGACAATCCATCTAGTATTACATTTTAAAACATTATTGGATCGAGATACACTTTAAGCATATTAGTGCATGCAGCGTGTCAAGTCCTAGCTAGTCCTCCTCCTACAAGTACCAGCAAGTTATTTGCATTTCTTCCTGAGCCTGCCTCTGACCTTACTCATTACCCAACCAGTCAAAGCCGTGGCTCCATATCTTTTGGCTGGATATGCTGGGGATTGCCTTGGATTCTCTTACAATATTGTAAAGAAAATAATAAAGCCTTGTGTATAAAACTGTCTGAAAACAGTAACTGCCTGCAACACTCATGGAACTGGTATAAGAAAAGGAGGAGATGAGGGCTGTCATGGGGAAATTATTTTCTCTATGGGACACTTTCCTGCAGTAACATGGTTATGTAGCCAGGTACTGAAAGTGGAGTTCCACCCAAAAGTGGGAACTTCCCCTTTAAGCACTCCTTGCCCCTTTACATG
Organism: Lithobates pipiens; assembly: GCF_037356315.1. Lineage (NCBI taxonomy): Eukaryota > Metazoa > Chordata > Amphibia > Anura > Ranidae > Lithobates > Lithobates pipiens. The sequence continues at coordinate 135,505,794 of NW_027507788.1, read as the reverse complement.
CCATATTTTTTTTTTGGGGGGGGGGAACCTTCTCTTTAGAGGGACTTCCTGTTCCACTTTCTCCTTCCGCTTTCTTGGCCACCTAGGCGACTCTTCCTCTCCCCCTAGGCAGCCCATCCCTGCAATCTTCTGGGACACGTCACGGGTCCCTGAAGATTGCCTGGCCAATAGCAGAGCACACAACAGTAAAATCAGTCTGTATATGCAGTAAAACATGCTTGTTATACTCACTGTAGAACCTAAGGGTTTAATCCTCTGCATTGTGTAAACAGATTGTTTGATCCTGTCTCCTTCGATCTTCCCCTTCTTCCACAGTCCCCAATCTATCTGCTGATAGAAAAGAGCCTTGGCAGCAAGCACACATGTTCAGTTTGGTGTGCATTGTGGAGAGTTTTTTTTTTTGTAATGTATGTGTATGCATGTGATCAGCACAGGTCCAATCAGCACTGTGCAGACAGAGGATCAGGGGTCCTCCAGCCCCATAGGACAATTAGGGAAAAATGAAAACTCCTCCTAAAAGCTTTAACCAGTGCTCGGTGGACACTGATAGAAGTCACAAGACTGCTATATACTGCTGATGAGAAAAGGTATTTAGCAGTTTATATTTACTAAGGCTGGGTTCATATATATGTGAATTGGACCACGTCTAATGTGCATAACATGAATAGTGAATGTGAACGGCTTTCAATGCAGCTGGTTCACACATGTATATGGCAAATGCAGTGTGCTTTTGAAAAGCGTCCTATGTGTTTTTTGGCCGGTTCAGGTGAAAAATCTCTGTATTAAAACTGCTACTACAGTGATCCTTGCTGTTCTGGGTTTTGTGCTGAGCAACCGCTCTGCTGCATAGTGAACACATCATTCGCTCAGCATGGGTGCCATTCACAAAACGCTTTGCATTTTTCTTAAAGCTTTTGTTAACCTAAAAAAAAACATGGATCCTGCTTCTTTAAAGCATGTTATACAGCACTGTGCTTGTGCTGTGAAATTTGGCCTTCTCTATCACCTAAAAAACCTGGCTGATCCATCCTGCCAGTTTCTGTTGTCCCTATGTAAACTGACCATGGTTTATCATGGCTGCTGAGCCCTGACACAGTTGTCAGTTTTACATGCCTCCGTCATCCACAGCTCTCCTCTGTCCTTCTCTGTGCTCCTGTGTCCTCCTCCACCCTCCCCACCCTGCCTGTATGCTCCATGTCCGTGTCCGCCCCCTCCTGCTGCTCAAATTACAGTTAATTTTTTACAGTATTCTCTCTGTTTAATTATTTAAGGTGCCCCAGTGTCTGTGTATTGTAAACATATGCAGCATATAACTCATTTTCAAGTGCTAATCGGCGCTCAGGTGACCCGCCGCCTCTCTCCTTCTCTCCTCCTCCCCTCCTGACTGACATCAGCGGGGGATACTCAGCTCCGCCACTGCAACTGTCTAGCGCTCACAAATCAGGTATATAGCTGCTTATTTTTATGTAGCAAGGTCTCTGGCTTCCTTCGGTCTAATGAGAACCTCCAGGGCCAGAGATAGCGGACATCCTTCTGTATATGGTGGGTTGTGAGGCATAGTGGGTGCAAGTTATAAATGCAAAACAGATGTTTATTTCTCTTACAAACTTTTATGGGGGAAATAAGGTTAGGGCCAGGACACCCTTGAGTAGTTGCAAGTTCAAATAGCAGACTCCGAGACATCAATAGGACAGCCATGCAGGGAAAGGCCTCCAGAAAAAAGCCACATCTGCACTTGCAGGAATGCTGTCTCCTACGGCAACAGTCTTTAACAGTTCCTGACACATAGCGTAACAGTCCTTTCACCTTCACTACAACTTCTCCTTGCATTTCTTCAGTACACTGAGCTCTTGGTCTCTCACTAGGCCCTCTGATTCACTGTCACTGAATCCCTTGAGCTCCTCCTATCTTCCTCAAGCATCAGATCTGCTGGGTCCCTAGCTTGGCACTCCCGATACTCCTTAACCACTTTGAGACTGGACCATTTTGCTGGTCAAAGATCAGACCACTTTTTGCGATTCGGCACTGCGTCGTTTTAACTGACAATTGCGCCGTCGTGCGACGTGGCTCCCAAACAAAATTGACGTCCTTTTTTTCCCACAAATAGAGCTTTCTTTTGGTGGTATTTGATCACCCCTGCAGTTTTTACTTTTTGCGCTATAAACAAAAATAGAGCGTCAATTTTGAAAAAAACGCATTATTTTTTACTTTTTGTTATAATAAATATCCCCAAAAATATATAAAAAAACATTTTTTTCCCTCAGTTTAGGCCGATACGTATTCTTCTACATATTTTTGGTAAAAAAAATCGCAATAAGCGATTATTGATTGGTTTGCGCAAAAGTTATAGCGTTTACAAAATAGGGATAGTTTTATAGCATTTTTATTAATAATTTTTTACTATTTTTTTTTTTTACTAGTAATGGCGGCGATCAGCGATTTTTATTGTGACTGCAACATTGTGAGGGACCCATCGGACATTTTTGATACATTTTTGGGACCATTGTCATTTATACAGTAATCACTGCTATATAAATGCAGTGATTCCTGTGTAAATGACACTGGCAGTGAAGGGGTTAACCAGTGGGTGGCAGTGTAGGGGTTAAGTGTTCCTAGGGGTGTGTTACTAACTGTGGGGGGGTTGGGCTTTCATTTAGTGAACACTGATCTCTGCTCCAATCACATGGAGCAGAGATCAGCGTCACTAGTTGCTAGGCAGAATGGAGAAATGTTGTTTACAACGGCACTTCTCCATTCGGCCAATCCGTGAGACGATCGCGGGGATGCCCGCAGCGATCGAGTCCGCGGGTCCCGCGACCGGACTCACGGGGGTCCCGACCAGCGTGGGAGCGCACCGCCGGCGGCGTGCTCCCGATGGCAGGGCGGCAAATTTAAAGGGACGTACATGTACGCCCATTTGCCTGCCCGTACCATTCTGTCGACGTACATCGTCGTGCGCTGGTCGGCAAGTGGTTAAGCTTCACCCCACTGGCCCACTTAGTCCCTGGCTTGACACACAAGGCGGCTCAGCAAGCGTCACCTCTGCTGGCTGGGTACCTGACTTGACCACCGTCTGAAGTTTCCCGATTCTCCACTATGGCCGTTCAGTGAGAATACTGATCCGGTACTTGCTTCAGTTACTCACTGTGGTCCCTGGTAATTAGGCGGTTGGTTTCCTAGTGGCGACAGCTTCCCCTCTACCTCCAAGCACTGACCTGCTCTCCGGCCAGCAGAACCGTTACTTCTGGTTGGACTGCAAACTGAAATCCCAACTCTGTGCTGCTCTCTTGCTTCTGGATAGGCCCTCAGACAGCCTAGCAGCCAGACGCCCCTGGGATTGGCACAATCTCCAGCCTAGCAGCTCAGGGAACATGACATACGTCCACCCAGACAGCTGTCCAGGTGGCACAGAACCTGGATCACCTGATTCCACTCGAATATATAGGCTCTCCCAGCAGGCCAAGTGATCCAAGAAAAGCCTTGCCCATTGGCTGAGATACCCCATAAACCCATAAACTGACCTTGGGTTGCCCTTCTCATATCTAATACCACCAAGTACCCGGCCACCTAGTGGTAGAAGAGAAAAGTGCGCCAAGGCAAAACTTAGGGAGAAATCAATGGATCTCTAACAATCAACCAGGATAACTACTTCCTGCAAGTAAATATGTGAGGAACAACCCTGCCTAAACTCCAGGGTGCTACATTTACAAAGCACAGACACTGGGGCACCTTACATAATTAAACTGAGAGGGTACTGAAAAGTGTATATAGTGGCTTAACAACACTTTAATAAATGCAAGGCATTGGACAAGGTGGTGATTGTGACATCATGACCCTGCCTCACCATCTTGCTCAATCAGAGAACACAGAAGGCAGTGGCGATCACTGTAGTACAGCAGCTACTACAGTGATTCTCAGCTTCCACGGGGATCCCACAGGTATGAAATATGTATGCTTACCTTGGTTCAAACTGCATTAATGTAACTATGCTATAAAATCCATACCTAGAATTCAGCTTTAACAACTGCAAGCAAACAAACAGATACAACGGAAATATATAACTTACTATGGCACCAACACACAAGAAAACTATGCACTAAGGTCACATGCTTTTTGTTTTGCACGGCTAAAATGTTCTCCAGGCTTGTCTAGCCAGTTATTGAATGCGTTTGTTAAGGAGTTTTAATGCAGCACTGAAAGAAGGAATAAAAGGTCTTAGAGTTACACTGAGACAATGGAGCTGAAATAGAGCTATTCATATTCAAATACAGGTTACTGCAATCAACTTGTCTACAGCGCTCTGCTGTCATCAGATATCCAAGGTGACCGATACTCTCCGAAATAGCAGCAATCGTGTTCTCAGAAACGGCGACAATCTATGTGCGTTTGAGTCCTACAGAGGAGCTACCAGTCCCAGCATACTCTTCCAACATGGACAGGCATACATTGCTGTTTGTAGGAACACCGAGGGTCTTTTCACACGGGCTTTTAACCCGGTGCACTCCATTTTGCTCAGTGAAAATCACTCCGCTGATCCCCGCTAAACAGACAGATGACAGGCCCTTCTCAGAGACAGATCTCTCAGAGCCCCGCTGTCCTCTATGGGAGATCCGTTTTCATCCGATCCGATCCGATCCTCCAGACAGATGGAAAATAGGGTTTCCATTTGTCTGGATTTCACAGACAGGATCGGATCGGATAGCGGCAGGTGTCAGCGGACATGTCACAGCGGACACCCGCCACTCCATAGAAGTGAATGGAGCATCCGATCAGGTCCACCTGTAAAACAGGTGGAACTGATCGAATCGCCCATGTGAAAGGGGCCTTAGAGGGCAGTTCACACAATTTTGAGGTTTGTGTGAGGGTATATTTAGACGAGCTAAATTACTGAATTCTATAATTCTATATCTTTTACCCCCCCACACTGAATGCGGCTTTGAAATCGAGCAACTTCACTTGAAATCGCATGATTTCAAAGCCGCATGTCAGTACAACTTCAGGAGCGACTTGGCTGACATCTGTGCAACATTATGCACCCTCCTCTGATGCTCTGTCAGCGCCGATGTCCTGCATTCCGTAAATAACGAGGGGCGTGGCAATTGGATTACGTCACCCGGAGGCCACGCCCCTTGCGATGTCACCGCCATGGGGTATGATGGGTCTGTGACATCACAAGGAGCGTGGCCTCCGGGTGACATAATCCGATTTCCACGCCCCTCATTATTTAAGGAATGCAGGACATCGGCGCCGATAGATCAGCGGGACGCAGCATCGGAGATGGATCGTCGGCGGGAGCAGCGGCGGCGGCAGAGGAAGAAGAACAACGGACAAAGAAGAGTGGAAGAAGGAGAAGACCGGAGGATGAAGATGCGGGAGAAGATGGAGGAAGATGCGGTGAAGAAGATTATTAATAAAATACTTGTCAAAAACTTATGCGGGAGAAGATGGAGGAATGAGCAGCGAAGAAGATTTTTAATAAAAGACTTGTCAAAAACTGTCTACTGTATTTTTTAACACTATACTACACTAGTTTTTTCCAGGTGAATAGGTAGGGGTACGATGTACCCCATACTCATTCACACAGGGGGGAGGTCGGGATCTGGGGGGGCCCCTTATTAAAGGGGGCTTCCAGTTTCCGATAAGGCCCCCGCCCGCAGACCCCAAACAACCACCGGGTAAGGTGGGACATCTTGGAGACAAGGTGCTTTGAAAAGCATCCATCCCCCCCCGTGTTGAGGGCATGCGGTCTGGTATGGTTCAGGAGGGGGGGGGCTCTCGCTCATCCCCTCCCTTTCCTGACCTGCCGGGCTGCCTGGTATGGACAGGGTTTTTTTTCGTAACGTTTTTTCTCCTCAAGTTACAGTCTCATTGTAGGTAAGAGTGTTTGGGGGAGCTGAGTTTCTCCACTCTCTCTATTCCTCTGCCCTTTTGTGCTGTTCCTGTTTGATCCTCATGCGTTTACTTATCCCTTTGTAGAAAATTTTAACCCCTGGAACTTCTCCTGATGAGTGGATGAACTCCACGAAACGCGTAGAGCGCTTTTATGCTACCATTTGCAAGCATATGTCTGAAATCCCCCCCCCCCCCTTCAATCAATTGAAGACTATTTCTGCTTTTTTCCAATCATGAATTTTATTGAGATGTTGATTATTACTGTAAATCATGTTGCAATATGTGCTTGTATATATACTGAAATATAATCTATTGATATCATTATTTATCATGTTATTACTTTATATCTTCTGAATTCTATAACTCAACCAATGAATTTCGGACATGTCCTTGCATACTTACTGTGTAGCTATGCTTCATTTAAAGTCCCACCATATATTTTTTTTAGAACCCTGTGTAGATGTACTGATAAGATAACATTGAAGAGAGTCAGGAGCAGTTGAAAAAAATGCCAAACTGCTCCTAAACGTCCGTTTACCAGCAGCAGTGTACATGAAGCCTTACATCCCTTTCACACCGAGGCGATTTTCAGGCGAGTGCTTTCACACTGGGGCGGTGCGCTTGCAGGACGGTAAAATAAGTCTTGCAAGCAGCATCTTTGGGGTGGTGCGGGTGTATACACCACCCCCAAAACGCCCTGCCCATTGACATGAATGAGCAGTGCTGCAGAGTCGCCTGTAAATCGTTTTCCCGCCGCAGCAACACGCCCGCTATTAACCCTTTTTTCGGCCGCTAGCGGGGTTAAAAGTGCCCTGATAGCGGCGCTTTACCACTAATGCCCGCTCTGCACCAGTGTGAAAGGGGTCTTAGTGTACCCCCCAGCCAGTTTCGGCTAGTGTCAGATTGTTCGCCACATTATCACAGTCCCACTAAAAGTCGCTGATCACCGCTATTACTAGTATTAAAAAAAGTCCAGTATCTATATCAGAGGCTATAACTTTCACACAAAACAAATAATATACACTGGGTTTTTATTTACCAAAGACATGTAGCAGAAAACATTTTGGCCTAAATTCATAAAGAAATTAGATTTTTTTTTTTTTAATTCTTGGAAATGTTTTATAGCAGAAAGTAAAAAATATTGTTTTTGTTTCAAAAATTTCAATTTTTTTTGTTTATATCGCAAAAAAAACTAATTAATCAATTAAATACCACCAAAAGAAATCTCTATTTGTGTGAAAAACATGATTAACTTTTCATTTGGTGACAGAGTTGCATGACCACGCGAATGCCAGTTAAATTAGCGCAGGGCTGAATAGCAATAAAATGCTTTAGTCATGAAAGGGAGTAAAATCTTCTGGAGATCAAGTACTTCACTCTTCCCCCTTATACTCTAGAACAGGGATGCCCAACCTTTTGAAGAGCGAGGACCACCTAAGCGATTTGGTAACCAGTTGTGGGCCACAATGAGCGGAGCGGGTGCATGGCAGCCCACTCTACTCTATAGAGCCCACTCTACTTTTTTTTTTTTGCAGATCGGATTGGAGGTAGGCGTTTGTAAACGGACACAAATCCATTTACATCTTCTACTCCTTAGAGGTGAATTGGAGGGTTCAATTGGGTCGGACTGACCGTGTGAAAGGTGCCTATGGATCAGTGCATGTAACCCCCAGGTGCACTGCTCTGCACCTGCGGATCAGTAACCACTGCAGAACAGATATGCCCATATATACATTGTGATTTTAGTAATAAACTTACTATTAATAACAGTATTCTATTCCATCACAGAGCAGGAGGTCTCAGGCCACATCAGAGGGCTCCGCGGGCCACATGTGGTCCCGGGCCACTGGTTGGGCACCCCTGCTCTAGAAACTGAATTGAAGGAGGACGGAGCAGTCTGCATATTCTACACATAAACAGTTTAGTGCCATTTGCTGCAGATCATTTTTAAACCTGCCATAAACCTATATGTAATAAAAGTTCTACAGAACATTACAGCCATTTCTTCTGGTACTATGGTAAGAAAATTACACCATACAAGTATACATACAGTAAAAGTCTGAAAGTTATAAACTTTTCCTCACCTCGTATGTTCTGTCTGGTTTCTCCTCAGGTTACAGTATGACTGGCGCACAGTAAACTTTCAGGCAAAGGCGTGGCCACTTCATGGTAAGGTGACTCGGCTGCATTTTGCATGTGCAACACACACATGGCAGTTGTCAAAACAAAAATGACATTCCTTTGATTGCCACTGGAGGGAGAACCATGAAAGGAGATGACTTCTGAGATCAGTGCGATGAAAGATGTCTTCAAAACTTTTGAACTATAATGCTGTGTACACACGGCCGGACTTTTCAACAGAATCCGTCAGACAATTCGATCGTGTGTGGGCTTCATCGGACCTTTAGATTTAGAACATGTTTCAAATCTTTCCGACGGACTCAATTCCGGTCGAAAAATCAGTTCGTGGGTATGCTAGTCCGATGGACCAAAACCGACGCTAGGGCAGCTATTGGCTACTGGCTATGAACTTCCTTATTCTAGTCCGGTCGTACGTCATCACGGTCGAATCCGTCGGACTTTGGTGTGATTGTGTGTGGCCAAGTCCGTTTATTCGGAAAATCCGTTGGAAGTCCGCCGAAAGTCCGTCCGGAAGACCGTCGGACCTAGTCTTCCGGAAAGTCCGGTCGTGTGAACACAACATAAAGCCGCTTGTGGGACATTAAAGGCACTTTCACACTGAGGCGCTGCGGCATTGGCGGTAAAGCGCCACTAGTTTTAGCGCCGCTTTACCATAGTTTTAGCAGCGCTTTTCGCCCACTAGTAGGCGCTTTTAACCCCTGCTAGTGGCTAAAAAAGGGTTAAAAGCACACGCAAAGCTGCAGCGGCACTTCGGCCGCACTGCCCATTGACTTTAATGAAGAGTGGTGTATACACTACTGCAAAAAGCACCAAAAATGCATAGATGTGAATCCAGCCTTAGGCTTGATTTACACCTATGCATTTTTTGTGATTTTTGCATTTTGTAGATTTGCTCCACAGAAGGTGTTCCTTAGGAACCCATGTTAAATGGACTGTAGTGCAAATCTGCAAAATGCAAAAAGCACTAAAAATGCATAGGTGTGACTCAAGCCTTAGGCTCGATTCACATCTATGCATGTTGCTTTTGAGCGTTTTTGCAGTGCTTTTTACGGTGCTTGTAGTTTGGCGTTTTTGGACACGCGTTTTTACAGCGATTTTGTCGCGTTTTGCGTTTTTTTACACTGTGGTTGCTTAGCAACCAGATATATACAGTGAAAAAAAAAGAAAAAAAAACGCAAATCGCGGTAAAAAAGCGGTTTTTGATGCAGGTCCATTGACTTCTATTACATGCAAAACGCTGCATTTTGCATGAAAAAAGTCCCCGACCCTTTCCAAAAACACAGAGGCACAAAAATGCATTGATGTGAACATGTTCCATAGGAACCCATGTTAAAAAATTTCTGCAGAAATGCAAAATGCATCAAAAAACGCGCTAGTGTGAATCGAGCCTTAGGCCCCTCTCACACACGCAGACTATTCCTTTCATCAGTTCAGTCACATTGTTTCAATCTGTTTTTTATATCAGTTTTTTTTTTATCTGTTTTTTCATCAGTTTTTCATCCATTTTTAAATCAGTTTGTCATCAGTTTTTCATCCATTTTTATATTATTATTATCATTATTATACAGAATTGGGCCTGGTTCACACCTATGCATTTTTAGTGCATTTTCAGTTTTGTAGAAACACACTACAGTCCATTCAACATGGTTTCCTATGAATGTAATTCACATTTTATGGAAAGGCCCAGGGACTTTTTTCTGGTTTTTGGTTCCATAGACTTCAATAGATCAAAAATGTGTATAGGTGTGAACCAGGTCTTATATAGTGCCAACAGTTTGCGCAGTGCTTTACAATGTTAGGGCAGACAGTATAATTACAATATAATTCAATACAGGAGTCAGAGGGCCCTGCTCGTCAGAGCTTACAATCTAGGAGGGAGGATCAAGTTATAGAAAAAGGTAAAAAAACTATGGGGGATGAACTAATGAAGAAAATGAAAGTACAGTTGTTATGTGGAGGCAGGATAGGCTTCTCTGAAGAGAAACGCTTTCAGGGATTGCCTAAAAGTGGATGCATTTGGAAATAGTCTGACAGTATGGGGTAGTGAATTCCAGAGGATGGGTGAGGCTCGGGAAAGTCCTGCAGGCAGATATGGGAGGAGATGATGAGGGAGCTAGAGAGCAGGAGGTCTTGGGAGGAACAAAGAGGACGATTAGGTTGGTATTTTCAGACTTGGCTATTGATGTAGCTGGGGGCAGAGTTGTGGGTGGCATTGTGAAATTATTTTTAGTATTTTGAATTTCATTTGTTAGATGAGTGGCAGCCAATGGAGGGATTGGCAGAGAGGGCTAGGAGACACTGAGCGGTTTGTAAGATGGATGAGTCTGGTTTTCATATCCGTTTTTCATCCGTCTTTTCATCAGTTTTTCATCCATTTTTATATCAGTTTTTCATCTGTTCTTTCATCAGTTTTTTACATCCTCCAGCTAGAGTCCTTAAAGCGGATCTTAAGTCATTTTTTTTTTCAACTTTTCATCTATTAAATCTTCTGCCCTTGTTGTTTTAACTTTGGATGGTAAAACATGTTTTTTTTCTGCCAGTAAATACCTTATACAGTCCACTTCCTGTTTCTTTTCTGGTAATAAACCTAAGCTTTTGACTTCATGCACAGCTCTCTCTCACTCTCTCTTGTGAAGGGGGGGATGAGTCATAAGAGGGCCAATAAAAGCCGCAGAGCTGGACATGTGTCTCTGTGTAAATCCAGGAAGTAAACAGGCAGCAGCTTCAGCTGCCCACAGTTAAAATGAATGCAGCCAGACTCAGTGGAGGGAGATTTCTGCAGCATATTTGACAAGTGCAGAATAACAGTATATATATAAAAGAATATGCAAAGTGGTTGGAGGGAAGCTTCAGAATGGCAAAGATGTTTTTATTACAAATGATGTGTGCAGACTGCAGTTCCTCTTTACAGAGATCCCAACCTGCAAAAACTTATTTCAGGGAGGTGGCAAGTTCATTTCAGGGAGGTCAACGCTCCGTTCCGACAACCCCCCCCCCCCCATTCATAATAAAATAATAATACTTTAAAGATAATTAATAATATAATACCATAATAGAATAATAATTTAAAAGATAATGTTGTGTCACACTCATCTTAATATGTCTTTTACATTCATTTAACCCACCATGGGCAATGGAGAATTCACTGCTGCAAACAGTGCAGCGAGCTACACCGCCATAGTTTTTTACCCCTATTATGCATGGGTACACTTGGGTACACTTTAGTGTAGTCTGGGGTGAAGTGCGTTTCGTACTTTTTTTTTTTTTTTTTTTACTCTGCCATGATGGTTTAGCCCTGCCACTGATAACCCTGGCCCTGCTTGTGTAGTAACTCTGGCACCAGGCTGTTGTAACGCTGTTGTAACACATTTTTATATATATACATCTACATAGTTGCCAATGGTCCCGAATTTCCCAGGACATTCCCGGGATTAGGACATTTGTCCCGAATTAATTTTGTCCCGGGAAGTGTCCCGGGAAATTCGGTTTCGAATTTCCTGTTTTCCGCCGCTGGCCGCTTGAGGTCGCCATTTTAAAGAAGACCAGAAGCTGGTCTTCAATAGTGATGCTGTGGCGCCACCCATCTCCGCTGCCAGTGTGTGTGTGTGAAGTGCGCGGCATGTCAGTTCAAAGTCAGATATGATACAAGAGATGGTCAGAGACTGCGGACATGATGCAAGAGATGGTCAGAGACTGAGGACATAATACAGGAGATGGTCAGTGTATTAATGGGTTAAATTATGTGTTACATTTACCCTTTCAGATATGTGGTCAGTAAATGCAAGGATTAAAACACAACAACACACAAAGAATGTAATAAAAAGATTTACTTAGCTTTGATTACAGATGATACGGATGCAGGATAAATACAGCATATTCAATCCAGGGGAGTCATTAGCTCATTTATAAATGAGCTACCTGGAGATGATAGTCCACAACAATTCAAGCTTCCGCCTTAAATTGAACCTCAAAACTCCAGACTGGTCTCCCAGTCATATTTATATGGTAGTGAAGACAATAGCTACAACTGATGAAAAGAAAAGGTCAAAGGTTCCCAACTTCCCATAGCATAATGAAGCAGATGCCTCATGCATTAAACATGTATATAGATATAAGTAATCACTCTTAACTATTCTTGTAATTCAATAACTAAAGTTTTATATATGAATATAGACCCATACTACATTCTACCCCTTGATTTACAAGATTCTCAGTTTATAATACTTAACTTCTAGGAATAGATCTGGTTCCTTCTGTATTAACAAAAAAACAACAACAGTGTTGTATCCTAGAACATGACACTTTATTACATTCACCAATAAAATTATAATAATCATGACTGCTATTCAGGATTTTAAATGGTGTTAACATCAAGCAGCCATTTTCTTTCTTTGTTTCAAATAATCCTAGATTTATTGCTGGGCCTCTCCTTAGACGAGACAGAACCGAACCACCTTTGAATCCTCAGGCCTCGATTTCCACTCAGGCCTGTCCCTGCAGTTACTTTGCCTCGGGCCATCCAGCCCCGAGACCCGGAATTGCATGGATCTGCACCCCAGGCCAGGAGGGCCATGGGGGCTGATCAGGAGGACCAGGACCAAACAGACAGAAAGATCTTCTGGACCAGAACCCAGAAGCACGTGATGTCCCTATACGCCCAGCCAAACTGCGTTCTCATACTTGCCGGCGGTGATAGCGACACCTAAGGCCAAGGAGAACTCAGTGCAATCCAGCTAGACTGGTACTGAAACCATAATTTGGCAAAATTAGCCCTAAAACCCAATTGTGGTTTTAGGAATATTAATTTTCAAAAACAAATAGCAAGGGCTCATCAGAAGCTGGCACTACATATATACACACACACAGGAATATATTATATTTTATATATATATATATATATATATACACATACATACACATACATCAATCTCTCTCTCTCTCTTTATATATATATATATATATATATATATATATATATATATACACATAGATATATACATATACACACACACACATACTGTCCCATTAAGGGCACACCTCCTACCTTCTTTCTGGTTCTTCTTTTTTTTTCGTATCCTTACAGACTCCCTCCTTTGGGGCTTGTCTCAGGAATGGGACCACCTCCGGGAGGACTGTGTGTAGGTTATGGTGTATGGCCTTTTCCCCTTCCCTTTTCACCTTAATGCATTCTATGCAGCAAGATGAAAAACTTTCTGTTGCAGCCCCGTCCCCGTTTTACTTACCTGAACCTGATCTTTATCCAGCTGGGAATGGGCACACCAGCTCTACCTGGTGTCTCGTGTCCTGATTGGATGGATTGATAGCAGCGCAGCCATTGGCTCCCACTGCTGTCAATCAAATCCAATGATGTGGGCCTGAGTCCTGCATTCTGTGTGAATAGACACAGATGTGGGACTCGGGAGCGCGCCTGCATGGGTGTCCACCAAGGAGAGTGCTTCTTCAACGTGGACACTCAATGCGGGGGAGGAGCTACCAGCGCCACCAGGGGACTGCAGAAGAGGAGGACCGGGGCCACTCTGTGCAAAACAAACTGCACAGTGGAGGTAAGTATGATATGTTTGTTTTTTTGTTTTTAAATAAGGGTTTACAACCTCTTTATTATCATCCTAAATCACAATAAGGCTTAAACTATGATTGTTATGTTTGTATTTCTTTTGGATTCTTCTGTAATACCCAATCATTCATTAGCCCCTATTTGCTTGCTTTTGATTTCTTACATTGTGGTTTAAAACCAAATACATTGAAACAAAATGTAAGAAATTAATATTCAAAAAAGTGAAAAAAATAATTTCTCTGAGCAATATAACCCATCAATGCGCTTTGATTTTGATGCGCTCCAAATGATTTTTAGAAAATCTTTTTATTGAGTATAAGACATACAAACAGACAATTAACAGTTAACAGCCAACCTGCCACAGCATTGGGACTAGACCCACGCAGGGGTCAGTGCCAGCCGGCAATCAGCCTGCTTCCATCATTAGTGACATAGAGCTGTTGCACGTCTACAAGAAAAGAAGAACAAACAACCTAGTGCTGTAATGGCTCCCGCTCAATTGAAATATCAAAGGAACAAATCTTGCAGCTGAGACCCAGGGGGACAATAATAGATATCAAATAAACCCATATCAGAGATTACAGTACAAAAAAAATCCACCCAATGTATCAAAATCCCATCCACCCGTAGAGTGGTGTTATGTTTATGCTCAGTTTGCGGTTGCCGTGGAGGTCTCGGCCAGCCATTTGGCCCACACACTATCGTATTTTTTGGGGCATCCTCTGTTTTGGTATGTTTCCTTATAGAGTGGTAGTACGTTATTGACATGTGTTTTCCAAAGCAATATTGATGGCGGGGCACGTTTTTTCCAGCAGAGAGTGATCATTTTCCTGGCATAGAAAATCAGAAGTCCTATCAGAGTTCTCTCCACTATCCTGGGGGCTAATTCTTCTACTAAGCCTAGAAGGCTTATCTGCGGGGTTGGGGCTATATCTATTCCCACCACTTCTTGTATTACAGATAGTACTTGTGACCAGTAGTTTTCTATTGCTGGGCAGCACCAGAAGATGTGAATAAAGTCGTCCGGATCCCCAGTACACCTCCAACACTCCGAGGACAGGGAGGTTCTCATTTTATGCAATCTATACGGGGTAATATATGCCCGGTGTAGTATTTTGTATTGTATGAGACGGTCTCGAAGTGAGACCAGGATTTTGATGGGGAAGTCCCACACGTCCTCCCAGTCCAATCCCGGGATGTCATGTGCCCATCGCTGACAGAGCTTTGACAGATCTGGAGAGGAGACTCTAAGGAGATGTGCATAGAGGACCTAGGACGGTTTCCTGGTGCATTCATATCTTGTGACCCTCTCCAGATCGGATTGCACTATTTGCGTGTCGTTGGGTAATATTTGGGCTTAAAACGCATGAGTCAGCTGCATATAGCGGAATAAATGCAAGGACATGGAACATTATTGTGGGATACTAGATGATTGAAGGGCTGTATAAACGTGTCAGTGGTGAGGTCAGATAGTTTAATACCACATTTGGTCCATATTTAGGGTCTGGTAGCGAGTAAAAATGGGGTAAGGTAGGATTGTTCCGTAGGGGGACATGTGGGGAGACTGCATTCCCTGGGAACTTCTCAAGTCCCAGTCCTGCCTTCCAGGCCTTTAGAGTCGTGTGCATGGAGGTGGTCAAGTCGTATGGAGCTTTGGGACCCCTAAGGGGAAGATGTGTTATGGCCTCCACAGATCGGACCACCGCAGCCTCCAGAATTGCCGCGGGTTAGACGTGTCCGGCACTAGCCACCAAACTGCCGTGACCAGCTGAGCTGCCTAAAACACCAAACCCCACTGCGACACCGGGCGCATCAGCGTGGATAGTTTAAATCTAGGGGGGTTTGAGCCCCAAAGGAAAGAGGAGAACATTCAATACAATTTTGGAAAAAATGAGCAAGGTATCCATTTTGGGGAATTACGGAATAGGTAGGTAAATTTAGGTATAATTTTCATTTTAATTTAGTTAATGCGGCCTAATAAGGATAGAGGAAGGTTCTCCCAGGCTTTTAGTTTGGCCTCGACTCCATGGACCACCAGTTCTAGGTTAAGGGGGATAAAGCTGGATGCTTCTCTTGAGACGCGCACCCCCAAGTACACCATTTCTTCTACCCATTCCAGTTGGAGATCTGGCGGGGCTAGTCTTTTTGCCTCAGGGTCAATAGCTAGTAACTGACATTTTGTCCAGTTTACTGTAATCCAGTTATTTTGGAGAATTCAGTCAATACTTGCAGCACTCCACTAAGGGAGGAGTCCGCATTTAGAAAGAGTAGAAGGTCATCCGTGTACAGAGCTACCCTCTCCTCCCGCCACGCTATATTAAGTCCTTTTATATGGGGCGAGACCCGCAGTGCCTCCGTCACCGGTTCTATAGCAATTATGAACAGAGCTGGAGAGAGAGGGCAGCCCTGCCTGGTACCCCTGGATAGTGGGAAGGGAGGAGAGACGTCACCCCCCAGTCTGATGGCCGTCTTCGGGGATTTGTATATAGTTTGCAGCCACGCAATAAAAACCAATGGCAATCCCATCCTCCGCAAAGTTTCCCAGAGAAATGGCCATTCGATCGAATTGAATGCCTTTTCGATATCAAAGGAGGCAACCGTTCTAGTGCCCACATTGTCATGCAAGTTGCACTCTAAATGATTTTAGTAGGAAATAAAATTAGGCAAAAAGAAACCCCCCCAATTAAAAAAATAATTTAAAAAAGTGGTCTCAGTGGCGCCCCCTTTACTGCCACACTCTGGTCGTCTCTGGCGCTTACCGGGCCATTGGTAGCGGCGGAGACGATCGGGTCCTCTTCCCTCACAGGCTGGATGCAGAGTGAGGGAAAGATGGCCCCCGCTCGGCTCCACACCATTGGATGGTGGAAGCGCCGTCAAACATCACTTCCACCCAAATGGTATTAAAAGGGGAATTTTAAAAAATAAATTGTTACAATTTGGTGTAAATGTGAGATCTGAAAGACAGGGGTACAGAATGGCATGTCTGTGCGGATTTGTTGTGCCACATCCTATAAAAACTGCAAAGGAAGGAAATCCCTATTGGTGGACTTTGGAGGCACGTACAACTGTATGATAGAGTACAAAACTATTTTTATTGGTACAAAATCTGTATATATGTAATCACAAAAAATAAACACTAAATAATACAAAACAATTAAAAATAAGAAAACAATGTCTATACTGCAGAGTTGAGCACCCACACACAATAAAGTGAGCCCCAACACTCGTTACACTACACATTACGGAGGAATTGTACACTCCATCAGGGGTAGGTGTAAAACATGGTTCTAGTAAAAATCACAAATGACAGGGTATTAGGGAAAGAAACGGACATAAGAGTAATGCAGATTAATCAAAGAAATAATAATAATGTGGTTCCCAGTACTTACATAGCAAAATATGCAAATATGGACCAGGGGCTGATCCATGGTCTATTCTCGGGGGAGGGGCACTGCCAAAAAATAAGGTGTTGCTTACAGAACTGGGTAGGGGGGGGGGGGAGAGGGGTCAGGAGAGCACAGAATGGCGAGAGGTCAGGACAGCACAGTATGGGGTCAAGAGGGCACACACTGAAGGGGGAATCAGGAGGGCACACACTGAAGGGGGAATCAGGAGGGCACACACTGAAGGGGGAATCAGGAGGGCACACACTGAAGGGGGAATCAGGAGGGCACACACTGAAGGGGGAATCAGGAGGGCACACACTGAAGGGGGAATCAGGAGGGCACACACTGAAGGGAGAATCAGGAGGGCACACACTGAAGGGAGAATCAGGAGGGCACACACTGAAGGGAGAATCAGGAGGGCACACACTGAAGGGAGAATCAGGAGGGCACACACTGAAGGAATCAGGAGGGCACACACTGAAGGAATCAGGAGGGCACACACTGAAGGAATCAGGAGGGCACACACTGAAGGAATCAGGAGGGCACACACTGAAGGAATCAGGAGGGCACACACTGAAGGAATCAGGAGGGCACACACTGAAGGAATCAGGAGGGCACACACTGAAGGAATCAGGAGGGCACACACTGAAGGAATCAGGAGGGCACACACTGAAGGGATCAGGAGGGCACACACTGAAGGGATCAGGAGGGCACACACTGAAGGGATCAGGAGGGCACACACTTAAGGGATCAGGAGGGCACACACTTAAGGGATCAGGAGGGCACACACTTAAGGGATCAGGAGGGCACACACTTAAGGGATCAGGAGGGCACACACTTAAGGGATCAGGAGGGCACACACTTAAGGGATCAGGAGGGCACACACTTAAGGGATCAGGAGGGCACACACTTAAGGGATCAGGAGGGCACACACTTAAGGGATCAGGAGTGCACACAGCAGGGGGCAGTCACAATGCTTTAATGAGCCCAATTTCTCACTGTGCCACATGAAAAGATGCAATCCCATTTGTCAGCTAACAGATCCTCTATGCTATGCTGCAGTAACTCAGCAGAATCAGCATAGAGGTGCCTGTAAACTAATCCACGATATGCTGCTAGCTGAGCATACCTCCAGGAAGTTCACAGTCACTCAGCTCCCTCTGCTCAGCTGCTCACACCTCCCTCTTCCAGGTGGCGCGGTCTCGGGGGTCAGGCACATCCCCTTCCCTCCTACTCAAGCAGAAGCCTGCAGGGGGGTACAGGGGCGGAGAGTGCAGTCCCGAGTGTGTGGGCAATAATTCCTAATGTTGAGAATAGCTGCGAGATGTCCCGACCCTGGCTCTGAATTCTCGGAGCGCGCTCAGCCTCACAGTCAGTAATATTTTCTCGGGGGAGCAATTGCCCTGTTGCCTCCCCCCCCAGATCCGCCCCTGATATGGACATGCAATATTTTAGGAATTAAAAGCAATGAACTCGAACAGTCAGGTGGTATGGCTTTCCAGTGTATTGGGCTTCACATATATAACTCAGAAGCTGATAAATTGCAATAATTGGAAAAGGTGTTGATAGAATTGGAAGACCCTGTAGGAGCCACCCCTCCCCTACTCCAAAAACAGGAGAGTGACACTGGAAGAAGATAGGAGATACACTGAGGCGAAAAAGGCAGGGGACCCTGAAAAATGAAAAAGAAGAAGAGAAGCAAAATGGAGGTATAAAATTGAGAATAATAAAAAAATTTAATTTAATATATATAGTCTTTTTGACCCCCAGATCTCACATTAACCGCTTGCCGACCGCCTCACGACGATATACGTTGGCAGAAGGGCTCGTACAGGCAGAATCATGTAAATGTACATTGCCCTTTAAGAGGCGGCTAGCGGGCACGCATTCGCTGCTGGCGCCACGCGGCAAGCTCCGTGACTCGGGTCGCGGGTCCCGCGGACTCAATCGCTGCGGGGATACCCGCGATCGTCTCACGGGGAGGAAGCCTAGTAACAGTGTCACTGATCATAGCTCCCTGTGATCGGAGCAGAGATCAGTGACGTGTGACACACAGCGACAACCCTCCACAGTTAGAAACACACCCCAGGACACACTTAACCCCTACACTGCCAGTTTAATTTACACAGGAATCAGTGCATTTGTATAGCACTGATTGCTGTATAAATGACAATGGTCCCAAAAATGTGTCAAAAATGTCTGCCATAATGTCGCAGTCACGATAGAAATCGCTGATCGCCGCCATTTAAAAAAAAAAGAAAAAATTATTAATAAAAATGCCATAAAAATACTCCCTATTTTGTAAATGCTATAACTTTTGCGCAAACCAATCAATCGCTTATTGCGTTTTTTTTACCAAAAATATGTAGAAGAATACGTATCGGCCTAAACTGAGGGAAAAAAAAATCTTTATATATATATATGGAAAGGCCAGTATGGTGGCCTGGAATTATGGGTGGAGCCCGGTGGAGTATATAACCAGCCCGTTCGCCTGGCTCCCTCGTCGGTTCCGGTGCGCGATATCTGATACGTCAGAAATCAAGGGCCGACTATCCGCGAGACTTAACAGTGAGCCGGGTTCGTGAGTTCCTACGTTTTCGTCCGCCTCGTGTCGACAAAGCCTTGTCGTTCGTCAGCGTCCGTCTGGTTGCCGTCTGAGTCGCTATACTCTAATCGAAATTTTCCGTTGTCGTACAACACGTCTGGGCCGGCTGTCGCAGGTAGGGCTTCGGCACCCTTTTCGTTTCATGTGTTATTAAGTCACGTAAACTAGATTCCTGAACTCACGAACCACTCACTCTAGATTACACGAACGTCTTAACTGCGACACTTGTATTCGATACCTCATGTCACTACCCCTTCTTCGTAGAAGTCGTTGTCACCTTTTCGGTACATGTCGTTCGTGCCAACAGGCACTTCGTTTCGTAGCACGTCATTGCTAAACCGAACGACTCATTTCATTGTGTTCGAATCGATCGAACCGTTTCGAAATCACAGCTGTCTGCTTGTCACGCTAAATTGAGCAGTCCGGGCAATGTCAATCTTAGGTTGTTCAAACCAAAAAAAAAAAAAAATCATTTCATACCGGTTGTACTATGTCCGTCATGTCATTTCTTTTCATGTCAATCATTTCAGTCATTTCAATCATGTCAGTCGGTTATGTCGGATCATTTCATTTCTGCCATTTCTAGCCATGTTATCATTTCTGTCACTTACCGCGCTCCGATTCGAATCCCGTCGCATCTCTGACGCACCGATTCGCTTCGAAGTGCCCCAAGGTTCGGCCTCATTCCTGTACATGCTCCAGAGACTGAGTCACTCGCAGGTTCAAGCATGGTCCTTGATTCTAGTCTTTGTCATGGCATATCATTTCTGTCACTTATTACGCTCCAATTCGAATCCCATCGCATTCCTTATGCATCGATTCGTTCTGGTGCGCCCAGCTGCTACGCCTCATTTCAGTACCCCCCCCCTTTTTGCCTGAGCTCCACGTGGCAGGGTCCCCCCCCCTGCCTGAGCTCCACGCGGCGGGGTCCCCCCCCCCTGCCTGAGCTCCACGTGACGGGGTCACCCCCCGCCTGAGCTCCACGCGGCAAGCCCCCCCCCCCCCCCCTGCCTGAGCTCCACGTGGCGGGCTCCACCTCCGCCTGAGCTCCACGTGGCAGGCCCCCCCCTCTGCCTGAGCTCCACGTGGCGGGCTCCACCTCCGCCGGAGCTCCACGTGGCAGCCCCCCCCCCCTGCCTGAGCTCCACGTGGCGGGGTTCACCCCCCTGCCTGAGCTCCACGTGGCAGGGTCCACCTCCGCTTGAGCCCCACGTTCTATGTGCAATTTGCGTTGGAAACAAAAAATGGGGAAAGGGAAGGAAAAGGAAATTTTGCATCTGCGACGCAACCAAGTCACGTCTCTGTCGCCATATGCACGTTATTCTAAATTCGGTTGTCTGCTCGTTTCATTTATGTAGCTCGTTTCAGTTATGTCTTTCGTCACATTTTCAGTCTTACCTCCACTATTTAGCTAGACATCTCTCTGCAGGTATAGGAGTCTCATACAAACTCACCTTCATCTCCTCAGATCAGTCGAGTTTTCAGTAGGTCCAACCTGCACCGGGTCGGACGGTGCCTCCTTAGGTAAGAGAATCTTCTGGGAGGTAAACGCTCACAAGCGGTAGTATCCTTCTCTTATAAAAAAAAAAAAAAAAAAAAAAAAATGTGTTTGCTCAGAAGTCTCCTACGAGTCTTGTAATCCATGTCACCCTCTTAGGTTCCGTATAGGAAAACCCGGACCCAAGGATTAATAGGCTCACCAAGCCTGGATTTTGCCACCATGTCCCAGGCTGGCAGCGAGGACTACACGGCTCCGTTGTCTCCGTCTCTCGTCTCAGAGAGCGGCAGCCAAAGGTCCTTCAGATCATGGACCATTCCCAGGCTGACAGCCGAGTCGAGGCGTAGGGGTGTACCCTTCCCAGCTACAGCCAGAAAGGCCGAGCTTTTCGGGCTGCTTTTTCCTCCCCCAGCCGCGGTTGAGGACAGTGTCCAGCAGGCCTCCCTGGGCTCTATCGCTGCTTCCATCACGCAGCTTCACACGCTGGTGTCATCCCTGACGACCTCGATGTCAGAGGTTCAGAGTCGGGTGGCCCTCCTCGAGACCCGCCCAGTCGTTTCTCCTCCAATACCAGCTTCACAAGCAGTGGAGAACACCAGCGCAGGTACCCCCGGGTGTACACCAGTAGTGTACCCTTCTCATTTAATTTCAGCCAACGTCAGGAAGGACATCCTAGAGGGCAAGGACGTCAATCTGGCTTCACTCCTGATATCCATTCATGAGCTGGCAGAAAACAAAGCTTACACTTGGGGGGACGTGTCGGTGGTCCTCAAAGCCAAAGACCCCAGGCTGGACAGGAAGCTTTCGGTCACCGAGTTCACCTTGGCCTTCGGCATGCTGAGGGATGTCATCTGCTCGGCCTCCCCCGGCAGGAGGGAGGAACTGGATCGTTACCTCCACGTGGTAGTTGACCTGGGGTATAAATACGGCGGTTTTTCATTTTATGACTATCACCGCTCCTTCTCCGCTAAGGCGGCCGCCAGGCTCTCCCAATTTCAGATACCTACGGATTGGAGTGTCATGGACACCGAGTTGTTCTGCCGACACTTCGCAGGGCTGCGGTCTCCCCTTTGTGCCATTTGCCAGTCGGCTACTCACACCGCAACTTGGTGTGCCAGCTCAGTGGCAACCCCGCCCGTAGACGGTCCATCGACCTCAGGTACTGCCCAGGCTCTACCGGCGCCGGTACGCCTGCCGCAGACGGATAAACTGGGGCGCCCGGTCAAGACCTTGGGAGGCGCAGCCATCTGTAACAACTTCAACAGTGGGTCGTGCAATTTCAGCCAGTGCAGGCTGCTCCATGTATGCTCACGATGTCATAGAGCTCATCCCAGGCTCATGTGCGAGGTCAAGCAGGCTAGGAAATCTTGACTAAGCCGGGTCAACGTGTCGTGGCTCAGTGTCTACCTCGCCAATCATCCCACCCCCTCACTTGCCACCTACCTAGTTCAGGGCTTTACTCAGGGCTTTCATACAGGACTTATCTCTCTCCCTCACCTTACACACGAGTGCCAGAACCTGCGGTCAGCAGCCACGGACGTACAAGCCATCGACCAGCTATTAAGGGCAGAGCTAGACCGGGATTTCATCATAGGCCCTTTCACGAAGCCCCCATTTAACACCTGGCGAGTCAGCCCTATTGGGCTTGTCAAGGGCAAGTTCTCCAATAAACTTAGGTTGGTCTACGATTTGTCAGCGCCTTATTCTTCCTCTGTCCCCAGTCTTAATTCTCTTATCCCCTCGGAGGAGTTCTCCCTTAAATACGCATCCGTAGATACGGCCATCCAGGCCATTCTCAAGTCAGGCACAGGAACATGGCTCTCCAAGGCCGACATCTCGGACGCCTTCAAGCTCCTTCCTATCCATCCATCTCTCTGGTGCTGGCATGGCATCAAATGGAGGGAGCTCTACTATTTTGCCACTAAGCTAACCTTCGGGTCCAAGAGTAGCCCCTGGCTCTTCGACTCGTTTGCGCAGGCTCTCGAATGGATCTTGCTGCACGTAGCCCAGTGCCAGGGAGTCATACACTATTTGGATGACTTCCTGCTGGTCGAGTCACCTGGCTCCCTTCCAGGGGATCTGGATAAACTAAGGGTGGTCTTTAACAACCTTGACGTCCCTATTGCTGAGCACAAGGTGGAGGGCCCTGCGCAGGCAATCACCTTCCTCGGGGTCAGCTTAAACACCAGCACTATGCAGGCCAGCCTCCCCCCGGATAAACTAAGCCGCATCAGGTCGGTCATGAGGGACTTCACCCACACCAGAACTTGCACCAAGAGGCAGCTACAGTCCCTTCTCGGTATGCTTAATTTTGCTATGCGCATCATCCCTCAAGGTCGCGCTTTCGTATCGCGCCTGTTAGTCCTACTGTCTCATTCACAAGACCCGGAGCACATCCTCAGCCTGGACCCCGCAGCTATAGCAGATCTTGCCATGTGGGAGGAATTCCTGACGTCCTGGAATGGCGTGTCCCTGTTCATTCCCTCCGTGTCCTCCTCGTCACCGCAGGTCGTGACCGACGCAGCGGCCTCCACGGGTTTTGCGGCAATTTTTGGCCACCTCTGGCTCGCAGCCCCTTGGCCTCCTCAGATACTGGCAATTCCGGGCTTCACCGAGACGTCCTCCCTATTCGAGTTGTACCCCATCGTAGCCGCTGCCCACACGTGGGGCCGCAGTTGGTCCGGTCAAACAGTGACCTTTTCAACGGACAATCTCGCCACTGCGGAAATCATTAACAAAGGCAGGTCTAAGTCTCTGGAGATTATGTCCTTCCTGCGGCGACTGGTCCAGCTCTCGTTATTGTTTCAATTTAATGTTCATTGTGCCTTTATCCCCGGTAAATGTAATCGGGCAGCGGACGCCCTCTCCCGCTTTAACTTAGTTTCCTTTTTTGATCAGGTGCCCGGAGCCGGACCAACGTCAGCAGCTATCCCGGACTGGTCTCAACTGACCCTGGATTAACCCCTCACCTAGTAGCCGCGACTCAACTCATCAATCACTCCCTCGCAGACAATACCCGCAAGGCCTACCAAACAGCCTGGAGGGCCTTTAACCGTTTCTTAACATCTCACTCCACAGAGACCTCCCGGGTCAAGCAAGTCCTGGCCTTCATTGCCCATTGCCACTCGGACTTAGCGTTATCCTTTAACACGATCCGGCTATACCTGGCCGGGGTACAACATTTTACGTCCCTCCAGGACCCTGCCGAACCCTCCTTGTTCACTTTTCACGCCATTCGGGCCGTCATGCGTGGCATCCAGAAACGCCAGCCTACGGCCTCCCCCAAACGCCTGCCTATCACAGGAGACGTTTTCAGAAACATGTCTGATATTCTGGCCACTGCACCTTTCGGACTCCACACTAGTATCATTATACAAGCAGCCATACACCTGGCCTTCTACGGCTTCTTACGGCCAGGCGAGTTTACCTCCAGTAGCCCCTCAGCTCGCACGCTATGCAAGCACCACCTGGTCAGGCACGGAGACCATTTCATCCTACATATAGCAGTATCCAAGACACAGCAGCTTGGCCCAGGTACGGACATACATTTTTATAAAACTAACAACCGCTGGTGCCTGGTCGCCATTCTCACCCGCTTGTTGACCCTTCTGGCCGATCAACCAGGAACTGGCCCGCTTCTGCCATTCCACGGTAAGCCACTGAACGCAGCCCAGTTCATGGAGCATGTCAGGATACTCCTGGGCATCCTTCACCTCAATCCGGCTCACTACTCCGGACATTCATTTCGGATCGGAGCGGCTTCAACTGCCTCCCGCCAAGGGGTCCCGGTCCACGTTATCAAAAAGTTGGGTAGATGGAAGTCCACCTGTTTCGCCCGTTACATACCCAATCCGCAAGTGGAGATGGCCCAGGCCTTTGTCAAGCTCACCCAGTAACAAACTCGAATCAATAAAGGCATTCCCTACCTGTATGTTTTTGCCCCCTTATTTTGGTATACCCTACGTTAGGCCAGGGCACACTTTCAGGTCCGGTTCAAGTAAGCGAGTTTGTGTTAACCTTGTTTGTCATCCTTATCCGTATCGGTCAGAGGGCTCTGGGCCATAAATGGAAAGGCCAGTATGGTGGCCTGGAATTATGGGTGGAGCCCGGTGGAGTATATAACCAGCCCGTTCGCCTGGCTCCCTCGTCGGTTCCGGTGCGCGATACCCACCCACCCATCCCCTGTCAGGGCATTTCTCAAGCATTATACTCCTCGGGCGAGTACTCATTTCACTCCATTTCATTTTCATTTCATTTATTACTCATTTCTCTATCAAGGGTATGCCCCCTTATTTTGGTATACCCTACGTTAGGCCAGGGCACACTTTCAGGTCCGGTTCAAGTAAGCGAGTTTGTGTTAACCTTGTTTGTCATCCTTATCCGTATCGGTCAGAGGGCTCTGGGCCATAAATAAATATATATATATATATATATATATATATATATATATATATATATATATATATATATATATATATATATATATATATTTATTTATTTATTTTTTTGGGGGGGATATTTATTATAGCAAATTTTTATGTTTAATGTTTTTTTCAAAATTGTCACTTTAATTTTGTTTATAGCGCAAAAAAAAAAAAAAAAAACACGCAGGGGCGATCAAATACCACAAAAATAAAGCTCTATTTGTGGGGAAAAAAAGGACGTCAATTTTGTTTGGGAGCCATGTCGCATGACCGCGCAATTGTCAGTTAAAGCAACATATAAGATATATAGGAATATATATATATAGGAATATATATAGGAATACAATTATATATACATATATATACACAATATATATATATATAGGAATACAATTGACCCAACATTTTTTTTTTTTTAAAGAGTGTAAAAAATTAAGTGTAAATTTAATTAGTTAGAAAAAAAAATTAAAAATTGAAAGTGCTTCGTCCCGCTCAGAATCGAACGCATATGTAAGTCGCTCCTGCATATGAAAACTGTGGTCAAACCACACATGAGGATTCGCTGCGATTCTTAGAGTGAGAGAAATAATTCTAGCTAAAGACCTCCTTTGTAACTGAAAACTGGTAACCTGTAGAAAATTTTAAATGTTGCCTATGGAGATTTTTAAGGGTCAAAGTTTGTTGGAATTCCATGAGCGGGGCGCAATTTTGAAGCGTGACATGTTGGGTATCAATTTACTTGGCGTAACATTATCTTCCACAATATAAAAAAAAAAAAAATTGGGCTAACTTTTATTTTTTTTTCATTAAAAAATAACAGTAAAGTTGGCCCATTTTTTTCCCAGACACCCTAGAGAATAAAATGGCGGTCACAAGCAAAATTTTTGGGGAAAAAAATACACGTCTTTTTTTTTTTTTTTTGCACAAATACAGTGTGACAAAGTATTGCAACAACCACCATTTTATTCTCTAGGGTGTCAGGGAAAAAAAAAAAAAAAAAAACAAGGCCCGGTCCTTAAGTGGTTAATGTTCTACATAGCAAGCAGAATCTCTCACTTTCATCGTCCCAGAGCAGCATGGGAGAATAAGATAGGATTGGCCTTTGACATTCCAGGGTTGATTTACTAAAACCGGAGTGTGCAAAATCTGGTGCAGCTCTGTATAGTAGCCAATCAGCTTTTATTTTTGTCAAAGCTTAACGGAATTAGCTGAAGGTAGAAGCCGATTGGCTCCCATGTACAGCTGCACCAGATTTTGCACCCTCCAGTTTTAGTAAATCAACCCCACTGGGGGGTTATTTACTAAAGACAAATCCACTTTGCACTACAAGTGCACTTGGAAGTGCAGTCGCTGTAGATCTGAGGGGGACATGCAAAGAGGACCCCCCCCCCCCCAAAAAAACAGCATTTTAGCTTGCAAATGATTGGATGATAAAAATAAAAAAATCTACCCCCCCCCCAACTCAAATGTGTCTACACAACTGATTTTTTTATTAACCATTAAGTGTACATGTTGTCCACAGACAGGCAGTCGCATTGTGTGCCAAACCAAACCTGTTAGCAGCTTGTAGTAAAATCGTCAGGTTGCTTCACCTATCAGGCTGGATCAGCCTACGAGAAGGAATACCCTTGGTTGTGATCAACTCATACCCTTAAAAAAAAATAATAATAAAAAAAAAAACGTTTCCCTAAAATTTAGGTGCATTTCTTTTCATTTTTACTTTGTAAAAGATCTGGTGCTTCTCATTTGGAAGCCGATTTTAAATTAAAATGTCAAAACACAGTAGGACTCCACCTGACCGGTAAGAAGGGCCTACTAAGAATAGCATAAGGAGGTTCTAGGCCAAAGAGGCAGATTACTGCAACATGTGACCTTTCATAAAACCCGCAAGCCTTCCATCCAGCCGCATATACGGCACTCTGAAAGCCAATCCTGGCCTATCCTGCCTCTCCGAATCCGGCATTTAGAAACCCAATCCTGGCCTATCATGCCTCTCCGAATCCGGCATTTAGAAACCCAATCCTGGCCTATCATGCCTCTCCGAATCTGGCATTCCCAAAGCCAAACCTGGCCTACCATGCCTCTCCAAATCCAGCATTCCCAAACCTGAGCCTGCCCTATCATGCCTCTTTGAATCCAGCATTCCCAAAGCCAAGCCTGGCCTGTCATGCCTCTCCAAATGCAGCATTCCCAAAGCCAAGCCTGGCCTATCATGCCTCTCCAAATCCAACATTCTCAAAGCCAAGCCTGGCCTACTATGCCACTCCGGATCCAACATTCCCAAAGCCAAGCCTGTCCTATCATGCTTCTCCGAATCCAGCATTTGAAAGCCAAGCCTGGTCTATCATGCCTCTCCAAATCCAGCATTCCCAAAGCCAAGCCTGGCCTATCATGCCTCTCCGAATTCGGCGTTTGGAAAGGATTGTATTTTGTAGAGTCTGCACCTCAGCAGGGGGTAGTGATATGTTAAATGCTACTGTTTTGGAGAATTCAGAGACAGACCGGAGAGTTGTGAGAAATGATCCAGTAGGGACAACAAATTAGGCAAGGTTACTTGGGGATTAGTGATGTACATGAGAACATCATCGGCAAATAATGCACATTTATGTTCCTGTTGGCCACAAAGAATGCCGTGAATGTCAGGGTGGGAACGAATTGCCATAGCTAGGGGTTCTATTGCCAATGCAAATAGTAAAGGGCATCCCTGTCTCGTACCCCACTGGACAGGGAATAGTGGCGATTTATGGCCTCTAATAGAAACTTGGGCTATTGGGGAGCAATATAACGTGCTCAGGGAAAGGAGCATAGGGCCAAACCCTAGGGTCTCAAGAGTAACAAAAATGTATTTCCAATTTAAGCTATCAAAGGCCTTATTAAGGTCAAGTGATAGGAGCAAAAGTTCCCGGGTTAGTGGAGTATCCCAGTTGGACCGCGCTGCTGAATTTAGGGTTATAGATCTACGAATTTGGTCTAGGGTCTGACATCCCGGTATAAATCCAGATTTGTCTTTATGAATGTAGTGCTCTGAGAAGGTATTAAGGTGAGAGGCTAAGATTTTTGTGAGGATCTTTAAATTGCAGTTTATTAACTAAATTGGACTTCAGTTACGAACACCAGTAGAGTCCCTGTTGGGTTTAGGAATAACACTGATATATGCTTTATTTTCATCCAAAGGGACCATACCTCCAACCTGCAGGGAGTTAAAGTAAAGAACCATGTGTGGATTTATGGAGTCCTATTATTTTTTTAATGATGCTGGCACCTCGCTTCAAGGGGCCCTAGAGATACTGGATTCATTTTCAACGGTTACATGGCTGAAGGTATATTGGATTAAGTCATTGTTTCCAATAGATAGGGAGGCCCGCAGCACGGCTTTGAAGAATATTCCACTGCGGTGGGTAGATAATTTCAAGTATTTAGGAGTTGAAATTTCCCGTCAAGCTTCTGAATTTATTTCTTTGAATCAGACTCCAATTCTGGGAGACATTGGGTCAAAATTGAAAGCATTGAAGTGTCTACCATTGTCCATATTGGGACGTATTTATCTTAAAAAAAAAATGAAAATTATACAAAAATGTATGTATTTATTTAGACATTCTCCACAATGGCTTCCTGTATACTTTTTTACAAGATTAAATCAGCTTTTTTCATCTTTTTTATGGGGATTGAAAAACCCCAGGTATAAATTAAGCACCTTGATGCGCCCCTGTGAACAGGGAGGCTTAGCTTTCCTGGATTTATACAAATGCTTTTTGGCCACTCAGCGGTTTACGGCCGCATTGTGCCTAAGCCCAGATTTATGTAACTCCTCCACTCAGCTGGAAGCAGCAGTGGTAGGTTCCACAGAAGCTCTTAAGGTACTTGTATTTAGGGGCCGTAGGGCACCTTACCAGGAGACTATTCTTATGCTTAATACCAGGGCTCAAAATTTCAAGTCCTGAGCTACTAGCCAGGCCTTAAGAGTTACTCGCCACCTGTTGCCCACCCAACCCCTAGCCTGCCCCGACCCTAATTCTGCCCCTAAACACACCCTCATAAATTATCTCATGAAATGACACTGTTAAATGATTTTTTCAGAATTAAGTTACAAAAATAAATATTAACAACAACTTGATCAGTGGCCATCAATGCAGCCTCACCAGCCCATCAGTGCAGTCTTATCAGTGCCCATCAATGCAGCCTCACCAGTGGCCATAAAAGCAGCCTCATCAGTGGCCATCAATTCAGCCCGATCAGCACCCATTATTGCAGCCTACCAGCGCAGGCCATCAGCGCTCATCAGTGCAGCCCAATTGGTGCCCATCAGTGCAACTTCATCAGTGCCCATCAATGCAGCCCGATCATTGCCCATCAATGCAATGCATTGGATTTTGAGGCATTGATATGATAGATTTGGGGGGGTGGCATTGAAGGCATAAGTATGACCTATGCCTCCAATTCTACCCCCCCAATTTATTACACCTATACCTCCAAATAGCCCCCCCTTTCTTCCCAGCACACGTCTTGTTCAATTCCCAATTCAACGCCTCCATGTGCTGCTTTCAATTACAGCACACTGACAAAGTTACCTTTCTCCTGCAGCCATGGGGGTCAGACATAGTCTAAACACTGAGGGCAGACCAAGAGGGTTTGAGCCTGCCCACCTAGGACTGCCTTGATGACACCACCCCACTCCTTAGATGTGCAGCAGGAGGGAGGTGCAATGCCCCTCTGTGCGAGCTTGTATGGGGGCAGGGACGAGTGGCAGTAGGGAGGTGGAGAGGGGCGGTCCCAGGTGCCAGGCTGCTCCTCCTGCAATGCCCCTTTGTGCAAGCCTGCACGGGGGCAGGGATTAGCGGCAAGAGGGAGGTGGAGAGGGGCGGTCCCAGGCGCCGGACTGCTCCTCCTGCAATGTCCCTCTGTGCGAGCTTGTGTGTGGCGGAGGGAGGCTATACATTCCCGGAGAGCACAGCCCTGACCATATGCGCACTGCTCATAATTTCACTTGGCAAATGCGAGCAGGCGAGTTAAAATTTTGAGGGCTGCTTAATACTATTCGAGCCTGGTCTTAGCTGCAAGTGTTATCCAAAGGTTCTGATTTCTCCAAATGCCCATCTGTTGTTTAACCCCACCCTTCTTCAATTTTTTAAAGCACCAGAGCCAATTGCATGGACTAATTATAATATTAAATTACTTTCTCAAGTGGTTACTGATTGGAAACCATCTACTTTTTCTACACTTACCTCAACTTTTAATTTACCTAGTTTCCATCTATTTAGATACTTCCAGCTTCTTCACACTTTTCATGCAAAGTTTCCACAGAATAGTTTAATGATGATACAATCCACTCTGGAATTAGTACTTAGGTCTGAGTGTCTGGATAAGTCTACCTCAAGACTGTACTCTCATCTTACTTTAATTTCTATTTTGCCATTAGAGGGTCTTCGAGCTAGGTGGATGCAAGCTATACCAGATTTGGATATGGAGGATTAGAGTGGTGTGTGGGATTTCCCTCTGGGACCATATGCTCTAATTTAAACTGGTCCATAGAGCATATATTACGCCTTATAGACTTCAAAAGATAAATCCTGGTTGCTCTTCTAAGTGTTGGAAATGTGGAGCATCTCAGGGGGATTACACACACACACACACACATCTTTTGGACTTGCCCATATATAGTTAATTTTTGGGTGGAGGTGGTGGATCTATTGAATTCTATCACCTCTACTCCTTTACCGGTTTCAATTTCTGTTTGCTTGTTGGGTTTGGAAGAGGCTATTATCCCTACAGCAACTGAGCAAATATTTATTAATACAACATTATTCTATATAAGAAAAGCAATTGCTTTGCATTGAAGAAACCCCGTCCTACTACGCTTTTATATTGGTAACAATTGATAAATAATAATCTTCCATTGGATAGAGACACCTACAGCAATAAGGGTTGCCCTAGTAAGTATGATAAAGTCTGGATAAAGTGGTTCGCAAATTGTACATGGCATCTAACATAGATGGGGGTAATGAATCATAGTCTGGGGCTACTGGTGATAGAAGGGACTGTTTTCTTCCTCCTTTTTCCTTAGTATATGGGGTGAGGCTTGACATTTGAATGGATACATGTGAGGGCCTATATAAATTATCCTCTTCGGCAATTACTATATTCCTTTTTTTTGCTATGCAATGCGATAGGATCTTGATATTCTACTAATATATTTAATTTTCAATGTGTAGGATTAAGCATAAACCTATCCAAATGCTCAGCCCTACCAATTAAATGCCCCCCAAACTTGATTGCTACACTGAAAGAGAAATTCCCATTCCAATGATGCACAGATTCCTTTAGATATTTAGGTATCCATATCACTCCATCTTATAATACCTTTTATCTTTCCAATTACCCTAGATTATTCCAAAACATTAGAAATTTAATTAAATCATGGTCAACATACCATATTTCATTTATGGGCAGGATTGTTGCAACCAAAATGGTTATACTGCCCAAACTATTATTCTTTTTTAGAGCACTTCCTCTATTGGTTCCCAAAAACACTCTAGATTCTCTACAGAGAGAAATAAACAAGTTCATATGGAATAACAAAAAATCTAGATTCGGATATTCACTGATGTTTAGACCCCAATCGAAAGCGGGATTAAGTATTCCCAATTTTTGATTAAACTACCTTTAAGAAAGATATACACAACTTGCACAATAGTATGCACCTTCCATTCACATACCTTGGCTATTGTTTGAAGATCAATCTGTTCTACCATACCACCTTCAGGGCCTCTTGTGGTCTAAATCCATTAAAGCTCAAAGGATTAGCCATTTTAACAAGGTAGCTCACCAAACTCTACTATTATGGCACAGACAAAAGCATGAATTCAACATCTCATCAGATATCCGCCCCCCCCCCCCCATGACCGAATCTCAATTCCCTATACCGTATGGCAAGTTCTCAAACTTACAAACTTTGCAAATAGAATATAAACTCATAGAGGCCGAACACTCGGATTACAATAATATCAAGCTCTTCTACCAAAAACACTTCTCACTTACCCTCCAAACCCCCTTTACGTTTTTTTAACAAATTTGCCTTACTTCGCCTCGCGAGAGGGGGTTAATATCTAGAATCTATAAAAGCCTTAATAAACACAACATACCTGACAAATGTCCCAGTGGGAATCTGACTTGAACGAATCCTTCACTATAGAACAATGGGACATTATGATTAACAATCTACGTAAATGCACCAAGACAGCTTCCATTAGAGAATCGGCTATTAAACTACAATATAGATGGTATCTCATCCCAGACAGAATCAACTCGTTCTACCCATCAACTTCTCCTCTTTTCTTTAGAGCAGGGGTCTCAAACTGGCGGCCCTCCAGCTGTTGCGGAACTACGCCGATGGGAGTCATGCTTGTAACTGTCAGCCTTGCAATGCCATATGGGAATTGTAGTTCTGCAACAGCTGGAGGGCCGCAGGTTTGAGACCCCTGCTTTAGAGGATGTCCAGTTCAGGGCTCCCTCATACACACATTCTGGGATTGTACATACCTTAAATATACCTGGCAACAAGCTCAAATCAAAATAAAACAAATTACAGGAAGACGAATTGTACGGACATCCAAAATGTGCCTCGTGTTTTTTCCTATACCAGATATTCATACAGCACAGGCCAGACTTATACATACTCGATTTAGCTCAATACACTGGGCTATAGCTCTTAACTGGCATGCTACTGTACCATAGTCTTAGTTTAATGGAAAGCATGCGGTTCATAATCTATCAGAACATATTCATCACATGCTATTTGATACTATGACCTCATATCATTCTTGGCGGCACAGTGGTGTAGTGGTTAGCACTCTCACCTAGCAGTAAAAAGGGTCGCTGGTTCGAATCCCAACCACGACACTACCTGCCTGGAGTTTGCATGTTCTCCCTGTGTCTGCGTGGGTTTCCCCCGGGTACTCCGGTTTCCTCCCACACTCCAAAAGACATGCAGGTAGGTTAATTGGCTTCTGTCCAAAATTGTCCATAGAATATGAATGGGGACCTTGGATTGTGGCTCCTTGAGGGTAGGGACCGATGTGAGTGTGCAGTGTACTGTACAGGGATAGGGATAATTGTAAACACTCACTCAGGTTGAACTGGATGGACTGGTGTCTTTATTCAACCTTACTTACTATGAAACTATGAAACTATATGAAAAAAATGGAAACCATGGGATTTGTCTTTATTGGATCATTGATCTATCTCACAGCTTTGAAATGTTTTATAATGATAAAAGAATCCAAAAACGGTTTATACCTCTATAATGTAATATCTGTGACTCAATTTTACATCCTATGATTTGTACCTCTCTCTTTTATACCATAGCTACTTCACTCCTATATTCTACGTACCCAATTTTATATATGAACTTCTTACCATTGTAAAGTTAATTTGTACTGAGACTTATTTCTCAATAAACCATTTTTAAACATAATTTTCAATGTGTATGATGTTTTGTCGTGTGTTGTTTTTTTGTTTAAGAAATTGAAAAAAAAAAATACATACAAATTATGAGGTATAATGATGGTAAGCATAATCAAATAAATGGGTACACGAGCAATAAAAACATTGAATTTAAACACCCTACTACATAGCCAACCACCCAACATAACTTGGTTAGTAGTTTAATTCCTGAACTATTGCACAAAAGAGTTTGCTATTCAGATGAAGTTCACTCGAGAGGATGCCTTAGTGTGTCCTCTAGTAGAGCTCTTGTATGTGGCTATGAGCACCAAACTGACCATTGGACTAACAAATAACTAGGTCAGCTTAATACCTGTTGTGGAAAATTTTATGAAGATGAATTGGATCCACACTAGGTGCCGTCTATCTGGTACGTTGCCGCTGTGGGGGATTTTACGTGGGAAAAACAAAAAGACCTTTTTGTGTTCGTATGAGAGACCATATTAAACCTATATTAAATAAAAAGATGGTCACAGCAGTTGGTAGACATGTTGGTACTTACCATGCATTTGACCCCAATATGGTTCAATTCTCTGCCTTAGAACATATTCCACTGTCCTCCAGGGGAGGCAGCGTTGACAAAACGCTGCTCCAGCTGGAGACAAGATGGATTTTTAATTTAAAAGCGACTAGTCTTCCTGGCTTTAATGAAAGCCTTAGTTATAGCTCATTCCTATGAAGTTTGAAAAAATAATAGGCTTATTCTTTCCATGCAACCCATCTGGTGGCCCCTGGTGTGGTCAATCTTTTGTGGGGGGGGGGGGGGGGGAATGGAAGGGAATGGGAGTGGGTTTTTTTTTTTCCATTATGTCCTTCAATATTACAGATTAATTAATGATTAATAAATTGTTATGATTGACATATAATTCTTGAAGATGATATTAATGTGTTGATGATATGTAATCGTTTATTCTGTCTTCCATATCTTGGTCCCCAAAATGGGGGGGTCCCGGGTTTACAGTCCTTTCTGGTCCAGATCTGGCCCCGTGTTCTACCCCTATATTGGGATGATGCCTCCCTCCATTTCCTTTGCACCCTGTCTGCTGAAATTCCTTCTGCTGTGTGGCTCTCTGCCCCCTTCCAAGTAGTGGATTGTGGCTTCAATATGGGAGGGCATACGGACACCCAGGGCACCTGTTAAAATGGGAACTTTCCCATTGAGGTGCCCATTGGTATGACGGCGCTCCGCTCTATGTGCCGGGAGACTACTATGTTTGGGGAGGGGATATATCGGACTGGTTCCTACCATCTACCTAATACGTTCCCCTGGTAACTAGCGATCATGGATCGGTGGATTACGCAAGGCTCACCGTGCTTACGGTGGCCTTATGGGAAAACGTAGTCCGCTCTGCCCTTCCCCTTCTCCCGGACATGCGCAGTGCCGTCTAGAATGTCCGCATCGAGCCGACTAAGTCAGACGCCGGCTCGATGGGCGGGAGCTTAAAAGCTGGGTGCCATTAAGGGGAAGTTACTGGCGGACACGCTAGGCTTATCCCACACACCCTCGAACGCTACATGTAAGTAATGGACACATATTTTATGCGCTATAGATTTCGATTTACTACTAGAATTATAAAGTAAAAAAGTACTTCCTCTCTACATATTTATAGGCACTTAACGTATGAGGGCTCAGTTCTTTTAAAAGTGCTACTGTGCACTGCTGCGTTGACCGTTTACAACTTGGGAATCTATGTACCCCTAATACCTGACTGGTCTACTGTGTATCTCCAGTTTGAGACTATCTCTAATAATAATAAGTATAGACATGAAATACATATTTTACACTTTACTTAACTGCTAATTGCTAACTAAGGGATGTCCCTAACCCCTAAAATACTATTAATTGGTAATAAAGATGCATCACAATTTGTTACAATTTATACCCTCTCATTGATTATTATTAGGACCTATTTAGTTGATTTTTGATTTCTCTCCACTGCCCCCCCCCCCATCCCCTTTTAGCCCCTTTCCTTTTCTTTTTTTCCTCTTTTTTTTTGCTCTTTATTAATTTAGGTGTTTAACAACACCCTGTATTCTAGGTATACTTTTTAGATCTTTTATTGTATATTTCTTATCACCACTGAGATTGGCTCCCGCCTATGCCCTCCTAAGCCGCTCCACTCCATTAATTGGAGGGGTAGTCCTGTACACACCTTTTTCCAACCGGTGAGGCGTCTCTTTCACTGGACGGTGGATTTGAAGGGAGGGTAAGCCCCTATGAGGACCTAGATATGGCTATAAAGTTATTAAACTGTGTTCTTTTATACCGGATGTATTAATTGTAAATTTGATTTTGTTTTTGTTATTGTTTCTTATTAGCTTGCATATCCCCTGAGGAAGCTGTTACGAAACATGTCGGGCTAGATGATTGCAAGCCTCTTTCCCACCTTCTGTATTATGTGGACCGGTTTTCTATGCCACTTTAACTATGCAACGATTGTAAAGGTGCAAATTTTAACAATTATTAATAAAATTGTTTTACGTATTTATTTTTCTTATTACTGTACTTTTATACCAGCACTGTAAAAATCCCCTTTTTCCTTCTCATACTCCTCATTTATATTTTGAATGGGGATGAGGTGCTGTCCAAAAAGGTGTTGATGGAGGTTAGAGTAAAAAAAATATATTATGAATTGGATGTATTTTAAGTCTCCCTGTGTTCGTTCTCCCCCAACCCGCTCTAAAGAGCTGACTGGGGCAGACTGATGCTGGTTGAGATCCGTTAGGTAGTGGATAACTTCCTGGGATTGGAAAGAGGTGTTTGCAGAGTGGGGGTATGCAGGGCTCAAGTCCTGCGGGAACTCATGGGAACGGAGTTCCTTTACTTTTTCCACAAGAGGAACTCAGTTCCCGTTAGCAGCCGTGTCCTGCAAGACTTTGAAGTATGCGAGTTGTGTGGCTACACCAGCAGCTGCCGTCACAGCTCGCACTAGTAAGTGCCGCACACCTGATCATTCAGGCATTGCCAGTAGGGGGCCCCATGACAGCTACCGCTTCGATCTACCTGTCAATTACAGCTAGCTGACGGGTAGATCAGGTCCCTGCTGCTAAGAGATTGTATTTAGTCAGACCTCTCGTGATGCGCTCCTCCCCGCTGACCCCTCCTGATTTTCTGTCTCCTCATCCCCCCCAGTCTCCTGCATACTTGCTCTGTGTGTCCCGCTGAATTCCCCCCCCCCCCTCCTCTATCTTCAGTGCCATATGATGAGAGAACCCAGAAGAGGAGAAAAGCTATTCTGCTCACAGGACATGCAGTGAGAGAGGTGAGTTGAGGGAGGAACATCAGTTTGGGGTGGTAAGCTGAGCACAATACCTGGCAAAGTTTAATGCCAGGAGGGAAGTTTATGTGGAAATATGTGAAGGGTTGGAATAGCAGCGAGTGTGTTGGAGCCCTGCAGAGTTTGCAGCCCCCCAAGCTAACATACATCTCCTAAGCAGGAACACACCACTATCTCCCTAAGCATTCTGTACAGATAATGTGCACTTAATTTATGACCTTTCCGTTTAACCCTGTGTTATCCAAACTCTGTTCAATGAAAAGTGTAAACTCACCATATAAACACTCTATATACAAAATAACAGAGAATTACCATATTTATGTTTATTGAGGATTTTTTTTTTTTTTTTTATGTACTAACAGTTAAGCTTCATACACACAATATGAAAATTGGATGAAAAATACCACTTGGTTGTGGGTGGATGTGTGCTCATTGTCTCTGCTGTGGATAACCTTCCATCCACAAGGAGGTGTAGAATAATCCAGGTATACATTGTTCTCTGGAACAAGTAGTATACTTGAGTAGGCAAGTATAACATGTTTATTTTTTATTTTATTTTTAAAGAGAGACTTTATAATCCATTACAGTAAATATTTTTTTGGGGGATAAAAGGTTTTACAGTAATAAAAAAAAAAAAAAATGCAGTGCTAAAAATATGAACAAGCCACTGGAAATGAATATCCAAGACGAGATAAATCCACTATACAAGTGCATAGGAAAAAAATGTAAATTGATATAAGTGGTGGGAACCTGACACGTGGCAGTACCACACTGTAAGACAAAGTGGAACCACCACAAATAAGTGCGAATATCAAAAATACACTATGAAATAATATAATCAACATTCAAACAAATAAGGTGAATAAAAAATAAATGAATGAATGAATGACTTATATATAGCGCTACCTATACGAACTGAATCGCCTCTGGGCGCTTTTTCTTGCCACCGGTGTCCATCTGCAGCTATTTATGCGGTCCTTTAACCTGTAGAGTCCCGACACACTTACAACATTGACATACACATACACATATTATGGCCAATTCTTTTTTGGACAGGGTCTAATTAACCTACCAGCATGTCTTTGGAGTGTGGGAGGAAACCGGAGTACCCGGAGGAAACCCACGCAGGCACAGGGAGAACATGCAAACTCCAGGCAGATAGTGTTGTGGTCGGGATTTGAACCAGCAACCCTATTGCTGCTAGGTGAAAGTGCTAACCACTACACCACTGTGCTTGTAACATGACAAATGCTAGTGAAACCATCACTAAAA
This sequence comes from Lithobates pipiens, assembly GCF_037356315.1. NCBI lineage: Eukaryota > Metazoa > Chordata > Amphibia > Anura > Ranidae > Lithobates > Lithobates pipiens. The sequence goes on along the minus strand of NW_027507788.1, from coordinate 135,467,223 downwards.
GTCCTTATTACAGTGACATGGATAGTAAAATGTATAGTTCAACTCTGTCCATTAGACAATAAATCAGTTCCTCACAAGGAAATCTCCAGGAATTCAGACAGGGGAATTCAAATGTGTGGAAAGGACTCAAATCTTATATAGCTTCTCATCCAATAGACAGCAAGATGACATTAGGTAATGGATACTCTTACTACAGAATGACTCACCACTACAGAGTGTGAGTCCATAATCAGGCGTGAATATATTCAGTCACGTCCGCTCATCTAGTCGGAATGATGCAACATCAAACAACGTTCAGTGGTGCCACTCAGACAGCGTTCAGCGATACAACCATTAAGGGTTTCAGGCGGTATTTCCATCCAAACTTCAACTCAGAGAGATATAGTCATCCACATAGAAGGTGATTCATGGAGGAAAAAAAAGCCTCCACATAGAGCAGGTCACTCTGGTAAAAAAATGTATTAAAAAAAAAAATATATATAAAAAAATTATAACAATCATCAATAAAGATGTATACACGAAATAGATACAAAAAAGCGTGGTAAATCCGGCCAGCAGACTATGTACCCGACATGTTTCGTACAAGAGTACTTCAACTGGGGCAAGCTGATAATTTAAACGCTCCTGCCAGTGTTCAAGTGATTGTAAAGTATGAGCTGGAGTTTGGCTTCAATTTGGTAGTGTATCTAAATCTAATAGTACACCTAACACGCTCCTTCCCTCAGATTAACAAAGCTGCTGTGCCCCCTGTTCTCTTTCATCCAGAGTGGGTGCACTCTAATACAGGGGGTGTGTTACTGGCCAGATGACCAGGTAAAAATAAAGGGAAGAAGGCCAAAAAAAAAAAAAAAAAATGAAACCACCACATCTAATGATTGGCAAGCTGCAACATATTACAAAAGCAGATCCTCAGTCAGGACTGTTGTAGAGAAGAGGGAAGTGCTGCTGTAGTGCTCAGTTGTAGACACATACTTAAACAGATCTCACCACTTGACACCTCAAACCCACCACAAGTCACTTTCCAGTCCATCATTGGCCACTGGTATCAAAACCATTACATCACCACATCATTGCGGGTTGTTGGATCTTCCTCGGTTTCTCCTCCTTCGACCTGCATACATACTGGAAGATTTAATACGCCAACACAGCTCCCTGCTGTCCGGTCTCCCCAGACCTGCAGTCGGTAATTGTGCTTGTTCCATTCAATCAAATATTGTAGCATTACATTTTGTTGAGGGTGATAAAATACTTTTGTGGAGGCTTAATATATGTCTATTGTTTCTTTAATGGGAAGGGTGCAGAGAACTGAACTATAAAAACACCACCGATCGCTTGGTTCTCACAGCTCCCTGAGCAGAGATCTGCTGCCTGTCAATCACCAGCTCTCTGCTCTGCCCCCCACCCCCCCCCACCCCACTCACTGGTGCTCTGGAAGGGGCAGGAGTGGCTGGGTCAGGCCCCTAGCAGCTTGCCGAGAGGTTGAGCCGGGTGCGGTCCAGGCATGTGGAGTGGATCCCAACCATAAGGTCATGATCTTTCCCAAGCCTGGTCCGGCTCTGTGATGTCAGCCTGCTGAAAACAGGTCACAGGAGAGCAGAACAAGCAAGCACAAGCGGGTGCTTTCTACCCAAAGTCCTGAAGGTGGAAGACCACTTTTATTGTATTGATTTCATTCTACTGTATATCTATTTTTATATTATTTTTGAGCAGTCTGTTTTCTCAAACCTGAACTTTGGGACAGAAACTTGTCAGCTTTAAAAATTTAATTTCTTACCTTCCTCAAATTTTGTCTTTTGCAATGTAATTGCGTCACTGCGAAATTGCTCCCAGAGCCCAACACAAGTCCCGGACACAACCTGTTGTAGAACTTGGAATCTAGTAGATCCACCTGCATAATTCCCCCTGCCATTATGCTATACCTGGAATATGTACTAGTGATAGAAACAGCACTTACCGTCTCAGACAGAATGTGGTTCACCTTCCTGAGCCGCATGACTCCTGGTACCGCTCTGGTGGTAGCTATATGCCCCAACAGAGGCATTTCTGAATTAAACCTACACCTTACCGTACAATGATATCCGTGTAGGGGTGTATCGACTTACAGTTGTACAGGCCCCCTGGATTAAGCAGTAAGTATACAATCATGACTTGTCTGGCCACACATTTCTCCCATATTAAAAACACACACTTCATTAGTATCCATGGGCTGCTCTTATGTCTCTAGAGGCCTCACTGAACCTGCTGTCCACATGGTTAACATGGCCACCACTCCACCTGCACCCTCTAGTAGTTGGAGGAGAAACAGCAGCCCACTCTCCTAAGAAATACACAAAGCATGATTAAACAGCACACTGCTCCCAGTGGCTACTGAGAAGAGAAACAGAAGAGAAGAGAAAACTGCAGACTTACCATTCCTGCTGCAGGACTCTGAACATAGAAGTCCAACCTTCACCCATCACTGCAGGCTTTGTCATAAAAGACCCTCAGGGACTGGGTCTCCCCTAATCTAGGGTCCACTCGCCTGAACCTGTATACAGCACCCTGCAGAAAAACACCTTGGTCAGAACAAACACTGCACAGGGTTCCATTACACAGAGTCCAGCGCCATAAGGCTGCATTACAGGCAAACCTCAAGGAATCATCTCTCCTATCCAATGAGGCTCAGGTACGATCCATTTTGGCTGACAGCTTTTTCAAATGGATCTGATTGAAGTCCATGATTCTTAATAGAACTGTCCAGACTTCCAAGTATGCTCCAAGAGCACATGTGTCACACCACCAGTGATCACCACCTGATAGACACTGGTGAAAAAAAAAAAATGAGGTACTTCCTGTATAGGAGGGGTTATATAGGGTAGGACTTCCTGTTTGATTGATCTGCCAGTGTCCATTCACCAATAGTTGGTGTATAACACAGATAGTAATGGCTGCTCTGTGTCCTGTGATGTACGATAAAAAAAAAATACTTTATTACACATGTAAGGGCTCATGTACACACAGACTAGGTTGACCACCAGAAAACATGTCAAAATGTTGCCACGTTTTGCGGCCGATGGTCAAAACGTTCCTATCCTGAACACAATTTTTGAACCTCCCCTAAACTACGTTTTGTTTATTTCCACATTTACTAAGCAGACCGGAAATAAATTACAATGACAGGGTTAACAAAACTATAACTGTCAGTGTAAATCTGGAGAGAGTTTAAGGTCCAAGGTACCAAGATCCACCCAACTTTTGTGCACAATGTGTACTCCACAGCATAATATGTGTCACACTCAGGGGTTGACTTACTAAAACCGAAGCGTGCAAAATCTGGTGCAGCTGTGCATAGAAACCAATCAACTTCCAACTTCAGCTTGTTCAATTAGGCTTTGACAAATAAAACCTGGAAACGGATTGGTTTCTATCCAGAACTGTACCAGATATTGCACTCTCCAGTTTTAGTAAATCAGCCCCTCAGAGCTTAAATGCAGATGTCCTTTTCTACTTGAGTCTGGGGACAGAGCCCCCACAAAACAGAGTAATGAAAAAAAAAAGAAAATATAATAAATGACATTCTGGACAGGATTATTATCTGGCTGGATTTTCCCGTTTATCACAATGGTCTTTAAGGAAAACCTGCAATAAATAAATAATTAGGGAGCCATTGCCTAAAGTGTTTTTAAAGACAGAAGGTTTTTGAATCTTAAAGTGATATTAAAGATTTGTTTTTTTAAACAACAAACGTTATCCTTACCTGCTCTGTGTAATGGTTTTGCACAGAGCAGGCCACATCCCTCTTCTTTTCGGGTCCCACCTCAATGCTTCTGGCTGCTCAGCAGCTTGCTATGGGGGCACTGGCGCATGCTTGCTCCCAAGCCCCGTTCTATGCGTCCATTAGACATATACTGTAGAGCTGTTGCTTGGCCTCGCCTCCCCTCATTGGCTCAGTAGCTGTGATTGATAGCAGTGGGAGCCAATGGCGAAAGAGACCCAGCACAGCCAAGGCTCCCATGAACATTGCTGTAAGAAAAGGGGGCTCAGTGAGTATTACTATTACGCAGCCTAGATTACTGCATGTGGACAGATTGGCCGTGTGAACACAGCTACATGCCCTAATTTGACAGCCATGGATGGTCAAGTAAAAACACACACAAAAGAGGGTGCAAACACCTAGTGCATTACCAGCAAAGCCATTTATAAAAAACACAAACAATATTATACTCCTAAACAGATAAAATCAGGCTTTTCAAAACACAGCTCCAGCAGGTAGGACAGGTATCCTCATCCAATGCCACATGGTATACAAGCTTATGCATTTAAGGGGACAGGCCCCCTTCCTCAGAGCTAGCCCAACCGTACACTGAGTCACAATCTGAGTGTTCGCACAAAGATGCAACCCACTAAATGAGCACTTGGGTGCCCAACCCTGACCAGTGACAACCCCCCCCCCCCCCCCAACTAATCCAAAAATGTAATTACCGTATATACTCGAGTATAGGCCGACCCGAATATAAGCCGAGGCCCCCAATTTACCCCCAAAAAAACTGGCAAACTTATTGACTCGTGTATAAGCCGAGGGTGAGACATGCCTGTCCATCCCTGTGTGTGTGTCCGTCCATCCCTGTGTGTCCGTCCATCCCTGTGTGTCCGTCCATCCCTGTGTGTCCGTCCATCCCTGTGTGTCCGTCCATCCATCCCTGTGTGTGTGTGTGTCCATCCATCCATCCATCCCTGTGTGTGTGTGTCTCCATCCATCCATCCATCCATCCCTGTGTGTGTGTGTCTCCATCCATCCATCCCTGTGTGTGTGTGTCTCCATCCATCCATCCCTGTGTGTGTCTCCATCCGTGTGTGTGTGTGTGTGTGTGTGTGTGTGTGTGTGTGTGTGTGTGTGTGTGTGTGTCCAGCCTACCTTTGTCCCGAGCCTCCGTCCCGTGCCTTGCCTCCTTGCCTCCGTCCCGTGCCGTGCCTTGCCTTGCATCCGTCCCGTGTCGTGCCTTGCCTTGCCCCCGGTCCCGTCCCGTGCCGTGCCGTGCCTTGCCTTGCCTCCGTCCCGTGCCCTCTTCGTCGGCGGCCATTGTAAAATTCAAAAGCTGCGCCGCCGCCTTCGCCTGTGATAGGCGGAACACTGAATTTCCCAGCAGCCTGTGTTCCGCCTATCACAGACGTCGTATCATCCTCGTCCGTAGTACGAGGATGATACGATGTCCGTGATAGGCGGAACACAGGCTGCTGGGAAATTCAGTGTTCCGCCTATCACAGGCGAAGGCGGAGCCGGAGGCGCGGCTTTTGAATAGAATGGCCGCTGTCTGTCTGCTCGACACGCTGATCGAGCGGGCAGACAGCGATGACTCGAGTATAAGCCGAGGGGGGCACTTTCAGCCTCAAAAAAGAGGCTGAAAATCTCGGCTTATACTCGAGTATATACGGTATAATAGTAATTCAAAAATAAAATTCATGGGCGAGTGCTCGACCTGAACAAAGGCCGTGTGTTTTGGGGGTCTGTTCACCCGCCAATGCATGTCTCAGGTAAGGACGTGCACCTGTCCGTTCAGCTGCTCTGTCCCCATTCAGTTACATAGGCTGACTGCACGCAGCGCCGGACGCATAAATTACTAATTTGTGCGATATGTCCCAGTGCCCATGTGAATAAAGCATTTTTTTTTAAATAGTGCCCATAACAAATTCTGAATAGTGCATTATGTTGTCTTGTGTGGAGGTTTCCTATACAGATCATGGTATTACCAAGAGGAAATACACCAATCATCCAATACATACATACACAATAACAGACCACTCAATATCAAATTTAAAATTTTATTTTTTAAATACTATATATTTATTTATGTGTGAGATTTCACTCTCCACAGCCCTACCACATGATGATCAGTCACAGACATAACAGGGGGATCAGAACACTATCTTCTTTAGTCACAAAATGGTTGCAAAACCAAGGTAAAGCAAAGTGTAAAAAAACAACATCCAAAAAAACTGTGAAGATTCTGCCAAATATCTGAAATTCAAGTGGATGCATTCTGTGTGGAAGATTACAACAGCCTGTTTATATACCTTCTAGAAGCAGCTGTGACTGCACTGTACAGACTAGAGCAGCTTAGAAAATTGGCCATGGAAAACTGTTGTATGGGAGCCCTGCTTACCTAAGATCTGCGGAACTTACGATGACCTTGTGTTCTACTATGAGGTCAGGCCTGCCAACAAATGGGTAAAGTACAAGTTGTACAGCTATTTGATTTAAATCATTAACATTCAATGCTGCACTTTTAGGCAATGCCCCGAGATGGTTTTAATGGTAGCAGCTTAAAGAGCTACCCCCCCCCCCCCCCCCCCCAACACTGTCTGCCATGGTTCTATTGCCAGTCTGGTCTTCACTGCTGTTCAGGATTCCTGTAGAGAAATGCTTTCCACCCCAGTACAGCCATGACAGGCTGGAAGTTTGTGTTTTCATCCAAACTATTTCTGTTAGAAGACCTAAAACGTTCCTGTGGAGAATCCATCAGTGGGATACATAATACAGAACTTCTTTGCCCTGTAGTAGGTCCTCCATAGGAATGTGTAGAAAAAAAAAACAAAAACTGTAGCCTCTCATCTGGTTACAACTGTACAGTGGGCACTGCGGCATTGTAGACACAGCAGGAGCCCTACTTCTTTCAAAGCTGATAAATATGTTCTGGGTAGACGTGCCCTTTAAATCATAAACCAACTTCCCGCGCACACTATTGGCTTGCATTATGTGGACTGATTTGTTTGCTACAATACAGTGATAAGACTATTTCTGCTTTTAGTTTATTTCAACCTTTTTTTTATGAATTGTGTGTTCACCAAAAAGGTTGCTCTGCAATGTAAGCACAAGCAAGTAAGTTAGACAGAGTTACATAAACATTAACAGTAAATCTTGCTGGAAGACACCAGATAAGAACATACCGATTTGGTGAATGGCACGGACATCAGAGTAGGCATAGACCAATTGGTTACAGTAGTACTGGGCAACCATAGTACACAGTTAGACAAAAAATTTCAAACTATTATTACACTTATGGTATGGTATAAGGGCCTTCAGCCTGGTACACTCACCATTTCCAATGTTTGACTTAACTGTTCTATGAGGAGGTGAAAACACTTTCAGTTGTGTCCAAAAGAAATGAAAGCTATGAGGGGCTTGGTGGACTGGAGTGAGACTAAAAGGTAAAGGGGCTTTAGCCAAATACAAAATGGCTGGGCTAGGCTGAACCAAAGGTTTTGATCTTGGTCACTACTGTCCCCCTTCAGCTATCTTCTAGAGCTCCCACGATCTAAAGATGGATCTTTATCCTAAAGTAAAACGACTCCACTGCAAACATATAATATTTGACCAAGAATATGGAAAAAATGTATATAGAAAGCTCTGTACTCAAATTGGACTTGGCCTTTTAAAAACTCTTCAGATAGCATTCTGGACCCACCAAGCATTTACCAGCCTGCAATAATAACATGCCGGTGTTCAGTTGACTTGATGGAGCTTAGAAAAGTCTACAGACCTAGGGAAACAATACAGATCAGTTCCTCTTGTAATATATTTCTTCTCAACAAATAATCTTTGTAACAACCTTGGTTTTAGAGTTAAGAGAGTTTAGTTCCTCTCCTCAATGAGAGAGTTGGTAGGGCTGCTGAGATCACTTGGGCTGCTGGGGTTGGTGGGAGTGCTTGCGTTGCTAGCATTACTAGAGATGCTGGCATCTATTGAGCCCTTTTTGGAGCGTTTATTCCACTCAGGAACTGGCCCCATAGAGGACATGGCCGCCGACTTGATGTTCTGACGATCTTTCTCTGCCTCTTCTTCCTCATCATATCTCTCGTCATCTTCTGTTTCACTGTGATGCGGGCTGGAGTGGCGGGACAGGGAAGGAGAGGGCGGCACAGATGCTGGACGTGGATAGCGGAAGCCTGCGGTCTAAAAAATGGAACAAAGACAAGTTCAGATCTTGGTCGGTTAGGCTAGTGCTAGGTTAGAAGATCCAAAGTCAAAGAGCTGGATTCATACCAGATCAGACTATATACAGTATCTATATAGCAGGTGTGAAAGAGCCAGACAGAAATTATGTGTCTACATACAACAGATGAATACTGTATATACAACTTAGAGTATAGTCAGGCAGTTTCCTGTCTCAGAATGATGTGGCACATGTGTAATACTATATACTTTCACTTTACAGCACAGACAATTGAAGAATCTAACCAACCCCTGAAGCAATTCTGCAAGAATCTTTCTCAGTCCCCTCTAAGAAACAGCCCAGTTTTTATAAGAAAGGAAAAACAAACAGGAACTTTTGCTTGCTCTTATTGGGCAATTTATGGCTACTTTTATAGTGCCAACTTTGGAAACATAAGGTACAAAATCCAAAGTAAGTCAAATTCTGTGTGTATGCAAAGGGCATCAACAAAACATGTAACAAAGTCCAAATAGATTAAAAAAAACAAAAAAAACACAAAGCACACACACAAAAAAAACATGCAACTTCGCAAATACGAGCAAGAAGCACCATATTCTTTGACTAGTTACGTGAACCTCTCCCATCCTCTGGTACTCTCTACCTCGATCTGTCCAGCGATCTCCTACTCTGGCTGCCTTTAGGCGATCCCTGAATGCTCATCTCTTCAGGGAAGCCTATCATGCCGCCAACTAATCTTTCATCACTTCCATCAGCTCATCCCTCACAGTTATAACCTTTTGTACCACTTTCCCCACCCTATTAGATTGGAAGCTCTTATGAGCAGGGCCCTCTTAGCCCTCTTGCATTTTATTGTATTGTAACTGCACTGTCTCCCTTTTTATATTATAAAGCGATTTGTAAACTGTTGGTGCTATATAAATCCTGTATAATAATAATATCAATAGCTCAGATCCCATTACTCACCTTGGTAGTAAAGATGGCATCTAGAACTGCTCAAGAATGCTATGCTTTTATGTGATCAAAATTATGAATGTCAATTATGCATGATAAAACATAGTAGAAGTCAAGTAGGCTTCAAGTACTTGTTGGAGGGGAATTTTGATTTGTACATTTTTTTATCTTGGAGAACAGTACAGAACACAAAACTTATATTCATAGACCAGTGGTTATATGCAGGCTACCTTTGGGTGACTGGACACTGGCAACAACTTCCTAGGGCCACTCTTAGGCAGGCCATACAGGATTTGAATCTCTGCCGCTTCAGCAAGAACCGGCTGAGATTCGAACAGTGTATGGGCAGGCCGAATGTACCAAGTTGATTGATCGATCGACTTGGGTAAAACCAGCATGCTGGGTTTTAAGCGTGATCATCTCTAGCGGCGGCTGTAGCTGCTAGCAATAACCACTGTCTTCTCCCAGCAGAGACAGCTGGTTGCCAGAAAGAAATTTGGTCCGTGGATGGCCAGCCTTAGTACACTGATAAAACCCTGCCTACTTTATGAGATGAATTTATCAAAGAGGGGAGAGGCCAATGTCATGTACTGTACTGAAAGATAACTAGTTTACAGGCAACTCAAAGTTTGTATCATCTTAATTGCACTGTACAGGACACAAGTCTTGTATCCCTAGACAAAAGGACATCCCCAAGCGATAAACTGAGGGGATGGGCAATAATATAGCAAACAGAACCCTTAACAGGTCCACAAAAAACAAAGGTTAAGAACTCAAACACTCAGATGACAGCTTGAAGCACCTTGCAGTCAAAGGTCACATTTGCTGAGGCCTGAACATCCATCTGGTAGAACTTGGAGAACATGTGAAAAGTGGCAGTGGCAGCCTTGCAAGTTTGAAATACAGATGATTGATGCTAAAAATTCCAAGAGACACTGTGAGCCCTAGTGGATTGAGCTCTGATGGGTAAGGGAGGAACACTTTCCTTTAAGAAAAATAAATAAATAAATCCCCCTCTGGGTGTTCAATGTACCTTGATAATTATTAAATTATTAAAATCCTTGTAATCAGCTGCTATAACTGCAGGGTTTTAATAAGGAAAATTGCAGGGTCTGCATCCCTTTAGATGTGATTTCCTATTGGGAGTATTTCACCAAAAAAAAAAAAACAGGATTTTTATAACAGCTTACCTGTAAAATCCTTTTCTTTGATGTACATCAGGGGACACAGAGCCATAGTAGTTACTAGGTGGATTATATATCGGACTGACATGTGATGGACACTGGCACGGCCCTAAGGCAAGGGGTGTACTCCCTATATAACCCCTCCCACTACCGGGAATCCTCAGTTTTGTAGCCAAGCAATACAAGTGTATACCAAGAAGGGAGGGACCTCTGTGTCCCCTGATGTAGATCAAAGAATAGGATTTTACATGTAAGCGGTTTTAAAAATCCTGTTTTCTTTTCTTACATCAGGGGACACAGAGCTATAGTAGTTACTATGTGGGATGTCCCATAGCAATGGCAACTGAAGGGAGGGAGACAACAAAAAACAGGAGGCCAGAGGGCTCATACTGCAGCCTGCAGTATACTGCGCCCAAAGGCAATATCCTCGTGACCTTTAATATTGATTTGATAAAATATGATTAACGTATGAACCGAAGACTAAGTCGCGGACTTACAGATCTGAGCCAGAGGCCTGATGATGCACCACCCAATAGGCACTACTCGCCCTGGATGAGTGTGCTCTAGCATAAGGAGGAAGAATTTTCTTCTCAAGTCGAAGCTTGAACAATCACTAGACAAATCCATTTGGAAAATAGTAGATTTAGACACTGCCTGTCCACATATTGAACCTTCTGGCAGTACAAATAAAACATGTGTTTTGCGAACCTGAGCAGTCGCCTTTAACTATAGATCGCCTTTAAATAGACTCTGATCGCTCTTACTACATCAAGGGAATGTAGTGCTTTCTCTTCCCTAGATTGAGGCTCTGGGGAGAAAGAAGCAAGGATAATATCCTGGTTTGAATGAAAAAAATAAATAAAAAGGGGGGGGGCGTGACCGGAAGTGCTGGGGAGAGGACGCATCTCGGCTGAGCTCCGCCGGCCGGGAGTTAATCCTCCTCCATCCGCCGTTCCAAGGCAAGATTCAGGCCGGCGGGCACCTCAGCCTACTCCCCAAGAGTCCCGGGAACGTTTTTATCCCGATATTACTGCTCCGGTCCGGCCGGAGCCCCGCGATTAGGCCCGAGGCCTGCCGCATTGCCTGGACGCCGGCCGCCATCTTGCGGCCTACAGGGACGCCGGAGCCTCCGCGCTCGCGTACCGCGGGCCGCGCGGACAGCGGTGACACGCACCCACCCAGCGGGTGTCGGAGGAGCCCCCCTGAGGCCTGGGAGTGGAATTCGGTGGAGGGGACTGGTGCTGGCAGCCTGCACACTACCACTGAGGACACACTGCAGACTGAGGTAGGCGGTGGCCATCTTGGTACACCCAGTCCACCATTACAGGCCCCTCACACTTCCTAAGGCACTTTCTGCTCCCCCCCCCTGTACTGCATACCATCCACCCAGTATATAGAGGCCCTGGAGGGCCTAGTGATGGACATGTGATAACGTACACCTTAACTGGGAGTGCATACGCGGTAGCAGGGAAAATGGCAACGTAATTCCCTAGCACCGCGCCGTCGGAACTTTACACTTGGCTGATAAGGCATATTCATCTAGCATTTCTTGTCACATCTGCCCCAACTACTGCATGCGCTTTTGGGCTACTGGCGGGTATGTATAATACACCCCGGAACCGTCCCCGCAACAGATCACAGCAGAAATCCTCTCCGGTCCGTGGGAAGGCGAAAGGGAAGGGTAAGATGGCGCCCGAACCGCCGGAACCTGATGACACCACACAGCACTCTGACGATAGCCTGTCACAGTTTCCCTCTAACCTAGCCAGCCCTGTGGACACTAACTCTGATGTTTTGCTACAGAAATTCCGCACCATAGTAAGGGACGAGATCACCTCGGCCTCTCGTAAACTGTCTGCTGAACTGGTGAAGGGTCTTAAGGAGCTAGGCCACCGCACTAATCAGTTGGAGGAACGGATGGACCTAACAACCACGGTACTGGAGGGTCATGAGGAAGAGGTGGAGAAACTGAATGCGGAACTTGTAACACTCCAGGACAAACTTGAGGACTCGGAAAATAGGGCCCGCAGAGGAAATTTGCGTATTCGCGGCCTCCCAGAGACCATTACGGATCTCCAGGGTACAGCTACAGCATTCTTTCAGGAGCTTGCGCCTGATATTCCCACGGAACGCCTGGAATTCGACCGGATCCATAGGTCCCTCGCTCCCAAACCAACTGAGGGCCCCCCCAGAGATGTGATTATAAAATTTCACTTCTACAGAACCAAGGAACGACTTCTCCAGGCGGCCAGGGAATTACCGGACATTACATTCCAGGGAAACTCCCTCCAATTGTTCGCAGATCTTTCCCCGGTCACTATCGCTAAACGGCGGAATATGAAGCCCTATCTGCAAATCCTGCAAGCCAGAAACATCCGCTACCGGTGGGGGTTCCCCTTTAAACTCTCCTTTTATCATTTGGGACGTCAGTTTCATGCCTCATCTTTGCCGGATCTGAGGCGGCAATTCCAGGAGCTACAGTTTGACCTCCCTCCTTCTCAACCCGAAGCAGCAGTGGCCCGACCGGGTCCCTCTCGGGCCCCACCGAGATCCTCACAATCCTCACAGCACGGATCCCAAGCCCTCCGCACTCTCAAGGCTCAGAGGTTTCATGAAGCCTCTACAGACGGACATCGCTAGAAACATGTTGTCCCTACCTTTTGCAAGTTTGTGCTTTGTTTTTGTTCTTTTTCCCTGCCTTTGTACAGCAGAGAGACCTCAGCCTCTTGAACAAGCTGCGACTAACGCCACCAGGAGACTGGAGCAAGACACCTCCGACCCACGATACCGAGGAGTGGTAAGCTGGTCGGTATTTGATTACAGTCAGACTGTGCTGGTTTTCAACTCTGGACGGTAAAGATCCACCTTGCCAGCTGCTGATGACTGGCAGGGAACCTGTTTTGGTCCTTTTATTTATTTATTTATTTTTTTTGGACAAATGATGCACTTTTGGTATTGACTGCCGCCGTCCCCCCCCCCCCCTGATCGTATAGGCTTTTTCAAATCCTCATTCCCTTTTCTACCCCCCCCTTTTTTTTTTTTTTTTTTTCTCTCCTCTTCCCCCCCCCCCCCCCCCCCCCTCGCCCCTCATGGCCCTGATCTCTGTATACTGAGGCATTGTTTGGGTTCCACTTAGCTGACACCGGGTTCATGTTGATTATTTATGGACAGGGGGTCACCACATGTATTGACCTGTTTTTTTTTGGGGGGGGGGGAGGGGGGATGGTGAAATTTTTCTCTTTTTGTCTTTAGTTATTGTTTTCAGTTTTTTACTAGCTCTTGGGGTTTACATCTATATGCCATTGTTGACATGTTCTTTATATTCATGGTTATGGTTTCAGTTAAGCCAAGTGGTCTCCGATGGACCACTGCACCCTCATGATGTGGTACTTGATCCGAACTAACGTTCGAATCAACACCCGACCAGGTAGTGGGATGGTTAACCCACGACTCATAGCAACCTTAATGTTACAGAGTTATTTGTTCACAGCATTGCATGACTCTACCACCTTTCCTGATGTGATACATTACTTCTTTCTTCCCTCTCTATCTTCACTGCTTCTATCCCTTTTTTTCCCCTCTGGGTTCGCAGGGCGTGTGCTCTGGTTCAAGGTTGATGGCCATTCAGTGCGGTCCCAATGACGATTAACTGGTTGTCCCTGAATGTTCAGGGCATGAACTCACCCCATAAGAGGGTGAAGATTTTTAAATATCTGCGCAAGCAACAAATTGACATTGCTTGTTTACAGGAGACACATTTTTCCGAGACCTCTCATCCTAGGTACTTCGATGCTCAGTTCCCCCAGGTATTTTTCGCAAATGCTCCCACTAAACAAAGGGGGGTTCTCGTGGCTTTTCGAAAATCTGTTCCATTTAGTTGCACTAAACAGATTGCAGACCCTAACGGACGGTACCTTTTGCTCCAAGGCACCATTCATGACACGGAGGTTACCATACTTACGTACTATGCCTCGAATGTAAATCCGGGGCCTTTCTTGACCCATGTCTGCGCCCTGCTTATGTCACACTGCAGGGGCACCCTCCTTCTTTCGGGTGACTCGAATCTTATATTAAATCCCAAACTAGATAAGCATCCGCCCGAGAGAAATGGACAATCGGCGGGGGCTAAGAAATTTGCGTCCTCCTTCCTGGCGCTGGACTTGGTCGACCTGTGGAGGGAGTGTCATCCACAGGGCAGGGACTACACCCATTACTCTCACCCCCATCAGGTTCACTCACGGATAGACCATATGTTTATGCTCAGACGTCATCTTCCGTTGGTGGTATCGGCTTCAATTTTGGCTGTCCCTTGGTCGGATCATGATCCAGTGTTAGTAGTCTGTCACTCTATCCTAGATAGACCTCGGTTTTCTCCCTGGGTGATGAATGATTCCCTTCTTTCACATGCGGGGGTGACAGCAGATATTGTTAAGGCTTCGGAGGACTACTTTCGTGAAAATTTGGGCTCGGTGCAGTCTCCGGTGGTCCTTTGGGAGGCTTATAAAGCGGTGTTGCGGGGTCGGATAATTGGTCTGGCTTCGGCCCGTAAGAGGGCTAGAGAAGCAAAGCAGAAAGAGCTTGAGTCCCGATTGGTGTCTCTATCAGAGAACTTTAAACAATCCCCCACTCCGGGCAACCGCAAGTTGCTGGAATTAGCTAGATCGGAGCTTGATCTGTGTCTCACGGAGGGCGCTGAGCGTGTATTGCGCTGGTCCCGCCAGAGGTGGTATGTGAGAGCAAATAGGCCAAACCGTATGTTAGCTAACAGACTCCGAACCTTTGCTCCTAGATTGAACCCGATAACCCTACGGGATCGACACAATGTCCTATCGGGAAACCCAAAGCATGTCCTGGAGGAATTCGCGTTTCGCCTTGCGAAGCTATACGAGGCACCAGGGGGGAGTGTGGCTCGGGGCACGGCGGACTTCCTGGAAAGCCTTTCGCTCCCATCCTTAACGGAGGCTCACGTTACCCTCATGGACAGAGATATTCTGCTCTCCGAAGTTCTACAAGCAATAAAAGAACTCAAGGTGGGCAAACGTCCTGGGCCTGACGGGTATACTGCGCTTTTTTATAGGAAGCTGGCATCGGTGATAGCTCCCCACCTGGTGGCAATGTACAATTCGGTGAAAAACGGCTATCCTCTCACCCCTGATCTTCTGACAGCAAATGTGGTGATGATTCCTAAACCGGACCGTGACCACTCATCTTGGGCCAATTTCAGGCCTATCTCACTCATTAATGTAGATATGAAACTCTTGACAAAAATCCTGGCGAATCGATTAAACTCTTTTCTTCCCCGGTTAATAAAAAAAGATCAGGTGGGCTTTGTACCTCAGAGACAGGCGGGAGATGCAATACGACGTATAGTTCAACTCCAACATATAGCCCAGACTCGCTCTCTGGAATCCATGCTTCTCTCCCTTGATATAAATAAGGCCTTTGACTCCTTATCCTGGCCCTATCTCATGTCTGTCCTACGGCATTATGGATTCGGGACTTCCTTTATGGCTTGGATGTCTGCTCTATATGATTCCCCTCGAGCAAAAGTTAAATATTATGGATTTGAATCCCCCATGTTTAATGTCAGCAGGGGAACCGTCAGGGGTGTCCACTGTCTCCCCTTCTTTTTGTGTTGGCACTGGAACCTCTGGCGGAGGCAATCAGAGCTCATCCAGATATCAAGGGCATAGAAATAGCAGGTTGCCCCCACAAGATTTCCTTATTTGCAGACGACATTCTTCTTTCTGTCACCTCTCCTAGAACTTCCTTGCCAAATTTACACGCATTGTTGCAAACCTTTGCGTCTCTCTCAGGACTCCAGATTAACTCATCTAAATCGAAGGCATTGTCGACTAACCTCTCTGCGGAGTTACTGAGGGACTTGCAATCGGCCTTTCCTTACCAGTGGGTCTCCTCCTTGCCTTATTTGGGAATCCATCTCACATCAACATATCAGGCTTTATATCAGGCGAATTATCCACCATTATTCACGAAATTAACGGATATGTTGTCGGCGTGGTCCTCTTTGCCACTCTTTCGTGGTTTGGGAGAATAACGGCCGTCAGAATGGCGTACCTTCCGAAGCTACTTTACTATTTTAGGGTTCTCCCCGTCCCGATTCCCTCCCACGTCCTCAATACCCACCAGCATAGGATCCTGCAATTTATCTGGGGATCGTCTCGCCCCCGTATTAATAAACAAATCCTGTTCGCCAGCAGACGTGATGGGGGCCTCTCGGTCCCGAATATAAGAGACTACTATGTAGCTGCCACCATTGCTCCGCTCTCTCACCTCCATGAGACGTATCAACTCCCGCTATGGGCGGCTATTGATCTGCTTGAGACTGACCCCATCCCAATCTCTTCATTACCATGGCTCCCACCTGTACATCGCCCTAAGATAACGGGGCCTTGTATGATTCATACGCTGCGAGTTTGGGACTCGGTGAAGTACTCGGCGGGACTGGCTTCCCCCCATCTCCCACTGTTGCGGCTTTTGCGTTGCCCGCTTTTCCCTCCGGGTCTTGATCACCCAGCGCAATTCAAGTGGTGGACCATTAATGGATTTGGCGACGTACATTCCTTGCTTACTCCCACTAGGATTTTAACATATAATGTTCTGCGCTCGTCGCATGACCTGCCGCTGCGAGAATATTACAGATATCTGCAGATCCGTCATTTCCTCCAGAGTCTCCTTAGATCGCAGGACGCCCCTTACAGGTTGACACCGTTTGAGAGCATCTGCAGATCCAGGCCCCATTCTCCTGGTCTGATATCTATGATTTACTCGGCTCTGATCTCTAAGAGGAGACCTCCAGTGCGGACTTATCATTTGCAATGGGAGAGGGAGTTTGGGAGGAAGCTGGATCCGGAGGACTGGCGGGCAATGACCCTAACCATATCCAAATGCTCACGCAACGTAGTAATTCTGGAAAATGCATATAAGGTGTTATACCGGTGGTATTACACCCCGGTTCGCCTGGCTCGCTTTGCCCCATCCTATTCCCCTCTTTGTTTCAGGGAGTGTGCACAAGAGGGCACTATGGCCCATATTTGGTGGACGTGCCCGCGGGTGTGCAGACTATGGGTCAGGGTGTATGCATTGCTCCGTAGCCTGCTTCGAGTAAATCTTAAAAGGGATCCGTTTGAGGCGCTCCTTGGCAAACCAATCAATGCGCTATTGCGCCCAGAGCGCCAATTGGCGCAACATCTTTTTACTGCAGCTAAATTGACAATAGCCAGAGCATGGAGAACCCAAGCCCTGAGCTTCGAGGCAGTTAAGAATCGGCTAAATGAGGTTATGGTCAACGAAAAATTGTCTTCTGTTCTTTCTGACACTCATGCCAAGTTTCTACGTGTCTGGCAGCCCTGGATCGCGTATCATTATTCTCCTAGATTCGATGTCGCTATATTGTCATTGTAAGAATCGGCTGTGCATACCCTGTGAGCCCAATCTCTTCCCCCCCTCCCCTCTCTTTTCCTCAACCACCCCCTCTTTTTTTCTTCTCTTTCTTTCTTTGCTCTTTCCAGTTTACAGTAGATGGTTACTATGGGCTGTCAAAGTATTGAACGACAAGCTTCTGTTGCAGTCATGTGAACACCCGGGTCCACCCGGACACAGAAAATGTTGGCATCGTTTGGGCAACAGCCTGCTTTACTTAATATTATACTGTGAAACACCTGAACTGTGATTTTTATGAAAGCCTATTGTATTCGAATGCACTTAATAATAATAAAAACTTTTGTAAAATAAAAAAAAAATAAAAAAAACGTACCACTTTCGGTAGGACTTCAGGATGAGAACAAAAAAACACCCCCCCTTATGCATGATCAAATATGGCTCTTTACAAGACAGAGCTGCTAGTTCAGATACTCTTCCAGCAGAAGAAATGGCAACCAGAAAGATTATCTTTCTTGTCAAAAGAACCAAGGAATTTCTCGTAAAGGTTCAAGTGGCTGATTCAGCAAAGCTGATAAGCCAATTCTCCATTCCTGAAATGAAAATTGCCGATAGGCAAGGAATGTTGTGTTCTGTCCAAGCTAGAACATTATTCACCCCTTTTTGGGCTGCACAACCTCTCATGTCCCCCTGGTGATTGATGTAAGCCATCGCCTAGTCAGACTGAATCCTGACAGGACAGTCCCATAGTCTGACCGTCCCAGATTCTAGGGCCAGACATACTGCCTGAATCTTCCAAAAAAAGTTGATAGGCAAGGTCCCCTAATCTGCACCATCTCCCCTGGACAGAATCTTTTTCCAGGGCTGCTCCCCAGCCTATAAGGCTGGCATCTGTTGTTAACACCTTCCAGGATAAAGATGTAACCTTTTGCTGGAAAACCACCACCAATTTAGGCACTGACTTATGTTGGGAGCCAAGCGTATTGGAAACAAAACAAGGCCTGAACCTTTTTATTCCAGATCGACAGGATGGTGTTTTGAAGCAGTTTTTTGAGTAAAAACTGCGCGCAAGAGATGGCCTTGAAGGAGGCCACCATTTCCCCTAAAAATCTCCTGCACAGTCAAATGGAAGGAATTTTCCTTTGTTTTGGCAAGTTGAATTAGTCCTACAATGGAATCGATTCTTGTCTGGGGTAAGAAGACCTTGAATACAGTGATCAGACTCTGGTTTTGGACCGGAAACTGAATGAGCTATTAAAAAGTAGATCTTCTAAATAGGCTAGGACCGTTATGCCTTGAGCCCTTAATCTGGCTAAAGGAGGTGCCAAAATCTTTCAGAACACTCGTGGTGCTGTGGCTAAGCCGAATGGCAGGGCAACAACTGAAAAGATAATTTTATATTTCAAAATGCAGAAATTTCTGGTTAGCGTGAAAATTTGGCACATGGAGATATGCCTCTTTGATATGGATTACAACTCCCCTCCTTGCAGGATGGACACAACCGATCGAATTATGAAAGGATCAGACGTTTAAGTGCCCACTCAGATCTTCGAGATATAGAATGGGTCTTACCTCTCTATTTGGTTCTGAAACCCTAAAAGCTTTGAGCCAAAACCCCCTGTTCCACTAAGGGAACCTCTGATATTACCGACTGGGATAACCGCTGATCCAGAGTCCAGAAAAAACCTGCTTATTTCTCTGGATCCTTGGGAACATTCTCTGAGAAGACGGAAATTCTCGGAACTCTAGCCGTAACCTAGAGAAAAACAAATTGCAGAAATCCATCTCTTTACATTGTTCCTGCCAGATCTTGAGAATTGCAGGACCTTTTCCCTCACCTGAACGAGTGGGGATGCCCCTTCATGAGAAGGCTTTAGTGTTCTGCTTTGTGGGCTTTCTGCCCCAAGACCCTGGTGCTGCCCTTGGGGACTTTCCCTTGAATCTGACGGTTGTGGCCGTCGAGACTGCCTAGAGGCAGATGCCCCTGGCATAGGAGAGGCAGCACGATAAAAGGGGAAATGTTTGAACCTTTTTTTACTGGTAAAGAGAGCTTTACCCCATTAGAGGTCCTTTTGATGTACTTATCCAGATTGTCTCTAAATAGCCGTACCCCATGAAGGGGAAACAAACTGGCTAAGAGCTTTTTACACGGTGCTTAGGCTGATCAATATTTCAGCCACAGAACTCTGAGAGAATGCACTAGTCCAAGTATAAGCCATAAGGCTTAAATGATAGAGTCTTTCATAGCATCAACTGGGAGACATAGTGCATCAGATACACCATTGCCGGGTCTGTTGATCAGGCAGAATTTCAGGTATCTCCACAAACTGTTCCTTAATGGACTGAGCTACACCAACTGCAGTAAGAACCGGCTGCACTACTGAACTGTAAAAGACATACTGTTTTTAAAAGGAAGTTCCAAATTTTAATATGTTGGATGCTTTAACATCAGTGGATTATCCACCGGACATGTGAGACTCTGCTCACTGAAGTGATTGCAGCATCAATTGCTGGAACCCCCTCCTTTTCTTCATAGAAATCCTCTTTCATAGATAAAGTGTGGAGAATTTCTTGGGAGGATAATATTGTTTATCTGGATGTTCCCATTCAGAATACATAAGCTTTTTTTAGCCATGCATGAACAGGAAAAAACATCCCCAGATGGGGGAGTTTCTAATAAACCCAATTAGAGGTAGGTACCTCAAGAGCCTGTACTGCAGGCAGCAAAAAAGGTTGAGTAAGGGCGTACACAAGCAAGTGTCTTGTGATGCTACTCCTTCCATATTAGAATCCTCGGAAGAGGACAAGTATCTTGTAAATATTTAGGAAGATCTACCCGATCCCCAGCCTCCTGCACCTCAATAAGAGGGTCCTGAGGACTAGATGGGAATCTGCTATGTTTAGTCCCTCAATGGAGAGACATCATAGCATTAATCTTCTTTGCAATTTACAAATGGTAGAAGAAAAAAAAATCAGTTTGCGTGATATATACAGGGACTGAAGTGTTCTATGCAACAACAATTTCCACTGACGGCTCAATCTGACTAGCCATATCCCTCTCAGAGGAGGATGACATTCTTTTGGAAATGGATTCAGTTTACAGTGAAAATCTATGACCCCTAGAGAAGTTCCTGGTCCCATTACCCTTCATAGCCTGAAGCATAAAGCAGAGGCACTATGCAAAAGAATATACATTGCTAGGCTATAGTTCAGCACCATTAGCTGCTATTAAACCCAGCTTCAGTAAAGTATAGTGTGTCAAAGGAATAAGCCTGTGTTCACTAACCTGAACAAGCCATCCTCCTGCTCTGTCCCTCCACAGCCAGTAGCTTTCACATATACAGCGCTAAAATCAGCTTCCTCCATGTGAGACGCCGTTAGCCACGTTAGCAATATTGGGGGCACAGTTGGAGACCAGACCCCCTCCCTTCTTACCGGAGGATATGTTGCGGCTGGAGAAGAGGAAAGTGAAGGCTTCCTTGCTCTTTGCAGTGTCAGGACGGCGAGTGCTCAATACAGCTCCCAGTGGTGACACATAGGCATGAAAACATTATACACAGAAGGAGAAATTCCTGAGAAAATCTCCCTTACCTTATCCTCGCAGCTGGGTTTTATCAGAGCTAAAGACCCAATCTTCACCCTTCACGGTGGGCTCCGAGACCTTTTAGGAAACCTTCAGGAACCTGGGAACCTCGGGTTACCCACAATCCTGGACCTGCGACAGCACCCTGCCAGTAAAAGACTTTATGGCCTTACTACCAAAAAGTACTGGATCCCAGGGCCCAGCTCTCTAAGAAGCGTTCGCAAGCAAAACCTTGTTTCTTCAGACACGAGGCCCGGGTACCATTCATTTAGGCCATGAAAAGATATCAGAACGGATCCGGTCAGCATGGCTAGCCCTAGCAAGGATTACTTCCAGTGGAGCTCAGCACAGCACATCTTCACTCGTGATCAACACCTTAGACACTGGCAAAAAAAAATGAGGACTCCCAGTAGTGGGAGGGGCTATATATGGATTACACGCCTTGCCTTAGGGGCCTGCCAGTGTCCATCACCTGTTGGTCCAATATATAACCCACATAGTAACTACTATGGCTCTATGTCCCCTGATGCAAGAAAAGAAATTAGATTTGTCGCAGGGGATCTTCATTGGTTGCACGAAATCTGACATGTATCTTAGTGCAGACTTCTGGGAAAATCAGTAAGCCAACCACGCAAGCAGCAAATGAGGTTTCTGGGGAGGGTTCTGTATACATTTTTTACCCTTTAATGGCATAGGCCCTGAAAATAAGTGGTCTGATCCACCTGACAATGGTAAAACGGGAAGCAGGATGCCCTCTAAAAAAGACATACAGGCACTACAAAGGGGGACTCAGTTTTGATTAAGGCCATGGCTGCTAGGTAGATCCTGATAGCCCAGACCACATTCGAGCAGTGCAGGGAAATAATTTTGGCATGTTTTGGGGCAAGACAAAGGGGTAGCAGCACAACTGAGGTGGAAAGAAGAGGCCACCTTAGAAGGAAAGTCAGTCTTGGTCTTAAAATGTAAAAAGTAAACACTGTGGGTTACATCACTGGGCCTACTAAGAGTCCAGGCTACACACATCTGCACTTCTTGGGGTTCTGGGAACCATAAAAAGGGACAGATGCCCTGGACCTGCATAGCACCCTGTGGCTAACTACACATATTTCACTTATTGCCAAAGTGAGCACCTAAAACAAGATCCAGTGCCTGCAGCAAACATAGGCCAACCCACAGCGGGGTTTGGGTACGGTGCTCAAGGTATCACCGAAATATACTGATCCTGAAATTGCTAGAAGGCCCAAGGCAGTCAAATCTTGATAGAAGTGTCAGAAGACAAAATTAAATTGATTAAAAAGTAAACACTTCTCCATAGGAGAGCAGGAAAACTAACCCATTGCCAAAGGACACTAGCAAAAAAATCTCATGGATTGCGTTGTATTAAGTGTGCGCTAGGGGTGACCCTAGCAAGTTTTTGCCAGCGTCCAATCACCTGAAGGTAGCCTGCATATAACTGATGTCTTAGGATTTCAAAAGGATATTCAGTGTCCTGTACTGTACGATTATAGCATTATTAAAGGCAATTTTTTAATTTTTTTTAATTCAATCTTATTCTATTGAGATTCAAAGATTGTACAGTAGATATACGTGTTCATTCAATATCACATAAACAGAGATATACAGTAAATCCTTGCAACATTGGTGTCATACCATCTCACGGTTTAGATCATTTCTGAGCTTCGACTGTTAGTGTGTTATATAAGCCGGTATACCTACAGCCTCTATTCTGACTTATTAAGGGTAGGTGAGCACCGCTATCTACTCAACGAGTGGTGCTCACTCATTCCAGATAGGCTAGGGCTTTTTTTTTTTTTTTTGCTGTGCTGAATGTGTTTTCTCTGATGGGAAAGCTCTGTGTGTGCCACCATTCCGGTCTGATGAGACTATAGATTGTGAATTAGGTGATCGTGTAAAACTGCAACATTTAAAAGGGAAAAGTGGGTGGGGATAGAGGGGTCAAGGCAGTAAGGAATGCAGAAATTGAGAGACATTCCACTCTGGCTATACAGGTGCTTCGGTGGAGAGAGGCCCATAGAATAAATTCTGAGTATCATCGAAAAACATAGACCACGAGGTCCAGGTCTTGGAGAATTGCTCCTCTTTACCCATTTCCTGCGACAACATTCGTTCCAAACTATTGATTTGGTCCACTTCAATTGCCCAATCCCCCAGGGAAGGCATGCTCATCGACTTCCAATGTCTGGGCAGAACCGTTCTAGCAGCCGCCAGAAAGCGTTGCAAAACGTCTTTTTTGACCGATTTAAGTGGTCCAGGGAGCAAAGATAGCACAACTAGCTTAGGAGAGGGTGTGATTGAGGTCGCCATGAGTCTGCAGTACAAGTCGAGGATCTTTTGCCAGAACCTCTACACGGGGGCATTCCCAAATGTGAAGTAAGGTTCCCTTGGATGACAAACAACGCCAACAGGTATCTGGGAGCGCCGGGTTTATCCAGTGCAAAGTCGAGGGGCATCTGTACCAACAGTTCAACAACTTGAAACCTTTTTCTTGAGCTTTGGAGACCAAGGATATTTTGTGAGTCAGAATAAAGAACTTCTGCCAGTCTACAGGTGAAATGGAGTGACCCAACTCTTCCTTCCAGGCCTGTGTGTATGGGGGGGGGGGGGGGGGGGGGTAAAATGGGGGTTGCCGAGACTGGAAGGTTCTTTACCTTACTGCAGCAAGGTAAAAAAAAAAAAACTCATTAAAGCGGAGATCCACTTAAAAAAATTACAATTAAAAAAAAACGTTTAATAATAGGACACTTAAAGCGGAGGTCCACCCTAAAGTGGACCTTCCGCTCATCGGAACCCTCCCCCCCTCCGGTGCCACAATCGGCACCTTTCAGGGGGGAGGGGGGTGCAGTTACCTGGATAATCCAGGTAACTGCACCCACTTCCGGGATAGCTCTCTGCGGAAAGGGGCGTAACGTACGCCCCTTTCCGCAAGTGCCCCACTGCCTGCTGGGAAACACACAGATCCCAGAGGCAGCGGGGAGCGTCCTTATTGCGCAGCGCGATTCACGCATGCGCAGTAGGGAACCGGGAAATGAAGCCGAAAGGCTCAATTTCCTGATTCCCATACCCAAGATGGCGGCGGCAGGACCCGACAGGCGACCTAGAGATCGGCTTCGGGTGCCGACATCGCGGGCGCGCTGGACAGGTAAGTGTCACTATTTTAAAAGTCAGCAGCTGCAGTATTTGTAGCTGCTGGCTTTTAAAAAAAAAAAAAAAAAAAAAAAAAAAAACGCGGAGTCCCGGTGGACTCCCGCTTTAACTGTCCCAGGTTCTAGCGATGTGGGGGATTGAAGCCCCGCTCGTCTCCCCCTTCGCCCGGCGGTGCCGACATTTTAACTGTGGGCGCCCAGCTGCGGCTTCACAGCTGGGCACCCACTGCGCACACGTTAGCCGCGCTCCGTGACTGGCCGCGTAATCATTTGGGACCTATCACGTGTCCCAGGAGATTGCCTAGAGGGAGGGGGGAAGAGGTGATCTCCCTTCCTGTTCAGAGGGAAGTGATGTCAGGAGCCCTGGTAGATTTTGAGGGACCACATAGCAACAAGCATAAAAAAGTTAAAAAAAAAATAATAAATAAAAAAAAGAAAAAAAAATCCCAATTTTTTTTTTTCATGCACATGAATTCATTTTTTTTTTTTTTTTTTGGGTGGAACTCCACTTTAAGCCTATAGAACCATTTTAAGGTAATTCTTCTACAGACATGTGTAGTACATTTGGTGACTAATTCCAGCGAGTTCACTGTAGACATCCTTATTGTTCTTATTTACAAAAGGAAAGGTTTTCCTAGAAATTGTTTTTTCTTTCAGTTCTCTAGCCATGCAAGAAGCATTCACATAACTGCATACATAACAGTCATATATGCAAAGACGATACAATTTTTTGAGAATAGGGCAAGCAGTCATAGTTGATACTGGTCACGCAGGTGCTGGGACCCTTTCTGCATTGCCCCAGGAAATTAGGTAAAAAATTGCATATTTTTTTTTTGGGGGCGTGGCCTGGACATGGCGGAGTGAGGTTGTGTGCTATCTGAGCTCCCGTCCTCCCCCCGTCCTCCTCCCGACTATCGGAGCCTGCGTTGATCTCCTTGCCTACCGCCTGACCGGGGTATGCCTGTAAGGAAGCAAAAGACGAAGACGAAGGGGAAGCCTAGTCAGGCTAGACCACGGGAGTCCGGCGGGTCGATTACCCAATTCCTGACACAGCCACAGCTGACTCACGCTGCCCCTGAGATGGCGACCGCATGTGCAGAGGGAGAGGAAGTCCCGGAGAGTGGCCCGTCATCGCCGGCTGTTTCGCTTGGAGCGGACTCGCTCTCTGATGTCCCGTCTGCCCTGCGGACATGTACTACACCCCCGCTAGTGTCTGTGGCGGGTACCGAGGGAAATGCGGAGCTGTGGGCACTTCTTAGAGCACTCCCTACCCGGACGGATATCGAAACTCTGATTGGTCGCCTGGAGGCACAACACCGCAAGGAGCTGCAGGAGGTGAGAGGTGAATTGAGCTCCATCACGGAGCGCCTGGTGGCGGGGGAAAACACAGCGACGGACTTGGAATCTAGAGTTAGTGCGTTGGAGAGGTTGCAGGAAGCCCATATTGATGCCGCTACCCTGCTTCAGCTCCATCAGGAAGAAATTGAAGACAGGTGCAGGCGAAATAATCTCCGTTTGCGAGGTATCCCGGAGGTGACCGGATCTGAGGATTTGGCCGTCATGGCCACCGCCATCTTCCACATGCTGCCTGGCTCTCCGCTACCGCAGACCCTGGAATTTGACAGGATACATAGGGCTCTGGGGCCACGGTCGCAGGACATTAATAGACCGCGAGATGTTATCTGCCGTCTCCACCACTACTCCCACAAGGAACTGATCTTGCGAAGAGCGTGGGAGGCAGGTGATGTGGATTTTGATGGGGCGTCTGTTAAAATTCTACCTGATGTTTCTAGATCTACCCTACAGAGAAGAGCCATGCTCCGCCCTGTGTTGGAGGCTGCCCGCCGGCGGGGGGTCACTTACCGTTGGGGGTATCCATTAGCGGTGATATTCAGGAAAGATCAGCAGTTGTTTCACCTCCGCTCCCCAGGCGATCTCCCGGCTCTATTTACCTTCCTGGACGCTGATCCTGTTCCTCTCCCGAACTGGCTGATGTTTCTACCTCCAACGGGGGGAAGGTCCGGGGCGCAGTCCTCATGGAGGTCGGCCCCGCCGAGGACTCAGAGACGCCGCCGTGGATCCCGAGCACCCACGCCGGAGGGAGGGAGTGTGTGAATTGTGAGATGGGCCTATAGAATTCTACCACCCTGACTTCTGTTATGCTCCTGCTGTCTCCCACCCGGTTTTGCTCTACCCCTTTGGACCCCGTATGCTGATGACCGGAGAGGCGACCCTCCTTGACTGCTCCATGGATTGGTAAAGGTGGCGGACCTCTATGGGGTGGTGGGGCGGTGGGGTGGGCTAATGTATTTTTTTTTTTTTTTTCTATTACTGATTTACTTGCCCGGGGAGTTTGGGGGAGTTTTGGGGAATCTGATGGGGATTTATAAATACTCCGCCATATGGTGCCAGCTGACTTGGAGTGACTTCCCGGGAGGTTGGGTTGGACTCCCTTTTTGTCCATCCCCCCCCCCCTCCCCTTGTTTCATGTTATTTTTTTTATTTTTTTTTTGTGCATTTCCTTTTTCCAATTATTTCTTTTGGCCCCGGGCACTGCCCTATGGGGGCCCACCATGAATGCGGGATGTTATCCTTTACGCCTCCGGCGCTTCGGGGGTCTGCCGGACTATATGTGACTATATGTGACTGAGGTTCCTCTCCGGAAGCTGGTTTTGCGATTCCTCTGAGGGGTCGCCTTGACTCTGTTCCTGTTTGTGTGAGATACCCTGGGCACCCGGGATGGGGATGCTGCCCTCCTGGGATGGTGGGGAGAGGGTCATTCATGCTCCTCTCCCCCCTGTTCTGGCTGGGGTAGTGCACCCGGGGGGTCGGGTGGGGGACGCTGATGTTATGTTGTTGATGCTACCATGGCCGCCTGGCTGTTAGGGTTGCATTCCTTTTGCTCTTATGTTACGTTTGATTTTTCTGTTTTAATTTTGCTTGCATGAATTTATGGGGGCTCTGGTTATATATCTATACACACCTGGGGCATGCTGCATGTTGTGATTTATATGACTGGGGGGAATTGTTGCCGGGCCATATGCCCTATTGGGCGGAGTGGCGGGGGTACATAAGGGTGCTTTGCACCTGAAAACTGCCACACTGCTACATGCGGCCCGCCTCTCCTACCCGCTGGGGGATTGAGAGGAGACCGGGGACGTTGCCTCGGTTGGCCCTGATGCGATTCACCCCGGGGCCACGTGCCCCCCCCTTTTATAGGGGATGGGGCTGGTTGTTTCGGGGGTACGGACTTCGCGGCGGCTCTTGGTGTGTGTCCTCCCCTCCCACCCCCCGTTGACCCCATTTTGGGGGGGGGGGGTGGGATGGGGGGAGTGTGTGGCTGTTGATGACCCACGCTCGTACAACTCCTCGGGTTCAGTGAGGTCGGGGGGAGCCGAGGGCTCATACTCCTTGGCTGTGCCAGGTCGCTTCCCCACATAGGCCGGCACGCTCTCGGCCATTTTTGGTAGGGACGTGCCACGCAAGCATTTGGCTTGTCTTTAGGGGGCTTTTTTTTTTTTTTTTTTTTTTTTTAGACTTAAGGGACACCCTACTGTGAGTCTTTCCCTTTTCCACTCTTAACCCCCCACCTTCTCTTCACTCCCTTCCTTCTTCCCCCCCTCCCTTCTTTTCCTTCCCTGTCTTTTTTCCCTTCTGGTTGAGGATGGACAGCCTGTCATTATACTCCTTAAATGCGAAAGGGCTTAACACCCCCCGGAGAAACGGCGTATGTTAATGCATGACCTAAAAAGGGCGAAAATTGATATAGCTTATATCCAGGAAACTCACTTTAAAGAGGATCGATTACCGGTCCTCAAGAATAGATTCTTTCCTTCGATGTACCACTCCACTAATAAAACTAAATCTCGTGGTGCCTCTATTCTTATCTCCTGTAATGTACCTTGGACTCTCACGGATTCCGAGATAGACCTGGAAGGACGTTATGTCTTTCTTAAAGGACTGGTGGGAGGTGTACGGGTGACACTAGCGAATGTCTACGCCCCTAACGAGGGCCAGGACATGTTTGTGCGGCGTCTTTTGACCAAGCTGATTGCCTTCCAGGTGGGTCAACTGATCCTGGGTGGAGACTGGAATGTACCCCTGGCCCCCCACGTGGATACCTCGGCGGGCTCGTCCTCCTTATCTATTAGTGCCCGTAAGCGTATCATCACATGTCTCCATGAGTCACAATTAGTCGATATATGGCGTTTACAGCATCCGGGTGACAGGGACTATACCTTCTACTCTCCGCCTCACAAAATCTACACAAGAATTGATTATTTTCTTATACCACATAGCCAATTACATGCGGTCAGGGCCTCCTCTATAGGTCAAAAGACATGGTCGGATCATGCCCCCATTATGCTGACTTATAAGCTGTCTGCCACTTCTTCCCGACGGACACGTTTTTGGCGCCTTAATGACAGCTTATTACAGCGACCTGAAATATTGGAAGAGGTGACTAGGGAGCTTACTCTTTACTTCCAGACGAACACGACGGCTGACTCCTCCCCGGGGGTGGTGTGGGAAGCACACAAAACGGTTATTCGGGGTGTTCTGATTAAACACGGCTCGCGCATCAAAAAAGAGACTGGGAAACAGTTGGACTCACTTCTGGCCGAACTCCAGGTTCTGGAGTCAAAACACAAGGTCTCCCTGGATCCATCCGTGGAGGCTGAACTTTCCTCTATTCGAAGCCAGGTCAATGACCTCCTTGGCTACAAAGCCAAGGCGGCGTTACAAAAATGCAGACTTATGGCTTATGAATCAGGTAATAAGTGCGGGCGCAGTCTGGCGCGGGCGGTCCGAGACATCAAGACACAGACCTATGTCCCTCGAATCAGGTCGGAAGCGAATGTAGATGTCGGCCTCCCGCACCAGATAGCGGCTGCATTCAAAAACTTCTACAATACCCTTTACAATCTACCACCTCTCCCGGGAGGACGACCTCTGATGGAGGCGTATGTAAGCTCTAGCCAGACTCCCAAACTATCATCTGACAGTGTAGCTGAGTTAGAGGCCCCGATAACCCCTGAGGAGTTGGAGTCGGTGCTTAACACGGCTAAACCTGGGAGGGCACCTGGACCGGATGGTTTCACCCTCCCGTATTATAAGACGTTATCTTCCATCCTTAGCCCTCGTATGGTGACCTTTTTTAATGAAATAGGGAACACGGCCACCTTTGTCACTGATATTACTCGGGCTCATATTACGGTCATCCCTAAAGAAGGCAAAGACCCCTTGGCCTGTAGTAGCTACAGACCCATCTCACTGTTAAATACGGATCTTAAATTATTTACCAAGATAATAGCAACACGATTGGCCAGACATGTGCAGTCCCTAGTCCATCAGGATCAGGTGGGCTTTATTCCTACGAGGGAAGCCAGAGACAGTACAATCAAGGTATTGAACCTGATCCACGTTGCGAACCAGGGTCCTACTCCTTCTATTTTCCTTAATACAGACGCCGAAAAAGCCTTCGACAGGGTTAACTGGGAGTATATGTCCACTGTCCTCCACCACATAGGCTTAGGTGAGAAAATGCTTAGGTGGATAGCCCAATTATATGCTACTCCGACGGCACAAATTAAGGTGAACGGGATATTATCGGAACCCCTGTTGATTAAAAATGGAACCAGGCAGGGCTGCCCGCTGTCGCCGCTTCTTTTTGCCCTTTCCTTGGAGCCCTTTTTATGTAGAATTAGGAATAACCCCGATATCCAAGGCATAGTGGTGGGTGATGCTCACTTCAAGGTCTCTGCGTATGCGGATTACTTGCTTTTCTCCCTCTCCAATCCAGCGATATCCCTCCCGAATCTCCTCCGGGAATTCGAGGAATACGGGCAAGTCTCCAATCTAAAGATTAACTACACTAAATCAGAAGCCATGGGAGTGGCACTGTCGCAAGCGACCATACAGGGGCTAAGGTCCAGCTTTAATTTTAAATGGACGCTCACGGCACTGTCGTATCTGGGGACTTTTGTCCCGGCAAATCTAAATCACGTCTTTAAACTCAATTTCCCTCCCTTACTGATCAGAACCAGGACTCTTTTGGAATCCTGGAACAAAGGCCTTCATTCATGGTTTGGCAGGTGCAACCTGCTTAAGATGTGCATCCTGCCCAAATTTTTATATTTGCTGCAGGCACTCCCTATTTCGGTACCCACATCATATTTCCGACAGGTTCACGGTTTATTTACTGGTTTTATTTGGGCACATAAGAAGCAGAGATTGGCCCGGAATTTACTCTCCATGCCCAAACCCTTCGGCGGCCTTGCCGTTCCTGATGTAAAGAAATATTATCAGGCGGTACACCTCGGTAGAATTGTAGACTGGTGCAGGCACCGGGATCTGAAGCTTTGGATCCGGTTGGAGCAGGCCCTGGTCCGGGTGCCATTAACAGGGGCCATCTGGTGTTATAGACACCTCCCAGCCTACATGAAGAGGCATCCCTTGATAGGGACGACTCTACGGGTGGGGTCACAGATTTGCTCAAAGGGGTTGCTTTCCACGCCTAACTCCCCGCTATTTCCTATTATGGGGAACCCACAATTCTCCCCTGGGATGGACCCCCATCTTCTACAGGTTATGTCCAGTAGTGGGCGCACACAAGCACGATGTTTCCGGATAGATGGGGATTGGCCGTCCATAGAGGTGCTCTGTAATACATCGGGACCTTATAAATTAGCTTTCTGGACTGCTGTCCAACTTAGACATTTTCTTCGAACCCTTTCATTCCCCCTCCGATTTGATGGACCGTTGACCGCCTTTGAGGAATGTTGCTCTGGTAACGGGGTGCTTCCAAGAACGTTGTCCACAATGTATAATCTCCTTATCACACCCGGGGATAATGCTCATCTGACCTTCATGACAAAATGGGAGAGGGACTTGAACTGTACGTTTACTCCGACCCAGATTCACAACATTGTAGCATTGGCCCTGAAATCTACCATCTGTACTACTATACAGGAAACGAACTATAAAATCTTGACGAGATGGTACTTAACTCCACAGGTTTTGCATTCTTTCTATCCGACCACCTCTGCGCTTTGTTGGAGATGCGGACTGGAACAGGGCACTTTGTTGCATGTATTTTGGGCATGCTCGAAGTTGTCTTATTTTTGGTCCACTGTGAGGACCGTTACTCAAAAATTTACGGAGTATAATGTCCCTAATGACCCGGCCTTTTTCCTCCTGCACATGAATACCATGTCTATTAAAAAGTATAAAAAATCCATTTTATGCCCATTGGTGAATGCCGCAAGAGCATGTATACCGCTCCACTGGAAAAGCGAGGCCCCTCCATCGGTGGCGTCCTGGGTTCGTAAGGTGGAGGAAATTAGTAGACTGGAGGACCTGGTGCTTACGGGGAGGCAACAGCAGGAAAGATTTAGGAAAACATGGGCACCCTGGCACCAACTTATTTTCTCGCCCGAAGGGGTACTTTTGAGAACTTTGTAATATGTTCGGCGATAGATACTGCATGGGGGGGTAGGGTAGTCCTGAATCAACCAGAAATCCCCCCCCTCCCCCCCCCCTCCACCTCTCCCCTTCTTCTTTTTCCCCCCCCCTCTTCCTCCCCATCCCTCTCCTTTCCTCACCCCTCACCTCACCCCCCTCTCCCCCCTCTCTTAGTCTTCCCTGTCAGGACCCCTTCCCCTATTCTTAATGGTCTCTGCCTTGGTATTGGGTCTCTACCGGGGTATCGAGGTTCTGATGAGAGCCGGAGATGGGGGAACTGAAGGGATTAAGGCTCCCAATCACGTTTCGGTATTTGAGATGTTATGGATGAGCCATGCACAATGTTTTTTTTTTTTTGTTTTTTTTTTTTTTATGACCCTGTCCCTCCTGTGAACTCGGTAATAGGTTTGATGTTGGTTCCCCTCTTCCCTCCCTCCCCTTTTCTTTTGTATCCCACTTCTATGTTGTATTATATGTTTATGCCCATGTTGGGCATTGTTTGAAAAGTAATAAAAATTTATATTTGAAAAAAAAAAAAAATTGCATATTTTAGTATGCTAAAAAGCACAACATAAACTAACTGAAATTATTCCAAGATCAATGTCCGTTATTTTATCAGGTATTTTTGTTATGGACTTTGATCATTGTCTTGGTCTTGTCCCCCCCCCCCCCCCAAAGATGTATTATAATAATAAAAAAAAAAAAAAACTCTCTGGCTACAGCTTCAAACTCAAAGGCAGTCTTTTAAGATGGCTTTTAAAAAACTGAAATGCCTGAAGGGAAGCCAGAGTAGGGAGCTATAGTCACTGACAAACTGAAAACAAAAACCAGTTGAATTTAAAGTATATTTCTATCTAAAACGTTTTTATCTCCCACTTCTTACACCAGAGAACACGGTCACTGGGGCACAAAGATAGCAGATTATCTCACCAACATAGATAGTTAATAAATAACATGACAAAGGTCCATCTAGTAGTAGCTTGTCACATTAAACTAGTCTTGTTCCATTTCACTCTTTATTTCAGCAGCTTCTTTAATTCTTTTAGTGTCAGAACATACATACTCCAGATTTTGCAGACACATTGACCAAGGTAATAAACCTTTCCTGCTCTGTCTCAATTAGAAAGAAAACTTAGGCTGGAGATCCACTTTAAATAACATACTGGAGCAGAAATAAGAACGGATGTGCCCATTACAGGAGACAGCAACAACATTTTCTACATTTCTTATATGCCATGGCAGTGTTTGCCCTCCATTATTACATTGATAGGGTCAGAACGTGGCTTTGTATTGGCTCCTGAATGGAATTTTGCTTGCTATCACACATGGGGCAGGTCTGTATGTTGGAGGAGGTCCTGTGTAGCGACAAGTAAAGCTGACCATATTCATACATCTGCCCCGGTTTACTTCATAGATCTATCCTATTTTTTCTAGCAATGTGCTTCCTAATGGGGTAACTACTGAAAACTAAATACTGGGGCCTCCTAGCTTTCAACACTGTTCTGGAAGTTCACACTAAACTGAAGTAGCTATATATTGTTTGTTCCGAGACTCTGAGGTTGTGGTGCTTTCATTTCAAGTCTCCCTGCTGTGCAATTAATACATTCCTCTACCTTCTCAAGCACATTTCATATAGATAAAATCATTTATTGGCCTAATTTACACTAAAGGTGTTCTGCAGGTGGTGTGTACATCTGGCCACCTAATTTACTGGCTGTAGTTTTGTAAACACCAATACTGTTTTTCATCTGCATTTATGCACGCATGCGCATGACATATTCAGCGAATGCAGATCTTCCATGTTTGTGGAATACATGATCATACGCGTGTAAATGCAATCCAAAAAAGCACTGGCATTTACCCCACTAC
The DNA here is from genome assembly GCF_037356315.1 of Lithobates pipiens. Taxonomy (NCBI): domain Eukaryota; kingdom Metazoa; phylum Chordata; class Amphibia; order Anura; family Ranidae; genus Lithobates; species Lithobates pipiens. Next base: position 135,433,679 of record NW_027507788.1, on the reverse strand, counting down.
AGCCGAGTACAGTCATTCACTCCAGATCATCAGGTGTAAAAACACCAGAAATTCACGCTAGAGCATATTTGCTCCACAAATCATCCGTGTGCATGAGCCCTAAAAAAAAAAAAAAATTCCCCTTTAGGCTGGGTTCACACTGGAGATGCGGGAACGCCGCGAATCCGCAGCGTTTCCCCGCATCGCATTCCTCCCGCCAGCAGTTCACACTGCCCTATGTGGACTGCTGGGAGTGTCAGTGAAACCTTAAAGCGGGAGTCCGCCGGGACACCGCGTTTTTTTTTTTTTTTAAAGTCAGCAGCTACAAATACTGCAGCTGCTGACTTTTAAAATAGTGACACTTACCTGTCCAGCGCGCCCGCGATGTCGGCACCCAAAGCCGATCTCTAGATCGACACTCGAGTGCTGCCGCCGCCATCTTGGGTATGGGAATCAGGAAATGGAGCCTTTCGGCTTCATTTCCCGGTTCCCTACTGCACATGCGCGAGCCGCGCTGCGCAATGAGGACGGTCCCCGCTGCCTCTGGGATCTGTGTGTTTCCCAGCAGGCAGTGGGGCACTTGCGGAAGGGGGCGGGCACTTGCGGAAAGGGGCGTAATGTACGCCCCTTTCCGCAGAGAGCTAGCCCGGAAGTGGGTGCAGTTACCTGGATTATCCAGGTAACTGCACCCCCCTGAAAGGTGCCAATCGTGGCGCCGGAGGGGGGGAGGAAACCGATGAGCGGAAGGTCCATTTTAGGGTGGACCTCCGCTTTAATGACACCCCCAGATCAGTTCGCATATCGCAGTGCGATCTGCAAACTCGGACAGGAATCGGATCGCATGGTGTGAACACCCATGCGATCTGATTCTGCTGCGGACCCACGGAAAAAAAGGGTCCCGTGCGAGTTTGCGGCGGGTGCGATGCAAATTCAGCCATACTATCTGTATGGCTGAACTCGCATCGCACAGAGATCGGATGTGATTTGCACTGCAGTGCTGTGCGAATCACATCCGATTCTCGCTGCCGCAGCGGTGTGAACCCAGCCTTAAAGTGGAGTTGCCCCCCAAAAAATAAAACTACTTAAAATTCTTAAAAAAAATAAAAAAAAAAATAATTGGCAAAAAAAAAATTTTTTACTCACCTCTAAATAACGGTTGCTAGGGGGTCCCTCGTAGTCTGCCTTCTTCATTGCCCGGGCTGGTGACATCACTTCCCCTCGCGCCGCACATTCACCTGGGACCTGTCACGTGTCCCAGGTGACTGTACGGCGTATCACGGCGCCCTGCGCCGCTCGCGCATGCGCAGTGGGTGCCCGGCTGTGAAGCCACAGCCGGGTGCCCACAGTATGCATGACGGCGCCGCGAGCGGAACGGGGAGCGAGGGGGGGGCTTCGTTCCCCCGCATCGCTGGAACCCGGGACAGGTAAGTGTCCGATTATTAAAAGCCAGCAGCTGCAGTATTTGTAGCTGCTGACTTTTAATTATTTTTTTTTAGGGGGTACCCCACTTTAAGGAAAAAAACATTTTAACTTTTTAGTAGTTGGATACAAAGTTATTGTTTGCAGTGAGCAGAAAGCTCCCTCTAGTGGTTAACCTAGAAATCTGTATATTTAATCCAAAGAATGGAAGAACCATTCAAAAATTAATTGCAATAACCACTCTCTGAGAACACACTAAACTTTCTCAATCTGTCTTGAAGAGGTACGCAAGAAAACTTCCAGGAGGTGGTCAAAATATCAATGAGCACACAATCTGCAGGAGCAAGGCAAACCTGTGCTGCTTTATGCATGTGCAAATATACACACATGTCATAGGGGTCACAACAAAACCTTGCAACGGGTAATAGTACCAGAGTAAGAGTGAACTTGCAAATGTACTTACACCAGTAGGTTCATGGGGTTCATATGTAAAGTTTTCAGGAAATGCCTTAGCCAGCGCCATGTGTCGGGAATACATGTAATACTAGGAGACAGAATGAAACAAATTAGAGACTTTATTGCGCAGCTCACCTGGATTTGTCACATATTATATTATCAGTCATGCTACGAAATGGCCACTGGTGGTCTCTATAGAAAAACTTAGTGACAACTCAGGATCACAATGTGGAAGGGAATTAGGACGTGCCTAAATAAGAGGACCTTCATGACAGAGTCACCAGCCATTTTACCAAGATCTGCATATTCAAAAATTACTTTTGAACCAATGACAACATGTTAAAGATTATATGAGAAGATCTTAGTGGTAGGAATTTTATATTCTTTAAATTATCGTAGCCTTCAGAGGTCTATCTACTGAAGAAAGTAAAGAAAGAAGCCATTCCAAGTAGAGATATAGGTGTGTGTGTATATTATATATATGTGATTTTTGATATGTAATTTATGATATAAGAGCGCGGTTTCTTTTCGTGTACAGGGGACTGAGCAAATCTCAGACGAGATCACTCTTCTGCCCCTTCACCTCCGCTGAGGCAAGGGAGTCTGCAAGGTGCTGTAACTGAATTGGCTGGGAGAATCAGGAGAGTTGAAAAAGAGGGCTGCAACTGGAAACACGGAGGTACTGTAAGGTGGTCTAGGGGGATCAAAAACCAAAGGCCAAGGTTTGGGGCCTAAGCAGCGGCACTGCTGCAGAGAGCCAAGTGGCTTGGCATGGTTTTACATTACTTTTTTTATTCTTTTAAATCTCTTGCATGGCCAATTGTTTGTTGAACTTTAATGTTGTTTAATAAAAGTAGGCAGGCCAGACTTAAAACCACAGTTCAGACTGGCATGGATTCACTAAACTTTTACTATTGAACTAGCAAACCCCCAAGATCAATACATCTACTTGCCGCCAAATTATGTACATGTACGCAATTGATTGCAAATGGTTATACCAGAGCTATGGCTGAAGCCATCAGCCATAGCCCCTTATCCTTTTCTTCAGCTGGCAATGCTCTACAAAGCAAAAGCAATCCTAATGTAGGTGCTGGCTGAACACTTGGGTCTCTCCAGGTGGGGGCAAAAGAGCCATGTAAGGTGGCGGGGGGAGATTGTAAAAGCAATCTAACAGATAATTAGCTGCTAGGATTGCTTTTAAAGAAAGCTGACTGTCACCAGAAAAAAACAAAAAGAATACAGAGAGGAAGCCTGTAGCTGCAGGCATCATCCTGTTATAACTACTTGAAGTCAAATGACGTACTTGTAAAAAATTTGGCAGAAAGTTGGCAAGTCGTCCAGACTGCCTGGGGCCATATATTCTAGGGGTTGTGGATTATATTCAGAAGCTATGCTCGGTTAGTATGGTAGGATGTAATGTTAAAACACGGAAAGGACATCATACCCTGCCCAGGTACTTCCAATCAAGGAGGTCAGACAAGCGCTCTGTGCGGTTTCTCTGAATGATGCGCTGGCGTCTTGTCTGTTGGCAGAAGCTGTACAGGAAGGATGTGAGCTGAGTGCAGGATTCATCCACTGAGCGGAAACGCCGGTCTAAGATGTAAATTCCTGCAGGGCAGATAACAGCCAAAAAATAAATCAATTTAACACAATGACAAATATAAAATAAAAAAAAATAGTGAAATTTAGCATGGTTTACCATAGGCAGAGGGATCGGCGATGTGCTCCTCCATGAAACACCCAAATCCAGACAGGTTAGTAGAAATACTGGGAATCCCCATCACAGTACATTCAGCTGGAAAAAGAATTATAAAGTCAGATGTAACATAGGAGACCCACAAGATTAGCGGTAGACTGGAAGTAGCCAAAATGTGTATTTTATCGATATCACTGTAAGTACTGAAAATAAACTGCTCAGCCATTTTTAGCTTTTAAACTATAGTCCTGTCTGAGAATAGGCACCTTTGGGGGATTTGTGAGCATAGATCTCTTATCGCAATTTTTTTTTTACATTCCTTACATACAGTTACAATATTACTATTCTTTCTTTTGGATAGCATTTCATGGAAGCAATAGAGAGTTTAATATGGAATAATATGGGGAGCAAAACATTCCAGATAACAAGAAAAATCATGGCTTACCAGGCGTGTACCCCCAGGGTTCATAGTATGAAGGGAAGACCCCGAGGTGGCATCCACGCACAAACTCCTCGTAATCTACTGGTAAAAGTGGGCTTGTAGAGGAGAGGAACTCTGGATGGAAAATTACCTGAGAGGTAAATAAGAAAGAAAAACAAGAAACAAGATACAAAAAGGTAGGAGTTAATGAAAACTAAAACAAAAAGAAAAGAACAAAGAACGCTTACATTGGTGTATCCCGGTTTGTGTGTGCTCTACAGAGAGCAAACCTCAATGATCACCTTTGTTCACACCTAGGCGTTTTTTTTTTTGCTGTAAGCCTCGGCTCCAAAAATGCCCAACAAGACAAGACAAATCCCATTCATTATATATAGCCCCTGTTCGCGTTTTGTAATCTGAAGCAAAACGCCTGAAGCTCAAAAAAGTACAGAATCTTCTTTTTTTTGCCAGATTACAGGCGTTTTCTGCTTTCTATATTGGTGACCTTTTGACCTATACAAAATCTCTGCAAAAATCGGGCGACTTTCTGCCTGAAAACAAACCCCCAAGGTGTGAACAGAGCCTAATACTGAAGTATGCAGTACCTCTTTTCTGCTGATAAAGGGAACAAAGGCAGAAAAACCCATTCAAGGTTCTGAATATATGCTGGAACTGCCTGACCTGAACAAGTAAAACATCCTGTTCAATGATTTATAAAATAAACTCATGGCAGTATCACATTTGATTTGGATTTGATAACCGCACTATTTTATATTATGGTCTACAAAAAAAGTAGTTTTTGCCCGTGACTTCTACAGGCAACATTTGCCTACATTTTTGCACATCAACAATTGCTATTCACCACTTTCATGACCATATATCGCATACAGAGCTAAATGCAAGGCAACCTGTCAGCATCCTGGATAAACACGTGCTGTCATACTAAGATAAGCTACGTGTGACCAAGGAAACAAAGTCTCTGCAGTACTACTATGCAGGAAGCAGAGTGTGCATATGTAATTATGAAGTATATCTCCACCATACACTTGCATATTCATCATCTATATACAAACAAGTTTATGACTTATTAAAGTGGAAGCAAAGAGGTTTTGGCCTCCTTGAAGCTTTTGACACATCATACAAGATTGCACAGCATATCTGCACATTAGGGCAAACTCACCTTGTAACCCCCTACAATCCTCACCCCCAATCCCGCATTGCTGTAATGTACATGATTCCCTCATTATTTTTGTCTTTTTCTTATCTTATTCTGGATTCAGGAGCATTCAGCCTTCTTGACTGGCCACACTGGGATGTTAAATCTCACAACTGCTGCTAGTTTATATTACAGATACTGCCCAACAAGCCTCTCTCCATTGGCACCATTGTCTCCATACACCGCACTGAGGATGATCATCAAGCCTGAAGCATCAGTATGCAATAAATTGCTCCATATTAGGCCAGATCTGTACTATATACCAGAGGATCTGGAGGTATACCTGGTCTAACTCTCCATGCAGAAAGGAGAGGATTGATGCTTATTGCAGCTGAAATAAGACAGGGCTGATTACGGAAGGAATACAACAGCCAAGATCGTGGTGGATGGAGCTGAACTTATTTATCCTTCTGGCCGTCATCTCCTGAACCGAGTGGGTCAACACTGTGCTCCACTTTTGGAGCCCTTGGCTAGCATTTGCTCATCTCCAGCATATACCCAGGATCCATAAAAGATATTGTAGTGATTATAAAGTGGAGGTGGATGGGGACTTGCAGCCAATAAATCAGGAACACAAGAATTCTTTTCCAATCATCTCACCCCCTCCCACCACAATTTGATTCTCTGTGGTGTGGCAGTTTTCATATACTTTGTTAAGGATTTCCATTATGCACACAGCAGTGCAGGAACAACAGACAAAGGATAAAAAAAATATATACAAATAGAAAGCTTAAAAGTTCAGTTAAAGGTTAGTAATAGACACATGGACATCTGTTGAAAGATTATCAGGATAAACCAATCTGTGGCTTGTATGGAACATTCAGGACAGTGAAACATTAGTCGTTGACCAGATGTGCTATCATATCTTATTAAACACATACGTCAGGTTAAAGTGAATGTTAGATGCACAGCCAAATATACAGGTGAAATACACACAGTATATAAGAAGCTTTTTTATCTGCCAAAGGATTTGTATTTGTCAATTTAGTCCTGAGATTTACACAGCTCTGTCCCACAGCACATTCCTGTTTGGCAAAGCAGAAGACGCTTTCCCCCAGCTTGTTATTGGACAGTGAAAAGAGAAGCAGTACACCACTGAGTGGATCTCTCTGCCCTTTCCTCCCATCAGCATGTTGCTTGTTAGCACATGAGCACTGCAGCACACCTCAGTGACTCCTTGTTGCTTCTCTCTCAGTGGGAGGCAATGGCTACGCCATTGCTGGCTTCAGTGGGAGGCAATGGTGCCTTGTATCAATGGCAGGAATAGTGCCTCAAGGGCTGGACAAAGGCACAGTTTGGAGACCACTGCCTATAGCAACTGCATTTGCCAAGAGTAGTTGGGTCATGTAAATTTTATTGGTAGCTGAAGTTGTTGAGCAATTTTAAAAGTTTGGAGCTGAACAGTACCAGTCAATGGCAAATTTCTGACCCAATTGACTGATCATGCAGACAGCAACCAGTCAGTGGCGTCACGGGCCTTCTACAGACATGAGATCAGTGATCGATTCGACAGGAAGTGCCCGTGGTCTGTGTTCTGCCATGAATGTTGCCACATAAGTCTGTCTCACCTTTATGCGATCTGTACTACTGTTGAAAAGACCAATCCTTCGAATAGTGTTTAAGATTGCATCAGTAGAGTCATCGAGCATGTTGTGTGTGCAGACTGGAGGGAATGACTGTCTCTGTTGGGAAAGCACATTTATTTAAAAAGAAGAAGAGGAGAAACACAAATTCCACATTTAATCCAGAAAACTAAAATAAATACACATCTGATCTATTTGTCATGCATTCTTCACCACTGCGCAGTCTCTGTACCTGTGTAGCAAAAATGGCTCTCTTCATCATAGTGAAATCTTCTTTATCCAGCATCTTGTTCATGTCAGGTAAATTCCCTCTGCAATAAAACACAGCCAGATTATATTCAGCAACAAATCTCTTTCCTTAAAGTGGTTGTAAACCCATGGAGAAAAAAAAAAAAAACGCAACTTGCAAGGCAGAGGCAGTATGCATAGCCGTAGACTGCGGTGGCTGTCTTTTTGTAAATATCTCCTAAACCGTGTAGGTTTAGGAGATATTTCTTGGACCTACAGGTAAGCCCTAATCTAGGCTTACCTGTAGGTCAAAGTGGTTTGTAAGGGTTTACAACCACTTTAACGAGCAGGGCCCTCCGATTTCTCCTGCATTGAATTGTGTTGTAACTGTACAGTCTGCCCTCATGTTGTGCATAAACTGTTGGCACTATATAAATCCTGTATTATAATTTAAAAAAAAATTAAGAGAACCTTACTCTCTACAACATTACAATAGAGCACTTTTCTTGCAGCATGCCATACATCAATCATGTATCCAATTATGTTTTAATTAAAACCCTTTTTAATGATTATCATCATGTTGTTTGCTTCTGTCCCACCCTACATTTCTAAACTGTGCTAGTTGCCATTAGAGATTTGTACTGTGTACACATAACCTATTCACTCCTGGAGTTATCCCAGCTGACTGTAAAGTATGCACAGTACAGCTCACAGCAGCTCTAAGAGAGCACTGCTAGGGACTTTCTCGTCTTTTATATTAAAATGAAATTTGCTGAAGTCCTAATTGCATTGAAAATACTGCAGTACAACAATGCATGTACCTACAAGTTGCTAAATGTACTTTTAGATGCCCTTTCTGCCTGCCTGGAAGTTCAGAACCCAAGCAAGCTGTAATACTGTCAATTAAAAGATTGCATGCTTCCTCCCATATATTCCTACTGGCCTATCACAAAGACAAGTACATTAATGATCAACAGGAAGAATTGGGAGAAGGCGAGTTCTAAAATATACATGTTACAGGGTATGCCCCCGACACCTGAGAGGACATGAAAATGAAGGTGCAGACACAGCTGGTAGTAATAGAAACAAGAAATAGAACAAGGAATAGAATCCCTGCAGAGGTGGTTCTGGCCAGCTCAGTAGATTGCTTTAAGAAGGGCCTAAAAAGTGGAAGTTCCGCTCATGTGATCCCTCCCCCCCCTCCGGTGCCACAATCGGCACCTTTCAGGGGGGAGCGGGGTGCAGTTACCTGGATAATCCAGGTATCTGCACCCACTTCCGGGACAGACCGCCGCAGATGCGCCCCGCCCCCCCCCCCCATTGTGTTCTGGGAAACACACAGTTCCCAGGACACAGCGGGGACCAGTACAGACGCGCAGCGCGACTCATGCATCCGCAGCAGGGAACCGGGCAGTGAAGCCGCAGCGCTTCACTTCCCGATTCCCTGACAGAGGATGGCGGCTGGGGCAGCAGAGAGACGAGCGATCGCTTGTCATCGGCCGCCGACATCGCTGGACACTGGGACAGGTAAGTGTGAATTTATTAAAAGTCAGCAGCTGCAAAATTTGTAGCTGCTGGCTTTTAATATATTTTTTTTTAAAGGTGCAGAACCGCTTTAAGTGTACATAATATATCTGTGTACTAACATTTATAGGTAAAGTTGATCCTGGGAAAATCCGATTGCCTCTCGGGGGATCAGGAAGGAATTTTTTCCCCTGCGTTAGCAAATTGGATCATGCTCTGCTGGGGTTTTTTGCCTTCCTCTGGATCAACTGTGGGTATAGAATTGGGTATATGGGATTGTATGATAATATAAAAAAAAAATTATATATATATTTTTTTGTGGTTGAACTTGTGTCTTTTTTCAACCTGCATGCGCACGGGAGTGACTTCGCTGCTCCGGCGAATCACACCAAGAAGATGGACGCTCGGAACTACGGGGGACAGCAGTGACTTCGCTGGCTCCTGTGTCAGGTAAGTGAAACATAATGGACTACTATGCGATGCATAGTAGCCCATTATGCTTTACCTTTGCAGGGAATCAAAGAGGAAGTAAACCCATTAGGGTTTACTTCCTCTTTAAATCCTGCCCACATCCGAAATGTATTTATTACAGGTACTTATGTAAAGCAGTGTGTAAATTAACAGCGCTGTATATGTATTGCACGGTCACATCAGTCCCTACCTTCAAGGAGCTTACAATCTAAAGCTGGATATACACTATACAATTTTATGTAGGATTGTTTTCCTTTAGATTTACCAAAACCATATAATATGAGGTCAAAGCTTAAAGTGATTGTAAAGGCTTGTTTAAGAAAAAAAAAAAAAAAAACACGCTATACTTCCCTCCGCTGTGTAGTGATTTTGCACAGAGCAGCCTGGAACCTCTTCTTCCGGGGTCCCTCTTTGCTGCTCTTAGCTTCTTTAAGTGCCTCTCAGCCAGCAGCTTGCTACAGGGGGCACCCAAGCTGAGTCAGAGCTCCGTGTATCTATTCAGACCCGGAGCCCCGATCTGGCCCCGCCCCTCTCTCCTCTGATTGGCTGATTGACTGACAGCTGTGGGAGCCAATTGCGCAGCTGCTCTGTCTCAGCCAATCAGGAGGATTGTCCTGGATGGCTGAGGGGATTTTGGACATTGCTGGAGAGAGAAGGGGCTCAAGTAGGTAATTAGGGGGGGTGCTTGGGGGGTTGCTACATAGAATGCAGTAAGATAAAATAAACTTCTGCCTTTACGAGTTTCAATTTGTATGCAATCAGGCAGGCCCTTGCACTACATGATATTATTATCAGCTGCACACCCCTCACAGGGGATCACCACCCGCTCACATACCCTCCCAGATTTGAAAGCATCACCCGATGCTCTCCACAGCTATGGGCAGGACTCGAAATAAAGGCATTAGCTCTGCACAGAACACACATGGCAGAGGGGGAAAGATGGCAGACGCAACATCTCCCGGACCGATCCATACAGGGGATGAATCAAAAGTCCATCCACAGAGAACTAAGGGCAAATAGCCCAAAGCACCTACACACTCCCAGCTAGAGGAACCACAGTCATGCCACAGTACTGTGGAAGATAATGAGACACACCACTCCAATTCAGCCCTGCACCCTCTTCTTCACAGGCTTCTGTGCATTCGACAGGGCACAATTCCTCCTCCTCTGTTTTTGAAAGGAGTCAACGGGGCAGCCAAACTTTACATAAGGGTAGCCCATCAGATTCCCATTTACCGTGCCAGCTACCACCACCTACTGTAGCGATACAGTCCTCAATGAAATATTTGCAGACCTGTTCCAGTGAAAATTAGATAAAAGTGGCATCAATACTAACGACCGAGCTGAAACAAGATTTTATAGAGTGGAGACAAAAGCTGACCAGCATAGAATGAAAAAAAGTGGATGTACAGTAACAGAGTTGCTCAAAATAGGTCCCAAATTTCAGTGCTACAAATACAATTGGAGGACACTCACACAAAAATTGAGCACCTATAAAACCGTTCAAGATGTTATAATTTCTGCATTAGGGGGCTGCCCAATCCGTGAAAGACATCACCAGTGCAGCACAATATAAAATGCAAAACCCACTTCCAGAGGCAGACGGACTCCACCGGGAAACACAGGATCCATAGAGCTTTAACAACATTATCGTAAATCCACATTTCTACCACACTAAACAGGCCATCATGAGATGCGCTAGAGACAATCCTGATTTGGAATACTTGGACCACAAAACTCAATCTTTACAGACATTACTCCATCAACTATATAGGAGGTGGGCCCTAAAACCATTCTTTATACATCTGGCTTCTCAGAACATTCAATATTGCTAGGTGTATCCTTTCCGGTTCTTTTTCTCAGGCAAAAATGATTCCTTCTCTACTTCTCCTGAGGGTGAGAAGCTATTGGCTGACTTAGTCCTCATCTCCACTAATCCTACTTCTTACAACACACAGGAGAGATCTTCCTAACCTCACTCTGGTCAACAACTACCAGGAAATCTAACTCTTCAGGACCTTATACCTGAATATCACATTAAACACAGGCGCTATTCAAATGCTTTCTGAATTTGTTATCATCCTTCCCGACAAGACCTCAGCAACTGTAACTCAATCAGCTTCCGCTTTGTAGGACACATTCAACACAAGGAAAACTCCCTACTGCAGAGACTTGCATGATCTGCAGCCCTGCGCCTACTCTGGTCACCTCACACCTTCATAGTTTATATGGGCCAACTGCAGGTTTCAGGGTCCTCACCACACTACCTGTCTCTACCCCCCGCCCTACCCCTTTTTTAAAATAAAAAATACATATTATAACCTTAAAGATGGTGTTATGCAACAGCATAACTGGTCCCTCTTAAATGTTTATAATTGCAAGATTGCTCTATGATATGCGAATGTGTCTAAATAATTATAATATGCTGTCTTTACTAGGTGTTTTACAGGGATATGTTACAGATCTAGATTTTGATGAATCTGCTACTACTTTAAAATCTATTTTCACAAAGGCCGGTCTCATACTCTGGGTCACCATATTAGCTCAGTGGTATTTTACTTATGCAAGTTGTTTAGTTATTACTTGGGGGAGCATTTAGTAAATAAACAGTATACTACCTTACATTTAACTTTTCACTCTTTACCAAATTTAATTTTACACTTTGTTCCCTTGGGGGCATACATTACTTTCTATTAAAGGCCCCTTTGTGGGGTTATCCCAGTGAGACTCATTTTTATTCTGGAATGAAACACTCCGGTGAAAGAAACCAATATGATTATGCCTTTAGCACTCAACTGCATTACAGTTCATTACAAAGACACCGATTATTGTCAACTTTGTTATTTTTCTTTCTAATCCGTTTCCTCTTGGCTTCAGTCTGTCCCTAGATCTCTTCTGGAGTGGACCCCTTCAATCCCCATCTTACAGCCACCAGTAGCACCCAATGGAGGGTAGGTGTCTGACATTTTTCACGATTCCAATTATGAGGACATCACCTACTATTCGACTGGTTTCACACAATTTGCAAGAGCACATGCGGACTCCTAGCAGGTTGCATCTTCCAATATTATGTCCCACTTTGTCCTATTCCCTGGCTATATGGGGCAGATAGAAGGTGAAGAAAAAGCTCTACTTGCCTCATACGCCTTTGTCTCCTATATTTTACAATCCAGAATCTATCCCAGAACTATCCCCACACGTCTTCCGTTGATGTTTTAATAATGGATTGTTTTGAAAAGGAGATTTATTATACTGTAGCTTACACTCTGAAACATAAAAATTATACTGCAAATGCCTCCTTCAGAAATGTTCAGATATAACCAGATTACATCTTACCTCAAAAATAAAAACTTATAAAAAAATAATCACAAGTCCCTCATCACTAACATTATTTGAAAGTCCCTGTAAAGCTAGAGACCCAATGCAGGGTCATATCTTATTCCTATATAGTTGTCTGACAGACAAAGACCTCAATATCACTTGGGACCTGCCAGATTGGCAAGACATAGCAAGCAATCTTTCTAAGATCTCCATCAATATGGCTCTGGTAGAATCCATATAAAACCCTAATGAGATGGAATATGGACCACACCAGCAGATATGAATGCACAGGCTTCATCCGAATGGGTTCTAGGAACCGTGGCCAGACAGGCAGTTTGATCTACATTTAGTGACCCAAAGCAATTTTGGATCAGGATTTCTCACTTGACCCAATCGGTTACAGATGTGAACATTTCTAGATCACCAGATTTTTTTCTCTCAAAAATTGGACATTGAAATCCCAAAAAAGACAAACCATTTAATCTCCCATATGATGCTAGCTGCTAGGATAGCTACAGCATGGTGTTGGAAGCAGTTCATAACCAAGTTTGACTCGTTACACACAAAATTAATTGGATCATGATTAATAACAAACTAACATGCTCCCTAACAACCAGAATAAAACTTGATGAGAAGTGGAAACCCTGGATACAATATCTATCGCCAGAAGACCCCCACCACCCCCGACCACACCCAAACCGCTCTCGACACTTTTTTCTTTTTCTCTGTTTATTTCTCTGTTTGTTTTCTACCATTTACATTGCTACGAAATCAGCTGTTCACAAGGATGTTACTCTGTGATACATGATTTACATGAATATTGCATTCCTGTTAGGAGTTCCCCCTCTCCCGGTTTAAGCAAGGGGTGGGGGAAATGTTGATTGTGGTCACCAATTACTTCCTTGGTTTGCATGAAACTACTCTCTGGTACCCGATATGATGTCCATTAATGTTGCTTTTATTATGGCTATACTTGTATGTGATGGAAGATTTACTGGTTATATTTGTTATGATAAACTACTGATGAAATAAATTGATTTTTCTCTATTGAACCATGTGTTTTCTATTTTCTACAATAAACAAATTAAAATATAAAATACATTGGCAATTGTATGAAGTCTTACAGGTTATTACAGCAATTGTTTGAGATATAGGTGGACTCGGTCTGTGGGTATACATAGCTGCCTATGGAAGTTTGATATAATAAAGTTCAGTTTGGAATAAATTCAGGGATTGCGGAGCACATCTTAGGCTTAGCATTCTCTATATAAAATATTTACACTGTACCACAGAATATTTAGATTGTTGGGGTAATAAAGATTAAAGGATTCAAGATCAGCTAAAAAGTATGACCCAGAAAGAATAATGGGTTTGTATCAAAAAAAGTGATTAGGGTCAGAACATCCGGTGCACTTACAATTAAAAAAGATAATTATGGACCTATCATGGAATTATCTCAGTTCAATGTTCCCTTGAAAAACAGATCACAATTGAAAAGTGTTAAAAAAGGACCGAGCTTACTTTTGGAACTAGAAAATGTGCTGCAATACCAGAGCCACCTGTAGATGGCACTGTAAATTAACACCAGAGTCCCAACTACTTGTTCCTGTGAAACTGGAGGTAAATGTTTCTGATAGCAAAGTTTGGACTTACACTAGAAGTGACTCGTACAATTTCTTTCCAAACTTCTCTTTCACCGAATTGGCTGTATCCCTATAAAAAGACAAAAAATATTATAAGCAAGGTTACATCCTTACGCACACTAACAGCAGAAAAAACAATATAACAAATAAGTCACTGTGGAGAAAAAGAAGAAAAAACAAAAAAACAAAAAACACCGAACGGTCAGTTAAATAATTTATTTTCATTGTGACACATTTTATGTACTTCAAAATGCAAAATAAATAAAAAAAAAAAAAAAAAAAAAAAAAAAGTGAAAATTCACCTTTACTCCAGTAAAAAATTGTCAGGTTTAGCTTGGCATAGATTATTGGAAAAAGATGGGCAGAGTGATACATTCGGTATCTAATCAACAAAGCAGATTTATGTATGGATTTAAACATTTCCTATTAAGAATTATTTTTTGCAATCCTGTATTATATTAATAATAAATACAAAAACATGAACACCGTACACCCTGCCCACTTCATCCTCGCTGTACTTACCGCTGGGAATTTTGAGCTATCAGTGCCCATGCAGCTGGTCCAGTGATTTGAAATCTTCCTCTTATCTGTGCTGTGTTTCCGGGGTTGATTAGAGCAATATGGATCGGTCAGCTCCATCACAGAGCATCGCTCTGATATGTCCCAGAAGAGCTGCACACAGAAGAGAGAGAAGAGCGGGGATTTCAAATCCCTGGACTGCAGGACCATCTGCATGGGCGCTGACAGAGCAGCCCCCCCCCCCCCCCCGCCGGAGTAATTATAGCGGGAATCGGGGGTGTAGTTTCATTTTTTTTTTAGCCCAGAAGACAGTATAGAAGCTATGCATATTATAATTACATTATAATATGCATAGCTGTTATTATGGTCACCCAAACAGACGCTAGAATTCCATGCTGGGACATGCAAAGCTTTGATCTTTTCACAAGTTGACAAAAATATTCAAGTCTCCTTTTGGATTCCTCTAACCAAAAAGGATTATGCACCCACCACAACTGTTTCCGTACAGCTTGACCTTTCAGGGTTTCCACATTGAAATTATTAGTCCGTGCAGGCATGATGAAAAATGCCACTACAGTCACATCACTCTGATTCACCTAAAGTGGAGAAAACAAAAAACAAAACAAAAACAAACACTTAATACACTTGATATAATTTCAACATATTGTCCTTCACCCCCACAGTTTTCAACCTACCCTGAGAAGGTAGTTGAGTCTTGCCAAGGCCTCCAGAAAAATGTCAGCTCCTTTGTTAGAGAACTCATAGCGTCCAGCAATGAAGAAAAACAAGGTCTTGTCCAAATTAAAGTCTAGGTGTCTATCATAAAAAAACAAAACAAAAAAAAAACTCCACACACTGTCACACTTGATTTATACACAATTTGTCAGTGCAGAAAGTAGACTGCCTCTTAGAAACAAAGAAGCAAACTTGTACGTCAAGACTTGGAGCAGAGCACCATATGCTTCTGCATTTTTTATGTGGTGCAGTCAGTGTGGTGCATTTTAGATGCAATGCAGTGTAAGGCACCAAGCACAGTAAGCTGCAGTGTGCTTGCAATCATTTTTAAACAGCAACCAAGTTCATATACAGAATACTCTAAGCTACATCCACCATGATATATGGTCACCATTTTAAATAATTGAGCAGAATCAAATTCTGCACTGGTCCCCATTCAAAATGAATAGGCTGTGTTATTGTAGAACATTGTAATGCAGTCTAAAAAGCATATGGCATTAGTGCAATGCCTAGCTAGTGTGAAGGGACCTTTAAAGTATAACTAAAGGCAATTTTTTTCTGTGCTTAGTTTAGGATAGAGTGGAGAGGGATTAGAACACCTCTTGGTTTTTACTGCTGTCAGTGTCGTTGTTAGATTCATCCTCTCCATTAGTCTTGTTTACCATTATCATTAAAAGCGAAGGTAAGAAAGAAAGAAAGAAAACCCCAAACTTACAGCGGTCTCCAGAATAGTAACAGAGGGGAAATCTTCCAAAGGGGACACCAGTTCTGGCGACCTGGGGGTCCCCAAGGAATTCCCTTAATTAGCAGGGACTTCCACTTCCTGTTTGGCTTTGGAACAGGAAGTAAAAGTAAATCCCCTTACTGGTACAAAGAGGGCAAAAAAGAAACCTTACAGGACTTATAAACCTCCATTACTCTATCCAAAATGGGGGGAGAAGTTTTGCGTATAGTTCTACTTTAATTAGAACCGAATCCCTGCTTCAGACCCACTTTGCACAATAAATCTGGTGAGATTTGTTTTAACTCCATTGAAGAACTGCATTAATCATCTTACCCATAAAAATGTCCCCGGATAAACTCTTGTATGCGATTCTTACTTTGGGCGTGCAGATTCTGAAACTCGTGCATAGCTGAAAACTTTTTTACATTCAAACCGTTTGGAGTTACTATATCTGTATTCAGGAAGATAAAAGAATGGGTTAGAGAAATCAAGTGTCTAGGACAATCCTGGTTTATATGTCATTGATCCCATTTTATCTGCAGAATTTACAGTCCAAGAACTTACTATGATGGCAAATTGGCATTACAATGTGTCTTCAAGACTTGGAAAAAACCAGAATCAGCAGAATTCAAACAGCCACATTTAAGACATAGGTGATGTAAGTATCTCACAAAAGTGAGTACACCTCTGACATTTTTGTAAATTTATATCTTTTCATGTGACAACACTGAAGAAATTACACTTTGCTACAATGTAAAGTAGTGAGTGTACAGCTTGTATAACAGTGTGAACTTGCTGTTCCCTCAAAATATCTCAACACAGCCATTCATGACTAAACCGCTGGTACACCCTAAGTAGAAATGTCCAAAATTTAGCCCAAAGTATCAATATTCAGCGTGGCCACCATTTTCCAGCACTGCCTTAACCCTCTTGAGCATGGAGATCACCAGAGCTTCATAGGTTACCACTGGAGTCCTCTTCCACTCCTCCATGATGACATCACAGAGCTGGTGGATGTTGGAGACCTTGCCCCCCTCCACCTTCCGTTTGAGGATGCCCCACAGATACTCAATAGTGTTTAGGTCTGGAGACATGGTTGGCAAGTCCATCACCCTTACCCTCAGCTTCCTTAGCAAGGCAGTGGTCGTTGTGGAGGTGCGTTTGCAGTTAGTTGGATTACTCCCTGCGGCCCAGTCTCCAAAGGGTGGGGATCACGCTTTGCTTCAGCATGTCACAGTACATGTTGGCATTCATGGTTCCCTCAACTGAACTTTAGCTCCCCAGTGCCAGCAGCACTCATGCAGCCCCAGACCATGACACTCCACCACCATGCTTGACTGTAGGAAAGACACACTGTCTTTTGTACTCCTCACCTGGTTGCCACCACACACGCTTGACACCATTTGAACCAAATAAGTTTATCTTGGTCTCATCAGACCACAGGACATGGTTCCAGTAATCCATTTCCTTAGTCTGCTTGTCTTCAGCAAACTGTTTGTGGGCTTTCTTATGCACATCTTTAGAAGAAGTTCCTTCTGGGACGACAGACATGCAGACCAATTTCATACAGTGTACGGCGTATGGTCTGAGCCACTCCACCCCTTCAACATCTGCAGCAGTGCTGGCAGCACTCATACGTCTATTTCCCAAAGACAACCTCTGGATATGACACTGAGCCTGTGCACTCAACTTCTGATTGACCAAGGTGAGGCCTGTTCTGAGTGGAATCTGTCCTGTTAAACCACTGTATGGTCTTGGCCACCATGCTGCAGGTCAGTTTCACAATCTTCTTATAGCCTACGCCAGTGATGGAAGACCTTGGCACCCCAGATGTTATTATTATGATTATGCACTTTGCAGTGTAGTTGAGCATCATGGGAAATGTAGTTCCAAAACATCTGGGGTGCCAAGGTTCGCCATCATTGGCCTAGGCCATTGTTATGTAGAGCAACAATTCTTTTTTTCAGCTCCTCAGAGTTCTTTGCCATGGAGAGGGAAGAGAGAGAGAGAG
Organism: Lithobates pipiens; assembly: GCF_037356315.1. Lineage (NCBI taxonomy): Eukaryota > Metazoa > Chordata > Amphibia > Anura > Ranidae > Lithobates > Lithobates pipiens. The sequence goes on along the minus strand of NW_027507788.1, from coordinate 135,415,733 downwards.
AGAGGGAAGAGAGAGAGAGAGAGGGAGAGAGAGAGAGAGAGAGAGAGAGAGAGAGAGAGAGAGAGAGAGAGAGAGAGAGAGAGAGAGAGAGAGAGAGAGAGAGAGAGAGAGAGAGAGAGAGAGAGAGAGAGAGAGAGAGAGAGAGAGAGAGAGAGAGAGAGAGAGAGAGAGAGAGAGAGAGAGAGAGAGAGAGAGAGAGAGAGAGAGAGAATTTTACAACCTGCTCCCAATTCACACCTAAGACCTTATAACACTGAGTCACATGACACCAGGGAGGGAAAATGGCTAATTGGGCCCAATTTGGACATTTTCACTTAGGGGTGTACTCACTCTTGTTGCCAGCGGTTTAATAATATATTTAGACATTAATGGCTGAGTTATTTTGAGGGGACAGAAAATTTACACTGTTATACAAGCTGTACACTCACTACTTTACACTGTAGCAAAGTGTAATTTCTTCAGTGTTGTCACATGAAAAGATAGAATATAATATTTACAAAAATGTGAGGGGTGTACTCACGTGAGATACTGTAAGTGAAGTATTGAGATTGGTAATTTTATTGGCAGTTCTGGAGTTTTCCCACCAATGTCCCACTACAGCAATCTGCCACCATTGTTGCACAAATTCTGAGTAATCAAAAATTGAATTACAATGAAAAATATATATAATCCCCATGGGATTTTTAATGCGGATAAGACAATGGTGTATATTTCAATAAAAGGCTGATATGCCCAACTTTACATTACAAAAGATCCACAGGGTATATAGTTACATAATATAGTAGTCCATTATGCTTTACCTTTGCAAGGAATCAAAGAGGAAGTAAACCCATCAGGGTTTACTTCCTCTTTAAAGTGGAAGAGCACTCTGGCAATCAACATTGATTATTTTTAATCCTCATACTGCTAGCATTAGTAAACCGATAGGAAAGTACCGTATATCATATTTACTTGATTTTTTTTTACATTTCTACAGTTACTTTCTGGTTTCTTGCCTAGGCAAATTATGTCATACATCCCAGGAGTCTAAAAGGAGAGGAGGAGAGGAGGATTTTCTCAGTAAATGCTACATGAATCATTTGCCAGAAACCGGTAACCAACATGTAGGTTTTGTTCTCAAAGCGAGTCTAAATGGCAAATGTTATATTTGACTGCAGCTTTGATAAGCTTTAGATAACTGAAAAAGCTGATATTACCACATTTAAGACATAGCCGATTCTGGGGTTGGACCACCACTGAGTTACTTTCTGCCGAAGGATGGGTGTAGGACTGATGCTCAAGATGAGTCAGCCATCTCCACTACCCAATGAGAGATCCATCCATTTGAAGGAGAGCACTTTGGTCAAGGCATTGGTCACATGACCTGGCATAGTCCTTAAACCTTAATCATCTTTTCATCTGTTTAAATAAATGTTTCAGCTATTCTACGTACTGATTACCAATTATTTGTGTTAAAATATTTATTTACGTGTTTTTTGATAATAGGTCCTCAAATGAAAAAGCTACATTGTACTAGATGAAACTATTAACATTAAGATTCGGTTCACACTGGGGCAACTACATTGCCTGACAACTCGCGCTCTATAAAGTGTAATGGAACCATTCTAATCGGAGTGACTTAGAAAAAGGTTCCTGCACTACCTGAGGGCGACTTCAGAGTGGCTTGCATTGACTTCTATTAAAGAAGTTGTTTACAAGCCAAGCTGAAGTCCCACTGTGCGGGGCAGCTTTAGAATTGGGTGACTTGGACGCCGCCCCAGTGTGAGCCGAGCCTTAGTGTACGAATTTGAATAATAAGAGTGACTGAAAATCCTTAAAACAATAGTGCTACAATATTTTACATCCCATCATATTCAGATTTGTTTTCTGTCAAGTCTATGATAATGCCTTATCCAAGTGGGACCAAAGCAAAATGCCCGTTTAGTTTCCTGCTTTTGGTCAATTGTAAAATGACAGATCTTGCGCGGGGCAGTAGTTTTGATTTTCTAGGTCTTTGGTCGCCAACCTTTCAGACCTCACAGACCACTAAACTCACAATTTTGAATCCCACAACCACTTACATAAATTTTACATGCCTTATACACAAAATGCTCTAGCTCTCTGTTCTACTGGGTTGAGGTTAGGACTCTGTGCAGGCCAGTTAAGTTCCTCCAACCCAAACTCGCTCATCCATGTCTTTATGAACCTCGCTTTGGTGCGCATTAATGTTGGAACAGGAAGGGGCCATCCCCAAACTGTTTCCACAAAGTTAGGAGCATGAAATTGTCCAAAATGTCTTGGTATGCTGACGCATTCATTGGAACTAAGGGGCCAAGGCCAACCCCTGAAAAACAACCCCACACCATAACAACCCCCCCCCCCCCCCCCTTTACCAAATCATTTTGACCAGTGCACAAAGCAAGGTCCATAAAGATGAGCGAGTTTAGGGTGGAGGAACTTGACTGGCCCACACAGAGTCCTTACCTCAACCCGTTAGAACACCTTTGGAATGAATTAGAGCGGAGACTGCGAGCCAGGCCTTCTCATCCATTAACGGTGCCTGACCTCACAAATGCACTATTGGAAAAATGGTTAAACATTCCCATAGACACGCCTAAACCTTGTGGACAGCCTTCCCAGAAGAGTTGAAGCTGGTATAGCTGCAAAGGGTGGGCCAACTCAATATTGAACCCTATGGACTAAGACTGGGATGCCATTTAAGTTCACGTGCGTGTAAAGGCAGGCGTTCCAATACTTTTGGTAATACAGTGTACATCTGCCACAATGTTGACTTATGGCAGAACCCCTGGGGACCATCAACATTTTCTTGTGGATCATCAGTGGTCCACGGACCACTGGTTGGCGATCGCTGCTCTATGTCATGTCCAAGTCATGACTCGTAAGGCAAATCACCTGAAAAGGGATATCTGCACAGACTCCTACAGACCTGCTGGGAAAATGGTGTTAGGTTTTCTGTGTGCGTTTCCTATTTCAGTGTACCAGCCCAAAGATTTTAAAGGGAAATCTTTCTACACATAGTCAACATGGGCACAGAAGACAATGAATAAAAAGTCCTTTAGTTTGAATCTAGAGAGCAAGAAAGCAGAGCAGATTATTATTTTCCAGTGTACAGTCACAGATCTTGTGGCTTACCTGGTTTGCGCTTCAGTAGATGCTCAGCTTCTATTGCAGTAATCTGAGAGACAGTAGTGAAGACATGACTGCACTGAACAGCCGCTCGCTCCATACAGTATCGGTGATAGATCTGACGGTCTCCAGCTTCTTTATCTACATTAAACTGTCCAACATAATTACATGAATTGATTTAATAAATAAAGATTAGGTGTATTGTACATCTTTTATTTACGAAGGGGAAAAGTGTGTATTAGGGAGTAAATGTAATGTGTAAATGACACTCTCCATGTCCCATTCACCATGGTGAAGTCCAATCAGCAAAGCTATGCCTGAGGGGCTCTCCTGAACATTGGAGATAACTCCACAAACATCCATGCATCCCAGTGTAAAGGGAGATGGAGGCATCAACTGCAAATTCTTCCCTGTAAGGCTGGGTTCACACTGGAACCTTCTGCGGATGGCACAGGAGCGCTGCGTGTCCCTGTTCCCCATTCCAGGGACGAATTGGGGTCAAATCTATGCCTGAATTCAGCCCCGACACAGAGCCAAAGACGCACAGCATTTCTGCGCAGTGCGCTCCACAGTCGCAAAGGAGATATGTGTACCGGCTCCATAGGGATTCTCCTACGCGAATTGGATGCGGGGAAACCCGCATCTAATACGCATTAGTGCGAACCCAGCCGAAATATTTTCTTACTGAAGAAAAACATATGTATGGTTAAAAAAAAATCGAAGTAGAATTCAATTTAGTAATTATTATCTAGGGATATGCCAGCGTGTCGAGATATCACAAGACTAGATGTACTACCTCAGTCAAGTCACTGTAGAATTTGTTTTCAAATGCTTGCCGTCATGCACGGGAGCTTACTTTTCATCCCCATCATGAAAATCTGTTGTAAATAAATGCTTTGGCCATCCTCTTCCTTCACGCCCATCAGTGTACTTGCCTGTTAGATTTTGGATGTAGGATGGAGAGCTGATGGTGGATGTGGAGGAATGGGAAGGGAAGGTAGACGGAAAGTAAATGGGGCGAGGAAGTGTTAGGGCTCATTTATTTTTTTATTAAAGGCATTATATATAGCAGGAGCTTAAAGTGGTTGTAAATCCCATTCATGAAATTTTAACGAAAGCGCATATCTGTAGTGTTTACTTGTCTCTCTCCAAAGCTCTAAGTGTCGTTTATCTCTGGTGCTTCATTCCTCTGTTATCAGCAGAGTCAATTCTGACAATTTCTCCGCCCCATGAGATATCATGACCTAAAAATGTGTTTCTTGGAGGGTGTGTATAGGGGGCGATAAGCACACAGCTTTTCTATTGAGACTACAGCTCTGGATGTTCCTTCATTCCGCTGCCTAAGACAGACAATATACAAGTAAAAAACGTACGCTGGAGAATTTGTTTCATCTCTGTGCATCATCTGAGGCTGTTCACTTCACTGGGTATATGCAAGGTTTACAACCACTTTAAAATAAAATCTCATATGCGCACACACAGAAGGGTCAAATTTACCTATCAATGTCTTTGAAGTGTGGGAGGAAGCCCACGCAAGCACAGACAGAAATTCTAACCAGTAAGGCACAGTGCCGGCTCATGTTGGGGGACGTTAAGCTGCACCTCAAACTCAAGTCATCAAAATCCCACAGACTTTATCCAAGCTGTACACACGACAGTTCAGAGGCTGCACTTGGCCTGCTTTACATTGCAATTGTTTGGATGCAGCTTGTCCTAGCCAGTTTGAACTGCGGACTGAGCATGACAAATGCAGCTTTTTCTATTCAAATGGAGAAGACAGTGTTTGACAAGAACATCCATAGGCTTCAGCCCATAATGATGGACAGAATGGAAATTGGAGAGGTGTTATAGGAAGGGGATGACAGTAGGAAGGTAGACAAGGTCTGAATGTTGGAGGAGTTCGTTTTATGAAGACTGATTAAGAAAGTGCTGAGAGATGAGCAGAGCAGGATAAAGGAGGCGAATAGTACAGGCGCTGGGGATCTTTGTGATGGACGAGGCTTGAGAGTGTCAATTCGACCAGATTGTGAACGAGTAGTGAGAAAGACGAGCACACAAAAGAGTACAGGGGACGGGGGGTCCAAATTTTTCACAGGAGGGGGAAAAGAAGGCAATGGTAACAGATCACAGGCCGCAGAAGGAAGAAAAAGAGTAAGCGGAAGCAGATCACATCTGGTAAGAGGGAGAGATGGTGAAATATCTACAGTTGGGGGCTATATCCAATTTCAAATCCATATAATCCTGAATATGTAAAACACTAAATTATATGCCATACTGTATACATTTCTATCATCCATTTATCTACAGTATATAGAAATCAATACACAATCATCCTGAGGCCTATTTTCCTTTAAATCCAAGGTCACATACCATTATCACTCAGCTACTGTGATTAAAATTAGCATCTTAGTGTTGGGTTGTGCTGCAAAAGCAGCAGGAAAAATAAGGTGCTATATACAAAGTAACAAGACAAAGGCTGAGGGATTTACTGTTTGCCTTCACTGAAGATGATCAGCAAGGGAACTGAAATATATATATTTTACATTATATCTACTTTATTCATTAACACTGACATAGCTCCCACAAAACTCAACCATTAATTGAATCTCCTAAGGTTTAACCTCATATTATATGGTTTTGGTAAATCTGAAGAAAAAAAATAAAAAATCAGCAGAAAATCTGATAGTGTGTATGGGGCTTAACACACACCGTTCAAGATCGGTGGATGCCAAAGGAAAAACCTGTATACTGATTGAAAGTAGGAGCAAACTACAGTAGCTGGAGCTTCATTTAAGTGTTTGTTACCCCCAACACTTCATATTCCCAATTTGTGCCTGCTGTACCATATACCTGTATGAAGAAAAAAAAAAGTCTCCTGTTCTCTTAGTATTGCTTCCTTTGTGTAAATCCCTGCCAGTCCCTCTGCTTTCCTATTAAAAACTGACCACACTAGGTAGAACACACCGTGGTCATTTCTCTAGCTGTGCTGGAAACTGTGTGCTCTCCTCCAATGATCAGATGTATTCAGACACTCCAATACTGCACAGCTATTCACTGGGAAGCACAATGTGCTGCTGATTCTCCTCCCTCAGCTTGTATGCAGATAAGAACTGAGGGAATGTGATCACTTATAAAATATAAATGGAAGAAAGGGTATTTGTTTGTTTTTTATATACCTATGCAAATATGTTTTGCCTTTCATTTCCATTTTAAACTGAATGGGTTAAACTGCCCATGTTAGAGATGACCGTGTCGCCAAGGGAGGAGAGAGGGTGAAAAATGCTGGGGTGAGCGCACTGCTGGATTGTGGGACAGGCGAGTGTGTGTTTATTAAAAAAGTCAGTAGCTACAGTTTTTGTAGCTGCGGACTTTTAGTAAACACAAACATGACTGTAACTCCGCTTTAAGGGGGATTATACCAGCTCCTCCTTATCCGAGATATATAACATTTTCATTGGCGGGGTCCCTTTCTCTTTGTGGCAGCTGTGGTCTTCAAATGCTGGGAACAAGTTACATGCAATGTAAACCGTCATAGCAGACAAATATGCCAGTTTTCCCTGAGGAAGCTGGCCTTGTCCTGCAAAACATGTCGGAGATGAAGATACTAAGGATGAATCAATACCATTTTAACACCGAGTAGGAGTTCCGATACTTTTTTTAAACTTTTTTTATTTTATTTTTATTAAGTACTCGCCGATACCAATTACCGATACCTATTGCCTAGGAAGAGTAGGTAGGGAGGTGAGAGTTAGTAAGTTGGGCAAGGCTGGGATTGGGTGAGGGCAGGGTAGCCGAGGGTGGGGTGGGATAGGGGTTGAGGGCTGGGGTGGTTGGGATGCAGCGTCTCATGCAGATGGATCTTCTGGAGCTGGGAACAGATGGGCACTGCTGATACATCTGGTCCTACTCCTTCCTCCTAGGCAAATGGGGCTAGGGAGAACAGAGGCAGAGTGGGTGGGGACAAAATTCTGAGTACCAATGAGTTAATCCCCTTCTGTGGAGATTTTTTTTAATTTTTTAAACTTCTCCAGGTCCCAAATGTTCAGTGGGTGCCGGGGGTCAGAAAGCGGACTATTTAACCACTTTTGGGTTTAGGCCGATTAACTTGCAGCAGCGCTCCCGACCGGCCCCAGTGTATTCATATAAAAGTGGCGGGCATTCAATGTAATTGTGTGGAGCACTTCTGCGGATTAATCTGCCTAAACCCAAAGTGGTTACATTTTTTTTTTTTTTTTTTAATAAATGTTTATTAAAGATAAACAACATATACTGTTAAATCCACATACAGCACCCAGTCCCATACACCAGGGGACAGGATTAGTACCAAAGTGGTTAAATAGTTTGTCCCATGGCACCCATTGAATATAGGGAACCTGGAGAATTTTTTTTTATTTGTAAATAGCTGCACAGCGGAGGATTAGATCATTGGTACACAGAATTTGGAGCCCACCCATCTGCTCTTCCTCTGGGCCCCCCACCACCATTACGTTTGCAGAGCCGGACCAGGTCAGGACAGGAGGGTGACAGCTGGCGGGAGGGGAGGAGGCGGCAGAGAGGGGAATCCCATGGACAACTAAAATGTCATTGGTTGTTAAGGACACGGCGACCCCGTTCCTTAATGACCAATAATTGCCAGCATTCTTTTCTGTACATTTCAGCTGTTAATTGTTTTGTACAGTAAAAATTAAGAAAGTTTTTATTCTTAATTTTTTCTTGGTGTGGTATCTTTAACGTCCCAGTAGTTTTTCAACATAAGGTCTTTCAGTGTCTTGCAATAGAGGATGTGGTACCAGGAAAGCCCTTTGGAACAAGCCGAGACTCAGGTGTTGAGTCTCCTTCCCAATTTCTCTATTTTACCGTGCCCATTGTGGTAATAGTAAGTCTTACCGTTTGCAGATGGTTGTAGAAGTCCACACTTCCAGCACACAGGTATCGACCCAGGAGTGTGGCATGTGTAGTGAAGATTGTAGCCACAGGGAGCTTCCGAATCCGACACATACATAGGCCAATGCCAGCTAACCATTCGTGGAAGTGAGCCAGGATGAAGGGCTTCTCATCACCACACTGTGCTGCAAACTATGAAAGCAAGAAAAGCATGGCACTGAAATGAAATCTGAATAAATTAAGGACAAAAACAGACAGAACACAGGAAGGAATGGAGACCAGCGGAGAAATTAACAGAAACCATCAAAAAGGATCTATTCATTTTGAAATGAGATTGGTCAGTTAGCTTTGTGCAGGTTATGAAATCTTCTGGTATACCTTGGCAAAAAAATGTTTTGTTTTTTTCAATGCCAACTCTTCACATAAATGCAGTTGGCTTAATTTGTAGCCAAGGGTCTTGGATTGTGGTGTTCATCACAGGTCAAACCTCCTACATACCTTCATTCTACATAACCCTCATTTCTACTTACCTCATCCTTCTTTGCCTGGCCACTTCCTCAACACCATAAATATTAAACTAGTAAGCAAACTCGCCATTCCTTTACTGAATGGCCCTGCTGTGGGCAGGTCATAAGGGAGGCATTATATTGACGACACCGTAGACTGAACTCTCAACTATACTTATGTCAACTGTTTTATAGGCAACTGTGAAAATAGCCATTTCTGGTAAAAAAAAAAAAGTTAATGATTAAAAATGAACAGTTTACAATTGCCCAATTACCAATGAAAATATTCCAATGGGGACCATTACCATCAAAAAGCTAGAAATCTGCTGGACAATTGACCTCTAATCTTGTGCAGTTGCTACAACTGTGGAGTTAATTTCTAGGACTTTATGCACCATCTTCCATCCATCCAAATATTAAAAATGACAGCAACTCAGGTTTGCCAATTGCTCTAACTGCAATAGGTTTTTTGGCAACAAAATTAAAGCCTTGGCTGTATTAAAGGAGAAGTTTTGGGTTATAAAAAACAAAAACAAAATAATAATAATAAAACCATGCAAACTCACCTCTGTGCTGCAGCTGCCCCACAATCGTACGACAGATCGCTTTTTATTTATTTATTTATTTTTTTGGTTGCTAGTCTCTTATCGAAAATGAAGCGTTTACTAAAGTGACAAAAATTCTCGTATAACAAAAAAACAAAAAAAACAAAAAACTGGGAAGTGATGTAATGTGTTGTAGTGCACTTGTATTTTCGAATGACAGCTGTACTGTTTAAAACAACAAATATGATCTGGTATTGTATACTAGTTCAATCGGATGAACTGTTTTGATCGGCTCTCGAAAGCTGTGTACTAACAATCGTACGATCGCTTCAAAAGCAGTATTTTTCATACGATTTTCGGATCGTGTGTATGTACAGGCCATAAGACCAAGAACTGAGCGATCACATGACTGCTGATGACTCAGTCACCGCCCTCTGCTCTGCCAAATCAGCACTCGCTGGAGAGGGGTAGGCACAGGTGGTTCCGGTGTTCTGTCTGGCCATTGGATAGTGTCCACCGTGAGGATAAGGAGACTCCGAAAGTCTCAGAAGAAGAACGGCGCATGCGCACTGAGTCCAGGTGTAAGCCCCACCATTCAAATGGACATACGGTAGCACATAGTAACAGAGCCACTCGCCACGATTCGCTTGCCTCGCTTCGCTCGGCTTTTTTTTTATTCTGACTATGTCCACTTGGATGGTGGGGCTTGAACCTGGCACCGTTCATCCTTGGAGACCTTCGGCATCTCCTTATCCGTAGTGCAGGGCGGACACCATCTGATGGGGGATAGTATTCGACAAATCACCGGCTCTTAGCCTAGCACTGAGAGTCGGCCACAGCCGTCAATCCAGTAGCTGGGTGGATTTCAACAATATGGTCAATTGTGAGTCAAGTTAAAGCGGTATCAAACCCAACACTAAAAATGTATATATTGCAGCTTACCAATCAGATAGATATGGTGGCTGCACTAGATTTTTTTTTCGGTGTATTTTCCTTGGTTCTCACCTGGTGAGCAGGCCAGTAACACACCCCCTGTATTACAGTGCCCACACTTTGGATGAAAGAACAATTGTTAGACTGCAGCATTGTTAATCTGGGGGATGGGTTAGATGCACTAGCAAGATACACTAACAAATTGAAGCCAAACTCCTGCTAACACTTTATAATACGTCACAGCAACAGCGTTCTTTTTGCAATAAAGGATTTTACATAAATAAAAGCTGATCCTTGCAAGCACCCGTCAGTGTTGAATAGTTTGTCTAACCGCTACACCTGCAGGGCATACGGTCACACACTATATATATATATATATATATATATATATATATATATATATATATATATATATATATATAAGCTCCCATAATGCCCTGTTCACTTTTGACAAAGAGCAGCAGACATTGCATGAGGGATGTACATCAGTAAGGAAGCTTTACTAAGGCTGGTACTAAATAATATTTATATATATATATATATAAAGACATTTAAGAAGCCATTATATCTGGAGAACGATTTAAACAAATTCCTAAAACAACCTACCTCGCCCAGAAACCAAGCAGTCAAAAAGCCAAACAGAACAGCATCATTTGCTTCCCGGTCGTACCATGGGATTCCGACGGCACAGCTATCCCATAACTCTGTCTTCCAGCGGTCAAGGCTCCAGGCAGTAGCCGCTATATCTATGAGGACTACGTATGGACTACCTTCAATCAACCAGCGACCAAAGTAAACCTGCACACAAAGAGAAAGGTAATTACTACACAGAGCATTTAGAATTGGATTCACATTTAGGCCTCGTGCACACAGAAGCCAGCAGCGTTTTTGGATTCGAAAAAAAACGCACCTGGACGCTAGTAAAAGTGTCTAATGCTTTTACAAATGTTTAGAGGCATCAATCGCTTGGGCATTAATTTCATTAGCCAGAATAGTTTATTCTGGCCATTGAAATGAATTAAATCTAAAAACGCGCCAAGCTTTAACTTGCGTTTACAAGTGTCAAGCATTTTTTCTGCCCAAACTCTGCTGCTCCTGGATGCAATGACAGATTATTTTTTTCCTGCCACGAAATATTGCTAAAGGTCTACGTGTGGATCGACACATAAGCTAACATGCAGGGGAGTTTAGAAGCAAGGAACAAAAACGCCTGACGCCCCAAGAAGCAGCTGTAAAAAACGATCAGTATGCACTGTGTGCACAAGGCCGCATTCTTTTATGTCTAGACCACATTTGCACTTTTGGCCCTCAAACGCATGTCTCCACCTTACCTCCCAAATTACTCCTGGGGTCTCAGTCTAGTTCCATCCTTGGGGTTCACAGAGGAACTGGAGAAGATTGTATTTGCTGAGTGCCAGGCAGTTATGACACCTCCTGGTAGTGTCAGAGCATTGCTACTTTCTACAGCTCCCTACATTCCTATTTGTCACTCATTATGTTGAGCTGCCTCATTGGCCAAAAGAAATCTAAGAAAGGTAAGTGGGAACATAGAAGACTAAAAAGGTGTGCGAGGGTCAGTCCAACAGAAACTCATGTTTGAGCTATACAAGTGTTGCTTCTAAACAAACCAAATAATAGGTTCTTACATTTACTGGGGACTCCAGGAGCTTTATTTCCAGGTCTGTACACCTATTGTGGCCATTATGAGTGAGGTCCGTGCTCCCTGCTGGGATTTTTTCAATATTTATATTCTTAGAAGAGTATTCTTGCAGGCCTCAGCACAGTCACAAGACTGGAGCTCAAGGACTTTTTTTTTTTTTTTAGAGATAGAGAGAGAATATATATCTCTATATCTAAATATAACGGATAGGTCCATTTTAAAGCAGCACTAAACCTGTTTCCCAAGACATGCATTAAATGACAATTGTCACAGCTGCGTGTTCTCCCAACCCAACTTTTAACCCTTCAAATGACTGGTGTCATATCTGAACACAGCTGCAGCTTATTGGGTTGTACGAGGATAGGAGGGTTTAGTTCCAATTTAAAAGCAGGAGTTCCACTCAAAAATGGAATTCTCACTTTAAGTCCAGGTGACCCCCTGACATGCCATGGGGAGGGAGGGGGGGAGTGGGTGCCTGTTTTTACAGGCACCCAGCTCCCACTTCCTCCCCTGGCTCCACAAGGAAGATAAATAGCCCCCCTCCCTCTCTGCAATCTTCTGGGATACGTCACAGAAGATTTGCCGGCCATTCACAATGCGGCTTGGCGCATGCGCAGTGCGTACCCGGCTGTGGCGCCCACAGTTAGAATGTCGGCACCTCAGAGAGGAGGGAGGAGATGAGCGGGGCTTTGTACGCCCACGTTACTGGACCATGGGAGAGGCGAGTGTCTGATTATTAAAAGGTCAGCAGCTACACTTTTTGTAGCTGCTGACTTTTAAATGGGTGGAACTCCGCTTTAAGATCTTCAAAATCCTGTGTGTACATGATGCTGACTGACAGTTAAAAAGGCATAAGCGGTTGTTTATATGGATTGCTACAAAAAGATCAATATACCGTAATAGTTACCAATAAGGCCCCTTTCACGCGAGACGGATCCATGATGATCCGCTTGCTCAGCTGGGATCGCTCCGTTTATCCCCACTGAGCCGGCAGATGACAGGGTGCCCTGTCAGCTCTCTGCTCTCCTCTATGGGGGGGGGGGGAAATCGGATGAACACGGACCGTCTGTCGGTGTTAATCTGATCCACTCTGCAGATGGATAGAAAAATAGGATTTTCCTCCATCTGCAGTCGGACCATAGTGGAGACGGACGATATCGGGTGTCTGCGGATGTTTATCCGCAGACACCCGCTATACCATAGGGATGCATGTATGTCTGTATTGCATCCGCAAACATATGGATGAAATACGGTCCGCATGTGTGAAAGGGGCCTAATATATACAGTACATATTTACACTTTAAGTAAAGGTTCTCCCATTTTCTCACTCCAATTAAAAAAAAAAGGGGTTTTCATACTCCATGTTCCTTAGCAGCTTTTGGCTGGAGTTTCACATACAAGTCTTGTCCCTTCCCCCAGCATGTGACTGAAAGTGGTTGTAAACCCTTACAACCAACTTTGACCTACAGATAAGCCTAGATTAAGGCTTACCTGTAGGTCTAAGAAATATCTCCTAAACCTATACGGTTTAGGAGATATTTACATGAAGACAGCCACCGCTGTCTACGATGCATGCGCTGTAGACAGCGGCGTGCAGGCGCACTGGGCAGGTCGCAGCGATATGCCGCGAGTGTCGGCTCCCATGCACATGTGTGGGAGTGACGTCATCGTGGCTCCGGCGAATCACAGCGCCGGAGCCGCGAGACCCGGAAGTCACTCCGGGATACATGGCAGCGACAAAGAGGAAGACGGAGGACCGCTTCGGGGGCTTCGTTCTCAGGTAAGTTATTCATAATGAGCTAGTATGCTATGCATACTAGCTCATTATGCCTTCGCCTTACAGGGTGCGTAAAAAAATGGTTGCTTTTACTTCCTCTTGAACAGTGAAAGGAGAAGGAGCAGATTATTAAAGTGGTTCTTCACCCTAAAGGGGAAGTTCCGCTAATCTGATCCCTCCCCCCCTCCGGTGCCACAATCAGCACCTTTCAGGGGGGAGGGGGGTGCAGTTACCTGGATGATCCAGGTAACTGCACCCACTTCTGGCCAGACCGCCGCAGACCCCCCGCAGACGCCCCGCCCCCCCCCCCCCCCCGTTGTGTTCTGGGAAACACACAGTTCCCAGAGACACAGCGGGGGATCATAAGAGACGCGCAGCGCGACTCGCGCATGCGCAGTAGGGAACCGGGCAGTGAAGCCGTCATGCTTCACTTCCCGATTCCCTGACAGAGGATGGCGGCGGTGGCAGCAGCGAGACGAGCGATCGCTCGTCATCTGCCGCCGACATCGCTGGACCCTGGGACAGATAAGTGTGATTTTATTAAAAGTCAGCAGCTGCAATATTAGTAGCTGCTGGCTTTTAATATTTTTTTTTTTTTAGGTGCAGCTCCTCTTTAAGATCTCCTCTGTCACTCGACTCTCTCCTGCTGTCAGTATGCCTCTTGTAACTACATGCGCATTGCAGGCCAACTGACCAGTTCCTCTCCCAGAGTAAGCTCTACTGTATGGAGTGCAAAAGGCTGACACCAATTCAAAATTGAACAACTGAGACTGTGTGCTTGTATTAAAGTGGATGTAAACCCTCACATATACCCAGTGAAGTGAACAGCCTCAGATGATAAACACACTACACACTACATACGTTTTACATGTATATCCAACGTCTTCCCCTCTCTACACCCCTTGCAAAGTGCAGATCATGATAAGAATCTTTCTTCATCCACCAGCAGCACATAGGGAAGGGTGGAGAGATTACACCGTCAGAGCTGATTGGAAGACAAGCCCCCCCACCTCCACACACAGAAGAACTGTGTTGTCAATAGACAAGCTCCGTTCTGAGCTGACTCCCCCTCAACACCCCCACCCCCAAACAATTTAATTCAGACGTGACTCATGCCGATAACAGAGGAACGAAACACCAGAGAAAAGCGACACTTAAAGCTTTGCAGAGAGAGACGTAAACACTGCAAATATATGTGCTTTGCTCAAATTTCATGACTGGGGTTTACACCACTTTAATGTAGATATAAAAAAGGTACAGATGAATGTAGCTCTATCTGCCAGAAGGTAAACTTTAACATGGTTGTAAAGCCTTAAGGTTTTTCACCTTAATGCATTCTATACATTAAGGTGAAAAATCTTCTGTACTGCAGCTACCCCCCAGACCCCCCTTTCCTTATCCAAGCCTGATCCGATCCAGTGATGTGCACGAGCGCAGCAGCTCCAGCCACTGTCACTCTCCTCATTGGACAGATTGATAGCAGCAGGAGCCAAAATGTCAATCAATAGTTGTGACACAGGAGCAGGAGGGGGGGGGTTCCACTGTGTGTCAATGGACGCAGCAACGGGACTCGGTAGCAAGCCCGCACGGTCACCAAGGGAAAGCAGCTTTCCATGGGGACACCAGTAGAAGAGGACCAGGGCTGCTCTGTGCAATGAAGTATAGGCAGCTTTGTTATTTTTATTTTCAGACTGAATGTGACTATGTTGTAGAATTATCTAAAGCTTTCTAGCACAGTAATAGTGCTGGGAGGTCTAACATACTGTAGTTCCAATGTAGCCATTAAACTACTTCTGTAAAGAATCCACACATAACAAGTAACATGAAGCCTCCCTATCAGCTCACACCCAACTTTGCCTGCATCGCCCTACTTCCCTATAGGAGGACTGTACATAGGGCTAAGGACTCCTTCCATCCCCACCAAGAGGCCTTTTTCCTCATCAACATAGGGCATGTGGCCCGATATGGTTCCCCATCCCTTCCTCCAGGCCAGCCAGGTTGCATGCTTGTATTAAATCAGAAGCTTGCCTCAATCGACATTGACTATTTTTGAATCCATATGCTACTAGCATTAGTAAATAGACAGGAAAGTATTTCATATTTACTTTTTTTTCTTCTTCAGTTACTTCCTGGTTTCCAGACCTAGGCAAGTGATGAGACACATGCCAGGAGTCTTCAGGAGGGTTTTCTCAAATAAGCACGCCCTCCTCCCTACATGCCTGAGCTAAAGGCAGATGGATGTCAGGAAGTAAATGCTACATGAATCATCTACCCTTACTCAAGTTGGCTACAACCAGGAATGCAAGGGGGGTGTTTTTCAAAGTGATTTCTCAGCAAAGTAAAGAATGGAGACATGGATGGATGGGTAAGGTTAGTTTAAATTAAAAATGAATTAAATGGCATTTTGGGTTTGAAGTGCTCACATGTAGTGGAGTTTCATTTTAAAGAGGAAGTAAACCCTAATGGGTTTACTTCCGCTTTGATTCCCTGCAAAGGTAAAGCATAATGGACTACTGTGCATCGCATAGTAGTGCATTATGTGTCACTTACCTGACACAGGAGCCAGAGAAGTCACCGCTGTCCCTGTAGTCCGGAGCCTCCATCTTCTTGGTGGGTCTCGCTGCTCTGCGCTGTCATTCGTCAGAACCGCGATGACGTCACTCCCTTGCATGCGCACCGGAGTTAACTGCGGCACGCTCAGTGCACCTGCGCTCCGCTGTCTATGGAGCATGCACCGTAGACAGCAGTGCCTGTCTTTCGGCAAATATCTCCTAAACCATGTAGGTTTAGGAGATATTTCTTGGACCTACAGGTAAGCCTTAATCTAGTTTTACCTGTAGGTCAAAGTGGTTTGTAAGGGTTTACAACCACTTTAAGGGTTTGGGATGGATGGATTTTTTAAGTTCTCTGGAAATTGCGCAAACTGAACCAAGGGCAGTTTGTCTCATCCCCAATATAAACTTTTGCTGTATTATATTTATAGGCATTTTCAATACTACAGTGTTCCTTTGGCTATTTGGGAATATTAAATACGAACGTAAAACATTTTTATTCTGGTTGCAATTGTGTGTTCAAGTTTATTCTTTGATTTAAAATGTATTTTTAAACATACTGTACATTACTAAAAAAGGTTGCATGCTTTTTATTAGTATATAAAAACAGACAGGATCTAGAAGAATACTCAATACTTTGCAAAAGAGGATTGAATGAAGTAACACTAAAATGGACTGCAGTATATTGGATTGTATTGCACGTGGGAGCCTGAGAAATACTCCTAGGATTAAATCAGATGGCGGAAGCAGCTGCTCGAGTCTGTAATGTTTCAGGAATCACAACAATCCCTGGGATGTCTCAAAATGGTTAGTACTAAGCACAACAAACATAAAAGGGACATAAAATTAGGCCTATTTAATAAAGCAAAAGGCCATGTTCAAAGTGTAATAATCTACATTAAAGAAGAGCTTCACATCAAGAAACTAAAATGTCATCTAAAATGTGCAGCCAAAGCTCTCCTTGAACTGCCATTTTGTGTAACATGGTCATCCCAGGAGGCCGATATACCAGCTTGTACCCCCTGATGATTATCGGAGGTGATGCATATAAAATATTAGTATGCAACTTGTATCTTGCAGTTCCCCTTGCTACATACAGTATCAGTATAAGTAATATATTGCCCTACAAAGTCACTGCAAGTTCTTATTGTGGGACTGCCCATGCCTATGTTCAGGTTCCCCTGTGTGCTCCATGACCCTCCCTGTATGGGCTCCACCAGGTAAAGTATGCAACAGAACATCAATTCCGTTCTCACAACAAGTTCTCCATCCATATTAGCACTGGTTCAGGTTCACTTTGAAAGCATGTTGGTTGTTTCCATATCAACTACATATCTGTATTCCCAGCAGAAAACTTGATATTTCAACTGTCATTACAGCTTTTTCAAAGCATGATGTGTAACTGCACCAGCATCCAATTAGCACTACCAGTATGCATTAACACACAGTCACCTGGGCAATTGGCTGCATTAAAGGACATCATCTGAGCAGCAGTGTAAAAGAGAGAAAAAAAAAAACAAAAAACAAATTCCCAGCAAGCTGGAGGACCTTCCAGATGGCGGACACCTTTCGAAGGGAGATCTGAGGCTCTGAGGAAGAAGGGATCTCCCTTCGAAATTTATCAGCCATCTGGAAGGTCCTCCAGCTTGCTGGGACCAGATTGCTTTGTTTATACTTTGGACCCTGATGTGCTTTCACCTTTGGAGTTGTTTGTGAGTGAGTATATTACATTATTAAAGATGCCACTTGGGTAATGCACAAGGCTGGTATGGCCGCTCTTCTTTGTTTCGCAGGGTTTCTACTGGTCCCCCACTGCCCCCCTCCCCCCAAACCCTCAGGGGGCAAATCCTGTACTTTTATTGAAAATATCAAGGACCTGTGATCCATCTGCCACCATTACACTACTTTTGAGGGCAGAAGAGTTGTTCTTTCATCATTTGAGCAGCACAGTGGCTTAGTGGTTAGCAATCCTAGCTGCGCACAAGGGTCATTGGTTCAAATCCCAAACAGGACACTACCTGCATGGGGTTTGCATGTTCTCCCTCTGCTTGTGTGGGCACTCGTTTTATCTAACAGTCCAAAGACACGCTGGTACCCGGTTTCCCTGAAAATAAGACCTAGCGTGATTGTCGGTGATGGCTGCAATATAAGCCCTACCCCCAAATAAGCCCTACCCTGAAAATAAGACCTACAAGGACTTTAACTAGGGCTTATGTGGGGGGTAAAGCTTAGATTGCAGCCATCACCGACAATCGTGCTAGGTCTTATTTTTGGGGAAACAGGGTAGGTTAATTGGCCCTGTGTGTGAGTTGTATGCATGTGATATAGGGAATTTAAGGCAGCTGGTACACATACATACACACACACACGAAACAAGCTGACATTAGGCCTGTGTGTACAGCAGCCTGTCCGGTGACCAGCTTTTATCGAACAGGAATGCTGAAAAACCAACATCCAATTAACACTTGCAGCCAATGGCTGCGAGCGCTGATCAAGGTGTTCTGGCAGGGGGGGCAGTCCCCCTGCCAGAACACAATAGCTCAGCAGTGGAGATCGCTGTACAAAAAGCAAACAAAATAGCAGAAAATAAAAAATAAAATTCAGATCAGAACAGGTTTCCTTTCAATCCAGGGGCGTACGTACAGGGGTCATAATTACTTCAGGGGACCCATGCGCCTGCCCTGTACGCTTGGATAGGAGGGTGGCAGCATGTAGAGGAACCGATCCCTCCATGCAGCAGCTGAATGCCTGCTTCTCCTACTCTTCCTCCCGCAGACATTCAGCGGCTGCAGGAGGAAAATGGAGGACATCCGTTCCTCCACGTCGCCTCCCTATTGCTGTTCTGCTGCCCGGGGCTCATGTGTGCCCTCTCCTGATTCTGGGCTTTCCCCACCCACCTCCTGCTGTGGGGGATCTATCAGGATGGAGAGTGGTGAAGGAGCTGGTAAATGGGCCCTAGGACCAGTGGGGGAAGGGTCCCAATTGGGGGGCCCCCTGTCTCAATCTGTATATCCATTTACTTCCCCACACATAACACCCTGTCATAATCTCCAAAACAAAATAAAAATAATAACACACACCTTCCTTATGAATCACTAGCCTTACCTGAAATGGGCAATGCTTGCACCACTACCCTCGTACCCCATGTATTGAACGTTCTAGCTTGACAGAGCTTATCTTACAAGTATAGGCAGGGCTTTTCACTGCTTGAGTGATAAGCTTTCCTGTGGGTGAACTATAAAATGCCAGCATCTCTGAGGGTGCTCCCATGATTGACAGCTTTACCTTTATTCTTGCATTAAGTTGTATTGTTGCTGTTTTGTTTCCCTTTATGCTGTAAAGCGTGGTGCAAACTGTTGCTGCCACACAAATCCTGTATAATATTATAATAAATTATAAACTAGCCCGAGAATCTTTTTTGCCATTTTGAAAAAATCATGCATACTGACTATGAAGGTAACCTTCTAAATGATCAGACTCAAACCAATGCGGATCTCTTTAAGGGGGAGGAGGAAAAAAAAAAAGAAGGACAATCTACCATCGTGACCTCCTAACCTCCACACTGTCACCTTGTCACTCGTATCTTCTATCCCAGCTGCCAGAGTGATAAAAGTCCCCATTACCCAGCCTAGCTCTGTGCTCTCGTCTTGGACTCTAAGGCCTAACACAACCAGGCTCCTGGAATTTTTAGTTGACCTTTCCGATGTGCAGTAACCGAATCCCTGAACAACACCAGGTCATGGCTGAGAAACACTAAATTTAGCCCTCAAATATGTGCTCCTGACCTCACAGAGGGGGGAGGAGTAGACACCAGAGGACTGAACGAGAAAGGTTTTTCGCCAATGTCACAGGACAGGACATTTTGCCTCAAAGGGCAAGACAAATACAGACCAGCAATAGTAAGACCCAACTGACCTTTGGCATTCATAGGTTCAAGTCATTTTGATGTGCCCACAACTACCCATTCAAGATAGCCAACCTGCCATCTTATCCATTTTTCTACTATGGTACTACAGGCCTTATTTAGCAAATTGGGTGACTAAAACTTACGTCATATAGAAGTATTCTTAATAGTTTTATCTGGTTTGTTTAAAGTGGACACATCAAATCAAATATTGTTTTTCTACGCAATATTTGCCCCAAACTAGATTTAAACAAAACTTTTATGATTTTTAAACTACCACAGAGTGCAGCTCACATGATCTGATGCAAAGCAGATCTCAGGCTAAGAGAGACTAATGTACAAATGACAGGATCAAGTCGTCCTGTTTTGCATCATCTCCATGGTGGTGCCATGCTTAGACAATTATGTCACTGCAAGCAAGAAAACCCATAAACACTGTTCAGCAAGGACGTCCACCTCTGTGAAATTAACAGATCCGCTTATATTAAAGGCACCACCACAGTATTCATGGCTTGCAGAGAAGCCAAAATGGGACACGTATACTAACTTGATTGGAGGTTATTGCTAAAGTAGGTATACTTTTACCACATTAAACCTGCTCTGCTTTTGTAAAATGCATGGCCAAAGTATAGGTTTGGTTTAAGAAGGCAGCACTATGACTAGATGGAAAGTACACCCAAACCACTGTAACCAATCAGTTCAAAGTATCTAACTACAGAAAACTGAATTTTTTCCCAGCCATTATACAGTGACTGCAGTTTGCAGTAACCTATTAAAAGGTCTGATCAACAAAAGTGATATTTTAGTCAAGAGGTAGAGCCTGGTCAGCCACTGGCTTCCAAAACGTCTTGGATGCCCCCCAGTGGCATAGCGTTGGGACGGCCAGTGCCGTTGTCCCAGTTGCAACATTTAGAGGAACGCAGAAATTAGTTTGATGGCCCAGCCAACCACGTACTTTCCTACATTCGGGGCCCCCATCGGATACACCTAGTTCTGTCGCTGTCAAAATATTAGTTGCTAGGACTGCCTGGCTTCTAGCAACCAGTGACACAATGCAGAGGTCCCAGCATTCAGAGCAGACAAAACTTCCTCCTCCTAGTGCTCAGCTCCACCCACCTCCTCCAGCTTCTGCAGCCCCTACTCACAAAGGGAACGGAGCATTACAAAGTCTGAGGTGAGGCAGAAGAACCTATCGGGGCTGCCTGTTAGTGAGGGAGCCAGGCAGAGATGGAGGGGCAGAGGATAGCAGCTGGTGCTAGAGGACAGGTGACAGAGGGAGGTAGGGAAAGGGGAGGAGGTGGCTAGAGGGAGCAGCTGAAAGGAAGAGGGGGAGGGAGAATGGTGGTGTGTGGCAGGGATGGGGGAATGGAGAAAGACTGATAGACTCCAGTGACAGACATTTCCTCATGCTGTGTTTACCAAGCTGAGGAATTTGAGCCTGCTATGCTGATATTTGTAGTGCCATAGTCTCTCTCTCTCCTCTCTTTCTGTAAATATACCATAAGGTGTTTAATACTGTACTAGTAAACGGGACTTAAAAGTGCTAAAAGTCCATGGGTTAGGGAGTGCAAATTACTTGCCTTGCCCCGGACAACCCACGCTACACCACTGGATGCCCTGACAGCAAGACCTTCCTGTCATAACTTTTTCCCATCAACCTTTGTTGAAGCTCTTTTTTCCCTCCACAATATATTATATAAATAAAAGAAAAGTCAAACCATAAAATGGTCACAGCAAGTATGCAGCCCCAGGAACTAAAAAGAACCTACTATATGTCATCAGCGTTACTGGAAATAAAAGAACACGGTCATGTGGTTCACCTTTCCAGCAACTACCAAAAACTGAAAAATCAGTTTAGGGCAGATTGATGTTTAAACCAAAAGGTCTTTCCTTTAAGCCAGTAAAGTAATCATGTAACCAAATAGGTCAATTCCTAAGACAATAGGTTCTCAGAAGGAATCCCTAAAGCCCA
The DNA here is from genome assembly GCF_037356315.1 of Lithobates pipiens. NCBI lineage: Eukaryota > Metazoa > Chordata > Amphibia > Anura > Ranidae > Lithobates > Lithobates pipiens. The sequence continues at coordinate 135,393,874 of NW_027507788.1, read as the reverse complement.
AAATTTAAAAATTGCAATAACTGAAGGGAAAAGCAGCAGGACCCAAAAGGAGTTAAAGACTCTCCAAATTGCAATTTGTGGGCTTACAATGCCCATCCCCTGCTTCCTGGAGATTTGCCCATTTGGTACCCTATATTAGGAGTCATAGCCCCCCTATATATGGATATTCTTGAGGGAAACACCCTTTATGGTCTGTAAGGTTATAGCTTTAAAGGGTTTGTAAACGTTCGAAAAAAACAAACACACACACACACACAAACACACACACACACACAAACACACACAAACACACAAACACACACAAACACACAAACACACAAACACACAAACACAAACCACAAAATATGCCTATACTTACCAGCTCGGTGCAATGGTTATGCACATACCAGCCCCACACCCCTTTTTTAGGGGTCCTCCACTGGCGCTCAAGGCCATTCCTCTTCATCAGGTGCCCCCACGGAAAGACACTTTCCACGGGGGCAACCGTGTGGGTCTCGCTGCTGAGTCCACCTGCTGCGTTGATTGACACAGACAGTGGAATTCGGCCCCATCGCCCGCGTCACAGCTTTTGATTGACAGCAGCGGGAGCCAATGCTGCCATCGATCTGTTTAATGGAGGAGAGCAACAGTGGCAGGAGCCACTGCGCTTGTGCATAGCACTGGATCGGATAGCGCTCAGGCAAGAACATTGGGGAGGCTGGGGGGGCAGAGCTGCAGCACAGGAGGTTTTTCACCTTAATGCATAGAATGCATTAAGGTGAAAAACCTCAAGGCTTTACAACCACTTTAAGATGGAGAAAATCAGCTTCCCTTACTAGTGGATACGTTAAATTAACCAAATAATTCCATATGATAAAAAAAATAAAAAAAATCTATTAAACATAAGCTGTCCAGAGAAAATTTATTAAAGTGTGGAACTTTTGGAGGACTTCAGGCTTGAACTCTGTGGACAAGGCTACCTCCTGGCACATGAAGAGATGTCAGTATGTGAGCATCAATGAAGACACTGGTTGTGTTACCATTTTCACTTTTATTGTTCTTTTGCCATACAACATCCATGTATGTACATCTCTTGTGCAGGTGTTTTCATCAGCGAAGACGAATCCCCAAAAGGTCTCAGGATATATAGTCAATCCCTCTTTCTCTAAAATATCTGAAAAGCTTGGATTAAAAGCATGTAATGTCAGAGGGCTGCAACTTACTACAATACTGGGGTTGATTTACTAAAGGCAAATAGACTGCACCTTGCAAATGCAGTTGCTCCAGAGCTTAGTAAACGAGTGGGAGCTCTGCTGACTTATTATTCAATCACGTGCAAGCAATAATACTGTTTTTTTCCCTTGCATGCGATTGGATATTTGTTGCAAAGTGAAGCTTAACCACATTTACTAAGCCCTGAAGCAACTGCAAGTGTACAGTGTATTTGCCTTCAGCGAATCAACCCCATTGAGTATTGATTCCATTCAGAGAAACAAAGCCGAAAAACTTTACTCCACAATCAGAGGCCATTACTTTAGCAAGGTTATATTCCTGTGACTGTATTCATTTTCGGATTTCACAACTGTATAAAATATAATGTCTCCGTATCTAGACAGCTACATTGTATGTGACACTTACAATAAAATAGTGAACCTGAGAAGGCTATATAGCCAAGAGTATGTATAGCTCAAACATGTTTTAGTTTTGAAAATAAAAAACTCCTGTCGGTTATTTTGCTACCCGAGTTCCATTGGAGAGATTACCCTTGCTGCCTCAGCCCACTAAAAATAAAAAATTAAATGTATTGAAAAGTGTTTTTCCACAAAAAATAAATAAATAAATAATTTTTTACGGAAATGTTGGTAGGGAAGGAGATGGTAGTGATAGTGTGGGGATGTGGGATAAGATAGATGGGCAACTGCCTAGGTTATTCTAAAGCCCCATACACACTATCAGATTATCTGCTGAGTTTTTCCTTCAGATTTACCAAAACCATATGAGGACAAACCTTAGGAGTTTCAATGTGTATGCAATCAGGCAGGCCCTTCTACTACATGGTTTTGGTAAATCTGAAGGAAAAACTCAGCAGATAATCTGATAGTGTGTATGGGGCTTAAGATCATTTGCCCTCCCTGCTCCTAGACTCAAAGGGCCCAATGTTACCAACATTCCCTCTCATAAATATTTATTTGGGAACCATAAGCGGTGCACAGCTACTAATAATGCCCAAATAGATTGCTGCCTGTCACCCCCTACCCCGATTTGCAAGGAGTTAATTCAATACAAAACAGTGCCAATGGCGGGGCTACGCCAATAAACTGCCAGTACCAAGGCATTTCTGTGTCGGGGGTAGTTCCATTTCTTGTTGCAGCAAGAATGTATATGCCAACTATGTTGCAACAGCCCATGTATTATGCCGATTTACATGGGACAAAATTGTGGGGGAGAGTTTACAACCACTCTAATGGAACAAGTTGAAATGAGAAGCCGATTGGCTACCATGCACAGCTGCACCAGATTCTGAGGGCACCAGTTTTAGTAAATCTCCAGTGCCTCAGTGGGCATGTTTCTGGCTGTTTAGAGACAACCCTTCTGGTTTGCGTTTCTGATTGGAGCTTTCTGGCAGGAAAATACTAAACTATCCTAAACTGTGTACAAAAATGCTCTATATGAGCGTTTTCTTCTGCCAAGGTAACATGGTTTTTTTTTTGTTTTGTTTTTTAAGCCCAGTGTGCATGGAGCCTAAAACACACAACATTTTACAATGCACAACACCAGGAACACAAAAAAATTAACAGAGGCTTAATCCACTAACCAGTCCCTGGGAAGTGCCTAGCTCTTTCTCCAAACAACATTTTAATATGAACCTGAACATTTTCCATTTAGGTCAAAGTAACGGATTATTCATATAGCTCACCTCTCCGCTTTCGATATTTACCTTATTTTTCCCCACCACCCTGTTTGCAGTACTGGGTAATTCATGGCAATCCAGCAGGCAAAGTTTAGAGAGCATGTGACGCTCTCTCATTGCTCCCACAATGCACTGCTCGTTTCCAGTCACTAGAACCAAAATGCCATCACACGGGAGCAGAGAGAGAGGCTGCAACACTGGGTAAGCGTTGACCCAGAGTCAGCAAGAGCTTACACAGAAATTATGCTGGGGCATCTGGTGGGCAAACAAGACAGTGAAGGATCCAGTGAAACAGAAGTATCAACAGTGAAGGGATAGGTTGTCTAGTAAACCCCTTACTTTGTCCTTCAACTAAATACAGGTGCATTGTAAACATTTAACTCTCACCTTGCATCCTTTACTATTCATGGAATCCAATGTTCGCTTGATGGCAGGATTTGGTGGCTCAATCAACTCAACCTGAGTCCGCACATTGTGCTCAAAGTAGGGGCCAATCAAAAAGTAGTTTTCTCCCCATTCATCTGTGGTGATCTTGGCTTTGGTTTGTATAACTGTATAAATTCCTCCAACTGGAAAAAAATAAATAAAGCAATAGCATCAATTTATTTAGTCAAGACAGCCAGAAATGCACCCGATCTAACCATAAATTAGAATTAATAAAATAAAAAAGGGTTAAAAGAAATTATAAGGATGAGGGAGCCACTGTCACCCATATGCTTAACCTATTCACACTCCTTGACCAGAAAACAGACTGGCTGCTTATTCTGGCCCAGTGACTCACAGGATGCTACAGCCAGGATTAGAATGACTGCCAATGACTTCCGAGGACAACACTTTACAGACAAGTCTGCAACGACAGTCAAAATACAAAGAAATTCCCAGCTCACTTACCGGCCAGCCTACAACAAACCAATTGACCCCGTCTAACAAGTCATGTTAAATATAAGCGGTTTAGCTTGCACACATTTGCAAATGCATGCATAAGCTGCAGCGCCACATCAGACCACATCACCGTGACATGGCAGCCGCAGCTTATGTGTGCAAATTAACCCACTTGTTTTTAATATGACGGGGTAAATTCAGTTTGTTGCAGACTGGCAAGTGAGCTGGGATTTTTTTTCTTGTTGTTTCTTGTGCGTCTCTCTTCCATGTGCTCCTTGCTGCAAAGGCCAGCTATTGTTTGGAGCAGTTGGCATTTGTTTGCAATACCAGCACACAGAATTTTCCTTTAAATTTATGAATTGCAATGAGCGGACCAGATCCGTAGGGCCGTGGACACTGTATCCTTACTTCGCTCTAATTGGGATGGCTTGGGACCCAGACGGTGAATGTTATCACTAGACCTTCATAATGCCTTTGATTTCCACTTTTGGCCTTTCCTGTTCCATATTTTGAGGCAATAGAATTTTGGGCCCAAATTCCTCTCACTACTAAATGTGCTGTATTCCATTCCCTCAGCTAACATCGTAGCCTTTGGCCACAAGTCAGACCTATTGCAAATTAGGACAGGAACCAGACAGGGTAGAAACATTGGCTGTTGCTATCAGGACCAATCCGAATATACAGTGTCTTGAGCGAAGGCAGAGATCATAAATGCACATTATTTGCAGATGAGCGCTTATTTATCACAAACCATGTAACGACCCTACCTAATCTGGTTTCAATTCTGTCTAAATTTGGAGTGGTATATCAGGCCTGACGGTCAACCAATCTAAATCGGAGGCAATGGACATTAATCTATCTGCCTCGACCTTGACATCTATACATGCATTTTTTCCATTTGGTGGTGTACGAAGGCCCATTCCTGAGTACAGAGACTCACCCCGGACGTTTCTACCCTATATAAGGCTAACTATGTCCTCACATCTATTGGAAGAAGACTTGGAGAACTGGCAGAACTACACTCTTGGGAGATGGGAGGGTTTAGTTCCACTTTAAGCAGCAGTCACAAGATCATCCAGCAATGGGTCCTTCTCCTGTTTAGTTCCTGGATGGTTCCTTCTTCTGGGTCCACATCACTGCACAACATAGATAATTCCTATTGCCTGGCCAGCAGAGGGGTCATCTCAGGACACAAAAGAATATGGGTGTCAGACTGAGGGAAGTGATGGGGACCAGGCAAGAGTTAGGGGCCCCTGAAGGCAGAGAGGAGTGGGAGGGAAAGATGGTGAAAAAAATAATTTCTTGCCTGGAGTTGGGCTTTAGGCTGCATTCACACCTGAGCGTTTCAAAGTTTTTACTTTGAGCGCGTTTTTACCACAATTTTGTTCAGGTCACCGATATAAAAAAAAAGGCAGAAAAAATGCCTGTAATCTACCCCAAAGAAGCTATTTTTTGAGCTTAGGGCGTTTTTGCTTCAGGTGACAAAATGCTTAGTGAAAAGGTGCCATTGAAATCAATATGATTTTGCTTGTTGGGCGGTTTTCAGGCATTTTTACGAGTGTTTTATGATCTAAAAAAAGCTCAGGTGTGAATGCAGCCTTAAATACAAAACCCTCCAAGTATGCCCTAACTTTTTATACACCCCCCCCCCCCCTTAAATAGGACTAAGAAAGGCATGCTAACAGAAGATATCAAACATTCCAGATCTATAGGAATTCTTGTAAATTAGTAACCCATTTAGAATGTTATACATTAATAGAATGGTGTCTAGTACTTAGATGAATGCTGCCAACACATTACTCAGCTGTTCTGATCAGCACTGGAGGCTGTAAAGATCGCAACTGTGATATGCCAGAATCATGCGTGCTACACGACAAGAACATGTGACGGCATCAGGAGAAATGTCAGCTAAAGAAGATCTGTCACATCACTACAACTTCAGCTGTCACAGTTATTGCACAAGCCAATACAAACTGTCCTAGTGTTACTGCGCGAGTCAGAATATTCACTCCTACTCAGAAAATGATTCCCATCACAGTGATAGCATTACTTATGAACGTTAAAAGAGGTAGTTCATCCAAAAGCGATCTTCTCAGTATGATGGTGGATAAGGAGTTAACCCCTTGGCTTCCCATATTCCCCGATGGTGAGATCTCTCTTCCCAGCTGGATTTCCACTCACCGTGGAGTGCTGCACATTTCTAGACTCTTTCATTTTCCAGAATAGAAAATAAACTAGGCAATGGGCTTCCTTATAAAGGCCAAAGCAGGGGTGAGGGAAATGTAAACAAAGGGTTTTCCACACAAGTTCCTGAGAAGAAACCGTTCAGTAATTTAGGGTGAAATTCCAGGCAAAGCAGAAACAGAACCAGCCTGTGGCAAAGCATCCCCCGTAATCTAAATGTAGCATTATTGTCCACAATAACAGGTTTTACTACATTAAAAAGGGAGATCTGGGTAAAATACTATACATCACTTCATATGCAGGTGGGGGGGGGGGGGGGGGGGGATGGTCATGGCATGCTGGCACACTACCAATGTCCTAAGTAGTGGCACTATGTTTAGGAAATGTGGACATATATAACTGTAATTAGGAGCGCAACAAGTCCCTGTCACCCCTCATACATGAAACAGGGATGGTTCAGAGGCCAGGGTAAGCTTACAACTACAGCTATTCCCATAACAATGCAAGAACTTTCAGCACCCTCCCCCACCCCAAAGTTTTATATTGAGCCACCCGTGCACCTTCCAAATGCACCCTGTGTTGCCTACAAGGAGTTTGACAGCCACCCCTTTCCCCTAAAGCTTTCAAGGCCAAGTTCACCGTTCTTATAATTATATATATATATATATACACACACACACTATATTATATATATATATATATATATATATATATATATATATATATAAAAATTTAAAAAAAGGAAGAAAGAAGGGTGCATTTAATTTTTTTACACTACAGCCTGCAAAGCATTGCAGAGAGATATGAGCTACGAGTAAGCACTAGCCTTGGTGCGAAACGCGTCAACCGTTAGCATCTTTCGCTGTGATGTCATTTGCTGTGTCCTAAATATTATTTGAATAAAGCATTGTTTTACCATTGGAGTGCGGCCATCCAGAGTTCTGTCATTATCCACTGCAAAGCATTGCACCTACGATCAGTGGAAGGTAGGTCAGGCTCCTGCAGAAATGCAATACATCTGTCTGCCCGTACCTCCATACAGGCAAGTGGGCAGGAAGAAATCGGTCAACCACGAGGGAGCTAATCAGCGCTCTAGCAGTTCACTGAGAATTACAAGCTGTCTGCCATAGTGGCCAACAGGACTTGTAGTTCATTCATAAACAGAACCGCGGTGAATGAATGAGATGGGTGTGTGGGGGCGGAGCCCTACACAGCTGCGCTGATGTAAAATATGACAGCGGTTGCAGGGAGAGCATCATGGGGTGTAGGGGACTGCGCCAAAGTGGCATGCTATACCCTAAATATGGTGAACATGTCTTTTAGGGTGGAGCTTCACCCAAAAAGGGAAGCTCCATTTTAAGACCTCCTTCTCCCTTCCTCTTTCCAAAATAGTCTCCCCCCCCCCCCCCCCCCCCAAAAGTGCTATCTGGTTTTGACAGTTCTCCTCCCCATCTGCAGTCCTCTGGGACACGTTATAGTGGGCACCCGGCTGAGAATCTGCCATAGTCGGGTGCCCGCAATTAAGATACCGGCACCGAAGACACAACACCAATAGAAAGAATGGTTTGGGTAATCACATTGCTGGATCGTGGGACAGGCAAGTGTCTATTTATTGAAAGTCAGCAGCTACAGTTTGTGTAGCTGCTGACTTCCAATAAACACAGATATGACTGGAGCTCCTCTAAGATTGTATTTGGATTGTTTTTGTGTATAGCAATCTCCTTTACTTCTACCAACAACCATGTAGTGCAAGGGCCTGTTTATTTGATACAATTTGACTGGATAGCCTAAAGCTGGCCATATGTGGCTCAGATTTTCCCATTCAGCCAACAGGCAGAATGGGAAAAAAAAAAAAAAAAAAAAAAAAAAAAAAAACAGAACTGATTTCCCCATCCACATATTTGAGGTGGATTGTATTCCGACAGCAGGACTCCCCTGCCATCAGAAAAACCACGTGGCGTCATCCCGTTCTGGGGCTGGGTTGCATGATGTTCCGAGTGTGGCGTTACAAATGGGGCGGCCAATCAAGCCACCCTCCCGCTCCTTCCTGACCATCAATTCGCTCCATAAGCTTTAGACTATAAAAAGACAGTCATGCCACCACGCCGTCTAGCTGCCCTCTGACCACACAACCATTTCCCTTTTCCCCCCAACCCCTCTCTCTCTCCTTTCCCCCCTTCCCTCCCGCTCTTTTTTGAAAATTCATCCATATTAAAAAGGAAAGCCGTTTTCCATCCCTGTGTCCATAGATGACAAAATAAATTTGAATGTTATCCAACACAACACCCCTTTAATTCTGGTGACCGTGCAATAGACTGATTGTAAATGCTGCCTGCTCTGCACGGACACTTCAGATCTAGGTATCTTACTAATTTACCTAATTTCACAATAGTGCCCCATCCACATGGTCAAATACTGTGAACTCCTGTCTCTTCCCTTTCAACAGTACATCAATATTCTTCGTGTTGAATCATCTGACCCCAGTGGATCACTGACTGGGCATTGACATTGATGCCCCCTGGTGATGCTCAGAGGACATTATGTAGCCCATTTTTAATTTTGGGTATTTCTAGATGCACTCGCTACTCTAAAAAGGTATGGATATACTAGGAAAATCATGTCGAGTAAAAACATAATATTATAATTTGTATATCATTCTAAGACCTCTTTCACACTGGGGCTGCGGCCGCGTTATCGCTAAAGCGCCCCTCATTTTAGCAGCGCCCAAAGATGCTGCTTTTAGGACTTTGCAGAACGTCCCACAAGCGCACCGCTCCAGTGTGAAGAGTCAAACTTGAATGAATGGGATGCAGTTTTCAGGCACTTAGCAGTGGCTATTTCCAGCGCCAAAGCGCTTGAAAACCACCCCCAGTGTGAAAGGGTCTAAATGTGATCTCTCTCCATTATAGAAGGCAATCTGCTCTTTTTAACATTTATGCACCCCTGAAGAAGAAAATCTATTTCGAAACATGTTTGGTGTCCATTGTTACTCTGGCGAGTCCCTTCTTTAGTACACTGTATCTAAACAAATTATCCAGCCCATTTTTAATATGTATAGTCATGTATGTTTTCCAACAAAGAATTTGTACATTTTTAAAACCTTTTCAACCTTTTTCTATTCACACACATAATTCACAAGAAGTTGATTGTTAGATCGATGTTTCGTGAACATGGAACAGACATAGATGGATTGAAATTTGGCTGGTCCCTTCTGAACCAGCCAAAATTTCAATCCATCTATGACCAGCTTAAAAAGGAGTTGTAAACCCTCAAGGTTTTTCACCTTAATGCATGAAGGTGAAAAACCTTCTGCGCTGCAGCTGACCCCCACAGAGCCCCCCTTTTTCTTACCTGAACCCAATCCAGGCAGCATGAGCCCAGCCGCTCCAGCTGCTGTCTCGGGTCCTCAATGGATAGATTGATAGCAGCAGGAGCCATTGACACATGTTGCCATCAATCAAATCCAGTGACATAGGAGCCGGGGGTGGAGGCAAGTTTTGCTGTCTGTGTCAATGGACGCAACAGCAGGACTTTGGCACTCAGGTGCCCCCACAGAAAGTAGCTCTTAGTGGGGGGCACCGGATGAAGAGGAAAAGCCAGAATCACAGAAAAGGATGATCGGAGACCACTCTGTGCAAAACCCTTGCACAGAGCAGGTAAGTATAGACATACTATTTTTTGTAAAATAACAAATGAACCTTTACAATCACTTTAAGTAGGTCATCAAATTGCATAGTGCTGGTAAATCTGAAGTTGTCGTACAAAGATTTTATAGTCGCATTGTAATTTGTGTGGTTAGCTTTATAATCACCTGTCCACACTCCTACCAGATCCCACAGGGAGCTGCACAGCTGCCAATGTAATATCTTCTGGATGGTCCCTCATTTCTGCACAGCAGTAAAGAGATGTATTTATCAGTGTAACCTTACCCTAAGTGAAACATGAAAAAGGACTGCAAACTGCATTTAAAGACACAAATAGGCAATGAAGACCAATTAAAGGGACTTAAATCAAATGCCCCACACTAGCTCCAAGGCAGAGGATCAGTAATTCAGTTTAGAAGCAGTATGTGGAATGGCTGCTTCTATCACTGTCTAATCACAATCAATAGGTAGGCAATGGAATGGGATTATTGCATGTGCACAAGAAAATCCATTGTAAGGGCCCTTTCACATGTGTGGCCCGTTCAGATCCACCAGTCAGTTTTTTCAGGCAGACCTGAACGGTCTCTCCATACGTCTCTATGGAACGGATGGATGGACATCCTATTTTCCATCTGTCTGACAGGTGGTCCGTTTTCATCCGATTCCCCCCCCTAGAGGAGAGGGGAGATCTGACAGGTCCGTTATCCGCCGGCTCAGCGGAGATCAACGTATCGATCCCTGCTGAGCAAGTGGATGTCTGAAAATGGATCCGCATGTGTGAAAAGGGCCCTAAAACATTATGCTGGAAACCTTTCTTACATTCTAACAATGGCTGATCGGAGCCAGGGGACTTGTGTACGCTCATTAATACCTGTAACCAAGCCCAGATCAGCACTTTGCATTTTACTAGAAGGATAGATGAGGATAAAAGATAAAAGAGGACGTATCAGCTTAGTGCATTATCCCACAACATTTAATAAAAAAAAAAAAAAAAAATCAAATTATATATATATTTGATTCACGATTCAATTTATTTTTATTTTTTTTTATGGACACCGCGCCAGTCCTGAGGAGCTGCAGGCAGGAGTTTTTAGGCAAGGCCGCGGATTTGGCCTAGTCTGATGTGTCAGCGTCGGTGCTGGTAAAAAAAATAAATAAATAAAAAATCGATTTGCTGAAAACTTGAAATCGATTTGACCTCTCAACTCGATTCAAAACTATTTTTTCCCAGCCCTACAGACATGAGAATTAAAATCACATTATTGAGACACTTGCCTGTAGCCCTGTAGTCCTAGTTATAGCACACTCCAAAATACAGGGGGACCTCACCGGGTTTCTAAATGACTGATGCGTTTCAAAAGGCAGCACCTGCTTTATCGGAGCCAAACTTGATCAAGGTGCTGCCCTCAAAACGTGTCAGTCAGTTAGGACCCCCTGTATTCTGGAGTATGCTGTACCTAGGACTACAGGGCAACAGACGAGTAGCTTGATAAAACTATTTTAATTCACATCTGTGAGTATAATTTTAGTACTAGTTTACCTTTTATGCTGGTTCATGCTGTGATAGAAAAATCAATGCAGTAAATGAACTAACCCGAACATCTGAAAAGTGGGCAGCCCTGGTCTCAGTGCCTGCCTGCACCCCCTCCAGTACATAAACTGGCCACAACCTCTCTAGGATCATAGAAGGGAAAGTTTATTCCACTGTATCTTGGACGCCAAGGATACTTGCTACTCAATTTAGACTGCTACTACATGCTAATAAAGACACCTTTAAATCTCTCCATACGTTAATGGCAGACCAAGGCATGCCATGTCAAAAGCCTGCCCCTTTTTTTCTGCCCCACCCCCCTTCTTTTTATTTATTACAGGTATTTATATAGTACCAACAATTTACACAGCGCTTTACACATATATTGTACGTTCACACAAGTCCCTGCCTTCAAGGAGCTTACAATCTGAGGTGTCAAACTCACATTCATACATATACATGATAGGGCCAATTTAGACAGGAGCCAGCATGTCTTTGGAGTGAGGGAGGAAACCAGTGTACCTGGAAGAAACCCATGCAGACACAGGGAGAACGTGCAAACTCCAGGTAGTACTGTGGTTGGGATTCTTGGCTAGGCAAGAAGGATATGCAGTTGCTCCTGGAGCCTACGGGAAGAACAGGTACACACAGTGTGGAAAGGCAAACCTTGCCTCGTCTCATCAGGGGCTGGCTGCAAGAACCTAGAAGAGACAGCCAGCTCCCAGTGATGTCAGAGAGGAAGATGGTGGCATGGGACTTGGACTTCAACACTTAAACAGCAGAACACAGGAGGACAATGTTAGATTAGAGTATGCGGCCTAATGACAACCAAACAAAAAAAAGTAAGATGGAAAATAAATGGATAAAAAAAAAAAAGTAATATTAATCTATCTATCTATCTATCTATCTATCTATATATATATATATATATATATATATATATATATATATATATATATATATATATATCTATATCAGAGAGTGAGTTTCCTCTTTAAAGAGGAAGTAAACCCTGATGGGTTTACTTCCTCTTTTTTTTCCCTGCAAAGGTAAAGCATAATGGACTACTATGCATCGCATAGTAGCTCATTATGTGTCACTTACCTGACACAGGAGCCAGCGAAGTCGCCACTGTCCCCTGTAGTCCGCCGCATCCATCTTGCTGGTGGCGTCTCGCAGCTCCGACGAATGGCAGCGGCGAAGCCCCGATGACGTCACTCCCGCGCATGCGCACGGGAGTCGCGTCTCGCAGCTCCGCCGCTGCCATTCGGCGAAGCCGCGATGACGTCACTCCCGCGCATGCGCACGGGAGTCGACAAATTAGGCAAATCCATTCTTGGACTTGCCGCATTTAGTGCGCCTGCGAGCCGCTGTCTACGGCGCATGCGCCGTAGACAGCGCTGCCCATTTTCGGGCAAATATCTCCTAAACCATATAGGTTTAGGAGATATTGCTTGGACCTACAGGTAAGCCTTAATCTAGGCTTACCTGTAGGTCAAAGTGGTTTGAAAGGGTTTACTTCCTCTTTAAAGTTGCAATGTGCATGTCCTAGCCAGGTTTCTGGGCTTCTAGAGTGACAATAATTATTATGTGTTGGTTACTCAACATGCAACGTTCACACTGTTCAGGAGAGACCGCATTATGTCAGAGAACATTCCACTCTTATGCAGGTTGTGTATACTACATCTTATGGCTCATTACCAGTCACTCAGCAAAGGATTTATGAAAAGATAACATTATCTACAAAAAGAGGTCATAAAAAAAAAAAAAAAAAAAAAAAAAAAAAACACCACGAGAAGAAGAAGAAATTTGCTTCTTCATACAGCTACAAGGCTTTGATCACTAATAATTCTGTATACTGGCCCCTCCCAAGGCATTGTACAACACGCTCCATAGTCGTCAGATGCGTATTACTGATATGGTACACCTGGGCACGGTTTGGGTTGTACAGGCATTTTCAGTAATATTTCTGGTCTACGCAAGCCTTTAAAAATACAGATACACAAATTGTGTAGATGGAAGCCATTTGTGTTCAATATGAATTTTAAAGCTAAACTTGGGGATAATAAAAAATATTGTCTAAATACAACAGTCATATGTATTCTTCTGAAAATCCTGGTGTGCTTTGTGTCTTTCTTCCAGATTTGTGCAGTAATCCAGTGCAAAACGTTCCTCGGTGCAGGCGCTTCCAGTAATAAAGACCAGTCACTGCTGTGCTCTCTCGTCGTGCAGAGTGATTGGTCCTGTCCCCGCCCCCTCTGTAGTTTTAAGCAGGCAGCCTCTAATAGGTGGAGCCAGTTGGGTCTCTCCCACAACCCTGCTCTCTGCACAGGCAGCATGTGTAACACTGTTATGATGTCACTGCTACTCTTAAAAGGTAATGGGGCTTGCAAAAGAGTTTAGTAGACACAAAGTGGATTTTTATACTTTGTGACAATTGAAGAATGTATTTTAATGAAAGTTGTTGTGCTCAGCTTTAAGCCTGGTACACAATAAGTTTTTTGTTCTTCATTCAACCCAGCAGGCTAAAAAAAAAAAAAAAACAAAAAAAAAAAACTGACAACTCAGGTCACAGAGCCACTGTACTAACATTCCATTGTTAGTACAGTGATCTCCCATGCTGTTCTATTTTGTTCTGCCAAAGGGGACAGCCCCCCGCCAGAACACACTAGTAGCAGACCTTTTTCAGTCATGACCCTTCGACATTACTCCGAATGGCCGGCTTCTGTTGGACCGGCTGCAGTACACGGGCCGAATGTTGACTGGGTTTCTATTGAACCGCCCGTGTGTAATAGGATTTAAGCAAAAACACCTGTCTACAAAAGCCCTTAAAAGCAGAGATCCACCCACAAAGGGAAGCTCCACTTGTTTGCCACCTCCCCCCTCCACTAACATTTGGCACCTTTTGGGGGGGGGGGGGATACCACTTCCAGCTGATCTCTCCTTAGTGAAGTCACCCCTCCTCCTTTGCCTGCACCTGGGCCATTTCACAAAGTGCAGGGCACATTCACAGTAGAGAACCAGCTGTGAAGCTGCAAGGCTTCACTGCCAGCTTCCCTTAAAAAAAATAAAATAAAAAAATAATGGCAGTGGCAGAACCCGAGAGCTGATTGAAAAATTGGCTGGGATGAAGACACCGCTGGATTCATGCACAACTGGACAGTATTTGTAGCTGCTGACTTTTAATGTTTTCTGAAGGAGCCTGGAGCTCTGCTTTAACTAGTTGCAGACTTTAGGCATACTGTATATGCCCAAAAAAAGTAATCGTGTACACAATAAAACATTGTAATTGCTGGAAGAAGTTGCCAACTTTAGCTGTCAAATAAGCAGCATGAATCAGTATTTATAAACACTGCATTATACAAAACATACAATGTTACAATTGTATCTTTCTATTCATTCATCTGCAGATCAAAACAATTTTACCCATTGGTTTACACTAAACTCCTTAAAAGCAATTGTAAAGTCTCGTTTAACCACTTCCATACCAAGACTATTCTGGCACTCCTCTCCTACATGTAAAAAAAAAAAAAAAAAAAAAAAAAAATTACTCCCAAACATTATACAAGTTTTTTTTTTGTTTTTTGTTTTTTAGCAGACACCCTAGGGAATAAAATTGCAGTCGTTGCTACATGTTATGTAGCACGGTATTTGCGGAAAAAAATAAAAATAAATAAAACCCTCTTTAATGAATTTAACAATAACAAAACAGTAAAATTAGCCCAATTTTTTGTATAATGTGAAAGACGATGTTACGCCGAGTAAACAGATACCCAACATGTAACGCTTTAAAATTCCGCACACTTGTGGAATGGCGCCAAACTTTGGTACTTAAAAATCTCCATAGGTAATGCTTTAAATTGTTTTACAGGTTACCAATTTAGAGTGCTAGAATTGTTGCTCTAACGCATCGGGCGATAGCTCACGAGTGATTTGAATAGCGTTTGCATATGTGGGCGGGACGTACGTGTGCTGTCATTTGTGCTTAAGCACACAGGGACGGGGGCGCCTTACATTTTTTTTATTGTTTATTTTACTTTCATTTTTTTATTTTTCACAATCACTTTTTTTTTTTTTTTTTTTTATTTGCATCACTTTTATTCCTATTACAAGGAATGTAAACATCCCTTGCATTAGGAATGGTGCGTGACAGGTCCTCTTTATGGGAGGCCCCACATCTTCCCTCCAGGCTGGAAAGATTGAGATTAAAAAAAAAAAAAAAAAAAGGAGGAAGGAGGATGACAGATCTCTTTCCAGCCGAGATCTGGGCTTGGCTTACTTCCGTGGCCTGGACGAGACGTCACAACTACGCACCTGGGCCTCCGACAGTCATAGAGATGACTGGGGACCATCTGGTCACCGGAAATCTCTATGGTCACCGGCTAGCACCAGCGGATTCATGGCACGGGCAAGCCTGGAGAAGCACCAGAGGGCATGTCCCCTCCCACAAGAATGATCAAGTGGTTGAACTTCAGCTATGGCTTGTTCTTATGGTGCACAGAATCGCCAGAAGAAAAAGATGATATCTGAATGATGCCCCCACTGAAAGTCAAAGACTTCATATGTAAAAAAATAAAAACAAAAAAGTCTCAGCCAATCAGGATTAAGAGTCCTGGACGGCCAAGGGACTTGATGTCACTGGACAGAGATAGGGCTCAGGTAATTATTAGGGGTGCTGGGGAGGCTGCTACACACAGCTTTTGACCTTAAAGCATAGAATGCATGAAGCAAAAAAAAAACATCTTCTGCCATTACAACTCCTTTAAGTCGGCCATTGATTTTTCAAATTTTGGCCACTTCAGCAGGAACCGGCCAAGATGCAAACCATATATGTAATGTACCAAAGTCAATCCATCGATTGATATGGCTACAAGAGACATGTTGGATTTCTGGCATGCAATTACTGCTGCCAGCGGCTAAAGTTGCAGCAGTAATCACTGGCAGCAGGAACGGCTCTCCATGACAGGGCAAATTAGGCCCCTTTTCCACTGGGGAGGTGCAGACATTGGCGGTAAAGCAGTGCTATTTTTAGCGCCTCTTTACCGTTGTTTTAGCGGCGGTATTCGGTCGCTAGCGGGGCAGTTTTAACCTCCCTGCTAGCGGCTGAAAAAAGGGTTAAAACCGCCCACAAAGTGCCGCTGCAGTAGCGCTTTGCCGGCAGTATAGCCACACTGCCCCATTGATTTAAATGGGTAGGAGTGGTTTAGGAGCGGTGAATACACCGTTCCTTCCCCGCTCCAAAGAGGCTGCTTGCAGGACTTTTTTTTACCGTCCTGCCAGCGCACCGCTCCAGTGTGAAAGCCGGGCTCTCACACTGGAGTGAAAGGAACCACTTTTTTCAGGCGCTATTTTTAGCGCTGTAGCGCCTGAAAAGCGCCTCAGTGGGAAATGGGCCTTACAGAAAAAAAAAGTGCACATTTTATGTGCAGTAAAACTATTTGGTTTTTTTGTTTTTAAAACGAACACTGCTCAAAAAAAGACAATTGTGCCTTTGTTTTGTTGCATTTAATTGTCTAAATGATTGCAAAAAAAAGGTTAGAAGAAATCATTGTTGTACGATATCATCATGAAAAGAAAGCCCTGTTTGTTTTAAAAAAAAAAAAAAAAAACCACACACAATGTATTACTTTGTTATCTTAAGGGCCGGTTCACACTGCGAGCCGCGGCGAGGCGTCTCCGACTTCCTCGCCGCGACTTGCAGGGGGGGTCAGCGGCGACTTGCAGAGGACTTCTGCATAGAAGTCAATGCAAGTCGCCCCGAAGTAGTACAGGAACCTTTTTTCTGAGTCGGAGCGACTCGAGTCGCTCCTCTCAGAACGGTTCCATAGCACTGTATGGGGGCGACTTGCGGGAGCGAGGCGAGGCGAGCCGTGTCGCCTCGCCTCGCGTCGCAGTGTGAACCGGCCCTTAGTAATGAGAAAGTTACTTCTGAATAAACATGTTCATAGAAAAAATAAAATAAAAAATTTAAAAAAGTTGATTTGGTCCATAGGGGGTGAACAGGTGTAAAAAGGCAAAGCGGTTAATACACAAAAATTAGACAAACGCAAACATCTACAATTCAGCCCTCGTTCACACTTCTGTGACTTGACATGAGATTTGACAGGTCGCATGACAAATCGCATCCCATTGCCAGCAATGGGGGGAGCCGTCCCTGCCGGGAGAACACACGGTCATTATTGCTTGTGGCTTTAGCCGTTGGCAATAATGGCATGAAAAACCCGACAGGTTGGTTTTACCCAAGTTGAGAGCTTGATCAACATGCGTACAATTAGCTTGCCCTTACAATGGTTTGAATCTCAGCTGGTCTCTGCTGAACCAGCTAAGCTTTTAACCATCTATGGCAAGCTTTAGAGAACAGATCCTACCGATAGTAACTTACAACCTAGTGATAAGAGAACGAGATGGCCATTTACCCCATTTACCAGATGGTAAGATTACATAATAGGCCAGAGTACGAGTTGGACTACGAAAGAACTTGAGGGCTAATTTACACCTCTCAATGTGAGTGAATTCATTTTATATCCTGCATTATAATGTACGGTAACGTAGGGTACAAAAAAAATGAATAAAAAATGGCTATACATGAATGCAACCCTCAGATGTGATGTCTATGTGGTGCATTCCTTTACAAAAAAAAAAAAAAAGGGGGAAGAAGAATTTTTGGTGTTAGAGGAGTTCCAGACATTTCTGCGTTTCTTAAAAGTCAGCAGCTACAAAAAGCGTAGCTGCTGACTTTTATTAAACAAACACTCACCTGTCCCACGACCCAGCGATGTGGCCGCCTGAAACATAGCTCCTCTCCCTCTCCTCGGCACCGACATTGCAAGTGTGGGCAACCGGCTGTGACAACTTGCGGCTTCACATCCGGGTGCGCACTGTGCGAGATGCGCTGTGCATCCTGAATGGCCAGGTAATCTTCTGGGACCTGTGACATGTCCCAGAAGATTGCAGGGAGAAAGGGGGAGAGGGGAAATTCTGCTTGTGGCGCTCCGAACAGAAGTGGGAGCTGGGTACCTGTCAAAACTTGGTACCCGCTACCTCCCCCAAAATTGACATGCCAAATGTGACATGTCAGAGGGTCAGGTGCCCTTAACCACTTCAGCCCCGGACGGATTTACCCCCCTTTAATGACCAGGCTATTTTTTGCAATACGCTTTAACCGACAATTGCACGGTCATGGGCCCTGCACCCAAACAAAATTGACATCTTTTTCCCACAAATACAGCTTTCTTTTGGCGTTATTTGATCACCTCTGCGTTTTTTTTTGCGCTATAAAGAGCGACAATTTTGAAATAAAAAAAATATTTTTACATTCTGCTACAATACATATCCAAAAAAAAAAAAAAATAATAATTTAGTTATCAAGTCAAATTTTGTTACCTAAATATTTGCGGTATAAAACAAAACTAAAAAACCCACACCACAACCCAATAGGCGTATATTGATTGGTTTGCGCAAAAGTTATTGCGTCTACAAACTATGGGATAGATTTAGGGACTTAGGGAAGGGGTTAACACTAGGGTGTAATCAAGGGGTCAATTGTGTCTTACATAGGTCATGCAACTCAAAATCCACATCAAAAAACGTAAGAAGGGTGAGTTATTGATACGCTCTTGCTGCTTTGAATGCATTTCAATTGGGCAGTGGCAGGGATCAAGACATCAGGCAGCAGCGGACATGGGGCAGCGGCTTCTGTGACTTGACCGTTCTTCCTCGCTTCCGCTGTGCATCTCCTCCCCTCCTCCTAGGCGTTAAAAAAAAAAAAAAAAAAAAAAAAAAAAAAAAACACCCCCACCACCAATTCATGCGCCCGGCATCCTGAAAGGGGCAGGAGGCCATGAATAGAGGGGGTGGTGCCCCTAATGGATGGGCTGCCACTGCTAGGGTTCCTCCTGAGGTTTCTTAGGGTATGAGCCCCATACAAGAGGCAGTATACACAGGCCTATGGGTTAGCTCAAGAGGCACCACAACAGAACCTGGCTGCTTTGAGTGATACACACAGAAGGAAAATTCCTTGTGTGTATATATAGAAAACTAACAGAAAGCCTCCTCCAGCTTTCCACTGATCGATAGTAATTATGGGGAATTCACCTTGAATGATTGGTAGTGATGGGAATGGTTCAATAACAAAATTTTCCACATTAACATTTTTTAGTGCTGCAGTGAAGCAAATGAAGAGCAATAATGGGAAATGGCTAAACCTAGCCAGACAGCATTAACCGCTTAGTGACCACCCCATGTACATCTACTGCGGCAGGGCAGCCACTGTGCGCTGGATCACATATATGGTACACAATCACCACTTCCAGGTAAGGCGCATGCTGGCTGTCCTGGCCAATGATTGATCGGCGAGACCCACTGATTGGGTCCATCATTCAAGGAAGAGATCTGTGTTGGTAAACAATACAGAGCTCTGTACACTGACAGGCATCACTACTCACTGTATTAGTGTCAATATTGATGTTAGTGTCAGATTGCCTGCAACACTATCATAGTACCATTAGAAGTCACTGATCACCACCACCATAGTTTGTAGGCGCTATGACTCTCATGCAAACTAAAAAATAGTATATACCATGCTCTGTAAACCTGCACGGTTAAGGAGATATTTATCGTATACGCTCACGCCAACATCATCCGCGCATGCACACTAAAGAAAGGGCACGATTGTGCTGTTTCTAAAAGACCTGCGGCTCCTGTGCATATGATAGACGTCCTGCGACTCTGGCCAGTCACAAAGCCGGAGTCCACAGCTCCAGAAGGAAGAGAGGTGAAGATGAACGCGGCCACCAGCGGGGATAGGGCGGGCTTCGCTTGCAGGTAAGTGCAACATAATGGGCTAGTATGCGACGCATGCAAGCCCATTATGCTTTTACTTTGTATTGGTAATAAAAAAATATTTAAATAAAAAAAGGAGGGGGGGGGGGTAAAACCCACCAGCTGCATCTCATTTTAAAACTAAAGTTAAGCTAACACATTGCCTAAAGTTGAAGTTTGTTCCACAGTGCAGGCAGCTTTATCCTGGAGAAATGTTCACTGCAGGGATGCCCTGTCCTCTTCCTTTCTCTGAACTTGTGGCACTAAAGTGGTTATCAGCTTTGGGTCGGCACTACGGAGCAGGAACCTGCCCCCACTGAGAAGTTCTTTTGTCACTACTTGTAACCCAGTCTGTGAATGTGTGAGCAAATGAGTCACAGGATTCCCTCCACTGCCAGAAACACAATGAAAGAACTTTACTCCATAAAAAGGAGCCTGAAGCTGATAACCCCATTGATCCACAACAGATGTTCAGAGCCAGGAAGAGGACTGGCATTCCTACAATGAAGATATTTCAGAGGTCTACACAACATGACATACTTTATAACCTAAACTTTAGCTTTAAATTGGAAGAACTGGAAGTACAAAAACCTAAACCTCTTTTCAACCATTCGACCTCCTGATCATGGATCATAGTTTTTAGGAGCTGGATTGGCGCAAGAACTGTTACCTTCCGGTCTTCCTGCACTAGAGATCCTAGTTATCACTGACAGGATCCATAATATGATTTTGGCCCTTGGAGTAGAGGTCTTTGATTAAGGATTTTTATTTGTTCCTTCTGCCTTCCTGTGTCGGACTTCTGGGAACGGGTGTACCATCACAAATTTTGTAAAAAGATCTACAGACCTCAGACACGGAGGAATCCATTTACTCCTCTGTCTTCTTCTCCAGGACTGGCATAGTTACCACTCTCTGGATCCCTGTACTTCTGGAGTCTGAATCAAATGAGTCAAATCCTGTGCTGAACTCTGCCATAGTGGACAACTTTGTGTCTTGCAAGCTACTGAGTATCACTTATCAGCGCGAAAATTGTCTTCTAGATTTTATACCACTTGCCCTCTGGAAGATTTTACTCCCTTCATGACCAGGCCATTTTTTTTTTTCTATTTAGCACTGTGCTACTTTGACAATTGTACGGTCATGCAAAAATGTACACAAATGACAATTTAATTTTAAATATATTTTTTGTATACAATGTATTTTTTTTTTATATACATTTTTGATCACCACTGGGTTTTTTTTTTTATCCTATAAACAAATTTATTTATTTTTTATTTATTTTTTTACTTTCTGCTATAAAACATATACAATTAAAAAAAAAAAAAAAAAAAAAAAAAAAATCGAATTTCTTCATGAATTCAGACCAAAATGTATTTTGCTATGTCTGGTTAAAAAAAAAAAATCCCCTTAAAAAGAGGACGTAAACCCTGGAAATCGTTAGACTTTGGAGACGCGCTAATGTGAATGGTGCTTAAAGTGGAAGTAAACCCCGCTTGATCATTTTACCTACAGGTAATAAGGCTTACCTGCTGGTTAAATTAGTGCACGTTTAGGAGATATTCACCCTGGATGCATCCAGTTATGTCACCGATGCGTGCGCTCTGAAGGTCTGGCTGAACCTGTGCAGGAGTGACGTCACCGTGGCTCTGTCCAATCACATAGCTGGAGCACGCAAAGCCAGAAGAAAGACAGGGGGAAGACGTCAGCCCTCTCAATGGTGACAGTACAACCCTGGAAGGGCTTAGTTCCAAAGTGAGTATTTCCGTGTGCTTGTATGTGATGCATACTAGCACATTATGCCATTGCCTTGCATGTTTTTTGTTTTTTGACAGCCACAGTTTACCACTGCTTTAAAAAGGTTTTTGTGCAGTCTAATTCTAATGTGCAAACTTGCTTCTGCAATAGGAAGTACTAGAATTTCTTCATATAAAAGGATTGTAAATATTGACATTACATATTAAAAGAAGTTGTAAAGGCTAAAGATTTTTGTCCCGCCATGCGGCCGCCTGAAGCCTCAGTTCTCTCCCTCTCCCCGGTATCACTAGTGTGAGCACCCGGCTGTGATAGCTTGCAGCTTCAGAGGGGTGCTCACTTCGCATGCACAAGTCGCACTGCGTGTGCTGAATGGCCGAGCAACCTTCTGGAACCAGAAGATTGCAGGGAGGGTAGGGGAGAAGAGAACTTCTGCTCGAGTCGCCTAAGCGGCGCAAGCAGAAGGGGGAGCTGGGTACCCACTCCCCCTGCAGAAAACGACATGCCAAATGTGGAATGTCGGGGGTTAGGAGTTCTTAAAGTGAAAGTTCCACTTTTGGGTGTAACTCTGCCTTAAAGGGGTCGTAAAGGCAGAAGAATGCATTAAGATAAAAAGCCTTCTTTGTGCAGAAGCCCCTTCAGGCCCCCTAATACCTCAGCCATGCGAGACTCTCCCTCCTGGTTGGCTGCTGCTGTCAAAGTCAGTTAGCCACTCAGGAGAGAAAGTGGGTGGGGCCGAACTGCAGCTGCATGTCTGAATGCACACAGAGAGCTGCAGCTCGGCTCGGGTGCCCCCATACCAAGCTGCATGCTGTGGGGGCACCCAACAGGAGGGGAGGGGCCAGGAGCACCGAAGAGGGACCCAAGAAGAGGAGGCTCTGGGGTGCTCTGTGCAAAACCACTGCACAGAGCAGGCAAGCATAACATGTTTGTTATGTTAGGGAAAAAAAAGGCTTTCGTATCACTTTAATGCATTCCCTGCATTAAAAAAACTAAACTAAAAAAAATAAAAAAAAATAAAAAAAAAAAAACTCCCAAGATTTAGTTCCCCCCCTACCGTAAATACCTACCCAAGCCAGGTCTGGATCCAGCACTGTGCCCTAGAGCAGCATCACTGCTCTTGGTCTCTCCTCACTGGCTCAGAAGCAGCATTGGCTCCTGACACAGTCAATCTAAACCAGTAAGAAGGGAGTGGGGAGCAGGGCCTAGCCCTAGATGCACACAGCCAAACTCAGGAGTGAGCCCACATGTCTGCCCCAATAGCAAATGAACCACTCAATTGTGGTGGGATACAGGAGCATTTACATTCATTTGTATGTGCTCCGGTGTGTAAAATGCATACATGTTAAAACGCACATCTGTGGAACGCAGACCATAACACATAGAAAACGATTCCTTTCTCTGTGTCATTACCTGCATTCATCCAGTGAGGAAAAACACAGGCAATGGCACATAGTATCAGAGTAAAGGGGACTGAAAACAAATACACACCACTAGGGCTGCAACTAACGATTATTTTCATAAATCAATTAGTTGGCCGATTATTGTTTCGATTAATCGGTTAATAACCTTGACAAAAAAAAGTGGGTCAAATTGACGTTCATTTTCAACCGTGTCAGGAAAATTTGGAAATAGAAAACATCTCGGTCAAAGGGATTTTCAGTGTATGTGGTTTTTGTTCAGAAATGAAGTGAAATTTTCAAACAAAATTCTTTCATTCAGCGAATGTACAAAGATTTTTCTTCTGAATATTCTCACCTGAAAATTGATCCGTGTGGCCAGCATAAGGCTCGGTACACACCTATGCAGTTTTTGCTTTTGATCTGTTTCTGCCGTGCTTTTTTCTGTGCACGTGATTTTACTGCAATTTGCATTTGTTGCATTTTTTTGGGGCAGATTAAAAAACACAAATTGCTGCAAAAACGCATTAAATTATTTTCTGCAGCTTCTCCATTGAAGTATATTGAACCAAAAAAAGCACAGTTTTGCGTTAAAAGTCCCTGACCCTTTCCAAATATGCAGCGGCTGAAAAAAAAAGCACACATGTGAACGTCTCCCATAGGAAACCATGGAAATTAACTGCAAAAAGCACCAATAAACACATAGATGTGAACCAGGCCTAAGATGTTTAGTAACATTATGGGGTTAAAAAGACTAAAATTAGCCCTTTATAGTCCAAAAAAAAAAAGCAGATAACTACTGGAAGGGGTTATTTTTTTTACTGTAGAACAGTGAAAGTAATATTTAGAGTAGTGATTATATTTTTGTACTATAAAGGGCTAATTTTAGTGTTTAACCCCATTATGTTACTGGCCGATTAATCGATTATGAAAATAATAATCAATTAATTTCATAATCGATTAGTTGTTTCAGCCCTACACGCCACACTTTCAGATATTTCTAAAAAAAAAATGTTGAACAATTTATCATTTTCCTTCCACGTCACAATTATGTGTCACTTTGTGTTGGTCGATCACATAAAATCCCAATAAAGACATAACGTTTCTGGTTGTAACATGACAATTTCATGGGGTATGAATATTTTTTGGAGGTACTGAATACTCTAAACATCCCTAAAAATGACATATAGGAGTATATGATGTTCTATTGCCCCCATACTGCAGTTAAAACTTTGGGTGATGACACTTACTGAATTGAGGATGTGGCTTGTGTGTGAAATTCTCTGGCCATGTGCCTGCTGAGCACAGCGAAACATCTACTACATGTAGAAGCAGAGCATGATACAACACACCCAACCCATTGCATGATAGCATAACCTTGGCAGGAAAAATCCAGAACAGCCTTGGTCAGGCCCAGCCTTTATGTACAGTATTTGCTATAACCACCAACAGTGCACCAGGTGGAAACATGTTTCTCAATAAACCTATGTGCCCATGGTGGGGCTGCGCCTGCACTGAAAAGAAAAAGACGGAAGCATTTTTTTTTTTTTTTTTTTTTTTTTTTTAGATTTACCCAATCCTCTGCTGCCCTAGCCAATGGTGCTCCCCTGTGCTGTTGACTGGTCCCCGGGGTCTACAGGTACCATGTCAAGTCTATAAGCTCTCCATCGGTCTAGAGAACCTTTTCAAAGTCTACTAGACATAAACAAGCCTTTAATACTGGTGTAGCCCTACTACAGGTTACGATTTTTACTTAAAAAAAAAAAAAAAAAAAAAAATGGAAGATGATTGGTTTACGATGCAGGGCTGCACCAGAATTTGCACTCTCCAGTTTTAGTAAATTGACCCCACTGTTACAGCTGACGCGCTGACATCACCAATCCCACACTTGTTCCAGAAGGTCGGATTTGTTTTGTGTACTGGCCAATACACTAGAAACAAAAAGGCAAGTTATCAGCGGCAGCTGTGCATCTTTTGCAGCAGCAGTGCATTTCTTGACATTTAAATTAAAGGATTTAACACTATGTGGAGAGTTTTTTTTTTTTTTTTGAGAAATCAGGCTATTTAATAGGGTGCCAATAGGTGGATCCTGTGCAGGAGACCATCCAGGCTCAGAAAAAGGCCTAGGTTGGGCTAAAGCCACACGATGCATACAATCCCTTGTAACGAGGGATCGATTGGAGCTGGTAAGCGAGCCATTCAGCTGTTGGTGGATGCACTGTTTTAACAATCACTATGGTGGTGGATGGTGCGGAATGACATCAGGATTATATATCACATCACCTGGACTGTTTTTAAATCAATTCGAATCGCTTTATTGGTTTAATGTGATAGCGCAACCTATATTATATATATATATATATATATATATATATATATATATATATATATATATATATATATATATATATTTTTTTTTTTTTTTTTTTTATTTATTTATTTATTTATTTATTTTTTTTACGCGTTTTCCAGGGCTGGAGTCGTGCTTTATCTGTCCATCAGAATCCAGTTTGTTTGCTGAACCCATGTCAGTGTGTATTTCCTCTGGGTGCTCTAATGTCTTTTCAGGCAGGGCAGAATATGGATAGTCAGTCATGGGACTGAAAAGACATTAGACTGGGGACCGCTTCTTTGTTAAGCACCACAAAATAAATGCTGTAGAGCGGTCCCTCTAGAAAGCTCTTCTAGGCCCCTGGGTGCCTGGAATAGCTACATTTGCTTATCCTTTCTGTAAGTTCACTACTACCATTGCTATTTTAAAACAAAATAAAAAATAAAAAAATACTTTGACATTTGAAAGTATATTTAAAGTAAAAACCTTTTTTTTAACTTTATGTAGACTGGTTATTGTAGAAACAGAACACATCGACTAGTGCACATGAATATAAAAAGAATAAAACCGTACCTAATGAAGTGACTTGGACAGGACAGATCACCAAGGCCCCAGAAGAGGTCACCTTTAGTGGCGTCCCCATCATGGAGCATCCATCTTGGTTTCTATTCTTTCCTAGAGAGTTCCATCATCTGTTGGCATGACCTGGTGCCCCATTGGATGACCTGTGTCAGCCATGCAACTTAATTTTTTTGGGGTGCCACGTCCCCAAATGCAATACAATACAAAAACCTAGAAAATGGATGGAGCTTTTAAAGGCACCACAAAGAGATTTATTTAAAAGATAAAAAGTACAAAATTTTTTTTTCAACTTTTGCATAATAAAAAAGTAAAAAAATAAACAAAACTAAAAGCCATTACATAAAACACACAATATAAAATCAAATATCACACCATTATCATAAAAAGACATCCATCCACTAGAGGGGACCCGCGGAGTCCCTAATTTGTGAATGCTACCCCAGCGCCTTTCAAATTCAATCGTCTTTCTCAGGGGGTTGATGACACAATAAATGAAACACACTGGGGGTTATTTACTAAAGGCAAATCCACTTTGCACCACAAGTGAAAAGGGCACTTGAAATTGCACTTGGAAGTGCAGTCGCTGTAGATCCGAGGGGGACATGCAAGGAAAATAAAAAACTGCATTTTAGCTTGCACATGATGGATAATAAAATCAGCAGAGCTTCCACTCATTGTAAATCTGAGGGGTAGATCTGAAATGAGTGGAAGCTCTGCTGATTTTATTATCCATCATGTGCAAGCTAAAATGCAGTTTTTTTATTTTCCTTGCATGTCCCCCTCGGATCTACAGCGACTTTACTTCCAAGTGCAATTTCAAGTGCCCTTTGCACTTGTGGTGTAAAGTGGATTTGCCTTTCATAAATAATCCCCATTATCCAATGTGAGTGTAATTTGATACAATGTGTTTCATTACTATTTGTTTTGTATATGGTTTGTCAACTCTTTGGTCACTCATACTTTCAGTTAATTAAAACCTCATTCTAAACACTATTTTTGACTAGATTAATTATTTTCCAGCTGAGCTGTATCAGACCTCCTGTAATGTTGGACTTCGTACCATTTACAAGACATTTCAGTAGCCTGATCTTGTCATTACAATGACTAAAGCCCCATACACACTGGGCAAATGTAGGGCAGCATCGTCATTCAGCCCATGTGTACTGCAGCCGGTGCGACAGAAGCCGGCTGTTTTTCAGTGATGCCCCTTCAACAGAATCTGGGCAAAGGTCTACCGTTTGGCTCCCAATCAGCTCTCTCAGCTGATGGCCAAATGCCGACCAAATGTTCTGGCAGGGCACAATAGAACAGCAGAGAGAGAACGTTGTACCAACACCGAAATGTTAGTACAGCAGCTCTGACCTGAGCTGTCAGGTTATTTTTGTTTCGCCCGCTGGGCTAGCAGTGTGTACGAGGCTTAAGAAAAGAAATCAGTCTCTAAACAGCTGAAACAAGCATCATCTGACCACACAAACCTGGTGCACTGCTAGGGTGATCACTACTATAGGATACTTATGTGGTCTCCACAATAAGGAGGATACATTTGTTGACCGATCACTACTTTTAAACCCCGTACACAGGCCAAGTATCAGGCAATAGCGGCCAGTTCAAAATAAACCAGTTAACATTCGGCCCGTGTGTACAGCAGCCAGTCCAACAGAAGCCAAACGTCCAGCATTTGTCGAAGGGGCGTGACCGAAATAAGTCTGCCAATCGACATCCAATCAGCGCTCTCAGCCTATGGCTCCTGATGCTGCCTTTATGGCCATATAGGCTAGAGAGAGCGTGCAATGCTACTCTGTCACAGCACTGGATCAGGCTCAGGCACGTATTTAGGGGTTGGGGAGAACTGATCACTGAAGGTTTTTTTACCTTAAAAAGCAGAGAACACATTAACTTAAAAACCTTATGCCTTTACAACCACTTTAAAGCCTGTGTTTATTTAAAATAAATAAGCACAAAAGAACATTACTCACGATAAAGGGATGAGCCGAACACCCCCCCCCCCCCCCCCCCGGATTCGGTTCACAGCAGAACATGCAAACAGGTGAAAAATGTATTTGAACATGCGAACACCGTTAAAGTCTATGGGACACGAAGTGCTAATTTTAAAAGCTTATATGCAAGTTATTGCCATAAAAAGTGTTTGGGGACCTGGGTCCTGCTACAGGGGACATGTATCAATGCAAAAAAAAAAAAAGTCATATAAAACTGCTCGCAGCTGTAATGAATTATCGGATCCCGGCAATATAGATAAAAATACAAAAAATAAATAAATAAATAAAATGGTGTGGATGTCAACCTCAAAATCCATACCAGAAGGGCCTGGTATGAAAATTAAGGGGAACCCTGCAAATTTAAAAATGCAGCGTGGGTCCCCCAGGTTCTAATATATTATATATAAGGCCCAATTTTTCTGCCCCTGTTTAACAGGGGAGTGTAATTAGATTTCTTGATATATTTCACAGCAGTTCCTGCGTCCAACAAGAGTAACTGCAAGGGCTTACAGTGTTTTGGTACCACCAACACCTAAAGCCCAATTTTCTGCAAAGTATACAGGTCAGGCCGTATTGTGTATGTGTGATAGATAGATAGAGATTATATATATATATATATATATATATATATATATATATATATCTATCTATCACACATACACAATACGGCCTGACCTGTATACTTTGCAGAAAATTGGGCTTTAGGTGTTGGTGGTACCAAAACACTGTAAGCCCTTGCAGTTACTCTTGTTGGACGCAGGAACTGCTGTGAAATATATCAAGAAATCCAATTACACTCCCCTGTTAAACAGGGGCAGAAAAATTGGGCCTTGATTGGTGGTGCCCTAAACCAAAAATATTCAGTTACATCAGTATCAGGTGTTTGATAGCTGTTGATCCAAGACTGAATCATTTTTATGAATGTGAGCCCATCAATGGAGTCTGTGGACAGGTGCACGCTTTAATCCGTTACAAATCCTCCAGCAGCACTGAATGTGCAATCAGAAAGCACGCTGGATGCAGGACAGGCCAGTAGCTCAATTGCATATTGAGTAGGTTCTGGCCAGTGGTCCATCCTCAAGACCCAGTAACTTAGTGGATGCTCTGTTGGAAAGGTCTCCAAGTCTGCTCTTGCCCCTAGATATTCCTGCACCATGTAATGCAGACGCTGGCGATGGTTGCTTGAACCAATCAGACCTTTGCACTGAGGACTGAAAAATTGTTTAAAAGGCATCGGTCAGCCGGCCACCTTTTCCACCCCTCTTCCTCTGACTGAGCGAAACTTCAGGAACACGTTGTCCAGCACCAGAAAACTGTAACCTCCCAGGGTCTGGAAATGCATTGCACAAACCTCTCTTTAAGGCCTCCTGAAGAGGTTTCATCCTCTGCTCCCTCTGCGAAAGAAGGAGGAGGAGTTCTTGATCCACATTACAAGGGTAAGGTTGCAGAAGGGTTGCCAGCCAGCAATGATCCCTCTCTGTGATACCACAAATCCTGGGGTCCTTTCACAGGCTTTGCAGAATCAGGGAGGCCATGCAGCGCAAGTTTGCAGAGGCATTCGATTCTGAGTCCTCTGGGTCACTAAGGATCACATGATCCGTTACCATCTCCTCCTAGCCACGTACGACTCATTGGGTTTCTGGAGACTGAAACCCATCCCTTGAAGACTTCTGCTGAGTGTTATCCTCTACATCAATGCTGACACAATCATCCTCATGCTCTTTTTCCTGTGTGTTTGGCTGGCCTGCAGGAATGCTATCTGGATAAAGAGGGCCTCGAGAAGTAAGGAAGTCCTCCTCTTCCTCCTGTTCTGCCTCAAGTTCCCTGTCCATGATTCCATTAAGTGTGTGCTCCAACAGGAAGACTAGAGGGACAGTGTCACTGATACATGCATTGTCGCTACTTACCATCCTTGTGGCCTCCTCAAATGGTGACAGGACAGTGCATGCATCCTTGATCAGTAGTCACTGGCATGGTGAAAAAGAAGCCAAGCTCCCCTGACCCTGTCCTGGTGCCATACTCGCACAGGTACTCATTGATGGCCCTCTGCTGTGTGCGCAGCCGCTGCAGCATTGCCAATGTTGAGTTCCACCTGGTGGGCAGATTGCATTCCCTTTGAATGTCAGCCAGCTGAGCACTAGAATTGTGTGACCGGCAGAAATGACCACAGACATTTTTGGCCTGCCTCAGGATATCCTGTAAGCCTGGGTACCTGCTCAAGAACCGTTGCACCACCAAATTCAGGACATGTGTCAAACATGGAACATGGGTCAAGTGTCCCTGTCAGAGGGAGGAGAGAAGGTTGGTGCCATTG
Organism: Lithobates pipiens; assembly: GCF_037356315.1. Classification (NCBI taxonomy): domain Eukaryota; kingdom Metazoa; phylum Chordata; class Amphibia; order Anura; family Ranidae; genus Lithobates; species Lithobates pipiens. The sequence goes on along the minus strand of NW_027507788.1, from coordinate 135,363,546 downwards.
TCGCATACAACCATCCCTGGCTGAAGCTGGCGTCAACCACCTCTGAACCTGCCCCTGCACAGCTGACAGAATCTCTGCCCCAGTGTGGCTCCTGTCCCCTAGGCAGACCAACTCAAGCACTGCATGGCATCTTTTAAACTGACTGTTTGCGTAGCCCCTTGAATGCTTATGGAGCAGCACTGGTTCAGAGGACAAATCTGCAGAAGAGGCTATAGAGAAAGAAGAGGAGGGGGGTGGAGGAGAGAGTTGTGGCAGAATCACTACTAGCATTTTGGAGGCGTGGTGGAGAAATAAGCACAAAACACTGAACCCTGTCCTGCATCCTTCCCAGCTGCCAGCAGAGTTACCCAGTGTGCCGTGAAGGAAAGGTAACATCCCTGCCCATGCCTGCTGGACCACGAGTTAGCAGTAATATGCACCTCACAGCTGACCGCCCTGGCCAACGAGGTCAAAACATTGCCTTCTACATGCTGTTAGAGAGCCGGAATGGCCTTCTGTGAAAAGAAATGGCGTTTTCGAACCTGCCACTGAGGTACAGCATATTCCATAAATTCACAAAAGGGGGCAGAGTCTACCAGCTGAAAAGGCAACAGTTGCAGTGCTAGCAATTTGGCCAAGCTAGCATTTAGATGCTGAGCATGTGGATGGCTGGGACCGAATTTCGTTTTACGGTTCAGAAACTGGGGTAGGGAAATTTGCCTGCTAAAATCAGATGATGGTGTACTGCTAGCAGGGTGCTGCAAGTGCTTTTGGACACCAATTGCTATACCTTCATTCCTCTCAGTGAAGGTTTTTGAGAGGACTGGCAGTATACTGGGTTGGAGATCCAAGATGAGGAGCAAGGAGCATTCTGCATGTAACAAAACGTCCCACACTCCACTTGAGTGCTTTCGTCATATGTCGCTTCCTCCCAATCCGAATATAGATATCAGATATTCAAACCACTGACAACCACAATCAAGACAATACTTGTTTGGTTGCTAAACTTGGACTGAATTGATTTGAGATGACACACAAATATACACAGCAGGCTGACAATACAAACTGTAACCAGAAACCTAATTAACATGAGCTAATTAATCATTTACCCAGACTTGGTGACTCAGAGATAGGACCTTTCAGGGTAGACTTGCTGTCTTCTAGCTCACCGACGATACAGTACAACTTATCATAAATATCAACACAGAACTCCTTCATACAATTGCAGGGTTAATTAGCACAAACAATGAGTGAAAGACTCTTGGAAGCCATACTAGACTTATTTACATTATAGCAGACAACAGACAGAAAGGTGGCTGGAGTTGACGACATCAGCATCTTCTAACAGTACGAGTCCCAACAGTATAAATCCGTCACCATTTCTAATATGACATATACAGGGTTCCCAGAGTCCATGGGACGACATGGACCTGAATCCAAAATAACACCACCTTAAGGGTCCCCATGCATACAGCTCACAGAGCACCGTTCCCCCAAAATCCAGGGCCCATAATCAATAAGCAGGAGGCCAGCATTCAGTCCCCTCCAAAAGCCTATGTCCCGGTTGAGTCCATCACACCACCTTTTTTCCCCCTAGATGTGGGTCTTTTCAAGTGCTGCTGCCAACAGACTGCATGGCAGGTCCTCATATGTCTAGTCAAGCATGTGGTGCCCAAGCGACTGCTGCTCTGGCCACACTTGATCTACTTCAGACATAGGTTGCAAACAGCAATGGTGTGATCTGCTGCACACATGTGGAAAGGGGCCACACCAAGGAACATTTAAAAGTTAGCAGGGAGTCAGCAGTGCCCTGCACCTGTAGAGCTCTGCTGTGTGATGCAATAGGGGGGCTGCCTCCTAGCGGACATCATGCCTTGTGGAGTTGTGCCTCCTTCTCCCTTCTCTCAGGCACCTCAACATCCCCTCCCTCCTTGTCACCTGAGCAAACTTGGCAGTATGCTGCAGCTGGGGGAACATGATTGCCAGTTTCTTTTCCTTCTTGGGCACCCTCTCTCTAGGCTCACGTTACTCCTTCCTCATCGCTGCTCATACTCTAGCAACATGTACCCAACACCGGTCGAATAATTCTGGAGACTCCTCCATGCATGATGGTGGGGCTATGGAAGGAGTGACTGTGGACAAGGAGCCGGTGGAATAGGCCACTTTGGCAGCTGAGATGGAAGGCAAAGTACTCTGAGCCTGGGTGACAGAGGATGAGGACGGCTTTGTTATCCATGGCAACAACTCTTCTGCATGTTCTGGCTCAATAACAGGACCAGCAGCAGAAAAAAAGGACAAGCGTGCCCCACAGCCACCTGCAGAGGATGCACCATGTCCACGACCACCACTGTTGACTGTAGATACAGAGGCTGCTTGGCCTCTTTTAGTGGCCTGTGAGCGCCTGCCTCTCCTTGGTGGCCTTCCGGACATGATGTATTTTTTGTTTTACAACACCAGACTACACTGTATCAGATACTGTGTACACTGCTAGCACCGAATTAGAAACTGTACTACAGCTGCACTGTATTGTGTACACCATCAGAAGTGTAGTAGAAACTGTACACACTGTATTAGAATAGAATGCATTAACATAAAAAAAACCTTCTGCCTTTACAACCACTTTAAAGTAATTGTAAAGGCTCACAATTTATAAAAATTAAACATGTTATACTTACCTGCTCTGTGCAAGTGTTTTACACAGAGCTGCCCCGATCCTTCTCTTCTACCTTGCCAGCACTCCTTGCCCCTACCTTCACCAAGTGCCCCCATAGCAAGCTGCTGCAATGGGGGCACTCATGTGGGCTTGCTCCTGAGCCAGGTGTATGATGAATTTATAAGGTGTCAGAGTTTAAAAAAAAAAAAAAAAGGGGGGGGGGGCAGAGATCTGCAGTTACAATCTTCAAAGCTTAGTGAGGAGAGGCCTTCACAAGCACTTTAAAATGTCAGGTGTAATGTACATTCATCATCAGTCTGTCTGTACAAAGCAATAACAGGCAAAGACTTTATACAAATATTCGGCCCTGACAACACAAATGTGGGCATTATCCTCCATGATCGCCCCCCTCTCCCCCCCCCCCGATTATCCTCCATGATCGCCCCCTCTCCCCATTAGCCTCCATGATCGCCCCCCTCTCCCCATTAGCCTCCATGATCGCCCCCTCTCCCCATTAGCCTCCATGATCGCCCCCTCTCCCCATTAGCCTCCATGATCGCCCCCTCTCCCCATTAGCCTCCATGATCGCCCCCTCTCCCCATTAGCCTCGATGATCGCCCCCTCTCCCCCATTAGCCTCCATGATCGCCCCCTCTCCCCCATTAGCCTCCATGATCGCCCCCTCTCCCCCATTAGCCTCCATCCCCATCCCCCCCATGATCGCCCCCTCTCCCCATCCCCCCCTATTATTGCCCCTTCTTCCCATTAGCCTCCATGACCACCCCCTCTCTCCGTTACCCTCCACGATCACCCCCTCTCTCCCCCATTATCGCCCCCCATTATCCTCCATGATCACCCCCCTCTCCCCATTATCCACCATGAACACCCCCCTCCCATTATCCTCCATGATCGCCCCCTCTCTCCCCATTATCACCCACTCTCCCCATTAGGCTCCATGATCGTCCCCTCTCCCCCCAATGATCGCCTTCTCTGTCCATTACCCTCTATAGACAGTGACTGCAGTGTGTTGTATGGTGGATGACCTGCCAGCACTAACACCGCTCTGCTCTCCCCTCACCTTTATTGGCCACTTCCCAGGCCACCTCGAAGAGGACGGTGTTGTCGAGGTCCAGGTCATCATCCCAGTCCTCCAGCCCGGTGAGGGAAGTGACTGACAGGCTGCGAGCCAGAGGCATTGTGCAAGCTGCTAATGGATGGAGTCACAGTAAGAATGAATGTCCTTGAAGTGTCAGCTCCTGTGCAGCCCTCCTCCAGCGCCACTGCGGACCCCACACCGCTGACAGAGGAACTGCTACAATGTAACTACCCAGTCTTCAGGAGGGGCGGGGCCACAGCTGCCTCACACACACCCCCCTCTGCCCACAACCAACATAGAGCCGCAATATCAAATGATACGCGTTTATTTCTTGTATGGCTTGTCACTGATTGGAGGATGGAAACACATGTATATACAGAGGAGATTTGATTGGAGTAGCGGATCTCAAGGAGGGGGCAGGTTGAGTTTGGTGCTCGAGCTTTGGTGGAGAGAGCTGATTGGCTGAGAAGGTGTCAATCAATAAGATGGACAGGACAGCTCGTGGGCTACGTGCATGTAAAGTGAACTTGTCCAATCCTGAGGTCAGAGGGTCCATTGTCATTTATAGCATGAGATAATGTGTGGTGGCATCTATTGTGGGGCATTGCCCTGCATCTCAGCAGTCATGGGAGAGTTTAACTACTTCATCCCCAGAAGGATTTACTCCCTAATGAGCAGGCCATTTTTTGCAATACAGCACTGCGTTACTTTGACAATTGCGTGGTAGTGCGTTGCTATACACAAAAAAAAAAAAAAAATGCATGTCCTTTTTTCCCAGAAATAGAGCTTTCTTTCACTGATATTTGATCACCTCTGCGTTTTTTTATTTTTTGCACTATAAACAAAAGAAGAGCGACAATTTAAAAAAAAAACTATATTTTTTACTTTCTGCTCTAAAACACATCCAATAGAAAAATAAAAGAAATCGAATTTCTTCATCAATTTAGACCAATATGCATTCTGCTACATATTTTTGATTACAAAAATCCCAATAAGTGTATATTGATTGGTTTACACAAATGTTACAGTGTCTACAACCTATGGGATAGATTTAGGGATTTTTCTTTTTTTTTTTATATATTTTTTACTAGTAATGGCAGTGATCTGTGATTTTTAGCAGGACTGCAATATTGTGGCGGACAAATCTGATACTAAGTGACACTTTTTGGGGATCAGTGACACCAATACTGTGATCAGTGCTAAAAAAAAGCACTGTCACTGTATAAATGACACTGGCAGGGAAAGGGTTAAAGTGATTGTAAGGGTTAGTTGTTTTTTTTTTTATTATTTAAAATAACAAACATATCATACTCAAAGGCGGATCCAGAGTCTAGTCTCGGGAGGGGCACTACCAGAAAATAATGTGTTGCTGACAGAACTGTATTTAACGTATCGTACCGACAGGCAATGTTCGTTTACCAAAAATATGTAGCAGAATACAGATTGGCCTTAACTGATGAAGACTTTTTTTATAGCAAAAAGCTAAAAATATTGCTTTTTTTTTTTTCAAAATCGTCGCTCTTTTTCTATTTATATTGCACAAAATAAAAAAACACAGATGTGATCAAATACCACCAAAAGAAAGCTCTATTTGTGGGAAAAAACAACGTCAATTTTACTTGGGTTACAAAATCGCACGACCGTGCAATTGTCAGTCAGGTAAAGCAATGCAACACAGTATCGTAAAAAAAATGGCCTTGTCATAAGGGGGGGTAAAAGGTTCCGGAGCTGAAGTGGTTAAGATTGAACAAGTTAAGACTAAAAGGCATTTTTTTCATACATAATGGCACACATGTATTTTGCGATATGACTTGACACATTAATTCATTCTTTTTAATTCTTTTTTAATTCTATTTTTTTTAAAACTCACTTTTAGTCAAATAATTTGGTGCTCTGGTGGGGGAGGGGCTCCCATGCAGGAGTAATTGAGTCCAATTGGTAGGATCCATTAATTTCACTGTCAGTGTCCACAGCCTTCTTCTTGTATCCATGTCGCTCTGCAGACTGCAAGGTGGACAAGATGGAAGGAGGAGGTGGGTGGAGCCAACACTCACCAGGGGCGGAGTCCTGCAGTCAGTGTGAGTGACTGTATGGACAAGATGGAGGCGGTGCTGCTGGTGGGAGGGGCCAATGCACTCAGGGACGGCGCGGAGGAGGAAGATTGCTGGTCTCTGACACACAGTGTCAGACTGCAGCAACAACAGAATCAGCCCTTGAAAGACAGATACACTTAGGCAGGCTCCTCCGCTCCAGGCAACATCTCTCACCGTCACGTCGGCTCTGAGTCTGAGACTCCAAGTCCGACGTGACTGACTCAATGACATCACTCGTTGCTAGACGCCAGGCGGCCCAGGCGCTAGCAACGAGTGCAGGGACAGGGTTGCCAAGCCAACGGCACAGCTCCCCCCACCTTCAGGCTCCTCCTGGTCCGTGACGGCACCGCGTAATTACCCACTAGTCTTTCTCTCTGCGCCGCTGATCAGCTGATGAGAGAGAGACTCGGGCAGAGGCTTCACTGCTGCAGCCTGAAAGTGACACCAGTGTGACAATCATGTCAGTGCCATATTCTCGGAGGGGGCAATTGACCTGTTGCCCCCCCCCTGGATCCGCCCCTGATCATACTTACCTCCACTGTGCAGCTTGTTTTGCACAGAGTGGCCCCGAACCTTCTCTTCTGGGGTCCCCCGGGGGCCCTCGCGGCTCCTCTTCCCATCAGATAACGCCTTTGGGGAAGCGCTCTCCTGGGAGGTTACCTTGCGTGCGCACTCCAGAGTCCAGCATTTGCATCCATAGACACGAATGGCAAACTCAGCCCCGCCCCCGGCACCCGCGTTATTGGATTTGATTGACAGCAGCAGGAGCCAATGACGGCGTTGCTATTAATCTAGCCAATCAGGACAGGAGACACAGGCCAGAGCTGGTGTGCTCATCCCCGGTGCGAGAAAAAGAGGGTTCAGGTAAGTAAAATGGGGGCACTGGGGGCTGCTGCACTGCAAGAGGCTTTTCACTTCAATGCATAGAAAGGTTTACAGCCCCTTTAACATCAGGGGCAATCAAAGGGTTAAGTGTGGGAGTGTTTTCTAACTGTAGTTTGACTAAAGGAAAACGAGATCAATGTTCCTGCTTAGCAGAAACATGAGATCTTTTTTTTGCTTTCTGTCAGAACAGCAGTCTGCCTTGTTTACATAGGCAGACCGCCGTTCTGCCTCTCTACGAATGAACGCCGGGTTCCCAGCAGTCATCGCGGCAACCGGACCTGCTGATTGGCTCCTGCTGTGCCCAATCAATTGTGCGCCCCAGAGATGAAAACGAGAATCATGTACAGGTACTTGATTTTGCGCTAAATGGCCACCCCAGCCGCAGTAAATGTAAAATAGTTCACCTTTAGCTAAAACTGCGTATGTAGGAAAGGGGTGTCTGTAGATAAAACAAGCTGGTCAGCTTTCACCAAAGTGGAATAATACCCTTGCTATAGGAGGATGCTATTTATGTATCTCATGAAGCCTGACTGAAAAACTCCCATGATGTTGCTAGGAGATGCCTAGTTGTTACAGCTGACCTCCATCATCACAGGACCAGGAAGAAATCTGACCTAGAATAGTATAGTGCCATCATCCCGGATTAAGACATTAACAGACAAATACCCTATGGGATTGGGATTGGGACTATGAAGGCACTTTATGATAGTCAAAATTAATTAAAAAGTAAAATTTATAGATACAAAAGTTAAAAAATGTATCTGAAATTGCATATACCGTGTTTCCCCGAAAGTAAGACAGTGTCTTACTTTCTTTTTATCCCCAAAAGCCCCACTATGTCTTACTTTCGGGGTATGTCTTATATTGGAAAAAAATTGACGAATTTTTTGTTTTAACCATAAAATGAACATTTATTAACAACCTGAACAGTATTGTATGCATCTTGCGGTTACATAATAAGAGCTGCAGAGAATCTCTTCACACCCCCCCTCCCCCTCCCCCTCCTTGGTCTCTCTCTGTATGACCAGCACTGACCTGTACCGGGAGGACACAGAGCCAGTGACACCTGCCGGCAGTGATCCGGGACCTGGCACAATAATCCCCTTCTCTGTGGTTGCGTCGCGCCGTTCTGATCAGTCTCGGGCAGCGGCTGTCACTCACAGCCGAGCAGAGTGAAGCCACCTCCCCCTCCTCTTGTATGGCTACACAGTGCTGTGTATGGAGGAGGAGGAGGGGGAGGCGGCTTCAGTGAAGCCGCCTCCCCCTCCTTCTCCTTCATGGACAGCACTGTGTAGCCATACAAGAGGAGGGGGAGGCGGCTTCACTCTGCTCGGCTGTGAGTGACAGCCGCTGCCCGAGACTGATCAGAACGGCGCTGTCTCTTCAGTCGGAGGGGGAGGGCGCTGGCCTGGCACCCCCCCCCCAGGGTGTGGCACCCAGTGCGGCCCGCACCCCCCGCCCCACTCTTAGTACGCCACTGGAGGCGGCAATACCCCCGTGTTTCCCCGAAAGTAAGACATATGTCTTACTTTCGGGGTATGGCTTATATTAGCCGACCCCTCTGAAACTCCCGATACGTCTTACAATCGGGGGTGTCTTACTATCGGGGAAACACGGTATGTCATATAAGTAAAGATATAACAGTGTTGTAACAATAAAATGTGTACAGGTATAATAATGATACTAACGCGTTTCGAGGACTCTTCTTCAGAGGTGTCAGCAGAATAGCGCAAATAACTGTCAGTGAAACACAACAAAAATTGTATCACGTATATATGCTGCTGTCAGGGCCGTCTTTAATATTGATTGGACCCTGAGCAAACATTTTCTTGCCCCCCCCCCCCCCCCATGCAATTTCACTCTCTACATGCTCTACATAAATAAATTTAAGCTAGACTTAAAATCAGCTTACTGTATCAGATTAGGCAGCAATTGCGATTGGTTGCCAGCGGTTACAGCATATTATTACTTCTTACTGACTGGTTGCTAGAGGTTACAGCACACATTACGGCTCACTGATTAGTTGCTAGAGGTTACAGCAAATGATTTCTGCTTGTTAATTGGTTGCTAGAGATTACTATACAGTATTACCGCTCACTGATTGGTTGCTATAGGTTACAGCACATCATCTCCTCATTGCAGGGGGCATGATCTACATATGAATGCCACCTTTATTTACATATCAATACAGCTGACCGCAGCTATTTACATATGAATGCTGGTTGTTTACATTTAAACACAGGGTCTGGAGGTGAGTCATTTGTACACAACAATAAGGCAGAGCTGAGCAGCATTAGCAGCAGCACTTCACACTGAGAAATTGGGACACAGCACAGGACTAAAACTTCAAAGGACAAGGGAATTTAAACTGGGATAGTTGGCAAGTATGAGGCAGCTGCTTTGGGCCCCACAACAATGACAGGGCCCAGGGCAGCTGCCCCTTTCGCCCTGTCTTAAAGACGATCCTAGTTGCTGTATATTAAGTTTAAAAGAGGAAGGAGTGTGCCAATGCCTCCACCGTGAAAGTTCCCCACCATCCGACCATGTGACCCAACTCCAGATACTGGGCTGCAAAGATCTCCCTGGAATTGCAAGAACTGAGGATCTGAGCCTCTTGTTTAAAGTACTGAGAAAGGGCCAGTCTGTTAGGGTGGCTAGAGATTTTTAATTATTATTTTTATTATTATACAGGATCTATATAGCGCAAACAGATTACGCGGTGCTTTACAATATAAAAGGGAGACAGTACAGTTACAATACAATAAAATACTAAAGGATTATGAGGGTCCTGCTCATTAGAGCTTACAATCTAACAGGGCCGTACCATGCTGGTGGCGAGACCGGTGCCCGCCTGGGGCGCATGCCGAGGGGGGGCGCTGTCCCAATCACTTCAGCAGGGACAGGCTTCAGCACTGTAGAGCAGCGGTGGGCTGGCGGCGGTGGCGCCGAGCACTGCTGCTTGCTTATGGCACTGCAGAGATAGGGGGCGGGGGGAGTCTCATCTCCCTCTCCCTCTTGTGTCAGCTTCAGATGCTGGAGGGAGAGGGAGCGCTCTGGCACAACTACAATAGCGGCTGAGCTGTGTGTCTCTCTCACACACAGCTCAGCCAACGCTGACAGTTCCACTGCTATTCTTCTTTCCGCCCCTCTACTCTGTCTGCCCCGCCCACCCTGTGCATCTGCCCCGCCCACACATCCCCGGGAGATGTGAAGGAAGTAAGATTTAAAGGCTGCAGGCAGCCTGCTCCGAGTCCTGATCTGTCATCAATGAAGCATAGTCAACAGTGTTGAGGAGTCAGGAACCCTTTTCCACTTAAGGCCCAGATTCAGTGTAGGTGAATGCATGAAGATGGGAGGGTAAAGAGGGGGGCACAGAGGTGGCTGTGGACGGGGGGGATACAGAGGTGGCTGTGGACGGGGGGCTACAGAGGTGGCTGTGGATGGGGGGATACAAAGGTGGCTGTGGACAGGGGGGGTACAGAGGTGGCTGTGGATGGGGGGTACGGGGGTGGCTGCAGATGGGGGGGGGTACAGAGGTGGCTGTGGATGGGGGGGTACAGAGGTGGCTGTGGATGAGGGGGGTACAGAGATGGCTGCGGATGGAGGGGTACAGAGGTGGCTGCGGATGGAGGGGTACAGAGGTGACTGCGCATGGGGGAGTACAGAGGTGGCTGTGGATGGGGGAGTACAGAGGTGGCTGTGGATGAGGGGGTACAGAGGTGGCTGTGAATGGGGGGTACAGAGGTGGCTGTGGATGAGGGGGTACAGAGGTGGCTGTGGATGGGGGGTACAGAGGTGGCTGTGGATGGGGGGGTACAGAGGTGGCTGTGGATGGGGGTACAGAGGTGGCTGTGTATGGGGGGTACAGAGGTGGCTGTGGATGGTGGGGCACAGAGGTGGCTGTGGATGGGCGGGGGTACAGAGGTGGCTGCGGATGGGGGGATATAGAGGTGGCTGTGGATGTTGGTAGAAAGGTGGTTGTGTAGGGAGGGGGTACAGAGGGGGCTGTGGACAGGAGTACAGAGGTGGCTGTGTGCCTGCTGCCCAGCTTGGAGTGCCTGCTTCCCAACCTGATGTGCCCGTACCTGCTGCCCAACCTGATGTGCCCATGCCCGCTGCCCAGCTTGATGTGCCTGCTGCCCAGCTTGAAGTGCCCGTGCCTGCTGCCCAGCTTGAAGTGCCCTTGCCTGCTGCCCAGCTTGGAGTGCCTGCTTCCCAACCTGGTGTGCCCATGCCTGCTGCCCAGCTTGATGTGCCCGCTGGCCAGCTTTCAGTGCCTGTGCCTGCTGCCCAGCTTGATGTGTCTGCTGCCCAGCTTGAAGTGCCTGCTTCCCAACCTGATGTGCCCGCTGCCCAGCTTGATGTGCCCGTGCCTGCTGCCCAGCTTGATGTGCCCGTGCCCATGCCTGCTCCCCAGCTTGATTTGCCTGCTGTTCCGCTTGATGTGCCGGCTGCCCCACTTGATGTGCCCATGCTGGCTGCCCTCCCCAGCTTGATTTGCCTGCTGTTCCGCTTGATGTGCCGGCTGCCCCACTTGATGTGCCCATGCTGGCTGCCCAGCTTGAGTTGCCTGCTGCTCTGCTTGATGTGCCGGCTGCCCCGCTTGATGTGCCCATGCTGCCTGCCCAGCTTGATTTGCCTGTTGCCCAGTTCGATGTGCCTGCCGCCCAGCTCAATGTGCCTGCTACTCAGCTTGAGGTTCCTGTGCCTGCTATCCAGCTTGACGTACTTATTGCCTGACCTGATGTGACTTTGCTCATGGCCTGGCTTGACGCAATGAACTTTCCCCAGCAACCACTGGTTGGAGCTTCCGGAGGTCGCTCCTTTCGAGGGGGGGGTACTGTCAGGTCCGCTGGTAATATCGATAATTTGGCGTGCAGTACTGAGATCCACCAGCAGATGTCTCCTGGCAGTTTGGAGCTGTCAGAAGAGCTTTTCCCTGCTGGAATTATGTCATCTTTGGGCCGCAGTACTGACGTCCACCAGCGGAGGGATCCTGGCAGTGTGGAACAGGTATTACCTTCTGCAAACAAGCGTCACATGACTGATAGCAGCCATTGTATAAATACCCGGAAAGTGCACACACACCTTGCCTTGGTATCGTTCTTGTGCCCTGACCCGCAGCCTGTTTATCTGATCTTTATGATCCTGAACCTTGCATCCTACCTCCTGCATCCTGAACCTGTTGTACCTGATCCTATCTATTCCTGCATCCCTGGAACCTTATCCTGCAACCTGATCCCTTACTCCTTGTCCCCCCATCTGCAGACCTCCTGTTTATGACCCTGGCCTGGCTTGACTACGATTCTGGTACTCCCTTTTGCTACATATGCTGGTTTGTTTGTTTATCATTACTGTTTGGTTGTTTGGTTTGTTCACTCCGTTTGTATTGGTGGTGTGTTCACATTTATATTCATTTACTTTAATAAACTTACCTTCACCTATTTATATTTGGTTCACTCTTTCACAGTCACACAGTTATGGTCACATCTAGTCTATGACACCCAAGTTCATTTGATAGGCCAGAAACCAACATACACCCCTTTGAATAACTTCAGACCAAGTTTGAAACATTTGATGCAACAAAATTCTTGAAACACAGTTCAACATGAACAATGTCCATCACCTAACCCTAACTTCAACTGATTGACTGCCAAAGCATACCTTTCCAGGTGGTAATCCATAGCTGGATTGTTCTTTGCCTTGGTTGATCTCCGGGTCTCCGGTGCCAGTGACGGATGGCAAGGCGCAGCAGTCCTCCTCTACATAAATCACAGCATGCCCTGCCAGTGTGTTCCAAAACTCCCCCCTGAACCCAGACTTTCCCCATTTTTCTATCACTGGTAACTAGGCTGGATCCAAAAAACTCGGGAACAGCAGCATGCACAATAACTCTTTTAACCCCCCAGCCTGGGCCAGCCACTAACTAAAACCAACACCCCTCTAGGCAACCTGCCTACATGGGAACAGGCTCCTGTAAGCAAGGACTGTTGTCTGAAACCGGGGATGTCTGGTCACTTAAGATTTAAAATTCTTGAAGGGGCAGCTGCTGGTGGTTAAAGTGATGTTAAAGACAAAAATAAAAAATAACAATTATGTCATACCTACCTGCTATGTGCAGCAGTTTTGCACAGAGCAGCCCCGATCCTTCTGTTCTTGGGCCACTCGCCAGTGCTCCTGGCCCCTCCCTCCTGTCAAGTGCACCCAGAGCAAGCAGCTTGCAATGGAGGTACCCAAGCAGGCACACTTCTGAGCTGCTGCTCTGTGTGTCTATTCATTGACTCACGTGGCCAATGAGGAGGAAGAGTCCCTAGAGAGCTGATGCTCTCATTCACATCTCTGGATCGAGAAGGAACTCAGGTAATTGTGGGGGACGGGGTTACCTTCATACATAGAATGCATGAAGGTAAAAACCTTCAGCCTTTAGAACCTCTAATGCCGTGTACGCAGGACCGGACTTTCCAGCAGACTAGGTCCGACAGTCTTCCAGACGGACTTTAGTGGACTTCCAACGGACTTTCCGAATGAACAGACTTGGCCACACACAATCACACCAAAGTCCAACGGATTCGACCGTGATGACATACGACCGGACTAGAATAAGGACGTTCTTAGCCAGTAGCCAATAGCTGCCCTAGCGTCGGTTTTCGTCCGTCGGACTACCATACAGACGAACAGATTTTTCGACCGGACTCAAGTCCGTCGGAAAGATTTGAAATATGTTCTAAATCTAAAGTCCATCTGATTTTTAGACAGCAAAGGTCCGATGAAACCCACTGTTGAAAAGTCAGGTCATGTGTACACGGCATTAGATTGCAAGCTCTAAGGAGCAGGGCCCTCTGATTCCTACTGTATTAAAGTGTATTGTATTTGTACTGTCTACCCGCAAGTTGGAAAGCGTAAAGCACTACGTAAACTGTTGGCGCCATATAAATCCTGTATACCTGTAATAATAATACAAAAAATAAATAGAACCCCCTTAATTCCTATTGATGCAGATACTATCCCAGAACTACTTCTTCCAAAAATGGATTCCTTTCACACAATGAAGATGTTTTACTAATTTAATGTGTGACAATTCACTTCAATTCACTTCCAATCATGTGAACAGCAAGTTCCCATTAAATGCTTTCATCTACACATAAGAACAGAAATGTGTTTTTTTTTCTGTCTGGATAACTGAATATTTAGAATATAGAGTGAATATTCTCAACGTCTATAGTAAATCAGTCTATTTGGTAGGTAGGTGCTAGACAGAGTTCTGTGGTCCAGCAGATATGGCTGACAATGCTGGTTGGGATTTCAGTGCAGCAAAGGCAGTGTTGTAAACCCAAACTGGAAGATAGGGGCACACTGAGTTTTGGGCAGATCATCACCAATCAGCCCAAGTAGGGTGGAAAAATATTAATGTAAAAATGAATCAAAATGGGTGCAGTGCTAGACCCACAAAATCACTCTATACATTGTGATCTCTGTTATATATAATGTGCACTCTTCTCTATACTGTATGTTAAATGAAACATATGGTAATAAATCATAAAACAATTATTATCCCTAACTATGTAACATATACCATACATTCATTTAGCAGAGTCATCCAGCAATCTCTGGAATCTGATCTGTTCTCTCTTCAGGTTTATTATACAAGATGGCTGTAAATTAGCCTCTGAAGACTATTGTTTCAGCCTAGATTTTACCACCCGCTGGTATAATATGCCTAGAGAGAATTTTGCTTTATTCTCAGTAATGCTGGCCATAGATCGACTGAAATTCAGCTGGTTCAGTGGGGGCCAGTCAAATCCCATGCGAGAGGAGTCAACCTAGTAATCAATTCCTTTTGAACGGGACTTTGTTTGATCAGTCCATGCAGCCAATGAGCTGCAGCCAGAAATCACTGCTCCGGGCTTTATCAACCATTCTCCAGAGCTCTCTCTTCTCTCCTGCAGCCGACACTGGGGATCACATGATCAGACTGGGGGGGGCTGAAAAAGGGAAGGAAAGACATATTTTTTAGACACGTTAGTCAGCATAGGTTGCAGAATAGGGGAGGGGATATATTTAAGGCTAGTAAGATTTAGGGCGCTTTCACACTGAGGCGTCAGCGGTAAAGCGGCGCTTTACCGTTGTCTTTGTGGGGGTTTTCGGCTGCTAGCGGGGCACTTTTAACCCCCGCTAGCGGCCGAAAAAGGGTTAAAACAACCCGCAAAGTGCCACTGCAGCCACGCTGCCCATTCATTTCAATGGGCAGGAGCGGTGCATACACCGCTCCTTTACTGCTCTAAAGATGCAGCTTGCAGGAGTTTTTTTAAAGTCCTGCCAGCGCATCGCCTCAGTGTGAAAGCCCTCGGGCTCTCACAATGAGACTGCAGAGGAGCTGTTTTTCAGGCACATGGGCCTTAATGTACATGGGCCTTTTTTTCAACCTCTCCTGAATGATTTAACTTGACAGATAGTAACTGATGTTTAAAAATGTCAGTTTTGCCGCTTTTACATGCCGCATTTGCGTTTAGAAGCGTTTTCTTTTTAAATAGTCAAAAATTAAAAACGCCTGTAAACGAAACATGGCTAAATGCGAGTTACCATGTTTAAATGTGTTTACAAGCTGTTACAGACGTTTGGCGTTTCAAATACCTCTGAACATCCGTCCTGATTGTATTTTTTTGCTTTCAAAAAATGCTTCTAAATTCAACTGCCTAGAAAGGACTGTAAATGACCCGGTGTACATGTACTGATAACAGAGGAGAGTTCAGGGGCAGCTGAAAAAAATGCCCAACTGCTCCTAAACGTCCGTTTAGGAGCAACAGTGTATATAAAGCCTTAGGTGTAAATTCTACTTTAACTGCTTGCTGGCCGCCCACTGTTAAATGATGGCGGGCAGTGCAGCTCTTGTTCTGGGATGCCATCATATGACGGCGGCCCAGAATGGCCGCCCGCACGCAGCACATCGATCATGCCCGCACCATGTTGCTAGGACACGACGCAACTCCGATCTGTGTAAAGAGCCACGTCTGTGACTCTTTGACCATGTGATTGGCTGTGTCTAATTACAGCCGGTCACATGTAAACACGGAGATGCTGATAATCGGCTCTCCTCGCCTCACACTGACAGAGTGTGAGGTGAGGAGAGCCAATCTGCGGCATCTCCTCACAGGGGGACATCTAGAGATGTAATCAGGGCACTGTTCATCGGTGCCCTGTTTACAATAAACAAATAAAGTGGAACAATACAGTGCCCACTAATGGCAGCATACAGTACCTGCCAGTGGCAGCAATCAGTGCCCACCACTGCCAAAAATCAGTGCCCATTAGCCATGCCAGTCAGTGCTGGCAATCAGTGCTGCCTATCAGTGCTGCCCATCAATGCCATAAGTGTCGCCCATCAGTGACAATTAATGCCCATCTATACCGCCTATCCATGCCACCTATCCGTGCTCACCAGTGCTGTCTATCAGTGCCCATCACTGCCACCTATCAGTGCCCACCAGTGCTGCCTATTAGTGACCATCAGTGACACATATCAGTGCCCATAAGTGCGGCATATTAGTGCCTCTTCATCAGTGCCACCTCATCAGTGCCTATAAGTGCCACCTCCTCAATGCCCACCAGCTCAGCCTATCAGTGCCCATCGGTGCCACCTCATCAGCGCACTTCAGCGAAGGTGAAAAATTACTTGGTTACAAAATTTACTGACAGAAAAAAGGTAAAAAAAACTTTTTTTTTTTTCCAAAATTTCTGGTCTTTTTTTTTTCTGTAAAAAATAAAAAACCTGGCAGTGATTAAATACCACCAAAAGAAAGCTCTATTTGTGTGAATAAAATTATAAAAGATTTGTTTTGGATACAGTGTAGCATGACCGCGCAATTGTCATTCAAAGTGCCACAGCGCTGAAAGCTGAAAAATGGCCTGGGTGGGAAGGGGGTGTTAGTGCTTGGTAGGCAAGTGGTTAAAGTGGAACTAAACTCTCCTATCCTTTACAGCCATGGAAGCTGCCATGTTGGCCTTTGATCTGCAGTTGCCATGATGCTGATCAGTTATGACACCAGGCATTTGATGGCTTGGCAAATGGGTTGAGATCTTACAGAAGGTGACAGTTAAATTCACGGCACTCTGAATGGAACTGTTCTGAGAAACCGTTAAAGCAGAATTAAACCCTCCTATCTTTTTCAGTCATGGAAGCTGCCATCTTGGCCTCTGTTTGATCTGTACATACCATGTTGCTGCACATGTGATCAGTTATTAGACCAGCCATTGGACGGTTTACAGATTGGTGGAGAGCACAAGCAAATATGACAGAGCATTCTGTTTTGGGTTTAGTTTTGGTTTAAAATATGGAGGGGCTTCTATTAGTGAACATACTGGAAGCCGGGCCTGTATAGGGAGCCTCTGGTTTCAGTGATAGCTGAGTCATTGATCCAGAGGAAACGTGGATCAGGAATGTGGAAGTCATGTCAGAAGCCCCCATCTGAATACTTGTACGAAGTTGCTGACTCACGCATTGCAGGCAGCCAAGTATAGATTACCCGCAGCTCATTTAATGAATACACTGCGTGACCTGACTGGTTGGTGACACCTGCTGGACGTGTCTGGTATTGCAGTCAGGATTATTTGTCACCGATCGGCTCTGCCCTCCAAAGACGGTTACACTGTCCCCTCCCCTGGTGGGCGGGGATGTGCAGACACACAGCTCCGGAACGTTCAGGCTGGGGTTTGGTTCCTGCCCGGCGGAGTATCTGTGTTGCACAGTGAGTGTGTCTGGCGGCTGTGTAGTGGGAAGAAGCGGCAGCATGGCAACCATGGCGGTAAGAGACACACAGAGACCGGGGGATGACATGGGGCCCGGGAGGGCGCTATGTGGAGGGGAATAGGTCACATAAATGGAGGGGAAGGTTATGGTGGGAGGACAGTGCGGACTTTCCATGCTAGCTGCCTGTATTGGGATGAATGAAATGCACAGTGATCCACACATGTCACCATGGGCCGGATCAGTCTTCTCAGGGGATGGACTGCAGACTAGAGACTGATATTTCAGCTGATCTATGAGTCCATTCCATTAGCAACCACACTGAGCAATGAAATTACAGGTGAAGCTGCTTTGGTTGCTAGGGGTAACGGTTTGTTGTCATTGGTGATGGTGACCGTATCATGCTCTGCTCATCATACGCCTTCCAATCTTGCATTCCCTCCTGAGTGCCAGCATAGGCCTTCCCTTAAAGGGGCTGCCCTCTGCGCAACAAACGTACTAAAGCGGCTCTTGTACCTGTTTTGGGTGGTAAGCCTTATGCATTTTAGTACTGGGGGTATTGGCGTGTCTGCTAGCCGCATCTGGGGTGCCGTTAGGGAATAATGACCCCACCAGTGCCATTTAGTGTTTTGGTACGTTTCTGGGAATGCACAGGTGTGAATGGGCTTAATTGTCTGGCCCTGTGTGTGCCAAAGCAGCTCCTGTACCTGTTTTGGGTGGTGAGCCTCATCTTTTTTTGTAGTGGTGTACATTTTGGCATGCCCCTGCTAGCTAAGTTTTGGGGTTTGTATATGTATGTGTGTGTGTGTGTATGTATGTATGTGTGTGTGTGTATGTATGTATGTATATATATATATATATATATATATATATATATATATATATATATATATATATATATATATATATATAGCTGCATTTCTAGAAACACACAGGTGTAAATGGGGCCTTAGATCTACCATCAACTAATCTACCTACAAAGGCCTGTCTGGAATGAGTAAGTTTCTTACATTACATCATCTTGTTAAATCTAAAATTGATTGTATTATACAATGACTGTACTGTCAGATTTATCAAAGCCATGTGAAATGAGAATCTGGCTAAATTCTCTGATCAGAAAGGCCCTTTTACTACATAGCAGTTGGTAGATCTGAAGGAAATTGAGATTGTGGAATGGTGAGCTGAAGGCCATTTCAAGCTATTTCACGCTGACCTGCTTTCATACAGATTTCTATTAGATCAGGCAGTTTTGGTGTGTTTTCTGAAAGCGCACCAGAAGTCCTGCAAGCATATATGTGTATGGCTACCAACATTTGAAATAATACCGTGCAGGAAGAGTATGCTTGCGGGGGTACCTGGTTTATGTAGAGGGATCCTATATTGGGGTGAAATGTTGTGATAGGGAATTCTTCAAAATGTCTGATTGGACCAGGGACTCTGTCTTCTCTATGGGATAACCAACTGCTGTGTTAGTGCATAACCAGGAGAGCCACAGGTATGGATGGAACAATGTAGCTATGTCTAAATGGCATACCTGGCTGATGTCTCTGAAGTAGGGATGAGCTCTGGTGTGTTCGCATACTCCACGTGCAGAGCCCGCCAGGAAGTCGACTCAGTGCTGCGCTAATCACAGGCAGTGAGACATTTTGCGATCTCTGCAGCCGCACATCGGGGCAATGTCTCACTGCCTGTGATTAGCGCTGTGCTGACTTCCTGCATGTGGAATATGTGAGCACACCAAAGCTCATCCTTACTTTGAAGTAGACATTGCTATTACAGTGATCTCCATGCTTCTGGGTCCTGTGCTGAGCGGCTGTACTTCTGCTTACTGAACACAGACAGGGAGGTTGGCCGCTCAGCATGGTTGCCATTCAGACTTTAGTTTGAATTTTTTGAATGAACAGAGTGTTCTCTGACCGGATGAGGTGTAAAGGCGGTTCAGTGATGTCACTCTCTCCTCTTCATCTAATCAGAAAATGCTTTGTATTCATTTAGCAGATGCAAAACATTCTCTGAATGACGCCCATGCTCAGTGTCTGACCTCCTGTGTTTACAATGCAATAGGACAGTCTCTCGGCACAGGACCCAGAATCAGGTGGAGATGACTGGAGTAGCGGTGTCCACTTTAGTGATTTCAAGCTTCCTGGGGCATTGTCAGGTATGGTATATACATAGTTACATTGGTCCAGCTTAGGCCAATATAATTATGTATAAAATATTCATGCCTGGAGTTCATTTATAAATTGTATCTTTAGGCATTTAATCTTCTGTCAAGATTTTATTGCTGTGTTCCCATGACTGTTGACATCAAAAAAGAAGTAAAGGGAATAAAAATAAAAAAATAATTTGAGTTCTCCCAAGAGGTTCGGCAAAAAATTTCAATGGATACACCTGCTTCAGGGACAGCTCTGTGTTTGATGCCGTGGCAGCAATTTTGATCCAAGTTGTAGCGATTGGCAGGAGGCAAACCCACTGAATGCTACACATTAAATTCAATGGGGGAGCGCTGGCTGCAGCAAGTTTCCTGGAAAAAAATGCCATTAAAACAGGCGGTGAGGAGGCGTCGCATTGCTTCTATGCTGCCTGACTAACCTCTGGAGCACGATCCAAATGGGAGAAAGGGAGATTTAGGCACATGTCTCAATCTCCCCCTAGAGTGCCTCCACTCTGGATGAAAAAGCACAGGGGTGTCTTTGGACAGCAACATTGTGTTCCACCCGGAATTTATTTTATTTTTTTTAAAAAGTCAGCGACTACAAACACTGTAGCTGCTGACTTCTAATAAGGACACTTACCTATCCAGGGAGTCCATCGGAGCGGCCGACATTTTAACTAAGTGGAGCCTTCATGCTTCAACCCTGGTTTCCTACTGCGCATGCGCGAGTCACACGGCGCTTCCTGAATGGCCCAGTCATCTGCTGGGGCACACACAGGTCCCAGAAGGCGGTGGGCGAGCAGCAGGAACTGGCGCCCTGGGCCATGGCGATACTGGGGCGAAAGTACACAACGTTCTTTGATAAAGGTAGCAAGGAGCAATTAAAAAAAAAAAATAAAAAATCTATAGCCAGAAACTAGTAATGGAGGAGGGGTAGGCATTCCTTTTAAGATCCAGTTTAAAAAGTGAGTGGTCCTCCACTTTAAGGATAAAGGTTTTATATGAATAAATAAAAGCTGACCATTGTAAGCACCACTGCCAGTAGTAAATGGTTTCTCAACACTCTAAACTTATACATCTACAGGAGAGCTTGTTCTGTTCAAAAACAGACTTACTTGCCAGATCACCAGAGGAAAATAAAAGAAGTCTAAACATATTAAAACAAAAAAACCCTTCAGGCATCTTCATTTTATGTTTGTGGTTTAAGCACTTATTTTTGTTTGTTTTGTTTTTTTCTAGACAACCAAGGTGCCAGACGTAAGAGATGTCACCCGAATTGAAAGAATTGGTAAACAGTCTAAATTAGTTTATAGTGTGTTTTCTGTGTAATATTGACATTTTTATTTTTAGAGCAATTACTTTTTTTTTTTTTTTTTTTTTTTTTTAATTCTCTAGGTAATGTGTTCAGATTACTCCTATGAGATTTTGTGCGTTAGGCTATTGTAGTTCTTTATGATGATCTCCTTTTTGTTGGAGCTGAATAGTTTCTGTGGAAACCAACAAGCAGCAAACGGCTTCCCTAGTAACAAGAGCCGTCAGGAAGTTGCACTTGGCTTATACTAGGGGCCAGTGTTAGAAAAATTTACATTTTTATTCACTGTAATTAGTGTTTGTTCAAACTGCTGTATATCAATTAATCTGTGTTTTACATAAAATGTGAGTGTTGTAACCCATTCTGTATTTGGTGATCAGGGCAGTGTCTGAAAGGAGGGCTTTTTTTTTTTTCTTTGTAATTATGCAGGGATCTCCGATTCCTCCTGTATTAAAGTGTGTTGTAGTTGAACTGTCGGCTGTATATAAATAATAATGAAGCACACTGGGCTAAACTCCAATGTATATGAACAGTTGCCAAAACACAGTGGTTGAAAATACATTGATGGAATTTGAAATACATCAGTATAAAACATTTAGACTTATTGTATGAACACTAAGGTTACATGTAAATCTGGTCATAAAGATTAAAGGCTAACTTCACCTTTAAAAAAAGGGGGCAAATATACAATATTTTTTTCATAGTAACTTGCAAAGTATTGTACTCGCAATCAGTGGATTGTAAAGGGGGAACACGCTTTTGGTTGCAGAGTTCGAAGAATTGTCAATGGACTGCAAGTGTGCTAATTGCAGCACTTGTATTTCATTGAGAACTACAAGTCTGCCTTGATGGCAGACTAACATATAATTTGTTTATTCGTGGATCTCTGTGAATGAATGATGCGGCTGTACAGGTGAAGCACAGTCACACAGCCACAATGATTTAAAAGTGACAGTTGCTGGGGTTGGGGAGAACCCCTGCATGCTGTCATAGGGAAGGAGGGGCAGGGTACAGTTTGAGGGTGGGGTCCCATTTGCAACATGTTACATCCTAAATACAAATGTAACATGGTGCAAAAGGTGAAGTAAGCCTTTACGTTTCTGCCAATTGCTGTGTAAACTTGAGCTGGGGGGGGGGGGGGGGGGTGGTTGGTGGGCCTGTCCTCTCCACCCAGCTCAGCAAAAGTCAATTGAAAAATCATAGGAGCTGGGTGGACGGTTTAGGCAAATAGTGGCTGCACCCTATTGGATACAAACGCTATTCGGGTATTGCGACAGCTGTGGGTTCTGGCTGTCAGAACATAATACTTGGCAAAAGCAATAGGTCCATCTGTGCTGTTTACCATAGCGGGGGGGGGGGGCACGACATCAAATTATTTTGCTCATTAAGCTGGGGGTGCTGAATTGGAGAAATCCTAAGCATGAATGGCTAGCTTTATGTACACTGGTCTTTTAGGTAGGATGCATGTTCATGTTTTTTCCACTTCTACCAGCTATACACACTGCCTTACATTCAATTTAACATCCATCATATGATCCACTTGGTGAACGTTGCCTTATGCTGGCCATACATTATACAATTTTCTTCTATAGATTTCCTTTAGATTTACCAAAAGCATATAATATGAGGTCAAATCTAAACACTTTCAATTTGTGTGCAATCAGACAGACCCTTGTACTACAGAGTTGAAGGTAAATTTAATAAGAAAATTGTATGGTGTATGGCCAGCTTTAGTTAAGACATGTACCCAAGTTCAAGGCAAGCAGTATGTTTCATTGAAGTTACATCTTGTTTGTGAGATGGCCTGTGTTTTGGACATGGCATGTGCGATCCACACAGGACAAATATAAAGTACTGCACTGAGCCTTACGGCTGAGCATGTACTTGTATTCAGCAACATGCTAGCACCAAACTGTCTAAAAGTGTATACCGTATTTATTGGCGTATAACACGCACAGTCATTTTAAGAGGGAAGTTTCAGGGAAAAAAACCTTACATTTTAAATAAGGCAGCTACTGGCCTATAACACGCACACACTATTTGCACCCGATTTTTCATGGTGAAAAAGTGAGTGTTATACGCCAATAAATACAGTAAGTCTACAATAACCGTCTGGTTTCACGCTGAACTTCTAAATTATCAACCTGAATGTGTATTTCCTGTAAGAAAAATGCACCCTTGTGACCTGTAACTTGCAATTACATATTGGCTCCTGGAGGAGCATGTAATTAGACTTTTTATAATGGCAAATTTTGTGGTGGTGTTTTTTTTTTTTTTTTTTTTTCCTTTTCTAGTAGCAGATACTTTTTAAGGTTACATCTGAGATAAAACATTTTCTCCTCCTTCATTAGGTGCTCATTCTCATATCAGAGGTCTTGGACTGGATGATGCACTGGAACCCCGACCGGTAATTATTATAGGCCAAATCCTTAGTAAATAGCTTATTGTATTATAGCAGTGACGGTTAAATGGATACTGATTTATGGACTGGCTCTTTAAAACGGAATGTATAATATTTTTAAATGTTTCACAATGAAGCCTTGTTATGACTAACAATGTCAGATTTAAAAGAAAAAAGGTATTCTTGCTAATGAAGTATACAGTAAAGTCACACCATTCAGTGCGTATTACTGTGCTTATGGCACCATAGGTGTGTACATGTAAATGGACCCATGGACATTTATTTTCCAAAATCCACTAAACTGCAGTGCATAGATGAGAACCAGCCACGCAGGACAGAATGGGATTTCTGCTTGACACGCACTCATGCAGTAAAATGCAACAGTTTTGTTGCATGTAAGTGGACAGATGTGAATAAACATGATTTAAACCCATGTCTTCCATGCCATTTTCAAATGTACCTGGGTAGTGATTAAGCTCCAGGTCATGACATGAGCTTGCACAGGTCTGTCTCCATCCCCTTGTGACAGATCTAGTTCTCAGAGCTGCCATTGCTAAGCATCAACCCTGCCAATATGGATTCTACTTTTCTGGAAGCATTGGGGGAGATTTACTAAAACTGACGCAGGTGTGCATAGTAACCAATCAGCATCTGACTTCAGCTTATCCAATTAAGCTTTGACAGTAAAACCTCAAAGCTGATTGGTTACTATGTACACTTGCACCAGGTTCTGTGTGTACAAGTTTTAGTACATCTTCCCCTATTGAGTCTATAGTCCACTTTCACCCAGGTGCCTCTGCTATGCAGAATCCGCTTGCTCAGTGGGGATCTCTTCACTGAGGCGGAAGACAGGTCCGTATCCGCTATACAGAGCCAGTACAGTCAGATGTAAATGGACCGTTTGTCCGTTTCTATCCAATTCGCCAGACGGATGGAAAAGAGGACCACCATTTGTCTGTTTTTTAGCAGATCAGATTGGATGACGGCTGGTGTAAACAGACATGTGTCTGCTGACATCCACTGCTCCATAGAGGACAATGTAGTGATCGATCAGATCGACGTGAAAAACTGACAGACGGATCTGATGGAACAGCTGTGTGACAGGGGCCAAACTACTTCACTACCCTGGGTAAAAACGGATAGGTATTATAAGCAATTGTGGGGTAAAGCTTGTACATTCACTTCAAAGTAAACCATTTTTTTTTAAATGGGATACCATTGTTAAACTACTTCTAAAAATGGATTTTGCTGGCTGTTCTAATCCTCTGGCTTTCACCAAGAGCAAGTACACAAATCAGGAAATGTAAAGTAAGATTGCTAATTTTTACCTGTATGCTTGCTTAAGTGGTAGTGGTAGGAAATACTAAAGCGGGGATAAGCAATTAGCGGACCTCCAGCTGTTGCAAAACTACAAGTCCCATCATGCCTCTGCCTCTGGGATTCATGCTTGTGGCTGTCAGTCTTGCTATGCCTGATGGGAGTTGTAGTTCTGCAACAGCTGGAGGTCCGCTAACTGCATATCCCTGTACTAAAGCATCAGTCACCATGGCAGCCAAGTAATTAGCATCTGCACTATGGACCGTGTGCTTCTCTTGAAGAGCTATCTATCCTTAATTTTTATACATTGTAGAGTTTCAGCAATGCGCACTAGGCTTCTAACTTTTAGGGGCCATTCACACCATATGGTCTCAATGCATAGACAAGGCAATTAGCCTTATGTCCTATTAATTCAGTTCACGCTGCACTGCATAAGGATGAATGAGTATAGTTACAAAAAAAAAAAAAAAAAGTTAACTGCTCACACCAGCAGCTCCATATTAATGTGCTCAGATGTTGTGAAAGGGCTCTTATAACGCTGATTTAAATAGCTTCTCCATAGTAGAGATGACCTGAAAATTAAACAGTTAAATAATAGCTAATGTGTACAATTTTTAGGTTTTGTGTTTTAATCTGTAGCTGAATGTGGTTCATAAGAAGCTCATTGTCTCTGCAGGTATCACAAGGCATGGTGGGGCAGTTGGCAGCTCGGAGAGCCGCTGGTGTTATATTGGAGATGATCAAAGAAGGCAAAATAGCAGGAAGAGCGGTATTAATAGCTGGACAACCTGGCACAGGAAAAACCGCCATTGCTATGGGTATTGCAAATATTCATGAAATGTTTTCTGAATATAAATGTTACCTGATTGTTAGGTTAAATGAGAATTTCTATTTATGGCATTTTGTCTCAAAACTACGCCTGCAATTTAGCGTAAGAGAATTTGTGTAAAGGACGGAGATGTTGTCCTTGGTTTTTGTAGTACTGGATTTTTTACTGAATTCTGAAAGTCTCATTAATGAATATTGTGGCCCTTTAAATCTTGATACAGGGTGTGGGAGAGTTGGGATCCTATTACCTTTTTAAAATTAGTCAAAAAAGGACTGGAACGTTTTTATATAACTTGCTTTTGGTACAGTTCTAATCTCTGTACTTTTATGTTTATGCTTCTAAGTGCAGGTTGCTGTTGCTCCCTGTGACAGCCGATAAAGGATCTTCTCCCTGCACCCGCTGTCACAATAAAAAAAAAAAAAAAAACAGCTGTGCAGGCCTCTTCCCACCTAGATGTGTCTTTCATTCACAGCGTTCTGTGAATGGGAGAACTACAACCACCCTTTTTTCCTTTTTGTCTTTTAAGACTTGTAGGTCTCGGTGAACTACCAGGGTGCTAGTGAGTGATCCAGGTAGTTTGTTGATTCTGCCTCTCTGTATGAGCAGACAGCTTACACTGTCAGACTGCAGGAGCCCTGCATGGCACCTGAAATGTGCTGATTGTGAGATTTTACCTATTAACAGATGTGCGTTCATAATATATTTATTTATTTTAATTTTTTTTTTAAAGGTGAACTTATCCTTTAAGTTAAACTCTGGGAAAAGCAAATGTCTGCATTCAAGAGGCATGTGTATTAGAGGTCGACCGATATATCGGCCAATATTTGGCGTTTCTTAAATTAATCGTCATCGGCTGATTAAAAAAAAAAAGGCAGATTTAAAACTTTAGCATGACTTGCAAATGACTTCTGTAATAGTGCCTGAAGTCTTCCTGTGGAGAACTTACTTGTGTCTCCTATCTGGGCAGCCTGCCAAGTCTGAGAAAAGAAGCTAAAGAGATACAATGTTTCTTCTTATCAATGAACTGAACTGTGTATATAGGAGTTCTCAATTTAACCATTTAAAGACTAAATCATTTCTGACACTTGTTGCTTACAAGTAAAAATCCTGTATTTTCTGCTAGAAAATCACTTAGAACCCCCAAATATATATCTATATGAGAGAGAGAGATTTTTATTTTTTTGCAGAGACCATAGGGATTGCAATATTTTATGTCACATGCCATTTGCACAGCGGTCTTTGTTTCAATAGATTTTTATTGTTATGAAAACAAAGGATGACAATACATAGAAATAGTGAAGTACAATGGGGCAAATCGCCCCTATGAAAACTAGATGCATCAAGCGGATGAAAAGACAACTGGCTCAAGTAAAAAAAAAAAAAACAATAACCAGACTGAGGCTAAGAACAAGCGGTTACATAAGCAGATTCAAGAAAAGGACATCAGGGCCTCTAAGCAGGTTGGGCACCTGGAAGCCTTTTGTCAGTGTCCTCCGCCTGGAGATGGGCTTGGCCCAGGGGAGGACGCCCCGCCGCCCCAAATGGGAACACGCTGCGGTTGGGCAACTCCCCCAGCCCCCCCAACTCCTCGGAGGGAGGAGTGGCTTCGTAATCTTTTCCAACCAAGAATGCTAAACGGAACTAATGTGAACTAGAAAATATGCCCTTGTGTGCGCAGCGAGTGCTAGGCGCGAGCTACCATGGAGGCAAAAAAGTTATATAAAACTTCCTCTCAGGGTATAAACCAATAGACCATTACAAATAGCATGTCCTTCACCCGAGGGACTCAATCGTCAAGTAGTAGTGCCCCCAGCATGTTGGGGGGGGCAGTTAGAGATTGAACATCTTGGAGATGGAACAGCTTGGGAGAACTATTTCTCATGCTAGTGTTAAGCCAAGAAGAGGAAAAGGAGTGCAGTCAGAAAGGAAGTGAAATGGGGTGTAAATGAGAGGAGAAGAAAAGAGGAAAAAGAGAGAGAAGGTCGTCCGGAGAAGTAAATGGCGAGCAGGGATGTATATGAGGTCAATGCGGAAGGGTGATTCCAACAAATGAAGCCCAAGTTTCCCAAGTATGATAGAATTTCTCAGAACGGTCCAAGATTACACTAGCCATCTTTTCTTGGTTCATGATCCATGAGATCTTTTTCTTAGCTAGTCTGGGTGACACTGATGTTTTCTTCCAGGCTTTTGCCAGGGTGAGCTTAGCCCCCAGTAAAATAAAGTAGATGAGGCGTTGTGTAAACCTGGACGTTTCATAGTTAGTAAGGTTGAATAAAGACACCAGTCCATCCAGTTCAACCTGAGTGAGTGTCTACCCCTATCCCTGTACATTGCACACTCACATTGGTCCCTACCCTCAAGGAGCCCACAATCTAAGGTCCCCATTTCATATACTAAGGCCAATTTTGGACAGAAGCCAATTAACCTACCTGCATGTCTTTGGAGTGTGGGAGGAAAACGGAGTACCCGGAGGAAACCCGCACAGGGAGAACATGCAAACTCCAGGCAGGTAGTGTCGTGGTTGGGATTCGAACCAGCGACCCTTTTTACTGCTAGATGAGAGTGCTAACCACTACACCACTGTGCCGTTTCCTTTATTGGGAAATTGAGGAGCGCCGTGAGAGGAGATGGTAGAATAGGCCTTGAAGCGATTAAGCTGATCCAAGAGAAAATTTTACGCCAGAAGTGACGGATCCTGGAACAGGACCACCATACATGAAACATGTCACCCCTGAGGTTGCTGCACAGCGGTCTTTCAAACGCAATTTTTGGGTAAAAAATACACTAATGAATTTAAAAGAGAAAACCAACTGTAGTTAGCCCATTTTTTTCATCCAAAAGTTTTGATTACCTGTATTTAATATTTAAGATATCATTTTTTTTTTTTTTTTTTTTTTTTTTTTTTTTGGAGGTTTGCTTTGTTTAACCACTTGCTTACTGGGCACTTAAACCCCTCTCAGTCCCAGACCAATTTTCAGCTTTCAGCGCTGATGCACTTTGAATGACAATTGCGCGGGCATACAACACTGTACCCAAATGAAATTTCTATCATTTTTTTCCCACAAATAGAGCTTTCTTTTGGTGGTATTTAGTTACAGCTCGGAGTTTTATTTTTTGCTAAACAAACAAAAAAAGATGCAAAAAAAAAAAAAAAAAAAATCATGTTTTAATAGTTTGTTATAAAATTTTGCAAACGGGTCATTTTTCTCCTTCATTGAAGTGCGCTGATAAGGCGGCACTGATGGGCTGCATTGGTGGGCACTGATGGGCTGCATTGGTGGGCACTGATGGGCTGCATTGGTGGGCACTGATAGGCTGCACTTGTGGGCACTGATAGGCATAGTTAAGGCGGCACTAATAGGCACAGATAAGGCGGCACCGATGGGCACAGATAAGGCGGCACTGATGGGCAAAGATGGGCACAGATAAGATGGCACGGATGGGTGGCACGGATAAGTGGCACGGATGGGTGGCACGGATGGGCACTGATAGGTACCACAGATAGATGGGACTGATGGGCACTGATAGGTGGCACTGCTGGGCACTGATGGGCGGCACTGCTGGGCACTGATGGGCGGCACTGGGGTGCAGCACCTTTGAGCAGATTGGGTGGCACTGTGGGGTGGCACTGTGGGTGGCACTGTGGGTGGCACTGTGGGCACTATGGGCACTGACGGGGGGCACTTTTGCTTTTATTTAATTTCAGGATGGCACTGCGGGAGGCAGGTGGGCACAGGCAGGTGGCAGGTGGTCCCATGTATTGATGGCCGTGATCGGGACTGATGTCCCGATCACGGCCGCCGGTGATCGGCTTTTTTTTTCTCTCCTCGCGCTGTCAGCGCGAGGAGGAATAATAGCCGATTACCGGCTCCGTTCTATCACATGATCAGCTGTCATTGGCTGACAGCTGATCACGTGATAAGGGGTCGGGATCGACCCCTTACACGGATCGGTGATCAGGCGAGTCTCACGGACTCGCCGATCACAGAGCGCGCCGCGCGCGCCCCTCAGGGGGCGCGCAGGCCGCTCGTAACCAGGACGACGTCAATAGACGTAGTCCTGGAAATCTAGGTCCGCGCTAATGCCGTCATTCGGCAATAGCGCGGTACCCAAGTGGTTAATAAATGTAAGAAATTTTCTGTATCACTTATTACGTAAAGCTGCTTACACACTGGAGCGGGCAGGCATTGACGGTAAAACGCGGTGCTGTTCGGCTGCTAGCGGAGCTCTTATAACCCAGCCAGTGGCCAATGAAGGGGTTAAATGCGCCCGTGTAGCACTGCTGACGAATCGCTTAGCAGGCGCTTCGGCAGCGGCGCCCATTCATTTCAGTGGGAAGTAGTGGTGGAGGAGCACTATACACCACTCCAAAGGTGCTGCTTGCTGGTTTCTTTTTTTTTATTTTTTTTTTTTTTTTACATCCTGCCAGCGCATCGCCTCAGTGTAAAAGCACTTGGGCTTTCACATTGAGACTGCAGGGAGCCGTTTTGCAGGCACTTTTCGGGTGCTATTTTTAAGGCCTAAAGCATCAGAAAGATGCCTTGGTGTGAAAGGAGTCTAACTGTTAGCTTTTATGAGATGAAGGGGGGGAAAAAAATCGGCATCATATCAGCCGCCGCAATTTCTAAATATCGGCATCGGCCAGAGAAAAACCCATATCGGTCGACCTCTAATGTGGTCGACCAGTATGGGTTTATTTGTATTCTTACTTGACTTTTGGTGTATTTCTTCCTGATCTGTGCTGTAATCCAAATTGAAATGTGTAGGCGCTTCATGTGATCAAAGCCAGTCACTGTTGCTCGCTCGCTCTCCTTGTACAGGGTAACTGGTGTTGTAGTTTTCTCAGGCAGCCTGTGGTGGGTGGACCTGCTTGAGTCACTTCCACAGCTCTGCTCTATGCACAGGCTATGTGAAAGCGGGGTTCCAC
The DNA here is from genome assembly GCF_037356315.1 of Lithobates pipiens. NCBI lineage: Eukaryota > Metazoa > Chordata > Amphibia > Anura > Ranidae > Lithobates > Lithobates pipiens. Next base: position 135,333,159 of record NW_027507788.1, on the reverse strand, counting down.
CCTAAAGTGGAACCTCGGCTGATCGGATCCCTCCCCCCCCCCCCTCCGGTGTCACAATTGGCACCTTTCAGGGGGGAGGGGGGTGGAGATACCTGTCAAAGACTGGAAATGTCTATGCCATTTCCTGTCCTGCCGCGCTGTCTGCTGGGACACACACGGGTCTCAGAGACAGTGCGGAGAATTCCTATTGCGCTGCGCACCTCGCGCATGCGCAGTAGGGAACCGGGAAGTGAAGCCGATTCGCTTCACTTCCTGATTCCCTCACCTAGAATGGTGGCGGCAGCAGCCGAGGGCCGAGCGATCGATCGGCCTCGGCTGCCGGCATCGCTGGAACCCGGGACAGGTGAGTGTCCATTTATTAAAAGTCAGCAGCTGTAGTATTTATAGCTGCTGGCTTTTAATATATATATTTTTTTTTTTTGGTGGAATCCCTCTTGAAGCACAGTGATGATGTCACTGCTACTTTTTATATGTTAATATCTGGAATTGCAAAAGTGTTTTGATGCACTTTTTTTGTGTGACCAGAGCTCAACTTTACAGCTCAATGACAGGCAAGCAGCTAAATGACACAAACCTGCAAAACTTGTGTAATTCTATTTTCAGCCTTGTGCTCTGAGCATCCCTGAACAATGCGTAGGTAGTCTGGTAACACATCTATTTTGTCAGCCATCTGTTCAGTATACAAACTTTCTAATGACAGCATAAAGCTTACAGTTGTATACATTTCTATCGTGATCTGTTTTATATACAAGGAACTCCTCTAATTCATCCTTTATTTTATTTTTTTGTTTTATTTTTTACTAAATGTACTCTGTCTGCCTCTAATTGTTTCAGGTATGGCTCAGGCCTTAGGCTCAGACACACCGTTTACAGCAATTGCTGGCAGTGAAATCTTTTCTTTAGAAATGAGCAAGACGGAGGCCTTGACACAGTCTTTCCGGAGGTCTATTGGTGTTAGAATAAAGTAAGAAGGCTATATTCTACATAACTTGTCTAATTTCACTATTTTTATATTTTGAACGTTAATCAAGCAGCTCACCTATAATGCACTGGAGCCTATTTCATAATTGCTGGGAAATATCATTTTGTCTTAAAGTGCTTCTAAAGGGGGGGAAAAAAATAAATAAAATGTCATACTTGCCTCCTGCTCTGTGCAGTTGTTTTGCTCAGAGTAGCCCCAATCCTTCTCTTCCGTTTGTCAGGTAAATATAAAATTAACATATGACTAACTCAGTCTTAAAGTGGTTGTAAACCCTCTGGGACCCTCCGGCTAAAAATCGCTGATGCCCCGCCATTATTAATAAAAACAACAAAAAGTCCCTACATTTTTTTTTTTTTCCCCCTTATTTTGTAGACGCCATAGCGTTTGCACAAACTAATTAGTTAACGCCTGTCCCACGATCCAGCGAGTCGACCACCCGAAGCCTTGGTTCTCTTCCTCCTTCTTCTCGGCGCCGACATTGCAAGTGTGGGCACCTGGATGTGACAGCTTGCGGCTTCACAGCCGGGTGCACACTGCGCATTTGTGAGTCTCGCTGTGCTGTCCTGACTGGCTGAATAATCTTTGTGTCCCAGAAATTTGCAGTGAGGGAGGGGGTGGAGTCTCCTAGGAAGCGCAGGGGGAAGTAGGAGCCAAATGTGGCATGTCAAAGTGGGTTAGGACTCCTTTTTAACCACTTGACCACTGGGCACTTAAACACCCTTAATAACCAGACCAATTTTCAGCTTTCGGTGCTCTCACATTTTGAATGACAATTACTCAGTCATGCAACACTGGACCTATATGAAATTTTTGTCCTTTTTTTTCACACTAATGGAGCTTTCTTTTGGTGGTATTTAATCACCGCTCGGTTTTTTTATTTTTTGTGCTATAAAAGAAAAAATACAGAAAATTCTGTAAAAAAAAAAAAAAAATGAATTTTTCTTCGTTTCTGTTATAAAATTTAGCAGACTAGTAATTTTTTTTCTTCATAAATTTTGGCCAAAATTTATACTACTACATATCTTTGGTAAAAATAAGTACAAATTGGTGGATATTATTTGGTCTTTGTGAAAGTTATAGAGTCCACAAGCTATGGTGCCAATATCTGAAAATTGATCACACCTAAAGTACTGACGGCCTATTTCAATTCTTGAGACCCTAACATGCCAGAAAAGTACAAATACCCCCCAAATGACCCCTTTTTGGAAAGAAGACATTCCAAGGTATTTAGTAAGAGGCATGATGAGTTTTTTGAAGTTGTCATTTTTTCCCACAATTCTTTGCAAAATCAAGATTCTTTTTTTTTTTCCTTTTTTTTTTTTTTTCCCCACAAAATTGTCATATTATCAGTTTATTTCTCACACACAGCATATGCATACCACAAATTACACCCCAAAACACATTCTGCTATTACTCCCGAGTATGGCGATACCACATGTGTGAGACTTTTACACAGCGTGGCCACATACAGAGGCCCAACATGCAGGGAGCACCATCAGGCGTTCTGGAGCACCCAGGACAATTCTGAGATTTCTCTCCTACATGTAAAAATCATCATTTATTTGCTAGAAAATTACATAGAATCCCAAAACATTTATATATGTTTTTTTTAGCAAACACTCTGGAGAATACAATGGTGGTCGTTGCAACTTTTTATCTCGCACGGTATTTGCGCAGCAATTTTTCGAATGCTTTTTTTTTGGAAAAAAAAGTTTTGTGCTTCAAAAGAGAAAAAAAAACCCAGTAAAGTCAGCCCAATTTTTGCATAATGTGAAAGATGAAGTTACGCTGAGTAAATGGATACCTAACATGTCACTCTTCAAAATTGCACACGTTCGTGGAATGGCGCCAAACGTCGCTACTTAAAAATCCTCATAGGCGACGATTTAATTTTTTATTACTGGTTATATGTTTTGAGTTACAGAGGAGGTCTAGGGCTAGAATTATTGCTCTCGCTCTAACGTTCGCAGCGATACCTCATGTGTGGTTTGGACACCGTTTTCATATGTGGGCGGGACTTACGTATGCGTTCGCTTCTGCATGCGAGCACATGGGGACAGGGGCGCTTTAAAAAAAAAAAGAAATGTATTGTTCATTTTACTTTATTTATTTTAGTTTTTTTTAGACTTTTTTTTTTTTTTTTTTTTTTTTTCTCAAAAATAATTTTTTTTGATCACTTTTATTCCTATTACAAGGAATGTAAGCATCCCTTGTAATAGGAATATGGCATGACAGGTCCTCTTTACAGTGTCAATAAGACCCCACATCTCACCTCTAAGCTGGGAAGCCTGAAAAAAAAAAAAAAAAAAAAAAAAAGATTCTGGCTTTGATCGTATTGGTGAGTCGGTAGAAGCACCGGAGGGCGGCGGGGGGGGGGGGGGGGGATGTCTATGGCTGGGTATTGCAGGGTATCACCGACTATGGCTGGGTATGGCTGGGTATCTCAGAGTATGGCATTGCAGAGTATTGCGTTGCAGAGCATTGCAGGGTGTTGCACAGCACGGTAATGCAGGGTGTTGCACAGCACTGCAGAGTATTGGCAGGGAATTGAGGGGTTAAATTTCGGTGAGCAGCGATGTGGGTACTGCAGGTGCAGCCCACATCGCTGCTGACACCGATCTCTTCCCCCTCCGCTCTTCCGATCGGTACAGAGAGGGAGGGAGGGACCGGCATCATAACATGACGCCGGTTTGTTTACAAGTGATCAGTCCGTCATTTGACAGAGCGATCACGTGGTTACCGTGATCCGTGATGCGCCGGGTCCACAGGATGCTCTCGAGTGGGCACAAGAGCGGAATTCTGGGAGGACGTCATATGACGGCCTCCCAGAGTTAAACAACCGCCCTGTAGCCGTCATTCGGCTATGGGCCGGTTGTTAAGTGGTTAAAGTGGACGTTCCACTTTTGAGTGGAACTCTGCTTTAAGTATAGTGAACTTTTTAAAGCTAAACTCCGACTTTTGCTACACTTTACAAGCTGGCCCAAATGTCCCTCACTAACATGTAAAGCAGCTGGGTGTGCGGTATAAACTGTATGTAGATGAGGCTACATACAGCATACCTGACAAATAAAAACAGGGCTCTCTGGGGGAATGAACTAGTTAGGGCATTCTGGGGGGGGGGGGACACACAGGTATTCCTGAAATACGCACTTCAAGGAGAGGGAAGCAGCTCTCTAGTAGAAACAAAAAGGAACAGCAGAAGGCTCTTCTATGTGTAGTGGTTGTAGGTATTGGCTCAAGGAAATAAAAACACTTACTAAAAACAGTAGGTGTAAAGGCTCATCCGAGTCATAAAGGTCACTGAGCCCCAGCATGTCTGTGTCAGGCGACAGCACTGATGGAAGAATCCGAAGCCCAGCCAGAATTGGAGAATCATGGAGGATGGAAGCGGGAAGAGCGATCAGTGCTGTAGGGACCAGCGTGGACCTGAAAGTGACCTCAAAAGGGGTGTCTCGTGTTTCAGATCCCTTTGGCTCCTGGCATGAAGGAGCCAATGGGCATGCGCTGAACTGCAACGCGTCACTTTTGACATCACTTCTGGGTCCTGCATTCCACGCTGGTCCCTACAGCACTGATCGCTCTTCCCGATCGCTCTTCCCGCTTCCATCCTCCATGGTTCTCCAATTCTGGCTGGGCCTCGGATTCTTCCATCAGCACTGCCACCTTAAATGGACACAGCCCACTGGACACTGCTGAGACTTGTGACTTTTGACTCTGAGCCTTTATAGTATAAAGTGATTATATAGAGATTGGTAAACTACCTTTTTTAGTAATCTTGACGCTAGTGAGAGAGCTTTCTACATGTGCAAGAACCAGAGTATTCTGGGTAACAAATAATCTATAGGTCATTGGTGTGGTGCAGAGAAGAGTAATTAGAATTTTGTCTTGCACTTACATCAAGCATGATTTCAATTGAGATTATTTAGAATAAAATAGCTTGAATGAGATCTCGTCATTTGATAATTTTATGTAGTCAACAAAACCGGCGCTATGCTTCATACAAACCTCTACACTGTTTTTCTAGAGAGGAAACTGAAATAATTGAAGGGGAGGTGGTGGAAGTTCAGATCGACAGACCTGCAACAGGAACCGTGAGTTGATTTTTATTTCAGGTTGAATTGTCTTCTTAATTTTAACATTATTTGAACCTAAACCTAAAGTCCTCTGCATCTACCTCCCCTATCCAGTGATGTCGGAAAACTTATTTTTTTTTTTCTAAATTCCAGCTCCCCTATGCACCAATATAGCATTTATGTACTTTTTGATTATTATTTTTATTTTTTTTGCAAAAATAAAACTTTCCATAAAATCTACAAACGCGTGTGTACCTTACTGTTCTACATCCGTGATTCAAAACGTATCTATTGTTTGTTTTGCTTCCTTACAGATCATGACACGGGAAGGAGTTGACCAGCTGACCTCTTTGGCACACACCCTGCATCATCCACCCTCCCAGCTGCATGTTTTTTTAAATGAAATGCAATCAGTGATCAGCCGTCTCACTAAATACAAAATATACCAGATTGCATAGTGTATGGCTTTCTTTTATACAAGTACATGGAAGGGAGTGGACAGAAACACTCAGCTGTCAAGCCCTGTTCATGTCTCTGTGTAGTGGGAACTCGCATTTATACATCTAAAATTACTAGTTACTCTTTCAGTGCCATTAATTGGTAACGGCACACCAAACACAGAAGCAAGCACACATTGTGGCAGATGCTGAGAAACGCACAGTAAAAAACACGCAACCCACCAAACGCCAGCATGTCCCATAGCCTGCATATAGCACAGCCCATTTAAATCAACAGGCTTCCCTATTTGTGTCACAGGAAAAACGAGGCATAAAACTTTCTCGCACTATGCTAGTTGTGAATGGGGCCTGAAAGTGAAATTGGTGAGAACACAAGAACAATGATGCTCCATTCACATGGAGTGTGTTCTTGCATTACAAAGATGCGCTGCAGTAAAAAAAACGCACCAAGCTCCGCTCTAAAAAAATAAATAAAATAAAAGCTTCTTTTGGGGCATTTGGTGCGGGTAGGGCAGCCATGCCAGGCATTCAGGTGGGTGGGCTGCCGTCTGAGTGAAAATGCTCAGAAACACCACCCCCCTTCCAAATAAATAAACGCATGTGGGAATGCGAGTTCCCGCTATGCAGAGATGTGAACGGGTCTTGACAGCTGAGTTTCTGTCCACTCCCTCCTAGGTATAAAGATGGCCATGCACTATGCAATCTGTGCATTTTAGTGAGAAGGGTGATCACTGATTGCATTTCATTTAAAAAACGTGCAGCTGGGAATGGGAGGGGGTAGAAGAAGGGTGTATGCTAATGAGGTCAGCTGGTCATCTCCTTCCTGTGTCATAACCTAAAGTCTGTAAGGACATTAGACAGAAGCAATAGATAAGTTTTGAATCATGGATATAGGACAGTAAGGTACATGTCTGTAGATTTTATCGAAAGCTTTGATATTTTTGCAAAAAAAGTACAATGATGCTATATTGGTACATAGGGGAGCTGGAATTTAGAAGAAAAAAAGTGACCTTGGCCTTTAAATGGCTGCCCTAGAAATGTCGTAATTCCTGTGTATGCACACAGGAGGTAAATCATCCCAGCACCTGAGGAATGCCAAAATTGTACACTGGCTGGTACATGCACGGCTCAATATACAATCTATAGAAACTTGCTAGCAGCATTTACTACAGAACAGATGCACAGATTATCTTCATAAATCATTTTTGCTAGTGTTTTTTCCACTTTAAATGGCAGCCTAAATCGTTAGCTTGCCAGGATGGATAAATAAAAAGTAAATTGCAGGACAGAAATTCTTAATTTTCATGGTGAAAATAGAACTCAAGACTTCCTTCAGTGTTGGCTGCCTGTCAGTCTTGATCACATGATCTTGGCAGAAATAGACAGCCAGCAAGTTTGATCTCTTCCTGTAAAGCAGAAATATTCAGGTTGGCTGATCCTCCCATTCTGCAAACAAGAAAGTTTGGTTGCGCATACATGTGAAGGGATTAGTTGTTGGAAGAAAGTTTGTTTCACAATACATCAATACGTTATAAATCTGTAAATATTGCATCTAAATTGGGTTTACAGGTCTTTAATTTATTGTATAGCTATATTGTCTTAGCTGGATATTGGCATATATTTGTGCAATTCTGTTGCGTAAATTGTTACCTCTGTAAAATAAAAAAAATAAATAAAAAAAAGATTTCTTAGATGTGGATATTACTACCATTTTTTTTTTTTTTTTTTCTCAATTTTTTTAAGGGAGCAAAAGTAGGTAAACTGACCTTGAAAACAACCGAGATGGAGACTATTTATGATCTGGGAACGAAGATGATAGAATCGCTGACAAAAGAAAAGGTGCAGGCTGGGTAAGTTGACCCACCCAGGCCAATTCTGACATTTCTCTCCTAAAATGTAAATTTGTATATTTTGCTAGAAAATCCCCCCCCCCCCCCCCCCCCCAAAAAAAATTTTTTTATATATTTAATATTCAGACCACCAGTGCATTATTTGTGCAGTGATTTTTCAAACAGGTTTGTGTTTTTGTGTGATTTTTTTATTTTATTTTTTTTAATTCTTTTTCATGAATTGTAATGCAAAAAAATAGTGTATAACATAATTTTTTTTTTTATTCTAAAATATAAAAGATATTGTGTTGAGTAAATGGATACCAAACATGTCATCCTTTAAAATTGCACATGCCCGTGGAATGCCACCAAACTACAGTAATTTAAAAAAATATCCATTGCCAAAGCTTTAAACATTTTTACAGGTTGCCAGTGGTGCAATAATGGAATTTTTATATTTTAGGGATGTGATAACCATTGATAAGGCCACAGGGAAGATCACAAAACTGGGTCGTGCATTCACCAGGGCTCGGGATTATGATGCCATGGGATCACAGGTATGAGAACAGTATCATTGGACACTTATAGATTTTCTAGGAATACGTCAAAGCTATTGATTTACAGTTGTGTTTTTTGTTTTTTTTCCTTTTCATGGTTTAGACAAAGTTTGTACAGTGTCCTGACGGGGAACTTCAGAAACGTAAAGAAGTGGTTCATACTGTGTCATTACATGAAATTGATGTCATTAACAGCAGGACACAGGGATTCCTTGCTTTGTTTTCTGGTATGTCACCCAGAATAGAGTTAAGGGTTTATGTATGGAAAGCAAGCTGTAAGAAAATGTATTTGATCCTCTGCTGATTTTGAACAATGATCAGTCTATATATAAATATGTATGTGATCCTTGTATGAAAACATTTCCTAATAATAAACCAGTATCTAAGATCAAGTTGAGCTTATATGAACTGTGACATCACAGCTCTTGTGGAAAATGAGTTTCAGACCTATGTGAGGGGAGAGACATTTATTACCGTGGTATATATTCACATTCTGTATTTATCATTTTTGCCTCATTATTTTTGTTATGGATCTTACACTTCAATAAATTCCCAAATTATTACCTGTAGGTGATACTGGTGAGATTAAGTCAGAGGTCCGGGAGCAAATCAATGCAAAGGTTGCCGAATGGAGAGAAGAAGGGAAAGCAGAGATCATCCCAGGGGTAAGTCGGGCATGCATACTTCATGATTTACCTGTTAAATGCCATTATTACCAACACAGTACCAGCATGTTTCACCCCATGCACTACCAGGCTTTTTTCAGTTTTCAGCACTGTGATACTTTCACAGTTACAAACCGCTAGATTTATAGTTTTTTTTTACTGTAAAAAGACCAAAATTGGTGGGGGGTGTGAGAGAATGTACTTTCTGTCATAAAACACGGCAAACAAAAAATGCCAGGACAGTAAAAAAAAAAAACTCAGGTGACCCATTTTTGGAAAGTTGACACTTTCAAGACCCTCTTACAGGTGACATACAGTGGGAGGATGGAGACAAAGGAGTTAATGTACAGGTTGTGCAGAATAAGGGAGGTGAGAGGTTTATATACAGGTCAGATCCGAGTCGGGGCAGGGTTTACATAATCTGTAGAATAAGATTAGAACATTGGATTTTATTTATTATTGGCACTGTTCCTGCATATCACTGGTGCTGACTGTCGGTAGGCTTTCTCTCCTGTCACACGTGTGTGTGTGTGTGTGTGTGTGTGTGTGTGTGTGTCCTTCCTGATCACCAGCCTAGAAGTGAAACACAGCAGCCTTTGTTTACATTCTTTGATGCTGTGATTGGTAATGGGGATCATGAGGTACAGAGCCACTCTCATTTGGCTTTGTACCTTTTTTTTTTTTTTTTTTTTTATATACCCTGTGTTCCACTGTGTCTTGCAGTGTGAATTGTGATCACTGGCTTTTTGCACAAGTTCCTGGAGGACATACTGGTATGTTCTTCTTCCAAAACGTCCGGATCAGGAAGATCATAGGTGTACAGTGGCTGTCCATTTAAAAACCGTAAAAAAAAAAAAAAAAAAAAAAAAAAACATGCACTACTGTCGGAAATTATGTCTGATCAATGTAATAATAATTTGTCTTCCACCAGGTGCTGTTTATTGATGAAGTTCACATGCTGGATATCGAATGCTTTTCCTTCTTAAATCGAGCGCTAGAAAGTGATATGGCTCCAGTTCTCATCATGGCTACAAATAGAGGTATTACTAGGTAAGATAAAAAAATGTGTTATGATTTTGCACTGCCTACCCAAACAAAATTCTATATAAGATACTTCAGTGAATTGATGTAAAATAAAATAAAACCTATAGTTTCTAGTTGGTTTATCACAAGGTAAGATATATTTCTGTACCTGACTTTTATTTTTATTTTTTTTTATCCATCAGCATGTGTAACTCTAGTAATGACCTAGATAAATATGATCAGAAGTCTGAGCTAGATACTGCTGTCTGAATCAATGGCTCACAAGTATGGGCAGAAGCATATTCTACCACAATATTTTATCTGTAGTTGGAGTGCCATAACCTGCAGACTTCTATGGTGGTGCCTTTTGCGGTTTCTTGTAAAAGTAGCACATCTGAACAAAGGATATACCCTTTGGAAGCCCAGTTCTAGGTATTTGTACTTAAATTTTTATCCTATTTGTAGGATTCGTGGCACAAACTACCAGAGTCCTCATGGTATTCCCATCGATTTACTGGATCGGTTACTGATTATTTCCACTTCTCCATACAATGAGAAAGAAACCAAACAGATCCTGAAGATCAGGTGAGGCTTGCGTTGAGGAAAGTTAGTTATTGAATGACTCTATTACTATATAATGTAACTCTACCCGTTTTCAAAATAAGTATGCCTACGTATGTGTGTCTTGATATTTTGATCCTTTTTTTTATTTATTTATTTTTTTTTTCTTTTTTTGTATTTATTTTTGTTAGAAAAGATCAGCATTTAGTATATTATATTACATTTTTTTTCCAGTTCTATAATTTAAAAAGGTTTCCTGTAACAAGGACTAGCATATATGTAATATTAAATCTACCCCGCATAAACTGCATCAAACGTTTTTGAATTGCCATTGACATGCTTGAAAAGAGAAGCATTTCTGAACAAATGCCGGTGTACACAAACTGTAACCTTCAGGACAGAACACAAATTTGAGCCAATGTACCACAATAAAAAAAATACACACCACCTTAGTACAGTGGAGTAAGAATGGTGTTGAGGTTGACAGATTCCAACATGACTTGAGCTAGAATGAAGGGTCACAGTCTTGAACAGTACACCTGTTCTTTCCACAAACCAACATTAGTCTCCAGTGAGGAACATTATCATTATTTGATAGATTTGCTCTTGTGCTAGGTGTGAAGAGGAAGATGTGGACATGAGTGAAGATGCGTACACTGTATTGACACGGATTGGTCTAGAAACTTCTCTGAGGTACTCCATGCAGCTTATCACTGCTGCAAGCCTCGTCTGTAGGAAAAGGAAGGTGAGTTAATGAACACTGAGGTTTTATGTGTACTTTTACGTAATCAAAATAAAAAAAACAGTTTTCATTGTAAATAGTAACCTCTACTATAGTAACTGCAAAGTGTTTTTTGAAGAGTATTTGTACCTCAGTTTGAGACTGTACCTGCACGCCTACAGGTATGGCCAACTATAGAGAGATACAGGACTCCCAAAATGTACAACATTGGAGGTGGTTTAGCCACGTTTCCTAACGCGATATAGCCAATATACAGCTACATAGTGGCTCTCCAGTTCTGGGAGGGCGTCCTGGGATGACGTCACAAGAAGGCGCCTCACGTGCCCCCTGGGGTGCGTACAGGGCCATTTTTTTAAGGCAGGGCAAAAGGGGCCGATGCCCTGGGCCCTGCCATTGTTGTGGGGCCCAAAGCAGATGCCTCATACTTGCCAACTATCCTGGTTTAAATTCCCTCGTCCCTTGAGGATTTAGTCCTGTGCTGTGTCCCAATATCTCAGTGTGAAGTGCTGCTACTAATGCTGCCCAGCTCTGCCCTATTGTGGTGTACAGATGACTCACATGCAGACCTGTGTTTACATGTAAATTACCGACTTTCATATGTAAATCGTGATGACATTCATATGTAAATTGCAGCAGCCAGCAGCATTGATATGTATATCATGCGCCACAGTAATCTCTAGCAAACAATCAACAAGCAGAAATCATGTGCTGTACCTCTAGCAACTAATCAGTGAGCCGTAATGCGTGCTGTACCTTTGGCAACCAGTCAGTGAGCGGTAATGATATACTGCAAGCACTGGCAACCAATTGCAATAGGTGCCTGATCTGATTCAGTAAACTGAATTTGAGTCTAGCTGCTATTTATTGTATGTCTCAGAGCAGGTGGAGAGTGAAAATGCATGGGGGGGGGGTTGGGGGCCCCAAGAAAAGTTTTTTTGCCCAGGGTCCAATCAATATTAAAGAAGGCCCTGGGTTGCAAAGGGCATGTAAAATGTCTGGCAAAGGGGAGGGGGCAGGCTGACATGTAACCGAAGAGGTTGAATACTCAGGGAGGGAGATCACTAGGGCTCAAATTGGGCCCAGAAGATGGCACCTGAACTCGCTCACATGCTCCCTTCCCTACTCTCCAACTTCAGTACCCCCACCCCCTCCCAACCACTTTTTTTACGTACAGCAGGCAACAGGGGTGGCCATCTTGAGCTGATCTGCAGCAGTGTCAGTGTGGGCACTGCTCATCACGATTCCCAACCCACCCCCCAACCACAACCTGTCCCGCTAGCTATGGGTGGAAGATAGCCTCCTTCCCCCTCCACCTGACCAAACTGCCCGTCTCTTCTTTTGCTTGGATCCGGAGGTGGATTACACCATCCAGAGACATGTGCACCACCCCTATCCCTCCACTTGTGACTGCCTCTCCCGTGCTGCTCGGGCATTTTCACTCACTAGAGCCTCACACTGGAAACTGTCACCGTCTGGCACTAATTCATTTTGTATGGACACAAATCGCAACGCAAAAAAACGGTTTTCGGGTATCGGACCATTTTCACGAGTACTTGTACTCATAGAAATACTCGGTATTGGTGCAACCCTAATAAATTCATATGGGTACGGTGTTGCATGACTAGCCTGGGCAAAAAGGGGATAAAAGTGCAGGTGGTATAAGCAAACCTGTGGTTTTAAATAAGGGCACAATGCATTTGTTACTTTTGTTGCACCCTGGAATGCTGTATAAAACTTCCTATCTAGTTATCACTTTGTGGTTATGGATCATAGGCACATCCTAGCCCCTCATCTTGCACTGCCAAGCCTAGACATGAACACAATGCGTGCCAGTGCTTATAAAATTACTGACTGAGAGTCTGTATATGTCAGGCAGACCCTTGGCCTCAGCAGAGGGACCAACGCTAGGAGTTCTGTGATGACTTTGTGCAATTTGTACATTTTTATTCTTCAGTTTCATCTTAATGGGACATTCAGTTGTAAACTTCTGTAGAGGCAAGCACTGATGTAAATGTTTGTTGTGTCTGTGCATTGTATTGACTCTATGTAAATGAATACTATGTATACTTAATTGATACATGAATTATGTATGGCAGCCAGCTGATGATTAAGGTCTGTTTTTTATTTCAGGGCAGTGAGGTCCAAGTAGATGACATTAAGCGAGTATATTCTCTATTTCTTGATGAATCCAGATCAACACAGTACATGAAAGAGTACCAGGATGCCTTTATGTTCAATGAAATGAGTAAGTAGTTCACTCCAACTATGCAGCACTGAAAACATCAACTGAACATTCCGTGTAAGCTTGATTTAGCTGTATAAGACCCCTTTCACACTGGGACGTTTTTCAGGTTCTTTAGTGTTAAAAAAAAAACGCACGGGAAAACGCCTGAAAGAAGCCTCATCTGCAATCCCAATGTGAAAGCCCGATTGCTTTCACACTGAGACCCCTTTCACACTATGGTGTTTTTCAGGCGCTTTAGCGTTAAAATAAGCACCTGAAAGAAGCCTCAACTGCAATCCCAATGTGAAAGCCTGAGTGCTTTCACACTGAGGCGCTGCGTTGGCAGGCCGTCAAAAAAAAGTCCTGCAAGCAGCTTCTTTGCAGCGCTTTTGGAGTGGTGAATACAACGCTCCTAAAGCACCACTTCCCATTGGAATCAATGTGAAGCGCCTGCAAAGCGCTTTTGGCAGCAGCACTTTGTGGGCGCTTTTAACCCTTTATTTGGCTACTAGCAGGGGTTAAAAGCGCCCCAATAGTGCTCGAAAAATGCTGGTAAAGCGCTGCTAGTTTAAGTGGCGCTTTACGAGCATTTTTCAGATGCTGACATTGTGAAAGGGCTCTTAAAGCACTTGGGCTTTCACATTGGGATAGCAGATGAGGCTTCTTTCAAGCGCTTTACAGCTTTTTTTTTTTTTTTTTTTTTTTAACACTAAAGCGTCTGAAAAGCCCCAGTGTGAAAGTCTTACAGCAACTAATTTAGGAGATGCAGGAAAGAAAGTAGGCAACAGGTCAGTGAGTACTTTAACATAATTAATCCCATCTAGTACAATATCAGGAGGTGCACAAGGCCACAATCTTAAAAGTCAGACAATAAAAGTAAAATCTACCACAATTCTGCCAATATTGAGAGGTATTCTTGGTATAGAAAGGGTTTGGGAGCCCCATCAGAGGTAATCTTGGCATTGAAAAGGTTTTGGAGCCCAAAGTGAATGTTGCTGTGGGGCTGTTTATTTGCTTAGTAGATCTGTTTAAGTATCAGCGGATCATCTACAAAATTGATGCTTTTTTTTTTTTCTCTCTCCTTTTTTTATTTTCTATGAAAGGCAGACAGATTTCATCCTCTTTAATCATATTATTCTTTTGTATTTGTTTGCAGAAGGAGATACCATGGACACTTCTTGATGACTTCAGAAATGGTTAAACAAATTTATTGTAATATTCTTTTCCCTCATGTTGGTCCAGTTTCATCTCTTGTCACATGCCTTAATTTGTCTTTCCCCATTCTTTTATATTAAAACAAAACAAAATGTAAAGTGTTTTTGTTTGTTGTTTGTTTTTCCAGAATTCTCGTGTGTGTGTGTGTGTGTGTGTGTGTGTGTGTGTGGGGTTTTTTATTTTTTTATTTATTTTTTTTTTGGCGCCATAAACACATCCTGCTAATACTTATACAGGATACACTTTTTATTTTATTTTTTTTCTCAATGTTAATTTTTCTAATGTTTCTGAGCAGTTTCAGTTCTGTTTCAACATCTTCCTTCATAACTACATTATTACACTAACGCCGCAGCTAATTGATAATATATACACAATAATAGCTAACCTCATTAAGTTCTATCAATGTTAGATGACTTTTATAATAAAAATGAGACAACCATGCATGCACGCCATTCTTGGCGTTTGTGAATGCTTTCAAGTGCAAAAGAGGGATTTGTGATCTTCGACTCCAGATCCCTCTATAAAGAGTGTGTCGCGTCCCTATTGCTGTAAGAGAGGATGTTTTAGATTCCTTCTGACAGCAATAACGGTGATCAAAAAAACAAGAAATGTTTTAATTTAAAAAGGAAAATGCCCCTGGCGCACAAAGGCAAATGTATGCGTCGGTCCCGTATGCACACAAACCGCGATCGCCATACACATGTGAGGTATCGATGCAAGTAGTTCTCCTCTATACAAGTGGTAACCCTTTTTGAAGGCTTTTTAACGCGTCTCCTATGGATGGTAAAATTTGCATTGTCGCCGTTTGGGTGGGCGTGCGCAATTGTAAAGCGTGACATGGGATCTATTTACTCGGTGTGATATATTTTACAAAAAAGTGGTTATATATTGTGCTTTTTTTGCATTAAAATGTAAAAAGTGTATTTTTCTCCCTTCATCTTTCAGGACAGCACCTGGAGAGAACGCAGCTCCACCCATTTTCCCAGGAACCACTGCAGATTTTCTTTAAAGACCGGTCACTTCCACCATGGCCTCAGCTGTAATGTTTCCTCTGGCCATGATGGAAGCGCTGCAGGGAACCAAAGGGTGCTGCGCTTTCTTCAGGTGGGGAGAGCTGGAAGCATACCAGGTGTCTGTGTTTTTTTTTTTTTTTTTTTCTTAGACCAGCCCAGCCTCCTCCCTTACGTGTGGGGGTCGCTCCGGTGTCTCCTCTTCTTCAAGCCCAGGGGGGTCTTTAGCTGCCGAAGGTCCCGCTCTCTTTCTAGACCGGCGTCAGAGGCTGGGGCGCTTTTTGAAATCTGCGCCGTTATTCCCAGCCTCTTGCCTTCCAGGTTCCGATGGTGAGCACGTCATTCCGGCCGGGGGCGGGACTTCCAGCGGCACGACACGGCTTCCGGTTCCAGCCGCTGGGACGCAGGAAGAGGAGGCGGTCTTGGCTGACGTCCCTTCCAGTCTTTGCAGCGGCGAAAGACCGCAAAAATTAAAAGCACCTGATAGCCTTGTGGATAATGGAGGAGGATCAAGGGGCAGGAGCCACACCGGTCAGCCAGGCCCAGGTAAGCAGGGACAGTGGTCTCTGGCTTTACTCTATATGGGCTTTGTGAATGTCTCCCTTCCTTGCTCTATTGATTGGGAACCTGCTACATTCCTTTCCTGTGTATTGTCAGGAAGAATGTATCCTTATGTTGTAAGTGAGTCTGTGGGGGGATTCACTGGCTGCAAAGCAGGGCTAAAGTGTTAGTCTTTTCTGTTTATTTTTGTCAGCATGTTATGTCTCTGTTAATGGTTTGTGTATTATACTGAGAAATGTTTTTTTGGTGCATTTCAGAAAGTGAAAGAAAAAAACTAAACATGTCTCTCCCCCTTGCAAAAGAAAATGTCCATGTAAAAATGTACTCCTGCACCAAAGTCCTGTGCAAATCTTGCATAAGTGATTTGGTTAAGGAAGAAACCACTCCTGCATCACAGCAAGGGGAACTGTTATCTTCCTTTTTTGAAGGAGTTGGCGGACACTTTTGAGACCATTAGGTCTTATTTGGATAGACGCCCGGCAGCGGGTAGTAATGTACCATGTTCTCATTCCTCTGCTTCGGTATCCAGAGGGGGCAGTGACTCGGAACCTGAGGACACACTACGCCCCTCATCCTCTGAGGAAGAGACTGAGGAAATAAAAGAATCTTCTTCTTCTCGGTACAAACTATCCTTAGAAGAGGTGGATGATCTTTTAAAAACTATCCACACAACTCTAAACATCAGAGGATAAAGCCCAGTTGTCGTTGCACGATAGGATGTTTCAGGGTATGGGCGAGGTGAAACACAGGGTGTTTCTGGTGCATACGTTTCTTTCGGAAACTATCAAACGGGAATGGAAGGACCCAGAGAGGGCTCCTTTCTTTTCCTGATCCCTCAAACGCAGGTTTCCTTTTGAAGAGGATAGCTCTCGGGTCTGGAACAAAAAACCTAAACTTGACGCAGCGTTCTCAAGTTTCTAGGAACACAGACCTAGCGTTTGAGGACATGGGTATCTTAAAAGATGCCATGGACAAGAGGGCTGACTCCCTCTTAAAGAAAGCTTGGGATTCAACCTTAGTAAATCTAAAACCAGCGATGGCATCAATAGAAACCTGGAACAGTAAAAAACCCGCATTGAGGCAGGAACCTCCCGTAAAGATCTGTTGGATACAGTTCTTTTAAAAGCTGTAGGATATATGGCAGATGCTTCAGCCGAATCTATAAAGATGTCAGCCAGATCTTCAGCTCTGATAAACTCAGCACGTAGGGCCATTTGGGTTAAAACATGCACTGGGGGTACGGCCTCAAAAACAAAACTATGTGGTCTGCCATTTGAAGGAGACCTGGTTTTTTGCCCAGACCTAGAAGCCATACTTGACAGAATGGACGATAAGAAAAAGGCCTTTCCAGTAAAGAAAGGTCAATCCTCAGGGTAGCAAGAATTTTGTGCTTTTCGGAAAACCCCAGAAACAAAGGAGGCAATATACAAAAAACCCTGGAGACCTCAGAGAGGCAGGGGTAAGTCAGGGGTGTTATTCCGCTCCCCGGCCTAAATCGCAAAGAGACAGTGACGGTCTTCCAGCTGTGGGAGCGAGGCTACAGGCTTTCCTTCCACAGTGGAAGTTGACCACAACCAGTCTGTTTATCCTAAAAACAATAAGAGAGGGTTACAGACTGGAATTTTCTCAACCCCCCACCTGTTCTGTTTTAATGCGACTCAGGCTCCTCAAGACCTAGAGAAATCAGTGGCCATGACTGCAATCCTACAGGAATTGCTCCCAACAGAGGGTGATCATATATGCTCCCCCCTGAAGAAGTAGGACAGGGGTGTTTATTCGCACATATTTCTTGTAAGGAAGCCGTCGGGCAAATTCAGACTGATTCGGAATTTGAAAATATTAAACAGATCGATCAGGTACAAGAAATTCAGAATGGATACTATTTTCTCAGTAAAGTCTCCTGACACCTGGTTGTTTCATGGCATCCATAGACCTGAGGGATGCCTAACTTCATGTGCCTATAGCCATAACATCTCAAAAACACCTAAGGTTTGCGGTCAGAACAGGAAGCTCAGTCCTACATATGCAGTTCAGAGCTTCCTTTTGGACTGTCTTCATCCCTGAGGATATTTACAAAAATCATGGCAGAAGCCCTAGCTCCTCTCAGGGTAGAGGGAGTATTGATCGTCCCATATCTAGACAATCTTCTTTTATTTGCCAGAACAGATGACCTATTAGAGAACGACAAAGGGTCACTTGAAAGGCCTCGGATAATAAACAGGGAAAAATCAAACATGATTCCATCTCGGTCAATAAGATTCCTGGGGTATACCATCAACTCCATACAGGAGAGAATTTTTCTCCCGGAGGAGAAGATAATAAAAGTCCAAAACGCAGTAAAAGACCCAGACAAACCTGCCAATTTCCATCAGGGCAGCGATGTCCGTGTTAGGTCTTCTCACTGCGTCCATTCCAGCAGTTCAATGGGCGCGCCTCCACACAAGGGATCTCCAGCAGGCAATATTGAGAAATTGGTCCTATGGAGAGTCCCTGGAAAAGCTATTCAGAATACCTACTCGAGTTTGGAGGAGGCTCTGGTGGTGGAGGAGTCAAACCTAGACAGGGGTCTGCTTTGGTGTTTCCCGGTAGACAGGAGGTTGACAACGGATGCAAGCTCCTGGGCATGGGGTGCCCACCTGGGGGGTCAGATGGCTCAGGGGGACTGGAAAAACAGGGAGGCCAGGAGATCCTCCAACTGGAAGGAACTAAGGGCTGTCCTACTGGGACTTTGGGCCTTCAAGAATCTGGTTCAGGGCCTCTATCCAGGTTCTGTCAGACAACGCCACAGCAGTGTCTTGTATAACAAGACAGGGTGCACAAGAAGCAGGGCGTTGCTATCATTGGCAGGTCAGATCCTGTCCTGGGCAGCGGTACATCTAAAGGGCAACCTGAATTCTGTAGCAGACTTCTTGAGCAGGGAAAGGGTCCTAGAGTCAGAGTGAAGTCTGAACCCTGTAGTTTTCCAAAAGTTAAAAGAAATATGGGGATGTCCACAGATAGATCTGTTTGCATCCCAGAACAAGACAAAGGTGAAAACTTTTTTTTCTCTGAACAGGCAGGACCAGTCAAGGGGCCTGGACGCGCTAGCACAACCATGGAACTTCCGCTTGTGCTACGCCTTTCCGCCCTTCCAGATGATTCCCCTGGTCCTGAAGAAGTTACAAAGAGAGTCCACAAGTATGATTCTAGTGGCTCCCTTTTGGCCCAAAAGAGCATGGTTTGCAACCATACAGAAAATGGAGGTGGAGCCCCATTGGGTTCTTCCCCTGAAGAAAGACCTCCTAACCCAGGGACCTCTTCAGCATCCAAATATCGAGCACCTCAGTCTAAAAGGGTAGTTACTAAGGAGCAGATCCTAAAAAGATTGGCATTATCTGACCAGTTGGCCTCAACCCTCTTGGGTAGTCGGAAAAAGACTACTAGAGCAATTTATTTTAATTCCTGGTGCTTATCAAAATAATTTTCACCCCAGGAAATATCTTCAGTTTTAGAATTTCTTCATGATGGAATGGAGCTAGGCTTGGCAGCCAGTACCCTGAAGGCTCAGGTGGCTGCTTTATCGGTTTTTCTTGAGAGACCGTTATCGCAGGAGCCGCTTATCATTAGATTTTTTTTTAAGGCATTGACCAGAGCTAGGCCAATACCTTAAGTTTTTTTTTCCAAGATGGGACTTATCTTTGGTTTTACAAGGTTTGACTAAAAAACCTTTTGAACCCCCAGAGGAAGCAACCTTCAAGTTATGGTCGCTTCAGCTGATTCTTTTCAGTTGCAGTCACATCAGCTAGACGGGTAAGCGAGTTGCAAGCCCTTTCTATAGATGAACCTTTCTGTTATATTTTTCCAGACCGGGTAGTGCTAAAAACTGACCCAGGTTTTTTGCCAAAAGTATCAACCGCTTTTCATAGGGCACAAGAAATAATTCTCCCTACCTTCTGTCCTACACCATCCAGCCCCAAGGAAAGGTCTTTCCATAACCTGGATGTGAGAAGATGCCTACTGCACTATTTAGAGATCACGAGAGAATTCAGAAAATCAAACTCTCTTCATTCTATTCGCAGGACCACGTAAAGACTACGGTGCTTCCAAAAACACTTTAGCTAGGTGGCTGCGATTGGCCATTTGTGAAGCCTATAAAGCATCTGGGGTAGATCCTCCCACAGGTGTAGTCGCCCACTCCACACGAGCAGTAGCAACATCCTGGGCGGAAAGGGCAGGGGCCTCCCCGAGTCGAATTTGTAAAGCGGCCACGTGGACAAATTTCTCCACCTTCACCCGCCACTACAGGTTGGACCTGCTGTCAGCATCAGAGCAATCATTTGGCAGAAAGGTTCTGCAGGCGGTGGTCCCACCCTAGAGTAAGTACTCTCTTATCTCCAGGTGCTGTCCTGAAAGATGAAGGGACAAAACCCTAGTTAGACTTACCGGTAACGGTATTTCTACGAGTCTTTCAGGACAGCGCCGATGACCCGCCCTATTTATGTTTGAAAATGTAGTGTTATTTGCTATGTTCTAATTTCAGCATGGCTGGAGGACCATTTCTCTTCTGCATTAAAAAAAATCCCGCCTGTTCACCTAGTTTTATTTTATTATCTATGTAGCACTAACCCGTCGAAGGAGCTTCTGGTTTTATTTGGGCTTACCATTGCCTCACTTGCTCGCTTCTCCGTCATAAGGGTCCCGTTGGAAAGTAGCCCAAATGATGTTGAATCTGACACTTTTTTTTTTTTTTTTTTTTACATTTATTCAGTATAAGCACAAAGTCCTTCAATAGAGGGTCATAGGATAAAGGGGGAGTTTAGGCATCTGGTAATTGTGGGTTACAGGTATTGGTCAGATCCAGAGGACAAACGGCTCCACAGACTGGATCCAGCAACCATCGGATAGGCCCCTCTCACTTTGAGCATCTCATTGGTTGCTAAATCAAGTCTCTGCCACAGACTTGTCAATTAAACTAAAGGGTTCTTGAGAAATCTTGAGAGTTTTAAAGAACTACCATACAGTACCAGTTTCTTTCAGGCGATACTGTATGGGTGTTGATCCGGGTTGTGTCCTCTAACTGAGTTTCCAGGCTCCGCCACAGTTACCAGCCTTGCGCTCTGTCCTCTACTAGAAAAGTCCTCCCCTGGATCCTCCAGGTTTCTTGGCTTCTCCCTGCATGTGAGACAGCACAGGACCACCCGTGGATCAGTAGGCCCCAAGACTTTTCTGGGCCTACCCTCTCAGTTGCAGAGCCTCGGGCCTGCCAGCCCTGGAAAAACACCTCCCAAAAAATGGCATCGGTGCTTTAAATACCCTCTCCCAGAATGCACAACAGGGAAACCACTCCCACTGAGCTATTTCTGAGCAAGAGGTGGTATTCAATACATCCAGCCTGCTGCATTTCCACACTTGCAGGTGGTGACAGTGACACCTAGGGTCAAGTGGGAACCAGTGCTACCCAGGTGGACTGACACAGAAACCAGAACTTTGAGGAAAAATTGGCCTGAGCCCAACTGCAGCTTCAGACAACTAAATTTGAAAAATAATAGCGTCTACCCATTAGGAGCAGGGCTCTACATCTAAAATTCCAGCCGTGTGTGTGTGTCTGTCTATAAATACATACACTTGGAAGCACTCCCACATGAGTATGCTCAAAAGCAGAATACTTACATTTATTGTAGGTTGTAAATGTGTTTTAATAGAAGGTCTAATGCTATTTTCACCCTATAGGCCCATGTCAGATGAGCAGCCCTGTCACTGTTTGCAAATTTTCAGCAGCAGGATTGCTTAATAGAATACTTGCCTGAATCTACAGCATTGCCCCCTTTCTGCAATAAAGGAATATCACTTGCATCTGTGGGAGCAATGCTGTAGAAGCATTTTTGGCTTCTTTGAGGTCTTAGAAATCACCAGTGTGACATTGGCCTTGGACAAAGATAATACTCAAAAGGACAATGTTTTACGAACAGTGATTTCCTTATGCCAGGGCATTAACTATGGCAAAAAAAGAGGTCTGTATTGGCGCTGTCAGAAGAAATTGATGTCTGTTCTAATGAGCGTTAATCCTGCAACCCAGGGTCATGAGATGGACAGGGATATTCCATCTATGTATATAGTCAGTATAAGAAACTGAGACACAGGGTGCAACAGACCTATGTGCACTGCAAACTTTAAACTAGCGGTACTCCTGTTCCATTTCTGGTTAGAAAAGGGCCACTGAATGGCTCATTTCAGAGTTCCAGTCACTGTCTCATAGCTCTCCTTTGCCAGCAGCAGAACTAAGTGAGCAGAAGAGGATCACTTTCTAAGGCTGGCTATAAGAAATACAGAGGCAGCAGAACTGGAGCCACTGGCTGCTGTGTAGTGATGTCCGTGCCAGGCAATGCATTTCAACAAGTTCCTCTGTCACAGACTGGGAAAGGAGGGGCTTTCTGAAACGCCATGCCACCCTTTTACCCAGAAGAATATTCATCCCTGAGATCAAACCATAGCATAGACTTGCACATCTTATAGCTGGCCTAACACACTATAATAACAAACCCATTTTTGGCTGAGTTTTCAAAATAAGTCCTGTAATTTAAAATAAAGCTTTGGGAATTTAGCCTTATTAGAGTATTCTACCTAGTTGTACGATTGTTAACAATCGAGATCGCAATTCTTTCCCCCTCACGATCCTAACAAAGCATTTCCTGATTTTTTTTTTTTTTTTTTTTCTATTCTGAGTTCTCTGCTCAAGCCTACAGCTGTCAAAAAAAAAAAAAAAAAAGCATGCAGTCTCCCAAGCAAATTTTATATATTTATATATAATTTTAGCAGAGACCCTAGAGAATAAAATGGTGGTTGTTGCAATATGTTATGTTATTCTGCGCAGCGGTCTTTCAAATGCAATTTTTTGGGGAAAAAAAGTTGACTTTGAATTAAATAAAAAAAAAAAAAGTAAACTGTAATTGTGCAGCTCTACTAGCAGCCAATAAATGTAAACTTTGTCCAAAGTATTAGCTAAACCAAGCATGCATCTGGTTTCTGTTGGTAAGAGTCACTTTTTGTAGCTCTTCTGAGTATCCCAGACATCATTCTTGGTGGTTAAATCAAATACGATGGCACTCTTGATGAGAGCATGTTGTAGCTTTATTTTATTTATTTTTTACAGCGCAAATGATTGCTACGTTCTAAAGTTTGGAGAAAGCAAATTCAGCCATTAAGCAGGGTATCTTACATTCTTCTGGTAATATGTATATGAAAGTAGCCTATACTAGACATTTCAGCTACTAGGTAATACAGGAGTTCATATAAGCAGTTGGGGTACAGGAGTTTGAAAGCCTTTACTGAGAGAATTAAGGTGGGTACCATTGCTAACCTCATGAAAATGCTAACTAGGGATAGGCTCAGTGTTCGCATTTCCACGTGCCCAAGCTCGCTAGGAAGCTTACACTGCGCTAATCGCAGGCAGTGAGACATTTTCCCGATCTGTGCAGCTGCGGATCGGGAAATGTCTCATTGTCTGTGATTAGCGCTGCGCAGCGTAAGCTTCCTGGTGGGCTCGGGCATGTGGAGCTGCAAGCACTCCTGAGCCCATCCTTAATGCCAACTACTTGGTTGCAACTGCCTGCAGTATTTTAACTTGTTAACCTGAAACAAGCATGCAGATTGTTAAAAGTTAAGTTTGAATGTTTAATCTGTATAAGTGTTCCAAGTCAGTGACTCAAAGTACTGAAGCCAGTGAATATGCTTGGCAACCAGGGAAATTATATTTTCAGAAAAGGGTTGGCAAAAGCAGACTATACAGTAGGGAATGGCTAAAACCTGTCATATTGTTTATGGTTTCTGTCTGTGTCCCCATGGGAAGATTTACATTGTCTACATGTCCTGGATACACAACAGAAAGTTATTGTTACCCTCACTTTAGGGGGGATTGCCAAAGTTGTCATAAGAACAGTTATCCCCATTAACTCTTGCTCCAGTGACAACTGAAACGTCAAATTTCCAATTGATTATAACACTGTAACACTGACAAATCTCCGGCACAAATAAAGAGGGTGAATCTCCCCCAAGCAGACCACAATACAAATGTGAAATAAAAGCTAAAATAGGGGTCATTCCCATCACCCCTAACAAAATCTAACCTCCTGCTGGTACCATGGAAATACAATACATTCATTCAAGGCATGTATAAGCTTCACTGTTGGTAAAACCAAGTATAGTGTCTACCTTCCCTACCCCCTCCCCCGGTAAGCAGTAGCATCCTTCATCTGCTTCACTCTTCCTGTTGTGTATTAGCCCTTGATTTTAGAAATCTCTGTAGAAAACAATGTTCAGGGTTGTTGACCCTCCATAGATACAGTATAATATAGTTTAATAGAGATGCAGCCACAGGTCTAGCTTAGTCTGTTCTACAAATTTCAACCTGTGTATAAATGAGTTAATTGTCTTTTTACAACATTTTCCCATTTAAGGCACATGTCTACAGAATGAGGTAGTGATGTGTAAATCATTTAGGGGGGTTTGTATTGTTTTATAAAGCAGTGGTCTCCAAACTGCGGCCTGGGGGTCAGATGCTATTATCTGGCCCTTGGAGCACTTTCATTCACTGAAACCAACTATGGGGTATAATTCCACCGTCACTGACCCCATTGAAGGGATATAATGCCTCCCAAGTATTGGGCATAATCCCAATCACACCAAAGCTGGGGCTTTGTTTTTTTGTTTTTCACCACCGCCACTCCCACCCCCGCCAAACTGACGCCAGGACCTTTTCTACTCCCACTCCACTGCCCATAATCCGGCCCCCCTAAACTCTGAAGAATCGTAAACTCACCCATTGTTTAGAAAGTTTGGAGGCCCCTTTTTATATACTAGTTTCTAAACCATATAGTTCATAAGCAGTAAAGAAATAAATAAGCATTGACATGGAGCTCAAGGCAAATGTCTAAATACCCATTTAGAATATATAAAAAAAAAAAAAAAATCAGTAATTCTTTATAGTTACCAGTGATCCCCATACCCCGGCCACACTGCACATCCAGGAAGTGTATCTACCTCTTCCTGGTTCACTTGAAAGAGTAACTCCATTTTTGTAGAGAAAAAAAAACATTCCCCTCCGGGTGTACATTGCAGGGGTTTTACCAAATTTCTTTGCAGGTTCCTACTTTTTGGTTATTCTGAAGAAATTTGTCTGTGTCCATGTGCTGAGTGAAATCTGTATGGGAGTGGTTTTGTAATTCTAAATAGGCTGCGGCACCTGTAGGGCTCGAATGAGAAAGTGGCAAAGCCTGCATCCCTTTAGATGTGATTTCACTTTGAAAGTATCTCACCAAAATGAAATTTTTATTGCATGGGATGTTCAAAATCTTACTTGTAACTTCAGTTACAGTTCAGTTTCAGTGCAGACTTCTGGGAAAAACCAGTGAGCCAATCACACCAGCAGGAAATTACATTTCTGGGGGGGGTTCTGTAAGCCACCTGTGTACAGACTCCTCCAGGTAGCCATATTGCATTTTATAGAAAACTACAGCGCTGTAGATTGAAAAGGAAAGGTAACTTTTATTAACATTCAATTACAATATGTAATAAACTTGTGTACTCTATATTACTTTTTTTTTCTTTTACCCACAAAAGGTGGAGTTATCCTTTTAACTAGTTCCTGGCCTACATTCCTGCTGATTCTGGTTGTAGGCAGAGGAGGTGACCTAGAAAGCCACATTCCTATACCAGGAAACCTGTTGCCCATCCAGCTGTGCTGTGTAGCAGAGATGTAGAAAAACACAATTGGCTATACAATCAAATACTTTGGCAGAAAAAAAACAATGAACATGCAATATATACATATAAATTGAATAGTTAGCTGTTTTCTTGGTATTCCCTTTATAGGGTTAAAGAAAAAACCAAGGCCAGACTAAAAGGAAATCTATTCTGAGAGAAACCTATTGTCTTTGTGTACCTCCTTCAGAAAATGCTGGTTGCCTGGCTTTATCTACAGGCATTTGGAATTCCCAGTGTTACATACTACTTCCAGATTAGTGAATTTTAACGCAGTTGTCAGCTTGACAGGCAACTAGCATTTTTAGCAGATGAAAGCAAAGGCATGCTTCATACTCTCAGCAGAGGTTTCCTTCTAGTTTCTAAACATGCTTTTTTTAATTTGACGAACATCAAATAGATATGCGACTCTTCATGCAAACATCAGGTTCACTGCTCTCCACGGTACAGTCGCTATAGTCCATCTTGCAGAGGTCACAGTAACAGCTCAATGCCACGGGGTAGGTGAAGAACGGGTCTGTGCCAGGCAAGCAGTCTGGCAGTTTGATGGTGTCATAGCGGATCTCCTTATAGGTACAGATGTTCTGTTTAAATGAGGAGAGAGCTGTCTTGTAGACAGGGTCCTGTTGAAAAAGAGAGTGGATGTTATTTACTATAAAAAGTGTGTGGGGGTTTTTTTTTTTTTCCCCCTGTGATATATGTCTAACAAAAAACTTCTTCGTGCACTTCCACTATTATCACAACAAAAATGTGCTCTCACCTTTTATACATGGAACCTACAGACTGTCAGGTCCAAATGAGCTTTTACCAGCAGGTTTTAAACTCTCAATTATTTAATGCATCTCCATATTATTGGTGTACTGTATGTAAGCTCAGAAACCTATAAATATTCATTATATTGAGAAAAAAAAAAAGCGCTAGAATAAGATCCTCAAGTTATATATTATCCAGTACAATGTATTGCTGCTACTATCCCTTACAGGTCTAAATTGCTCACCACCCTGTTTCACTACCTGGAGGTGCCACCATCTGTGTTATGTCACCTGTGGCCCCTCCCTATGCGTTACATCATGTGACTTTGTCAGAGGCCCTGCAACTGAGCACCAACGGGGGGTTTATTATTGCAGTCTCACGCCAGTGCTGGAGGTTATTGCCTCTGATGCCACCAATGCTGGGGATATTACTGGGTTCAGCAACAGGTATCAGGCAGGGTGTAATGGGAATCAAGGATCAGGACATAGCTGAAGACCACTCAGCACTGTATGTGTGTCAGAGCACCCTTTAAATAGGCTGTTAGGTGCCAATTGGCATTAGGGAAGCGCTCCTGCACATGCACGTAGGCCGTTGCACGTGAGCATCAGCGTCCTGGAAGGCTGCTATTGCCCATGAGTGCGCACCAAAGCAGTTCTTTTACACTGCTGTTGCCCGTGTGTGCGTCAGAGTAGTTCTCTTACACTTCCTGTCCCGCCGCGCTGTCTGCTGGGACACACACAGGTCCCAGAGACCGCACGGATCATTCTTTTTTTTTTTGAAAATTTATGTTTATTGAAGCTTTTTCAACACACATATAACATACAAACTTACAAAAAGGTCCCCCAAAAAAAAAAAACCAAACCTCCACCCCCCACCCAACAAACTCCTCCTTGTGCAGCCCTCCGTTCAACTTCTTAGCTCATTTTATGGACACCAACAGTATCTCACATAGAACAAACATAACTTATACCATTACTGATGATTTAAATACCCGAGATGGGGATGTAAACCAACCCAAATATAGCAGCTCCCTGCCTCGTCCCTCCCCCGACTCTCAAGGAGTGCACCTCCCGCCTAGCAATTAATTCACAGTATCTGCAGCATCAAGCCAGCACCTCCACACCCTCTCAAACTTAGTAGGACACCCTCTACTGAGATAAGTGGCTTTGTATAGCGGCAAAGCTTTATTAATTAAACCTTTCCAGTAAGAAACCGTAGGAGGTGCAGGTTTCTTCCAACATAACAGGATAGCTTTACGTGCATAAAATAACGCCAAAGAGATCAGAGTCCTCTGCGCCTTTCGAGGTGCCAACTCCTCCACCAGTCCGAGCAAACAGGTCGCGACTGTGACTGGAATCGGTACCGAAAGTACAGATTTTATAACCTGTGTTACACCCTTCCAGAACTCCACAATCTGCGGGCACAGCCAAAACACATGATCAAAGTCAGCTCGGTCAGCTGTGCAACGCCAGCATCCCTCCGCACCCGTACCATAAATTCTAGCCAGTCTGGCTGGGGTGTAATATACTCTATGCAGAATTTTAAACTGAATAAGTCTGTCTCTAGCCGAGACTAGGGTCTGAAACGGGTAACCCCACATGTCATCCCAATCCTCCCCTTCAAAGTCTGGTACTAAGGCACTCCAAATATCTCTACATTTTTGGATAGGCTTTGGTCTGTCAGGGAACAACAGTCTGTACACAACGGAGAGAGGCTTTTTCAGGTCCTCTGTCCGCAGCACCTTCTCCAGAGGCGACACTCCCATCTCCAGATCTCCAGGACCGAACTGAGAGAGAAAAGCGTGCCGCAAATGTAGGTATCGAAAGAAATACCAATTTGGAAGATCATATTTAACCTTAAGCTGATCAAACGTTAAGAGCTTCCCCCCTCCTACCACATGCTTCAGTTGTTTAACGCCTACTCTGGCCCATATAACCGGATCTGGAATTTCCCCAAAATGTGGCAATTTAGGATTAAACCATAAAGGAGTGTCAGGAGACCAACTCCCCTCTGGTTGTTTCATCAAGGCCTGCGCTTTGTCCCAGGCCCGTATTGTTGCCCTCATTGAGGCCGTCAGAGCCGATGAAGCCCTCGGACCTCTATACACCAAATAGGACAGGCTTTCGTATTAGCCCAAAAGAGCCGCCTCCAGTACATTTGCCGAATCCCCGTCCTCCCGCGTTAGCCAGCGTCCGGCAACCACCATTTGCCCAGCTAGATAATATTTAAAAAGATCCGGCAATGCCAAACCACCTTGACCCCATGGCTCCTGCAAAACCCTAAGGCTTATTCTGGGGTGCGTAGCGGGCCATAAAAAGGAGCCAAAAAGACTATTAACCTGCCGAAAAAACGAGCAGGGAACCCAAATAGGAGAATTTCGTAGAAAGTAGAGAAATACCGGCAGAACCTTCATTTTAAGCAGGTTAACCCTACCAATGAGGGACAGTGGCAGATGCTTCCAAGCTTCCAACTGAACCTTAGCCCTGGTCAACAAGGGGAAGAGATTCAGAGACATATAATCGCCCACTCTCGGTGAAACTCTCACTCCCAAGTACTTAAATTCCTGCACCCAGGCAATGGGAACTCTAGTGGTCGCCAGCTCTCGCGCCTCCCCGTCGATAGCCATCACGTTGGACTTCTCCCAATTGACCCGGAGTCCAGAGAACTCAGCAAATTTATCGAGCACCCCGAACACCGCCTCCAAAGAGGGCCCCGCATCCTTCAAGAAGAGGAGCATGTCATCCGCATAGAGCGCTATGCACTCCCTAATACCCCCCACCTCCAGAGCTCCTACCCCAGGTGATTGCCTCAGGGCTATAGCCAGTGGTTCTATAGCTAATGCAAACAAGAATGGGGATAGTGGACACCCCTGACGCATGCCCCTATTGACGCTAAATTGGGGCGAGACTGAATTAGCTATTTTGATACCCGCCTGTGGCGAACTATAAAGCAAAGAAATCCAGGTCACATAGATCTCCCCAAAGCCCATGCTCCGCAGAACCGTCAACAGGTATTGCCAGTCTACTGAATCAAAGGACTTGGCCATATCCAGGAAGACCACCACTCTAGATCCTTTTTCAGTGGGTGCAATTTGTAGGTGGGTAAACAATCTGCGTAAATTAGTGTCAGTAGATTTCTGCGGAATGAACCCTGTCTGATCAATATCCACCAAAGTCATGATAACCTGAGAGAGTCTGGTAGCCAGCACCTTCGTGAGAATTTTTAAATCTTGATTCAGCAATGCGATCGGTCTATACAAAGAACACGCCAGGGGGTCCTTGCCCGGCTTCGGCAGCAGGATCACCTGTGCCTCCAGCAAAGAGGCCGGGAGACACCTGTGTTCCAAGCAGTAGTCATACAAGTGTTTAAGTCTAGGAACCAATGCTTCCATATGCTGTCTATACCACTCGATGCAGAAGCCGTCCGACCCTGGGGATTTATGGGCAGGAAAGGACCTAATAGCCCTTTCAATTTCCTCTGTCGTAATGTCAGCCTCCAAATAGTCCCTATCTGCCTCGGGATCTGCAATGATGCTAACACCCCGTCTAACTCCGCTATGTTGTAGGTCGGTATGGGTGCATACAAAGTTTTGTAGTATTCCACAAATGCGTCCAGTATGGCTGTTGGGGTTGTCAGTAGGTCACCCTGAGCATTTTTGATACAAGGGATATTAGTCTGAACCCTTTGCTCAGCCACTAGCATGGCCAACAGTTTACCGTTCTTGTCCCCTTGTTCGAAAATGGATTCAGCCATTTTCGTCCTAGACGTGTGTGTCAGGTCAGAATAATGGAGTGCTAACGCACGCCTTGCCTCCAACAGTCCACCATAAGTGACATCGGACTGATTGTTCGCATAGTCCATGGCACACACCCTCTCCCTGTCCTGTAATTCTTGCTCTTTCTGATTGTGGGACCTGCGGGCCTGTTTGATGGCTGAAATATAGTGCCCCCGCATGCAAGCTTTAAAGGCGTCCAAAACAACGGCGGTGTCTGCAGACCCCTCATTGTCTTCCCAATAATGCACAAAGTGTGGCGCTACTTGAGAGGACACCTCTTCTACCTCCAACCACCCCGGGTTTAATTTCCACCCCCTCCCCACATGACCTAAGTTGGATCCAATGTGAATTGACAGGGGGGAATGGTCCGAAATACCACCCGCTAAATACTTTGCCCCCCCCCCCCCTACTACTTGTAGCATAGATGCATTGGCAAATGCTAGATCTATTCTCGAGGAGGATTTATGAGTTTTTGATAGATGTGAATAACCTCTGGTGACAGGGTTTTTCCAACGCCATAGCTCCGTCAGGGAGGCAGCCGCCGCCCAGGCAGAAAGATCGGCCGACGCCACTCTAGATGCGTTGGACGAGTCCAAAGCAGTAGATAGAATAGCATTAAAGTCCCCGGCTATAAGAAGAGGGAGATGCAGGTAGGGCGCCAATTTACCCAATAAGTCATACAGAATCTGAATCTGGAATGGGGGTGGAATATAAACGTTCACCAATACCATTTTACACCCCCCAATATCAGCCACCATCACCAAAAACCTACCACCCGGGTCTGAGATCACATGGTGAATGGTGCACGGTACCGCCTTACTGATTAAAATTGACACTCCCCTGGAGTAGGTAGAGTAAGTAGCATGTAGCGCTCTCTGTACCCAGGCTCTGCGTAAGGCCAATACCCTGCTCCCATCCAGATGCGTCTCCTGCAAGAACACCACATGAGGACTGATTGTCTTTAGATACTGAAACATTAAAGCTCTACGGAATTTATCGTTAAGACCTCTAACATTCCATGAAACTACATTAAACCTTGAGCCCGCCATCATCCCCCAATTGACTCGTTAAACGGTAAATGGAGTATAAATGACAGCAGTGACACATACAGTTGAAAACTGAAATCAGAAATAATATTGAGCATATGAATAGACAATTTACCTTGGAGGGCTGCACCTATCAAACCTTTCACCCTTTGAAACCCATAAACACCCTGCTGTCGTGTAGCAACACAAAAAAACTTGTACACGCAGCCTATCCCCAAACCGTGCTCAAAAACAGTCCTTGAAGGCATGGCCTCGATGGGTCAAAAAAGGACCCCTAGACCAAAAAGTAAAAACCCGAGAACCAAAAAAGGGTTCACGTGTAAACCAACAGTACAAAAGTCATGGACATAGTGTTCATGTGCCTGGAGCTCCCGCTCCGCTTACAACCCGGCAGTCCTTTGGCATGGATATCAGGACAACCTGTTCCTCCACATATCTTCCACCAATCCCCCGATCCAGATGGGGGCAAAAACAAAAGAAGAGGCTGTATAGGCAACCTTGACAAGGGGCCCCACCCGAGGCAGGGAACCCGCAGGAGAACGTACAGGAGAAGCAGACATCAACTGCCCCCACCCACCCCCCACCCCCAACCAAAAAAAAAAAAGTCAAGCTTCTGGCAGGATAACAAAGAACATTACCGCAGGAGGCACAGTTGTCAGGGAGTCGGACAACCCCAAAACTGGGCAGCAACCACAAACGGCAACAAAAAAAGAAAAAAAAGGGGGAAAACAGGTGGTTGCAGGCAGCCCACGTTTGGCAATCAGGGGTGCCTCAACGGGTCAATTACAGCGATCGTAGCCATTGATCTGCTTCCGCAGGTGACTCAAAGGATTTCACCGATCCTCCGTGTTGCACCCGCAGTCGGCTGGGATAAAGCATTGAATATTTCAGCTCACGCTCACGCAGCCTCCTTCTGACGTCTGTAAATGTCTTGCGTCTTCGCTGAAGATCAGCTGAGAAGTCAGGATACAGGTGTACCACCGTGTTCTCGAAAGGTAGGTTCTGATGTTTACGAGCCTCACGCAGGATCCGATCCCGGTCCCGAAAATTGAGAAAGCGTACCAAGAATGGTCTAGGGGGGGACTCCGACTGGTCGGGACCCTGTGAGCCCTCTCGACCACATACGTTGGGGGCACATCCGTCAAGTGTAGCAATGATTTGAAGAAATCTTCGGCAAATTCAGCCGGACGGTCTCCCTCTGCTCCCTCCGGTAGGCCCAAGACCCTGACATTGTTTCTCTGCAAACGGTTTTCGGCGTCGTCGGACTTGGCCACCAGATTCTGGACCGTTCGCTGCAGCGCTTGAATGGCCTCATCATGACGGTGAGTAGTGTCTTCCATCGCCGAGACCTGCGTTTCAGTTTCCGAGAGCCTGCCCCGGAATTTGTCAAAATCAGCTCTTATGAGGTTGCATTCCTCCGCTAGGTGGTCTATGCGCACCAGCAAAGAAGTTCTGCTCTGCTCAATTGCTGCAAGAATAACAGTGGTATCATTAGCTGGAGGCAATGTGGGAGCAGATGAATTAGCCTCCTGTGGGGCCGCCTGCTCCATATCCGCCATTAGAGCCTTGAATTGATTCAAAAAGTCACTAGGATTCTGTACAGGCTGTAGCAGTGCTTTCTTAGCCGCAGACTTTCCTTTGGAGGGCATGGGGAGGAGGTAAAAGGCCAGCCGGCCTGAGGTATGCTTGTGTGCAGTGAGGAGGGTGCGCCCCTTTAAGGATACTCAACCACAGGGATACAGGCAAGGATGATTAGTATGGCTAGAAACACAGTTCTGGTATCCCTCAGGAACCTCTCACTTCCAGAAATGGGATGATAGAGTATGCAGACAGTTGTGCTATGCACTAAGGAGTTGGAGGGTAGCCCTTTAAGAGTTGCAGTTCATGTGCCCAGCAAGGAAAGCAACAGGGAATGACACCAGGGCTGTCACCCACTCTCCCACACCTCTCTCCACCTCTCCTGTGCAGTCACCTATACCCCCAAAGCAGAACTCACCACCCCAGCAAGGATGGTAAAGGGCCTCCAGAGAGCCTGCAGTCCTTCCACTGGCGGATACACCACTGCGCGGCCGATGGCGGCAGAGAAAGTCACTTTATCAGTGTCTGGCAATATGGCCCGAGGGTCCCTCTCCAGACCGCGTCCCCTCCGCTCCGCGCTCCCGTGCAGCCGATGCCCGCACTCTATACTCCACCGCGGCCGGTCCGGAGGCTCCACAGGCAGCAAGATGGCGGCCGGATCCCGCAAGGCGACTAGGCCGCAATCCACGGAGCTGCTAGAAACACCGATCGCGGTGCCAAAGTGTTACCCCGTAACTCAGCGGGATGTCAGAGACGCAGGGGAGATAATTTGGTCGCCCCCAAAGTCAAGCAGGCTAAGGATGCCGAAGGATTATATTCAGGATGGCAGGAGCTCCAGCACCACACGTCCTCCTAGGTCTATATCCGGCCACGCCCCCCCTTGGATGGACCGCACGGATCATTCTTATTGCGCTGAGCGACTCAAGCATGCGCAGTAGGGAACGGGGAAGTGAAGCCACAAGTCTTCATTTCCTGATTCCCATATCAAAAATGGCGACGGCAGCATCCGAGGACCGAGGGACAGTTCGGCCTTGGGTGCCGACATCGCTGGACCCTGGGACTGGTGAGTCTCCTTATTTTAAAAGTAAGCAGCTGCAGTATTTGTAGCTGCAAAAAAAATGTTTTGCACGGGACTCCCTCTTTAAGAAAAAAAAAAAGTGAAATCAGAGCACACTGCCCACATAAAAGACGATGAAGGGAGGGATGGTTACAGATGACACAGAGAAGGCAGCTGTACTAAAGGCTTTCTTCTCCGTTTTTACTAGTATCGGTACCGATACCGAGCATTTGCCCGAGCACTTGTACTCGGTCAAATGCTCCGATGCTTCATCCGATACCTGGACAGATCGGTGCGGAGGGGGAGTTACAAGATAGATATAGATTTCAATAAAGCCTGACAGCCGTTTCTCCGCTTCTCTCTCTCCCCCCCCCCCCCCCCCCCATCTTTCAGCTGCTTTAGTGAAATCTACACAGCGGTGATCAGTGCTTGTAACTGCCCCCAAAGCTGCACCGATCACCGCTGACTGTCCCTGTATCCTCCTCCAGTCCCCCTCTGTTCTGCTGCTGTCCCCCCTCCGTGCTGCTGTTACCCTGCTTTCTCCTCTGTGTCGCCCTCCATGCTGCTGTCCCCCTCTGTTCTCCTCCTCTACCCTCTCAATCTTTCAGGATGGAGAGCGGCGGTAGGAGCCAGTAAATCTGGCTCCATCCTTTTCCGAATGAACAGTCAGTGATAAATGACTCTGTCCATTCACATAACTGAGACATTGTAACCTGTGTTTTTTTGTAAAAAATAATAAAAAAAAAGTATCAGTAGCGGCGAGTATTTAAAAAAAAAAAGTATTGGTACTTGTACTCGGTCTTAAAAAAGTGATATCGGGACAACCCTAGTTACTTACACAGGATGTATCCTTGTGGCTAACAGAGGCTGGAGTCAAGGAAAGACTAGAGAAATTGAACACAAATAAATTACTAGGACCCAGATGGCTTACACCGAGAGTTCTCAAAGAACTCAGTCAGGTTATAGCTAGACCATGGCTTTTAATCTTTGCAGACAGCATACTGCCAGGAAATGTACCAGCTGATTGGATAAAAGCCAATGCGGTACCACGGTACCAATATTCAAAAAAGGGGATAGACATATTCCTGGAAACTACAGGCCAGTCAGCCTAACATCAATAGTAGGTAAATTATTGGAGGGAATGATAAGGGACTATATCCAAGAATTTGCTGAAGAAAACTGTGTCATTAGTAGTAATCAGCATGTGTTTTTACGAAGGGTTGTTCTTGCCAGACCAATCTGTTAACATTCTACGAGGAAGTGAGCTGCCATCTAGATAGGGGGACGCCTGTGTATGTGATATATCTGGATTTTGCAAAAGCATTCAATACAGTTCCTCATAAATGCTTAATCTACAAGCTAATATCTGCAGGCATGGACCATAAGGTTTGTTCTTGGATAGAAAACTGGTTACAGGGGCGTGTCCAAAGGGTGATAAGTAACGTGTACTCAGACTGGTCTGGAGTGTTAAGTGGGGGACCAATTCTGTTTAATTTATTCATAAATGATATAGAGAATGGGATAAATATCTCAATCTCAGTTTTTGTGGAACCACACCAAAATAAGCAGGAAAATAACTTCATATCAGGATAGGGAAATTTTACAGAAAGACCTCAGCAAAATAATGGAGTGGGCAACTACATGGCAAATGAGGTTTAATGTGGAGAAATGTAAAGTAATGCACTTGGGGGCTAAAACCATAAACACAATCTACTCACTAGTGGGGAACAAACTGAGCAATAGCATGCAATGTCAAGCTGCAGCTACCAAAGCCAGCAGAATATTAGCTTGTATAAAAAAGGGGATATAGGAGATAAAAAAAAATCATTCTACCACTTTATAAAACTCTGGTCTGGCCACATCTGGAGTATTCTGTCCATTTCTGGTTACCAGTCCTCAGAAGTAGACATGTGCAGAACGAAAAAATTTGTTTTGATTTGTTATTTACATAAATTAATTTAGTTTATTCACATTCGGATAGATTTGAAAAGTTTTCTAATAGTTTTCTCATTTCCAAAAGAGAATAAAAAAGAATACAAAACAAAGGAATAGAATAGAAAGGAATATAACTGAAATAAAAAGAATAGAATATAAGACTAAAACAGAACAAAATAGGATAGAAAATATAAGAATAGAATATAATAGAATAAAAAGAATAGAATCAGAGTATAACCATCTTCTGAAATTCAAATAGAATAGAAATGTAACCATTTTCCAAAATTCAAATAGAATCAATTCAAATTTGAATAGAATAGAATAGAAAATAACACAATACTATAGAATAAGAATAGAATGAATATAACCATCTTCTTATACTTTTCTATTCTATTCAAATTCAAATATAGACAAAACTCACCATGGTCTGGCAGTAGCCAGTGCAGATGCTTGTGGTGAAGGTAATGCATACTGGACAGTGGTCTTTCTCTGCAGAGATAGTTGCATTAGCAAGGTGGCATACATGACGTCCTTGCACAGCAGACAAGTGAGCGAACAAAAGCAGGATTGTCAGCTGACGACTAAACATCCTAGAAAGACAAAATGGAAAATAAATTATTTTCTGTTAAACAAATGTACAACTCTGTTATTCCAATATTTATTGGGAAGTACAATGTAAAACCATTTTGTTTATTCACATATCTGCTGTGTCATATTTCGTACACATTTGAGGACACACACTGTAGTGGCTCTAACTGTATGTTAGAAATAGCACCCTTGCTAAAAGACTGAAAACTAATATGCCGTATGCACGCGGTCGGACTTTCCAGCAGAAAAAGTCTGACAGAGTAATTTCGTGTGTGTGCTTCAGCAGACTTTTTCTGACAGACCTAGAAATAGAACATGTTTTCAATCTTTCCGACGGAATCAATTCCTATCAGGAAAACCTTTTGTCTGTATGCTGTTCCGATGGACCAAAAAGGACGCAAGGGCAGCTATTGGCTACTGGCTATTGAACTTCCTTTTTATAGTTCTATCGTACTTGTTGTACGTCACCGCGGTCTAAACGAATGGACTTTGATGGCACTCCGTCGAAAAAAACTGTCAGCGTTTATTCTGCTGGAAAAAACAGTCGTGTGTACGTGGCAATAGAAACAAAAAAATCTGAATTCCGTGCGAACCCAGCTTCAGGCTGCACTGAGAAAAAGTACAGTGTGCAACACTAACTGGCAAAATCCAAATCAAATGGTATGAACGGTATGAAAGATACTTTATGGGGTGACAAAAGGCATGCAGCTGAGTATCTTAGAGAGAAGAAGAGCATATATGGGCTAACCTGTGTGCATAAACTATAAATTAAGGTTTTTGGATATATATCCACAAAAAAATGAAAAGACAAAAAAAAAAAAAAAAAAAACAACCAACAACAAAAGTCAAGCAATAAAACAAGCAATAATGATGTGCACAGTTCAGTAGTTCTATTAGCCATTCAGGTTTCAATGTAATGTAAAGTGAATCACAACAGATCAGTAGTAATGTGACAGAAGGAACTTAATGCAGGCATCTATAGATGACTGTACACACTGCAAGGTTAGATGGCTTCCGGAGTTCACCAGAAGCCCCAAACCTTCTGTCCCTGGAGTTATGTTCAGACCCCCAGGCCTTCCTAACTAATAGCCCATGGCTTTGATGAGCAGTCTAAAGCCAGCCATAAACAGTTTGAATCTTGGTCAGTTCAGCAGGAACCAGCCAAGATTTGAATTATATATTGTATATGAGCAGGGTGAATGTACCCAAGTTGATCGATCAGGCAATTTAGGGAACAGCGATCACAGGTCAATTGGCTTCTGTATAAATCACACAAATAGGAAACATAAAGGGAATACAAAGGCACTGAATTTCAAAAGAGCCAACTTCCCTAAACTATGAACCTTACTAGAAGGCGTAAATTGGGATAAAATCTTGGGAACAAAGAACGCGGAGGAGAGATGGGTTTGCTTTAAGAGCATATTAACCACTTCAGCCCCGGACCAATAAACACCTTAAGGACCAGAGGTCTTTTTCCAATTTCGCACTGCGCTGCTTTAACTGGTAATTGCGCGGTCATGCAATATTGCACCCAAATTAAATTTGCGTCCTTTTCTTCCCACAAATTTTCTTTTGATGGTATTTGATTGCCTCTGCGATTTTTTTTTTTTTGCGATATAAATGGAAAAAGAGCGAAAATTTTGAAAAAAAAAGATATTTTCTTCTTTTTGTTATAAGAAAAATTGAATAAACTAAATTTTAGTCATACATTGAGGGCAAAATTTATTCAGCCACATGTCTTTAGTAAAAAAAATGTCAATAAGCGTATATTTTTTGGTTTGCGCAAAAGTTATAGCGTCTACAAACTAGAGTACATTTTCTGGAATTTACACAGCTTTTAATTTATGACTGCCTATCTCATTTCTTGAGGTGCTAAAATGGCAGGGCAGTACAACCCCCCCCCCCAAATGACCCCATTTTGGAAAATAGACACCCCAAGGAAATTGCTGATGGGTATGTTGAGCCCATTGAATATTTATTTTTTTTGTCCTAAGGGATTGAATAATGACAAAAAAAAAAAATAAATAAAAATTTTTACAAAAAGTTGTCACTAAATGATATATTGCTCACACATGCCATGGTTATATGTGGAATTGCACCCCAAAATATATTCCGCTACTTCTCCCGAGTATGGGGATACCACTTGTGTGGGGCTTTTTGGGAGTCTAGTTGCACACGGCACCCCGAAAACCAATCACCACCTTCAGGATTTCTAAGGGTGCAAATTTTTGATTTCACTCCTCACTACCTACCACAGTTTCGAAGGCCATAAAATGCCAAAATAGCACAAAACCCCCCAAAATGACCCCATTTTGGAAAGAAGACACCCCAAGCTATTTACTGAGAGGCATGTTGAGTCCATGGAATATTTTATATTTTGCCACAAGTTGCGGGAATATTACAAACTTTTTTTTTTTTGCACAAAGTTGTCACTAAATGATATATTGCTCACACATGCTATGGGCATATGTGAAATGACACCCCAAAATACATTCTGCTGCTTCTCCTGAGTACGGGGATACCACATGTGTGGGACTTTTTGGGAGCCTAGCCGCGTACGGGACCCCGAAATCCAAGCACCGCCTTCAGGATTTCTAAGGGCATACATTTTTTATTTTACTCCTCACTACCTATCACTACCTATCACAGTTTTGAAGGCCATTAAATGCCAAGATGGCACAAACCCCCCCAAATGACCCCATTTTGGAAAGTAGACACCCCAAGCTATTTGCTGAGGGCCATTTTGAGACCATTGAATATTTTTTTTTTGTCCCAAGGGATTGAATAATGACAAAAAATAAAAAAAAATTTTTTTTTTACAAAAAGTTCTCACTAAATGATATATTGCTCACACATGCCATGGTTATATGTGGAATTGTACCCCAAAATATATTCCGCTACTTCTCCCGAGTATGGGGATACTACATGTGTGGGACTTTTTGGGAGTCTAGTCGCGCACGGCACCCCGAAAACCAATCACCACCTTCAGGATTTCTAAGGGTGCAAATTTTTGATTTAACTCCTCACTACCTATCACAGTTTCGAAGGCCATAAAATGCCAAAATAGCACAAAACCCCCCAAAATGACCCCATTTTGGAAAGTAGACACCCCAAGCTATTTACTGAGAGGCATGTTGAGTCCATGGAATATTTTATATTTTGCCAAAAGTTGCGGGAATATTACAAACTTTTTTTTTTTTGCACAAAGTTGTCACTAAATGATATATTGCTCACACATGCTATGGGCATAAGTCAAATTACACCCCAAAATAAATGCTGCTGCTTCTCCCGAGTACGGGGATACCACATATGGGGGACTTTTTGGGAGCCTAGCCACGTACGGGACCCCGAAAACCAAGCACTGCCTTCCGGATTTAAATATAAAATGCTACCAAAAAAACTGTTAGTGATCGCAGGGATCAGGCCTGACTCTGCGATCGCTGCAGTTATGTGTTTAGTGTTTTGTAAGTGACAGTGATCGATCGATACTGCACTTGGGTGGGCTGGGCAGAGGGGCAAAACACAGGTGCTAGCAGGTATCTGGGCTGATCCCGCTAACAATGTGTTTTTTTGGAACCCTGAACTGCGGGGGACGCTAGTATAGATCTGATCAGATCAGATATTGATCTGTTCACATTCTATACCACTACGGAAGGTGTATGCTTTGAGCGTGGGTGTTAGCGGTACTGGCACTAACCTAGCGCTGCCTGGGGCGACGCAGACCCTGACCCTAAAACCTAATTGATATCACCCGCCGGGTGATCAGGGGGTTAAACCTTTATTGGGTAATAAATGGTGGGTGCCCTGATGCTATAAAAAGCAAACTAACCAGAGTCACCCGTAACACTTATACGGTGATCAGTGGTGAAAGGGTTAACTAGGGACAATCAGGGGGTTCAAATTTTTATTAGGTAGTATATGGGGGTCCCTGGCGCTATATAAAAACCTGACGGGGAACCTAAATAACTAACTGGCTAACCAGCGTCACCAGTGACACTTATACTGTGATCGCTGGTGAAAGGGTTAACTAGGGGCAATCAGGGGGTTAAAACCATTATTGGGTAGTATATCGGGGTACCTAGCGCTATAAAAACCTGGCGGTGAACCTAAAAAAATAACTAGCTACCTAGCGACAGTAACGACACTAATGCAGCGATCAGAAAAATGATCGCTTAGTGACAGTGGCAAAAGGGGGTGAAAGGGTTAACTAGGGGCAATCAGGGGGTTAAAACCATTATTGGGTAGTATATCGGGGTACCTAGCGCTATAAAAACCTGGCGGTGAACCTAAAAAAATAACTAGCTACCTAGCGACAGTAACGACACTAATGCAGCGATCAGAAAAATGATCGCTTAGTGACAGTGGCAAAAGGGGGTGAAAGGGTTAACTAGGGGCAATCAGGGGGTTAAAACCATTATTGGGTAGTATATCGGGGTACCTAGCGCTATAAAAACCTGGCGGTGAACCTAAAAAAATAACTAGCTACCTAGCGACAGTAGCGACACTGATGCAGCGATCAGAAAAATGATCGCTTAGTGACAGTGGCAAAAGGGGGTGAAAGGGTTAACTAGGGGCAATCAGGATGTTAAAACCATTATTGGGTAGTATATCGGGGTACCTAGCGATATAAAAACCTGGCGGTGAACCTAAAAAAATAACTAGCTACCTAGCGACAGTAACGACACTAATGCAGCGATCAGAAAAATGATTGCTTAGTGACAGTGGCAAAAGGGGGTGAAAGGGTTAACTAGGGGCAATCAGGGGGTTAAAACCATTATTGGGTAGTATATCGGGGTACCTAGCGCTATAAAAACCTGGCGGTGAACCTAAAAAAATAACTAGCTATCTAGCGACAGTAGCGACACTGATGCAGCGATCAGAAAAATGATCGCTTAGTGACACTGGCAAAAGGGGGTAAAA
Organism: Lithobates pipiens; assembly: GCF_037356315.1. Taxonomy (NCBI): domain Eukaryota; kingdom Metazoa; phylum Chordata; class Amphibia; order Anura; family Ranidae; genus Lithobates; species Lithobates pipiens. The sequence goes on along the minus strand of NW_027507788.1, from coordinate 135,291,872 downwards.
GGGTTAACTAGGGGCAATCAGGATGTTAAAACCATTGTTGGGTAGTATATCGGGGTACCTAGTGCTATAAAAACCTGGCGGTGAACCTAAAAAAATAACTAGCTACCTAGCGACAGTAGCGACACTGATGCAGCGATCAGAAAAATGATCGCTTAGTGACAGTGGCAAAAGGGGGTGAAAGGGTTAACTAGGGGCAATCAGGATGTTAAAACCATTATTGGGTAGTATATCGGGGTACCTAGCGATATAAAAACCTGGCGGTGAACCTAAAAAAATAACTAGCTACCTAGCGACACTGATGCAGCTATCAGAAAAATTATCGCTTAGTGACACTGGCAAAAGGGGGTGAAAGGGTTAACTCTAGGGGCAATCAGGGGGTTAAATCTTTATTGGGGGGTGATAGGGGGCTACCCTGGACCTAACACTAACTGCCCTGACAGTTTTTATTTTTACAACTGACACTGAATGCATTGATCAGTAAAGAAATGATCAATGCAATCAGTGACACTGTGACTGGGGGGGGGCGATCGGGGGGGGGGGGGGGTTTGTGTACCTATGTGTCAGTGTAGTGTTTTGGTGCACTTACTTTTAGTCTTCTCCCCGTAGTCCGGTCAAAAAGACTGCCCCGAGGAGAATGACATCACTTCCTCCTTCCTGTGTAAACAATACACAGTGGGAGGAAGTTCGTCATTGGCCAGGAGCGATCGAGAGGGGGTGGCCAGAAACCAACGGCCATCCCCTCATCACGGATCGCTCCCGGAGGGAAACGGACCGCCGTATGCAGCGGGAGGGGGTCCGATCGGACCCCCCACCCGCTGAAAGGCAGGCACGTACATGTACGTGCTTGTGCCTGCCTGTGCCATTGTGATGACGTACAATGGCAATACGGCGGTCCTTAAGTGGTTAAATAAAGGCATTAGCCAATGCATCCCATTGGGTAATAAATTTAAAAGAGCGAACAAAAGTCCTGGATGGCTTAACTCCAATGTAAAAATGTTTATAAAAGCAAAGGAGAAGGCCTTCAGTAACTAAAACTGCAGGGTTTATCTTCATGACACATCACAGGAAGCACCTCCATGGTTAACAGAGGACAGAATAAAAATTAGACTTGGGAAACTTAACACTAATAAATCACTGGGACCAGATGGCTTGCACCCAAGGGTACTTAGGGAACTCGGTCAAGTAATTGCCAGACCATTGTTCCAATTTTTTTGTGACAGTCTACTGACTGGAATGGTACCAGCTGATTGGAGGAAAGCTAGTGTAGCACCAATATTTAAAAAGGGCCCAAAATACATCCCTGGGAATTACAGACCAGTTAGCCTAACATCATTAGTATGTAAACTCTTGGAGGGAATGATAAGGGACTATATACAAGATTTTAGTAATGGGAACGGTATCATTAGCAGTAATTAGCATGGATTCATGAAGAATCGTTCTTGCCAAACCAATCTGCTAGCCTTCTATGAGGAGATGAGTTACCAGCTAGATAAAGGAAGGCCCGTAGACATGGTGTATCTGGGTTTTGCAAAAGCATTTGACACAGTTCCCCTTAAACGTTTACTGTATAAAATAAGAGGAGTACTCAGAATGGTCAGGGGTGGGTAGTGGGGTCCCCCAGGGTTCTGTGATGGAACCAATCCTATTTAATTTGTTCATAAACGACCTGGAGGATGGAATAAACAGTTCAATCTCTGTATTTGCAGACGATACTTAGCTAATCAGGGCAATAACTTCTCCGCAGGATGTGGAAACCTTGCAAAAAGATCTGAACAAATTAATAGGGTGGGCAACTACATGGCAAATGAGGTTCAATGTAGAAAAATGTAAAATAATGCATTTGGGTGGCAAAAATATGAATGCAATCTATACACTGGGGCGAGAACCTCTAGGGGAATATAGGATGGAAAAAGGACCTTGGGGTCCTAGTAGATGATAGGCTCAGTAATGGCATGCAATGCCAAGCTGCTGCTAACAAAGCAAACAGAATATTGGAATGCATTAAAAAGGGATCAACTCCAGAGATAAAGTGGTAATTCTCCCGCTCTACAAGACTCTGGTCCGGCCGCACCTGGAGTATGCTGTCCAGTTCTGGGCACCAGTCCTCAGGAAGGATGTACTGGAAATTGAGCGTGTACAAAGAAGGGCAACAAAGCTAATAAAGGGTCTTTAGTTATGAGGAAAGGTTGCGAGCACTGAACTTATTCTCTCTGGAGAAGAGACACTTGAGGGGGTCCAGAGCCTTTGGTAACTGAATTCAGTAGTTACATAATAAAAACACCCTGGGTTTTGGATCCCTCTGGGTACCCTGTAAATATTCTAACAGTATGCAATTAGCATGCTGTAAAGTAAAAAATTACATTTATTTAAATAAAGCAATGTACCTGTTATGGCTTTTTCTGATGCTATTGATAAAACTGCAGCTTTTAGCCATTACAAGTTAACGTTTTATGTCACCCAAAACTGATATTTTTTGTTAGCGGTAGTTTCTGATGTCCACTGACTTCTCTGCAATATCTCTCTGTCAAAGCAATGACCTGCCATACTACTGAGAGCCATCTTATAAGACCTCTTTAAGGACTGGAGTTGATAAAATAAAACAGATTGACTGAAGTCATTGAGAGACAAAAGGATCTGGTGGAGGACTTATCGCTCCAAAATCTACTGAAAACCCAAATAAATTGAATTGGCCTAATACTTTAGGAAACAGCTTAACAAGATCTGTAGTTTAGACTTACCTTATTGTAGAGAACATGGTTGCTAAATGATGGTGCCACTATCTTGGGTGAGACTGTTCATGTGCCCAATGAACTGCTCATTTAAATGTTTATGCTTAGCCCCACCCTCATGTGCCAATAGGTGTTCTGGGGGAGGTTTGAAGGCTACATAGACCTTATCAGCTCCAGGAAAAGATTAATGAATCATCACCAGCTGATGCTTGAAAGATCTTCCAAATCATAAATTGAATTAGTGTATTAATCCCAGAAAGACCAATGTGTCCTAATTTAATATTAAGGAAACACATTATCTGATCATCCTCTCATGTATCACTTTTATACAACCCAATATGTCTATTCATGTGGAAATGTTAATATTTGGAACCAATAAGGTAAAAAGTTTTTTCCTTTTATATGTTTCATAGTTACATAGTTAGCCAGATTGAATAAAAACATCTAGTATCTAGTTCAAACAACAGAAAAATAAATAAATAAACAGAAAACCTCCATATATATATATATATATATATATATATACCCAGAGTTGATCCAGAGGAAGGCAAAACACCCCAATAAAGTATGAATGAATGAGTGACTTGTATAGCGCTACTTATGCAAACTGAATCACCTCAGGGCGCTTTCTTGCCACCGGTGCCATCCAAAATGCGGCCTACGCTTTCCCTCCTTGTCAGGAATCTTTCCCTATTGCTTAGTACCTTTTCCTGCACTACCCACTCACACAAGTATAGTCCAGTTTTGTTCCTGATCCTCCCCAAAGGCAATTTAATATTCCCTGGATCAACAATCTGGTGTTATTACCTAAAAATATTAATATCCAGTTATATTTTGTGAATTTAGGAATGCATCCATCACTTTTTTAATACAATGTATCTGTATAGAGCTGGCCTGAAAAAGTTCCTGAGGGAATTTCAACCCCAAAGGGCTAAAGATGTACAGTATACTCACCATCCAATATGGACCTTTAAATAAAAAAGTCACATGAGCCTTTTGCCCATTAAAAGCTGGGATCAGCTATCCATTGTAAATATTTGGAAGTTGGGTGCAGCGTCGTGCGGCAACAAAACACAGTCCGGTTCGGTGATAAATTAGTATTAAAGCAATGTTGCAACAGTTCACAACAATCCCGATGGGAAGACGCCCAGTCATGTGCACTCACATTTACAGCAACGTGAACAGAACGGATTCCAACCAGAATTACAGCATCGATAGAGTGGGGCAGAATGCGGCCTGGCTGTTTTGTGCCCAATTGGGAAGATGTCCAGAAGGATTGCAACCCTATGCTTTCCCTCCTTGTCAGGAACCTTTCCCTATTGCTAGTACTGTCCCTAACCAATGGGGTAATTTTGCCTGCACTACCCACTCACACAAGGCATGCCAAATCCAGGGATCAGGGTCTTAAATAGGCTCTGGCTGACCCAAGATGACTGCCAGAGTTACATGAGGCAAGAGCATCCAAATGAATTGCTTCCCCAGTGACCCAAAAAAGGGAACCTAGTTTCTCCTGACTTCCTCTCCAGCTGCAGAGCTGCTGCGGTTGAGGAAAAAAAACTGCACCTGCCTACACGCTCGTTCTGATGAATATTGCTCCAGAATAAATAAACCATACAAAAACAAAAAGCTGATAGTGCTCTCTGTTTTTAAAATCATACAAGGAATTTTATTCTTCGCTAAAAACACCACTCACAATATTAGCTAAACACAGGGATATCAGTGTACAGAGCAGGTTTGAGTCCCACAGCTTATTGCTCCCTGCTGTTGCCGGCTGACAGTTCAGGTGCTCAGATGGATCAAAGTTGTAGCTGGGGGAACCTCTCCCCTCTGCTCTGCCCTAATGCTTCAAGAAAAAAGGCTTTGCCCTTTGTGTTACATCGATATTCTGATGTAATGCCTAGGGCAGAGCTTTTTTTCTTAAGGCATTGTGATGGAGCAGAGGAGAGAGGTTCCCCCAATCACAGCTTTAATCCATCAGAGCATCTGAACTGTCAGCCAGCAACAGCAGGTGGGTGAATTTCAAAACAGAGAGCACTATCAGTTCTTTTTCTTTTTGTCTGGTTTATTTGGGAGAGATCTGGAGCAATCTTCATCGGAACAAGTGTTTATCATGGATAGCTGAACCTGGCTTTTAAAGGGAAAAAGGGCATATCTTTAGCCTTTTGGGGTGGAATTCCTCTTTTTTACACCATGTGATTTGCTAAACTTAAAATTGAAGATTTTTATGGTCACTGGTTTGTGACACTGATTTACATGTGAATGAACGTTAATGACCTTTCATTGTTTATCACAAACAGTATTAATTGAGTATATTTCACTTTTGGCAGGGCAGAAAATCACTATCACTTGCAATATATTTAGGATTCGAGGACTTTGGCATTTATTTTTCATGTAGACCAGCATTGTTTTACACTAGAATTATTTTGTGGACATGGCTTGGTGGGAGCCCAGGCTGAGGTTGTCTCTCTCATACCACCATAGGACTCTGTGGATGGACTGCACCAGGGATCTTTCCTCTCTTCCTTCCACTTATTTTGTGGAAGTTGGACACTTTTGATGCTGCAGTTTTATTATTCATTGTTGATTTATTATTGATTTCGTATTTTAAGTTGTTTGATTTATTTGGGAGTGAGCACAAAAAGGTCTATTGATTTATTCTGTGAGGAAGCCTTTCCATATGTAGCGCTGATACTCCTAATGAGTACGCGCTATGTCTGTAAATGTAGCTTTTGCCCAAAACTATAGTTACGTTTTGGGGCTAATTGTTCTAAATTATGCTTTGGCATCAGTTTGGCTGGGCTGTATTAAGGTTCTGCCTGGTCATAGGTGGGGTTTGCACCTGTGAGAGGCCTTAGAGCTTAGTCTGGTTGGACGCATTGAGTACCAATCTCTCTCTCAGAGCCAATCAGTCAGCGTTTGTCTCGGTGTGTATTTCGGGAGAGAGTACTTAAGGTGCCGAAGCCACATGGTTCTGGGTTCCAGACCAGAAGTTGTTGCTGACTCTGTGGTCCTGGTCCTCCTGACCAGCCCCCAGAGGCCCTCATGGCCTGGGGTGCGGATCAATCCGTTTCCGAGCCTTGGAACTGGCAAGTTCGAGGCGCAGTAACTGGAAGGAGAATTTTAAGGTGTTCCGGTGCCGTCACGGATTTGGAGAGGCCCAGCAACTCTACATGCAACCAGTAAGAGGGCCACGCACAAGGCTGGCTGCTCGGTAAGAGCCTGGAAGCTGAGCTGCCATGGACATTGATTAAATCCACATTTCTTACAGTATCGCCGGACTGGCTGCAAGATTCTGGTACAGTATAAAAAGTTCCTACCTCTATCCTTCCGGTTACAACTACGTTTTTTAACCAAGTCTGTGTGAGAGACTTTGCAAAACTAGAATTACCTATTGGCTGCTAGATCCAAAGTCAAGGATTTATCCAACAGTTAAACAATCCAATTGCGAGTGGCTATTCCCTGGATTATGTACAGAGAGATACTTTTATTGAAGTCAGCAGTTCCAAGCACCTGAGCTAAACTTTATCCTGATACGCTCTATTCTCAACTTAGAGACTAAGTTTGTTCGACTATTTTATGCAAAATAAAAATCCTAACAAGGAATTCAAGTGTCGGTTTCTACAGTTACTGGGTCATCAACCCTGGGAACCCCTAGACAAGGACAACGAGTGATGAGAAATCAGGTCATCTTAGGGGGAGGAGTCTAGTAATGGAGTGTGTCTGCACCTAGCACGTCAGGTGTGCACCAGGTCTCCCGCCACGGCTGCGATGCCGCTACTCGTTCCTCACTGACCCTGGCTCCAGCTTCGGCGTACAGCCTGTATGCGCTCCCCTCCCTCCGCTCTCTCCCCCCTCCCTCTGTTTCGCAAACCTGTGTGACAGCGCCTGTAGTCGGACGCTCCATGCCCAGACGCGGGCTCTCTCGTCTGAGAGCGAGCCCGACGAGGCAAGTGAGAATCTCGCTGAAGGACACCGGCCGAGACTCCTGGACTCCGTGACTCCTGGAGAGGGACGGTACCCCGAGTGAGGTCGGAGACCTCCGGAGAAACGACACCGCCGGGCGCCCTCTGCTGTTGAAGGAGACACGGTGCACTTCACAAAATGGTCATGGAGTGTCAATATTGACTAAGGAGGACGCCAAAGCCCCACGAGACGCCTGGGTTCCTGTAGTACCAGCACGAGAAGCCTCGAGAGAGAGCACCTGTCTATAGGGTATGTGGACTTATATTATTAGTTATTAAAACCTCTGAAAAATGTCACTGTGGAAGTCCTTCTAAGGGAGGACAGTAAGAAGGTGAAGGTGTACTAGTTGCTGAGAATAGTGCCACAAATAGCTACGCTGTGATTAATGGGAGATCTATGGAAAATAAATAAAAAGCTTCATCTTTCAAACAAATCCCTCAAATATTAACCGCAAAAAAAAAAAAGAACTGATTGCTTGTGTAATTTTATAAGGCTGCGGTCTATTAACCCTGGACATTAAATCTATACTGCATAAATCCACCGAGGTTGCAAGTAACACTCGGCAGCACTATAGAAATAAAGGCGAGAAAAAGAAAAAATCTACCTACCCCATAAATAGAAGCCTTTATGATTTTCTCCCTTTTGGATAAAGATTGTTGGGGGAAGGGAGAGAAAGGAGGAAGAAAAGGAGAGAGAACTTGCGTATGTTTTAAGGTGGCTGCAGTGGCTGCAGTGGATCGAAACTATGGGATTGTAAAGGTATCATACAACAAAGAACAAGGCGGCCCCCTGAACATGATTTTCTTCTCTTGATTTTTCTTTTTTGTATTGCTTTGGTATACAGACGCCTATTGCAGCAATCACCATTTTTCCCCTAAGGGTTCCACACTACCAGGAAAAGTGATATCTTAAATAGACATCATAAAAAAATAATATATAAAATTATACAAATAAATTGGAGTGTGTTGCTGTACCCGGATAAATGAAAGGAAAGACACGGAAGACGGGAACCATCCAAAAATCGCCTCGGCGGAGTCTGGTTACCAGTCCTGGTGCAATGAATAAATACGTTACGCAAACAGGGGTAATGGAGAAACAACAGCCTGAAAAACAACAACATACAAGAAGTTCACAAGCTGAAAATAAAGACAAAAGGGAAAAAGAAAGAGATAAGAAAGACAAAGAAAAAAGAAGACAACAAGCGCAAAACAACTCTTTACAGGACCGAGACATACCGCCTGAGGAGGCGACAGATCAAACACTAGAACCAGAGCATGAAATAGAAGGTATACTGACTCACCCGACCCAACAGGAAAACCTCCAATCTTTGCCTACAAAAAAGGAAATAATCTCTATGTTTGCAGCCCTGGAAAACACTATGAAATCAGAAATGGAAAGATTACACAAAAATCTAGGACATATACTGGAGCGGGTAGAAGATATAGAAAAAAAGGTGGAAAAAAATACTAATATAATCAAGAAATTAGAAGTAGAAATAGTATATCTAAAAAAAGCACAACAAGAACAAGCATATAAAGCCGAAGATCAAGAAAATAGAGACAGAAGAAAAAATTTAAGAATACGTGGAGTCCCGGACTCATCACAACGAGAAGATCTTACAGACATAATAAAGAAGATCTGCAACCCCTTGATGAACAGAGATATAACTAATCCAATAAATATCGAAAGGGCTCATCGACTAAGGAAACCTAAGGACCTAAGATATGCCACGGGATATAATAGTGCGATTCCAAAACGAAGATGATAAATATCAAATATGGAGAAATATAAGAGCAAACGCACCAATAAAATATGAAGGAAAGGACATTCAGATATTCCAGGACCTATCACAAGAAACCCTAATGCCCCGTACACACGAGCGGACTTTTCAACATCCAAAGTCCGAAGGACCGAGTCCGTCAGACTATCCGATCGTGTGTGGGCTGCAACGGACTTTTGATTCGCCAAAGTCTGACGGACTTTAGAAATGAAGCATGCTTCAAATTTTCCCGACGGAACTCCGCCGGACCCGGTCCCCTTCGAAAACTCCGCTCGTGTGTATGCTACTCCGACGGACTAAAACCGACGCTAGGGCAGCTATTGGCTACTGGCTATGAACTTCCTTATTCGAGTCCAGTCGTACGTCATCACGTTCGAATCCGTCGGAGTTTAGTGTGATTGTGTGTGGCCAAGTCCGTTCGGCCGAAAAGTCTGTCAGAACTCCGTCGGAATTCCAGCAGAACTCCGACGGAACTCCTTTGGAAGTCTGTCGGACTTAAGTCCGCTCGTGTGTACGGGGCATAAGAAGAAGAAGAGCCCTAAAACCTTTACTAGCAGTGTTGACTGAGAATGGGGTACAATATAACTGGGGGTTCCCTGCATGCCTAATATGCAGAAAGAATGGTCGAATAGGAAGACTGAAATATATCGAAGAAACAACAGAATTTTGTAAAAAAAATTGATATCCCAGTACCAGGGACATAGAGGTGGAAGAGGGGGTGGAGGGGGTGGAGGGGGTGGAGGGGGTGGAGGGGGGGAGGAGACGAATGGGGAACTGGTCCCCCCCTCTTCTGTGATAGGAGAGGGGGTGAGGACAAGTGGAGATAGATAAAGATAGGGGTGTAGTGCCCCCTTTTTTTCCCCAGGTCGTTTCCTCCCTTTCCCTCCTGCTCGCTCGTTCTTCCCTTCTCTGTTTCTCTTTTAGGAGGGGGGGGGTCGGGGGGAGGGGAGTGAGTTGGGGGGCGGGGGGGACGGGGAAGTTTGGTGGGGGACAGGATGTACCTGGCATGTTGGTTAACCATCTCGCAAGTAATAGGTGAGATGGATTATGACACCGCCAAACAGAATTCCACCCTAGGACCACGGGACAAATGGAACGAGAGGGTTCCTGATAAAATGTCCTGGACCATGGGGTCATATTTACATCAAAAGAGGGACCAGGGAGGGCGGGGGGCACGATGGGAGGGTAAATCTGTTGGCTTGAATCCACTAAATGAAATAAGAAAGTATCTAGATTTGTCTAATGCCTGAAATTAAGATAGTAACATATAATGTTAGAGGAATGAACTCTCCTAAAAAAAAGGTATAACATTTTCAAAGAGTTGGAAGGATATGACGTGGATATTGTTTTTTTGCAGGAATCTCATCTGTCTCTAGATTCCAACATCAGGTTAAGCACAGCAAAATTTCCAACCTGGTACTACGCAGACTCCCCGAGTAAGGGATCTAGAGGGGTAGCTATTGGGATCTCTAAAAATGTTAATTGGAAAGTAGAGGGAATGAAAGTGGACCCAGAGGGGAGGTTTTTAATCCTAAAAGGCTATATAGCAAAGAAAAGATACACACTAGCTAATATCTACTGCCCTAACAAGGGACCAAAAAAATATCTAAATGGAATTTTGAACACTTTAGAGAAATATAAGCAGGGCCAAGTGATCTTAGCTGGTGATCTCAATTTTGCTATGGATCCCGATATAGATAGCACATCACATGGTTTTCACAAGGAAATCAAACAACATAGAACCCTAAAAAAGAAAATATACACACAACAGCTAGTGGATACTTGGAGAATATGTAATATGGGAAAAAAGATTATACATACTTTTCTTCAGTTCATGGCATGTACGTGAGACTGGATTACATATTTGTAGACCATGAATTATTGGAAAACCTGTTAGAGGCGAAAATAGGAACCATCACTCTGTCGGATCACGCGCCGGTGATAGTTAAAATTAGAGAGCAAGAAATGGAGCGTAGAAAGGGGACTTGGAGACTCAATGAGACTCTATTAGAAGATGTGGAAACAGAGAACACTATAAAAATAGAGATCGAACAATACTTTAAAACTAATGACACAGTAGAAGTGTCTAAAGCTACTCTATGGGAGGCTCATAAAGCCCTAATCCGTGGTAAATTAATTTCCATAGGTGCCGGGAAAAAAAAAGAAAGTGAAATTAAATTTAATAATTTAAAAAAAGAACTTCATGAGCTACAACAAAAGCATAAGAGACAATTAGATAAAAATATATATAAAGAGATCACCCAAAAACGCATACAACTAAACGACATGATGGAACAAGAGTCAAGAAAAATATACAAAAATGTAGCTAAAGAAAGATATATGTGGGTAAACAAGATGGGGAAACATCTGGCAAGATTAGCACGGGAAAAAAAAGCCTCAAATTACATAGAAAAGATTAAAAACGCGCACGGGGACATGAAATTCAGAACATCAGAGATCGCAAATGCTTTTAAGACATACTATAGTGCTCTATACTCAATTAGGAATACCGAGACAGAAAAACAGAAGGGGATCAGGAAAACTAAAATCCAAGAATATTTGAGTGATATAGACTTACCCAAAATAACTGAAGAAATGGCTAAGAGGCTAGATGAGCCGATTACGCCAGACGAAATTTATAAAGCAATAAAGGAGACGCCGAACGGGAAAAGTCCGGGACCAGATGGTTTCACCATCAGGTACTATAAAAAATTTAAACAGCAACTGGTCCCAGAATTAATTAAATTTTGGAATAAATTGGGGGAGGAGGAGGTTCTGAGAAAAGAATCACTACTGGCGAACATAACAGTTATTCCAAAACCCGGCAAAGATAAATCTATTTGTTCCAATTACCGCCCTATAGCATTGTTGAATACGCAGGGAAGGCCGAGATAATAGTCTGAGAACTTTGTTACTTATGGGTGGAGATAAGGAAAGTAAGCCCCCAATGATATTAATCTCGATTGATGCCGAAAAGGCATTCGATCGAGTAGATTGGAGCTTTATAATGGAAACTCTCCAGAACGCAGGTCTTGGACCAAAAATTTTGAAATGGATAAATAATCTATATACTCACCCTTCAGCTAGAGTGGGGGTAAATGGGAGTATGTCATCCTCATTCGAAATGTTAAATGGGACAAGGCAGGGATGCCCCCTCTCGCCCCTACTGTATGTGATCGCTTTGGAGCCATTATTGGCAAAGATTCGAAATAATGTTAACATAGGGGGGGTTAGAATGGGGGGAGAAGAACATAAGGTGGCGTGATATGCGGATGACATACTCCTATACATGACTAACCCACAATTGTCTTTACCTAGTTTAATAAAAGAAATTAGGGAATACGGCACACTTTCTAATTTTAAAATAAATCCAATAAAAACAGTTATTTTGAACATAGGCTTAGACAACAGGGAAGAGAAAATGCTACAACAGGAATTCACCTTCACATGGGAAAAAAAAGAAATAATATATCTAGGTATAAAAATAACAAAGACGGTCCACGAGTTATATCAAGTGTAAGGGATCTTCCCGGGGTAGGGTGTGTTTGGACACAGTTCACAGCAGACTTGGAATTTATAAAGCAGATCTTGGCGTTTATTCGTGGTACAAACAGTCCAGCAAACAAAATATACAGCAACACCGTGCTTTCTAAGTACAACAAAAATAAAAGTCCTAGCCCGGCTGGGCGCTTACTAACAGGTTCCGCTCACCTATCTGACACTTACAAACACAGCGTCTTTCGCCTGGATATCGCAGGGTGAGTTTTAGCTCCAGCAGTGGCTGTGCTTGCAGCTTCCTTCAACACACAGATTGTTCATTCCCTGGCTGAGAAGCAATCACCTGCAGACCCTGCAGAGACTTTAGCTTCCCAGGCTAATTAGGATCAAAGCTCACCTGATCCCAAACCCAGAACTGGATCGGGGGATGTGGAATGACAGGTCCCTCTACCAAACCTACCTGCCATTCCATATAAACCCAGGCCCGGCAAAATTAAATAACAACTCAGCAGCATATCGCTGCTGAGAAACTGATCCATCCTGGATTTACCATCTCACACTGTGTAGCAACCTAGGTGAGATGTACACCCCCTCGATCACTTCTCCAGTGACATGTCTACATATCCCCCCCCTCTTTTTCAGACCGGAGGGCTGAGCCTTTTGTCCCCACAGACAACTTACCCTTGACAATGCGTCAGCATTTGCCTGTAATTTCCCTGGCCTGTGTTCCACAGTGAAATTAAAGTTTTGTAAGGACAGAAACCATCTAGTCACTCTTGCATTTCTCTCCTTGTTTAACTTCATCCATGTTAGGGGGGCATGGTCTGTCACCAACTTGAATTTCCTGCCTAGCAAGTAATATTTTAAAGATTCTAGGGCCCACTTTACTGCCAAACATTCTCGCTCCACAATGGCATAATTTTTCTCGGCCGGGGTTAGTTTTCTACTCAAGTACGTCACTGGATGCTCCTCACCATTCACTACTTGTGAGAGTACTGCACCTAAGCCTGTGTTAGAGGCATCTGTCTGGACCAGAAATTCTCGCCTGAAATTGGGGGTAACTAAGACAGGTGGTTGGCACAAGGCCGACTTAAGGCTTTGGAAAGCCTTCTCGGCCTCTGGGGTCCACGTGACCATTGCTGTCTTTCCGCCCTTTGTCAAGTCAGTTAGTGGAGCAGCAACTGAGGCAAAGTTCGGCACAAATCTACGGTAATACCCCGTAATACCCAGGAAAGCTCTAACCTGTTTCCTTGTCAGGGGTCTAGGCCAATTCTGTATTGCCTCAATTTTATTTAGCTGTGGCTTAATCAACCCTCTCCCAATAATGTAGCCTAGATATTTGGCCTCTTCTAGGGCTAGAGCACACTTCTCGGCATTTATGGTCAACCCCGCATCACTTATGGCATCCAACACGGCCTGTACCTTACAGAGGTGACTTTCCCAATCAGGGCTAAAAATGACCACATCATCGAGGTAGGCAGCTGAGTAATCACGATGTGGTCGCAGAATCAAGTCCATCAACCTCTGGAAAGTTGCAGGCGCTCCATGTAACCCGAATGGCATCACTACATACTGGAATAGCCCATCAGGGGTGGAGAATGCAGTTTTCTCTTTAGCCTCACCAGAAAGTGGAATCTGCCAGTAGCCCTTTGTGAGATCGAGGGTGGTTATGTACCTGGCGTTACCCAACTTCTCAATCAACTCATCTACCCTGGGCATAGGATACGCATCGAACTTGGAGATCTCATTCAACTTTCTGAAATCGTTACAGAACCTCCAAGTTCCATTGGGCTTTGGGATTAGCACAATTGGGCTGGACCATTCACTCTGTGACACCTCAATTACCCCCAGAGCAAGCATACGTTTTACCTCGGCAGATACGGCTTCCCTACGTGCCTCGGGTATCCTATAGGGCTTAAGGTTTACTCTGCTTCTAGGCTCAGTTTCAATGTGATGATGGATGAGGTGTGTACGCCCTGGGAGGTCAGAGAACTTGTTTTTGTTTTTCTGTAAAAATTCCTGAGCCTCCTGTTTCTGTGACACTGATAGAGTATCACCTACCTTGACTGGAGGGATTGGTGGTGACAAATTATTAACAGTATTTGTCGCCACCAAGGATTCCCTGTCTTTCCAGGGCTTGATCAAGTTTATGTGATAAACTTGGAAAGGCTTCCTTCTACCTGGTTGGTGCACCTTGTAGTTCACCTCACTGACCTTTTCAACAATTTCATAGGGACCTTGCCACTTCGCCAAGAATTTACTCTCAACAGTGGGGACTAGTATAAGGACCCTATCGCCTGGGTTGAATGTCCTGATTCTTGCGGACCGGTTGTAAATTCTACTTTGGGCCTCTTGAGCCCTCTGGAGGTGTTCCCTTACCAGGGGCATTACAGTGGCTATACGGTCCTGCATTTGTGCTACATGCTCAATAACACTCTTGTATGGGGTGGACTCATTCTCCCATGTCTCTTTTGCAATGTCTAGTAGACCCCTAGGGTGATGACCATAGACCAACTCGAATGGTGAGAACCCTGTGGACGCTTGGGGCACCTCCCTAATAGCAAACATGAGGTAGGGTAATAAATGATCCCAGTCACGCCCATCTTTTGCCACCACTTTCTTCAACATATGTTTCAAAGTTTTATTAAATCTCTCCACCAATCCGTCCGTCTGGGGGTGGTATACAGAGGTACGGATGTGTGAGATTTTAAATAGTCTGCATAATTCCTTCATTACTTTCGACATAAATGGCGTACCTTGGTCAGTTAGGATTTCTTTGGGGATCCCAGTCCTAGAGAACATATAAAACAACTCACGTGCAATTGTTTTAGATGCAGTGTTTCTTAAGGGTACAGCCTCAGGATAGCGGGTCGCATAATCTAGGACTACCAAAATATACTGGTGTCCTCTAGCTGACTTTACAATGGGACCCACTAAATCCATGGCAATACGCTCAAAAGGCACCTCTATAATAGGGAGCGAAACCAAAGGACTGCGAAAATGTGACACTGGGGCACTAACCTGACATGTGGGGCACGACTCACAGTATTTTTTAATGTCATCATATATGGCCGGCCAAAAAAACCTCTGGAGAACCCTCTCTCGCGTTTTGTCAGTCCCCAAGTGTCCCCCAAGAACATGGTTATGTGCCATGTCAAGCACCTGACGCCGGTACGGCTTAGGTACCAGAAGCTGTTCCACAATCTCATCCTTAACCTTATTGACTCTATAGAAAAGATCATTAGTCACCGAAAAATGTGGAAATCTTTTTTCAGCATCTGGTTCCTGAGGTACCCCATTCATAACAGCAACCTGCTCTCTCGCATTTTTGAGAGTGGGGTCCTGTAATTGTGCAGTCCCAAAATTATCGCTAGACACCTCTAAGTCTAGTATATTTTGCTCAGTGGGAGGAGCCTCCTCCTCCCCAGCCAGGACCTGCAAAGGAAAACAATCATTTTCATCCTGTACACTTTTATCATTCACAGTGGACAAGGCAACCACCTTAGAGGTATCCTCACTCCTTTTGGGGATTTTTCTTTTTTCCCAGAGAGCCCAGAATAAAGGAAAATCGCGCCCCAATATTACATTATGCATGAGGTTTTTAACCACACCCACTTCATATTGTACTGTGCCTTGTTCAGTCCCGACTTTAGCCAGCACTATAGGGTACACTTTTGTATCTCCATGTATACACACAACGCTCATATGCTTTTTAGACTCTAAGTCCCCAGTCACCAGGCTAGCATGCACCAAGGTTACGAGGCTTCCTGAGTCCATTAACGCTTTAACAGGAAAGTCATTAATTGTGATGTCGCAGATTTGCGGTTCAGTCTCTAGTCCAGGAACTGCAGCACAAGATGGTTCCGCAAATAGCGACTGACGCCGGCTAGCGTCACATTCCATGGGTTCAGAGGTAAGAGGGCAATGGGCCGACACGTGTCCCGCCTCATGGCATCTCCAACACTGGATAGGGCCTGGTCTCTTTGGCAAGGAGTCCTTTTCAGAGCCCCTTAGCCACCCGGGACCATCACCAGTCTTTTGTCCCTGAGACACCACTTGAGCCCTTTTCCCTCCATCAGCACCCCTCCACACTCCCCCAATAGATGGAAGTCTCTTACCAGCTGACGGCACAGATCTGGTGCTCCGGGGAGGTGAAGATGCTGCAGGAACATCACGGAGGTAGTCCTCAGTCGCCTGGAACCTCTCCACAAGGTTGACAAGTTCGTTTGCATTCTTAGGATCACCTTGTCCCACCCAGCGTTGCAGGTCAGTAGGAAGTGCTCGGAGGTAGCGATCCATCACGACCTTCTCTAGGATTTGTGCAGGAGTAGAAGTGTCTGGCTCCAACCACTTTCTTGCCAAATGGATTAGGTCATACATCTGGGACCTCGCTGATTTGTCCAGACTGTAGCTCCAGTTGCGTACCCTCCGGGCACGGACTGCAGTAGTAACTCCTAGTCGGGCAAGTATCTCCTCTTTTAGCCGAGTATAGTCCTTAACCTCTTGCTCACTGAGGTCATAGTAGGCCTTTTGAGGTTCACCTGTTAAATAGGGCGCAATTACCTCTGCCCACTCAGCGGCTGGTAACTTCTCTCGCTCAGCCACGCGCTCAAATACTGTTAGATAGGCCTCAACATCGTCCTCAGCAGTCATCTTTTGCAGCGCTTTCTGCACAGTCCTTCTCCCAAAAAAAATCTCTGGAGCGGCTCCCATCACCACAGGCGCCTCTCGATTTGCTATCAGGTGCTCGATAAGTTGTTGTTGTGCAGCCATGGACTGTTCATGTCGTCTATTGACCTCTGTCTGAGCCTGCTGTTGTGCAGCCATGGACTGTTCATGTCGTCTATTGGCCTCTGTCTGAGCCTGCTGTTGTTGCAAACTCACTTGCATAAACTGCTTCAGCATCTCCTCCATGTTGCTGGACTGTTCTTGGAGTGTAGTTGCAGCTTTCACCCAGGACATCAGCAGCTGTAGCCAAGTCTGTCCACACCGTTGCCCCTAGCAACCGCGTTGCCCGCATTCTCCACCAATTGTAAGGGATCTTCCCGGGGTAGGGTGTGTTTGGACACAGTTCACAGCAGACTTGGAATTTATAAAGCAGATCTTGGCGTTTATTCGTGGTACAAACAGTCCAGCAAACAAAATATACAGCAACACCGTGCTTTCTAAGTACAACAAAAATAAAAGTCCTAGCCCGGCTGGGCGCTTACTAACAGGTTCCGCTCACCTATCTGACACTTACAAACACAGCGTCTTTCTCCTGGATATCGCAGGGTGAGTTTTAGCTCCAGCAGTGGCTGTGCTTGCAGCTTCCTTCAACACACAGATTGTTCATTCCCTGGCTGAGAAGCAATCACCTGCAGACCCTGCAGAGACTTTAGCTTCCCAGGCTAATTAGGATCAAAGCTCACCTGATCCCAAACCCAGAACTGGATCGGGGGATGTGGAATGACAGGTCCCTCTACCAAACCTACCTGCCATTCCATATAAACCCAGGCCCGGCAAAATTAAATAACAACTCAGCAGCATATCGCTGCTGAGAAACTGATCCATCCTGGATTTACCATCTCACACTGTGTAGCAACCTAGGTGAGATGTACACCCCCTCGATCACTTCTCCAGTGACATGTCTACACAAGCTAACTATATTCCATTGGTAAATGAAATTAAAACATTGTTAAGGAACATAAAAAATGGACCAATTACATGGACGGGTAGAACTAATATGTTGAAGATGGTGGTCTTACCAAAAATTACCTATAAACTCCAAATGTATCCGATCAACATCCCAAATAGTTTTTTTAAAATAATAAAAACACTTTTTTTTAAATTTATATGGCAAAATAAAAAATCTAGGATAAATTATAATATATTAACTAGAAAAAAAAATAGAGGGGGAATGACATTGCCAGACACTTATAGATATTATATCGCAATCACTTTGGCGAGGTTGGTGGAGTGGACAAATTTAGGCACTAAGAAGAAATGGGTAAAAATGGAGGAGTCACTTATTGGATCACAATTACAAAAAAATATATGGATCCCACCAAAATGTAGAGTAGTTAGTAAGAGGGCTCACAAAATCACCTTAACGACACTTAAAACATGGGACGCAGTACATCAGAGAAATAAATGGGTATACAATTCACCATTAATTCCACTAGAGGGCACGATTTTTTTTATTCCAGAAAATGGCACGCAGTTAGGGAAACAAATGATACATTTACAAATAAAAGATATCACGAGGGGTGGTAAGTTAATGTTAAAATAGGATCTAATAAAGAAGCATAGTTGGCAAACTTTAGGTGATTGAGAATACTTACAGATTCAACATTTTATTAACCCAATCCCAAAACCAATAAGAGATGAAAACACATTAATGCCAATGGAAAAGCTCTGTATTGCAAAAATAACAGTAAAACATAGTGTGTCACGGGTATATGATATCCTTTCAGAAATGGGGTGAGGGGCTATACCAGCTATAGCCAAATGGGAGCAGGATATGGGTATCAAAGTAGATGAGACTCGGATGATTGATGCAGTGCACAGTTATGTATCGCACACAATATCAGTTGAGGCCAACTACAAGTGCCTGATGAGATGGCATTTAACACCAGATAGATTACATAGAATAGATCCCTCCAAATCTATACAGTGTTGGAGAGAATGTAAATAACCAGGAACAACATTTCATTTATGGTGGGAATGCCCAGAGATAAAACAATACTGGCGCAACATAATAGCCTACATAGAAACAATAACGGGTGTAAGAATACCATGTGGTCCTGGGGAGTGTTTGTTTTTGGGGGTAGAAGAAAAAACTTGTAACCAATTAAAAAAAAAAAATAAAGAACACGTTGGTACCTATTTTGCCTAATGCGGCAAAAGCCTTGATACCTAAAAATTGGTTACAAGTCAAAAAAAACCCTATCAGAGAGTGGATACTGAGAGTGGAATATATTAATAATATGGAATATTTAAGTAAAATGGAGGAAAACAAAATGAATAGATACTGGGTAATATGGGAAAAGTGGACTTTATTCAAAAAGACGGATCATTTCATTCAGGCACTAGCGGAATAATTAGGAATGGATTCAACGAAGGCCAACAGATTAAGGGGAGGAGGGGAGGGTGGATTGGGATAAAAGAAAAATAGAAGAGCAAACAGGAGAAAGTTGAAAGAGAGTAAAGTTGAAAACATATGTATTGGTATTGTATAAGATATTTTTAATACAATAAAATGTTAATAAAAAAAAAAAAAAAAAAAAGGACAACGAGTGATGAGCTGGTGGAGGTAATTGGTAAGCCCAGAATAATTCAGCAGCTCCTTCGGGGGTAAGTGCTACACATATATGAAGGTTACATTTCTTATCTTATAGACATAAAAAGGATGAAACAGTGTGTTGTGTCCTTGCATTTTCTGATACATACCGCATATTTCTATTTTCCTCCTTCTCAGTTTCTCTACTTTGTTTTCTGCAGGGAAAGGTTGTTAGTCAATGGAATTCTGTAGTTATGGATGAGCCGAACATGGGTTTAGTTCAGGGCGAGTTCAACAAACATTTTTAAAGTTTGAGTGCTGAATCCGAACCCAGTTGTAGTCATAAGAACCCCATTGAATGTTAAAAAGAGTAATGACCATTTTCTAGACTTATTATGCAAATTATTATCAAACAAATGGCATGAGTTTGGCTGGACACCATCTTGGGGAGCATGTACCGAAGCAAAAAAAAGTTTTGGAAATTATGTCTGGTGATAATACTTAAGGCTGGGTTCACACTGCTGCGGGGGGAGATCCGGATGTGATTCGCACAGCAAATCACATCCGATCTCCGTAGCACTGCGAGTTCAGCCATACAGATAGTATGGCTGAACTCGCAGCTGTCCCGCAGCAAACTCGCACAGGACCCTTTTTTGGGTCCGCAACGGAATCGGATCGCATGGGGGTTCACACCATGCGATCCGATTCCTGTGCGAGTCGGCAGATCGCACTGCGATATGCCGACGGATCTGGGGGTGTCATTAACATAACATTGACACCCCCAGCCGTCCGCATAGGGCAGTGTGAACTGCCGGCGGGAGGTATGCGATGCGGGAAAACGCCGCGGATTCGCGGCGTTCCCGCATCGCAATAGTGTGAACCTAGCCTAAATGGCAATATTAAAATGCAACATTCCTTTAAATACCATGACTAGGGGTGTCCTTAACCTCTGAAGTGGTACATCCATATGATGTCTACAACCTTCTACAGTGAAACTGACGTTTACAAAGAAAGAAAAAGCGTTTATTGATTGGTTTGTGCAAAAGTTTTAGCTTCTACAAAATAGGGGATTTAAGGCATTTTTATTAATAATTTTTTTTTTACTAGTGGCAATCAGTGATTTTTATTGTGACTGCGATATTATGGTGGACACATCTGACATTTTTGACACATTTTTGAGACCATTGCCATTAATGCAGCGATCAAAAATGCATTGATTACTGTAAATCAGTGAAGGGGTTAACACAGTGTAAGGGTTAAACGTGACATCACTGATCATCGTTCCCTATGACAGGGAACCGACGATCAGTGACAAGCGCCTGTAAAGCGCTTGAAAGAAGCCTCATCTGCAATCCCAATGTAAAAGCCCAAGTGCTTTAAGAGCCCTTTCACACTGCCAGCGCCCAAAAAAAGCCTCATAAATCGCTGCTTAAACTAGTGGCGCTTTACCAGCGTTTTTCGATTTCTAGTGGGGCGCTTTTAATCCCTGCACCTCTCTTTCACTGTGCCTGCTGGGAGATCAGTGTGTGTGTGAGTGTATGTATATATGTATATGTGCACACACAGACACACACAGTATCTCACAAAAGTGAGTAAACCCCTCACATTTTTGTAAATGTTTTATTATATCTTTTTACAACACTGAAGAAATGACACTTTGCTACAATGTAAAGTAGTGAGTGTACAGCTTGTATAACAGTGTAAATTTCCTGCCCCCTCAAAATAACTCAACACAGCTATTAACCACTTGCTTACTGGGCACTTAAACACCCTTCCTGCCCAGACCAATTTTCAGCTTTTGGTGCTCTCACACTTTGAATGACAATTACTCATTCATGCCACACTGTACCCAAATGAATTTTTTTGTCCTTTTTTTCCCACAAATAGAGCTTTCTTTTGGTGGTATTTGATCACCTCTGGGGTTTTTATTTTTTGCGCTATAAATGAAAAAAGACCGAAAATTTTGAAAAAAAAACGCATATTTCTTTGTTTCTGTGACAGAATTATGCAAATTATAAATTTTTCTTCATAAATTTTGGCTACAATTTATACTGCTACATATCTTTGGTAAAAATAACCCAAATTAGTGGATATTATTTGGTCTTTGTGAAAGTTAGAGAGTCTACAACCTGTGGTGCGAATTGATCACATCTGATGTACTGGTGGCCTATCTCGCTTCTTGTGACCCGAACAAGTCAGGAAAGTACAAATACCCCCCAAATGACCCCTTTTTGGAAAGTAGACATTCCAAGGTATTTAGTAAGAGGCATGGTGAGCTTTTTGATGTTGTCATTTTTTTCCCACAATTCTTTGCAAAATTAAGATTTTTCATTTTTTTAATTTTTTTCCACAAAATTGTCATTGTAATAGGTTATTTCTCTCACATGGCATGTGTATACCACAAATGACACCCCCCAAAAAATTCTGCTACTCCTCCTGAGTACAATACCACATGTGTGGGACTTTTTCACAGCCTGGCCACATAGAGAGGCCCAACATGCAGGGAGCGCCATCACGTGTTCTAGGAGCATAAATTACACATCTAACTTGTTGATTACCTATTACACTTTTGAAGGCCCTGGAGCACCAGGACAATGACACGTGACACTGATGACAGATGGCACTGATACGTGGCAATGATGTCACTTATACGTGGCACTGATGACAGATGGCACTAATATATGGCACTGATGACAGATGGCACTTATACGGGGCACTGATGACACGTGGCACTTATGCGTGGCACTGATGACACGTGGCACTAATACGTGGCACTGAAGACATGTGGCACTAATATGTGGCACTGACAGATGGCACTAATACGTGGCACTAATACGTGCCACCGATGACAGATGGCACTAATACGTGGCAACGATGACGCGTGACACTGATGACAGATGGCACTGATAAGTGGCATTGATGACACGTGACACTGACAACAGATGGCACGTGACACTGACAGGTGGCACTGATGACAAATGGCACTGATACGTGGCACTGACAGATGGCACTAATATGTGGCACTGATGACAGATGGCACTATGTGGCACTGATGACACGTGGCACTGATGACAGATGGCACTTATACGTGGCACTGATGACAGATGGCACTGGGGACAAATGGCACTGACAACAGGTGGCACTGGGGACAGATAGCACTAACAGGTGGCACTGGGGGCAGGTGGCACTGGGGGCAGGTAGCACTGGGGTGGATGGCACTGGGGCGGATGGCACTGGGGCAGGATGGCACTGGGGCAGGATGGCACTGGGGCGGATGGCACTGGGGGAGGATGGCACTGGGGGAGGATGGCACTTTTTTTTAATTTTTTTTAACTTTTTTTTTTTTTACACTCACGGCCGCTGCAGCCCTGTGAGGAGGGAGAGCGGCGCTGAGAGATGATCTCATATGTTTACATATGAGATCATCTCCCATTGGACACGCTGATCGCGCTGTAAACGGCCGCTGTGATTGGCCGTTTACAGCGATCTGTGTTTGCCTGTCTCCGGGGGACACGGCAAACACAGAACTTCCCCGATGCACGCCCGCGGCGTCGCGCATTGCGGAAGTAAATAACAAGACGTCCAGGGACGGCCTCCCGGATGAAATCGCCTGCTCTACGGCCGTCATTCGGCTATAGGGCGGGCGCGAGGAGGTTAATGTCTAAACCGC
Organism: Lithobates pipiens; assembly: GCF_037356315.1. Lineage (NCBI taxonomy): Eukaryota > Metazoa > Chordata > Amphibia > Anura > Ranidae > Lithobates > Lithobates pipiens. The sequence goes on along the minus strand of NW_027507788.1, from coordinate 135,268,971 downwards.
TGGCAACAAAATTAAAAAACACCCCTAAGTGAAAATGTCCAAATTGGGCCCAATTAGCCATTTTTCCTCCCCGGTGTCATGTGACTCATTAGTGTTACAAGGTCTCAGGTATGAATGGGAAGCAGGTGTGTTAAATTTGGTGTTATTGCTCTCACTCTCTCATACTGGTCACTGGAAGTTCAACATGGCACCTCATGGCAAAGAACTCTCTGAAGATCTGAAAAAAAAAAAGAATCATTGCTCTACATTAAGATGGCCAAGGCTATAAGAAGATCAGCAGTGCTCTGTTTACTTCTGGCTGACCTGACAGGGAAGGTCTGATTTGCACACAGTGATTGCAGTGCTAAACTGTGTGCTGTAGACACTCCCCTCCTCTCCCCTTCATGTGCCAGTCTCCTGATCAGGATCATTGTGTGTGTGTGAAGATCGGTGTGTGCTGTGCTGCCTACAAGCAGAGCATGGACTGGACACACTGATGCTCCTCATCCTTTCTCTATCCATCAGTAAGAAGAGCTGCCGCTGCTGGAAAGCCAAATAAAGAGGTGAGTGCTGCATCTTGCCCTTCTCACCTGAACAGGCTGCTCTTGTCAAACAATCCTTACTCTGTGTCAAATCACAGCCCAGTGTTTCTTGTCAACACAGGGCTCTTTACAGAGGGAATGATCGCAGTTTCTCATCTTCGCCTTGGGCACCAAATGACCTTGTCCTGGCATGACCGGGGAGCTACAGTTCATTGAGAGAACCATGAATGCCAACATGTACTGTGACATACTGAAGAAGAGCATGATCCGATCCCTTCAGAGACTGGGCCGCAGGGCAGTATTCCAACATGATAACGACCCCAAACACACCTCCAAGATGACCACCGCCTTGCTAAAGAAGAAGAAGAAGAGAGTAAAGGTGATGGACTGGCCAAGCATGTCTCCAGACCTCTGTGGGGCATCCTCAAACAGAAAGTGGAGGAGCCAGGGCCAGATTAACATAGGGGCTATTGGAGCTGCAGCACCAGGCCCCTACCTTAATATAGGCCCAGGCTGGCCAGATTCACTGTCACTTATAAACACAGAAGCCCGGCTTCTGTGCTACAAATGACAGCACACTTCTCCTGGCAGCTCCCTCAGAACCTTCCTGCACAGCACGCTGGGCTGACACAGAGGGACAGCTGCAGATGCATGGATGTGTTATGGGTATCAGAGGGCTTGCTGGCCAAAAAAAAAGCCTGGTGCTCGGCTGCCGACACCCCCTGCTAGACGATCCCACTGCTGCTGCCCAGAGGAGGAGAGGCAGAGCCACAAATGGACTGCGCGGGAGGCTGAGAACAGAGGCTTATGGGGTGAACAGATGGGGGGGGGGCTGTTTGTACACAGGTGTGAGAAGTAGTGGGGGAGCAGGGGTCAAAGCTGAAGCAGCTGCATGGAGAGATGATGGCAGAATCTATGATTTTTTGGCCATTTTTCAGAGAATATGAATGATAACACCAAAACTTTTATTTCACTCATGGTTAGTGTTTGGCTGAGGCAATTTATTCTCAGCCAACTGTGTTTACTCTTTTTAAATCGTAATGACAACAGAAACTACACAAATTACCCTGTTTAAAAGTTTACACACCCTGGTGATTTTGACCAGATAACATGCACACAAGTTGACACAAAGGGGTTTGAATGGTTATTAGAGGTAACCATCCTCACCTGTGATCTGTTTGCTTTATAATTAGTATGTGTGTATAAAGGGTCAATGAATTTCTGGACTCATGACAGACACTTGCATCTTTCATCCAGTGCTGCACTGATGTTTCTGAATTGTCAAAGGATTTGCAGGAAAAGATAGTTGAACTGTATAAAACAGGAAAGGGATATAAAAAGATATCCAAGGAATTTAGAATGCCAATCATCAGTGTTCAAACTCTAATCAAGAAGGGAAAAATTAGGGGCTCTGTTGAAACCAAACCACGGTCAGGTAGACCAACTAAAATTTCAGCCACAACTGCCAGGAAAATTGTTCGGGATGCAAAAAAACCCCCACAAATGACATCAGGAGAAATACAGGAATCTCTGAAAACATGTGGTGGGGCTGTTTCAAAATGCACAATAAGGAGGCATTTGAAGAAAGATGGGCTGCATGGTTGAGTTGCCAGAAGAAAGCCCAAATGCTGCAAATTATCCTGCTTTCAATACGCCAAACAGTACAGAGACAAGCCTCAAACCTTCTGGCACAAAGTCATTTGGAGTGATGAGACCAAAATTGAGCTTTTGGCCACAACTATAAACACTACATTTGGAGAGGAGTCAACAAGGCCTATGATGAAAGGTACACCATTTCTACTGTGAAACATGGAGGTGGATCGCTGCTGTTTTGGGGATGTTTGAGCTACAAAGGCACAGGAAATTTGGTCAAAATTGATGGCAAGATGAATGCAGTATGTTATCAAAAAATACTGGAGGAACATGTGCATTCATTAGCCAGGAAGCTGCACATGGGACATACTTGGACATTCCAACATGACAATGATCCAAAAAAACAAGGCCAAGTCGACCTGTCATTGGCTACAGCAGAATAAAGTGAAGTTTCTGGAGTGGCCATCTCAGTCTCCTGACCTCAATATCATTGAGCCACTCTGGGGAGATCTCAAACGTGCAGTTCATTCAAGACAGCTCAAGAATTTACAGGAACTGCAGGCTTTCTGCCAAGAAGAATTTTTACCATCTGAGAAGATAAAGAGCCTCATCCACAAATACCACAAAAGACTTCAAGCTGTCATTGAAGTTAAAAGGGGCAATACACAGTATTAAGAACTGGGGTATGTAAACTTTTGATCAGGGTCATTTGGCTAGTTTATTTTGTCATTATAATTTAAAAAGAGTAAACACAGTTGATTGATAATAAATGGCCTTAGCCAAACACTAACCATGAGTGTAATGCCACGTACACACAATCAGAATTCTCGTTGGAAAAGCCTTGTGTAGCACTGTTATTTTTGCCTAATAACATAATGCAATGTAAGTCTATGAACAGTGTTATAGATTAGTAATTGTCACCATTTAGTGGCCAAAAACAGGAAATGGACTTCAATTATTTTTCCTTTTCTATAGCACTAGAAAATACAACAGGAAGTGACTGTTCTGTTTACATTTTGCTATGACCTACCTACCCAGAGTGCCATGTGACATACCCATTATCACCCTGTACTGAACTGCATGCTGGGTAGGCTATAAAAGAGCCTGCGCGGCCATTTTATTTCTCTTCTGGACACATGGCCTGCCTACAAGGACCTGCGAGGAGGTCTCCAGAGAACTGCGGCCTGCTCGGTGCAGAGCAACATTTAAAGCCAGGGGAGGACTTCACACCAGAGCGTGCTGGGACAGCAGTGTGGTCGTATTGGGAACGATCCAGAGGCACCCTGACGGAGGTAACTGAGGACTCCTGGTGACCTTGTGAAGCGGAACAGCATGATGGCGTGGCCGCAGCAAATAAGCTAAGACCAGCGGAGCTGTTGCATTCTTCAAACCTAGTTTGGTGAGTGGGCTAGTTTCTCACGCACTTACATACACCTAGACTTTAATACAGTGTTGCTGGGATCTGTAGTCCCACGGAGGAGGATCTAATAAGGTCTGAGTTTAAGCAGGCCTCAAGCCTATCTCTCACTTTCATATTAACACTGTGTTGTACCAGAGGCAATTACAAGTGGATTACACCAAAGGAACAGTCCTAACATTCATCTCAACCTTTGTTGTTACACTGTTGGATTACTGTTGGATTACAATTGTTACAAACACAAATAGCTAGCAGAAGAAATAAAATCAAAGGCTGTACTTCTCATTGCAAGGCCTTGCATCCTATAAAAGTAGGGGTAGCTCCCTTGTAGTGTTCATCAGAGTGTGCTAGAAGTGGGAAGGTTCCCAGAGTAAGGCGTAGTCACTCTGAGCACTAGTCCCAATTGGAGACACATTCTTAGGGATAATCTGAGACAAATTGATATATACAACTGTAGTGTATACCTACTATGCTGTTACATTATGTTGGTTTGACAGTGCAAATGCTGTAGTTACTATTTTAAACTAACCTCAGTAAAAATACATTTCTGGTTAAGTATGTTGGTGTGGAGTGTTGTTCCTTTTTCAGCAGCAGGTGGAGCCATCGGATACCCAGGTAATAACAAAGGTATATATACTGTTATTATATTGTATACTGTGGGGTTATCCTTCACCATTAGTTCCACACCAACATTGCACCACAGCTGTGTCAAGGGGACTGAGCCAATTCAGTGGGGGTTTAATAGCAGAGTACAGGCCCATTAAAACTCAACCGCTCCTTCGGGGGTAAGTGCTACACTTGGATGGTTTTTCTGAAGGAATTCCCAAGCTTGTGTTGCCTACACACGGTCACACCTAATTCTGACCGTCAAGAACACGGTAACCTACAACACTATGACAAGCCGAGAAAATTAAGTTCAATGCTTTCGAGCTTGCGTTGAATTGTTTCCGAGCATGCATAGGAATTTTGCGTGTCGGAATTGCTACAGAAGTTCAGAATTTCCAATCAAAACTTTTTCCGTTGGAAAAATTGAGGACATGCTCTCAATCTTTTGCCGGCTGAAATTTGGCCAGCAAAAGTCTGATGGAGCCTACACACGGTCGCATTTTCCGATGAAAAGCTCTCATCAGTCTTTTGCTGGCTGAATTTCCGATTTCTGTGTGTACGCGGCAACAGAGTTTTTGTGTTAACATTCATATTCTCTGAAAAATGGCCAAGAAATCATAAATTCTGCCAGGGTATGTAAACCTATGAACACAACTGTGTATATATATATATATATATATATATATATATATATATATATATATATATTCACACACACACACACACACACACACACACACACATGGCTGCTAAGAACATGGCGGTTGCAGGCACCTACTGCTACTGTACCTTAGCAATGAATGACAGGAAGCTGTCATGTATAGCAGCAGAAGAAAAAAATGCTATTATACATGATGTTTGGCTTCCACCAAATGAGCAATAAGTCTGCCATTCAGAAGACTGCCTGAAAAGGAAAAGTTAGGACCCTGCTTATAGCTGGCAAATCCTGGTGTACATCATAGACCTGTATTTGACCATTGTATCCAGTGTTCTTAGCCTTGACTATTGTATAACAGATGTAACCTGCTTACCATGTACTACCAGCCAACACTCCGGCCCCTATTCCCCCATACCTTTTACCAATAACTGAGACCACACCAAGCTGGAGTAAATATTGGCCATAGCAGCCATTTTATTTTATTAAAAACTCAAATAAAGTTAACATTAACTGTATAACATCTGTTAGAACAGGGATCCTCAAACTACGGCCATCCAGCTGTTGCAAAACTACACATCCCATGAGGCATTGTAAAACTCTGACATTCACAGACATGACTAGGCATGATGGGAATTGTAGTTCCTGAACAACTGGAGGGCCATAGTTTGAAGACCCATGTGTTAGAACCATCCCCATCAGTTAAATACTCACGTTGGTCTTTGCAGGAAAAAAAACAATCTTGCCACTCGATCCACTCCTGCACTGCGATACCTTAAACTGAACTAGGCCTCCAGCTGACATACTAGCTCAGAGACAACAAACCACTGACCGCAGTACACCCATTAACCAAATTCCAGCTAAACCACCTTTAGCTGGAATACCACCAACTGGACCCATACCACCGATGGTTCCTGAACTCTTCCATATCTGGGGTTTCTTCCTTCACTCGCAAAGACCAACACCCCGCCTCTGCCATGACATCCACTGCTCTGTAGAACGCAAAATCATGTGCATTAATCAACTACACTGTACTCACCTATATCAGGGAGGAAGGGTGGGAAGCTCGCTCCTCCTGCTACCAACTGAGCTGGGGAGGGACCCACTTCCTACTAAGTTCCACTCTGCTCCACCCCCCTTTTCTCCTATCTAATGCCAACTTATTTTACATTTACCTGCCTTCAGATTGCCCCCGTTAACCCTGTCATGCCCACCCTCTGTTCATTGCTTCTCTTTTTTTTACTCTTTGCTTTACTTTCCCTTCCTCCCCCTAAGATGTGAATTAGGATACATTTCACTAAAAGTAACATCGTGTCCTGCCTATATATGGGTTGTTTAACCACTTAAGCCCCGGACCATTTTCGAACTAAAGGACCAAGCCTCTTTTTGCGATTCAACACTGCGTTGCTTTAACTGACAATTGTGCGGTCGTGCGACGTGGCTACCAAACAAAATTGGCATCCTTTTTTTCCCATAAATAGAGCTTTCTTTTGGTGGTATTTGATCACCTCTGCGGTTTTTATTTCTTGCGCTATAAACAAAAATAGAGCGACAATTTTGAAAAAAATTCAATATTTTTTACTTTTGCTATAATGGTGTAAAAAAATACTGCGCTGTGAAAAGATGTGTTCTACCCAGCTGCCAACACTACTGAAGACTACACAGTAACATACAAAAATTAAAACAAAAAAGTGTGGCGCTTAGGTGGCAACAAACCACATGAACCAGTAAGGCACTAATTCAAGCAAAGAAAATTACATACACTTCAAAAAAAAGGAAATTATGTGTAAATTCCGTTGTATATTAAGAGATCTTACTCCCAGGTGGAAGAGTGCATGAACCTCATGCACACAAAAGGTTAAGGTAAATAAAATTAATTTAACATATACAGTCCATCAAGTGAACATCTAACAGTCCTTGAAATGTGTAATATCAATCACAATTCCAAACTTGAGGTGACGTGAAAAAAGGTGAAATTCAACTTCTGATGTGTAGAATAATACCACCACCACCGTGATAAAGAAGGGGAGAGGAGGCTTACCAAATGACGTGGACTCAGAGGAAGGCTTACGCCTCTCGAGTCATATGGGCCTGTAGGTTAGCAAACCAGATAATCATACATCTAGTATGTAATCTCCCGCAAGTCTTCAGGTCGTGAAATCATCCGTAGCGATCCTCCTATAGTGCTCATCCCACGAAAATAGGGGGCTCAGGTATCAAAGACCATGGAAGTAGAAAACTAGCATAGCGTGATACTGTTTTAACATCCAATTTATTAAAAAATAATAATAAAATTACACTCACATTTGGTTCAATCGTAATAACAGTCAGAAAGTAGCGATGTCTGTAAGGGGGTCCACCCGACGCGTTTCAACTAAACAGCCGTCCTCTGGGGTGTGGACCCCCCCAAAACAGCATTGCTTATAAGTACAAAATGACCCCAAAATAACCAATGACCCTGATGTATCATTATCTGGTTTGCTAACCTACAGGCTCATATGACTCGAGAGGCGTAAGCCTTCCTCTGAGTCCACGTCATTTGGTAAGCCTCCTCTCCCCTTCTTTATCACGGTGGTGGTGGTATTATTCTACACATCAGAAGTTGAATTTCACCTTTTTTCACGTCACCTCAAGTTTGGAATTGTGATTGATATTACACATTTCAAGGACTGTTAGACGTTCACTTGATGGACTGTATATGTTAAATTAATTTTATTTACCTTAACCTTTTGTGTGCATGAGGTTCATGCACTCTTCCACCTGGGAGTAAGATCTCTTAATATACAACGGAATTTACATATAATTTCCTTTTTTTTGAAGTGTATGTAATTTTCTTTGCTTGAATTAGTGCCTTACTGGTTCATGTGGTTTGTTGCCACCTAAGCGCCACACTTTTTTGTTTTACTTTTGCTATAATAAATATCCCCCAAAAATATATAGAAAAACAGTTTTTCTCCTCAGTTTAGGCTGATACCTATTCTTCTACATATTTTTTGTAAAAAAAAATCACAATAAGCATTTATTTATTGGTTTGCACAAAAGTTATAGCGTCTACAAAATAGGGGATAGTTTTATGCCATTTTTATTAATAATTTTTTTTTACTAGTAATGGCGGCGATCAGCGATTTTTATTGCGACTGCGACATTATGGCGGACACGTCGGACAATTTTGACACATTTTTGGGACCATTGGCATTAATACAGCAATCAGTGCAATTAAAAATGCACTGATTACTGTAAAAATGTCACTGGCAGTGAAGAAGTTAACCACTAGGTGGCAGTGTAGGGGTTAAATGTGTGTGTGTGTATCTTTTTTTTAACTGTAGGGGGGCGTGGCTTGGTGTCTGACGTCACTGATCATCTTTCCCTATAACAGGAAACAGACGATCAGTGACAGCCTCAGTAGGAAGCACGAGGAGAGGTTTGTTTACACTTACCTCTTCTCCTTCTTCAGCTCTGTGACCCGATCGTGGGACACCAGCAGCGATCGGGTCCACGGGTCCCGCCGCCACGGTCACGGAGCTCAGGACCGGGTTGCGAATGCGCCGCCGGTGGCATGCTCGCGACCCAAAGCTGGGCACTTAAAGGGAACATACAGGTACGTGATTGTGTCCAGCCGTGCCATTCTGCCGACGTGAGGCAGTCCTTAAGCGGTTAACTAAACAATATACACACATAGATTTTAGCTACCTGGGTATTTTGTCACACAACTTAGGGCAAAGCTGCCCCAGTCCCAAAAAGTCCCACACATGTGGTATCTCCGTACTCAGGGGAAGCAGCAGAATGTATTTTGGGGTGTAATTCCACATATGCCCATGGCATGTTTGAGCAATATATCATTTAGTGACAACTTTGTGGAAAAAAAAAAAAAAAAGTTTGTCCTTTTCCTGCAACTTTTGGCGAAATATAAAACATTCCATGGACTCAACATGCCTCTCAGCAAATAGCGTGGAGTGTCTACTTTCCAAAATGGGGTCATTTGGGGGGGGGGGGTTTGTGTCATCTTGGCATTTTATGGCCTTCAAAACTGTGATGATAGGTAGTGAGGAGTGAAATCAAAAATGTACGCCCTTAGAAATCCTGAAGGCGGCGCTTGGTTTTCGGGGCCCCGTACGTGGCTAGGCTCCCAAAAAGTCCCACACATGTGGTATTCCCATACTCAGGAGAAGCAGCAGAATTTATTTTGGGTGTAATTCCACATACGCTCATGGCATGTGTGAGCAATATATAATTTAGTGACAACTTTGTGCAAAAAAAATGTTTGTCATTTTCCCGCAACTTGTGGCAAAATATAAAATATTCCATGGACTCAACATGCCTCTCAGCAAATAGCTTGGGGCGTCTACTTTCCAAAATTGGGTCATTTGGCTGGGTTTTGTGCCATCTTGGCATTTTATGGCCTTCAAAACTGTGATAGGTAGTGAGAAGTAGGGATGGCCTTGCGGTTCGCCAGATGGTCGGTTCATGGCGGATTTTGCTCGTTCGCGATTCGCCAAACCGGTGGACTTCTGGCGCTGTTCGCGCAGCGGACATATGCATTTACATTGTGAAAGAACTTTGACCCATGACACGTCCATCATGGGGTACAGGACAGCCAATTGAGACATTTCAGCACATGGACAATTGGACATTCCCCCTACCTTATAAATAGACCTGATTTGGCGGCCATTTTACATTCTGTCTTTGGTCAGTGTAGGGACAGGATGCTGTGTGGAGCAGGGGCAGTCAGTTTAATCACTAGCTATTACTATTAGGTCCACAAAGGTCCTTTTAAGGACTGGTATAGGTGTACAGTATATAGGGCTCTGGTGCACTGCTGCTGACTGCTGTGCTGCTGATTGCTGAGTGCACTGCTGACTGATTCTGCAGCTGTCTTTTGTCAGTGTAGGGACAGGACGCTGTGTAGAGCAGGGACAGTCAGTTTAATCACTAGCTATTACTATTAGGTCCATAAAGGTCCTTTTAAGGACTGGTATAGGTGTACAGTATATAGGGTTGTACACGTATAATATACTTTCTTTCAAATATAGAAAGCCTATTATACTTGACTGCTGAGCTGAGTGCTGACCGATTCTGCAGCTGTCTTTTATCAGTGTAGGGACTGAGGGACAGTCTGCAAATCACTAGCTACTATGTCCACAAAGGTCCTTTTAAGGACTGGTATAGGTGCAGTATATAGGGTTGTACACGCATAATATACTTTCTTTCAAATATAGAAAGCATATTATACTTGACTGCTGTGCTGCTGAGCTGATTGCTGCCCGATTCTGCAGCTTTCTTTTATCAGTGTAGGGACTGAGGAACAGTTTGGTGTTTGGAGCAGGGGCAGTCTGCAAATCACTAGCTACTAGGTCCACAAAGGTCCTTTTATAGGTGTACAGTATATAGGGTTGTACACGTATAATATACTTTCTTTCAAATATAGAAAGCATATTATATGTCATGGTGCTGGTGTCATTGCTCTCTATCACGATGCTTGTGTCAGTGCTCTCTATCATGGTGCTGGTGTGGTGTCAGTGCTCTCTATCTCGGTGCTGGTGTCAATGCTCTCTATCTCGGTGCTGGTGTCAATGCTCTCTATCTCGGTGCTGGTGTCAGTGCTCTCTATTACGGTGCTGGTGTCAGTGCTCTCTATCACGGTGCTGGTGTCAGTGCTCTCTATCTCGGTGCTGGTGTTAGTTCTCTCCATCACGGTGCTGGTGTCAGTGCTCTCATGGTGCTGGTGTCAGTGCTCTCTATCACGGTGCTGTGTCAGTGCTCTCTATCTCGGTGCTGGTGTTAGTTCTCTCCATCACGGTGCTGGTGTCAGTGCTCTCATGGTGCTGGTGTCAGTGCTCTCTATCACGGTGCTGGTGTCAGTGCTCTCTATCATGGTGCTGGTGTCAGTGCTCTCTATCTCTGTGCTGGTGTCAGTGCTCTCTATCTCGGTGCTGGTGTCAGTGCTCAGTCTCTATCGCGGTGCTGGTGTCAGTGTTCTATCTCAGTGCTGGTGTCAGTGAGGGAGATAGCAGCGGAGAAGCCAATCAGTAGGCAGTGCCAGCACCATGGCTGAGGATCAGCACTGGACTGGCACCTCTGGACCACCGCAGTGGAGCCCTGCATAAGTGGGGGTAAGGGCCGGGCAGAGGGAGGGGCTCAAGCACAGGTTGGCACACTGGGACACTGGAACAGGACTGCACTGCCCTGACTGTCGCACTGATCATCTCCTGCACCCCCTTCATAGCCTGCTCTGACCTTGCCTCTCCTCCATGGCCTTCCTGCGCTCCTGAATTGTCAAAATTTCACAGATAAAAAAAGAATGCTTGTTGTTGTCGATCCCAGATTTACTTAATACTTTTGTTATGTCAGTGTCCATGTTGTGGGACTATGTGTACACAGCTAGTAAGTATTTTGTGGCTGAAAATATGACCTGGAGGCTTTGTAAGGTTCGCCTGCCATTAAAGTCAATGGGGTCCGCCACAAACTTTGCGGTTCGCATACTTTTGGCCGCGGTTCGCATTCGCGAAACGTCCCGCCAGAAGTTCGTCCATCCCTAGTGAGGAGTGAAATCAAAAATGTACGCCGTTAGAAATCCTGAAGGCAGTGCTTGGTTTTCGGGGCCCCGTACGTGGCTAGGCTCCCAAAAAGTCCCACACATGTGGTATTCCCATACTCAGGAGAAGCAGCAGAATTTATTTTGGGGTGTAATTCCACATACGCCCATGGCATGTTTGAGCAAAATATCATCTAGTGACAACTTTGTGCAAAAAAAAAAAAAAAAAGGTTTGTCATTTTCCCGCAACTTGTGGCAAAATATAAAATATTCCATGGACTCAACATGCCTCTCAGCAAATAGCTTGGGGTGTCTACTTTCCAGAATTGGGTCATTTGGCTGGGTTTTGTGCCATCTTGGCATTTTATGGCCTTCAAAACTGTGATAAGTAGTGAGGAGTGAAATCTAAAATGTACGCCCTTAGAAATCCTGAAGGCGGTGCTTGGTTTTCGAGGCCCCGTACGCGGATAGGCTCCCAAAAAGTCCCACACATGTGGTATCCCCTTACTCGGGAGAAGGAGCAAAATGTATTTTGGGGTGCAATTCCACATATAACCATGGCATGTGTTAGCAATATATCATTTAGTGACAACTTTTTGTAAAACATATTTTTTTTGTCATTATTCAATCAAAAAAATAAAATATTCAATGGGCTCAAAATGCCTCTCAGCAATTTCGTTAGAGTGTCTACTTTCCAAAATAAATTTGGGGGGGGTTTTGGCATTTTAGCACCTCAAGAAATGAGCTAGGCAGTCATTAACTAAAAGCTGCGTAAATTCCAGAAAATGTACCCTAGTTTGTACACGCTATAACTTTTGCGCAAACCAATAAATTTATGCATATTGACATTATTTTTACCAAAGATATGTGGCTGAATACATTTTGATTTGAGCATTCCCCCTTTGTTTTTGTCGGTAGGTAGTCAGGGTTTGTTTCCCACCCAAGTCTTTGAACCACTGAAATCTTAGGTCCCTAATACAAATTTAGCAATCCAGAGTTAAAGTCCTGGAAGCATAGAGGGGGCAGGGCCTATACCCAACTGTGCTGCCATGGAGCTCATCAGGAAAGGAAAATTACTGTAAGTATCTGTCATTCAATTTTCTGTTTTGAGGTATATGATACAAATAACTAAATGTGTGTTTTTCTCACCAAAAATGTTTTATACTTTTCCTTTAAAGTGTAACTCCACTTTTGTTGAGAAAAAAAAAACATTCCTCCTGGGTGATCTATGTACATTGCAAGGATTATAAAAACCTTTGTTGCAGATTCCTACCTTATGTTATTCTGAAGAAATCCATGTGTGTTTTTCTGTGCCTCTGGGCTCAGTGGGTCTAATGGGAAGGGTTTCATAATTGTCAGTCAGCTGTGGCAGCTGCAGGGCTGCTGGGCCTGCATCCATTTAGATGTGTTCCTATTGGAAACATCTCACCAAAAATGACATTTTTGTTGCTGGGGATGCCTGAAATCTGACTTGTATCTTAGGCAGACGTCTGGGGAAAATTGGTGAGCCAATCACACAAGCAGAAAATTATGTTTCTGGGGAGTGGTCAGTACACATTCTGTGTTCAGAACAACTCCATGTAGCCATAATGCTTTGCATTTATAGAAAATTACAGCGGCTGCAGATTGAAAAGGGAAGGTAATTTTTAATAACATTCAATTACAATATGACTTGTATCACAATTGTACACGCTATATTATTTTTCTCCATGAAAGTGGAGTTACCCTTGTACCACTTACCGACCAGGCACAGTCGTTATACGGCAGCAGGTCGGCCCCTCTGCACGAATCACCATAGCTGTACGGCGGCTCACGCAGGCGCAGTTGTAAACAAACAGATCCGTGTCCTGACAGGGGACATGACAGATCTAGTGTTCCCAGTCATCGGGAACAGTTATCTGTCATGTCCCTGGCAGCCAATCCCCCCTACAGTTAGAGCACATCTAGGGAACACACTTAACCCCTTGATAGCCCCTAGTGTTAACCACTTCCCTGCCAGTGTCATTTTTACATTGATCAGTACATTTTTATAGCACTGATCAATGTAATAATGTCACTGGTCCCCAAAAAGTGTAATTTGGGGTAGAATTTGTTGCAGCCCCATTAAAAATCACAGATCGCCACCATTACTAGTAAGAACAATAAAAAATAAATAAAAGTCCCTAAATTAATCCCATAGATCGTAGACACGATAACTTTTGCACAAATCAATCAATATACGCCTATTGCATTTTTTTTCAACAAAAATATGTAGAAGAATATATATTGGCGTAAACTGATGAATAAATGTGTTTTTACTTTTTTTTTGGATATGTATTATAGCAAAAAGTTAAAAAATTGTTTTTGTTTTTCAAAATTGTCGCTCTTTGTTTATAGAGCAAAAAAATAAAAACCGTAGACGTGATCTAATACCACTAAAAGAAAGCTCTATTTGTGGGAAAAAAAGGATGTCAATCTTGTTTGGGTACAGTGTTGCACGACCGTGCAATTGTCAGTTATCGCTAAAAATGGCGTGTTCATTAACCGGTTCCCGACCAGCGCACGACGATGTACGTCGACAGAATGGCACGGGCAGGCATATTGGCGTACAGGTACGTCCAATATTCACTGCCGCCCTGCCATCGGGAGCGCGCCGCTGGCGGCGCGCTCCCGCACTGGTCGGGACCCCCGTGAGTCCGGTCACGGGACCCGCGGACTCAATCACCGCGGGCATCCCCGCGATCGTCTCACGGGACGGCTGAATGGAGGAAATGCCGTGTAAACAGCATTTCTCCATTCTGCCCAGCAACTAGTGACGCTGATCTCTGCTTCATGTGATTGGAGCAGAGATCAGTGTTCACTAAATGAAAGCCCAACCCCCCCACAGTTAGTAACACACCCCTAGGAACACTTAACCCCTTCACTGCCAGTGTCATTTACACAGGAATCACTGCATTTATATAGCAGTGATTAGTGTATAAATGACAATGGTCCCAAAAATGTGTCAAAAATGTCCGATGGGTCCCCCACAATGGAGCAGTCACAATAAAAATCGCTGATCGCCGCCATTACTAGTAAAAAAAAAAAATAATAAAAAATTATTAATAAAAATGCTATAAAACTATCCCTATTTTTTAAATACTATAACTTTTGCGCAAACCAATCAATAATCGCTTATTGCGATTTTTTTACCACAAATATTTAGAAGAATACGTATCGGCCTAAAGTGAGGGAAAAAAATGTTTTTTTATATATTTTTGGGGGATATTTATTGTAACAAAAAGTAAAAAATAATGCTTTTTTTTCAAAATTGTCGCTCTATTTTTGTTTATAGCGCAAAAAATAAAAACTGCAGGGGTGATCAAATACCACCAAAAGAAAGCTCTATTTGTGTGAAAAAAAGGACGTCAATTTTGTTTGGGAGCCATGTCGCACGACCGCGCAATTGTCAGTTAAAGCGACGCAGTGCCGAATCGCAAAAAGTGGTCTGGTTTTTGACCAGCAAAATGGTCCGGTCTGTAAGTGGTTAAGGGGGCAAATCCTTCCGCGGCTGAAGTTGTTAAGCTGACAAAGCTCATTTAAAAATAAAAAAACTATAGATACAGCATTTGATAAATTATGTAATATTAACTCATCTGTGCTAAAAGGATATGGGATTTGGTGTCTCTCGTGTCCTTGGACCTTCCTGTATCCTGAGTTCCTAGAAGCAAAGTAGCTGCTTGTGTAGGCGTTTGTAACCAGAGAAGATAAGACCTAATACATCCACCTTCCTAAAGCTATAGCTAGTAATGCTAAAATGAAGAAGGTTTTGGAATACAATTACTATTTATAGACATTACAGTAACATGCAAATACTAAAATTTAAAGAATCACTTCATTCCAAAATTGATTCCAGGTGCCAGTGGGTAGCATTCTACAACAATACACGTGCTCCTGAATTTCCAGCTCAAGCCATTTGCCGTAATCCCTTATTTGTGAAATTTTGAGATGATGAGCAGATTAGCAGATCTTGCTGGGAAATCACACCCACGATGTAGTTCCCAAGATATATTAAAAAGTCAATCATTGAAATACTGAGTTTGGGTTAAATAATATAATGCATGTATGAAGTGTACACACACATACAAACTTCTCACTGCGGTAACACAAATTCATCTCGTGCAGCTCTCTTGTTGGGGAAATCTAAAATTGTGGGATGGCCAATGGAAAAAAGTTTAATTCATTTAATTGGACTGATGTTCATAAATGACTGCAAGCAACAGTGCAATGATGTCCCACCATTGTCCCCAAAGAACTGGGAAATTCCTCCATGTTTTAACACAGAGTGGCCCTAATCAAAGAGAAGATTTGCATTTTCTTGGAAATCCACCGTATCTCTAATAATTATTTAGGGAACTTTGTGCACAATATTGCATTCAAAATAAAAAGACATGCTCCTTTAACAAATAATCTTTATTGCTTGAATGTGTTATAAATTATTCCCTGCTAGCAGCGGATGTCACACAGCAACTGGTTTCTTACTTCCATATGTTTCATATTCTGTTTCGTACACCTTGGGTACAGACATGATCTCTGGTAGAGGCCCTGCATGTGTCATGGTCCAGGGGCATTCCAGTGGGAAATAAACATCGTTGGACCTCTTGACATCAAGAGGCCACTGATAGCTCTCCTGGACCAGGGTCTTAAGTCCCCTGTGAGGGACAGATCTTGCACGAGGTGGAATACGTGGCAATTTTGTAGCAGTAGGGAACTGCATGCTGTCACGCATGGGAGGTGGACGACGAACAGTTGGCTGAGCCTCCTTGGGTAAGGGGTTCTCTTTCAATCCATGCCCCCAGACCTTAGGGTACTTTTCTGCCTGCCAGTATGTCAGGATATCTTTCTTGGGATAACCCTGTAGTTCTTTCCTAGAAAATTAAAAACATAATGATTGTCTGTAAAACCCAGCAGTACAGGTTACTTAAAGTCATTCATTCAAAATAGAAAAACATGTTTTCAAGCAAATATAATGCTTACTTCCTGGAGTCTGATCCCTATGTGATAGGATAGCTTTAGAAACTCCAGTTTGTATGCTTAGAACAATGTCCAACTAGTTGCTATTGGTTGAAGTAAAACACCTTAGCCTACACCAGAGGTCTCCAAACATTTTAAACAAAGGGCCAGTTTACTGACCATCAGACTTTAGGGGTGCCAGGCTGTGCCTAATGGAAGTAAACAATCCCCACCCCATCATTGGTATTAGGGGGAGAAATAGCTGGTATCGGTGGAAGTAATAGTGCCCCATTGTTGGTGTTAGTGGGAGGAATTGTGCCTCATGGTTGGTGTCAGTGGGAGGAATACTGCCCCATCATTGGAATAGTGTCCCATCACTGATATCAGTGAAAGGAATAGTGCCCCATTATTGGTGTCAGTGGGGGGGGGAATAGTGCCCTATTGTTGGTGTCAGTGGGAGGAATACTACCCCATTGTTGGTGTCAGTGGGAGGAATAGTGCTTGATTGTTAGAGTCAGTGGGAGGAAGAGTGTCTGATTGCTGGTGTCAGTGGGAGGCAGGGGCAGACTGACAAGTCGGTCCATTTGGACATGATCCAAGGGCCCGGCCACTAAAGGGGGCCCACTAGCGCCACCTGCTGGACCCTTTAGGGCTGGTGATCACCTTTTCGGGCGCGCAGGGGCCCCAGTGCTGCCTCGGAGGGTAAGGGAGAGGACAGGCGCCTCCGGATTACATAGAGCAGGGATCTCCCGCTTACAGATGCCATCCGATGTCCCGCCTCCTTTGATAGATATCTCACCGGTCCAATGCCGGGATGTGTGACGTCTAACAAAGGAGGTGGGACTGAGTAAGGGTCCACAGAGACAGCCTGCCTGTAACAAGAAAACTACTACGGTGCTCTTTTTTTATTTTTAGAAATAGTAGTTCTCTGGGAATTATTTATTGTGTATGAGATATGTCTTTGCAAAACAAAGTCTGTGTGTGCATGTATGTTTATGTTCTGTTAAAACATATAAAAATTATAAAATTGAATTTTATAAAAAAAAAAGTTTGACCAAAAATTATTGAAATACCATATGGCCACAGACATCACAGACATCAAAAAGTCAGGCAAGAGAAAAATGGAGCCTGGCCTTGGCCTAAAAAGTGTATAGGGTAACAATGATCCTTGCATATACTTGTGGCAGTTGTCACATCAACTCTGGTATCTGACAGCCAAATGACAGGAGGTGGTGCTTGGCACTAGAAGAAGGTGGAGCCTAATTTCAACTTGGAGAGAAGTGTTACGTCCATGTGTACAACCCAAATGTGGGGTCCTGGAGGCTCCAAAAGGACAGAGAGATCAGTTTGAAAATATATGCTGCCAGCAATATATAACTATTTTACTTACAAGGTGCTTGTAAGGCCAGATCACGTTGATTATAAATATCATGTGATAATTGGCTAAATCACAACCATAAGACCTACCTAAAATCATTTCTACAGAGAACATCACAAAGTTACTCCTAACTGCCAGTACTATACAAGCAGGATATAAACATTATACTCACTCTGTAAATGATCGAAAATCCCGCATAGTAGTGGAAGCATATATGTCATTCAAACTCAAGACTCCACCATCTCTGATGTAGTATGGTTCTCCGGACAAAACCTTATTTTCTGTAGTTGCCACAATTGACTGAAAATACATATTTTATCATATTTTTGAATACTGACAAATGTATTCACATTACACAGAGAAAATAAATAATTTTGCCTACACCGCTCCTGCACCGCCCCAAAGATGCTGCTTGAAGGACTTTTTTCCCGTCCTGCAAGCGCACCGCCCCAGTGTGAAAGCACTCAGGCTTTCACACTGGGGCTGCAGAAGAGGCAGTTTACAGGCACTTTTCACGTGCTATTTGTAGCGCAAAAACACATGTAAAACGCCTCAGTGTGAAAGTGGCCTCACTATTTAGTTAGACCTTGCTAGTTAATTTCTTTAAAAGAAATAAGGGTGCTGAACCCCAACGATCTTTGATCTATTTCATGTTGTTCAGGTAGATCTCCACCTGTCAAAGGTTGTCTTTAAAAGAATTGGAGAGGAAGTACACCCCTAACATTTTTGTAAATAATTTATTATATCTTTTCATGTGACAACACTAAAGAAATGACAGTTTGCTACAATGTAAAGTAGTGAGGTTGCAGCTTGTATATCAGTGTAAATTTTCTGTCCCCTCAAAATAACTCAACATAGCTATTAATGTCTAAACCACTGGCAACAAAAGTGAATATACCCCTAAGTGAAAATTTCTAAATTGGGCCCAAAGTGTCAATATTTTCTGTGGCCACCATTATTTTCCAGCACTGCCATAACCCTCTTGGGCATGAAGTTCACTAGAGCTTCACAGGTTGCCACCGGAGTCCTCTTCCACTTCTCCATGACGACATCACAGAGCTGGTGGATGTTAGAGACCTTGGGCTCCTCCACCTTCCGTTTGAGGATGCCCCACAGATGCTCAATAGGATTTAGGTCTGGAGACATGCTTGGCCAGTCCATTAAATTTACCCTCAGCTTCTTTAGCAAGGCAGTGGTCTCCAAAGGAAGGGAATCATGCTCTGCTTAAGTATTTCACAGTACATGTTGGCATTCATAGTTCTGTAGCTCCCCAGTGCTGGCAGCACTCATGCAGCCCCAAACCATGACACTCCCACCACCATGCTTGACTGTGGGCAAGACACACTTATCTTTGTATTTCTCACCTGGTTGCCACCAAACACGCTTGACACCATCTGAACCAAATAAGTTCATCTTGATCTCATCAGACCACAGGACATGGTTCCAGTAATCCATGTCCTTAGTCTGCTTGTCTTCAGCAAACTGTTTGTGGGCTTTCTTGTGCATCATCTTTAGAAGAGGCTTCCTTCTGGGGTGACAGCCATGCAGACCAATTTGATGTAGTGTGTGGCGTATGGTCTGAGCACTGACAGGCTGACCCCCCACCCCTTCAACCTCTGCAGCAATGCTGGCAGCACTCATGCGTCTATTTCCCGAAGACAACTTCTGGATATGATGCTGAGCACATGCATTCAACTTCTTTGGTTGACCATGGCGAGGCCTGTTCTGAATGAACCTGTCCTGTTAAACCGCTGTATGGTCTTGACCACCATGCTGCAGCTCAGTTTCAGGCAATCTTCTTATAGCCTATGCCATCTTTATGTAGAGCAACAATTCTTTTTTTCAGATTCTCAGAGAGTTCTTTGGAACCAGAAAGTGAAGCAAAGCCTGTGGAGACGCTGCGGTTCTTACTACATGACATGCTGCCTTTGATGCCTATAGTCTGCCTTTATCTTGTAAGTGCACTCCACCTATTTTATTAAATCTGGATACTTTAAAGCAGGGGTCTCAAACTGGCGGCCCTCCAGCTGTTGCAAAACTACAAGTCCCATGAGGCATTGCATGGCTGACCGTTACAAGCATGACTCCCACAGGCATAGGCATGATGGGACTTGTAGTTTTGCAACAGCTGGAGGGCCGCCAGTTTGAGACCCCTGCTTTAAAGTACTGCACTATGGGGGCATTTCTTCATTATATTTCAGAGTTTTACCAGTAAAGTGGAGTTTGCAGACATTACTAAGGTTCCCTGGGAGACCTATTTCCCTGTGCTTGGTGAGACCACTACTGAGAGCTGGTAAGCAGGCTACTTCGATACACTTGGGTGTGGAGCTGGATGCATATAATGTGAAGTGTCACATTTTCCTCACCTACAGCTTATCATCTATACAAAGCAAAGATGTTTATTTCACTTTCATCTATGGATTGAAATTTTAGGACTCACTTTATCACTAGCACTGCATCTATTTTGTATGTATATCTGTTTGAGTTTGTATTAGACTTTGGGGTGCTAGCAGCTGTGTTTATATCTTTGATTGTTTTTTTTCCTAGTGCAGCGTTAGCCTTTGGGCCATTTTTTTAACCAAATTTAACACACCTGCTCCCCTGAGACCTTGTAACATTAACGAGTCACATGACACCGAGGAGGGAAAATGCCTTATTAGGACCAATTTGGAAATTTTCCCTTAGAGGTGTATTCATGGTTTAGACATCAATGGCTATATGTTGAGTTATTTTGAGGGGACAGCAAATTTACACTGTTATACTGTATACTCACTACTTTACATTGTAGCAAAGTGTCATTTCTGTCACATGAAAAGATATAATAAAATATTTACAAACATGCGAGGGGTGTACTCACTTTTGTGAGATACTGTATACTAAAGTATGAACAGCTTCTCCAAAATCTTTTGAATTACCCTCTCAATATGTAACTAAAGATCTGAAATAACATTTTAGCTACTTGGAGTATCTTGGCACATGGTGGGAGTCCCTTGGTGTGTGGTAGAAGCAGCAGGTGGTAGTAGGGGGGGGGGGGGGCAGGTACACTTTCACATCGGAGTCCAAAAGCTTCAAGCTATGCCTCTGATGCCTTCCGTTAATGTTTTCATTGTCCTAAATTGGGATCTCAGATAGCTTAAAAATAGGGACCGTACATCAGACAAAATAATTCAATTAATATAAGAAATGTGTCAGAAAGGTATAGGTGTGCACATAATAAGGTGTGGCTGGAATGCCTGGGCACACCCTAATCCCCACATGCGGTGCTGATTCCCCCCCACAGCCCTTGCTTCCCCCGCACTGCTATTGGTTTCCAATAATGACACCTCTTCCAGTGACCCATGATAAATGCTTAAGGGTTCCCGCTCAGACTATCAAAGACTGAGGAGTTGGATGCCGCTGACCTGCAAGGGTACAGGCTGAGGAAAGGTCTGTTCAGACCCAAAGTACACTGCAGAAATAGCAAGAGATAGCCCGGCCACTGCACACCTTGCCCGGTCCAAGTGGTGTGCAGGTAAAAGCGGCCTCAGCTTGATTCATCCAGACCACGTCACCAACATGTTTCACCCTGCCCCCCAGGGCTTAATCATGAAGAATGGGGCGGGGTGAAACATGTTGGGGATGTAGCCTGGTTGAATCAAGCTGAGGCTACTTTTACCTGCTAACCACTCGGGCAGGCGAGGTGTGCGGTGCCAGGCTACCTCTTCCAGTGATGTCTAAAAGGCAATTTGCCCTCATTATAAAGAGATTTCTATTCACTTTTGCTCTGGGACAGGAAGTGAGAGGAGATTCAGATATGGTACTTTCTATACAACAATGAACAATACAAATAATAGCGCCTTAATCAACAGATCTAAACAGTCGGCCCATTGCATAGTCTGAACATTCATGATATGAACTCTGGGCTGTAGTCATGTAATGTAATCCTTATGTGTTGTGGCTAATAATTATGCAGGGCAGTGTAATAACAACCTGTGATGGTCCTTTGTTCAGATGATTCTCCAGTGGGAAGGGCTGTGGTCCTGAGTGGAACGTGCTGTACGTTGGCTGAACTTGACGGCCCTGAAACTGTGCTTTCATCTCACTGCAAGACTTTTCTGGAGTTCTCCATGCTCTCAACTTCAACTGCAAGATATATAAATACAATTATAGGGAAGGTACTCTACTTATTTCCGAAGAAAAGCTGTAAAGCCCCCGACGTGCATTAAAATCTTAATAATCAGTATAACTTGTCAGAATGTCTCCAGAAAGTAGTTCTGTCATTTGAGAAATATGGGAACTGCTACTGGTGGTGGTCTCCCTCTGAAAATGCTACTTACCTGCCTGTGTCCGGCTTATGTTCTTCAGAGTCACTGACCCAGAGCAAGCATCAACCAGATGAAAGTCATAAAAAAAATGATGATATTAATGAATACAGTGCATTGGCCTGACATCTCAGTGGGTAATATGACCAGAAGTAGCTGTCAAAAATGGCAGTTTATGTTAAATTTGAGCTTCGTAAGTCAATTTACTGAAGTTTATGGGTCTCATCACACATTTTTATTTATTTTTATGTGCTGACATATACTGCTTTAAGGTATTCTGTTCTCATCGTAATGCACTGCACACAAACGCATTTCCAGAAAAACAATACACCCGCTCTGCTGCTTAGTGAACACAAGAGGTTGCTCACTCAGTATAGGCACCGATCAGGGAACATTATGAATACAAGGCATTCTCTGATTGGACGAGGTGGAGCAGTGACATCACATCACAACTTCCACCTCGTCCAATTAGAGAATGCTTTACATTTATTAAATGCAAAGTGTTCTCTGAATGGCTCCTATGCCAAGTGAGAAAACTCCTGGGTTCAATAAGCAGCAGGGCAGCTGCTTGGCACAGAACCAAGAAGCTAGTGGAGATCACTGTAGTAGCAGCACCTACTACAGTAATTTTCAGCTTTCATGGGGATCATCCAGCAAGGACACATGCATGCTTACGGTACATTGGTCCGGTTTGGAAAAATATGCATATCTAAACTTTTAGCTTTAGGGGCAACAGTAGGAGTAGATCAGGGTAGTCCTGAAAATGCTGAAAATCCTCATGTCACAAGGACACCCTTGGGTTGTTAGAAGCAATGTGTTACGTTACCTCAATACCTAGTGTAAATGGCCCCTTCACATTCTCCTGAAATTTCCCACTAAAAACTCTTCATCTACCAATATAGTACAGTAGCTGATGAATTCTTATTGCATTATAACCACTTCATCTTGGAATATAATTGTGGCCCATAGGACGGCTAATGTTTGTTGCACCAGCTGGCTGTAATCTTAAGACTGGGCATTCCAAATGACATTCCCAACTAACTTAAAGAGGAGCTGCACCTAAAAAAAAAATATTAAAAGCCAGCAGCTACTAATATTGCAGCTGCTGACTTTTAATAAAATCCCACTTACCTGTCCCAGGTTCCAGCGATGTCGGCGGCAGATGACGAGCGATCGCTCGTCTCGCTGCTGCCACCGCCGCCATCCTCTGTCAGGGAATCGGGAAGTGAATCATGACGGCTTCACTGCCCGGTTCCCTACTGCGCATGCGCGAGTCGCGCTGCGCGTCTCTTATGGTCCCCCGCTGTGTCTCTGGGAACTGTGTGTTTCCCAGAACACAACGGGGGGGGGGGGGGCGGAGCGTCTGCGGGGGTCTGCGGCGGTCTGGCCGGAAGTGGGTGCAGTTACCTGGATTATCCAGGTAACTGCACCCCCCTCCCCCCTGAAAGGTGCCGATTGTGGCACCGGAGGGGGGGAGGGATAAGATTAGCGGAACTTCCCCTTTAGGGTGAAGAACCGCTTTAAAGCTACCCTGCTAAAACACAACATTACTTCTGAATGCCTACCTTACTGATTACATGCGGCATGGCTCTGCCAAGATCAATTCCAAATTCAACACATTTTTGGCAGAACTACAGCAAGGAGAAACTTGGTCATTTTTACTTACAGTGCCTTGAAAAAGTATTCATACCCCCTGACATTTTCCACATCTTGTCATATTACAACTAAAAACGTAAATGTATTTTATTGGGATTTTGTGTAATAGACCAACACAAAGTGGCACATGATTGTAAAGTGGAAGGAAAATGATAAATGTTTTTCAAAATTTCTTACAAATAAATATCTTAAAAGTGTGGCGTGCATTTGTATTCAGCCCCTTTACTCTGATACCCCTAACTAAAATCTAGTGGAACCAATTGTCTTCACAAATCACCTAATTAGTAAATAGAGTCCCCCTGTGTGTAATTTAATCTCGGTACAGCTGTTCTGTGAAGCCCTCAGAAGTTTGTTAGAGAACCTTAGTGAACAAACAACTTTATGAAGGCAAAGGAACACACCAGACAGGTTATGGATGAAGTTGGGGAGAAGTTTAAAGCAGGGTTAGGTTTAAAAAAAATATCCCAAGCTTTGAACATCTCATGGAGCACTGTTCAATCCATCATCCAAAAATTAAAAGAGTATAGCACAACTGCAAACCTCAGGTGGGAGAATTTGTCCATAGGAAAACTATTAGCAAAATGTGGACAATTTCAAAAGGTATGAATACTTTTTCAAGGCACTGTATACAACATATCTAAAACAACACAGTGGTTTAGTTGTTGGCACTTCTGCTTTGCAGCACTGCAGTCCTTGGTTTGCAACCCTATCTGCATGGACTTTGAATGCTTTTCCTGTGCTTGCTTGGGTTTCCTGTGGGCACTCCAGTTTCCTCCGACACACTAAAAATGCTGGTTGGATTATTGGCATTTGTCTAAAATTGCCTAGGTGCAAAGCTCAAAATTTCAAGTCATGAGCAACTAGCCAGGCCTTAAGAGTTACTCACCACCAGTCGCCCCACCCAAACCCTGCCCTGCCTCTAACTCCACCCCTAAAAGATGCCCCCGTAAATTATCTCATAAAATTACACTGTTAAATGTTTCAAAGTTACAAAAATAAATATTAACAACAACAACAACTTTAGCAATATTAACAAATGTATCCTTATTTTATTTATCACAGTCAGATCAATGAAATACGATTGCCATTTGCTGGTATTGGTTATTTTTATCTTTTTTCTTATTCAGTGTAATATTTGCAGTACACTGAATATGGAAAAAATAAATAAATAACCAATACCAGCAATCATATTTCATTGATCTGACTATGATAAATAAAATAAGGATGACTGGCTACTCTAGGCACTGTACACATAATTACTGCCTTGTTAAGTAAATATTTTAATGCTATATTAAATATAGCACTAAATATTAAAACCAATGAATGACACTTTCACTGATCAAGGATACTGAGAGACTTACAGCAGAGAATAGCACTGGACAGGGGAGCGGGAGCTGCCAAAGTTAACTTTTCCTATTAACAAGCTGGTGATTTACAGGGGGCAGAGGCTAGGAGAAGAATTGGCTCTCGTTCAACCCCACCCCCGCCCGATGCAGCTCAACACTCGCCCTTAGCTTATTTCCACTCGCCTAATGGGAGCAGGCGAGTGGAAATTTGAGGGCTGCCTTAGTGTGGTATTCTACATAGTGAGAGCAAGATGTCTGCCCCAACAGCAAATAAAACACTTTAAAGATCCAGGAAGAAAAGTGTTATAGAAATATAAAATGATTAATAAAAACAAAAGAAGAAAAGAAGAATGTTTCCACAAGCCCTCAAAAGAATGCATTTTTTTCAGCCATTATGACAGATGTGTATTTAGTCACATGGCTGCTGTTCCTCACCTTGTCCCATAAATCCTTGTTGTAATTGACCTTCCAATGTGGAGGAGGGAGAGGGTGACTGGGTTGTGAAAACGGCCCCCCAGGATACTTCCTGTTATGTGCGCTGCCAGTGGTTGTCTCATATGTGTTCAGCAATTCATCAAATGCCGTCACTTCACTGCTTTGTTGTAGTGTGGCTGGCAGTGGCTCAAAGATGGTGGACTGAAGCGATAGACAAAGTACAGCATATTTTATTATGAAGCATTAAATAAAAAAGATATCAAAGAATAGAAAGTCTCCCTTTGTCCAACCCGTTCTAATGTCATCTCAAGAGCATTTTGTCCCCTTTAAGCATATCTAAACCAAAAAACAAAAATGTGATTTGTTGCAGCTTACCAGTCCTTTCGTTTTTTTATCATTTTCTACTTTATTTTTACTTGGTGATCCTGTCAGTAAAGGCTCATTTAGACTTGCTTCGTCTTCAACACACATTAAAGCGCCTACCGCTTTAACATGTTTTATTGATGTGATTTTGATGCTTCAGTGCTGCTTCAATGATGCTTCAGTGCTGCTTCGATGATGCTTTGGTGGTGATTCAAGTGAGCTTTGTCATAGACTTCTATGGAGGCTTTGAAGACACTTTGAAACACCACTAATGCGACATAGGGTATCATTTTTGAAGCAAAGCCAAGGCAAAAGCAAGGTGTAAACAGGACTGTAAGCTAACCATTTTATTTAGAGAACTTTAACAAAGTGTGTCCGAAACCTTGTTTTGAAGCAAGCATAAACTAGCCCTAACACATTTCCTTTCCTAGAGTGACAACGCTCACTCCCTGTACTATACTGTATGTAAACAATAGTAGTGTTGTCACTTTAGGATGCTCTTCTTAGTTAGCATACACTACCCCCTCTCCATTATCTAGAGCAACCATTCTCAACCAGGGTTACATGGAATCCTAGTGTTCCTTCAGAGGTTTTTAGGGGTTCCTTGAGCTGTGGCTGACTGACTTCCCATTTGATGGTGCCTGCATAGATCTGGGGCCAATGCCACTTGGCAAAGCCAGCTGCAGAACACCAATGATCTTTTTAGTTATCTGTAAGGATGGCGTTTTGACCACCACTGTAAGGGGGGCATTCTTTCCATTGGTCACCAAAGGGATGTTTTTCTCACTGATACCAAATTAATTGGTTTTAACAGAGATTCCCTAAGACCTAAAATTATTTCAAGGATTCCTCTAAGATAAGGGTCTCCAAATTTTCTAAACAAAGGGCCAGTTTATTGTCCTTCAGACTTTAGGGGGGGTGGACTGTACAAAGTCAGAGAAGAAAATGTCTTGGCTGTACTGGAAGTAAAATCTTTCAATCTTTTGAATTAGTGGAAGAATAGTGCCCCATCATTGGTGTCAGTAGAAGGAATAATGCCCCATCATTGGTGTCAGTGGGAGCAACAGTGGCCTATTGTTGGTGTCATAGTGAGGAATTGTATCCCAACATTGGTGTCAGTGAGAGGAATTATGTCCCACTATATGTCAGTGGAAGCAATTGTGCCCCACTGTTATTGTCAGTGGGAGGAATTGTGCTCCATTATAACACTAATGAGTCACATGACACCGGGGAGGGAAAATGGCTAATTGCGCCCAATTTGGACATTTTTACTTTTGTTGCCAGCCGTTTAAACAATAACGGCTGTGTGTTGAGTTATTTTGAGGGGACAGCAAATTGACACTGTTATACAAGCTGTACACTCACTACTTTACATTGTAGCAAAGTCTCATTTCTTCAGTGTTGTCACATGAAAAGATATAATAAAATATTTACAAAAATGTGAGGGGTGTACTCACTTTTGTGAGATACTGTACATCAGATTTATCATTGAGAATAAAGTGTATGTGATCTTTCTTTATAGCTTAATGGTGGAGAAGGATCTGGGGGTTTGGTAGATCATAAGCTCAATAAAAGCATGCAATGCCAAGCTGCGGTTTCCAAAGCGAGCAAAGTCCTTTCTTGTATTAAGAGAGGTATGGACTCCAGAGAGAGAGATATCATTTTTCCCCTTAACAAATCATTAGTAAGACCTCATCTGGAATATGTGGTTCAGTTTTGGGCACCAGTTCTCAAAAAGTATATCGGGGAACTGGAGAAAGTGTAGAGAAGGGCAACCAAACTGATAGAGGGATGGAGGCAGGGCCGGATTAACATAGGGTCTATTGGAGCTGCAGCTCCAGGCCCCTTTCTCAAGATAGGCCCATTTGCCCAAAAAAAAAAAAAAATCAAAAAAAGATCGACTTCGGCTCGGCAATCAGGAGTCACAGAGACCCCACATTTGGGGGGTAGGTAGCTAAAGACCCACTCCAGCACTGGTTAAAATATGGGGCTGCCATCATCTATGGTTCCGGAGATAAGGGGCTCCTTGCACAGCCTGTCAGAAGCTACATACAGACCGGCCAGTTTAAATACAAGCTGGAACACTCTGCAGCAGACTGAGAGGATGAACTCATAGAGCTTATAATAATTATTTGTATATTACTTATGATAATTAACCCCTTGCCACCCAGGCCCATTCTGAGACTTCTCTCCTACATGTAAAAATCATCTTTTTTTTTTAATGCTAGAAAATTCTCAGAACCCTCAAACATTATATATTGTTTTAGCAGACACCCTATGGAATAAAATGGTGGTCTTTGCAACTTTTTATGTTACACGATATTTGCGCAGCAATTTTTCAAACTTTTTTTTAGAAAGAAACTGTTTCATTCATAATAAAAAAACACTAAAGTTAGCACGATTTTGCTTTACATTTTTTTTACAGGTTACATGTTTAGAGTTACAGAGGAGGTCTAGTGCTAGAATTATTGTTCTCACTCTAACGATCGTGGCGTATGTAACCTGTGTGTATCTGGCTCTGATACTAACCAGTGCCTACCCAGGGACTGACTAGTATCTCTCCCCAGCCTGTCCCCACACACCCTCTCACCTGCTGACCTGTGAATGGGGCAATCACTCCCGCAGTGTTATTGTGTTCTGCCAGTGAATACAGTGATTAGTGTTGCTATCTATAGTTGGCAGCACTGATTGTTTTGGGGAAAACCTGACAGGCTGGTTGTACTCAAGTCGGTTAATAGGTTGACTTGTATAAAACCAGCTAGCCCATACATAGATCGACAATGGCTGCTCTCTGCTTAATATGTCTGGCCCACTTAACCACTACACAGTCCCTAAACATCCTTCCACAAACCTTTAAATTTTTCCTTCCCAGATTACTTCATCCTCCTCTCCTATACATAATGCCCACTGTCATACTCTCCACACTTCTCTCCTATACATAGTACCCACTGGCATACTCTCCACACTTCTCTCCTATACATAGTGCCCACTGTCATACTCTCTACACTTCTCTCCTATACATAGTGCCCGCTGTCATACTCTCCACACTTCTCTCCTGTACATACTGCTCACTGTCATACCCGCCACACTTCTCTCCTATACATAACACCCGTTGTCATATCCTACACACTCCTCCTCTCTTGTACATAGTGCCCGCTGTCATACATTTCTCTCCTATACATAGTGCCCACTGTCATACCGCCAACACTCCTCTCCTATGCATAGTGCCCATCGTCATACCCTCCACACTCCTCTCCTGTACATACTACTCACTGTCATACCTTCCATACTCCTCTCCTATACATAGTGCCCACTGTCATACCTCCAACACTTCTCTCCTATACATAGCGCTGACTGTCATAATCTCCACACTCCTCTCCTGTACATACTACTCACTGTCATACCGTCCATACTCCTCTCCTATACATAGTGCCCACTGTCATACTCTCCACACTCCTCTCCTGTACATACTACTCACTGTCATACCCTCCACACTCCTCTCCTATACATAGTGCCCACTGTCATACCTCCAACACTTCTCTCCTATACATAGCGCTGACTGTCATACTCTCCACACTCCTCTCCTGTACATACTACTCACTGTCATACCCTCCATACTCCTCTCCTATACAATGTGTCCACTGTCATACCCTCCACACTCCTCTCCTGTACATACTACTCACTGTCATACCCTCCATACTCCTCTCTTATACATAGTGCCCACGTCATACCCTCCCTCCACACTCTTCTCCTGTAATTACTGCTTACTGTCCTACTCTCCACACTTCTCTCCTATACATAGTGCCTACTGTCATGCCCTCCACACTCCTGTACATATTGTTCACTGTCATACCCTCCACACTCTTCTCTTATACATAGTGCCCAATGTCATACCATCTACACTCCTCTGCTGTGCATACTGCCCACTGTCATACCCTTCACACTCCTCTCCTGTACATAGTGCCCACTGTTAGACCCTCCACATTCCTCTACCTCACCTGCACATACTTCCCCCTTTTATACCATCCATACTCCTCCCCTATGCCTCTTACCCACAAAAACTGTTCTTTAAAATTATACTGAATATCCTCAATGTTACCAGCTCTAGAATGGGCACTTTTGTCAGTTCAACTAAAGGAAATATCACAGTCCTCATATTTGTTCTGCCCCATTATTAGTACTTATTTCGTTTTGTAATTACTATTGTGATGTATAGAGGAACATAGGGGATGTCAGCTACTCTAAATATAGCACTTGTAAAAAAAAAAGCGTCCCTGAAAATATTTTTGAAATGTTGACAACTATGCACTTAGGCACTGCCCAAGGGCCACAGGGTCAGTAGGGGGCCCCATGAGAGGCTCCTGTGATAGTAGTAAACCTTTCTAACATTACTACTTTTTAGAGGCCCTGGGGTAGGTTATGCCATAATGTACAAGTATGCCCAGCATATTAGCACATTAGGGTACACTTAAATTGTCAGACTGAGCCCTCCAGTGCTGTGCTGTGATCAGTCCGGCGGGGCCCGGGCACTTCCATCTTCACCCGGTCTTCCTTCTGGGTTCTGTGCCTTCGGTCACTTGCCTTGGCCAGGCTGCGTTGATGTCATTCCCACACATGTTCATGTGCATCCTCTCTCTCCCATCCCCCCTTTCTCTCTCATCCTCCCTCCCTTACCCCTCACACCTCTTTCATCCCCTTTCTCTCTCTCTCATCCTCCCTCTCTCTCTTTAATTTTATTTGTTATCACAAAAAATAGTTAGCATTTTTATTTATTTATTGTTTATAAAAGGCCCCACCAAAATCCTCAGCACCAGGCCCATGATGTTCTTAATCTGGCCCTGGATGGAGGAGCTCAGCTATGAGGAAAGATTAGAGGAACTGAATTTATTCTCTCTTGAGAAGAAAAGGAGATTAACGGGGGATATGATCAACATCTACAAATATATAAGTGATCCATATAGTGAACTTGGTGTTGAGGACAAGGGGGCACTCTTTTAGTCTAGAGGAAAAAAGATTTAATCTCCAAATACGGAAAGGTTTCTTCACAGTAAGGGCTGTGAAAATGTGGAATAGACTCCCTCAGAGGTGGTTCTGGCCAGCTCAGTAGATTGCTTTAACCATTTAAGGACTGAGCCTCTTTTTGAGATTTGTTGTTTACAAGTTAAAAAGAGTTTTTTTTGCTAGAAAATTACTTAGAACCCCCAAACCTAGAGAATAAAATTGCGGTCATTGCAATACTTTCTGTCGCACCGTATTTGTGCAGCGGTCTTACAAGCACACTTTTTTTTGGAAAAAATACACTTTTTTAAAATAAAAAAAATAAAAAACAGTAAAGCTCGTGGAATGGATACCTCACATGTGTGGTTTGAACACTGGTTTCATATGCGGGAGCTGCTCACGTATGCATTCGCTTCTGCACGCGAGCTCGGCAGGACAGGGCACGTTTAAGAAAAAATAAAAAAAATTCTTATTTATTTAACTTTTTTTTTTTTTTTACACTGTTCTTTTTTTTTTTTTTAATGGTATCACTTTTATTCCTATTACAAGGAATGTAAACATCCCTTGTAATAGAAAAAAAAGCATAAGATCTCATATTTACACTAAAATGCAATAAAAACATTTTTTTTTTTTTTAAATGGCTGAAGTGATGGGCTGAAGTGATGTTTTGAAGTTGCTTCCACCCTACAATGGTATGGAGATGGGTGAGAGCTATCTTCCTCTCACTCGTCTCCATACCTGACAAGGAAGAGCATCCAATCAACTCCGCTGCTGTCGAGGGCCCCCCTCCAGCCGCCTATAAAAATGATCTTGCGGTGAATCCACCACAGAGACCACTATTCTTGGAAACCGGACCACCGGCAGAAGAAGAGGACACCGGGGTTATGGCAGCTAGCTGCCATAACAATGATATTCCTCTTGAATGTTAGGACATATATCAGAGTGCAGCGGTCTGGAAGTGGTTAAAAAAGGCCTGGAATCTTTCCTTAGGGCCGGTTCACACTGCGAGCCGCGGCGAGGCGTCTCCGACTTCCTCGCCGCGACTTGCAGGGGGGGTCAGCGGCGACTTGCAGAGGACTTCTGCATAGAAGTCAATGCAAGTCGCCCCCGAAGTCGCCCCGAAGTAGTACAGGAACCTTTTTTCTGAGTCGGAGCGACTCGAGTCGCTCCTCTCAGAACGGTTCCATTGTACTCAATGGGGACGACTTGCGGGAGCGAGGCGAGGCGAGCCGTGTCGCCTCGCCTCGCGCCGCAGTGTGAACCGGCCCTTAATGTACAGAATATAACTGGGTAGTAATATTTATATGTAAAGTTGATCCAGGGAAAATCCGATAGCCTCTCGGGGGGATCAGGAAGGAATTTTTTCCCCTCCTGTAGCAAATTGCATCAAGCTTTGCTGGGGTTTTCCTCTGGATCAGCTGTGGGTGAGGGATTGTGTATATGGGATTGAATTATTATTATTTTTTGGTTGAACTATATGGACTTTCCTTTTTCAACCTAACTATGTAAGATAATTGTTTTAGATACCTATACATTTCCACTGTAGAGAATTGTAACTGTCCTGGAAGCCTTTATTTCTGTGCAGCCCATAGTGGGCTGCCCTATGTTTGAGAAACATGCAAAAAGGTGTCTGATGCTTTTTAAAAAAAATGACCGTTCTTTGTCACCGTGCATTTTGGCATGAAAGCATGAAGATGCAAGGGGGTGCCATTAGGAATTAATTGCACCTCGCACATCTGTAAAAAGGCTGCAGATTGTTTGGGGCATTCAGGGAAAGAGAACAATTTTGAGTGCGTTCCTGCAATGTGCAAGCATGAACGTAACCGACATACATGCAATGATGATCAATAACATTTGTAAACATATAACTGCTCTATATACATTACATATATCTGCTCTATATAAACATATAAGTGCTCTATATACATATACCTGCTGTATATAAACATATAACTGCTCTATATACATATACTTGCTGTATATAAACATATACCTGCTGTATATAAACTTATAACTGCTCTATATAAAATACATATACCTTCTCTATATAAACATATACCTGTGCTATGATTGTGTCTCTTTACATTACCTTAATATGCGGAGGGGGGAAGGGAACCTGAGCCTTATAATCATGCCCAATGCCAGTACTAGTCAGATGCCAGTCCTGTCTCCTCTCCAGCCCCATGGTGACAACATTAAAAGAAGATGATGTAGAAATAGAAGTAAATATCCAGCACTGTGTATGTGGATGTAAAGGTACAATGAGTTGCTATGGAATGTTGTGTTTTCCTGCTGTCATGGAGACAGGACCCGCCTCCCTCAGTGTGCACAGTGATCTGTATGGAAACACACAGCTCTATACTGCTCCTAGGTGATCTGGGGAGATGTGTATACTGTATGTCTTGTTCCTCTGGATCTTGTGGTTCCACAGCTGGAGGAAAGTTACAATCCTAAAAATGCCCTCAGTCATTCCACACACCGCATAACACAGGTACAATGTACTGTATAATGATCATGGCATTTTATTTTTGTTTCTCTATGAGGATCTGCAATACATAAAGAATTTTTTTTTATATTAAAAGGTCTAATGACCTTGTGCCGCCACCACCCCCCAATGACTGCTTTAGACAAATTGCCATCTGCTGCCATGTTGCTAAGGACCCTGTTAACCCTTTTTGCTGCCGCAGCAGTTTTTTTCCTTTTTTTGTATACATTTAAAAAAATAATTGTAGGCCTGAAGATTATGTAAAAGCTTCAAACATTGAATATTTTTTGAAAGCAGACACCCTAGAAAATAAAATGGCGGTATTTCCAATTTACGTCACATGAAATTAACGCAACGGTTTATGAAATGCAAATCCCCTTTTTTCTTCCCTGCAAAGTAAAGGCATAATGTGCTAACATGCTTTGCATACTAGCACATTAAGTGACATTTAACTGCAAATTCGGTGCAGGCCAGATCCATCTTCGCCCGTCTTCCTTTTTGGGGGGTCACGGACTCCGGCTGTCTGATTGGCACAGAATGCACGCAAAAGCCGCCGGTCATAGCACACGCTTTTGAAGAAACGGCATGGGCGGCCTTCCCTTCAGAGCAATTGTGTAATGACATCATCGGCGCAGTATACAGTAAATCTCTCCTAAATGGTGCGTTTAGGCGTTATTTACAGTTCTTATAGGTAAGCCTTATTCTAGGCTTACCTATAGGTACAAAATAATACAGGGAGGTTTACAACCTCTAAGTAAATAGATATCCAACATGTCACACCTTGAAATTGTGTGCAGCTGTGAAATAGTGAGAAACTTCAGTTCCCTATATTCCATAGACAATGTTTTCAAAGCCCCTACAGATCACCAGTTTAGCGTTAATCTTGAATTTTGGGCCTAGAATTATCGTTCTCATCCTGGCATGTGTAGTGGATATGTAATGTGTAGCATAATTGGACGCCATACGAGCCTTGTGTACACTGCAGCGTGGCCAAGTGACTGGCTCTGGTGACCCTACATTCCCACTCCCAGAACCCACACCCGGCCTGGCGGTCTGATCTTTGACCCCAACTGTTCTCGGTGTGCCATCTGGACAGCTGAAGGAGAGCTTGCTGGGCTCAGCCACCCCACCCTAGCCCTGATGGATCTGATGTGGTGCCAGCATTTCATGGACTCGCTGTGACCTGTAGTCCTCCTCCCTCTCTTCAGCCCAGAGACGTATCTTAACTCTACACTACAGTCTTCCACGTGAGTGGATATTGTTTTTTTTAATAAATATTTGATACATAATACAGGCGCCCCTTTCCTTGTTTTTTTCCTACCTCAATGAACTGTAGCTCCCCAGTGCCGGCAGCACTCATGCAGCCCAGACCATGACACTCCCACCACTATGCTTGACTGTGGGCAAGACACATTTGTCTTTGTACTCCTCACCTGGTTGCCGCCACACACGTTTGACACCATCTGAACCAAATAAGTTTATCTTGGTCTCATCAGACCACAGGACATGGTTCCAGTAATCCATGTCCTTAGTCTGCTTGTCTTCAGCAAACAGTTTGTGGGATTTCTTGTGCATCATCTTTAGAAGAGGCTTTCTTCTGGGACAACAGCCATGCAGACCAATTTGATGCAGTGTGCGGTGTATGGTCTGAGTACTGACAGGCTGACCCCTCACCCCTTCAACCTCTACAGCAATGCTGGCAGCACTCATCGGTCTATTTACAGAGGACAACTTCTGGATATGACGCTGAACACGTGCACTCAACTTCTTTGGCCGATCATGGCGAGGCCTGTTCTGAATGAACCTGTCCTGTTAAACCACCATGCTGCAGCTCAGTTTCAGGGTCTTGGCAATCTTCTTATAGCCTAAGCTATCTTTAGGTTCAGTGCAGTTACACTGTTTTATTGCAATATTGTTTACTTCACATTATTGGTGGGGAATATATGACTGCAGCAGATCCTCTACTTAAAGGCACATTTACACATTTTTTATATAGATTTATATATTTTGCGCCAGTGACGCAGTTTTCACATCTTTATGTAGAGCAACAATTCTTTTTTTTCAGATCCTCAGCGAGTTCTTTGCCATGAGGTGCCATTTTGAAATGCCAGTGACCAGTATGAGATAGTGAGAGCGATAACACCAAATTTAACACAACTGCTTCCCATTCACACCTGAGACCTTGTAACACTAACGAGTCACATGACACTGGGTAGGGAAAATGGCTTTTTGAAGGGACAGCAAATGTACACTGTTATACAAGCTGTACGCTCACTACTTTACATTGTAGCAAAGTGTAATTTCTTCAACGTTGTCACGTGAAAAGATATGATAAAATATTTACAAAAATGTGAGGGGTGTACTCACTTTTGTGAGATACTGTGTGTGAGTGCATATATATACAGCGAAGTGAGGTTATCGCTCACTGGAACCGACATAGCCTGGATGAGTGGGCTGCTTAAATACCCTCTGGGCTCCTACCATAAATTCAGGCCACCATACTGGCCTTCTTATTTATGATCGTGGCCCTATGACCGAGAGAGATGTGGATCACATAAACACGCAACAAAATTTACAACATAAATAGACGTTGTTAGTCTGAAACAGGTTGATGTTAACCCCGGGGGCGGTTTGTTGCATTTTGCAGACTGTTAGATAAAGGGTGTAATGGTTCGAAAGCTAGTCAGGTGGCGTCAGAGCAGTGTCTGACTGCTGGAGCCGCTGACAGAAAATTCACTAGGTCGTAGGTAACCGTAGCAGGCCTGGTAGATGGCCGCTTGGGTGACTAGGCTGGGCAAAGCCCCAAAACGGAGAACGAGTAAGGGTTTCAGACATGTCCCTGAAGAGGGCACTCATGATAGGTAGCCGTTTGCCACTGACTATAGGTTGTTGCTTCTGTATGCCCTGTAGTAGGGACTTGACTGCATGGGTGAGAATACTGATGGTTTACTGGGGTCCTGTAAGGACAGGAAATGCTGGATGCTGGCTAGGTATAGCCTGATAGTATTGTGAGAAAGGGCCAGCTGCGTGTGGCAATATGATATAAAGGCTAGGACATGTCTAACGTCGCCTATCGCTACTCTGGGGCAAGAGTCCAAAAACTTGCAGTGTGTTCCAAGCAGTGCTATAGGCCTTCAGTGTGTTGCATGCATGAGGTTGTTTTGAGACGATATTGTGAGTGTCAGGCTGCTGAGACGATATTGTGTGATTGCAAGGGTCTCGATGATCATGAGGTTTATTTTTTTTTTATGTTGATATTGCGTAGTTGCAAGGGTCTCGACGGGCGAGGGGTTGCTGAGACGATATTGCGTTTGGGAGGGTCTAAAAAGAGTGTCAGGCTGATGAGACCATTTGTATGTCTGCAAGGGCCTGAACGGGTGTCAGGTTGCTGAGACAAGATTGCATAGTTACAAATGTCTAGATGAGTGTGAGGTTGCTGAGATGATATTGCGTTTTGCAAGGGTCTCAAATGAGTGACAGGCTGCTGGGACAATATTGCATAACTGCAAGGGTCTCAATGAGTTTCGGGTTTGCAGAGACGTTATTGCGTTTGCAAGAGTCTCGGTGAGTGTGAGGCTGCTGAGACGATATTGCTTTTGCAAGGGTCTCAACAAGTGTATGAATAATGTTAGGTTGCTGGGGCAAGACTGCGTGGTCAGAAAGGTCTTGATGAGTGTGAGGCTGCTGAGACGTTATTTTGCGTTTGCAAGGGTCTCAACAAGGGTGTCAAGGCTGCCGAGACGATTTTGCGTGGTTTCAAGGCTCTCAACAGGTGTCAGGTTGCTGGGCCGAGATTGCATGGTGACATAGTGTTTTTTATTTATTTATTTATTATTTTGTTTTGACAAGTGAGAGGTTGCTGAGACGATGTTGCGTTTTACAAGGGTCTTAACAAGGGGGTCAGGGTGCTGAGACGATTTCCATGGTTACAAGGGTATCAACAGGTGTCAGGTTGCTGGGTCGAGATTGCGTGGTGTTAACGTTTTTTTTTTTTTTTTTAAGAGTGAGAGGTTTGCTGAGACAATATTGCATTTTGCAAGGGTCTCAGGCTGCTGAGATGATACTGCGTTGTTGCAAGGGTCTCAACAGGTGTCAGGTTGCTGGGCCGAGATTGCATGGTGGCAAAGGGATTTCTTTTTTTGATGAATGAGAAGTGGCTGAGACAATATTGCATTTTGCAAGGGTCTCAACAAGAGTGACAGGCTGCTGAGATGGTTTTGCATGGCTACAAGGGTCTCAACTAAAGAGAACTGGGTTACTAAGAAAAGGTTAAAAACACCTGGTTTGTTTGGCGGCTTACCACACCCTTAAGCGAGCAGTATAAGGGATAAGGACAACGTCTGTTTGATTCATAGGTTCTGTAGGGGGGGCTAATGAACAATATGAGAGACAACGAATGGTAAGGAATTGATAGGATATAAAGAATATAGTAACAAATCTTACTTGCGACAGTGGGCCATGCGAGTGAGTTTGCAGCAGACTGTGGCTGGAGTGCAACATATCGGGAAGGTGTGGCAAGATGCCATGCACGGGGCAAAACAACAGGGTTTGGTGTAGAAAATAGAACGCGAGAAGTGCATACGAATGATTTGTAAGTTCCGCTGCGGGAACCAAACACATGATATGGGCGACACCACTAGTGGCCACAAATTTTGACATGACAAAACACAGTAACTAATCCGAACCTGCGACAGTGACTGTGTGACTGGGTTCGCATTGGACTGGAGCAGGTGTGCAATACATCTGAAGAGTGTGGTGTGGCGCCATGCATGACGCACAGATAATAACTTTGGTTTGGTAAATAAATGAGAAGAACCGTGTACAAATGTCCTAAGTTCCGCTGTGGGAACTAAAACACACGGCATGGGGGATACAACGAATGGCAACGGTAGAAAGTATGCAATGTATCTGATACAAATCGGTTGTAAGACTCCATGCACACTGAAGCTCAAAAAAGCTTTTTCTGGACGCCAGATTGCTGGCAGAAAACGCTGGTTGAAAAACTTGCTTTTAACAGCGTTTTGTACTAGCGTTTATGAGCGTTTATTAGCGTTAGCGTTTATGGGCGTTTTCAATAAAAATACACAGAGGACACTCCAAAAATCCCACAGTACATTCCTAAATTCCCACAATGCATTGAAGAAATAGAATGCCGAACACTAATTAACGCGCGTTTATGAGCGTTTATCAGCGTTTGTCTTTTTTTGGCGGTGAAAAACGGCACTTTGAACGCAAATTTCTGGCGTTCAGAAAAAAGCCCATAAACTCCACTGCTCATTAACCACTTCCCGACCAGCGCACGACGATGTACGTCGACAGAATGGCACGGGCAGGCATATTGGCGTACATGTACGTCCAATATTCGTTGCCGCCGTGCCATCGGGAGCGCGCCGCCGGCGGCACGCTCCCGCGCTGGTCGGGACCCCCGTGAGTCCGGTCGCGGGACCCGTGGACTCGATCGCCGCGGGCATCCCCGCGATCGTCTCACGGAGCGGCCGAATGGAGGAAATGCTGTATAAACAACATTTTTCCATTCTGCCTAGCAACTAGTGACGCTGATCTCTGCTCCATGTGATTGGAGCAGAGATCAGTGTACACTAAATGAAAGCCCAACCCCCCCACAGTTAGTAACACACCCCTAGGAACACTTAACCCGTACACTGCCACCCACTGGTTAACCCTTTCACTGCCAGTGTCATTTACACAGGAATCACTGCATTTATATAGCAGTGATTACTGTATAAATGACAATGGTCCCAAAAATGTGTCAAAAATGTCCGATGGGTCCCCCACAATGTCGCAGTCACAATAAAAATCGCAGATCGCCGCCATTACTAGTAAAAAAAAAAAATAATAAAAAATTATTAATAAAAATGCTATAAAACTATCCCTATTTTGTAAACGCTATAACTTTTGCGCAAACCAATCAATAATCGCTTATTGCGATTTTTTTTACCAAAAATATGTAGAAGAATACGTATCGGCCTAAACTGAGGGGAAAAAATGTTTTTTTATATATTTTTGGGGGATATTTATTATTACAAAAAGTAAAAAATAATGCGTTTTTTTCAAAATTATCGCTCTATTTTTGTTTATAGCGCAAAAAATAAAAACCGCAGGGGTGATCAAATACCACCAAAAGAAAGCTCTATTTGTGGGAAAAAAAGGACGTTAATTTTGTTTGGGAGCCATGTCGCACGACCGCGCAATTGTCAGTTAAAGCGACGCAGTGCCGAATCGCAAAAAGTGGTCTGGTCTTTGACCAGCAAATTGGTCCGGTCTGAAAGTGGTTAAAGCTGAAAAACGTCCATGGACACATAGGCTAACATAGAGTGGAGTTTATGGGCTTTTACAAAAAACGCCCAAACTCCAATAAACTGCAGTTTATCAGCTCCAGTGTGCATGGAGCCTAAAGAGAAATGACTCCGATACGAATCTGTTGTAAAATGTATGAAATTAATCCGATACGAATCAGTAGTAAGGAGTATTAAATTAATCTGATACGAATTGGTCGTAGAGTGTATGCCACCCCTTACTCTGAAACCGAAACACATACCAACCACCCAGCCCCCCAGGCTAATCAAAATGCAGACAAGGCACCAGGTGGGTCTAATTACCACCTCAATCAGCCACAGAACCCATACAAACAATGTATGCATCCTCTCCAAATGGATGAGACGGTAACCCCATGGACAGTGAATCTTAAAACCACTAAAGCCGATGTTGAGCAATATCGGACAACGACCGACAGCGGCTCGGAAGCTTGGATTTATAAATTAATCATGTGTTTGGCAGAAGGAACTTCCGAATGTACTACGCCTGTGCCGAATGATGTCAGGACATGGCCGACAACAACTTGGAGGCAGCTTTTTTATGAAAGGGATGTGGAATAGGAAGCACAACAAATCGCAAGATTGCACATAATATGAAAAGGTTCGAATACTACCTGCGACAATGAGCAGGAACCGCCGATGAAGACCATGAACAGAAAAGCCACAATGCACTTGCAATTGCATGCACAGACTCACTCACGATTCGGCCCAGTGATGTGTAGTATCGCGCACTGGAACCGACTAAGAGCATGGGCTAGTGGGCTGCTTAACCACTTCCCGACCAGCGCACGACGATGTACGTCGACAGAATGGCACGGGCAGCCATATTGGCGTACAGGTACGTCCAATATTCAATGCCGCCCTGCCATCGGGAGCGCGCCGCCGGCTGCTCGGGACCCCCGTGAGTCCGTTCGCGGGACCCGCGGACTCGATCGCCGCGGGCATCCCTGTGATCGTCTCACGGACCGGCCGAATGGAGGAAATGCCGTGTAAACAGCATCCATTCTCTATTCTGCCTAGCAACTAGTGACGCTGATCTCTGCTCCATGTGATTGGAGCAGAGATCAGTGTTCACTAAATGAAAGCCCAACCCCCCCACAGTTAGTAACACACCCCTAGGAACACTTAACCCCTACACTGCCACCCACTGGTTAACCCCTTCACTGCCAGTGTCATTTACACAGGAATCACTGCATTTATATAGCAGTGATTACTGTATAAATGACAATGGTCCCAAAAATGTGTCAAAAATGTCCGATGGGTCCCCCACAATGTCGCAGTCACAATAAAAATCGCTGATCGCCGCCATTACTAGTAAAAAAAAAAATAATAAAAAATGATTAATAAAAATGCTATAAAACTATCCCTATTTTGTAAACGCTATAACTTTTGCGCAAACCAATCAATAATCGCTTATTGCGATTTTTTTACCAAAAATATGTAGAAGAATACGTATCGGCCTAAACTGAGGGAAAAAAATGTTTTTTTATATATTTTTTGGAGGATATTTATTATAACAAAAAGTAAAAAATAATGCGTTTTTTTCAAAATTGTCGCTCTATTTTTGTTTATAGTGCAAAAAATAAAAACCGCAGGGGTGATCAAATACCACCAAAAGAAAGCTCTATTTGTGGGGAAAAAAAAAAGGACGTCAATTTTGTTTGGGAGCCACGTCGCACGACCGCGCAATTGTCAGTTAAAGCGACGCAGTGCCGAATCGCAAAAAGTGGTCTGGTCTTTGACCAGCAAAATGGTCCGGTCTGCAAGTGGTTAAATACCCTCCGGGGTCCTCCCATAAATTAAGGCCACCATACTGGCCTTCTTATATATACTATATTACCAAAAGTATTGGGATGCCTGCCTTTACACGCACATGAACTTTAATGGCATTCCAGTCTTAGTCTGTAGGGGTCAATATTGAGTTGGCCCACACAGCTTCTGGGAAAGCTCTCCTGGGAAAGCTGTCCACAAGGTTTAGGAGTGTATCAATGGGAATGTTTGACCATTCTTCCAGAAGTACATTTGGGTGGTCAGGCACTGATGTTGGAGAGAAGGCCTGGCTCACAGTCTCCTCTCAAATTCCTCCCAAAGGTGTTCTATCGGGTTGAGGTCAGGACTCTGTGCAGGCCAGTTAAGTTCCGCCACCCCAAACTCGCTCATCCATGTCTTTATGTACCTTGCTTTGTGCACTGGTCCAAATCATTTGGTGGAAGGGGGATTATGGTGTTGGGTTGTTTTTTTTCCAGGGGTTGGGCTTGGCCCCTTAGTTCCAGTGAAGGAAGCTCTTAAGGCATCAGCATACCAAGACATTTTGGACAATTTCATGCTCCCAACTTTGTGGGAACAGTTTGGGGGTGGCCCCTTCCTTTTCCAACATGACTGCTCACCAGTGCATAAACAAGGTCCATAAAAACATGGATAAGCGAGTTTAGGGTGGAGGAACTTACCTCCACCTGATAGAACACCTTTGGGATGACTTGGAGCAGAGACTGCAAGCCAGGCCTTCTTGTCCACATCAGTACCTAACCTTACAAATGCGCTTCTAAACAAATTCCCATAGACACACTCCTAAAACTTGTGGACAGCCTTCCCAGAAGAGTTGAAGCTGTTATCGCTCAATATTGAACCCTATGGACTAACACTGGGATGCCATTAAAGTTCATATGAGTGTGAAGGCAGGTGTCCCAAATATATATATATATGTATGTATATATATATATATATATATATATATATATAGTATCTCACAAAAGTAAGTACACCTCTCACATTTTTGTAAATATTTTATTATATCTTTTCATGTGACAATACAGAAGAAATGACAGTTTGCTACCATGTAAAGTAGTGAGTGTATAGCTTGTATAACAGTGTAAATACACCTCTAAGGGAAAATGTCCAAATTGGGCCTAATAAGCCATTTTCCCTCCCCGGTGTCATGTGACTCGTTAATGTTACAAGGTCTCAGGTGTGAATGGGGAGCAGGTGTGTTAGATTTGGTAAAAAAATGG
The DNA here is from genome assembly GCF_037356315.1 of Lithobates pipiens. Classification (NCBI taxonomy): domain Eukaryota; kingdom Metazoa; phylum Chordata; class Amphibia; order Anura; family Ranidae; genus Lithobates; species Lithobates pipiens. The sequence goes on along the minus strand of NW_027507788.1, from coordinate 135,226,374 downwards.
GCCTAAGGCTAACGCTGTGCTAGGAAAAAAATGTAAAAAAAAACAATGTAAAGTAGTGAGTGTACAGCTTGTATAACAGTGTAAATGTACTTATAAAAGGAGTTATTCCTGCGCCTAATCAGGAAGAAATCTAGTTTTTGTACCGCTGCACACACTGAAAATGGGGTACTTGAACCCCTATTACAGGATAAAGAAGGCAAGGAGTAGTGATGCGCAGTACTAAGTTGGGAAATTTAGCCTGAAAGGCCAATAGATTCTATAAGCACCAAAGTTATTAGGTAATAAGTGTACTACCGCCCAGACTGAAAGGGTGGTGTATAAGAAACCAATGTGCGTATTTTGTGAGGGAATGGTAAGAGACCCTCACTACTATAACATAATAGTGTTTGGAATAAGCATCCAGTGAATATAAAGACATAAACGAGAAAAAAATCTAATGATTAAACTGGTGATTCCCAATGCGATTTTGTAGAATTAACAAAATCGTATAAAGTGATAGTGCTGAACAATGAGTAGGTCCGTGTGAATATCTCCTACATCATAAAGTGAATTAAATAATATACATAAAGCAATCAACTAAATGTATAGTGATTATTGATGCGATATGTTAAAGTTAGCAGAATCGCATAAAAAGTGCCAGTGCTAGACAGTAAATAGGTCTGTGGAAATATCTACTACACCATAAAATAAAAACAATATACATAAAACAGTCACTAACTTAATTTTTTTTTAGCTTCTGTGTTTTAATGCCCTGAATATGTTTATATTTTTTTGCTCTAAACGTCATTTCCGGCAGCAAAGGGAATCACTTCCCTCGTCTTTTATTTCATTTATATTCTTTTACCTGATTTTCCATTTTTTAACTAAATAAATTTTTTATATGTTTTATTTTAATTCTAATTTCCAATCTGGTTTACCACTCGGATAAAATTACTATCACCTTACGTTTACAAATAGAAAGGCCTTACAAAATATTCCAGCCTAATTTCACTCGTTATTAATATTCTAAATAGTACGTTTTTTCATATTTAAATAGACTTATAAATAAATAAAACATTTTTTTTATATATCAATTTTTTATATATATATATTTTTTATGTATATTTCGATATTTAATGCTATTTCCTCATATATATACATTATTTATTTTAGTAATTTCTATAATAGTTCCGTATGGACATATATTTAATATATATTTTTTTAGAGTTAATATCAGTATTTGATTCTTGATTAAAGGTTATTGGCGCTACCTCCACCCAATTAATTTCAGTAACACTCTTTGCTTCCTCAAGCCTTTTATGTCTATCTATCACCTTAACGTGTCCCCAGGGACTATGTGAATTAAACCCGTGTTCCGTATTTTATCTCAACAACACCCCATTTATCCAACACCTTAAACTCAAGGCAAAAATTGATTGCACCCCACTTTGTATCACCTAAGTGAGCTAGTGCCACTTATTTTACATATAGTTTCATTAATATTTAAGAATCTCAGATCAAAAGATATAAATATAAATACGAAAAATAAAATAAAAAGTGATTGGTAGAGGCCTCTGCCGTAGAAAAACCTAACCACAAACAAAAAGCCAAAAAACACAGAAAAAAAAACACAGAAAAAAAGGGGAGAAAAGAACCCCCAGAAATGTTAGTGTTTACCAGTGCCAAACCTCTTCCTAATTGGGGAAGAAAACTATCTCCAATTTTCATACAAATTCTTTGTGCTAGTTATTAAATATTAAATACACCAGATCTCCCTATATTAATAAGTGTAAAAGGAGGAAGCACAAGATTTCCTCATGCAGTAATATCCAAAAAAATATACAATAAACAAAAAATCAAAAAAGACAAAATATGTGAAAAGTCCAATTACATCCAGTGGTCTATACACCAATCCACGAACATGTGAGAATGTGAAAGGGTCAAATGAGACCAATATATGTAAGAAATAAACAATATAAATATCATAAAAATATTTCAGTCCACATTGAGTCTTCTATAACCGTATCAATGCAATTACGCCTCTTCAGAATACAGGAAAGGTGACTTTCGTGAGATTGCCTGCGCTTTATTAGTGACTTTCGTGCTTGTTCCCCCTCAAGGATCCCCACTCACCAGATCCATTCACCCCCTAGGGGGTTATACGCCTGTAATCTGTATCCTATTTGTCCGAAGATTCCACCATCCAGTTATATTTTCAATGGGTCCTTCTCAAGGTCTTTTAAAGAGATGCAGGTAAGTCCTTATATCCAATAGTGATTCCTCAAATAAAAGAAAATTCCCTCATGGTGTAGTATTTTTGATTATAATTGGGAAAGAGGGGAGAACAGTCTGATATTCTTCTTTAAAAGCAGGTATTTTTAGTTGTGTAGAAATAGTAGGAGGCTAGTTTCCACTTAAAAATACTTTATTACAAAAAAAGTTTTATACAACACTCTGTGCAGAAAAAAGGGGTTTTTTTTATGCAAGATGCAGTCTAACAAACCATGCATCAGCATACACCGTGTATAAGTTGTGTTATACGGCTCAAAAAGATGTAATGTAACAACCCTTTTTCAGCAAAAAAAGAGAGACAATATAAAATATAAAAAATAAATAAAAAGTAAAAAGAACAAATGCAAGATAAGGAAATATAAAGCACTGATTCCGGAGTGCAAAAAAATTTTTTTTATATATGTACCAAAAATCCACCAGTTATGGAAAAAATAAAAATAAAAATCAGAATGAAAAACAGAATCACCTACGGCCCTTTACATAAGTCTGCAGAGTAACTGCACTTAATCCCAAAAAGCCCTATTCCCCCAGTGCTACAGTCCCCTTGCTACAGTGGGGTTAAATGGTGGTCTCCTCTGGGGGCCGTTTGTCAGGCTTAGTTTAGGTTAGGAATGGGGCTACGTAGGTAAAAAAGCCGAAAAAGAAAAAACATTAATGTTAAAAGAATTTTAAAAAGTTATCGGGCTTGTTCCCACTAACTTCAGCCCAAGTTCTCAACTCGCCGGTCCGCCGTAGAGACAATTCCCCTGAACGCGCGGCGTGCGTTCCAGGCTGCGTTCCAGCGGGTCCAGGCGCACCGGAAGTGACGTGTGTGCGTAATGACGCTGTACGCGTTTCGTCAGAGACGTCCTCAGCAGCGATACCACACACACTCCCACCTCCGTCCTTAAAGGTGGCCACTCCTCCCATTCACAGGTCTCAGCCAATAGCCGATCTGGATGGGGATTACACGTCTGTTTGTTTGTTTTCTGTCTGCGTTAACTATGCCACTCTTATAAGTAAAAAGTTTATACTCAAACCACCTCAACCAGTAGACTTCACTGTGTGGTGATATACATTATCTTATTCAAAAAGCTTTTTAGAAATGAAGGGGAAACCGGAACTTCTTGTCCAATACTCCTGGTTCTGGGATACTTTGTATTAAACCTATAACGTTACAAAGACACACATATTTTTATTTTTATTTAAAGTTTAAGCTCATAAAGTTCCACAGGCCTCAAAAGTCTGTTTCAAGGACTGTTTAGGCGTCCAGCACAGAGAGTGTTTTCCTTATTTACCTCTATCTGATATCTATCAGACAGAACTGAATTGCACATACCAGATATTACCTTGTAAAATTATCTCCGGATTTTTTTCCCCAAACAGGTATATTTATTTTAGAGGATTATTTTCCCCAGGCATTTGGGGTCTTTCCACGACCTCAAGTTATGTCCTCCCCGCCTTTCCTATCAGATATTGCCATGTAAAACTACCGATAGGAAAAACCTTTATTTTTGCCAAGGCCGAAATGCAAAATTGAATAATTTTATCTTAATATGGTGGTTACTTGAATACCTTCCTTAGGTGCTACTTAAAATATGCTCCCTTTGCAAAATTTCTTAAAGAATCAAATATCAGCTTCTCTACCTTTAATTAGAATTAATCAAATCTTAGGGCTATATTTAACTACACCCCAGCCAAGTCCTATTAATTTCCCGACTGACCATATTCGGCCTTTTTTGGTTTATTTTCTCATGTAAATAAAATTTCTATCCACATCTATATGTCCATTTCCAGATTTCTTCCCAAACTTTACGTCCACACTCATACATGCATACATCTAGGGTTAGAATGCATACCCAGTTGTTATCTATCAAAATTGGACTTCGTCAATATGCAAACCCAGATGTTACCTCGTAAATTGGACTTAGTCAATATGCAAACCCAGATGTTACCTCGTAAAGGTAATCTGCTAGTGGGAAAAGATTTTTTCTTCTTTTTATCTATCATCTGGAGTCTAAAAAACCCCCATGCATGTATATGGAGATCTCCCAGGTCTTTTGATTGAAAGATTCTAGATCTATTTACCCTCACTTTTATGGATTTGCTATAAAACAGTTAAGGTCTATGTCAATATTAAGCCTTAACTGTTTTATAGCAAATCCATAAAAGTGAGGGTAAATAGATCTAGAATCTTTCAATCAAAAGACCTGGGAGATCTCCATATACATGCATGGGGGTTTTTTAGACTCCAGATGATAGATAAAAAGAAGAAAAAATCTTTTCCCACTAGCAGATTACCTTTACGAGGTAACATCTGGGTTTGCATATTGACTAAGTCCAATTTACGAGGTAACATCTGGGTTTGCATATTGACTAAGTCCAATTTTGATAGATAACAACTGGGTATGCATTCTAACCCTAGATGTATGCATGTATGAGTGTGGACGTAAAGTTTGGGAAGAAATCTGGAAATGGACATATAGATGTGGATAGAAATTTTATTTACATGAGAAAATAAACCAAAAAAGGCCGAATATGGTCAGTCGGGAAATTAATAGGACTTGGCTGGGGTGTAGTTAAATATAGCCCTAAGATTTGATTAATTCTAATTAAAGGTAGAGAAGCTGATATTTGATTCTTTAAGAAATTTTGCAAAGGGAGCATATTTTAAGTAGCACCTAAGGAAGGTATTCAAGTAACCACCATATTAAGATAAAATTATTTAATTTTGCATTTCGGCCTTGGCAAAAATAAAGGTTTTTCCTATCGATAGTTTTACATGGCAATATCTGATAGGAAAGGCGGGGAGGACATAACTTGAGGTCGTGGAAAGACCCCAAATGCCTGGGGAAAATAATCCTCTAAAATAAATATACCTGTTTGGGGAAAAAAATCCGGAGATAATTTTACAAGGTAATATCTGGTATGTGCAATTCAGTTCTGTCTGATAGATATCAGATAGAGGTAAATAAGGAAAACACTCTCTGTGCTGGACGCCTAAACAGTCCTTGAAACAGACTTTTGAGGCCTGTGGAACTTTATGAGCTTAAACTTTAAATAAAAATAAAAATATGTGTGTCTTTGTAACGTTATAGGTTTAATACAAAGTATCCCAGAACCAGGAGTATTGGACAAGAAGTTCCGGTTTCCCCTTCATTTCTAAAAAGCTTTTTGAATAAGATAATGTATATCACCACACAGTGAAGTCTACTGGTTGAGGTGGTTTGAGTATAAACTTTTTACTTATAAGAGTGGCATAGTTAACGCAGACAGAAAACAAACAAACAGACGTGTAATCCCCATCCAGATCGGCTATTGGCTGAGACCTGTGAATGGGAGGAGTGGCCACCTTTAAGGACGGAGGTGGGAGTGTGCGTGGTATCGCTGCTGAGGACGTCTCTGACGAAACGCGTACAGCGTCATTACGCACACACGTCACTTCCGGTGCGCCTGGACCCGCTGGAACGCAGCCTGGAACGCACGCCGCGCGTTCAGGGGAATTGTCTCTACGGCGGACCGGCGAGTTGAGAACTTGGGCTGAAGTTAGTGGGAACAAGCCCGATAACTTTTTAAAATTCTTTTAACATTAATGTTTTTTCTTTTTCGGCTTTTTTACCTACGTAGCTCCATTCCTAACCTAAACTAAGCCTGACAAACGGCCCCCAGAGGAGACCACCATTTAACCCCACTGTAGCAAGGGGACTGTAGCACTGGGGGAATAGGGCTTTTTGGGATTAAGTGCAGTTACTCTGCAGACTTATGTAAAGGGCCGTAGGTGATTCTGTTTTTCATTCTGATTTTTATTTTAATTTTTTCCATAACTGGTGGATTTTTGGTACATATATAAAAAAAATTTTTTTGCACTCCGGAATCAGTGCTTTATATTTCCTTATCTTGCATTTGTTCTTTTTACTTTTTATTTATTTTTTATATTTTATATTGTCTCTCTTTTTTTGCTGAAAAAGGGTTGTTACATTACATCTTTTTGAGCCGTATAACACAACTTATACACGGTGTATGCTGATGCATGGTTTGTTAGACTGCATCTTGCATAAAAAAACCCCCTTTTTTCTGCACAGAGTGTTGTATAAAGCTTTTTTTGTAATAAAGTATTTTTAAGTGGAAACTAGCCTCCTACTATTTCTACACAACTAAAAATACCTGCTTTTAAAGAAGAATATCAGACTGTTCTCCCCTCTTTCCCAATTATAATCAAAAATACTACACCATGAGGGAATTTTCTTTTATTTGAGGAATCACTATTGGATATAAGGACTTACCTGCATCTCTTTAAAAGACCTTGAGAAGGACCCATTGAAGATATAACTGGATGGTGGAATCTTCGGACAAATAGGATACAGATTACAGGCGTATAACCCCCTAGGGGGTGAATGGATCTGGTGAGTGGGGATCCTTGAGGGGGAACAAGCACGAAAGTCACTAATAAAGCGCAGGCAATCTCACGAAAGTCACCTTTCCTGTATTCTGAAGAGGCGTAATTGCATTGATACGGTTATAGAAGACTCAATGTGGACTGAAATATTTTTATGATATTTATATTGTTTATTTCTTACATATATTGGTCTCATTTGACCCTTTCACATTCTCACATGTTCGTGGATTGGTGTATAGACCACTGGATGTAATTGGACTTTTCACATATTTTGTCTTTTTTGATTTTTTGTTTATTGTATATTTTTTTGGATATTACTGCATGAGGAAATCTTGTGCTTCCTCCTTTTACACTTATTAATATAGGGAGATCTGGTGTATTTAATATTTAATAACTAGCACAAAGAATTTGTATGAAAATTGGAGATAGTTTTCTTCCCCAATTAGGAAGAGGTTTGGCACTGGTAAACACTAACATTTCTGGGGGTTCTTTTCTCCCCTTTTTTTCTGTGTTTTTTTTTCTGTGTTTTTTGGCTTTTTGTTTGTGGTTAGGTTTTTCTACGGCAGAGGCCTCTACCAATCACTTTTTATTTTATTTTTCGTATTTATATTTATATCTTTTGATCTGAGATTCTTAAATATTAATGAAACTATATGTAAAATAAGTGGCACTAGCTCACTTAGGTGATACAAAGTGGGGTGCAATCAATTTTTGCCTTGAGTTTAAGGTGTTGGATAAATGGGGTGTTGTTGAGATAAAATACGGAACACGGGTTTAATTCACATAGTCCCTGGGGACATGTTAAGGTGATAGATAGACATAAAAGGCTTGAGGAAGCAAAGAGTGTTACTGAAATTAATTGGGTGGAGGTAGCGCCAATAACCTTTAATCAAGAATCATTCCATTAATGCAGGTTGTTTAGTGCAGCCTTTGCATATCAGGGTGGCAGCAACCTCATAAAACAAAGAAAGCTTATACTTAATCTTTTAAACTAATAAGATAAAAATTAGATAGAAGAATTGTAACCAATAAAAAATTATATAGAACACAAGGTTACAGGTATAAACTAACACCTATACATACTCCTGCTGATCAAGACCTATTCCATAGGCGCGGCTTTACTTGTATAATTATCCTAATATCAGTATTTGCCTACTCCAAACTTGCTAATACAAACAATTCTATAAAATAAATATACAGAGGGTTCATCTTCTTTTAATTTGCAACCCCTTTTTTTAATTTGCAGCCTATATTGCACATTTTAAATATATCTCCTGGAGATACCTCAAAAAAAAATGGCCACGTACCTATTTCCGGCCATAAGACACATTAAACATGGTGTAATAACCAAAACAATGGCCGCCCACATACTTCCGGCGACGATGTAGACCGCAAAATGGCCGCCGGGACACTTCCGGGTCTTCCCCAAAATGGCCGCCAAATAAGCTATCATTGTCTCTATTTAAAGACACTTCCCTGAGCACTAGTCATCCCCTGATGAAGTCACGTGACCGTGACGAACACGCGTCGGGACGCTACCGGAAGTGACGCAATCGAGCTCGAGGCTCGTTTATACCCCACACATGAGTTCTATATGTTTGTGAGTATGTTATCCATTTTATTTGAATAAACTTCAACATTGTTCAAAATTACTACGCTATGGGGCTCCCTTCCTCCTTATCTGCTTAACCCCTCACATAATACCCAACCGCCGAGGTACCCCCCCATGCTGAGTACTGCTGAGCGACCATTTAAGGAGACCAACACGGCGCAATAGGCAGGAGACGTCAGGATTTGGGGACACAGGAACAGGACCTCGAGGGATAAAGATTACCAGGAATCCTGAGGATATATATGTTATATGCTGTTACCTTACAGCTGTAAGGTAAGGGGACACCCATATCTCGAGTACACAGGACCACGTGGGATATATTCACCATCACCACTACCACCACCGATTACATTGCTACTCTATAGTGCACATAAATCCAAACACCAGCACCGTATGCGATTTTCTTGTTATATGCGATTTTTGATATAATCGCCACCAGTTGTCGCACAACTTTGAATGGACACATCTTGATATATGTCATTGTGCAATCTATATAATTCTTTCTGTTTGTTTATATAGCTTTTAAATTATTGTGTACACCTTTGTTGATTATTTCGAGAGAGATTTTACTCTTTCCCCTTCTTTTAACACTAATATTGTTTATGCGTTCTTTACTTTTATTTTTTCTTTTGCCAATTTCGCACAATTGTATTTGCTTCACCGTACTTATACTACTTATTATATGGTAGAAGGACACCCACACGTATTCATTCTATAACCTTTTCCTGGCACTGGCACTTTATGCAATTTTTGTCAGTCACAATTAGGGATGAGCCGAACACCCCCCGGTTCGGTTCGCACCAGAACTTGCGAACGACCCCCGCGTTCGGTATGAACGTTAGAACCCCATTGAAGTCTATGGGACTCGAACGTTCGAATTGGAAAGTGCTAATTTTAACGGCTAATATGCAAGATAGTGTCCTAAAAAGGGTTTGGGGACCTGCCTCCTGCCTCAGGGGACATGGGTCACTGCAAAAAAAAGTTTTAAAAACGGCCGTTTTGGCGGGAGCACTGATTTTAATGACGATTAAAGTGAAAAAAAAAAAGTGAAATATTCCTTTAAATATGGTGCCTGGGGGGTGTCTGTAGTATGCCTGTGAAGTGCCACGTGTTTCCCGTGTTTAGAACAGTCCCTGCACAAAATGACATTAAACGGAAATAACACCATTTAAAACTGCTTGCGGTTTTAATGTTATATCTGGTTCCTGCAATATGGTTGAAAATCATTGAGAAACATGGCATGGGTAGCCCTCCCTGCCCATTACCAGCCTATTTGGGTCTTGTACGCATATTAAGGGGAACCCCCGTACCCATATTAAAAAAAGGAAATGCGTGTGGCCCCCAGGCCCTATATACTCAGAACAGCAGTATACAGGCGGTGCAAACAAGACAGGGACTGTGTAGGTTTATTGTGTTAAGTTGAATCTGTTTGTCATTTTCAACCGGTACATTTTTAAAGTGTAGCTCCAGTCAAAAAAACTATCTTTAAGCTTTTTGGAAAACATAGGGAAGGGTTATCACCCCTGTATAATTTGTTTTGTCGTCCATCTTTTTTCATCTCACTTGCTGCTGTCTCCTTGCGTTTGCAAGTAGGAGATGTTTGTAAGTTGGATGTTTGAAAGTAGGGGCCTGCCCTATATTATAGCAGTATGTACTGGGTACAGAGCACGCAGACAGCACGCACTATCTCCTAACACTACTGACTGCAAGCTCTATTATTAACCACTTGTTAGCCCAATGTTTGCATAAAGTGAAAGATGAAGTTATGCTGAGTAAATAGATATCAAACATGTCACTCTTCAAAATTGCACATGCCCGTGGAATGGCGCCAAACGTCGCTACTTAAAAAATCCCCATAGGCGACACTTTAATTTTTTTTTTACTGGTTACATGTTTTGAGTTGCAGAGGAGGTCTAGGACTAGAATTATTGCTCTCGCTCTAACATTCTCGGCGATACCTCACATGTGTGGCACATGCGAGCACATGGGGACATGGGCGCTTTAATTTTTATTTTATTTTTTTATTGTTCATTTTACTTTATTTATTTTAGTTTGACATTTTTTCCCCCAAAAATATATTTTTGATCACTTTTATTCCTATTACAAGAAATGTAAACATCCCTTGTAATAGGAATATGGGGTGACAGGTCCTCTTTACAGTGAAATCTGGGGGGTCAATATGACCCCACATCTCACCTCTAGGCTGGGAAGCCTGAAATAAAAAATAAAAAAAAGATTCTGGCTTTGATCGTACTGGCGAGTTGGTAGAAGCACCGGAGGGCGGTGAGGGGTGGGGGGCGTCTATGGCTGGGTATTTCAGGGTATCACCGAGTATGGCTGGGTATCTCTGAGTATGGCTGGGTATGGCAATTTATGGCAGGGTATTACAGAGTATTGGCGGGGTATTGGCGGGGTACTACAGAGTAATAGCAGGGTACTGCAGAGTATTGGGGGGTACTACAGAGTAATGGCAGGGTACTGCAGAGTATTGGGGGTACTGCAGAGTAATGGGGGTTACTGCAGAGTAATGGGGGGTACTGCAGAGTAATGGCAGGGTACTGCACTGCAGAGTATTGGGGGTACTGCAGAGTATTGGGGGTACTGCAGAGTAATGGCGGGTACTGCAGAGTAATGGCGGGTACTGCAGAGTATTGGGGGGTACTGCAGAGTAATGGGGGTTACTGCAGAGTAATGGGGGGTACTGCAGAGTAATGGCAGGGTACTGCAGAGTATGCACTGGTATTGCAGAGTATTGGCAGGGAATTGAGGGGTTAAATTCGGTGAGCAGCGATGTGGGCACTGCAGATGCAGCCCACATCGCTGCTGACACCGATCTCTTTCCCCTCCGCTGTACCGATAGGTACAGAGAGGGGAGGGAGGAACAGGCGTCATAACATGACGCCGGTTTGTTTCCAAGTGATCACTCCGTCATTTGACGGAGCAATCACGTGGTAAACGGCCGCTATGAGCGGCCGTTTACTGTGATCTGTGATGCGACCCGGCGGTCACGGATGCTCTCGAGTGCGCACACCTCGGGGCACGCGAGAGCAGAATTCTGGGAGGCCGTTAATTAACGGCCTCTCAGAGTTAAACAACCCCCCTGAAGCCGTTAATCGGCAATGGGCAGTTGTTAAGTGGTTAAAGCTAGATCACTAGCTATATAGGTGAGGTGAATATAGTGGTGTATACTGCAGTCAGGGCACAGACAACAACCACTACACAGCAGCAAGATAGGAAATCAGCCAAAAACGATTGGTGTGTACTGTGTTGAAGGTACACAGAACACCCACTGCTTCAGATGCTAAGTAACACACTACACGAGGCCGCCTCAAAGGCGGCCTTATATAGTGTGGGGCGTGCACTACACAGCCTGAGCTATGATTGGCCACAGGCAGGATGCCTGTGGCCAATCATGGCTCTCCTCGCTGCCGGCGCTGCGATTAGCCAAGCATGCGGGGTCACAGTGCATGCTTGGCCAATCATCGGGCAGCAATGCACTGCGCCAACGCAGTGCATTATGGTCCGCGCGCGCGTCACTCGAATTTTGACGCGAACGGCCAAAACGTTCGGAATTCGCCGAACGCACGAACAGCCAATGTTCGAGTCGAACGTACGTTCGACTCGAACACGAAGCTCATCCCTAGTCACAATCAACCACCCTCTGCACATAATTGATTTATTAAGTTAGTGACTGTTTTATGTATATTGTTTTTATTTTATGGTGTAGTAGATATTTCCACAGACCTATTTACTGTCTAGCACTGGCACTTTTTATGCGATTCTGCTAACTTTAACATATCGCATCAATAATCACTATACATTTAGTTGATTGCTTTATGTATATTATTTAATTCACTTTATGATGTAGGAGATATTCACACGGACCTACTCATTGTTCAGCACTATCACTTTATACGATTTTGTTAATTCTAAAAAATCGCATTGGGAATCACCAGTTTAATCATTAGATTTTTTCTCGTTTATGTCTTTATATTCACTGGATGCTTATTCCAAACACTATTATGTTATAGTAGTGAGGGTCTCTTACCATTCCCTCGCAAAATACGCACATTGGTTTCTTATACACCACCCTTTCAGTCTGGGCGGTAGTACACTTATTACCTAATAACTTTGGTGCTTATAGAATCTATTGGCCTTTCAGGCTAAATTTCCCAACTTTAATTTCCCAACTTAGTACTGCGCATCACTACTCCTTGCCTTCTTTATAGTGTAAATTTACTGTCCCCTCAAAACAACTCACACAGCCATTAATGTTTAAACCGCTGGCAACAAAAGTGAGTACATCCCTAAGTGAAAATGTCCAAATTGGGCCCAATTAGCCATTTTCCCAACCAATGTCATGTGACTCGTTAATGTTACAAGGTCTCAGGTGTGAATGGGGAGCAGGTGTGTTAAATTTGGTGTTATCGCTCTCAATCTCTCATACTGGTCACTGGAAGTTCAACATGACACCTCATGGCAAAGAACTCTGAGGATCTGAAAAAAATAATTGTTGCTCTACATAAAGATGGCCTAAGCTATAAGAAAATTGACAAGACCCTGAAACTGAGCTGCAGCACGTTGGCCAAGACCATACAGTGGTTTAACAGGACAGGTTCTACTCAGAACAGGCTTTGCCATGGTCAGCCAAAGAAGTTGAGTGCACATGGCTCAGCGTGATATCCAGAGGTTGTCTTTGGGAAATAGACATATGAGCGCAAGCCAGCATTGCTGCAGAGGTTGAAGGAGTGGGGGGTCAGTCTGTCAGTACCTATGACCTTTTTAAAGTTTGACCTTTAACCACTTGCCCACTGGGCATTTAAACCCCCTTACTAGCCAGACCAATTTTCAGCTTTCAGTGTTCTCACATTTTAAATAACAATTACTCAACACTGCAACACTGTATCCATATGAAATTGTTGTCCTTTTTTCATACAAATAGAGCTTTCTTTTGGGGGTATTTAATCAACACTGAGTTTTTATTTTTTGCCCTATAAATGAAAAAAGACAGAACATTTTGTAAAAAAAATGCAGTTTTCTTAGTTTGTTATAAAATTTAGCAAATTAGTAATTTTTCTTCATAAATTTTAGGCAAAATTTATACTGCTACATATCTCTGGTAAAAATAACCAAAACCTGTGTATATTATCCCCTTCCCGCCAAGCGTAAGCAGATGTGCGTACTTGGCTTTCGGGGGTTATACCAGGATGATGCCCGCAGCTGCAGGCATCATCCCAGTACCGTTGTTTAGAGCGGACGATTGGCTTTCCAGGGATAACAACTGATGCGGCTAAAAGCCGCTCGGCTGTTGTCCCAGAGCAGCGGGAGGGGACATCCCCCCCTCCTGCCACGTCCCGGCGTTCTGATCGGGCCTCCCGTCCCACCGGGAAACCCCGATCAATGATCTGGCTCTTCCGGCAGCTAGTGACAGGAAGAAGCTGCTTCTTTCCAGTCTCCTGATTGTAAACACGGAAGCGACATCACAAGGTCACTTCCCGTTTACTCAGCTGCCAATGGCGCCAGTTTAAAAAAAAAATATACAGTATTCAGAATCGCTGTTTTAAAACACAATTTAATAATATAAAAATAAATTAAATAAATAAGAACATAAGCGCCCCGTCCCCACGAGCTCGCGCAGCAAAGAAAACGCATGTGGAAGTCGCTCCCGCATATGTAAACAGTGTTCAAATCACACATGTGAGGTATCGCTGAGATCGTCAGAGCAAGAGCAATAATTCTAGCACTAGACCTCCTCTGTAACTCTGGTAACCATAAAAAAAATTGAAAACGTCACATATGGAGATTTTTAGGTACCTTAGTTGTGCTTAAAACACCGCTGCACAAATACCGTGTGACATAAAATATTGCAACAATCGCCATTTTATTCTCTAGATTCTCTGCTAAAAAATCTATCTATCTATCTATCTATCTATCTATCTATCTATCTATCTATCTATCTATCTATCTATCTATCTATATGTGTGTGTGTGTGTGCGTATGTGTGTATCTATATGTGTATATGTATATATATATATATATATATATATATATATATATATATATATGTATATATATATATATATATATATATATATATTATTTGGGGCTCCAAGTATTTTTTTTCTAGCAAAAGATATGTATTTTAACTTGTAAACACCAGATGTCAGAAATAGGCTTAGTCATGAAAGGGTTATTTTGTGTTTGTGAAAGTTACAGAGTCTGCAAACTATGGTGCCAATCACTGGAAATTGATCACACTTCATGTACTGACGGCCTATCTCATTTCTTGAGACACTAAGACCCTTTCACACTGGGGCGTTTTTCAGGCGCTACAGTGTTAAAAATAACGCTTGAAAAAATCTGGCCCCTTTCACTCCATACCGCCGCTAAAACGACGGTAAAGCGGTGCTAAAAATAGCGCTGCTTTACCGCCGACGCCGCTCCCGCCCCAGTGTGAAAGGGGCCTAACAAGCCAGGAAAGTACAAATATCCCCCCAAATTACCCATTTTTTCCACTTTTTCCCTACCCCTGATGAAGACTTTGTATAAGTTGACTTGGTGGATATGCAATTTATTTTAACCACTTGACCACTGGGCACCTAAACCCTCTTAATAACCAGACCAATTTTCAGCTTTCAGTGCTCTCACATTTTGAATGACAATTACTCGGTCATGCAACACTGTACCCATATGACATTTTTGTCCTTTTTTTTCACACAAACAGAGCTTTCTTTTGGTGGTATTTAATCACCGTTGGGTTTTTTATTTTTTGCGCTATAAAAGAAAAAAAAAATGTTTCTTCGTTTCTGTTATAAAATTTAGCAAATTTTTCTTGATAAATTTTGGTCAAAATTTATACTGCTACATATCTTTAGTAAAAATAAGTACAAATTGGTGTATATTATTTGATCTTTGTGAAAGTTATAGAGTCCATAAGCTATGGTGCCAATATCTGAAAATGTATCACACCTGAAGTACTGACAGCCTATCTAATTTCTTGAGACCCTAACATGCCAGAAAATTACAAATAACCCCTTTTTGGAAAGAACACATTCCAAGGTATTTAGTAAGAGGCATGGTGAGTTTTTTTGAAGTTGTCATTTTTTCCCACAATTCTTTCCAAAATCAAGATTTTTTTTTCTTTTTTTTTTTCACAAAATTGTCATATTATCAGGTTATTTCTCACACACAGCATATGCATACCACAAATTACACCCCAAAACACATTTTGCTATTACTCCCGAGTATGGCGATACCACATGTGTGAGACTTTTACACAGCGTGGCCACATACAGAGGCCTAACATGCTAGGAGCACCTTTAGCCGTTCTGGAGCACCCAGGACAATTCTGACATTTCCCTCCTACATGTAAAAATCATTGTTTATTTGCTAGAAAATGACATAGAACCCCAAAACATTACATATGTTTTTTTAGAAAAGACCCTAGAGAATACAATGGCGGTTGTTTTTTGGGAAAAAAAAGTTTTGTGCTTTTACAAAAAACAAAACAGTAAAGTTAGCCCAATGTTTTTACATAATGTGAAAGTTATGCCGAGTAAATAGATACCTAACACGTCACCCTTCAAAATTGCACTCGTGGAATGGCGCCAAACTTCGCTACTTAAAAATTCCCATAGGCAACGCTTTAATTTTCTTTACTGGTTACATGTTTTGAGTTACAGAGGAGGTCTAGGGCCAAAACTATTGCACGCGTTCTAACGTTCGCAGCAATACCTCAAATGTGTGGTTTGAACACATAGCATGTACACCCCAAAATAGATTCTCCTACTCCTCCTGAGTACGACAATGCCACATGTGTGAGACTTCCACAGCCAGGCCTCATACAGAGGCTGGGTATCACCGAGTATGGCTGGGTATGGCTAGGTATCGCCGAGTATCTTCAAAAAGACTGTTTGGGACCTCACTGCAAAGTATATTCCCATAGGCAATACGTTTCAAAGGCTAAAAACAAAACCTATGCGGCTCACGGCCAAAGTTAAAAAAGCTATAAACTATAAGAGAAGAGCTTTTAAAAAATATAAAAATGAAGGAACACTGGTGTCATTTAAATGTTACAAAGAATTTAACAGAATATGTAAAAAGGAAATCAAGGATGCAAAAATTTGAAAACGAACGACAGATTGCAAAAGATAGTAGGACAAACCCCAAAACATTCTTCAAATATATTAATAGTAATTTTCAAAATATTTTATTTTACGAAAAAGGCACTTACATACGTATAACAGTATATAAACAATCTGCAGCAGGGAGGGCCTGCGGTCACAATGTAAGTAATGAAAACAGGAGACATCAGTGAAAGACAGAAAATATCAAAAGGGTACAGTTAGCATGCCCTTCCTCATCGAGGGGCTAAATAAAAATAGAGGTAAACAGAGGGTGACCCCCTAGGGAGAGCCCACCAAATAGAGCCAATAGGGGTAGCCCCAGGAGCCCCCATCCCGACACCCCTAATAGGGAACTTGCTGTGCCAGGATGGGGGAGTGTCCTCCCAGGCCCCCCCCTCTGAGAGGGATAAAGCAGTTGGAGGACCGTCCGCAGTGGGCACCGCAACATTAAATTGGACTGTACGGTGAACCTGTCAATTACAGCTCTGTTGAGCAAACCAAAACCTTAGAACGACTAGAAGGACAGAGAAAAGAAGAGAAGAGGAGAAGAGGAGGACAGAGGGGTAAGGGGATGTAAGCTATGGCCTGAAAGGGTGGAAGGTTATAGCGGGAGAATGTTTAGCATTTGATGAAAGAGGGGGCGCTTTAGGAGTGAGGTCTGGTCACTAGAGGAGAGCCTGGGGGTACCCCAGGCAGCAGAGAGATTCCCATGTAACGGGCCCAAGGGTCCCACACCTTTCGGAATTTAGGTGTGGTATCTGACAGAATACCTGACAGTTTTTCTTGGGACATTATCCACGATATCTTTCTCTTAACTGCGAGGAAGGAGGGTCTGGGTTGCTTCCATGCGGAGGCAATCGCAATTTTGGCTCCTAATAGGATAAAATAAGTTAGTTTCTGAGTGTTACCAGACATCAAAGGAACAGGGGTATTGAGTAACGCAACCCCTGGAGTTCTCGGAACCCGGCAGCCTGTGACTAAGTAAATCAAGTTGAAGATTTTAGTCCAGAACGATCGAAGTCTAGGGCATTCCCACCAGATGTGGATCATGGAGCCACGAAGTTGGCACCCCCTGAAACATAAGGGGTTAGCCGTGGGGTATATTTTGGCTAGCCTGACTGGAGTGAGGTACCACCTGGTTATCAATTTGATGCTAGCCTCCATCAGTGAGGTGTTTTGGATCCCACGAAAGGATCTGGCTAGGGCCAGCTGCCAGGTTTCAAGACTGCCAGAGGTCTGGAGATCAGATTCCCATGCCGTCATATAGGGGGATTTGCCCGTTGGGGAAGTGAGAGCCGTGTAGATCACTGAAATACCACCCCTCTGCTCCCCGATCTTACCACACCAGGCTTCATATTCAGTAAAGAAAGGAGGAAGGGGTTTGTCTTTCCAAAGTGAGTTCAAGAAGTGAGATATTTGTTGGAAGCGGAACCTCTCTGTGTCTGGTAGCTCTAAGTGTTCGATACAATAAGCTAGGGAAATCGGACCCCTGGAATTGAAAAAGTGACCTATCCGGTATAGTCCCTTGTCCAACCACCATCTAAAGGCTTCAATGTCCAGACCAGGGGGGAAGTCATGATTACGGAACATGTGAGCAAGGGGTCTTAAAGTGGACACTAGGGTAGGCTCTTTGCGAAGACCGTCCCATAGGGCGCAGGAGTGAGATAGGGATGGGGACATGATGGGCGGCCTGGCTTTGGGCGGGCACCATAATAGATAATCTAGTGTAAAAGAGGGTACAGAACAGCGTTCTATGGACTGCCAATCCGGTTTCTCGTATTTGGAGTAGATCGAGGATAGTTGGGCTAGGCGAGCTGCAAGGTAGTATTTGTGGAGGTTAGGCAAACCCAACCCCCCCCTGCGTCTGTGCAGGAAGAGCGTGTTTTGCGGTAGGCGGTATCCCTTATTACCCCAGATATATTTCAGTATTTTGCTTTGCAGAGAGCGAAGGTGGTCCTTCCGAACTGGTATTGGCAGGGCTCGAAAATAGTAGAGGATTTTGGGGAGAAGGGTCATTTTTATGGAGTTAATCCGGCCAAGCCAGGATAGTTCGTGTTTAGACCATGAGGAGAGATCAGTTTCCAGCTGTCTGTATAATTTGGGGTAATTGTGGGCATACAACATCTCTATTTTAGGTGTAAGGAAGATACCCAAGTATTGGATGGCAGTGTCACTCCATTGGAACGGGAAGGATTGTTTGAGTGAGAGGACTTGGTGGGTGGGGAGAGAAATATTCAATGCCACAGACTTGGAGTAATTAACCCGCAAGCCTGAGACCTTGGCAAAGTCGTCCAGTACCCGGGATAAGTTGGGCAGGGTTGTGAGGGGGGAAGTGAGGAACAACAGTATGTCGTCCGCGAAGAGTCCACATTTGTGCGTTTGGCTACCGCATTGGACACCTCCAATGTCTATGTTGTGGCGGACTGCGATCGCCAGTGTTTCAATGGCTATTGCAAATATGAGGGGGGATAGGGGGCACCCCTGTCTGGTCCCCCTGGTGATGGGAATTGGCTCAGAGAGGTATCCCTGCATTCGAATTTGGGCCCTCGGCTGGGAGTATAAGGCCCGTAATAAGCCCAGGAAACGAGCCCCAAATCCCCACCTGTCAAAGAGCTGGAAGATGTACTGCCATGAGACCGAGTCAAAAGCCTTCTGAATATCTAAGGAAAGGAGGAAGCCAGATTGTCCGGGTCCCCCTTCCCAATTAGACTGCAAAATGGAGATAATATCAACCGCCCTCCGAATTTGATCAGGTCCCTGTCTGCCGGGGATAAAACCAACTTGGTCCTTGTGAACATAGCGTCCGATGAAGGAGGCTAGCCTATTGGCCATAACTTTCGTGAGAATTTTGAGATCATTATTAATAAGGGAAATCGGTCTGTAGTTGCTGACATCTTCCAAGTTCTTGCCAGGTTTGGGGATGACCGTGATATATGCCGTGTTAAGGTGGGGATCCAGAGGGCCTCCATTAGCTTTATGATTACCGAGATTGGCCAGGTGAGGGGCTAGCGTGTTGGCAAAGGCTTTATAGTAAGGGATCGAAAGACCGTCGGGTCCAGGGGCGGAGCTTTTGTTAAGATCCTTTATGACTCCCAGTATCTCCTCTGCCTGGAAGGGGGCTTCCATAACTTGTTTGTGAACGTCCGATAAGGCAGGGATGGGGAGTCCCTCCAAAAACTTTGGAAGGAGGTTATCTTTGGGAGATGGGGGACTACTGTAGAGAGAGGTGTAAAAGTTCTGAAAGGCATTCAGAACTGTGACCGGATTAGACGTGGGCGGGAGTCCTGCGCTTCTGATCCGAGGGAGGGTGCTCAGCTTGGTTCTAGGGGAGAGTCTATTAGCCAGGAGTGTGCCTATTTTGTCCGCCTGTGAGTAAAACTTGTGGCCAGACCACCTAACCGATTTTTCTGCTTTCGTGGTGAGGGCGAGGTTGAGTTCTAAGCGAGTCTTGTCTAGTATGGAGGTGGGGGTGCGGAGGGGGTCCTTTTTGTGAAGGGCTCTGAGTTTAGAGTATTCCTCTTCTAGCTTCAGGATGGTTGAATGCCTTTCCCGTTTTATTTGAGAACCTAATTGCATGAGTTTTCCCCTAATAAATGCTTTGTGCGCCGCCCACAGGGTTTCGGGAGAGACATCAGAAGTCGCATTAATAGAGAAATATTCCTGCAGTGCTTTGTCGAGATCCATAACTCGTGATGGCTCCGAAAGGAGGGATTCATTTAACCTCCAATGCCTGGGGTGTCTCCCACTCGAACCCCCCAGGGCCGTCACAATTACCAGCGAGTGATCCGAGACCACTGTGTCAGTGATGGAGGCTTTGAGCATCCTGGGAAGGAGCGAGGAGGGGACAAGTATGTGGTCTATCCGTGCATATGATTGATGTGGCGCTGAGAAGTGAGTGTAGTCTCTCTTTGTGGGGTTTAATTCCCGCCATACATCGGATAACCCATGAGCGTGAAGCAATTTGGCGATCCGTAAGCTTGCCTTCGTGGGCCTGGTTAAGCGGGAATGTGAGGGGGAGGATTTATCAAGTCCTTGATCAAAGGCGACGTTAGAGTCCCCTCCGACAATAACCGTTCCCTCTAGAAGAGGTGCTAAGGTGCGCAGCAGGGATTCGAAGAATTTGGCCTGACCCGTGTTCGGGGCGTAGTAGGAGACCAAGGAGTAAAGTTGGTCCCCCACAGTGCCCTTTACAAGTAAATACCTGCCCTCCGGATCCGCTTTTTCAAAACTTTTATTGAATTTGCATGTTTTGGCAATCAAAATGGCCACCCCCCTGGTCTTGGACTCCGCGTTGGCTAAGAAGAACTGAGGGAAGTGGGCATGTAGGAACTTGGGACTATACCGGATAGGAAGGTGGGTTTCCTGGAGTAGAATTATATCTAGTTTCAGGGATTTGTAGTAATCAAGAGCTTTTCTCCGTTTGATGGGGGAATTAAGACCCTGAATGTTATGGGAGGCTATCTTAAGCCTAGCAGCCTGTGGATCAGCCATGGAGCAGAGGGGGAGCCCAGCATCTGAAAGCGACCTCACTTACCCAATCCATAGCGGGGTTCTCGGTAAGGGCATTGGGATCGGTGGCCCGAGGTTGTCTCCCAGGATACCATGCCGACTGGGTTGGCTCAGCCCAACCTGAGGAGAAAAAAAGTAGTGTCATGTAAACATTCAACGGGGGTAGCTTACCATCAAGGGGGAAGAGAGGAGGAGAAAGGGCAAAGAAAGAAAGGGTTCCTGAGAAGAGAAAGAGGAGATCAGGGCAGGAGACACCCCCCGAAATCCCAAGAAAAAACAATGTAGACAACCGACCCATAAGGTCAGAAGTCCCGACCCTCAGACGCCTGGGAAAGGCCGAGGGAGGGAGAGTTACACATGTGGTCCCTCGCGGAACTGGGGACCCCTAGTCGGGTAACTACCCGAACTGTGATTTAAACATTAAATAACAGTAGCATATAAGCAGCAATATAAAAAAAAAAAAAAATTTTTCTTGAGGCACGGCTAAACATAATGAGTAGAAGACACTGGGGCTAAACAAGGAATGCTGTTCTTTAGGCAGGAGGTAGGATGGTATATCCAGGGAGGGTGCTGGGGAATGCAGCCCCCTGGAAAATCCTCAGAGCAGCCTTAGGGCCCATTTCGAGGGGACGCAGACAAATATGAGGGGTTACGGGCAGTCCAGTAGATGAACGAAGTACTGCATAGCGTCCCGGAATATTGAAGGCAATGGGGAGAAGGGTAGCACAAGTCCTAGGCAAGGGGAGGGCAAAAAGGGTTGGAGGGCCAAACTTTCAATGTTTGGGGAGCAGTCCTCCGGCCCTCTCCAGGACCTCGGACGGTCAGTCGCAGAATGGAGAGTCTGAAAAGGGGTCTGGATGTTACTCAGGTGGGTGCATTATCCTTGACCTTCTTGGCTCTTCCGGAGGTCCACAACGGGGATTGTGGGCTGTTAGGAGTTGGCCGTTTGTTGGAGCCTTGGCTAGGGTTAGAAGTGTCCATATCAGCTTCTTGAGAAATGATTTTCAGCCTGGTGAGGAGCTTTTCCCCCTCGGGGAAAGTGGAGAAAGCAAAAGACTTCCCTTTGTCCGTGAACCTGACCGCAAATGGGAATGCCCATTTGTATTTTATGTCTTTTTGTGACATTGCAAGCAAGAGGGGTTTTAGAGCTCTCCGTCTCTGTATAGTGGAGGGGGAGAGGTCCGCAAAGATCTGAACCTGGTGGCCCTGGTACGTGATGTGTTGCAGGGATCTGGCTCTCTTCATAACTTCTTCTTTCACCGAGAAGTGATGTGGCTTGGCCAGAACATCGCGCGGGGTGCCATCCTTCCTAGGGGGGCCGAGGGTTCTATGGACCCGGTCAAGTTCAAGCTTAGTAGCTGGGATGTCAGGGATTAGCTGTTGAATGAGGTCTTGCACCGCCCTGGACACTTCAGTAATTGATTCTGGAAGCCCGCGAATTCTGATGTTATATCTGCGTGACCTATTTTCGAGGTCATCGATACGGGCCATGGCTATGTCCAATTGCTCCTGTACTGAATAAATGTGCCTGGAGTTTTGGACGGATCTGGCTATGGTATCCTCCATTTTATGTTCGATCGTTTCGATCCGGGAGCCTAGGTTAATAAAATCAGCTTTCAATTCCCCCGTGATTTGCAAGGCAGTTTGGGAGAGGCCCCTTTCTAATAGTTCAGAGAATTTGCCAAACAGGGCATCCATGTGGGAGACTGGGTCTGCATGAGCAGCCTCATGGGGGGCCCTGGCGGCCTGGGTAACCCTGTAAGTCCCCGCTGGGGAGGGGGAGAACTCCTGGATGGTGCGTTCCAGCAGAGAGACCGTGGAGGCCGGGGACGGTGTGGCTTCCTTGGGGAGACCTCTGGGGTTGCCTGGGGTGGCGTGGAGGGGAGGGAAGTCTGTATCTGACCTGAAATCCACTGTGCCTGCGGATCTGTGATCCTGAGACAGGAGCTGTGCTGCGGTGGCCATCTTGGATTTCTCCCTCACGTCCAATGAAGCGAACAGCGGGCCCAGATTGCGTTTAGCCAGTCCACCGGTCATTCAGTAATGTGCCCCAACACTTCAGGAGTCCGTCCCTATAGCTCGGGAAGTGGAAGGGTAGCCGTGTCGTGCGGTAGGGGTTCCGTCGTTCCGCGAGGCAGCGGAGCTTTAGATGATCGCGGCCATCTTGGAAGCCTCGCGCATGCGCACTCCATATATTAATAGTAAAAAGGTCAAGTCTGAGCATGTAGGCCCTTTACAAAATAATCTAGAGTGGGTGACTGGGGACAAAGGGAAGGCTAATTTATTAAATACTTTCTTCAGCTCTGTGTATACAAAAGAGCCCGGGGGAGCTCATGTCCATAATGGGGGTGGTAGTGACACAGCCCCAAATGATCAACAATGGCTCAAAAGTGATATGGTCCAGAAATATTTAGACACAATAAAGGTGGATAAAGCACCTGGCCCTGGTGGCATCCACCCACGGATCCTAAAAGAATTGAGCTCTGTAATTTTAGAGCCATTGTATCTAATTTTTAGGGACTCATTAATGACAGGAATAGGACCACTGGATTGGCGCAGGGTGAATGTGGTGGCTATATTTAAAAAGGGATCAAAGTCTTTACCAAGTAACTATAGACCTGTTAGTTTAACTTCCATAGCTGGGAAGATACTGGAGCGTTTAATAAAAGACCACATCGAAAAAAACACTTTAAGCAACAGACAGCATGGATTCATGAAAGACAGAAGTTGTCAGACAAACCTGATTTCTTTTTATGAAGTGGTAAGTAAAACCTTGGACAGAGGGGTGACGGTGGACGTGGTACACTTAGATTTTGCAAAAGCGTTCGACACAGTTCCACACACAGGGCTCATGTGTAAGGTACAGTCTACAGGTTTGGAAATATCAATTTGTAAATGGATAGAAAACTGGCTAAAAGACAGAATTCAGAGAGTAGTGGTTAATGATTCTTACTCTGAATGGTCTAAGGTTATCAGTGGTGTAACCCAAGGTTCAGTGCTGGGACCCTTACTTTTTAACATCTTTATAAACGGTATTGGGTCAGGGATCAAAAGTAACATTTCTGTCTTTGCAGATGACACCAAGATATGCAGTGGAATAACGTCCTTACAGGATGTCTCCGATTTACAAGCCGACCTCAATACACTGTCTAATTGGGCGACTATGTGGCAGATGAGGTTTAATGTTGATAAATGTAAAGTTATGCACTTGGGGGCTAAGAATATGCATGCATCATACATGCTAGGGGGAGTACAACTGGGGGAATCCATAGTGGAGAAGGATCTTGGGGATTTGGTAGATCATAAGCCCCTGTTCAAATCATTACTAAGACCTCACCTGGAATATGCGGTTCAGTTTTGGTCACCAGTTCTCAAAAAGGATATCGGGGAACTGGAGAAAGTGCAGAGAAGGGCAACCAAACTGATAAGAGGCATGGGGGAGCTCAGCTATGAGGAAAGATTAGAGGAACTGAATTTATTCACTCTTGAGAAGAGGAGAATAAGGGGGGATATGATCAACATGTTCAATTATATAAGGGGTCCATATAGTGAACTTGGTGTTGAGTTACTCTCTGTATTGTCAACCCAGAGGACACGGGGCGCGCTTTACGTCTAGAGGAAAAGAGATTTCATCTTCAAATACGGAAAGGTTTCTTCACAATAAGAGCTGTGAAAATGTGGAACAGACTCCCGCCAGAGGTGGTTATGGCCTGCTCAGTAGATTTCTTTAAGAAAGGCCTGGATACTTTCCTGAATGTACATAATATAACTGGGTACTAACATTTATAGGTAAAGTTGATCCAGGGAAAATCCGATTGCCTCTTGGGGGATCAGGAAGGAATTTTTGTCCGAGCACGCTACCCGGCCGGCCAAGAAAGGGGGGGCGAGCGAGTGCCCCCCCCTCCTGAGCCGTACCAGGCCGTGTGCCCTCAACATGGGGGGTGCCTTGGGGAAGGGGGGGGGGCCGCGCGGCCCCCCCACCCCAAAGCACCTTGTCCCCATGTTGATGAGGACAAGGGCCTCTTCCCGACAACCCTGGCCGTTGGTTGTCGGGGTCTGCGGGCGGGGGGCTTATCGGAATCCGGGAGCCCCCTTTAATAAGGGGGCCCCCGGATTCTGGCCCCCCACCCTATGTGAATGAGTATGGGGTACAATGTACCCCTACCCATTCACCTGTAAAATAAAAGTACAAAAAAAACACAACACACGAGATAAAATACTTTATTGCACAGCTCCGGGGGTCTTCCGTCTTCGGGGGTCTTCTCGCCGGACTCCTCCGCTATCTTCTTGTAGTTCTTTTGCTAGCGGAGGAGTCCGGCTTTCTTCCTCGCCGCCGGCCTCTTCTTCCGACTTCGGGGGTCTTGTCCCCCTCTTCGGTTCTTCTGCCGGGCCACCGCGCCTTCTTCTAGCTCTTTTACAGGCGGTGGCCCGGTCTTCTGTCGCCGCCGCCGCCTTCCATTCTTCTGTTCTTCTCTTCTTCTTCTTCAGATGTTGCCTCGCCGAGTCCTCCGCTCACAATGACAGGGAACGGGCACGCGGCGACTTATATAGGGACAAGGGGCGGGGTCTTCGGTGGATGTCACATGGGTTCATTAGTATTAATTTTATGTATTTCGGCAGTATACGTACGTATTGTGGGGATGTTTCAAGATTAGGACGTTAATTGTCTAGACCAGCCAATTTTTAAACTTGTTCAATAAAAGTGTTTCTGTTTTTTACATACTAATTTGAAATTGTGTGATTTCTATTGCTGCAAAAAAAGTGCCATGGGAGATAATTTTCGAATAGTGTATCAGGGACGGAGCAGCTTCTTTCCCATTATATAATTGCTACCTGCTGTTTCCTTTTTAGACATTCCAAGGTATTTAGTAGAGGCATGGTGAGTTTTTTTAAGTTTTTCCCACAATTCTTTGCAGAAATTAAGATTTTTTTTTTTCTTTCACAAAATTGTCCTATTAACAGGTTATTTCTCACACACAGCATATGCATACTTGCAAATACATCCCAAAACCACATTTTGCTACTCCTGAGTATGGCAATACCACATGCGTGAGGCTTTTACATAGCCTGGCCTTATACAGAGGCCCAACATGCAAAGAGCACCATCAGGTGTTCTAGATACGTACATTACACATTTAATTTCTTGACTACCTATTACATTTTTGAAGGCCCTGGAGCACCAGGACAATGGAAAAAATTACCCCATTTTGGAAAGCAAACACCCCAACATATAATTTTCAAGGCATAATGAGTCTTTAAAACACGTCGTTTTTTTCCACAAGTTTTTGGAAAATGTGGAAGGAAAATGAAAACGCATTTTTTGTTACACAAAGTTGTCTATTTATTAGATATTTCTAACATATAGCATGTACATAGCAACAATTACACCCCAAAATATATTCTGCTACTCTTCCTGAGTATGGCGATACCACATGTGTGGGTTTTCTACAGCCTGGCCACATACAGAGGCACAACATGCAGGGAGCACCATCAGATGTTCTAGAGGCATACATTTAAAATCTAATTTGACTACCTATCACACATTTGTGAGGCAATAATGGGCACTATATTGGCACTGATGGGCACTGCAGTGGCATGATTGTGGCATAGATGTGGCACGGATGAGAACTGATGTGGTATGGATGAGCACTGATGAGGCATGGATGTGGCACGGATGAGCACTGACGTGACATGGATGTGGCACAAATGAGTGGCACAGATGACCACCAATGTGGCATGGATGTGACACGGATGAGAACTGATGTGACACATATGAGCACTGATTTGGTATGGATAAGGCACGGATAAGCACAGATGTGGCATGGATGAGCACAGATGTGGCTTGGATGAGCACTGATGTGGCATGGATGAGCACTGATGTGGCATGGATGAGCCATGGATGGGCATGTATGAGCCAAGGATGGGCATGAATGGCCATGTATGAGCATGGGTGGGTATAGATAAGGCACGGATAAGGCATGAATGGGCACAGATCAGCGCTGTGGGCACTCCAGTTCCAGCCCACAAGAGCTGTTGCACTGCCCCCCCTCCTCTCGTTTTGATCGGTGTGAGGAGAGGGACCAGACATGCTCTGGTTTGTTGACAAGTGATCGCTCTGTCAGTGGATGGAGCAATCATGTGGTAAAGGGGCGTTGTCATTGGCCCTTTTCCCCGATCCGTTAAGCGCTGGGTCAGAAAGACCAAATGGTCATGGACATTCCATGTGTGCGCCCCAGGGGGTGTGTTGGAAGCGCGACTCTGGGAGGATGTCATAGTACGCCCTCCCAGAATTAGCCAACCGTGCTGTAGCCGTCATTCGGCTATGGCCCGGTCGGCAAGTGGTTAATTATACTTTAATATTTAGAATTCTGAACTTTTCTGATACTTTCAGCTTAGACATGCATCGGCAGCAAATTTGGGCACGTATTACCTGTGCATACAGATAATTGTTTGCCGCTATAGTTAAAGCTTCTCCCAAATGATTTCGGAATTCTGTGCAGTCTTCCAGGACCCCACTGTATAAGCTCACGCTTATAAAATAAAACTTTTTTATAGGTGGCTGATTTGAGTCCTATTGAAAATGAGACCTGGGAAGAGATTCTAACCAGCCACCAATTAGTCTCCCTAAAATTTACTGATAATCTCACCCATTACTCATCTGTTTATACTGTACCTAATCTTACCTATTTGACACCTATTCAGTTAGCAATATTTTATGTCGTCCTTTAACCTATTATTCCCTAACTGTCAGGGACCCCTGGATTTTTTTCTACCTGCTCTGGTCCTGCCCACAGATAAGGCTTACTGGAAGCACAAAATAACCTTTTTGTATGATGTCATGACCTGCGTAGCCCAAAGGTCCCCTTTTCCTGACCCACTGCCACCTTGACCTTCTTATCAACCTTAATAATAATAATAATGAGACCACACCTTCTCTTTGGAGTAAACTGGCCACAACAGCCTTTATTAACACAACCCAAACTTTTACTCACTCCAAAGATATATATATAAATATATAAATCTATAAACATGTATATCAAACCATAAACAACATTTTTAAACTAAATTCCAGTCTGGTGATCTCTGACGGTGACCCACTTTAAACCAAAACACCAACCTCACTGCGGTACCTTTAACATACCAGGCCTCCAGCTGTGACCGCTCAGAGACAACCAATTCCTGCAGTGAAAAACATACCCAGTATTCCGTCCACCGTTCAGGAATACACAACATCCCAGTATTCCGTCCACCGTTCAGGAATACACAACCTCCCAGTATTCCGTCCACCGTTCAGGAATACCCAACCTCCCAGTATTCCGTCCACCGTTCAGGAATACACCGGAGGGGCCCATATTACCGATGAGCCCCCCACCCCTTTTTGATCACCTCCGTTTACCGCCACCGTCAAAGACCACCAGAAAGATACCGCTGCAGCCCCCCAAAAGGACCGTTTTCCACTGTTGTGACGACCAGCCATCTGCCCCTGCAAGAAAAAACAGAAACGAAAAAAGACACCAGCCAGATAACAAAAACCCCTTGCACTAAAGAACAACCCCACAGTAGGGAGGGAGGGTGGGAAAGCTGCCTCCTCCGCTGAGTTCCCTCGTGGACTGGTGCCCGCTCTAGCTCCGCCCCCCTTTTATACCGCTCCTCCCCTTCTTCTATTTTCTACCTGCCACTCCCTCTTCTATCTTCCTGGTTCCTTGGGCACCAGGTCATGCCCGCCCCTCCATTACCCCTCCCCTTGGGGCGGATCATTACGGGGCTCCCTTGACCTGCGTAGCCCAAAGGTCCCCTTTTCCTGACCCACTGCCACCTTGACCTTCTTATCAACCTTAATAATAATAATAATGAGACCACACCTTCTCTTTGGAGTAAACTGGCCACAACAGCCTTTATTAACACAACCCAAACTTTTACTCACTCCAAAGATATATATATAAATATATAAATCTATAAACATGTATATCAAACCATAAACAACATTTTTAAACTAAATTCCAGTCTGGTGATCTCTGACGGTGACCCACTTTAAACCAAAACACCAACCTCACTGCGGTACCTTTAACATACCAGGCCTCCAGCTGTGACCGCTCAGAGACAACCAATTCCTGCAGTGAAAAACATACCCAGTATTCCGTCCACCGTTCAGGAATACACAACATCCCAGTATTCCGTCCACCGTTCAGGAATACACAACCTCCCAGTATTCCGTCCACCGTTCAGGAATACCCAACCTCCCAGTATTCCGTCCACCGTTCAGGAATACACCGGAGGGGCCCATATTACCGATGAGCCCCCCACCCCTTTTTGATCACCTCTGTTTACCGCCACCGTCAAAGACCACCAGAAAGATACCGCCACAGCCTGAAAGGGTGACCACCTTACCCTTGAGGGCAACCCCACACCCCCAATGCGTTTTTGGAGGCCTTCCCCCAAAACCAGGGACCCTAAATCAATGCCGACCTCCATGAGATGTACCCGATCCCTCCTCAGGCGCAACCCCACAGTAGACTCCAGTTCCCCGTGCCTGATTACCAACCCTACATTCCTGACCGAAAAACTCCCCACCACCGTAGTCACCAAAATCGCATCCTCTGCTCCTGGATACTTGCCACTGATCTAGCCCACCTCCAGTGGGTCCGGGCCACAATGTCTGACCACACTATCATTGTGTTCGGGAACCGCGCCGAAGCCGCAGAAAATCCGCCCTTACGTTCCCGAGCAGTTACCCCACCTTCCTGACCCCCAGGTCATTCCCCCCCAGCCCGGAGAAACAACACTTCCGGGGGCCCGTCCAAATGTACCCACCTGTCCACCACACGCACACCCCCCTTTTCCACTGTATGCCCGGGATTCCCGACCAATGTGACCCCGCTGCTCTCCTAGAAATCCCCATCTGCCTCCCATATGGCCTCATGTCTCCTCTCCTGGCCCCCCAGCAAACATAAGAGTGGCCCACCATCCAAACGAGGCGTATTCTTTTTTTTTTTTTTTTTTTTTTTTTATGTGTTAGCAATAACTTTCCAGACCCACACCTCACCGAGATTGACCGACTGCAAGCTGCGGCCTATCGTAGGACCTGAACCTACGCGGCTCCCAACGACCCATCATACGCACCGACGCTTCATCCAACCCACGTCTGGCTGCTTCTGTGGCCGCCCCGATGCGGAAGGAGCGTGAAGCATATTCCGACCCCACCAAACCGCTATTCCCGAAACACTGCCGAAAAACACCGACACGAACTGAAAGCTCGACAGGAAGGACCCAGCCTCGTGCATAAGGAACGGGCCCTCCCCTCCTGGTCACACCCTGCGATACCCTCGAGCCGCGGCCACCGGGCAAACCTGGGACCCAGGCAAGTGAAACAAGCAACCCCCACTCCCGACCCCGCCGGTCGGTTCTAGATCGCCTGGGCAGGATACAAACCTTATCAGCCGCTACCCGTACGTCCCTATCCAACAGTACCCCCGGTACTTGTTTGGACAGGCTGACCAACTCCCCCACCCGAAAACGCCCCATAAAAAGAGAAGAAAAAGGCCGCTGCAAACAATAGTGCCTCCAACCGTGACGTGCAAATTGATACCAATTCCGCACATATGGCCGCCCAAATCTCGAACGTTACCGGACAGCTTGTGTCCCCACGATTTACCTGTGTCCGAAAAAACCACCCAGCATCTGTCGCACCCAAAAGTAATTTGTCCACTCCTCCGAACCCATTATTTTAAAAGAAATGACAAGCCTGCCGTTTTCTGGTCACTCGCGGCCGCCGAGCGCCTGCCTTCCATATACTGGACCACAAAATAAAGCACCAGTAAACACCATTCGCCGGCATCCCCGTCCGAGGACACCTCACCCACTAACCCCTGCCATTCCCCCATCCCTTGCGTATGCTGACCAGGCAGACCCACATACGGACCGCCGTATCCATCCCACGGCGACTCCAAGGTCAGCGCCCACACCCACTGCAGGCAAGGGACTCCTTCCACAGCCGCGCCAGGCGCCAGTTCCCTGAACCGGTCCCACTGACAAACGAGACAGTGAGTCAGCCAAGGAATTATCCACCCCCCGGGATGTGACTGCATCTAGGAACACGTGCAAACGCAGGCACCGAAGGCCTAACTGACTTAAAACTCTAATAACCGGGGGGGGGATGTGCCGAATTGCAATGCACCACCCGCACCACCCCCATGTTTTCGAAATTAATACGCAATTCCAAGTTCCTGCAACTCCCCCCCCACAGCTCCAACGCAAGCACTCTCTGGAAGAGTTCCAGCAGCACCAAATTGCCCCGGAAAACCGCCTCCTTCCCTGACTGCGGCCATGGCGCCGCCCTCCACTTGCCCCAAAAGAACGCGCTCTAACCCGTTGGCCGGGCCGCGTCGGTAACCCATTCCATCTCAAAAGTGCTCGCCGGCCCGGCCATCTACACCCCTCGGCCGTCGTACGAGGACAAAAATTCACGCCACACGCCTAAGTTATCCCTGTGTTCCTTCGTCGAACAAATGAATCCCATTGGTGATTACACCCCCAGCCGTCGCAGCCAATAGCCGTCAGCAGAACACCCGCCCCATAGGCATAATGTGGCACGCAAAGGTCAGTTTCCCAAGCAAGGACTGCAAGCTTCGGTAACTGTATGTTGTTTGCGGCCCCAAATCCCCCGAATCTCCCCCCGCAAGTCCTCCCGTTCCTTCAACAGCAGCCAGCAGTCCACGGCCTCGGAATCGATCGCTAAGCCCAAAAGAAACCCAACACCTCCACCGGGCCCTCTGTATTCCCGCCGCCAATGGCACCCCGAAAAATGCCCGCGATGTGCTGCAACGTAAAAAAGGAGGATCGCACACACAGCAAAAACCCCGGGGCCTATGCAGAGAAAAAATTCGTCCAAATAGTGAATGATTGATTCAAGGCCAGAGACATCCCTCACCACCCAGTCCAAAAACGAGCTAAACTGCTCAAACACGGAACACGAAATGGAGCAGCCCATGTGCAAACCCCTGTCCACGGAAAACCGCTCCCGCCAACGACAACCCAACCGCCGAGAGCTGTCCGGGTGCCCAGGTAGCAACCAGAACGCTGACTCGGCGTCCCCTTTGCCATAAACGCCCCCCCCGGCCACACCGCCGTACCCACCAGGCAGCCGCGTCAAAGGACGTATAGAACACCGCGCAGACCTCCGGATCAAAGAAGTCATTGACCGAACCCCCTTGGGAAACAACAAGCGGTGTAGGAGCCGAAATATGTTCGGCTCCGTCGCGGGGACAACCCCCAGCGGCGACACCACAAAACCCCCCAAGGCCACTGCCACGCCCAACTTGTCGTCCACTACCGTGGGCTGTTGCAGGGCTAACCCGAAGTTCCTCCCCCACGGTGGCCCCACCCAGTCCTGAGGAATGGGTACCCCCCCCGGCCCCCCCTGAAAAACCGGAGATGGGGCCCGGGCCGAGGACAGCAGCCGCAACCAGAGGCTGACGTCCGTGTGATCCCACCATCGTTCCTGACGGACCGCCTTCTGAACTGGTCATCGTACCAGAGTCATGCGACACCCCCGTACCCGTTGGGCCTCCCCGCTGGCGTCCAGCTAGCAAAAACAACGCCGAGCAATGTCCGGGGTCTTCACCCGCTATGATGCCCGCCAAGATCGCAAACGCCTGCAACCAAGTCGCAAACGTCCGCGGTCGCAGCCCGCAATGCCTCTCATCCTCGTCATCTTCCCGGCGTCAGTGGGCTTGACCCCACCTAAGCCGAATTTCTCTCACGGGAGGAGTGAGAATATCTCCCCATACTCACCGCCAGTAATCCTCTCCCGGACCTCCGGTTCCCGGAGCGCTCCCAGCGGGCCCTCGCAGCAAACGAACACCTCCTCCTTTTGCCCCATCCCCAATCCTAACCATGTCCGACCGGCCAGACACCACCTCCGCCACCTTGTCGCCCCCGGACCCAGTATTGGTGGTGCGGGCCCCGGCACAGTCGGGCCAGTCCGCTCCACCAGCTGTTCCCTCCCATTCCCACTCACCGGCATCGCCGGCACCGTAGACATTGTGGACATACCCTGAACCACCCCCAGCAACCCCTGCAAAGCAACAGTAAAGACAATATGCACTGACTTACCGTGCCGACCAGGAACAGGCCCCACCGCTGCGCTGCCGCTCTCCACCCTGGATCCGCACCTCTTCATCTGTGGGCAGCTCTCCTGCCGACCGCTCCGCCACGTCCTTCCTCCCCTGGGAAGGGAGCCCCCCAGGGCGACCCCCCCCCAGAGGCCGTATCGCTCCGACGGCAGGATAGTTGCTCCTCCGCAGGGGCCCCACCCCCGCTGTGTCCCAGACTTGGGGCGCCCCCCGCATGGCCCTCGACTCCTCGAGTCCGCTGCTGGGCACAGCCCTCCCACCTGCAAGTTCGTGACCCCTCCCCCCGACGACCGCGCGACCCGCGCACTGTCCTCTGCCCCCCGCCCCCCCCCCTCCGTCCCCTGCTCATGCAGGGGCCCTCCCTGGGCCTCCCCCCTACGCGACTGGCTGCTGGGGAACCGGCACCCCCGAGGCCCGTGGCCCCGCTCCTCGGGTTGGGCCGGCGGCGTGTCGACCGCCCTGTGCCCCGACATTCCCGCTGCCTCCGCTCGGCAGGGGGGACCGACCTGTCCCCCATCAGGCTCCTATCCTCCTGAGGTGGCCGAGGGGCGGGGCCCGGCGAAAAGCGAGCCGGCGGCCGAGACCGCCGGGGCCCGCTGCACAGGCACCCCGCCGCCACCCGCATCTGTGTCATCCCCCATTATGTCTTCCACTTGCCTGGCCATCCACGCCGTCCCCCGCACCTCCGCCTCCGTCTGCAGCTTCGTGCCATGATGCGTGGAGGAGCAGTGAGAAAAGCTGCCTCCTCCGCTGAGTTCCCTCGTGGACTGGTGTCCGCTCTAGCTCCGCCCCCCTTTTATACCGCTCCTCCCCTTCTTCTATTTTCTACCTGCCACTCCCTCTTCTATCTTCCTGGTTCCTTGGGCACCAGGTCATGCCCGCCCCTCCATTACCCCTCCCCTTGGGGCGGATCATTACGGGGCTCCCTTGAGTTCCCTGGTACAGCTGGATCTTTGGATATGACTGCTGGGTCCTTCTGAGTGTTTAGACTTAAACATTTGTCTGCGCATATTTTTTGCATGAGGTATTATTCACTGACCCTAAGCCAAGATTTCTCAATAGTGAATTCCACCACAATCTATCAATCAGTGGCAGGCAGCTGATGGGTACATCGCATCATCCTCTGTCGACACAAAGTGGCTGTGATAGTTCTAGCTGTGGTTCGCTGTTCCCCGTTCAACCCACCTCCCCTCCTGTCCATCCCATGTGCTTGTATGTGACATTGCATGGGATGGATGGAGGAGAGGCCCGTGGGGAACAGTGCATCACAGGTAGCACTATCACAGCCTCTTCCCTGTCTAGCTCTGCATATGAAGGAAATCCTCTGCAACTGTACTGTGCCCTGCTGTGTGCCCCAGGTACTGGGCCCTGTCTCCATGTAATGTACCCCACTCTCCTGTAATGTGCCCTGCTCCCATGTAGTTTGCCCTGCTGTGTGCCCTATAATGTGCCCTACCCCCATGTAATTTTCCCTGCTGCCCCTCCATGACTTGCTGTCCCCCCATGTAATGTGCCTTTCTACTGTGTACTGTGCTCTCCTGCTCCCCTGTACACTGCTTATCTCAAGTTCGACCCAAAACTGAGCATCCGTGCAGAAAAAGCAAGCACAATTTGCATATTAAATAGGTATGTTGTAATATTGATTCTATTTAATGCCATTTCTAAAAATAATTGTAACAATTCACCAATGTTATGTGAGCTGTAGATGTGAACATTATTTCAGGGGTTCCCTGAGATCTCAAACTTTTTGTCAGGGGTTCCCCCAAGGTAAAATGGCTGCGAAAACCTGCACTAAGCTAATAGCTCATATGTGGATCCAAGCTGTTTTGTCTACCTTACAAAAATTTAAAGCAGAGAATAATAAAATGCTCCCATATATTAAACTGATCTCAGACTACCAAGGTTGCAGGGAGAATCTTCTACTTGCTATCCATTAGACGTAGGTCCTATTCAATTTTGAACAGTAGCTCATGTGTGTATAGGTCCAATCTGTTATGTCTAAAGGTACGAAAATGCCTATATTTGAGATGGCACACAACACTTTTAGTTTAGATTTTCATAATTTCTCAAGCAATTATAGCTATAGCTATATTTTAACTATAGTTAAAAGTATTTGGGCTTTGCTGTATTTTGCATTGATTATTGCAAACTGCCTGTGATTAGATCTATCAATTCTTTTTGTCCTTAGAAATTTGATAAATTGCCAAATGTCCATGTAATATATTCCTTATGTGTATACTATATTGCAGAGACTTTGTCTTAGCATTTTTTTTTTTTACTGAATATGTACAATATAGGTGCATGTCTCTGTCAACAATGATATTGTTATTTTATGGCCATTTCAATACAGATAGAAAAAACTCTTTTGGATTAACAAAGGGGGCATGTGTTAGTTGTTTGAGTTGCACAGCTAAAGATATGAATTGTCTAATCACTGGGTAAAAATGTTAATACAGCATTACAAAGTAACAGATCGCTGGTATGAAGATGTTAAACAGCATTTTATATAGGAGACAGGTTACTGGGGTAAAAAATGTTAACATTTGGCATTATTTTCATGCAAGTAGCTAAGATAAAGATGTTAAAACAACATTATATGTGGAAGCCATTTGAACATGGATGGATGCATATCTTCAATATTACAATACAATTCTAGGTGAATGTGACACACTAATACCAGCTATTCAATGTAATTATACAGTACCGCCACTAGATGTCTCTCTTTCACTGTCCATCTTCTTTGTTTGCATTGGTGTATTCATCTTCATTTAGGGCTCATTCATACCATAAGGCCTCATGTACACTGATGTATGAATTAAATGCTCCAAAATTCCGCCAGAAGTTGGTAGAAAAAAAATAATCTAACCTCACATTTATAGACATATGGCTTTTAAAAGAGCTTGAACCTAAACTCATTCTATTGGCTACAATACTCATGTATTCTAGTTGCTAGAATAAATGTAATCGCATAAGTGCAAGTTTATGTGCATTTAGGGGTGTTCGTGCATACATTACAATCATAAGCTCCAGCTTTAGGGCATTTTTTTTGTGCCGTTAAATGCTGCTCCTAAGACATGGATCTGAGTGCTCAGTGTGTATGGCCACATAGGCTAACACTGAACTGAGTTTAAGGGCATAAATAAAAACATATGCTGGATGCCTGCATAGGCAGTTTTGTTTTGCTCTCGCATCCTAGGGTATGTCGGTGCCTGTGCACTTTTACCATCTATTGGTCATTACATCGCTGCTGTGTCCCTGCAGTGATTATACTGCTGTGTCGCTACATGATTATACTGGGATTGTTGTTTTTTTTATAACTGTACAGTGGATGAGTCTGTGGGTAATACTTACATAGTAAAGCATCTCTTCTACTTATTCTTTTCTTATAGAATTTAATCTTTCAGATGAAATCAGCTAAATACATTCCAGGTGCATCAGAACAAAATGTTTGCAAAGTTTTTACAGCAGGGGTAGGTAACCTTAGAGAGGTGAACAAACATGGTAGAAAACAAAGATCACCGGGTACAGTTGTAAGCGGGTTGAAATTATGCCAGTTAGGTGCTGCCCCAGAACGGGAGTGTAAGGGTTAATGCCTCTCCTGGTTCTTTGGTTTTGGTGGGTTATCTTTGAGTCTGAGCCAAATCTGTCCTGTGATATAAAATAGGGACAGTGGTTCGGAGCAGAGAGCCCTTAAAGTGATATTAAAGTCTTGCTTTTTTCATTTAAAAATAACAAACACGTTATACTTATCTGCTCTGTGTAATTGTTTTGTACAGAACAACCCATATCCTCCTCTTCTCGGGTCCCTCACCGGCGCTCTTGGCTTCACCCTCCTGCTGTGGGCCCACACAGTAAGCAGCTTGCTATGGGGGCACCTGAGCCAAGCTGCTGTTCTGTGTGTCCATTCAGACATGGAGCCATGGCTTGGCCCTTCCGCCTCTCTCTCCTCATTGGCTCACTGACTTTGATTGACATCAGCAGGAGCCAATGGCACCCTGCAGCTGTCTCACCCAATGAGGAGGGAGAGTCCCGGACAGCCGAGACTCTTGTGCAACATTGCTGGATCGAGATGGGGCTCAGGTAAATATTAGGGGGGCTCTTCGTGAATGGTCTGTTTCCCATAGCAACAGGAGCGGACTTTCACTGCAGAGGTCCCCAGCCTGTAAACAGGTATGGTGTAGTTAAAGGAAGTCAAGTGCACGCATAGAGTCTGTGCTAGGTGCACGGTGGGACCCCATACCTTTACTGGGAGTGAGGTAGTGGGGATCCGCTGGACGGGTGGAGCAGACAAGGCTCAGCATGTCCCTCCTAAATGCAAGCTACAGAGAAGGTGAACATTGTCACAGGTACATGAGAGTTAACTGGAGGACAGTTACAGTGCAAGTGTACATGATATATAATCATTTCTAAAAGTAGAGGCTCACCTTAAGATTGAGTCTTAGCCTTAGCCTCGTCCCAGGGCATTTATGGAAACCATGGCACAGAGCAAAGGTACCTCATGTGTAATGCAGTGACCCTATTCCATGTGCCTAACATAACCCAGAAGAACCTAAACCGGGGGTAGTCCTCTCACGTGACCCAAACTTGGGGCCCAAGAACTTATTGGGAAAACATTGAGGAAAAGTCAATTTTCAACCCTACCCCACCTACACAGTGCCTGTTGTCAGCAGAATTCAGGCAGGAAAGGCGTATTCCGTACGTGTTTCCGCTCCGCATTCAAAATAGACTGCCTCTGCATTCTGTTGCGGATATCAGTTTATTATGAATGGCAACCCAAATGCAGTGGGGGTTAAAGCAGGTGGTGAGGATGCGATACAATGCCTCCTCACCACCTGCATTAACCCCTTGGTTGCTGTACTGCACAAAGGGTGCTTGCAAATTCCTGCTGTGGCCGCTGCATGTGTTCACTCCTGGCCACTGCAGCTAAAGAGAGTGTAAATGAGATCTTACTTTTAGCCCTCTATAATAGTTGCTTTCTTTGTTATGCCATGGATGCACTGCAGTTCAGATTGTGTGTGGGCTTTATTTGTAAATGCACTCCATAAAATGCACTGACCTGAAATAGAAGATAATAAAGGAGTCCACTGTCACTATGACACAAACCGGATGCCTCTGTCTTTTTTGAGCTGCTGCTGGTGCCGCTCAGTCCTAGGCCGGTACAGGGTGTTGGAGTGCAGTGTGTATCAATCCATCAGGGTCTGCAGCCAGAACTAGAGAAGCAGTGTTGGTAAATGCTGCCACCAGTGCAGGCCCTGCTCCTATGAATAGATAGTTCCACTGCTTCACTATGCATCCCGCCACTGTTATAGAGAAGGCGGGTCGGCAAGCCCAGGGCACAATCCACCAGGCACTTGGCTGAGTTCAACAGGTTGGCATCTCTGCAAAGTTCCAACACATGCCCTGCTGAGTCAGAGCTACAGCTCTCCAATTAGCAGGGAGCATGTGCTTTACTGATTGCAGAACTATAGGTTTGACACTGCAGGGCAGTGGTGGCTGGTGGTTTTTTTGAGGGGGCGGCAAATAACCACCCATCCACCCCCCAGCAGTACACAATTACCCCACCCCTCGAGCAGCACACAACTACAACCCCCCCCCTTTAGAGGCACATCTGGCACCCCATCGTGGGGGTGACAGGCAGCGTGTAGTTGCTCGGTTGGCCTCCGAGTCCTGTCCTCCATGGCAGCAGGTGGCAGGAAGCGTGTAGCGGCTCGGCTCCGGGTCCATGGTGGCTTCCAGCTCCTCCTCTCCTCCTCATAGGCTTCCAATAGGATTGTCTGTCCTTTTTGGCCAATTGGGTAACCGGTGTCAAAGCATACTTCCTGTTTGCCTGGGAGGAGGATTAGTGTTACAACAGCAAATATTCATTCGCTGTTGTAACACACCTGGGTGAGATCGGAGTGCACTCTCTGCGACCCAAGCCCACCCTATATTGAAGCTTATTAGAGTCTCTGGCTCAAATAGGTGCTTAAAAAAAAAAAATGACCCCTCCACATTGGAATCCATGGTCTGGTGTCCTGAAAGGGGCTGGGCGCATGGATAGGGGAGGCAACGGGGATGACAGAGCAGCAGCGCCTGTGCACCCTTAATGGACAGGCCGCCCCATCTGCAGGGAAGTGGAGGCTGTCAGACCTCTATAGAAAGACCATTGCCTTCACAAAGCATGCTGGCAGGGAACAGTCTTTTCTACTTAGGCTGTTGTTGCTTTTTTTAAGAAAAATTACATGTAAGGCTTTGTGACCTTTTGTTCTAATGTACTCAGAGTGTATTTAGCTGATTTAAACAGAATTTACTTGAGCTTTATTTCATTAAATTCATACAGTATGTTCTCTCCAAACATCGGCCCCATCAGACATGTTTTAATGAGAACAGGGGACATGCAGTGCAATAATGCACTGTTCTAACATTGCTAGTGAAATTTACTAATTGAACTACAAAGAGTTAAGTGTAAATACAGCAATTTTTAAAACCCCAGATGTCCATTTCAGTGACGGTATGGCCACACACGGTGACTGCAACAATAAAACAAACCCTAAAACAGCAGTTAGCAGCCTCTTAGTAAATGCAATGTGAAAAAGGTTTAGTTACAGCAACAGAAAGTATGCAGACACTCGACTGTTCCAAGACAGAAAACACTCCAGGTCTGTCTTTCTTGTTAATCTTTGCTCCATAATTCATTGGAAATATTTCTTGGAATGTCTGCAGCAAGTTCTGAACAACAACACGCCTTCTACACCGTATAAAATCTTGTTTACATATTTACCATCCACTTACTACCTCTGGCTTCATTTTGCTAAGCTATTAAACACCTAATGACGAAACAATCTGCTAAGGGAACAAGAAGGTGTTACGTGCCTGGGGGCTGTTGTGTTTTATTGCCACCAGAGTATATGTTGGTACTTGAAAATATCGTTTTCAGCACCTAGTAAACTGCATTCTAATAGGTTTTTGCCTTTAACAATTGGTGGGTGCTATATTTTTATGCTTCTTGTAAAATATCAATTTGCATTTTTAATTAAGATACATAAAAAGATAGTAAAAGTTGTCAAATCAGTACCTTCACCAGAATAAATGTCGGGTTTGGATATAGGGTAGGCACTTAGTTCCTGTTCTGTCCTTAGAAGAGCTGAGCGCTTGCTTCATTTTGTTTAAACAAGACGTAAAGCTCATTTTTTTTCACACCTGTAGTGATCCTTATCCAAAACCCAAATCCCTACTTTATAGATTATATCTCTGCAGCCCAGCCAGCATTTTTGGAATGCTACATTTCTGTCCGGATCTGGGTAACAGTTCTTATGGGCTGTAGTGGTAGCACTCAATAAAATGCAGCTTCCAAACAGTGCCACTGCCAACAGCGCTACAGCTCAAAAAGTTTGACCTGAAGATGGCACCCTTTATCAATATAAACACCACTTTCCTCTCTCCTATAAAGGTTTATTGACAGCATAATACTTATGTCATGTATACATAATGTAGAAAAGAGTGGGGCTTTAAATGAGGGATGTCTAATCAATCAACAATGCATAGGGCAGTGATGGCGAACCTTGGCACTCCAGATGTTTTGGAACTACATTTCCCATGATGCTCATGCACTCTGCAGTGTAGTTGAGCATCATGAGAAATGTAGTTCTG
Organism: Lithobates pipiens; assembly: GCF_037356315.1. Taxonomy (NCBI): domain Eukaryota; kingdom Metazoa; phylum Chordata; class Amphibia; order Anura; family Ranidae; genus Lithobates; species Lithobates pipiens. The sequence continues at coordinate 135,185,721 of NW_027507788.1, read as the reverse complement.
AAACATCTGGGGTGCCAAGGTTCGCCATCACTGGCATAGGATCATTTATTATTTCATCATATATTCACATAAATTATCTAAAATTCATACAAACAGTGCCACTGCCAACAGCACTACAGCTCAAAAAGTTTGACCTGAAGATGGCACCCTTTATCAATATCAACACCACTCTTCTCTCCTATAAAGGTTGATTGAAAGCATAATATTTCCTATGTCATGTATACATAAAGTAGGAAAGAGTGGGATGCCAAATCCTATAAACAATGCATAGGGTATAGATCATTTATTTCATCATATATTCACATAAATGATCTAAAATTCATAATATGTGTATTCTGAATAGGTTACAAAACCATATGCAAAAAGACTGGCAAATAAAATGACAGAGATACACATATATACAGAAATGGCATAATATAGGTATAAAATACACAAATTCCAAACATGAGCCAGTTGATTGTGGGAATAGGTCAAACTTGTCTGTGCACACTAAAAACTCTACGCGTTTTATGGCTCACGACCATTCATCAGGAGTTAGATGCAAAGATAGCTTAAAAATATCAAAAATATCTGTTAAATCATACCCTAAAAGGAAAACTCATAGGGAGCAAAGCGTCTGGTACTTACAAATAATCTCCAAAACCGTGCCTAGCCTGTAAAAAAAAAAGCACGAGGACCTCAAACAATATGCTTGGTCCAAGGCAGGAATCATGTCCAAATCAAGAGAAACAGCCAGGTATACATCAAGACGCCACAACACAATCCATGTGTATATTGCATTCTGTGAACGTGTGGCTAACATGTGAATCTAAAAATGTAAAAAAACATAAAAGGAAAAATAATGAATGAAAAGATATGAAAATATGTGAAAAATACATTAAATTAATTAAATATATACTTCCTATGTCATACTTACTGGGCAAATCTTCTCCCAGTGTCATGTAATCGCATCACGTTACTAGTTTGAGCCTGTGCTGCAAACCTTCTTCCAAGGCTGCATCTTCTGAAATTGGAAGCAGGCCACTGGGATCATGGAGAAATTAGATTTCTGCTGGAAGAGCCAAAGGGAATTATACATCTTGAGGAAGCAGTTACTTTGGGCCAAGGGGATAGGCCAAAACAGATAACTGTACTTTTTCTGAAAGCTCAGTTATCTTTTAAAGTTTATCTAAACCCAAAAAAGTTATACTGCAACTTATCTGCCCTTAGATGTGATGACTGCTTTAGTTTTCTTTTTTCCCTTTATTTTAAAATCCTGGTATTAACTCACTTCCTGTCCTAGGGTTACAGTCACCGTAGGACAGGGAATGTGTTATGACCACATAACACTGTGTTAGGACTACATACCTTCCCACTTTGTGAGGACCTGGATCCAAACCTGCAGCTTCTGCTGTATCTTTTCTTGCGGAGATGCTGGACAGCTCCCTGCTTGATTCCTTAGACAACCTTGCCTTGTGTCTTGTTTCTCTTGAACCCTTTGCTCCTCCCATGAAATTCCTACTTAAGCCATGCATTTGCACTTGCTGTGGGTCAGATTATTGTGCTATCTTCAGTCAATATCTTTGTGGTCTGTATCTTTGTTACTGCTCCTTACTAACTTTTGACTTGTTCCTTAACTACGATTCTGCTTGATCCCACCCTGCAACCGCTTTTTAACGACTTTTGGCTTGTTTACTGACTACACTTCTGCTTGATCCTTACCTGCTTTATCTGCTACCGGACCCCTGCTTGCTCACCTCCAGTTAGGGTGATCCTAAAGTCTGCAACCTGGTACTAACACGCAGCAAAACCCATCTCCAACATCAGGAGCTCCGGTGAATAACAGTTAGTGCTTAAAGTGGAAGTAAACCCTCCTATCGTTTTCAGCCAAGGAAGCTAACATCTTGGCCTCCGTTTAATCTTTAACTGCCATGAAGCTGCACATGTGATCAGTTATGACACTAGCCATTGGATAGTTTGACAGTTTGGTTGAGAGTACAACCAATGTGACAGTTAACATTTCCGGCATGCCGGGAATGTAACTTTTTTTTCAAACTGTTAGATCGATGGGTTTACTTCCGCTTTAAACCCCACACCTCAGATGAGCTTGTGTCATCCACCAGGGTGACTTACTTGTATACCTATTCTGCTAGAAAGTGGGAGCCTTTCTACTGCTATAGCTGCTGGTCAGGCCTGACCCCTGACCGTGATAATAATCTGCCTCAAACATGGAGGCCACTATAGCAAATGCTGTGGCTCCTTTTGGGGCTTCATCAGCGAAAAGGTTCATTTGTCATCATGGTTTTATCATTCAAATACAATTTTTCATAAAAGTGGACTATATATATGGACAATAAACTAATGAGGAAGGGTACTTGGTGGGCAAATTATCAGTGATTGATAAGAGTGCATGCTTTATGTTTGTGATTCATTTGATTGTTATATATTATTTATGACTATGCATGGCTCAAACTTTTGCTGATTCCTACCGAATCAAAAAATCTAGCCAGGTATGGCTAGCTTAAGTTTGAATTAGGTTTTTGTTTCAGACTAATGGTTGAATGCTAAGGAACTGTTTTACTCACTGTACAGGTAGTTACCCATCCCATTGTGTAATCCCAATTTAGTTACACATTGATTGAGCAGTTGCATAGATGGTGTTTGTAAATCTGCTTACAGTGCCCATTTGCCTAATAGCGTTAGTTTGCTATTGTACTTTAACAAATAAAAATATAAAACTTGCTTAGGTGTTGGAACATCCAGTAAATCCAGTGAAACAGCCTCAAGAATGGAATCAGAAGAAATAACTAAAATTCAGGTATAGGCAGATATACTGTACACCCAATAATCCTGTTACCTTATCATTAAAACCATACTAGTTTTGCCTCTAACTAATATAAATACCTGAATTATCTCTGTTTTAATTCCCTGTAATCATATGTACAGTAGCATTCATACAGGAGGAGACAGGGCTAACACCCTGAACCAATTACTTTATACAGCGCTGTCAATGTAAACCTATGATTATGATTACAGCAGGGACTCAGAAATTACCTTTCAGGGTTCTGATGCATCCTCATTGTCCAATTAATAGGCTGTGGGTGTCCTGAATCAAGCTATACTTACCTGCAGAGGAAGTCTTCTTACAATTAGTATGTAAAAGCACAATATTCCATTAACATGTATAGGACATACTCTCACTCATCTGGGTCTGTTACTAGTGCATATATGGTATTCCACCTTGGTGTCTGCAATTGTGATAGATCTAGGAGAGAGCAGGGTGATGCACTCCAAAGCCAATAACTAATATAGGTTCATATCCCAACCAATCAATAAGACTGTACATCTCTCCTCTACAATGTAGAGCATTATTAGATCAAAAAGAAAAAAACACATTGATTTAATGCTTTAATAAAAAAATAAAAAAATTGGCACGTTTATATTGGGCCGGAACCGTAAGTGCTGTCATGGCAAGGCTCCGGTCCTCAAAAACCATAGAGATGAGTCTTTCCTACACTCATTTCTGTTACCAGCCACCACCAACTGCCACATTGGTTCCAGGGACTACCAATCATCCTAATAAGTCTGAGAACCACCAGAAAGCGGCAAGAACACTGCTAAATACATGCCTAGGTGGAATATCCAGGAAATGGTCCCAATGCTGAATAATCAGCCATATACCCATGGACAAGACCTGATAATCTGACACTTGGTGGGAGTACCGGGTTACACTTATTGTAGTTAAAGCGTTATTAACCACTTGCCACCCTCCATATGGCAATATGAGGGCAGCAAAGTGGTTTAGTTATCCTGATCGGATGTCATATAACGTCAGGGTAACAAGCTGGCGATCGGAGGTGCTGTGTGTCAGTTTGAAACACACTGCAACTCCGATCGTGGTATGGAGCCTCTGACGGAGGCTTCTTGCCACGTGATCAGTTGTAACCAATCACAGCTAATCATCACGTGAACCAGGAAGTGTCAGTAAACGGCTCTCCCCGGTTCATGCTGACAGGGAGAGCCGATCCAGTGGCTCTCCCTGTCGAGGGGGGGGGGGGGGTGATCTGCGCTGATAATCAGCATCAGCACATTAATTATCAATGCAGCCCCCATCAAATGTGCTCATCAGCTGCCAGTGCCCATAAAGGTGGCAGTGCCCACAACAGTACCCATAAAAGTGCCAATTAGTGCCCCATCCCAGTAATGCCTGCCAGTGCCCTTCAGATGCCACTCAGTCATGCTGTCAGTAGTTCCTCATCAGTGCTGCCTATCCAGTGTCACCTATCTATGCCCATCAGTGTCACCTATCAGTGCCATCAGTGTCGCCTATCAGTGCCCATCATTTTTTTTTTTAATTGTCGGTCTTTTTGTTTATAGCGCAAAAAAACCCCCCCAAAAAACACAGAGGTTCTCAAATGCCACCAAAAGAAAGCTCTATTTATGGGAAGAAAATTATAAAAAATGTATTTTAGGTACAGTGTTGCATGACTGCGCAATTGTCATTCTAATGCCGCGTACACATGGTCGGTTTTTCCCGCGGGAAATGTTGGATGTGAGCTTGTTGTCGGAAAGTCCAACCGTGTTTATGCTACATCGAACATTTGCTGTCGGACGTTCCACCAACAAATGTTTGATAGCAAGTTTTCAAATTTTCCGCCAACAAAACTTTGTTGTCGGAAAGCCCGATCGCGTGTACACAAATCCATCACACAAAAGTTAACGCATGCTCGGAATCAAGCAGAAGGAGCCGCATTGACTGTTGAACTTCCTTTTTCTCAGCTCGTTGTACGTATTGTACGTCACCACATTCCCACGCTCAGAATTGTTGGGCACTATATGTGTGACCGTGTGTATGCAAGACAAGTTTGAGCCAACAACCTTCGAACAAAAATCACCGGTTTTGTCGGAGGAAAGTCCGTTCCTGTGTACGAGACAAAAGTGCGACAGTGGTGAAAGGTGGAAATAAATTGTCCTGGGCAGGAAGGGGGGAAGTGTCTTGAAGTAGTTAAAGGCAATTTTTTTTTAAATAATAAACTGATGGATCAAGTGTATGCTCTTTAGCGCTTCTGTTAAGGATTGTCATCTTATTTTTATTGTTATTTTTTATTGGAGTCTTTGAGAGCATTTAATGCTGAGGTCTTACTACATGACGACAATGTTCATTGTCTCTGTTGGTCTTTTGAAGGAAATATATCTCAGTAATGGCAGGAACTTGAGCACCCATTTTCACAATTGTTCTATTAACGTACTTTATACTATGGTATTATATTAATTCAATTAAAATTATTGAAATCTAAAATAATAAACTCAATAAAATACTCACCTACCACACATACTACTAATGGTATTGCGCAGAACTGCCCCACGCCTCCTCTTCTGGGGACCCCCGCTGGCACTCTTGGCTCCTCTTCTTCTCTGTCTACCCCTGCAGCAAGCGCTTGCTATGGGAGAAGACGACGTGTGGGCTCGCTCCAGATCCAGGCTCTTTGCATACATTGACACACAGCAAGGCTTGGCCCTGCCCCCCTTCACATGATTTGATTGACGGCAGCAGGAACCGATGGTTCCCGCTGCTGCCTCTGTGCCTGTGAGGAGACAAAGAGCAGCAATGCCGCTCTCAGGCACAGCACTGGATCGGAAGAGGAGCCAGGTAAGTAATTTTAGGTGGGGCTAGGTGGGAGCTGATACTAGAATATTTTTTTACCTTAATGCATAGATTGTATTAAGCTAAAAAAAAAAAACTTAGAATACCTGAGTGGCATGTTGTAGTGCCAGAACATAATGCTATATGGTGATATAGAGCAATTCCAGCAAACATTTATTACAAATTCTAACCGTAGCAATCTGCAACCCAATTATAAGTGGATAGTGTTAATGCTGCAATCTCCAGTCATCCTGCCAACTCCTGGCTGCACAAACCTAGCTGGATCTTAAAGGGATTGTATAGTGAAATATTGATCACGACTAAAACAATTTTAAAATATGTATTTAGTTGGTCAGTTATTTTTTTTTATTTATTTATATTCAGCTGGCACTTGGACCTCTCTGCACCCTTCATGATGATTTCCAGATTCTCCTTACATCCTGATTCTTACAGAGCTCAATAGTTCAAGCTGAGATTTACACACACGCACAAAAAGGTCAGAGCAATGACCACCCTCCATCTCTGTGCCACCTTTTGTTTACAGATTATGCAGAACAGGATGGGGGGGGGGGGGGGGTCAGCATTGTAGGCATACTGTACTTATAATTAGCTTTTATTACCACTTTAAAATATAAAAACAGAAAATTGTTTCAAAAAATATAAAACAGATTACTTTGACCCTAAATAATTCCAATGTACCTTTACGTTTCACTAACAATTTGTGATAATTCTCTCTTCATGTGTTCACCATGCAACATCAAGTAATCTTGTGCTCAGAAGATTTTGTTGGTTACATGTTTTTTCCTATCTTTTACCACCTTATTCATAATTGAAACCTATGAAATAAAATATATTTGTCCAAATCCCCTACCAAATTGAAAGCCTTGTCTGTAATAAAAAAAAAAATATGGAGTGGTTAACACATGTATCAGAGTATATCGATAGGAAACATGTTTTATTTGGTATTTTATTTATTTAAAAAAAAAAAAAGAAATTTCAATTTACCATCAGAAGTACACAAAAAGAACACAAATTGTGCTAGAAATGTTTTCAAAGTCCAATAAAGTACAAACATTTGCGAATAATGTCACTTTACAGTACATAAATAAAGTGAAGCCCATATGAGTTATCTTCTACTTTTTCACAGTTATATCAGCAAATAGATAAGAAAAAAAACCCTTATAAAAACAGCCATATTGGTTACTGTAAAAGGTACAACAATGATTAAAAAAAATGTAAATAATATGAGAAAAATGCTGCTGCGCTAACAGTTCAGTAAACTTTGGAAGTACAGTACATTTTTCTCACATTGTTATTTTCTTTGTGTATGTATTATTTTGTCTTCTTATGGGCTGGTGCGTAATTTTATTTTTATACATAAAATAAATGTACAGATGAAAGTAAAGGGCACTGCAACTATCTGATGACTAATGCCCTGTACACACGAGCGGAATTTCCATCAGAAAAATCTGCTCAAGCTTGGCTTGCTTACACACAGTTACACAAAAGTTTTCGGAACTTTTCAACCGCCAAGAACGCGGTGACGTACAACACTACGACGAGCCGAGAAAATGAAGTTCAATGCTTCCAACCATGCTTCGAATTGTTTCCGAGCATGCGTAGGAATTTTGCATGTCAGAATTGGTACAGACGATCGGAATTTCCGATCTGAACTTTTTCCGACCGAAAAAGGGAGAGCCTGCTCTCAATCTTTTGCTGGCTGGAATTCGGCCAGGAAAAGTCCAATGGAGCATACACACGGTTGCATTTTCCAACCAAAAGCTCTCATCGGTCTTTTGCTGGCCAAATTTCCGATTGTGTGTACGCGGCATAACTCTATATAATGACTGAATCATTTTATTAAGATCACCCTAAGGCTAGGTTCACACTATGCTCATTTCCCTGTAGCTGTATTTGCGTGGACATTTGAATGGGTTGCTGTATCTGCAGGAAACACTGGTTCCTGCGCCTTTTCTAAAATTACAACCATAGGAAAACTTCCTAGTGCTAAGCATGGAAAAATATGCTGTGGTTTCCAATGCATAGGGGTGCCATTAGGAATTTATGGCACTGTTGGGCACCTGCTAACAGCAGCAGATTTTTGGTGCATGAAAGTGTGCAATTTACACACAGTCCCGCACCTACATAAATATGAACCTAGCCTAACTTAAAGTTTCAGGTTTGAGTGGATATTGGCAGAATAATTTGTCCACCAGATTATCATTTCCCACAGATATTCCTGAAGAGAGAGTAACTGTTTAAGATTGCGTGGTCCTTTAAGAGAAAGAAACCTTTTTTTAATACACAACAGCAACAATGGACACAGCACCAAATGATTATGTGCAACAATTCCAAGGACCCTTTCTGAACAGATATATGCACAACATTTTAGGAAGATTTATATTAAAAAGGCATTATTTTATAATAAGACAATTCACAGACAAATTATAATTTGAAAGGTTCAAAAACCCATAAAAACTAGACTTTGGTACATAGTGATCCAAAATTAATTCTAAAAGGCTGCTTTGGGATACGACATTCTGCACTAAAAAGCAAGGTCTCCCACCTTGAAATAGATTATGACATTAAAGTTAAAAAAAGTGCAGGGAAAAGTTAGAAAACATAATTACCTTACCCCTGCTGTATAGTTAGGGTGACATCTCCATCCTTCCAATGAGATCCCAGGGAATGCTGAGCATCCTGGACCTTGGAAGAAGGCACTCCTGCACCATGCTGGAGCGTCTTTCATGAGATTTCCTGAGGTTTTTGCCCAGCAAATATTAGTTTTCTCCCCCAAACTTTAAAGCGGTAGTAAATTCTGCTTGGGAAGACTAGCACATTATGAAAGACTTACCTTGAAACATGTAAAAAAAATAAAGGATCAAAAATGTGGGACTTTAAAGGCATCATACTAACACTCAGATATATTAAAATATATAAAGTTTATTTGTCATTACATGAAATCTTCTAGATTGTAAGCTCTAACGAGCAGGTCCCTCTAGTCCCTCCTACATTGATTTGTATTGTAAGTGTACTGTCTGCCCTCATGTTGTAAAGCGCTGCGCAAACTGTTGGCACTATATAAATCCTGTATAATAATAATAATTGAAAGCATTATATAAAACCATGACATACCAAAGCCTCAAAAGATATTGATTTTTTGGTGGTATCACCACCCCTCAGTATTAAGGTAGGTAGCCCCCAAAATACTACATCAATCCAACGTTTCTATGGCGACCCTGCTTCCCTGTTCATAGCTTACTTGTTTATTTCATAGTATTTACTTGTGCCGATGTCTAATGTTTGCCTTTGTCAGACTTATCAGCTTCAGCTGATAAGACTGCAGTAATGGCCAAGTTTAGACTGTATGTGAGGTCACATGGTGTGTAGGAGGAAGCTCTGAGTGATTAGCAGAGTTCAGTGTTGTGCTGTAGGAAGTCCTGATAACAGATAAGCACATAGAGAGTGTGCCGTAAATCAGGGGGGATCTGGGCATGCTCAGTGACTTCATTCCAAAGAACAACAAGGATTACAACAATACTAAGCAAGTAAGGAGATATCTACAAGCAGTGTTCATTAGGGTTTTTTAATGCTGATTTACATGGGACAAAGTTGTGGTGAAGGGTTTACAACCACTTTAAAGTCTCACATTTTTGGTCCTTTATTTTTTTTACATGTCTGTTAGGGATGTGACACAGTCTACCTATTTGTGTCCGTGGTAGCCACCCCGTGCTGACATGAAAACTTTACCTTGAAACATAATGGGCTAGTATTTTTTTTTAAATGAAAGTTTACTACTGCGTTAATGCAGAAAAATCTTATTGCAGAGGGTGCCCTGATGTATTAAACAGGCCTTGCTTGATAGTGTAAGGTCTGCTTTGGTAGAGCACTAGCATTGTATTGTGATTTCCTTTCTGACCAATATTAAAGCGGCAGTAAACCTCTTCTGGGTATCGTGGCTACAGTGCTGTGAGTGGCTGGAGCCACAATGTCGTCACTCCCGGGCAAGCACGTGGGATTTTTCTTCCCAGCAAGTCTGGCGTCTGCCGGACTTTCAGCTGAGAATCCCCGGTGCGCATGCGCCGCTGAAGTCAACGGCTCATTGCGAGGGGAATATCTCCTAAACCGTACAGGTTTAGGAGATATGCTTTTTTACCTACAGGTAGGCCTTATTAAAGGCTTACCTGTAGGTCAAAGTCAAATATTTGACTATACAACCACTTTAATAAATAAAAGTAAGCAATGAAATGTATTATATGCAAGGAAGTATTGAAAGAAAATGAATGGTGTGACAATAAATAGACAATAATAAATATGAAAAAATGTACCTTAAAGTGAATCTGTTCTAAAAGCAAATAGCGTTTTGTTCTTTTTTTTTTTTTATGGCTGGAAAAGCATCTCTGTTAGCCTGTGTGTTCATGCACACGTAGGCCTTTACAGGTGTATTTGAAGAAGAACCTTTACAGGAAAAAAACCCCCACCATGTTCTGAGAGGAGCCTTTGAGCAGAAAAAACATGCACGTCTAAACACGCATGTATGTCTGTAAATGTATTCCATTGGCCAGAAAAAAATTATATTCTGGCCAGTAGAATGCATTTACGCGCAAAAGTGTGTAATTACACACATAAACGTGCATGCATATTGAAACATAAAGGCTTTTTTTTTCCTTACACATTTTGGTAGAAAAAATGCTGCTCATTTCCATAAGCCCATGTTCATGAGACCAATAAGTGAATCAGTAAAGAATGGAAGTCACTTGCAGACAGCAGCATGCACCTTTCCTCTCCTGAAAGGGAATCTTCAGTTCTCAGCAACTTGCAATGTGGCAAGGCACAAAGATCCATCATGATCTGGGAAAAAAAAAGCTTTACTGTAGTTCACCTGTAAAGCGCTGGAAAAAAGAGCCTTGGGGGTTATTTACTAAAGGCAAATCCACTTTGCACTGCAAGTGCAAACTACAAGTGCAAAGTACACTTGAAATTACACTGAAAGTGCACTTGGAAGTAAAGTCGCTGTAGATCTGAGGGGGGCATGCAAGGAAAATAAAAAACAGCATTTTAACTTGCACATGATTGGATAATAAAATCAGCAGAGCTTCCCCTCATTTCAGATCTACCTCTCAGATGTACAGCAAGTGCACTTTCAGTGCAATTTCAAGTGCACTTTGCCCTTGTAGTTTGCACTTGTAGTGCAAAGTGGATTTGCCTTTTGTTAATAACCACCCTTGTAACCAGGGCCGTCTTTAATATTGATTGGATCCCGGGCAAAAATTGTCTTGGGGGGCCCCCCCATGCAATTTCACTCTCCACCTACTCTGATACATAAAATAAATAGAAGCAAGACTTAAAATCAGTTTGCTGTATCAGATCAGGCAGCAATTGTGATTGGTTGCCAGCGGTTACAGCATATCATTACTGCTTACTGACTGGTTGCTAGAAGTTACAGCATACATTATGGCTCACTGATTAGTTGCTAGAGGTTACAGCAAATGATTTCTGCTTGGTAGTTGCTAGAGATTACTGTACAGTAATACTGCTCACTGATTGGTTGCTAGAGGTTACAGCACATCATCTTCTCATTGCAGGGGAGCATGATATACATGTGAATGCCACCTTTATTCACATATCAATGCCGCTGGCCACATCTATTTGCTTAGTAATGCTGCCTCTATTTACATATGAATGCCAGTTATTTACATGTAAACACAGGGTCTGCAGGCGAGTCATCATTACACAACAGGTGTCACGATCGTCCTGGCGTCCCGGTCGCACACGGGAGAATTACCCGCAGAAGCCTGTTGTCGAGAACCCGTGGTTCCTCTTTGACGCGCGTTAAAGCGAACGGACGCACTCGCGTCGGCATGAACGAGCGCACGCGTGCACGCGGGGTCACTCGCGGGCGCACGGCCACTCGCGGGGGCACGCTGACTCGTCGTGCGACCGTTTTGGCGCCCTAAAGGCTTCTTAAGGTCCTTGCTCCATTCCCTTCTTGCTGTCCAGTCCTACAGCGTGTTCGGAGATCCTGCTATTCAGTACCTGTACCCGTTGCCTAGATTCCTGTTACCCGGCTTGTTATTGACCTCGATCCGTTGCTGCCTGCCTACGACTTCTTGCTTGTCTGACCACGTCTCTGCCTCATCCTCTTGTACTGTGTTGACCGCTTGCTGCTGACCCGGCCTGTATCCGACTCCGCTGTTCCTGCCAACCCGTTCGGTTTTCCTGTGACTGCTGTCTCCGCTGATGATCGTCTGCCTGCCAGTCTACCCACTTGTGCCTGCCTACACCAGCCGATTGCCATCAGCCCTATCTACTTGCTGTCGGTGTTCTGCTGACTATCCGGACCTGCCTCCACCTGCCAGGCACTTGTGCCCTCTGAACTTTTGAATCCCTGTTACCACCTCCAGGGGTTCTTTAGCCAGGGGATACGAGGGGCCGCTCCCTGCATTCCGGGCTCGCCTACTAGGTACGTGACAGTACTGGACAGCCATGTCCGAGCCTGCGCAGGGAGCCTCCCCCATGGACGAGCTCTGCCGCCACCTGGCTGGCCTTACCCAGGCGGTAAAGAGTCTACAGGAAGGTTATGGCAGACTGGAAGAACAAGTCCAGGCGCTATCTGCTTCTTCGCCAGCTGCTCCGGGGGCCCATACCCCACCATCAGTGGTGATGATGCCACCCGAACCCAGGGTCCCAACTCCGGAACGATTTGCGGGAGACCGGAATAAGTTCAGAGCCTTCCGCAACTCCTGTGAGCTCTATTTCGCCCTGCAACCGAGGACCTTCTCCCTCGAGGCGACCAAGGTGGGGTTCGTCATTTCCCTTCTGACGAACGAACCTCAGGCCTGGGCACACCGTCTACTGGAACGAAAGGACCCATCCTTAGACACCCTGAACACCTTCTTCCTGGCGATGTCTAGACTCTACGAGGACCCCCAACTCGCTGCGACCGCAGAAGCAGCCTTACACGCCCTGCAACAAGGTCGCAGGCCTGTGGAGGATTATGTGTCGGAATTCCGACGTTGGAGCGCTGACACGGACTGGAACAACGCGGCCCTGCGATATCAGTTCCACATGGGTCTGTCCGAGCCTCTGAAGGATGAGTTGGCACGTGTAGGCATTCCCGAAACTTTGGAAGCTCTGATAGACATTTCAGTCCAAATTGATAGACGCCTGAGAGAGCGCCGCCAAGAGCGTTCCACCGCAGCTATTCGCCCGGTCTGGATGTTGCCACGGGTGCCTAGCTCCGCCCACCCAGCTCCTTCTGTTCCTGCCGCAGCCACACTGGATCCCCCGGAACCTATGCAGCTGGGGTTACTCCGTCCATCCCTGACTCCAGAGGAACGTCAACGTCGCCGGGTCAGCAACCTCTGCCTGTACTGCGGAGAACCAGGGCACTTTGTTCGCACTTGCCCAGCTAAGATGCGTAAGTGCAACCTCGTCCCACCTGTCCCCTCACCTGTGTTGTCTGATAATACCTCTCACCTGGCTGTTCCTGTTCTTTTGCAGCTTCCAGGAAGGACTATCCCAACCCACGCAGTTATTGATTCCGGGGCGTGCAGTGGCTTTGTAGACTCGTCCTTCGCCCTGAAGAACAAGATTCCCCTTAGACCGAGAGAGAAGGGGCTCTCGGTATACCTGGCCGATGGGTCTACTTTGGAATCAGGACCAGTGACTCAGGAGATTAGTCCCTTATCTGCTGTCATCGCCGGGACTCACCAAGAATTCCTATGTCTAGATGTCATTAAGTCTCCTCTGTTCCCCATCATTCTAGGCATGCCTTGGTTGAAAGCACACAACCCACGCATCGATTGGGCCACTGGAATGATTGAGTTCCCTTCGGTCTACTGTCTCCAGCATTGTTGCCCAGCAGTTAACGGGGACTCTTTGGCCCTCCTCTGTTTGGAAGCAGACGATGAAACCCGGCAAGCTGTGCCCAAGGATTATCATGACTTTCTAGATGTTTTCAGTAAAAAGGGGGCCGAGACTCTACCACCCCATAGGCCATATGACTGCCCTATTGAACTACTCCCGGGGGCAGAGATCCCCTTCGGAAGAATCTTCCCTCTATCCGAGTCTGAACTGAGTACCCTGAGGTCCTACTTGGATGATAACCTTGAAAAGGGATTTATCCGACCTTCTACCTCCCCGGCTGGCGCTGGGATTTTCTTCGTGGAAAAGAAAGACCACTCCTTACGTCCATGTGTGGACTATCGGGCTTTGAACAAAATCACCATTAAGAATCGTTACCCCCTGCCATTAGTACCTGAACTTTTTCAGAGACTAGGTTCTGCTAAGTTATTCTCCAAGCTGGATCTTCGGGGTGCCTACAACCTCGTCCGTATTAGGAGGGGTGACGAGTGGAAGACTGCCTTCCGTACCCGCTTTGGGCACTTCGAATATTTGGTGATGCCGTTCGGGTTGTGTAATGCCCCAGCCACATTTCAGCATTTTGTCAATGACATTTTTAGAGATTACCTTGACCTATTTGTAATTATTTACCTTGATGACATCCTCATTTTTTCCCCCACTTTAGCCGACCACCGAGAACACGTCAAGAAGGTCCTGACTCGTCTCCGTCTTCACGGCTTGTACGCTAAACCCGAGAAATGTGTCTTCGAACAGCAGAGCATCCAGTTTCTCGGCCTGGTCATCTCTGTAAGAGGGATTGAGATGGATCCCCAGAAGATCTCCGCAATTCAGGACTGGCCTGCCCCTTCCGATAAAAAGGGAGTTCAGCGATTTGTGGGGTTCGCTAACTTTTACCGCAAGTTTATTAAGGGATTCTCTTCTATTATCTCTCCCATTACCGGATTGACCAAACAGGGTCAGAAGTTTCGTTGGACCCCTGAAGCACAAGAGGCCTTCAAGATCCTGAAGGATTTGTTTGTATCGGCCTCTGTCCTGAAACATCCCGATCCCGCTCTACCATATATCCTCGAAGTTGATGCTTCGGAAATAGCAGTCGGAGCGATACTTTCCCAGAGGCAGGGGCCCAAGTCCTTATTTCACCCGGTTGCCTTCTTTTCCCGCAAATTGTCGGAGGCAGAGAAGAACTGCGACGTCGGAGATCGTGAGTTACTGGCAATAAAATCTGCACTCGAGGAGTGGCGCTATCTGCTGGAGGGAGCCACCCATCCGATCCTGGTTTATACTGACCATAAAAACTTGGAGTACCTCAAGACAGCAAAGAGATTGAAGCCCCGTCAGGCCAGGTGGGCACTCTTCTTCTCCAGGTTTTCATTTCATATCACATACCGTCCCGGATCCAAGAATACCAAGCCAGACGCCCTATCCCGCATGTACAGTCAACCGGAGAGTCTGCCACCCACAGATACCATCCTTTCTACGGGGAACTTTCTTCTGCTCCAGGGGGATGTGGTGTCTCAAGTTAAGCAGGCTTCCATAGGCACAACACCTCCATCCAGTATCCCGTTATCATCCAGTAATGATCTTCTGTGGCATGAGGACAAGATTTTTGTTCCCCAGGAAGTTCGGACTCTGGTTCTGGCCTCCTGTCACGACCACCCATTGGCCAGCCACTTTGGGGTATTCAAGACTTTGGAGTTACTCTGACGCACATTCTGGTGGCCACGAATGAAGGACGACTGCCAGAGGTATGTGGAGGCTTGTGTCACCTGTATTCGGAGTAAGGGCAACAAGTCAAGAGCCTGGGGTCTGCTGAAGCCACTGCCTGTTCCTGATAGACCATGGAGGATGATCTCCATGGATTTCATCGTTGAACTTCCTCCTTCGGAGAACTATTCAACGATTTTCGTCATAGTCAATAGGCTCACCAAGATGGCCCACTTCCTGCCCATGAAGTGCACCCCCTCAGCCACAGAGACAGCCAACACCTTCGTTAAGGAGATTGTAAGACTCCATGGCATCCCCGCCAACATCACATCTGATAGGGGGGTGCAGTTCACCTCAAGATTCTGGAGAGCGCTCTGCGGAGCCCTGAAAATCGATCTTTGTCTGTCCTCAGCCTACCACCCGCAGACCAACGGCCAGACCGAGAGGACGAACCAGACGCTGGAGCAGTACCTTCGTTGTTTCTCGTCCTTCTCCCAAGACGACTGGGTCTCTCTTCTGCCTATGGCTGAATTCGCCTACAACAGCACAGTCCACTCTGCCACCAAGCAGTCCCCTTTCTATGCGAACTTTGGCTTCCATCCACTGTTCTTGTCTGGCAATCTCCCCGAGTGTTCGGTACCAGCGGTACAGGAGAGTCTTAACTTCTTTGAAGTAAATAACAAACTTCTGCAAGAAACCCTGACCAAGTCACAAGAGTACAACAAAGAAGTTTTCGACAGAAAGAGAAGGGGGGAGCTGGATCTCAAGGTTGGGGATCAGGTCTGGTTGTCCACCTTGAACCTTAGACTGTCTTGCCCCTCCAAGAAGTTGGGCCCAAAATTTGTGGGTCCCTTCCCGATCAAGAGGAAATTAAATAATGTGGCATTTGAGCTCAAGCTTCCTGAATCCTTCCGGATCCATCCAGTCTTCCACTCGTCACTACTCAAGCATGCAGTCCCGGATCCTTTCGCTGACAGAATTACCAGTCCTCCAGAACCCGTGATGGTCAATGGGGAAATTGAATTCGAGATTGAATCCATACTGGACTGCAGGAAGAGACGGAACCAGATTCAATTTTTGGTCAAGTGGAAGGGGTACGGACCTGAGGAGAACTCCTGGGAGCCAGAATCCAACATCCACGCTAAGAGACTCATCCGTGCCTTTAAGAACTCCCACCCGAGTAAGATGGCTCAGTTGGGCATCCGGAGGCTGCCCCTTGGGGGGGGCAATGTCACGATCGTCCTGGCGTCCCGGTCGCACACGGGAGAATTACCCGCAGAAGCCTGTTGTCGAGAACCCGTCGTTCCCCTTTGACGCGCGTTAAAGCGAACGGACGCACTCGCGTCGGCATGAACGAGCGCACGCGTGCACGCGGGGTCACGAACGGGCGCACGGCCACTCGCGGGGGCACGCTGACTCATCGTGCGACCGTTTTGGTGCCTTAAAGGCTTCTTAAGGTCCTTGCTCCATTCCCTTCTTGCTGTCCAGTCCTACAGTGTGTTCGGAGATCCTGCTATTCAGTACCTGTACCCGTTGCCTAGATTCCTGTTACCCGGCTTGTTCTTGACCTCGATCCGTTGCTGCCTGCCTACGACTTCTTGCTTGTCTGACCACGTCTCTGCCTCATCCTCTTGTACTGTGTTGACCACTTGCTGCTGACCCGGCCTGTATCCGACTCCGCTGTTGCTGCCAACCCGTTCGGTTTTCCTGTGACTGCTGTCTCCGCTGACGATCGTCTGCCTGCCAGTCTACCCACTTGTGCCTGCCTACACCAGCCGATTGCCATCAGCCCTATCTACTTGCTGTCGGTGTTCTGCTGACTATCCGGACCTGCCTCCACCTGCCAGGCACTTGTGCCCTCTGAACTTTTGAATCCCTGTTACCACCTCCAGGGGTTCTTTAGCCAGGGGATACGAGGGGCCGCTCCCTGCATTCCGGGCTCGCCTACTAGGTACGTGACAACAGGGCAGAGCTGGGCAGAATTAGTAGCAGCACTTCACACTAAGATATCGGCACACAGCATAGGACTAAAACTTCAAGGGACAAATGAATTTAAACTGGGATAGTTGGCAAGCATGAGGCAGCTGCTTTGGGCCCCACAACAATGACAGGGCCCAGGGCAGCTGCCCCTTTTGCCCTGCCTTAAAGACGGCCCTGCTTGTAACTGGAATGCACGCCTATGATGGTTGTCATCAGAATACAGATTTCAGAAGCACCCGATGCAACTAAAAAAACTGGGATGAAGCTTTATAAACCTGTTCTTTTTTTTTTTGTGTACAGATGCACTTCTATCCTGGCTCCTAAAGAAGCTTGCTCATATATTGAAATGAATGGCTCCTAAATTCTATATAGATTTTGTCTACTACTCGCCTAAAGTTTTCTGTTAATTTGCTCCAGAAGGAAACATTAAAGTGATATTAAAGCTTAAATTAAAAAGTAGAAATAACTTTCAGTCTTTGCTGCTCCTTACTGTATTCCCTTTTTTATTTCCATGCAACATGAACTCGTCTCCGATCGCTGGCCCTGATATCTGGTGTGTTTCCGGGATCAGACTACAGGTAGGTGTGCGCACGCTGCTTGCGTCAACAAACAGGGAGCCAAAGAGAATGGAAAGCACGAAAGAGGTGCCTCTGGCCTCTACTTCAATGGAAAGTGATTGACAGCAACTCCTGAGGAATATTCTTAAAATTTTAGCAGTGGGGGGGCACAATGGTTGCCACCTAATTTCTTTAAAACCGAACACATAATAATTACACAGGTTCTGTGGCTGATTAAAGTGGTAATTAAACGCACTTGATGCCTTATCTGCATTTAATTAGCCTCAGAACCCGTGTAATTCAAAGGTGTTCGGGTTTAAAGGGCGGAGGTGGCAACTCTAGGGGGCAGGCATGTGCACTCGCACTGGGCAGGATGAGACATGTAGTCCCGATGAATCTGATATTGTGACATTTAAGGGCGCACACTCCATGATTTAGAAATTATGAGAAGTGGTAGAAAGAAGACAGGAGAGGGGGGCAATAATTAATTAGTGTTTTTCTATTATCTAGTAAGGAATTGTTTTATTTAAATGAAGTAAGCAAGTTATTAATAAGGAGTTATAAAAAAGAATGAATTTAGTATTACTTTATTTTAATGCTGGTTGCAAGGAAACATAATAGGTGGTAGAGGCACATTTGCTTCTTGTTGCATTTTTTATTTTGTGACAATTTTTCGTGCATTTTAGTGTGTATTTTCTTAAGCACATGTACACATGTGTGAAAATGCTTTTAGACCCCTTTCACACTGGGGCGCTTTGCAGGCTCTAAAGCGCTAAAAATAGCACCTGCAAAGCGTCCTGAAAGAGCTGCTCCTGTTTCTCCAATGTGAAAGTCCCGAGGGCTTTCACACCGGAGCGGTGCACTGGCAGGACGCTAAAAAAAGTCCTGCTAGCTGCATCTTTGGAGCGGTGTGTATACTGCTCCTTCACCGCTCCTGCCCATTGAAATCAATGGGGCAGCGCGGCTATACCGCCGGCAAAACGCTGCTGCTGCAGCACTTTGCGGGTGGTTTTAACCCTTTTTTGGCTGCTAGTGGGGGTTAAAAGCACCCCGCTATCGGGCAAATACTTCTACAAATACAACGGTAAACTGCCTATAAAAATAGTGGCACTTTACCACCAACGCCGCCCCCGCCCCAGTGTGAAAGGGGCCTTAAAATGCAGAATTTGCTCGTGGAGAATGGGGATAACTGAAAAAAAAAGGTTTTCACTGCTCATGCATTTTGCCTACATTGAAAAATGCAGAAACTAGCAAACCAACAGAGGCGATATGAATGAGCCCAGAGTGGCAATCCTGGGTCCAGAACAGGCACGATGCTGTTAAAGACAGGATTTATTTTCATAATGCAGGCCTGAAATTGATTCGTTCCAGACACAAAAGCAGGAACACACATTATACTGTCCATTTGGCATAGTCAAATTAAATCTGTAGGTGTAAACATACAGTGTTATAGACACATTCTAGCACAGGTATAACTATGCAGGTGCCATCATCGCTGTTGTTTAGTTTAAAAAAAAAAAATCTTTCTTACCCTTTTTTCAAGGTTAAAACATTCTGTCATGTGACCATGCATCTCTTCTTTCTGATAGTGGTGGTGGGGTTACAGGGTACTGTGCACACACACAGGGGTTCATTTACTAAAACTAGAGAGTGAAAAATAGGGTGAAAGGTCAATTAAGCTTTGACAAAAAACCTGGAAGCTGAAGATGGTTTCTATGCAGAGCTGCACCCGATTGTACACACTCTAGTTTTAGCAAATTGACCCCAGTGTACCTGTATTCCATAGGCTGTTCAGACTTGTCTTGAGCAGGGGACATGTTCAAGAGGCAGGCTGTGATTGGTCAGGGGGTGTGGAGGCTGAACAAACCAATTAATACAGACATGCCGTGTGTCTGCACAGTGTCCTGTAGCTCTGAATGGCCAGATAAAGAATTAAAACTGACCACACGAAGGAAGGCCATACATAAATCATCAAGTGTGTGAATGTGGGAATTGGGCAATTTATAAAATACAAATGCTGTATGTGAACACACACGTGCGGAGCCTTGCGGTGACATTGTAGTGCCCAGCGGATCGTGGCAATGTTTTCATGTCTGTCTCTTATGCCTTTATTGTGAGTATCTCATTTTACCAGTAAACTTTGATTTTACAGTGCCTTGACAAAGTATTTATACCCCTTGAATTTTTCCACATTTTCTCATGTTACAACCAAAAACATAAATGTATTTTATTGGGATTTTATGTGATAGACCAACATAAAGTGACACATAATTGTAAAGTGGAAGGAAAATAAGTGATTTTCAACATTTTTTTAAAATAAATATCTGAAAAGTGTGGCTTTTCTATTCAGCCCCCCTGAGTCAATACTTTGTAGATCCACTTTTTGCTACAATTACAGCTGCAAGTCTTTTTGGGGATATCTTCAAAAGCTTTGCATAATAGCTCAGGCTCTGTCAGATTGGATGGAGAGCGTCTGAACAGCAATTTTCAAGTCTTGACACAGATTCTCAGTTGGATTTAGGTCTGGACTTTGATTGGGCCATTCTAACACATGAATATGCTTTGATCTAAACCATTCCATTGTAGCTCTGGCTGTATGTATAGGGTCATTGTCTTGCTGGAAGGTGAACCTCCAACCCAGTCTCAAGTCTTTTGCAGACTCTAACAGGTTTTCTCCTAAGAGTACCCTGCACAGTATTTGGCTTCATCATTCTTCCCATCAACTCTGACCAGCTTCCATGTCCCTGCTGCAGAAAAGCATCCCCACAACATGATGCTGCCACCACCATGTTTCATGATGGGGATGGAGTGTTCGGGGTGATGTGCAGTGTTCGTTTTCTGCCATACATAGCATTTTACCTTCAGGCCAAAAAGTATAATTTTAGTCTCATCTGACCAGAGCCCCTTCTTCCACGTGTTTGCTGTGTCCCCCACATGGCTTCTCGCAAACTGCAAATGGGACTTCTTATGGCTTTCTTCTTGCCACTCTTCCATAAAGGCCAGATTTGTGGAGTGCACCACTAATAGTTATCCTGTGGACAGATTCTCCCACCTGAGCTGTGGATCTCTGCAGCTCCTCCAGAGTTACCATGGGCCTCTTGGCTGCTTCTCTGATTAATGCTCTCCTTGCCCGGCCTGTCAGTTTAGGTGGACGGCCATGTCTTGGAAGGTTTGCAGTTGTGCCATACTCTTTCCATTTTTGGATGATGGATTGTACAGTGAGCTGTTCAAAGCTTGAGATATTTTTTTTATAACCTAACCCTGCTTTAAACTTCTCCACAACTTTATCCCTGACCTGTCTGGTGTGTTCCTTGGCCTTCATGATGCTGTTTGTTCAGTAAGAGTCTCTAACAAACTTCTTAGGGCTCCAAGAACAGCTGTATTTATACTGAGATTAAATTACACACAGGTGGACTCTATTTACTAATTAGGTGACTTCTGAAGGCAATTGGTTCCACTAGATTTTAGTTAAGGGTATCAGAATAAAGGGGGCTGAATACAAATGCATTTCAGATATTTATTTGTAAAAAATGTGAAAACCATTTTATCATTCTCCTTCAACTTCAAAATTATGTGCCACTTTGTGTTGGTCTATCACATAAAATCCCATTTTATGTGATAGATATTTACGTTTTTGGTTGTAACATGACAAAATGTGGAAAATTTCCCATGATGTGTACCTTGTTCCCTCTACATGTGGGTTGATTTAAGGCGGATTTGGAGGCCATTGAGGGCTTTTCTTGGAACGGTACTGGAGAGCTGTAATACATACAGTACTATCCCATACACTATAATTTGGAGGTCCTCTATTTTTGGTAAGAAGCCTCTACACTTTGTGGTGTGGGAGCACTGAGGTGTCACATCATTGAAGTGGATTTTGTTCACCTCACATTGTTGGCGTGTACTATTAAATAACATGGGTCATTTGTATTTAAAGAATCATTCTGATTGTATGTTTATGTATTACTATATATGTTTATGTATTACTATATTTTGAAAGGATTAATCTAATAGTTGGTTCTAAATTTATTGGTCATTTTTTATGTTTTTAAGGAGATAGCACGCCTATTTTTCACTTATAATTCATTGTATTTTATTCAGATGGTTTGAGGGCTACTGCTTCTGAAAAAAAAAAACACTAAATGTGAAATTTTATTTTTGTTCTTTATATCTTTTGCTGGGTGCCAGTCTTCATTGGTTGGCACAGGACGAAGTCTCTCCTGTGCATGCGCAGGAGTCAGACATCCAGTCGCTGAGCTGCACATATGCAGCTCAGTTTGCATAATGGAGGAGACAGTGAGCAGGCAGGTAGGTGTATTTTATTGCAGAAGATACATTGCATGTTTCTGCTGCAATAAAGAGCCTGCCTGCTTCCAGTTTGTGAGTTCTGCTTTAATTTGTTAGTCAAGTCCAACTAAATCTGCTAGTTCATCTAAAGCCGCATACACACGGGCGGACTGTATGGCCTACTTAGTCCGTCATACAATCCGACGGACAGTCCGTCATACTTTCGAATGAACGGACTTGACCACACACGGATGCACAAACAGTCCGTCGAAAGCTTGCGCGATACGTACAGCACGTACGACGGGACTAGAAATAGGAAGTCCAATACACAGCAATGCACCCTTCCACCGTGTAAATCCTTTCTGAGCATGCGCCATTCTTATTCCGTCGAACTAGCCTACTGACGAGCGGATTGTCCGCTGAAACCAAAGTATGACGGACAGAATTTCGAAAAATCCGAAATACTTAGTACGCCAGACTGCACGCTGAAAAAGTCAGCTGAAGCCCACACACGAGCGGACTGTTCGCTGAAATGTGTTTCGACGGACTAAGTAGGCCATACAGTCCTCCCGTGTGTACGCGGCATTACACTACCTTCTTCCAAGATTTGCAATGTGGCTGGCCAAAGTGTCTCTGTTACTCCTCCACCCAGAGTGGGGACACCCAAAAATTGTGTTAGTCACCTTTCACACTAGCGAATCGATATTGTCCCCTCTTCTCTCTTTGGAGCAGCGGTTGTCAACAGACGTGTCCTGCTGACACGCGCCGCCAGCTGATCCGATCCAGTCTGCTAAAAACAGACAGATGGGGATGTTTGCCATCCGTCTGGTGGATCGAATCGGAAAGACAGTTGGATGGAAATGGACATGCAGTCTGTTTTTATCCAACAGTCCCATAGAGAACAACAGGCTGAGCAGGCGGATCTGCTTGATGGATTTCGTTCCGTCTGAAAGGGGCTTTATTGGCCAGATAACCCATGAGAATAAAGGAAGACATTTTTTTTTTTAAAGAAAACAAATGCAGCCACCATTTTAGGACTGATAAGCTGCAATATATAACATTTTTTGTAGAGGTCAATTCTGCTTTAAGAGAAATCAAGTAGTATGTGAACCATTCATGTTCATGGAGATCCATTTGATGACCCCATTGTGTTGTCTGCTGCCCGGTAACCAGATTTAGCCTGCTAAAAATATATATCACATCATTTCCACAAACAGGTTTAGGTAAAAGAAATTTTATTCATGTATAAACATGGAATTGTTTCTGTAGGTTATGAGAACAGATAATATTTAACATGAAAATAAATCAGTAGGTGATATTTTCTCACTTACAGTTGGTATTTTGGTTCCTCGTTGTGCCTAATATGGCAGCTAACAAAGAGCAATGAGCTGCACAGCAAAGTTACATAAATGCCAAATATTTCAATTCCTGTACAGGTGTTGGTATTTTACATACATATCTGCCCCTTTCCATATTGTAACTGCTTCTGGTTGTGGTCCTTTAAAAACAGCAGAAACTTTTTGTTAGAGACAACAGTGACGCTGGACATAGGTGACATTATAGGGGCATATGGTAATGTGTAAAAATAAATCAAAGTATCTTTTTCCAAGTAGTTATATTTAAGAATGTTTTACTTATTTAATGTGGCAAATCACCCAGCATTGGTGGTATGCAAGGTGCAACAACCCTTAGAAACCAGACATCAACATACAGTGATCAATGATGCATTCTGACTGGTGGCCAAGGGACACTCAGCTCTGCCCTATAAGCAACCTCCATTTGGTGATTTCCATTACTCACCAATATTAATAGGGAATTGTAACCAGTGAAATGTATAAGTAAAAGTGAGGAAGTATTGAAGAACAATATGAATGGAAGGAATGATCTGAGACTTAATATGGAAGAATAAATATGAAAAAAATGAACCGTAAAGTAAACCTGTACTTAATAAAGGTGAATGAGGTAAACCAATACCAGCACAGAACTGCATTCACCTGGAGGTACCTGTTTGTACTTTTAGTATCTTCAAGGTCACCAAGACCCTCTATTATGCAAATACTACCCTGCCCCCTCCTCTATTCACCCAACGGTCAATATGTAGGCACCTCTAAGGACCCATTCACACTTTGGCGTTCAGGGCAACACATGTCTGTGAAAATGCATCAAAACGCACATCAAGCTTGCGGTACAATTCATTCTTAATAGCACCCCAAATCCAGGTAGGATTAATGCGTTTTGTTGAGTGTTTTCTGCGTGTCAAAATGTGCATCGCAGAACAGCCTTGGCTGGCAAAAAAAGGGACATGAGCTACTTTGGCGCGTTTGTCGCATGTAGGGCAGCCCATTCAAGTGCTCTGTTTGCCAAAAAACGTGTTAACAAAATGGGACGCATTGCACAAATATGAATGTGGGCTAAGTGTACTAATGTCACTCTACTAATTCAGCCTGGGGGGGTTGGGAAAGACAAAAATGTATTTTAAACCAAAGAGAATCAGCATCAGGGACACATCATATTAAATGTAAGTTATGTGCCTTGTACTGATTTACTGATTTCTATCTCTGTAAATTAGACTAAACTTAGGCTGGCCATACATTATAAAGAAAGACTATTGTGCAGCGCTCTATAGGCTGGATCCAAAGTATAGTGATAGTGTAATGTCCTGTACACACGGTCGAAAATTACAACGGAAAAGGTCCGATCGATTTATATTGTCGGAAAATCCGATCGTGTGTGGGCTCTATCGGACTTTTTCCGTCGGAAACTCCGACAGAAAAAATTTGAGAGCAGGATCTCAAATTTCCCGACAAAAAAATCTGATCTGACCTTTTCTGATCGTTTTTAGAGAATTCCGATCGGACAAAGTGCCACACATGCTCAGATCAAGTTACGAGACCAAAGCTATTGGCTAGTAGCCTCAACGTAGTCCCGTCGGAATGAACGAATGTCATCACGCTCCGAACGATCGGATTTGCCGGCAACTTTGTGCTACCGTGTATATGCAACACCAGTTTAGGACAAAATCTGTCGGAAAAAATCTGACGAATTTTGTTGTCGGAATGTCCGACAGTGTGTACAGGGCATAAGAGTAGGCAGTTCAGACCATATTGGATGAATAGTCAAGGAAAATGTATTTCATCAAAGGTAAATCAGCTTGAAACACAGTTAAAATAGCAGATGTATAAAACGATGGTATAAATAGTGTTAAAATATGTGATAAACCAACATTACCACTGGTGACCTTAGAGCTTGGAGGGCTTAACATCAACCAGAGGACTCACTGGTGTAGCATGGGGGCCACCAGTAACCATGCTGGGGGACATGGAAATCCAATCCAGGGGGAGGGGTCCCAAAGGCTGCTGACTGGTGGTGGCTTGTGGTGGAAGTGCGGCTACGTCCACAGTAGGTGGTGCCGTGGGTGGCGGGTGTACAAAAAGCTGATCATACCAGAGCTGGAGAGGGTGTGATAGAGCTCTTGGCCAGGGTAAGCTGGTGGGATAAACCAAAAGATAACCCAGGGAGTCGAAGGAGCCAAGCAGAGCCGAGGAGGTTTGGCGTGCCTAGGTGACGTCAGCACCGAGCTGGAGACAGAGGAGGAAGGGGAAGTCTGTGGTCAACCGTGGAACGCAGGATTGTTCTGTTGCCATGAGGTCTAAGGTCACCAGTGGTTTATCACATATTTTACACACTATTTATACCATCGTTTATGCATCTGATATTTTAACCTTGTTTCAACCTGATTTGCCTAAGATGAAATACATTTTCCTTGATTATTCATCCAATATGTTCTGAACTGCCTACTCTTACAATATCCCTATCCTTTGGATCCAGCCTACAGAGCGCTGCACAATAGCCTTTCTTTGTTCATTCCAAATTGTTCCAGTGTTTGCCAGCTGCACTGGGCTTGATCCACCACTAACTATGGATTGCCATACACGTTTCTGTATGACCCCCAGTTTTTGTAGTGCTTCAGGACTCTTGTGTATGGCCATAGATTATACAATTTTCTTGTTCAATTTCCTTTAGATTTACCTATAACTATGTAGTACAAGAGCCTACCTGATTGCATTCAATTTGAAAGTGTTTAGGTATGAACTCATATTATGTAATTTTGATAAATCTAAAGGAAAATAGTATAATGTATGGCCAGCCTTACGCTTGGTTCTAAAGCCTAAACATTTTTTACCTTAATGCATTCCCTGCATTAAGATAAAAAAAATGTTTATGTAGCATATGTTTATATATATATATATATATATATATATATAGTCTTCACTCAATCCAGCTCTGTGCCTGTCTATAGCGCCCCCCCCCCCCTTCCTGGTCTCAAAGGCTTCACTGAGGCAGTGGGAGCCATTGGCTCCTACCGTTGTACCGTTGTTAGTCAAATCCTGTGATACGGTAGAGGGGGGCTAGGCCAATCCACGCTGTGGCTAAGGATCAAACCCACAGGGGTGCCTTCACAGTAAGCGGCTTGCTATGGGGGCACACTACGAAGAGGAGGAGCACCAACATGGGACCAGAGAAGAGGAGGATCGGACTACTCTGTGCAATTCAATTGCACAGAGCAGGTAAGTATGTCATGTTTGTTATTTTTTTAAATAAAATGTAAGACTTTGAAAATGTAAGTAAAGTGGAGAAGTGTAAGAACATAAAGCAGGCATTTTACTGTTGTCTATGTTCCCATTGAGAATACTTCCTCTCATTTCCTATCCTAGTGACACCCTGACACACAGAAATGAGTGAGGATCTACCCTATAGAGACACAGACTGAAATAAAAACTTGACAGAAGTTCTAACCTTTCCACACTCTTATCTAAAAAAAATACAAGCAGTTCAGGATGAATAAGGTTGTAATGCTTTGCCTTGTATGAGCTGTTTTTTTTAAATGTTTTTGAATATAATGTTCTTTCGTTTGTAGCCATCTTTTGCTATGTTACCAGTTTACTTAAAGTGTTACTAAACCCAGGACCCTGTATTCACAATATCTGGTCTCCCACAGTACATAGAACATGGAAATGCAATTCTTTTAATAAATATAAACTGCTAAATACATTTCCTCATCAGCAGTAAATAGCAGTCTTGTGACTTCTCTCAGTGTCTGGTTAAAGCTTGTAGGAAGAGTTGTCATTCTACTTTGACTGTCCTATGAGGCTGCAGGACCTCCTACCCTCTAAACAGTGCTGAGTGGTCCTGTGTCCTGTGCCAATCTCTAGCAATACACACCAAACTGAGCATGTGCAGAGTGCCCCCAAGGCTATGTTCTTTCAGCAAATGGATTGGGGACAGTAAGATTTAACTTTTTGGGTTTAGTAACACTTTAAAAGGCACATTCATTCTTGTTAACACAGGATACAGAATAAAACTGCTTGTACTGAGAATATAAGAGCCAAGTCATTGCTCACAAAGGAAATGAATAATTTAGCCTTAACATATCCAATTGTGGCAAAGTATTCAGGAATATAAGAAAGAAAAACAAAATATTTAATAAACATTAAAAAAGGGACTTTAAAAAGCAATTACCATGTCATCTCAAAGTGGAAAATACTTTAAAAAAGCAACTCCACCCAAATCTTTCAGTTTTATTAGGGTAGGATTATATCCCATATTGGGTCTTTTATGTGAAAGCACACCCTCCTCTTCCCCTATCTGGACATGGCCTTTTCAATTGTGCTACCTCTGTTACTGGTTTGATTTATCTTCATTTATATCTCTAGAGAATTCACTAGGACCATGATATATTAGTTCCGTGCCCTGTCCATGCAAATAAACCCTTTACAGAAATATAACATTTTGGATGGAGCTGCTCTTTAGGCAGAAAGGAGAGAGAGGAAAGAATGTAACATGCTGTCCATGAAAACAAAATGACAATAAGTTATATTTCTCAATATATATACACATATATTTATATATTTATAGATATATAAAATTTACAAATAGAATAACCATTTTATAATAGCTTACAACGTGGACTGCTTGGGCGGTAGGAAAAATAAACACATTTTCCAGCAGCCCCACTCTGCACATTTAATAACCAAAGGCAAACAAGTCTTTTATATCAAGCGTCAATACCTAGTGACGTATTGTCCTTCGCAGACAAGTAAATTGGATGCTGAGATTGAATAGGTAAAAGGAACACACAGGCTGTTGGTTAGACAGATGCTAAGCCTGCCCGGCCTCTGGAACTTGCCATGAAATTCATACCAACAGTCTACTGTGCAAATTCAAAATGAAAAGGCACTAAATTTAGACAGCACTGAGAGGTGACACTTTTGTCCTGCACGGTCCGGGTAATGCAGTATGCCTGTCTCCGGTTTTGTGCTCATTCCCAACATGGTAAAGTTAAATGACTCCTGATGGCAGCTGTTGGTGACTTTTTCATCCTCTAAGGCATTGGGTTTGTGGCGTGACTCCAGGAATGTGTGATGCAGGCTGTAAGGCCCTACTGTAAACAGCTTAAAGAAAAACAACATTAACTCCATCAGCTTCTCCTTACCACAGTAAACCAAGGGGCAGAATATCCTCTGCCCTCTCTAATTCTACGTCCTTCCACTCCTGCTCAACAGGGTGCAGACACAAGCTGTATCAATCCGGATCCAGCGCCAGCCCACCATCTTGTCCAACACAGTTAGTGCCCGTACATATGACTGTTTTGGTTTACACTCTGATATCCATTGTCTTTTGTCCACCCCTCGGCAACCATTGGTTGTGCTACCTTGAGGGTTGCATTTGGTCTCAAAAAAGTATTGCTTTAAGGGTCCTGTGAGCGTCTGAATTTCAGACAAGATGGTAACACTCTTCCCCCGAATATCTATTGCCTGTCGTTTATCAGTAACCCAGACATTTATGCTATCGCACACTGACTGTTCTCCCCTTCTCGAAAGGCTAATGGAATCGGAGCCCTGTGCCCGTTTCACCCGAGAAGTCCTATTTGCTGGCTCTGACTGTGCAATGTTCTCTTCCGCCAAGAACAAAAGGGGAGGTCCAGAGGGCTCCTGAGTGGACAGAGCCACTCTTGAGGAATAAAGGTTCCATTCTTTACCCGTCATTTCAGGATATGTAGGTTCCAAGTCTGGGAAGATCCCTTCATGGAGTCCATCAGTGAAGTTATAGGGTTCCTGCAATTGGTCTGACGTGAAGGAGGAATTGTTGGGGCCATAATCCCGATCAGTGTTCTGGTTTTGGAAAGGGGCAGCTTTGATGGCACAAAGGTATGAGATCACCATGACATAAAGGCGGAGGAGCATTACTTAATCCACCTCAAACAACTGTGAAGAGACAAGAAAAAGACAGTCAAAATGCATGTCTAAAGACAAGCTCCTTTTTCGTATAGTCAGTATATTGAAAATGGACATTTCAGTTATTAGTGGACTAAATCACTCACTGCTTGCATATACCTTTGGTGAGGCTATGTAAGCCCTACATTTTTACTTTAGTCTCTAACAAGCATAGGAAACTAGTGGGTGTAGCCGCTTTCATTCCAAAGTAATATATTGAATTTGGATGAAGATACCCTTCTAATGCGAAAAGAACTACATTCAGGCATACAAACAAAAATGAAAGCACCTGAAACCTCAAATAAAACATCCTACTATCTATTTCAGTTCTCATGTCACACAATTTTACCATAACTAGGTCAAAATCCATATTGTCCATTGTCCATAATACATATATATCCTTATCAGCCAACATTTTGAAATTGAAAAAAAGGAAAAAGAATATGATGGAAACATTGTGTTTTATACAAATGTAATTATGAATACACAGACCAAGAGAAGTGGCATTGTCTATACTGCTTGCAGTTACATCTTAGAATACATAATTATTCCTTCATCAAAGAAGCATAAGGTTCTGTTAAAGTGGACTATTGCTGGATGGAAGGCAGTAAAGAACCTATACTTACCTTAAAGTGAATTCCTGGCACCTGGCCACCCAATACAGCCTACAGACAACCCTTGAACATATGTGTATGGTGGCCTTCTACAATGAAGCACTCCACGCCAATGACCAGGCCCAAGAGCTACAATGTGGGTGCAGGGAGGTCCTGAGCTGGCCATACCTTATACAAAGTTCCTATTCAATTCTTCTTTAGATTTTCCAAAACCTTATAATATAAGGTCAAACCTAAACACTTTCAATTTATATTCAATCAGACAAGCCCTCACACTACATAGTTGGAAGGAAATTTAATAGGGCAATTGTATAATGTATGGCCAGCCTTATGTTAGTTTCAATGTGGTAGCAGGGGAGTACAATGTAAGGTAAAAACACCCCTGTTACTAGGGCTGATGGACTAAAAAAAAAGTCCTTTAAGGGCAAGGAACTATATATATATATGGGTTAAAGTTAGCCTGCAATGAGAGAAATATGGTCTGCCATTCTAACTTCTTTAAAGCCCATTTTCAACTTCAGATGAAATCTTTGGAAATGCAGCCTGAAGGTTTTTCCTTTTAAGCAGCTCTGGCAGCAATATTTACCTGCAAACAAAAGCTGTCCACTGCAGTATCTCTTCTTTGCCACGAGATGTTCTCAGTCTTCAAAGTAAAATGACTCTTGGTATCACTCAAACTGGAAAGATTGAGTGCAGGCCATCATAGCCCCATGGCTCCTGCCCCTTGAGCCCGGCTTCCTACACTCAGTGTATTGATGCAGAGAATGGCGCTAATATCCCATTTTAGTGTCATAAACATCTACCTGAAAACAGCTTTCTGAGTTGGTCATCAGAACAGTAGCAAAACTTGCCCAGCATTAGCCTGTTATCAGTCCTTACAAAAAAAGTTTTATCATCTGTAGAACATTGGTTATAGAAAAAGTAGATTTATAATATATGTGCATTTTAAATTAAGTGATCTGTGTTACATCTTCCTAAATGCCAACAGACATGTGGGAAAATCTTGCATCTGCAAATGTGCTGCTTTAGGGTAATAGTACATTGTGAACTGTACTAATTAACCAGCTTTAGAAACACATATTGACCACATACCCTCAGCTCACATCTGTTCATCTGCTTTCAGATGGTTTGCAGAGCAGACAATACAATTATAAATAGTAAGGATTAAAGGCTTCATTTGAGGGGGAACACAAATGGAATTTAATTATTATTTAACACTTTTAATGGATATCGGTTTCAGTAACTTTGTAATAAAAAAAGAATTATATAAGGAAATTAGCTGGAATTCTTATTTCTGATGACATTTGCTGGAGACCTCCTGGACTGCTAGAGTAGAAATTACAGGCAATTATTGGTTGGATGCCCTAATCAGTGACTAGCTGATTATGCCACATGTAATTCCAGTAAATCTCCAGCAGATGTCTTCAGTGCAACCAAGTAGCTATTAAGTTGTTTCACCGTCACTTCTGCAAAATACTTTAAATTAGTTTGGTACCATAATAACAATGTAGATAGAAAACATCTTAAAGTGGACCTTCACTGTGAGAAAGTACTGTATTTTTATCCCTTTGCAATTTAGAAAATGTATTTTTTTTCATCCATCACTAAGATTCTAGTCCAGCTTACCCCATGCCTCCATTCATGACTAGGTGGGAATGATGTCCCCCTGTTCCTGAAGACTCCTGGGATATTCTGGTCACATATGAAGGGTGAACCTTGCTGCATTTCATCTGAGTGATGCAGGAAAGAAAAAGGGCAGCCCAAGACCCAGTGTGGGGCAACAGATCAAAGCAGGGCAACCCTTCTGGGCAAGTATGTTTATTTAGGACACCCCAGCAAGAGGTGCATGGGCAATATTAAAAAAAAAAAGCCATGAATTTAATTAGCCACAAAGGATTTTTGATCCAATATCATTAAAGCAGCATTCTCCAATCAGAAGCTGGCACAGTTCAGTAGACAATTCAATTAACCAATAATGCTTCAAATTATAGGAGGGGGAGAAGGTTTAAGAACAGCCACACAGTCACCCTATCATTAATTATGAACTGTAGTCTTTATAAAAACATGTTTGTACTAAAGACATATAAAGGATACCACTATAGACCTTTGGAAAAAAGTAAATCAATTGGCTTCAGTACTTTTGGAATCACTGACAAGATACAAGTTTATAGTTTAAAGGGTATGTCAAGCCAATGGTTGTCTTAAAGCAGAAATAAACCCATCAATTTAACAGTTTCAAAAAAGTCACATTGGTTGTGGTCTCAAACCATCCAATGACTGGTGTCATAACTGATCACATGTGCAGCATCATGACAGTTGAAGATCAAACAGAGGCCATGATGGCAACTTCCTTGGCTGAAAACTATAGGCAGGTTTAGTTTGCCATAACAACTATATCCTCTTTCAAAGTCATCACGTAAAATGACGGTAGACGGTCCGGCAGTGATTGGTTCTAAAGCTTTAAGGTTTTTCACCTTAATGCATTTTATGTCCCACATCCAACAAGGAATCAAATGGGGTTAGAGGGCAAATGGAGAGAGCCCATTGTGAGCAACTCACCCACCCAGCAATCCACTTGATGGTGTGTTGGTGTACGGAATTAAATAATATGGTCTAGATATAATAAGCCCACAGCCCTGTGAGTGAGCTACCTATAAGGTGGCCTGGACAGTGCATTAGTGGGTGAGTTGCTCACAATGGGCTCTCTCCATCTGCCCTCTCCCTTCATTTGATTCCTTGTGGGATTTGTGTCCCTGCTACCTTTATTTGGGACTCCCCCTGAGATGTGCTGCAGCTGTTTTATGCTTTGCAAATTTGGTTTACCTATCTATGTATGCACCACCTGATATCCCCTGAGGAAGACTAACACTAATATCGAAATGCATGGGGAAATTTGGTGGGAATTCAACTATCAGTTGATGTATAGTGTATGCTATTATTACTCCCTTCTGGGAGAAAAAATTGAGGATTGAGACCAGAACATTTTATATATAGATTGATTTAAATCTTTTTTGTACAATAAACGTTTTATTTCTTTTAAATGCTGTTTGCAACAAAGTCCCATTGGAGATGCTTCTTTTTTCTATATAATCTACAAGCCTATTTTCAAGTCACTCGAATTGCCCAACTTGCCTACACTACTGCTAAAGGCTCTACACCCCTTTGTGTTTCTATTGAGGCACTCTCCTGTTATTTCTTTGCAATAGAATCATTAATGTGGCTCTCAAGCCATCTATGCCATCCTATACTATGTCCCACTTTATCACACTCATTAGCTGTCTGGGGCAGAGTACGTCATCGCAAATCTTTATCATCCCTGCACACACCATTAGCCCCTATCTTCTGCAGTTTCCACCTGGGCTAGTACCTAGATTGTTTCAATTGTGGCTTAACAAGGGGTTATTAAGAATTGGTGATTACCTTAATGGGGACCAATTATATTCCTTACAACACTTTAAAGACACGATGTAGATGCCTCCTAGCGAAAAATATTCTGATATAATCAAATTGCATCCTTTGTCAGATCTAAAATTAAACATATTAGTTGGGTCTCTTACACTTACGCAGGGTTACCAGCTGCCAGTAAATTTACTGACAGTTTGTAAAAATCTTTTTTTTTTTTTTTTACAACTGACAGTAAATATTAGGGGCTGATAGTTTCATGCTGTGTTGACTTTGTGTAAATCAAGCAAATTACTTTGTTATAGGTATTGTCAGTGTTTCCATATCATGTTTATACTATTAAAATATTTACTGTGTTAGTTTTCAATAGGAGTTCTCTAACTTCTCAGGTTGGCAGTACAAAATGTGCCCCACCAGTAAATTTTCCATGTTTTGCCAGTAAAAAATGCAGCGGGAGGTTGGCAACCCTGCACTTATGGCTTTTGGACTATCTTGCCAAACAAGGGGCCTTCTGTAGGGACGTTTATGTGCGGTGTATGCCTCCCTCACTGAGCCGAATTCAAAGCTTTCTTACATGAACCAATAGGAAAACTTTGCTGTTGCTTTTTCCAACACTATTGGGGGTACTTGAGGACTGGAGTTGAGAAACATTGCTCTAGCACAGTCTTTCTCAACCTTTTCACCCCAGAAGAAACCTTATAAAGATTTCAGGTCTCATGGAACCTTTACTAAAACCAATTAATGGTTATAAAATGTTTACATTACAGACAGCTAAAAAGAACATTGGTGTCATGCAGCTGGTTTTATCAAGTGGTGTTGGCCCTGGAACAATGGTATGTAAATTAGCCACTGGTCAAGGAACCCCTAAAAACCCACAGAGGAACTCTAGGGTCCCACACTACCCTAGTTGAGAATGGCTGCTCTAGGAGAAACCACCTGAGTTTGTATCCTCATTGTGCTAGGAGTTAAAATTAGATTATCGCCCATAGCCAAAGGAACAGCCGGGACTGTGGTGTGCAGTGGACTAATACAATGGAAAGGTTAGATGTCAGTTCTAATTCAGGCTGTGCATTGCAGGAGAAAATACCTGAAATTTAGACATCTGAAGCTGACATTAGCACAATCTTCTCACTTATCTGGAGACAGCTATTACATCATTGTGTGCACCTGTGTACTGCTAAATGGCTTTCTCGGAAGCAGTAAATTGTGACATTTTCAAAAGTAACAATCATCAAATAGGACAGAAATTTTGTCCTTTTAGCATGTTCACTTTCACATTCTTTGTGAAGTTGGGCTTTCAGGCACAAGAAAGTGAGACCTGGAGGAGAGAATGGACAGAGGGGCGGCATGACAAGGGAGGAACAGGGTCAGGGAACAGTCAGCTAGGTCAGTGTGTTTGATGGGGATGTAGCCCTTATCTGGAGGCAGAGGTAGAAGGGGCAGG
Organism: Lithobates pipiens; assembly: GCF_037356315.1. Taxonomy (NCBI): domain Eukaryota; kingdom Metazoa; phylum Chordata; class Amphibia; order Anura; family Ranidae; genus Lithobates; species Lithobates pipiens. Next base: position 135,150,970 of record NW_027507788.1, on the reverse strand, counting down.
GTTAAGATGAGTGGATCTTTGTGGTGAGGTAAATCTCTCATATTCCAAGGAGTCAGGAGAAGTTTCAGCTTCAGTCCCCCCCCTGCAAGAAAAGTGGCATGATGAGCGACTAGCGACTTGGAGGCCTGGTTAGATCAAATCGGGACCCCACAGTGACTGCAGCAGCATGCTGGGGGAGATCTGCCTGGATGCTGGAGGGGATCGCACGGGGGGAAGTCCGCTTTACTCCCTTACCCGCTGCCGCCTCAAGGAACCTGAGCCGTCGGCTCTCTCTGTGGCTTCAGTGTAGAGAGGAGCTCGACCAGCAAATAGATTAGCTACAAGCTGCGGGAGGGTTCGGGCACCCTCTGCTGGTCCTCCAGCATCGCTGCAGCCTGGTAATGTCAGTGGAAGGCCGGAGACTTGAGCTGGGGGATCCTCCCCCTTAAATTTACAGCATTTCCCTGCTGCAGCTAGTGGTTACTTCTTCACCTCCCTCAGCAGGGCTGATATCTATGGGGGGGGGGGGACACAGTGGCGCCTAATTCGCAGTGCCGCAGAGAGGAAGCCATTGGGACTGAAGCAGTCACGTCCTCCATTTCCCGGTGTTACATCTGCATCGCAGACGGAGAGATGACTGGGGGGTCAGAACCCCCTCAAAGCAAAGGAGACCATGGAGGATAGGATGCGGTTGGCGGATGTGGAAAAGTCAGAGATTACGTGTGGTTTGAAGGCCTGCTGCGGGTCCATCTTAAGCAGGATGTCAGCGACAAAATCTGTAAGGACGAGTATGTTGAAATATTCTCCCTCTTGCCTTTGAGCAAAAACTTAATATAGAGAAGGGTAAGGCAGACGAAAGCAAGAAAGAGGAAGGGGCGAATCACCGCTGGTGGCTTATCCCCCGCACTTTTCTAATTGGCTTCAGGCTTCTGCCATCTTGGCCAGCGTCATTGGCCAAAAGGCACCGGAAAATAGTATTTTGCTATCTTGACGCCATTGGAGAAGTGTATAGAGTTTACGGGGATACTGTTTTGCTGCGTTATGATGAGCAGTTCTGCCAGCAGAAGGCCTTGCGGCCTGGCTTGTGCTGGGATCATAAGGACATTGGGCTTTGGATGAAGCTCATGGCTCAGGTGAGGGCTTCAGGGCAGCCCTTTCTCAGGCTTAAAAAGGGAGTTTGTTGGCAGTTCAGCAAGGGGTCATGCCATCTTGGCGTGGCCTGTCATTTTTGCCATGAGTGCTCTGGTTGCAGGGGCTCATCGTTATGCCAAATGTTTTAAGAGAGGGAAGTCCCAACCGGGTGAGTCTGCTTCAAAAAGAGAGCGCATCGGTAAGCCTTCCTGCATTGGTGCCATATCTAGTTAGATGCCCACAGAGGGAGGTGGAATATTTTCTGGTTGATGGTTTTGCTCATGGCTTTCGCATCCATGTTCTGTGTTGGTGGCCCAATCTTCACGGCCTTGGTATTTGAAATCCATGCAGCATTTTCTACAGTTTGTTTCTGACAAATTGGCAAAAGAGGTGGAACTTGGGAAGAATGGCTAGACCATTCGACCTTCCTCCCAGTCATCTTTGCATGTATCTCTGTTGGGGGTGGTCCCCAAAAGGAACCCAACATAATTTCCTGTGCATCTTTTGAGGTTTTTAGCACCTTCATTGAATGGGTGGGACGGGAAGAGACGCAGGTAAGATCGGTGATACACCGATTCTCGACAATTCCCTTTGCATTGGCCCCCCCAGATTCCTTGGTTTGTTCTGTTTTGTTAAACAATTTGGAATCTTTTGCGAGATGGTTTGGGATTCCTCTGGCGCGAAATCAAGGAGGGTCCTGCCACAGTCATATAATTCTGGGGTATTGTCATTGACAGGCGAATGGTGGAATGTCGCTTTCCGATTGACAAAGTGGAAGATCTGCATCGGATGATTGACGAGGTCAAGACAGCGAAGAAGGTTAGGCTTGAACAATTGCAGTCCTTATTGGGTATGCTTAATTTTGCCTGCTGCATTATGCCTATGGCTTTTAGTTTCGGGGTTGTCAAATTTGTTTTCATTGTGACAACATGGAGGTGGTGGAAGTTTATGTCCAGCCTGTCTGACTTTGTTGCCACCAGTGGTGCTCTTACTGTGCCACGTTGTCTTGCAGTATTTAAGTTTGTATTGTTTTTGTGCAAGCTGTTCATGTCCCAGGTGTTCTGCATTCCATTGCAAATTCATTGTTTCGTTTCCAGTGGAAACAGCAGGGGGGGGGTCCTTGTCATGAACAGCTTTGGAGACTGGCGTTGGAGTAGCAGGGGAGCTGTTGCGTCCATCTGTCGGGGAGAGCACGTGGGCTGCATATTCAACAGTTTGGGGTGGTCCGCTTTGGTAAGTTCGGTTGGTGGTTGTTTTTCCACTTCAGATCTATTGTCTTTGCTATTGTATTTTATTGGGATGGAATTTGCCAGGGACACATCATTTTCTAAACTGAACAGAGGCTTGGCCACTTTAGCTTTCCTCTTCCGGATGCATGGCTTGAGTGATGTTACCAAAGACTTTATGGTGAGTCAGGCCATGAAGGGTTTTCAGCATGGTAGGGTGACACTAGATACCAGGCGCCTGGTCTTGTTTGATTTGGATCAGGAATTAGTGGAGAAGTTGCACTGGCCTTTTTTGGGGGCATTCCAGATTGGGGAACTGGTTAGCAGGAACAGGTGTGGTGTGGGTGGGCTGTGAGCCTCAGATATGACAGTGGCTGACGACTGCGTCCGGATTTCTGAGGCGAGGGGGTCAACACTTGGTGCCTTTTTGATGCACAACGATGGATGGATTGTCCTTGTCACAATTTCAGTTTTTGGCTGAACATGACGAGAATTAGGTTGGACAGGGAGGTAGGCAAGTTTGTGGCTAAGCTCGGGGGCTTAGTGATTCACCACCGGGAGCTGGAGGATTAGTCTGTCCACTATTGGAGGGACGATTGTGTTCACCTGAATGTGGTAGGGACATATATTTGGTCTTTGGGCCTACCGGAGGGTGTGCTGAGGGTGCTGCAGGTGTGGAGGGATTCGCTTGAATGAGGTGTCACTCAAGCTCATGTGGTGGGTCAAGGCATCTTTGGGGGGTCAGTAATTACATGGTTACAAAGTGCGGGGCCCATCTAAGGTTAGGCACTTACACTTGGTTAGCAGTGGTTCTCCCAAGAGTGAGGTCTCCTGGGGGAGGGGAATATGGAATTATGTGTGATATTGGAACGTCTTTGAGACAGTTGGGGCGCGGCTGAGGACATGGATGATTCCAGTTAAAATTGTGCCTTAACCACTTTCAGACCGGACCATTTTGCTGGTAAATGACCAGAGGTCTTTTTACACTTTGGCACTGCGCTGCTTTAACTGGTAATTGCGCGGTCATGCAATGTTGTACCCAAACAAAATTTGCGTCCTTTTCTTCCCACAAATAGAGCTTTCTTTTGATGGTATTTGATTGCCTCTGCGATTTTTATTTTTTGCGATATAAACGTAAAAAGACCGCAAATTTTGAAAAAAAATGATATTTTCTACTTTTTGTTATTAGAAAAATCCAATAAACTCAATTTTAGTCATACATTTAGGCCAAAATGTATTCAGCCACATGTCTTTGGTAAAAAAAAAGTCAATAATTGTATATTTATTGGTTTGCGCAAAAGTTGTCACATCTACAAACTAAGGTACGTTTTCTGCAATTTACGCAGCTTTTAGTTTACGACTGCCTCTCATTTCTTGAGGTGCTAAAATGGCAGGGCAGTACAAAACCCCCCCAAATGACCCCATTTTGGAAAGTAGACCCCCTAAGGAAATTGATAAGAGGCATGTTGAGCCCATTGAATATTTTATTTTTTTGCCTCAAGCGATTGAATAATGACAAAAAAAAAAATTTTTTTTTTTTTTTACACAAAGTTGTCACTAAATGATATATTGCTCACACATGCTATGGGCGTATGTGAAATAACACCCCAAAATAAATTCTGCTGCTTCTCCTGAGTACGGGGATACCACATATGTGGGACTTTTTGGGAGCCTAGCCGCGTACGGGGCCCCGAAAACCAAGCACCGCCTTCAGGCTTTCTAAGGGCGTAAATTTTTGAGTTCACTTCTCACTACCTATTACAGTTTTGAAGGCCATAAAATGCCAAGATGGCACAAAACCCCCACAAATGACCCCATTTTAGAAAGTAGACACCCCAAGCTATTTGCTGAGAGGCATGTTGAGTTCATGGAATATTTTATATTTTGCCACAAGTTGCGGGAAAATTACAAACTTTTTTTTTTTTTTTTCACAAAGTTGTCACTAAATGATATATTGCTCACACATGCCATGGGCATATGTGAAATGACACCCCAAAATAAATTCTGCTGCTTCTCCTGAGTACGGGGATACCACATATGTGGGACTTTTTGGGAGCCTAGCCGCGTACGGGGCCCCGAAAACCAAGCACCGCCTTCAGGCTTTCTAAGGGCGTACATTTTTGAGTTCACTTCTCACTACCTATTACAGTTTTGAAGGCCATAAAATGCCAAGATGGCACAAAACCCCCACAAATGACCCCATTTTAGAAAGTAGACACCCCAAGCTATTTGCTGAGAGGCATTTTGAGTCCATGGAATATTTTATATTTTGCCACAAGTTGCGGGAAAATTACAAACTTTTTTTTTTTTTTTTTTTTTTTTTTTTCACAAAGTTGTCACTAAATGATATATTGCTCACGCATGCCATGGGCATATGTGAAATGACACCCCAAAATAAATTCTGCTGCTTCTCCTGAGTACGGGGATACCACATATGTGGGACTTTTTGGGAGCCTAGCCGCGTACGGGGCCCCGAAAACCAAGCACCGCCTTCAGGCTTTCTAAGGGCGTTACAGTTTTGAAGGCCATAAAATGCCAAGATGGCACAAACCCCCCCCAAATGACCCCATTTTGGAAAGTAGACACCCCTAAATTTAGGGGTACACTAGTGAGACTAGGTAATAAATGGCGGGTGCCCTGAAACTATAAAAAAATAACTAACCAACCAGCGTCACCTGTAACAGTTATATGGTGATCACTGGTGAAAGGGTTAACTAGGGGGCAATCAGGGGGCTTTATGCGGTAGTATATGGGGGTCCCTGGCGCTATAAAAAGCTGCGGCGAACCTAAATACCTACCTGCCTAACTAGCGTCACCTGTGACACTAATACAGCGATCAGAAAAACGATCGCTTATTAGGCTGGGTTCACACTGGAGCGATGCGGGAACGCCACGAATGCGCGGCGGGTTCCCGCATCGCATGCCTCCCGGCGGCAGTTCACACTGCCCTATGCGAACTGCTGGGAGTGTCAGTGAAATGTTACTGACACCCCCAGATCAGTTCGCATATCGCAGTGCGATCTGCAAACTCGGATCGCATGGTGTGAACACCCATGCGATCCGATTCTGCTGCGGGCCAAAAAAAGGGTCCCGTGCGAATTTGCGGCGGGTGCGGCGGGTGTGGCGGGTGCGGCGAATGGCTGAACTCGAATCGCACAGAGATCGGATGTGATTTGCACTGCAGTGCGGTGCGAATCACATCCGTTCTCATAAACCGCTGCAATGTGAACCCAGCCTTAGTGACACTGGCGACGGGGGGTGATCACGGGGTTAAACCTTTATTGGGGGGGTTAGGGGGGTACCTTAGAACTAAAGGGGGCTAACCCTAACTGCCCTAACAGTTATTAGTCACAAATGACACCCGCCGGGTGATCAGGGGGTTAAACCTTTATTAGGTAATAAATGGCGGGTGCCCTGAAACTATAAAAAATAACTAACCAACCAGCGTCACCTGTAACAGTTATATGGTGATCACTGGTGAAAGGGTTAACTAGGGGGCAATCAGGGGGCTTTATGCGGTAGTATATGGGGGTCCCCGGCGCTATAAAAAGCTGCGGCGAACCTAAATACCTACCTGCCTAACTAGCGTCACCTGTGACACTAATACGGCGATCAGAAAAATGATCGCTTATTAGGCTGGGTTCACACTGGAGCGATGCGGAAACGCCGCAAATCCGCGGCGGGTTCCCGCATCGCATGCCTCCCGGCGGCAGTTCACACTGCCCTATGCGAACTGCTGGGAGTGTCAGTGAAATGTTACTGACACCCCCAGATCAGTTCGCATATCGCAGTGCGATCTGCAAACTCGGATCGCATGGTGTGAACACCCATGCGATCCGATTCTGCTGCGAGCCAAAAAAAGGGTCCCGTGCGAATTTGCGGTGGGTGCGGCGGGTGTGGCGGGTGCGGCGGGTGCGGCGAATGGCTGAACTCGAATCGCACAGAGATCGGATGTGATTTGCACTGCAGTGCGGTGCGAATCACATTCGTTCTCATAAACCGCTGCAATGTGAACCCAGCCTTAGTGACACTGGCGACGGGGGGTGATCACGGGGTTAAACCTTTATTGGGGGGGTTAGGGGGGTACATTAGAACTAAAGGGGGCTAACTCTAACTGCCCTAACAGTTATTACAGTCACAAATGACACCAATGCAAAAAAAAAAAAAAAAAAAAAAAAAATGACATTGGTGTCACTGTGACTGGGGGGCAGGGGTAATTGGGGGGGTGATCGGGGGGTAAAGGGGGGGTGTGAGTGTGCCTGGCATGTTCTACTGTGTGTGTAGAGTGTTGGTGCAACTCACCGATCCGCTCTCCTCCGTGTCGGAACGAAAAATACCGACACGGAGGAGAGAATACATCACTTCCTCTCCTGTGTTTACATTACAGGAGAGGAAGTGATGTCACGGGGGATTCCTATTCGTCGGGAGCGATCGCGAGGGGGTGGCCATGAACGAATGGCCGTCCCCTCGTCCGGGATCGCTCCCGCACGAATACCGACCGCCGCAGGCACCGGGCGGGGGCCCGATCGGGCCCCCGACCCGCGGGAGGCAAGGGACGTACATGTACGCCAATATGCCTGCCCGTGCCATGCTATCGACGTACATCGTCGTGCGGCGGTCGGCAACTGGTTAAGGACACTAAAGACCTCTTGTTGTTAGGCATTACATTGTTGAATTTGCACTTATTGGTATGTTTTAATGTTATGATATTTTATTCTTTGCCTAATAAAACTGGCTGCTGTGGCTGTATAAAACCCATGTCACTCAGTCCGTGTCTTTATTCTAAATTTGTAAGGACCCAGGTTGACGAATCCTTTAGTCAAGGATCTTCCCTTGCAGCTCTCCTCTTCCTGAAATAGATTGCTTTCTTACACAACAATTAAGTCAAATCCATACTTGACTGGAGCTGCTGGGTCTCGACCTGCTGTTCTGCTTACTAGTAGGACTCTGTAAGCCTGTTAATCCCAAAACACAGATAGGGACAGCCTAACAAGTGGGAATTGAGGCTTGTCTAGAAACTCCTTTTCTGGCAACAAGCCAAACAATAAGTCTTCATGTACGCGGGACGTTGTTCAGCCTCCCCTGAATGATTTAACTTGGCAGCTAGAAACCGGTGTCTAAAGACGGTTGTTTAGCTGCGTTTACATGCTGCATTTACATGCCGCATTTAGTCAAATTTAGCCACTTTTTTTTTGTTAAAATGAAAAACGTCTGTAAACGAAACACTGCTAAATGCGATTTACCATGTTTATCAGCATTTACAAGCTGTTACAAGCATTTGGCATTTCAAATGCCTCTGAACATCCGTCTGAACCCATTTTTTTTGTGTTCCAAAAAAAGCTTCTAAACTCAACTGGCTAGAAACGAGCCTGTGTACATGTACTGATAAGAAAACAGAGGAGAGTTCAGGAGCAGCTGGAAAAAATGCCCAACTGCTCCTAAATGTCCGTTTACCAGCAGCAGTATACATGAGGCCTAATAGTAATATTTTCTTTTCACATTTTCCTATGTACATGGGTGTGCTTTTCAGTGTCTTAACCACTTGCCACCCAGCCGTCGTCGGCACAATTCCGCGAAGGTTTGTAGCTGTATGTCAGTTACTTTAAGCAGCATAGCAGGCGCGCACATGCCCCTGCTTGCTGCATTGCTGGGGTGCTGATGCACGTGGCCAGCGGTCGCGATGACCACTGGCCGTACAAGAGATCGCCGGAACGAGAGGGATAACAGGGACGTTTGTGTGTGTGTAAACAAACAAATCTCTGTTCTGTAAGGTGAGGCAGTGTCAAGGAAATAGGCATATCCCTGTGCGCAATAGTGCAGGGATGGTGAATCAGCACAGGCGCCGTGACCAGGCGAACGCGCGTGAGCAACGGCTCACGCCCGCCGTAATCAGTGCACCACTGCCTATTTAAACCCACTGCTCACAACCACGCATTGCTGGTTTATCTTCAGCTTATCCTGTGTTCCTGTATTATCTGCTGATATGATCTCCTGTGAACCGACCAAGCTTGTCCTGACCTGCTCTTCCTGATCCTCTGGCTTTGACCCCTTGGTTTGCATCTGACTTCCTCCTGCTTGCTCCCTGCATCTGACCCCAGCCTGGCTATTGGACTCTTACTTGGGCTCTCTGTCTCCTGGAACTTCCAAGCACGCCTGTCTCCAGCAACCAGGCACCCGTGCTTCTGTGGGCACCACACCTGCTGTTTCACCTTCAGTGGTGTGCTGCACGCAGCAGCAAGGGGAGCCCTCCCAGCATCTCGACCTCCTACCCAGTTCCTGATAGGCAGAGCATGAGTTCCTAATATCTAGAACCGCAATCTGTCGTCTCCTATATTCAGTCCCCTCCCCCTACAGTTAGAACACACAGTCAGGAAACACAGTTAACCCTTTGATTGCCTCCTAGTGTTAACCTCTTCCCTGCCAGTGACATTTACACAGTAATCAGCACATTTTTATAGCACTGATCACTGTATAATTGTCAATGGTTTCAAAAATGTGTCAAAAGTGTCCGATGTGTCCGCCATAATGTTGCAGTCCCGATAAACATCGCAGATCACCGCCATTACTAGTAAAAAATAATAATAATGATAAAAATGCCATAAATCTATCCCCTATTTTGTAGACGCTATAACTTTTGCACAAACCAATCAATATATGCTTATTGCGTTTTTTATTACCAAAAATATGTAGAAGAATACATATCGGCCTTTTAAAAAAAATAAATAAATGGGGATATTTATTAAAGCACAAAAAGTACAAAATATTGTGTTATTTTCAAAATTGTCGCTATTTTTTTGTTTATAGCGCAAAAAATAAAAACCGCAGAGATGATCAAATACCACCAAAAGAAAGCTCTATTTGTGGGTAAAAAAGGACGTCAATGTTGTTTGGGTACATCGTCACACACGACCGTGCAATTGTTGGTTAAAGTGACACAGTGCTGTATCGTAAAAAATGGCCTGGTCATTAAGCAGACAAATCTTCCGGGGGTGAAGTGGTTAAAGGACAACTCAGACCAAAAAAAATGGTAGAGGTGTTTAGATCTCCAAATAAAACCTACTGCAAATTTTGTCTCTGGGAACGCCACTAAGTTAATCTCTATACCAGCAAGAATAATTTGTTGTCTGAGCTTTCTTGCTGTTAAAGGCACCCTTTCAAATCTTCACATCTATGTGCATTTTGGTGCTTTTACTATTAATCAATGGAAACACATCACAGCTTGGCAACGTGACTTGATGCACAGAACCATGCATAATTAATAATGCAATGGGGGTTATTTACTAAAGGCAACTCCACTTTGCACTACAAGTGCAAACTACAAGTGCACTTAAAATTGCACTGAAAGTGCACTTGGAAGTGCAGTCACTGTAGATCAGAGGGGACATGCAAGGAAAATAAAAAAACAAGATTTTAGCTTGCACGTAAATTGGATAATAAAATCAGCAGAGCTTCCCCTCATTTCAGATCTACCACTCAGATTTACAGCGCCTGCACTTCCAAGTGCACTTTCAGTGCAATTTCAAGTGCACTTTGCACTTGTAGTTTGCACTTGTAGTGCAAAGTGTATTTGCCTTTCGTAAATAACCCCCATTGAGTTTTGCACATCAGCACATTATGATGACTAGCTATTGTACATCATGACACAGGCTGTTTATGCCTTATAACACACAATATAACACACACTAACATGCACTTTGATGCATTTCAATTTATTTTTACACAGGGACCACTGTCTGTGATCTTTCGGCAGAACCAGGACCAGGCTGTCCAATGAATGAACCCAATGATCTCACTCAGTACAATGTCAATGCTGGCAAAGAAGGAAGAACAGATGCACTCAAGGTATTTAGATCAAGAAAGTTAAGATGCATCTTGGACGCTTAAGGTCCACATTTATTTAAACATGTCAACGCTAAGGGTTAAATAAGCCCAAGAATCTGGAAATAATTCTAAGATGGGAATATAACTGTAAATATAAAATACAAATCATGGAAATTTCATAAAAAAACATTACTAGGTTTCTTTGATTAAAAAAAATACCACAGATGTAACAATGTGCTACAGATGGCTTAGGACTGAAAAGACTGCTCAGTCTACTACAGGTGAGTAAAGAAATGTCCCACAGGGGTGTCCAGCTCAATAGCCAAGATGCCAAAAAATTACAGAACAGTCATTACTGCATTCCTAAATCCTCGTACACACGATCAGATTTTCCACAGACAAAACGTCACACTTTTGTCCAAAGGGTGTTGGCCAGGAACTTGTCTTGCATACAAATGGCACACAATTGTTGGCCAACAAACCCGTACATAGTGACGTACTACGTGGCTTTTCCGCACTTTAGCACCACCCTTTAAGCACCTTCCGCTAATGTTGTGTTTGGTGAGCATTGATTCTGAGCATGCGTGTTTGTACTTTGGACTTTTGTCCGACAGAACGGTGTCCGCAGAAAATTTATAAGCCTACCATCCAACATTTGCCCTTAGAAAATCAGACAAGAATTGTCAGATGGAGCATATAAACGGTTGGATTTTAGGCCAACAGTCGGTCAACACACAATTCCTGTCCGAAAATCCAATCGTGTGTACGAGGCTTTAGAAATATTATTGGACTGATCTTATAATCAAATAAAACACCATAATCATCTGGTTTCTACACAAGGGGTCTAGGCTACACTAGCAATTTTTAATCACTTGCACGACCATCTCATTTTCAGAACAGTCCTCTGGCCCAGATGTTCAACACATTGGACAATAAATAGTCCTTATTTTAGCTTTAGCTATAAAAAGAGAAGTATGGCTAAAGCTCTTTTGGCCATACATCTCATGTGGATGTGCTCTCCTGTGAACCAAAAGTCACAAACTTGCTGCACACTCTGTATATATCCCAACAATAATGTTGGGATCCACCCAAGTGCCTTACAGGCAACTGGCTCTGCCTCTCAGAATGCCGCTGAGAGCCTGCACCCAGCCGTTCGCACCCTTCTTCTGCTTGGCGTTCCAGTGAGCACTGGAGGAGCAGAGCACCAAGCTTTCTGCTCAGAGTGGACCCAAGAACTGAGCAATCAGTAGGCATGTGATCGCTCAGTTCTTGGGTTTAGAGCCTGCAGGGGACAGCTTGCAGCATCACTCTAATGCTGCAGCATGAAGGTATGTATGTTTGTTTTTTTATGTTCCCACACACAGCTAGCTATACACTGATTGAAATTATGCCGGTTCAGTAGAGTTTGGTTGATTGGCTGCAGTTGCTGATCAGTGTATTCTGCCATTAGTGGGTGCAGCTATCAAAACAAAAAATGTCATGATGTGGGGAGGATTTCCTCCATTCATCTTGTCTGTGTGAACAGTGTATGGAAAAAAGTTATTACATGCTAATTCACTAATCCACAGCAAGATATCAACTTGCTGGATCTGATTTCAGGAGAGGAGATTCTAATTAGGTGCTGCACTGAAGAATTTGCATGTAAAGTGTAGTGTGTTTGCAGTAAGCATGTACAGTGCTTTGAAAAAGTATTCACACCCCTTGAAAATGTATTTTATTGGGATTTTATGTGATAGACCAACACAAAGTGGCACATAACTGTTAAGTGGAAGGAAAATGATAAATGGTTTTCAAAATATTTTACAAATAAGTTTTTGAAAAGTGTGGCGTGCATTTGTATTCAGCCCCCTTTAATCCGATACCCCTAACTAAAATCTAGTGAAACCAATTACCTTCAGAAGTCACCTTATTAGTAAATAGAGTCCACCTGTGTGTATTTTAATCTCAGTATAAATACAGCTGTTCTGCAAAGCCCTCAGAGGTTTGTTAGAGAACCTTAGTGAACAAACGGCATCATGAAGGCCAAGGAACACACCAGACAGGTCAGGGATAAAGCTGTGGAGAAGTTTAGAAGGGATAGGTTATAAAAAAATATCCTAAGCTTTGAACATCTAACAGAGCACTGTTCAATCCTTCAACCAAAAATGGAAAGAGTATGACACAACTGCAAGCCTACCAAGACATGGCCGTCCACATAAACTGACAGGCTGGGCATTCATCAGAGAAGTAGCCAAGAGGCCCATGATAATTCTGGAGGAGCTGCTGAGATCCACAGAAAGAAAAAAAGCCATAAGAAGTGTTGTTTGCAGCCATGTGGGGGACAAAGCAAACAAGTGGAAGAAGGTGCTTTGGTCAGATGAGACCAAAATTAAACTTTTTGGCCTAAAAGCAAAACGCTATGTAAGGTGAAAAACTAACATTGCACATCACCCTGAACACATCATACACACCGTGAAACATGGTGGTGGCAGCATCACGTTGCGGGATGCTTTTCTTCAGCAGGGACAGGGAAGCTGGTCAGAGTTGATGGAGCCAAATACAGGGCAATCTTAGAAGAAAACCTGTTAGAGTCTGCAAAAGACTTGAGCCTGAGGTGGAGGTTCACCTTCCAGCAGGACAACAACACTAAACATACAGCCAGAGCTACAATGGAATGGTTTAGATCAAAGCATATACATGTGTTAGAATGGCCCAGTGAAAGTCCAGACCTAAATCCAATTGAGAATCTGTGGCAAGACTTGAAAATTGATGATCACAGACGCTCTCCATCCAATCTGACAGAGCTTGAGCTATTTTGCAAAGAAGAATGGGCAAACATGTCACTCTCTAGATGTGCAAAGCTTGTAGAGACATCCCCAAAAAGACTTGCAGCTGTAATTGCAGTGAAAGGGGGTTCTACAAAGTATTGACTCAGAGGGGGCTGAATACAAATGCACGTCACACTTTTCAGATATTTGTAAAATATTTTGAAAACCATTTATCATTTTCCTTCTACTTTACAATGATGTGATACTCTGTGGGTCTATCACCTAAAATTCCAATAAAATACATTTACATTTTTGGTTGTAACATGACAAAATGTGGAAAATTTAGAGGGGTATGAATATGTTTTCAAGGCGCTGTATTTTATGGTATTATACGAGTGTTTACCTTAAAGTGGAATTCCGGCTGAAATATGACTTTTAAGATAAAAATACCCCCAGAATACTCATGCCTCGTCCAATGTAACAAAGGTAAACTATGCCCAGTTATCTATCTGTGCAGAATTGTTTTCTTACTTTGTGATAATTCTACACAGCGCCACCATCTCCAGTGTAGGCATATGAAGCCACAGTGTCCTTCTTCCTAGATTCCGTGCATGCTGGCTACCCAGCATTTACCTGCCGATCTTGCGTATGTGCAGTGCGGTGCAATTTTGGTCAGCTTGCCAAAGTATGCCAAGCTGACTGAGATTTTCCATAGACGTCAATGTTAAATGTTACTGGAGCCATGCAATGCCAAGCTGGCCAAGAATTTCCATAGACGCCATGCCAAGCTGACCAAGATCTCCAAGGAGCCAATGCAAAACTGGAAATGACGTCTGCGGCCCCCTAGAGGAGGAAGTGAAATTAGATATAAGCATAAATCAGGTAAGTGAACAGAAAAAATTATAATTTTCCAACTCATTTTAAGGATGCACATTAGCGCTGCATGGTGAGGAGTGAAAAATGTGGGTGGAACTCCGCTTTAAAGAAACTTTTATTTGACTTGTAACTGACATCACTTTTGTAAATAAGCCACTAAAGAAAACCTCCCTACCTAACAACTACTGAGATATCAGCCTCATAGGGAGTGCATTGTTTTCAAGGCTCATATACTGTACTTGTATTGTGAGGAGAATGAGAAAAAAAATTATTCTCTATGGAGTTGGTTCACATCTCCACTGTTAGTCACTTAAAATTAAATACCTGAAGCTCAAAAAAGTTCTGGAGCTTTTTCTGGAGCTCAAATCGGGCAGATTGATGCATTTTTAAAGCGTTTTTTCTTCTTCATAGAAATGCATGGAAACTAGCGTATTTTTTTTTAGCATTGTAGTGCATTTTGTCACAAGTTTTTGAGTGTTTTTCTGCTCAAATGCAATAATTACATGAAAATAAATAATAAATAAATACATAATAAATAAAATAAATAATAAAAAAACAAAAAGCAAACTAACTCTAACCCTTAACCCTAATATTCACCACTAAACCCTAACCTTAACATTAATATTAACCCCTAACCCTAATCCTAAACCCTAACCCTAATATTAACCCCTAACACTAATATGAACCCCTAATCCTAAACCCTAACACTAATATTAAAGAGGAAGTAAACCTTGATGTATACTTTGCACCTATAGGTAAGCCTATAATAAGGCTTACCTATAGGTACTGTAAATATCTTCTAAACATGTGGCGTTTATAAGATATTTACTGTATACTGCGCCGATGATGACATCGGCCCATACGCTCTGAAGAAATGGCTGCCTGTGCCGTTTCATCAGAAGCATGTGCCGTGACCGGCGGCTCCCGAGCGCATGCATGGGAGTGACGTCACGCAGCTCCGGCCAGTCACACAGCCGGAGTCCACAAACCCGGAAAGAATACAGGTGAGGATGGATGCGGGGACGAAGTGGGCTTCATTTGCAGGTAAATGTCACACAATGTGCTAGTATGCGATTTATACTAGCACATTATGCCGAACCTTAATCCCTAAACTAACAACATAAATAAGTAAATACATAAATAAACAAATAAACCCCTTACCCTAACATTTAAACCCTAACCATAAATGCCTTACAAAAAAGTAAAAAAAAAAAATATTTAACCTCAAATCACATTCCTTTGCTCTGTTAAACATTATAAAGGGCAGGGATGGTGCTGTGATGACATGCCACAACACTAGACTGTAATATGCCTTTCGAACTACACTAACTTTTGCACTGTCTAATATCCAAATGTATGAAAATAGAAAAGCGTTCTTTTTTCTTCACGCTGAAGCGCCATTCTCTGTGCTTTTTATGGTGTTGTTCCTATGCTGATTTGTATCTGTTGCTCTTTACTTTAATAAATACAATTTAAATTAAAAAAAGTAAAAGAAAAAATAAATAAATAGTAAACACAAGCAGATGAAAAAGCTGAAAAACATAGCAACAAATGATGAAACATTTTGATATTTTTCTCTTATGGCTAATTAAAACACCAAACTTCAAAAACGCTTTAAAAACTCTTTATACAAATATTCAAAAAAACGCAGCAAAAAAAAAAAAAACATTTAAAAACGCGCCGCTGAGGTGTGAATGTTTTAGTGAGTTGTGACTAAAAAGAAGAGCAATGGGGAGAATATCAATGTAGATATTGCAATTAGAAATGACACAGCTCTGGAAATACATATGCCTGCTAAACTTATAAACAACATTATCTTTCACGAGGACAATACTCACTTCCTGTGATGCTGACAAGTAGCTGGATGACTAAGCTGATGCACTAGCAAGAAGCTGACATTAAATGTTATAAGCATATTCTATATCTGCTAATCTCTGTACCCCGTCTACCCCAATATTGGCCAAACCTCCACTCTCTATACAAGGAACACATTATATATACTATAATATAAAAAAAAAAAAACATACTCAAGAAGGACCTGTAAAATTTAGTGTCTATAGAAATAGGCAGTAAACACACCATGGGCAATACCATCCACATCTAATATGATCCAAAGGAAATATACTGCATTTCTGTATTAAGATACAATATGGCAAAATGCCCACATGATCTAAGAGCCCACGCATCCTTCAAAGAGGCAGTCTAACCATCAAACACTAATACCTCTTCACATGGGTCTCTTGAGCTTTTTGATGAGTGCAGTTTTGTGAAAACTCTATAATTTTGAGTCTCCCAAATTGGAGCACATATAATAGCAGTTGGATAGATTAAGGGCGGGTGTGCCTGGAGGGAGCCCACCCCACCTTAAAGGTATAGGGAAGCACAGGACACCAAGCAAGAGCACAATGGCAGCTGAGGTATCCCGTGTGTACCCGCACCAATTCACAAACTTTCAGTGAGTCAACCAACTCCTCGTGATGAGGAGCAGTAAGCTACAACCATTGTATAGCACTTTAAAGCAGGAAGCAAAGCCTGCATCTGTAATATACACAAATACTATCTGTTAGCCCTTGTACACACGGTCGGACATTCCGACAACAAAATCCGTCTGATTTTTTCCGATGGATTTTGTCCGAAACTGGTGTTGCATACACACGGTCAGCTATGATGATGTTCGTTCATTACAACGGGACTACATTCAGGCTAGTAGCCAATAGCTTTGGTCTCATAATTTGATCTGAGCATGCGTGGCACTTTGTCCGATCGGAATTCTCTACAAACGATTGGACAAAGTCCCGATCGGATCATGTTGTTGGAAAATTTTATATCCAGCTCTCAAAATTTGTTGGTCAGACATTCCGACGGAAAAAGTCCGATGGAGCCCACACACGGTCGGATTATCTGACAACACCGTCCGATCGGACATTTTCCGTAAAAATTTCAGACCGTGTGTACAAGGGCTTAGAGGTATTAAAGTATATATCAATTCGTTTTACCATCAGGCATTTACCAACCATCTGAGGATAAATCCAAGAGCTCAAAGTTCTTAGCATGCTTTAAAAGATCTTTACAGTTTTTTTTTCATTTGAACAATATCCCTAAGGCTGCAGTACAGCAGTTCAAAAGGAAGTACCCATATGTGTGTTGAAGACAATGATGTCAAATTTTGGGTTCAATTCCTACTGAAGACAACTGCAAGATAAACACTGCAAAACCACATAATAAAAAACAGATACCCTGTGTAAAAATAGCTTAATATTTAGACTGCCAAGAGAGATTTTTCACTGTTTGCAGTCTGTCCTCCGCTTCCCGCGCCAGACCTTCAGAAAGCTTTGTTCCTCTGTAGATACTTAAGTACCTGATCTCAAGACCAATGCCTCCCACTCTTTACCAGTTGTATATCACAATCATGACCTTGATATCAAAAAAGAGATCCTGACCTCTGACTCCACAAAATACAATTAAAAAAAAGTTCATTTGGCCATATGCTTGTAGGTTTTGACTAAATGAAACAAACAAAAAAGACAGATCCCCCCCATCCATACTATAAAGTGGAGTTCGGCAACCTGTCAATTGCGATCTACCGGTCGACAGTAGGCATGTCACTGATAGATCACGATCTCATCCGTGCCATGCTAACCCACAACTGGCAGACCTGCGCACAAGGGCGGACTGACAACTCATGGGGCACCCGGGCAATGGGAGATTATTGGGCCCCCAAGAAATCAGAGATTATGGGGCCACACAGTATACAATCACACAGTATACACATACATGTACACACAGTATACACAGACATGTTTCTATTGGCTGAGAAGGTACTGGAGAGGTGGTGCAGCTATAATCTTGGGATTTTTAGACGAAAAGGATGTCGGTAAAGGACATTTCAGTGAAAGATGTAAAATAAACACAGATTTTTACATACTGTCCCTGGTTTTACTGAGGCTGGCAACCCTGATGGGGCCCCCCTAGTGGCCCGGGGCCCTTGGGCAGTGCCAGAGTGGCTGAATGGTCAGTCCACCCCTGCCTGCGCAGGAAAGTTGTGAGCTGTCAGGAAACTATCAAAAGCCAAGCTAAGGCATTCCCGCCCTGCAGCACACCCTTTGCTTACGTGCGGCTGTTTAAAGTTGAAGTTTAATCTGCTTATATTTTCCCTTGCCCTGCTCCCCTTCTCCTCCATCATCAGCATGGTAATGACATTTTAAAATAAAACCTTCTAATTGTATTGCATATCTTATTTTAGACCCAGTGATGTTATTACTGGGCCTTTGTACTTTTTTTATGCAATGAAGGCAAGTCATAACTTGGGAGAGGCCAACAGGGTGCTATACCTGGATTCCTGAAAAAATCCAATTACCCTGACTCAGTATTCTTTTCAAAAGACCTCAGCCCTGCTGCAAGAATTGGACAGTGTTGGCAGCAGTTATGCAAATATTAAAATGCCTTGACAATCTCATATCAGTCTGCAGAACTGAGAG
Source organism: Lithobates pipiens (assembly GCF_037356315.1). Classification (NCBI taxonomy): domain Eukaryota; kingdom Metazoa; phylum Chordata; class Amphibia; order Anura; family Ranidae; genus Lithobates; species Lithobates pipiens. The sequence continues at coordinate 135,132,712 of NW_027507788.1, read as the reverse complement.
TTTATTTGCAAATAGACCACCCTTGGCAATGCCAACATGTAATGCTGAGTAGGGATGAGGTTCAGGTTCAACATAACCATCGTTTCCCGTAGATTCTTGTGTGTTCGCAGACCCAGCAAATTATTGCAAGAAGTAATAATTTACTTATAATATAATATAATAATATCCTTCCTGGACTGAAGTAACTGCCTGCCTGTATCTGAGGTATGGTCAGACAGCTATGCTGACAGTTTACAGAGGAGCCTGACGTGATCTGCCGATCATCATGGGAGCAATGCTTTACAGGCTCCTAAGACAGAAAAATAGTAAATGCAAATTTTTTACCTACAAAAAAAATGTGCATTATTTATAGCCTTACATGGGAAAGTAAGTTAAAATAATTGTGGGACAACCCAGGCCATAAACTGGGAGGAAGAGGGCTGTTTTCACCAGTTCTTCACCATGTGTGATTCAGTAAGCACTTTTCTCCCCATATAATAACCCTAGCTGTCCAGAGTCTATCCTAATGCTATAATCACTTAGAAAGAGGAAGATGAGGAAGGGGGAGACTAGTGCTCAAAGGAGTTGAACGATGGGGAGGTAGAGGTACAGGCAGAAGAGGAGGAGGAGAACAGGAAGGAAGAGGTCACATTATGTAGTCTAGCCATCTACCACCCCCAATGTGGCAGCACTGCTATCTCTCCTTTTAGACTTTTCTTGGATGGCCTTGATTCGAGGAAGGGCTTTACAAGTAAAAACAAGTATAAATTTAAATAAAAAAGGTATACATAATAAAATATGTAAAACAAATTGTATAAGGGCTGGGAACATGTTACTGTGGGGCTACACAAGCCAGAAAATTATAGTCAGAAATGATAAATATATAAATGGGAAGGAGTTAAAGTGAACATTTCTTGAGTGATTACATCAAAACCTTTCTGCAGCAGATCTTTGCCAGATTTGATTCAGGGGTATGTAAGTCCCTTCTACCACTGTAGCACAAGCGCTGCAGCTATTCTCTTCCCGTACCGAGCAGTGGTCCCCAACCTCAATCTTCAACTACCCCAAAAGGTCATGCTTTCAGGATTTCAAGCACCTTGCACAAGTGCTTTAAATCATTGTAAATGTCCTGGTATTTATGACAGCCAATTTATCACAGGGACATTTCTATAACATGGCCTGTTGGGAGTACTTGAGAACTGAGGTTGGGAACCGCTGCTCTAGAGCCTGAGAGCATCATGCCCCTGTATAGCCAATGGGAAATGTCCCTGAACCCAGGCAGCACCCAAAGCAGGACCACTCTGAAGTAAGATAAGACACTTGAGACCTCGCATGACACATGACCACTGATTAAGTAAGTAAAAAGGCACTGTAATGCCACGTACGTCAGATTTTTGGACAGCAAAGGTCCGATGGAGCCCACACACGATCGAATTGTCTGACGGATTCGCTCTGTCGGACCTGTGCTGTCGAAAAGTCCGGTCGTGTATACCTGGCATTGGGTATTTTTTTTTAAACCCAGTGATTAGTTAAAATAGGGTGGGGGTTAAAGTAACCCAAACTTCCCCAAAAATCACCTATAGGGTGTTTTGTTGTGGTCTTGTAAAGCAACTCCACAAAATAACAAATATACTAAGGAAAAACATAAATTCAAAGAAGTGAAATAAACAAAATTATCCCAATACATCCCTTCCTAAACAAAGCCTTTTTTTCCAAGCAATTTTTGCTTAAGCATCTTAATAAGTGAAAACAAGAGTTTCTGTTTTTAAACAAGACCACTCTGCTACTTCCTACAACAACAGATACTGGATATTACAGCTGAAAGGTTCTAAACTCTAAAGGAAAATTCCTCACCCATAATGCAAAAGGAAATACACCTGTATATGTTGCTAAGCAACATGACGTAAAGGCAAAGGGTGGCACTGAAAAGGTCGGTGCTGAATCTTGGCCTTCAAGGAGGCAAAAGTGTTGGCTATAATTAGTAATCAACATTCTAAAACCATAGTCTGACTTAAGTTAGACCTAAAAGTTCTTTAACGGTGGAGTTCTACAAAGAAATATTTACACTGTGTGGAAAAGAGGCACGTGGCTGTACGTACAAATGTTTCGGATGTGGTTTCCGAAGGTCTCTGGAGTCCATCAGACTTGGTGAAAACAGCATGTATGTTTCACATTATCCTCCCTCCTGTGATATTAAGAAACCGATACACGCTTGCTCACAGACTCGGAAGAGATCACATTGCTTTCATCCACACCAGCTTGGGCTCCAGCCAAGAAACTGAGCACGTTCCTCCGGCACAGATCAAATAGACTTCTGTAATTTCACCTCCGGCTCAGGTTAATCCTCACACGGGGACAGAAGAGCACATCGGAACCCGCCCATCTCTATTCTGATGCTTATATGTCTGATAAGGGCCATGCCACCCAGCTGCTGCCTCGCTGACATGGAGCGGCTCCCTCCGGGGACAGGCTCCTCTTGTAGCTGGGCCTCCAGCTGTTTTTACTGGCACAGTGAGCTGAGTGCGAGCTGTCGTACCCATCATGGCTCAGTCCTTCTAAGTCAGGCAGTTCTGTCTGTCATTTGCTCGGCTCTTGCTGTGAATGTTAACTATTTGCTTACTCTGTAAGTTTATTTTATGTTCTAGCATGCAGGACCTCACATTCTGTCACAGTGCATGCTCTTGAGGATGTCAACATCATTTGATTATATAACAAAGTAGTGCCAAGAGCAACAATAATGTACAGAGTGAATAACCCCTAGGAATGAATCAGGATGAAAAAAATATCTAGTTGACCATACCACAGTAAACTAAAATATGATTGGTTGCTGGGGGTTTCTGCATTTTGCAGTCGTCCTTTAAAAAAAAAAATGTACAAAAGCAACCAAAGTTTCTTTTTTAAGGATAAGCAGATCTATAATAGGCGTATTCCTTAAAGTGGTATCAAAGTATTGTTTTTTTTGTTTAAAAGTAACAAACATGTTAACAGTGGTTTTGCACAGAGCAGCCCAGATCCACCTCTTCTGGGGTTCCCCTGCCAGTTCTCCTAGCCCCTCCCTCCTACCGAGTGCCCCTACATCAAGCAGCTTGCTATGGGGGCACCCGAGCCGAGCTGCTGCTCTGTCTGACTATTCAGGCTCTGTGTCCTCTCTCTCCTCATTGTCTCACTGACTTTGACATTGATTGGCTGGATAGAGATGGGCTCAGGTAAGTATAAGGGGGGCTGAAGGGGGCTGCTGTACAAAGAAGGTTTTTTATCTTAATGAATAGAATGCATAAAGATAGAAAACCTTCTGCCTTTAGAACCACTTTAAGTCACATGTTTCAAACACAAGGCCCAGAGGCCAAATCTGTCCCAGCAGGCCATTTCATGTGGCTCTCTCACCCAGGGCTTTATTCCAGGGAGGATGAGGGCTGTGGAAGGAGATATGTGCAGAGGTGGGGAATGCAAAGAGTGGTGCAGAGGTCAGAGCTGAGGAAGGGTGGAAGTGAAATTTTGACAGCTTGTGAAAGAGAGCTGAACCCTGCACACTTAGCATAGCACACGGGAAAAAGGGAAGTTTTTTTTAAAAATTTTTATTAAAGATTCATACTTACCTAGGTGGATGCAGCATCAGACCGATGCTGCATCTGTCCCCCGCCGTCTCTCTGCACTAAGAACCGAACCACGGAACATCGCCGATGGCTTTGTTTTCACAGATCCCCAAGAGGAGAGCTCCTGACTGTCAGTCAGCATCTCTCCTCTATGCTTCTCCACGTTCACTGGAACGCTGAGCTGTGGAGGGGCAGGAAGCGGCTGTCTCAGCAGCTCACTGAGCTGCTCAGACTGCCATCAATCAAGGCAGCTGGCGGATTCGGACTTGGGAAGTTGGGATGACATGCTGTCTGTGCTGATGGCAGTGACATCAGCGGAGAGCGGACTTCAGACCACTCTCCACTGAAAACGGGTCACAGGAGTGCAATTAGTTTTGCACTCTGGGTCACAGGAGTGCAAAACGAATTGCACTCCTGTGACCCAGAGGAGAAGCCCAGCCTAAAAAGCACAGGCTGGACTTCTCCTTTAATGCCTGCACTCTGTATGTAGCACACTCCTCAACCCTGCACTTTGTACACAGAACAGCTCTGAACTCATAGGTACTTGTACGTAGTGCACCCCTGAAACTGCACTCAGTGCATAGGGCACCCCTGAAATTGCACTCACTGCTTAGGGAACCTCTGAACTCTGTAGTCTATACATAGAGCATCCCTGAACTCCGTACATAATGCATTTCTGGTATTTATTGCCCTTTTAAGAACCTCTCACTGTTAGTGCAGTTTGGCCACACCCACCTTTCTATGCGATTTTGGAAGGGGCAAGGGCATGGTTGAGTTCCTGCACCTATTCTCTGAGAAAAAAAGCCCTGGACAAATTTATACAGTCTTACAGATACAACTGACCCTGTGAGGGCAACCATAATGCTGATGTGGCCCCCAATAAAATTGAGTTTGACACTTCTGCTTTAAGTATACCCACAGGACTAACAACTAGTATTTAGGATCATTCAGTATACAATAAACTGCTTACTGACTGGTTCCCTAAGAACTCAGGATCTGGTTGCTTTAACCACTTGCCGTCCGCGCCATAGCCGAATGATGGCCACAGCGCGGACCTGAATTTCCAGGAGGCCGTCCTCTGTGCACGCTCCCTGCGTGCTCCCTGCAGGGCGCACGCAGAGCGCACTGTGATCGCCGAGTCACTGAGACTTGGGTCCTGGCCCCTTACCATGTGATCATCTGTCAGCCAATGACAGCTGATCACATGATGTAAACAAAAGCTCAGTAATCTTTTTTTTTTTTCTCCTAACGCTGACAGCTAGCTCAACTGCAAGGGACATCGGTCCCGAAGAGGAAGAGGCAATTATGCCTCATCTGTGCCACCTGCCATTGCCACCTGACAATGCTCACAGTGCCCACCAATGTCACCTATCAATGCCCACGAGTGCCACCTATCAATGCCCACCAGTGGTGCCAATCAGTGCCACCTAGCAGTGCTGCCTATCAGTGTAACTGATCAGTGCCCATTATTGCCACCCATCAGTGCCCATCACTGCCAACCCATCAGTGCCACCCCATCAGCGTACATCAATGAAGGAGAAAAATTACCTGTTTTAACATTTTATAACAAAATATATAAAAAAAAAATTTTTTTTTTTTAATTCAGTCTTTTACATTTTTTTTAACAAAAAATAAAAATCGCAGAGGTGATCAAATACCACTAAAAGAAAGCTCTATTTGTGAGAAAAAAATGATAAAAATTTCATTTGGGTACAGTGTTGTATGACAGCACAATTGTCATTCAAAGTGAGTCATTGCTGAAAGCTGAAAATTGGTCTAGACAGGAGGGGGGTTTAAGTGCCCAGTAAGCAAATGGTTAAGCCACAATGGTAAATAAAATCCAGTGTACCCTTTTACACATAACAGCCAATCAGCTTTTAGTAAAGTGCCTTAATGCAAAATAAACCAAGCATTCCCTCATAGTATCTATACACATAGTATATATAGTATCTATATAAAATACATGATTCCACAGCATCATCAGCACCACGACAACCCATATTTAGATTTGTACATGTACTACTTAACCCTAGCCAACTGGGAATACACCTAAATAAGTCCTGTGTTTTTGGAAGGCTGCCATACAGGGTTAGAACATCTGCGATTTTTTTCCTGCTGCCTGTGATTTGGGAAGAATCTCCCCTATTTGTGTCCCATGATTACAAAAAACAAAGATACAGAAGGAGATGGCGTGAAGAGATGGAAGGGGCGAGCGAGAGGGGGTAGGATGGCTGTTGAAGCCTTTTTTTTTCTCTCTTTTTAGGAGGGTGTGAGTAAGGGAAAAATAACTAATAATTATAACGGTAATATTTAATGTATAGGATTTATGTCTGTAATAGGTGAAATTTTTTTTTGAAAATAAAGAATATAAAATAAACAAAAAAAGATACAGACAGCAATAACAAATGAACATTTTTTTTGGAAGACCTTATTTGCAGTGTGGCTTAGTGGTTAGCGCATCTGCCTTGCAGCGCTGGGGTCCTAGGGTTGAATTCCAACCAGGAGACTATCTGTACAGAGTTTGCATCTTATTCCTTTACTCAAATGTTTTTTTTTTTCCCCACACTCCAAAGCTATGCTGGTATGCTCAATTGAGGGCACCCAAGATGGCTGCCTCACCTCATAAATGCTTTGAGTCCCCAGGAAGAAAAGCGCTATAGAAATACAAATGAATATTAAAAAATAAATTCACCCATAGGGACAAAAGCTGTAGCTTTTTTTATATTTTATTTTTTTATGTAAGCTTTATAAAGCTTGAGTTGGCAGAAAACAGGTTAACTAATCAGTCATGTTTCTGAGCTCTTGAGGGTGTGTATGCCTGGAGAAAGCATGGACCAGCAGGAAGCTAGGATCTTGATATAATTATGCTTTGTTATAGCACTGGCTCACTTCTTTTTCATGTTTAGTATAATACATCATTAACGTAAACCATGTGTGTAAGAATATCCCAGCAGGTTTCTTTTGTTTAAACCATTTGCCTTGTCATTCCCTGGAAGTGCTAGATTGAGGATGAGGAAATGTTAAAACTGTCTGACCAAAGTCACCGAGAGCAATTCAAGTTTGCAGTAGAAACGATATGTCCTGCCGGCGATCTGCCCACTGATCCACCCACAGGTTTACTATATTTGGACAAATTAGGGTTGATTAACTAAAAACAACTAGGCTGTTTACTATGCAAGTTGTACCTTGCAAGGGAATTTCCCCCAGAGATTAGTAAATTTGGTGAAATTTAACTTTGCAAAGAACACCCAATCAAGTGCAAGGAAAAAAAATGCATTGTTTGCTTGAACGGGACTGGATGATGGAAGTCAGCATAGCTTCACCCCATTCACTAAGCTCTGGGGAAGTATTCCCTTGCAAAGTGAACAGCATATGTGCTTTTGTTTAAAATCAACCTTGATGTATCCACTCTTGACAGTCTGCACTTCATAAATGACAAACATCAGGAAAGACAACATGAAAATCAGGAATGTTGACAGGTATAACATGACAATCCACTACGTCCCCACAGCTCTTGTGATGGGACCAGAGCACTTCAGACTACTCAGCAATTTCTCTCAGCCCAAGGCTGGTCATACATTGTGCGCATTTCAGCTGGTTCCTGATGAACCATCCGAAATTGGCATTGTGGGTGGCCTATTGGCCTCCTCCAGACCATAATTCTTCAATTGAAACATCAAGAGAGTCAGGTAGAAAATTGGAGTGCTGTTTGAGTATTCTGACAGCCATTGCTGGCGACTATTAGAATACAACAACCTGGTGTGTGTGTGTGTGTGTATATGTATGGGGGGGGGGGGGGTAAAGTCCCTTTGCGCTATCAGCATGGATGGAGAAATCTGTTATGTTTCTATCAGTGCATAGCCAGCATTGTGTAATGGAGGCAGCCTCATGCCAAAAATTCTCATTCCTTCTGCAATATTCTCAATAATGTAAAACAAAGAAATGATAAAACAAGGCAAGAAGAGTACCCTTTTAATGGTCACAATTTCAAGTGAAGAGATTTAAAGATGTAAAGTAGAGATATGCCAAGTACCAAGTAGAATATGCCAAGTACAGATTACCAGTCCCATGAATAATTAACAATTTAGAAATGGAACATAAACAGAAAAATATAAAAAATATGCACATTTTATCATATAAGTCATTGTTAAAAACCACAAATCCACAATATTGAATATAAAAACATCATAGAAAAATCCTTGCTCATTGGAAAATATATACAGTACTTCACCTCAACATGTTTCGCCAATCACTGACTTTCTCAGGAGATTCTAAAGCACTGCATAAAGTGCAGAGAATTTAAGAAAACAGCTGAACAGCCGCACTCCGAATAACACCTTTTATTCGTGACAAAACAGTGCAGAAGATCCAAAATCTCTTACATCATGGTGATGAAAGGTACAGACAGGCTAACAAGTTTCACATCACTGTTGATGCTTAATCATGTGCTATGCATATGTGCCTACAGATTCTGGGAAATATTTGAGGCTTTTAAAGTAATTTTTTTAAAATATAACTAGACAATTGGCCAAAGAGGGGTAAACGAGAGGGGGGGGGGCAAAGTTTCAATACAGACCATATTTATTAACTACCGTATTTACTGTATTTATCAGCGTATAACATTTTCCCATGAAAATAGGGGGCAAATCAAGGGTGAGTGTTATACGCCAATAGTTTACCTCAGAGGGGAACGAACACCACCGGAATTCACCAAGCCACCATCTCCTGTTTACTCAGATCTCGCGTCACACACACAGTCCTGCCTCCGTCACTGGCATTGGACCAGTTTTCTGGTGTTGATGTTGGTCCAATGCCGATGGCAGAGGCGGGACTGTATATGTGACTGCCCACTGAGAGCCGATTAAACAGGATATGATGGTTCATTGATTTTCTGCACTGCATTGATAAGAGATGGTGAGGCTGCAGATGGGCATTAATCAGGCAGCTGCATTGATGAGAGATGGGCCACAGATCAGGCTGCAGATGGGCACAGATCAGGCTGCATTGAAGCTGCAGATGGGCACAGATCGGTCTGCATTGAAGCTGCTAATGGGCACAGATCAGGCTGCAGATGGGCACAGATCAGGCTGTATTGAAGCTGCAGATGGGCACAGATCAGGCTGCATTGAAGCTGCAGATGGGCACAGATCAGGCTGCATTGAAGCTGCATATGAGCACAGATCAGGCTGCATTGAAGCTGCAGATGGGCACAGATCAGGCTGCATTGAGGCTGCAGATGAACACTAATCAGGCTGCTTTGAGGCTGCAGATGGGCACTAATCGGGCTGCATTAAGGGCCACTGATCATTATTTTGCGTCAAAGTACTTTGTTATAAAAAAGAACGTTTTTTTTCCTGAAACATCCCTCTTAAATTGCGTGTTATACACCGATAAATACAGTAAAAGTATAGCATGTAACTATATAACTGTTACTGTTGTTTTTGTGCTCATGTGAAAAGGTGCAAAAAACAGCACTATCAGATCCATACAGTGTTTTGTTTTGTTTTTTCTTATAGACTATTATAGCTAATGTGTCCATGTACACAGCTATGTTTAGTGTCTTAATTCAAACCAGTGTTCAGCAACATAAAAGAAAATGTCCAAATCCTACATTTAGGGCGAGTATTATGAAGCATTTTATGCCTATGCGTCTGTAAACATGTATAAGTGCGTGTACATGCATACCTGAGTACATGTATTCTAGTGAATAAAATGGAGTGCATGAAGAATTATATGCTTCTAGATGCTGTATGGACATACACGTGTCTAAAACATGAATAAACCCAAGTAGTTTATTAGCCATTACATGAATTTATTTGCATGAATATTTCTGATAGCAAGACCCAGCATATTATATGAGTATTTTATTTACGCCCATGTGTCTGAGCTCTTATGCAGTTATGATGGTGAGTCTGTAAACTCTTTGGAACTGTCTATAATTTTTTTAATGCTGCTATTTTGAAAATAAAAATTATTTGCCAAGCACGATATAGAGAGTGCCAACCTCTGCTTCTAGAGGAAATACCCACCCTGACATTTAACAGTAAATACTGAACAGGTTTTGACCATTGAAACTACTGTAAGACCCTTCTGACTACCCAAATACAAGACAGTTCTTCCAAAGGCAGGGACAGGCTAGCATTTCACCCCAGGGCTGAGTCCATGGCTAAAATGGCAGGACCCAGAAAGGATATTGGGCGTCAGTCACTTCAGTCTTTTTATAGTTTTATTGCAGAAAAGTTAAGAAGGTGAGGGTTAGGAGTATCAGATACCATGTCAGAACACTTATGCCCCGTTCACACGATCGGACTATCCGGCAGACTTGGTTCGATTGTGTGTGGGCTCCAGCGGACTTTTTCTTCCCAAAAGTCCAAGGGACTTTAAAGAAGACTTGACTCAAAATTGTCCGCTGGACTAGGCTTTCGAGTGGACAATCCACTCATCTGTGTGCTAGTCCGCCGGACTTTCCAAATGAACGGACTTGCCCACACATAGACTAAAGTCTGTTCATTTTGAATGTGACTTCAGATACGACAGGACTAGAGAAGGAAGTCAATCTCGCTGCACCCATCGGCGAGATTGACACCTTGCTAGCCCCGTCGCCTGGTATGGACCCCTGAAGTCGGAAGAAGACCCCCGGATGGCGACAACGACGACGAAGGAGAAAGCTGGGCTCCTCCGCTAGCAAAAGACTGACAAAAGAGCAGAAGATAGCGGAGGAGCCTGGCGTGAAGACTCCCGAAGTCGGAAGAAGACCCCCAGAGCTGCCTAATAAACTGTTTTAAAAACCTGTGTAGTGTGTTGTTTTTAATTGACATTTTTCCCCTCAGGTGAATGGGTAGGGGTACAATTTACTCCATACTCATTCACATAGGGTGGGGGCTGGGATCTAGGGGCCCCCTTATTAAAGGGGGCACCCGGATTCCGATAAGCCCCCCGCCCGCCGACCCTGACAACCAATGGCCAGGGTTGTCGGGAAGAGGCCCTTGTTCTCATCAACATGGGGACAAGGTGCTTTGGTGTGCAGGGCCCCCCCTTCCCCAAAGCACCCTGTTGAGGGCATGTTGAGGGCATGCGGCCTGGTACGGCTCAGGGGGGAGGGGCTCGCTCGTCCCCACCCCCTTTCCTGACTAGCCGGGCTACGAGCTCAGATAAGGGTCTGATATGAACTTTGGGGGGACCCCTGCGCCGTTTTTCGGCGTAGGGGTTACCCTTAATACCCATACCAGGCGACGGGGCTCGCAAGGTGTCAATCTCGCCGATGGAGGCGGCGACATTGACTTCCTTCTCTAGTCCCGTCGTTCCTGAAGTCACGTTCAAAATGAACGGACTTTAGTCCGTGTGTGGGCAAGTCCGTTCATTTGGAAAGTCCGGCGGATTGCCCGCCGGAAAGTCTGTTTGTGTGTTTGGTCATGTGTGCGCAAGTCCGCTCGTTTGGAAAGTCCGGTGGATTGTCCGCTGGACTAAGTGCGCCGGATAGTCCGATCGTGTGTATGGGGCATTACAGACTCTCCAGATCCAGATCAATGTGCAGCTTCACAGTGTCTGAACCTCTAAGCTGACCCAGCAACACTGAAAGCACATTTTAGTGTGTTCTCCAAGTGAGTCACTGAGCCCTTCTGTTAGACCAGCTCTCGTCTTTGCTCTCTCCAGCATGGAGGCTATTGGGCCTTACAGCAGAGCTCCATCCAGGAGCACCTCCTTAGGCATCCACCCAGGGAGAGCGAGCACGTGGCCCGTCCTACATATAAATATTTCTATCCCCCTTAGCATGCATCAGTGACCTCAAGATCCTACTGGATTGGGTGAAAATAATATCAATATTCGTAACTTAGTTTTGTTTGTGAAATTTCATACTATGACCAGTAATATCAGTGACATCTACCGATGACAGTGAGAAATCACAAGCCAACATAAGCTTAGGGAAAAACCAAGTTAAAAATTATACAATCACTGGGATGATGTATAGGACATTCATTTTACTAGATTGGTCTCTGCTGGGGACCAACTCATTCAATTTAAATTCCTGCATCATATACTGGGATGATGTATGGGGCATTAACTTTACTAGATTGGTCTCTGCTAGGGACCAACTCATTCAATTTAAATTCCTACATCTTATATATTTTACTCCAACTAAATTGGCTAAGATGTTCCCTACCTAGTCACCTAGTTGATGGTGGTGCAGTTCCCTCACTGCCGATTTCATGCATATCTTCTGGAATTGCTCGAACATCCAAGCTTTTTGGAATGGGGTCACAGAATGTATACTGCCATTACTATGCAGCCAACGACAGAGGTGTGCCTTTTGGGTCTGGTAGACAATCTAGCCCCAAAGACAGTAACTCGTACCTTGCTAATGATCCTAATCTATTACGCTAGAAAATTGATAGTGTTATCATGGAAAAAGCCCAATCCTCCATCTATATCAGCGTGGAAGGGTGTGGATAATAGGGCTGCACCTTTATACAAGGCTAAATACATTAGAAGGGGCATACCAGAGAAAATTGATAAAGTGTGTGTAAAGTAAGATGAATAGTGAAACTACGGTGGCGGATTGAGTGGCACCTAATGGAATGCCCCTGCTGTGGGATTTGACACGTATGTAACCATTTGACATATTGAAACATACTATTGACTGTTATTAGGAAAAGGTGGCCTTATCATTATTATTCTGATCCTTTCACTAAGTGAGGGTATGGAAGGAGGAAGAGAGAGTCAATGCTGAAGAAATTTAAATAGTTCTTTGTGTGTGTGGCCCATTGGGTCTTATGTATACTTGTTATGTTAAAAAACAATAAATAAAACTTTTCAAAAAACAAAAAAAAAACAATAAAATCAGTCTGAGCTAACTACAGTCCATCCAAAAACTAAATTGACATAGTATCCCCTGTTTAGGAGAAGATTTGTTTTAATCGAGCTAAAGCTTAAGCCCTATACGATCACTACTGTATTTTCTCCAACACTGGGGGTGTCTATACGCAGCTTCCTTCCTCTACCACTATAAGCAGCGGCACCTTCAACCCTCCTCTAATGTCTATGGACCAGCACCAATTTAAGTACACTGATAAACCTGAAAGGATTTTGTTAAGTGTGATAACCTGTATTATTCAATCATATTTCACATAACTGAAAGAAGTATTTTACAAAGTAAGGCCATAAAAGTGTTGCCTAGGGGCCCACATGTTAACTTTAAATCTAAAACCAGTGACTGGTGGGATATGCACATGATAGTCCAACACTATATTACAAGGATATGTAAGCTTGTTTTGATTAAACTATATGAGAAAGGCAATTGTCCATGACTGATTGTTTCACTTATGGGGAAGTGGTAAACATTCCAGCAGCCTTTGTACACCAATTCTAATAGCTATTTAAAGGAAATGTATAATATTTATGTATTCTCCTTTACATACTCTTTCCAGGAATTAAAAATGATTACATTTTTTTAAAAGTTACATAAAGTATTGCATATGAATATTTAATATCTACCACATGCAGCCAGCAGTTGGTGCACTTGAGTCAGTTAGCCACCCCTCGGCTGAATTTAACTACTATGCTGTGAACAGGTATAAATTGAATTTGTTGTTTAAGACAAATTCACAGCTGAATTCAACAGGTAAAATTTTGTATAAGCCCTTGTACACACGGTCGGAGATTCCGACAACCAAATCCATTGGATTTTGTCTGACGGATTTTGTCCGAAACTGTTGCATACACACGGTCGGACAAAGTTGTCGGAAAATCCGACGTGATGGCGTTATTTCGTTACGACTACGTTCACGCTAGTAGTCAATAGCTTTAGTGTAGGAATTTGATCTGAGCATGCGTGGCACTTTGTCCAATTGGAATTCTCTACACATGATCGGAGTATGTCCGATCGGAGCATTTTGTCGGAAAATTTTACCAACAAGTTGGAAAACTTGGTCCGTCGGATACTCCGACGAACACAGTACGTTGTAGACCACACACAGTCGAAATATCTGACAAAACGGTCCGATCGGACACATTCCGTTCGCAATCTCCGACCGCGTGTACAAGGGCTAAGACTGCAGAAGACGACTGGGAGCCAGTAATTGTCTTCTGCAGTCTGGCCTTACACAGGCATTATACAAAATGTACATTGAATATCATTTTCTATATGCATAACTATGGGCTATGGCTTAGCAGAGTGAGCGCCTTTCTTAGGGAGCCTCCTACATGGAATATGTAACTGCATCGGAATGTTTTTATGGATATAGATATTTTTAAAGAAGTTTTGTAAAAAATGCAATTTTTGTATTTAAATCACTTCTTTGGGGTGAAGAATGGCACTTTCAAAATCCTTTTTTCTTTATCTTTGCTTTTCTCATATGCCTATTGATGTTGTACCATGTTGGGGAATTGTTCTCCATGTTTTTCTATTTTTCTTCAAACATTATGTTTCTGTATGCAGTCGTTTATCATTTTCTGTTCTATCAGTTACTTTTTTACTTTGTCTTTATTGCACAGTAGAAACGTCTACAGCATATAGCCAAGATTTCCCACAGTACTTACTTCCTATAATTGGCCCACTTCTCTCTTTTCTATATGTTTTTTTAATTCTTTATTTATACAATAGGTACACCACAAGGGTCGGGACACATAACATGACATAAACCAGCTTTGAAAGAGCTGCGATGACAATACCGCTTAAGGAATCAGCCCTATAGACATGTGTCAACATGGCAGTGCAAGTCAACAATAACTGTATCATCCTGCTTGCCCCAACTCTAAACATCTAGAACAATAGCATACACATAGAAAGAGACAGGCATATAGAGAACCAAAGCAAGGGGTAAAAATCAAAAGAGGGGAGTTAGGGGGTTGAAGGGAAAGGGATGGGAAAGAGGAAGGAGAGAGGAATAGGGATAAGGAGAGCCAGAGCCACCATGTTCACGACGCCAAGACAGCTGAACAGAGGACCCTAGAATATTGGACAGGTTCACAGATCTGTCACCATAAAAGAATCATAGTCCCAAGAACACGTATAGCGATTCCAAAAGAACCAGGTGTTCCTGATTTTTTCCTCAGTGCTCTTGAGTGCCTCCACGAGGCTTTCCCTGGAGTGAATTTTCGGGTACCATGGAGAGCCACAGCACATGCAAGGGAGGAGCTTCCCGCTTTCAGAGGGCTAGAATACAGGCCCTAGTGGCATTTACCAGGTGTGACCTGGTTAGTTAAGCACAAGGAATGAGGTCTAAGGCTCAGTTAACACCTAATGCTGATGCGACTCCCAGTAGGGGTCCGATGCGTCATAGTTCACTGTTTTAGGTCCGATTTCAGCCTGAATTTTGGCTTAATTTGGACCTGAAATGGACCAAAACACACACAGTGCTCCTGTGCAAATTTGCATCGGAGCCGCACCGGAGATGTGGGAATGGGCTCCATAGAGAGCCGCATCCAATTCACAATAGTGTGAACTCAGCCTCAGGCCTTGTTAATAGAAGCTCTATAATGGTCCCCTATCTAGTCAGCGCGCAAACCAAAACA
The DNA here is from genome assembly GCF_037356315.1 of Lithobates pipiens. Lineage (NCBI taxonomy): Eukaryota > Metazoa > Chordata > Amphibia > Anura > Ranidae > Lithobates > Lithobates pipiens. The sequence continues at coordinate 135,117,629 of NW_027507788.1, read as the reverse complement.
TTAAACCTACTCTTAAACAAATATTGTTTTCCTGGAGTTTCAATTTTATGAAGACTAAAGCCAGTCATATACCAGTAGAGTTTCCCTCCAATTTTCTAATGGGGTTGAACTGATGATTGCTTTCAACTGTGGCAAAAAAGTGACAGGGTAGAATTTTTTTTCAAACAAAAACCTTCTGTGAATGTGATTTTCATTCAAAGATAAATTGTACATACAGTGGTGTGAAAAAGTGTTTGCCCCCTTCCTCATTTCCTGTTCCTTTGCATGTTTGTCACACTTAAGTGTTTCGGAACATCAAACCAATTTAAACAATAGTCAAGGACAACACAAGTAAACACAAAATGCAATTTGTAAATGAAGGTGTTTATTATTAAAGGTGAAAAAAAATCCAAACCATCATGGCCCTGTGTGAAAAAGTGATTGTCCCCCTTGTTAAAACATACTATAACTGTGGTTGTCCACACCTGAGTTCAATTTCTCTAGCCACACCCAGGCCTGATTATTGCCACACCTGTTCACAATCAAGGCATCACTTAAATAGGAGCTGCTTGACACAGTAAGGTCCACCAGAAGATCCTTAAAAGCTACACATCATGCCGAGACCCAAAGAAATTCAGGAACAATTGAGAAAGAAAGTAATTGAGATCTATCAGTCTGGAAAGGGTTATAAAGCCATTTCCAAAGCTTTGGGAATCCAGCGAACCACAGTGAGAGCCATTATCCACAAATGGCGAAGACATGGAACAGTGGTGAACCTTCCCAGGAGTGGCCGGCCGCCCAAAATTACCCCAAGAGCACAGCGACGACTCATCCAAGAGGTCACAAAAGACCCCACAACAACGTCCAAGGAACTGCAGGCCTCACTTGCCTCAGTTAAGGTCAGCGTTCATGCCTCCACCATCAGGAAAAGACTGGGCAAAAATGGCCTGCATGGCAGAGTTCCAAGGAGAAAACCACTGCTGAGCAAAAAGAACATCAAAGCTCGTCTCAATTTCTCCACAACACATCTTGATAATCCCCAAGACTTTTGGGACAACATTCTGTGGACCGATGAGACAAAAGTGGAACTCTTTGGAAGGTGTGTGTCCAAGTATATCTGGCGTAGAAGGAACACTGCATTTCATAAAAAGAACATTATACCAACAGTAAAATATGGTGGTGGTAGTGTGATGGTCTGGGGCTGTTTTGCTGCTTCAGGACCTGGAAGACTTGCCGTGATAAAAGGAACTATGAATTCTGCTGTCTACCAAGAGATCCTGAAGGAGAATGTCCGACCATCTGTTCGTGTACTCAAGCTGAAACGAACTTGGGTTCTGCAGCAGGACAATGATCCTAAACACACCAGCAAGTCCACCACCGAATGGCTGAAGAAAAACAAAATGAAGACTTTGGAGTGGCCTAGCCAAAGTCCTGACCTGAATCCTATTGAGATGTTGTGGTATGACCTTAAAAACGCTCGAAAACCCTCTAATGTAACTGAATTAGGACAATTCTGCAAAGATGAGTGGGCCAAAATTCCTCCAGGACGCTGTAAAAGCCTCATTGCACGTTATCACAAACGCTTGGTTGCAGTTGTTGCTGCTAAGGGTGGCCCAACCAGTTATTAGGTTTAGGGGGCAATCACTTTTTTCACACAGGGCCATGATGGTTTGGATTTTTTTTCACCTTTAATAATAAACATCTTCATTTACAAATTGCATTTTGTGTTTACTTGTGTTGTCCTTGACTATTGTTTAAATTGGTTTGATGTTCCGAAACACTTAAGTGTGACAAACATGCAAAGGAACAGGAAATGTTCACACCACTGTATTGTAAATTGGATTTTCTATGCCCATAGAAAATCCAATTAATACATCTAGAATTCTATTCGAGTAGCAGGTCTGGATGAAATTTTATGGGCTTTTGAATTAAATCAAATGCTCTGATCGGGGCATACCTACAGGGGTCGTAGGGGTTGCAATTGCGACTTGGTTCAATTCTGCAGGCTGGATAGGGGGAGCCGCGGGGGGGGGAGGCTACTTATAGAGAAACCGATTTCTCCATTTTTCCCCTGCAGCCGCTGAATGCCCACTTCTCTACCTCCTCTATATTTTGCCACCGCACTGCTTCTCCTATCTAGCTTCTTTGCTGCCCCTGTGCTCTTTCCCGGCCTCCCTGTGCTCTCTCCTAGCCCACTCTTGTCCCCTGCAGCTCTGTTGGGTTCCCCCTCCCCTCTCCCGCTAGCTGCTGTGTGGGATGTGTGAAGGTGGGGAGCCGACTTTGAATAAATAGAGTCACGGACTCCGTCCATTCAGAACTGAAACATAGGAAACCATACCTCCCAACTTTTTGATATGGAAACGAGGGACACCTATTAGCAAAAGTATGTAAGCATAGGACACACCCCCTGGCTTTTGAAATTTACAAATGCAGCAATTTAGAAATTGGATGAAAGGTTTACCACCGTGAAACATTTTTTGAAAGATAAAAAGTGCATTTTCTACAAACTATATAGAGAATGGGGGATAAATGAAGAGGAAAGTGGGGCAAAGGAACTTTGTTTCAAATCAGGCACAGTCCCTCGAAATCAAGGACAGTTGAGAGCTACGGTAAGTTGTGTTTACTATGCTTAAGTTTATGAATGAACAGGAAGCTCTGCCCAACAGAGCACCTAAATTTTTTTTTTAAATATTGTATAAAAATACTAAATGGTAAAAAATAATAAAAAAATAACAAAAATGAAAAACTACTGACAAGAGTGGCAAAACTACCAGGGTAACAAAGGTTGCACTTGCAATCGGGCCCTGGAGTTCTACCACAGGGCTCAGCGGGAGGGCCCTGGATGGGGATCAGGGGGTCCCTTCATGGTTTCTTGAAAGGGGGCCCTGGAGGTTCTAGTTATGCCACTGGCTCTGATTAAAGTTTTTTCAGAAACAAAATTCTACTGTTATATGACTAGCTTAAGACGCCTGGCAAGAGAGCACCGAGGGGCCACAGTAACCACTTCAGTATGCCACGGATGACCTAGGGGTTACATGCAGTCTTTTACATTAAAGACTTGTACAAGGCAAAAGCCTTTCTGGTCTGAATGATCCTTACCTCTATTTACACACCTCTCGTTCACTTGTTATCATGGGGCAGCAAATCCGTCTAATAGTAAACTGAGCAAACAGAATTCTCCTTTCATCTCCAATGCATTAAATGCTCCTTACAACCTTGGAACAAAATCTGTTGAAAGATCATAGCCAAGTGTCAGACAATGGGAGATTTCTTTATTCTTTTTTACTTATTCAGTTACCTTGCAGGTGCTTCAATGACATGAGCGCAGTCAAGTACTGCCTAGCATAAGGCGGCTTCCCCGGGCTCTACTAATCTACAGGGTCTTGCTCCAATCTGATCTCTAGTCAATGAATAGGACGAACTGAGGGTAGAACAACATTCCCAACACTGAGTCACACAGGACAATAGACAGGTATAAGCTGTCAAACAAACCAGGTTTTTCATGCTTATTAAACCATAGTCAGAGCAGGTGATTCCAAACTGGAGGAGAAAAACAAGGACAGTACCTCAAAAAGCGCGCTGATTCAGTGCAAATATTTACCTGCGCGGCAAGATCTAAATATTTACATGTGGCAAATACAATGTGTGAGGCTGGGTTCGCACAGCCATGGTTGTAGACCAGAATCTAACACCTGTGTTGTTGGGGTGAAGGGGGCACAATGCATAGAATAGGCAGTTATTGCAAAATATAGCATCCGAAGTTGGGCTGACACACTGCAGGAACCTGATTGCCCACCATAAATGTGTCTACCAAGCTGTTCGGCTCACTGCAGTTTTAGACCTGTCATCGTGTAAACAAAGCCTGGACGGTCTTACACACGATGAGAAAACCGGACTAATGATCATCCGGTTATTTTGCATGCGGTTCTCCTTATCCAAAATTAAAGCGGGTTTCCACCCTAAAGTGGAACTTCCGCTCATCGGAACCCTCCCCCCCTCCGGTGTCACAATTGGCACCTTTCAGGGGGGAGGGGGGTGCAGATAAAGACAGGTATTTACACCCACTTCCGGGCATAGACTCCCACGGGAGTCTACGCTTCTTCCTGTCCCTGCGTGTGTGTCCCAGCAGACAGCGTGGACAATTCCTATTGCGCTGCGCAACTCGCGCATGCGCAGTAGGGAACCGGGAAGTGAAACCGCAGCGCTTCACTTCCTGATTCCCTCACCTAGAATGGTGACGGCAGCAGCCGAGAGCCGAGCCATCGATCGGCCTCGGCTGCCGGCATCGCTGGACCCCGGGACAGGTAAGTGTCCATTTATTAAAAGTCAGCAGCTGCAGTATTTGTAGCTGCTGGCTTTTAATATTTTTTTCCACAGTGCAATCCCGCTTTAAGAGGTTTTGTCAATTCATGAAAATTCTCATACAACAGAATACAAATTCGGAAGTGATGTAATGTATTTTATTTTGGGACGAAAACTGTACTGATTAGGCGAAAATTGTACGATCTGGTATCATATGAGAAAAATGTTTGTGTTTGTCCCTTCGGATAATTTCAGATAAAAATAGGGAGCATATACCGCGCTAATAGTGAAAAATGATTGAAAAAAAAATATTCAATAAAGAAAAAAGCTGCAACACATAAACATGCGATAACCATGCAAGGAAAGACAGGATCATTTTGGATGAATTGTCCTGATCAAAAGCTTGTACTAACAATCAGATTATCATACAATCAATAATGTTTTTTTGTACGATTTTCTGATCGTGTGTACTAGGCTTTATTGTAATGACTGGGAAAACTATGACTCCAACATGCATTTAAAAGAAGACCATACTGAGAAAATACATAGGTTGCTATTGCTGAGATTTCCTTTTGAAAGCTCTTGTTGCTCGCTGTAATGATCCAAAAGCTTCAATGCCGATTCAGTGGCACGCAGTTTGGCGGGGTCTGACTTTCCTCTGCCTTCACCAGACATTGAGGGAAATTCAATAAAGCTGCTACGCCACTTTTTTCCTCTTGTTTTTGAGCCAAATTCATGAAGCATCTGCGACACTTTTGGTTATGCCAGAGCAAATCGTGCACCAAGTTAAGGTAGTTCTAAAATGCGCCACCTTTACATTATATCACATTGAAAGCGCCAAATGTATAAGTGGAGCTAATTATGTTTTGGCATACAGAGGGAAAAACTGGTGCAGCCAGATTTGGCGAAGGTGTCTCTCATGCATTCTTTAACCACTTACGGTCCACCCGCCATCATCATACATCGGCTCTTAGAAGTGGAATATCGTTGTTATGACAGTAGCTAGCTGCCATAAACCTGGAATCCACTTCTCCAGCGGAGATAAAAGTGGTCTCAGCGGTGGATTTGCCACAAGATTACTTTTATCGGTGGCGGGGAGGGCTGGACTGGGACAAAAATTTGGCCCTCGACTTCAGACTGGCTCACTTTGACAGGTCTCTCCCATGCTGTCTGGACAACAACTCCCCCCCCCCCCCCCCATCACTAGCCATTAGCCGTTCTACATGATTTCTCTTATAGGCAGTACCAGTGGAGAAGCTAGACAATATTTCACCCGGGGCAAATAATCAGTTTGCTGCCCCCCCCCCCAATGGGACAAGATTAGGCAGGAAAATCATAAGGCTATTAAGGCCATAATTATAAAGTCAGCAGTCTGTCCCATCCCCCTTGCTCCTTCTGGTCCCCCTTATGTTACAGCTGTGTGTGGCCGCCCTCTTGCTGGTTCGTATGATGAGCTTCTCAGTGTCAACTCCTGAGCATCATGTCTGTATTCAGGCACGCTGTATAACTAGCCAGGGAGAGGAGGTGAGCGCTGCGCGGGGGGAAGGGGGGGAACAGAGGACCGGAGGGTGGTAGCAGTCCACTGTCAATGAAACTGGCCCACTGAGCCATCGGCCCCACCGGGAAACTCCCGTTAGTCCCGATGGCCAGTGCATGGCTGGAGGCGGGAGAGGCCCCCCTCCCACCGCACTCCACAATCGGATCCTTTCACCAGCTTGGCATGGAGCTGAGTGACGGGAAGATGGCATCCACCTGGCTCCATACCTTTGTAGGGCAGAAGCGATGTCAAAACATCACTTCCGCCCATAGCTCTTAAAGGGACATTTAAAGAAAAAAAGTATTGCATTTCAGTGTAAATATGAGATCTGAGCTCTTTTTTAACTCCAGATCTCATTTTTAAGAGGTCCTGTCATGCTTTTTTTCTATTATAGGTTCTTTTTTTAAAAGAACCAAGTATTAAATAAAAAAGTAAAATAAATAAGAAAAAAAATGTTTTAAAACGCCCTGTCTCGGTGAGCTTGCATGCAGAAGAGAACGCATACGTGAGTAGCACCCGCATATGAAAACGGTGTTCCAACCACACATGTGAGGTATCACCATGATTGTTAGAGTGAGAGCAATAATTCTAGCCCTAAACCTCCTCTGTAACTCAAAACTGGTAACCTGTAGAATTTTTTAAACATCGCCTATGGAGATTTTTAAGGGTAAAACAGTTTGTCGCCATTCCACAAGTGCAATTTTGAAGCATGACATGTTGGATATCAATGGGAGAAGACATAGAGGAGTTGTCCCACCGCCACCAAGACAGGGTAAGTACAGGCACACTGGTAGCATTTGATATGGCACAGTGGCTGCGTTTGATGGGGCACAGTGAGGCTGCATTTGATGGGCACAGTGAGGCTGCATTTGATGGGACACAGTGAGGCAGGCTGCATTTGATGGGGCACAGTGAGGCTGAATTTGATGGGGCACAGTGGGGCTGCATTTGATGGGACACAGTGAGGCTGCATTTGATGGGAACAGTGGCTGCATTTGATAGGCACAGTGGCTGCATTTGATGGGCACAGTGGCTGCATTTGATGGGCACAGTGGCTGCATATGATGTCACAGTGGCTGCATATGATGAGCACAGTGGCTGCATACTATGCTAGACAGTGCCTGCATTTGGTGGGGCATAGTGGCTGCATTTTATGGGCACTGTGGCTGCATAAGATGGGCACAGTGGCTGCATAAGATGGCACAGTAGCTGTATTTGATGGGGCACAGTGTCAGCATCTGATGGCACAGTGGCTGCATTTGATGGGCGCAGTGGCTGTGTTTGATGGGCACAATGGCTGCATTTAATGGGCACAGTGGTGGCAATTGGTGGGCACAGTGGCTGTGTTTGATGGCACAGTGGCTGTGTTTGATGATACAGTGGCTGCAATTGATGGGTATAATGGCTGCGTTTGTTGGCACAGTGGCTGCAACTGATGGTACAGTGATGCTGCAATTGTTGGGTTTTTTTTTTTCAGAATTTTTCAGGTTCTTTGCAAAAATTTTGAGCACCAGCCGCCACTGAGTTTTACTTCAGTTTCAAGTCCATATCTCCCTGAAACAAACAGATTCTGAGAACTGGAGGACCCCAATACAGATTTGGGGCCTTTGGGTTTTGTGGGGGTATAGAATCAACAGCCCAAACCAGCATTGACTGCTTCAACACTTAGACTCATCTCAAAACAACCTGATGCTGAGGTCTCCTGCTGTCCTCCTTCCTCAACATTTTGTCTGTGTGAGATTCTTGGGGTAAAGGGCTAGTATTAGCATTGTCTGCTGGAAGGGTTTGGAAGGCAGGAGGCACCATTTGGCAGAGACATCCAGTCAGGGGTGGGCGAGGCGTCCGTCACAAATATAAATGCAATGTTTGTTACTGAGCAGTTACTGGAACGAGGACTTCAGAGGGCTGTGATGAGGTGACATCATGGCCGCTTTATTGATACCACCACAATGATGTCAATTATGCTTACACTACCGGGAATAGGACTGCAGGAAGACCACAAGTGTGGGATTTCATGTGTGTGCAAATTATGAGCTCTCATTGTTTGCTGTCAAATAAAAAAAAAATTAAAAAAAATACTATGTGTTCTATTCACACAGCATACTTAAAATTAATAGAAAAAAATATGTGTCACTTATCTATAGTGCCTTAAAAAAGTATTTAATCCTGTTTTTTTCCACATTTTGTTACAACCAAAAACATATATGTATTTTTTTGGAATTTTATGTAATAGACCAACACAAAGTGACACATAATTGCAAAGTGGATGGAAAATAATAAATGGTTTTCAACATTTTTTACAAATAAATATTTGAAAAGTGTAGTGTGCATTTGTATTCAGCCCCCCTCAGTCAAACAACTGATAATGAGATCTGCCAGAAAAGTACAGACAGGGTTGCTATTGGTAAATATTAACTCCAGAGCCCCCAATGCATAGCAGAGCCCCTTCTGTACAGCAGAGGAAAACTTCAGTTTTGGAAATTTTCTGAAAACTGCAAGTAAAATGTAAGCAGCCATTTTTAAATATTTTTTTGGCTATGCTACATGAATGACAAGATGTTACAAATATAAAGTAGGTGTTATCCCATTTTGGCTGCAAGAGTGGAAATGCATTTTAAACATAGCTTATTATCTCAGCTTTTTCTTTCCCTATTTTTAAGATGCTGTCATCACAGGTTTTATCTATTGTAAACACTGCTCTGTTTATAATCTGCTTGTTTAAGCCTACATCGGGGGTCAGTGATCTACCTGTAGATTGCGGACAGATGACTGGTAGATCGCGGTATAGGCTTGCTGACCCGCCATTCCAGAGCATCATACAGAGTGCAATGCAGAGGGACTACTTGTAAAGTTGGAGCTGTAGTAGGGAGCAAGAGCCACATAAGTCAATGCCTCTCCTGTAGTGCTGGCTCCTGTCCCATGCAGAGCGATAACCAACTGCACTCCATCTCTTATCCCAGCTAGCAGTCTCCATAGTATCGCCAGGGGTAAGGATTGGGGTAGTAAAATTGCAACTGAACCGCAGGTTTTTACCACCCCCAGCTTTACGAATGAACGAGCCCTAAGGATGCAGAATGTAACTAAGGGCTCATTTACACATGCAGCAGCCACTGCTGCTCCTCCTGAAAAATGACCTGAGTGTGTTTGACAGGTGGCGAGTAGGCAATATTTTGCCTCCTCACCACCTGATTTAAACCTGTGATTGCTGTACAATTCACGCAATTGCAACACAGTAGTATAGCAATTATGCAATTAAATCAGGTACGAGGGGGTGACACTGGGCAACACTGTGCCCAGTGATCTTTGACTTCTCCCATAATGTTTAGGTAGGTCTCCAACCCTTTAAGGTTGCCTACCCCTGGTCTACACTGCAGACCAGGAATGAGAAGAAGAAAGTCAGGTGCTCAACAAACCTAAATGATTATGTCAGCGATAAAAGATCATTTCTGTATGTAATGCATTGATGCAATCAATGTAGGTCATAAAGTGCTTGTAGAAGTCAGCCCCTGCATAAATGTAGCTAGGTCCATCCCACCATTACATGTACTGTACTTCCACACAACCAGTTTTGGAAAGGAGAATTCCAATCTAGAAGATTCTTGATATCTTCCTTCTTCTTTGTCCTGGTCTGAAGACACAGGCTCCCTACTCTGTAGGTATATTTTCATACAGGGGCAAGTATTTTCTACACAGCAAATAAATCAATAATAGCTCCTGACAATGAAGACCACAGATCAAACATCTGGATAGAACAGGTAGCTTAATTCATGTCTGCAGTCAGTGCCATTGATAAGAGGGTACCACTGGTTCTCCTGTACAGGGGCCCAGCCAGCAGAAGGAATCAGATGCTAAGGGGAAATTACAGAAGCCATCCCCCATGTATGGCTCTCTGCAGCAGCTGAAAGCTGGCTTTTATTCCTCTCCCTCCCACAAACTTTCAGCTGCTGGAAAGAGCCATACAGGGGGGTCAGTTCCTATAATTGCATTTCAGCAGCTGCACTGATCACCCTCCCTGCCCTCCGATTCCCCCATCCTCAATGCTGTCGGCTTCCTCTCCTATCCCTCTCAGGGGACACAGGGAAATCTTTCAAGAAGGAGAGCTGGTGGAGCAGAAGGGGCTGCATTAGTCTGTGAATGAACAGTATTTTATGTTTATATACTGACCAGTGCAGCCGAGGCAGCAGAGAAAATGATTGAGGAATCTATGTTATCAGTCCCTCTCTCTCTAAAGTGAGACATTAGGGGTTTGTTTAGACCCCTGATATTTCATCAAAGCCCCCCACCCAACAGTATTGTGAAAAATGTAAAAAAAAGTAAAAAACAATAAAAATAATATAAATGGGGGCTGACAGGTAGGCTGTACGGGGCCCTGATATTTCTAACAGCAGCCCTTTCTGCAGTTACAGTTTAAACTGAAGACAAGCTGAATATAAGCAAAGTAGTGACGATAGCTCTCAAAGCACAAGAAAAAAGGCAACAAGTAAGGCCTCTTTCACGCTGACGTGCCGTTCAGGCCCGCCTGTCAGTTTTTCAGAGCTCTATGGAGCGTCGGATGTCAGCGGTGACATGTCCGCTGACATCCGACCCGCTCCGATCCGAAAAAGTGTAACGGAGGAAAAAGCTATTTTTCCATCCGTCTGCGGATCGGATCGGGTGACGACGGGCACTGCGGTCCGTCGTCATCCGATCTCCCATAGGGGAGAGCGGCGCTGTGACAGGTCCGTCCCTGCGCAGTGTGCAGAGACGGAGCTGTCATTTCCCTGCTCAGCGAGGATCAGCGGAGTGATCCCCGCTGAGCAAACGGATATCCACGGGGCGGATCAGAACTTATGCCCCAACCAATCCCTGGAAGGAGGCATCCAGAAGGTGACTGAGGAGGTGATAAACGTTTAGGAAGCCTTGCCAGAGTGTTCTTTCCCCTCCAGGGAGGGTTCCAGTTCTCTTGGGGCTTACTGAGACAAGAACTTGCAGACTGGGTTTCAGCAGCTGCTGGGCTGAGAACCTGGAGAATTTGCTGGAGGGCACTGTCTTGAAGTCCTGGTCTGGAGAAGGATCTTTTTAGCCTCACTGAGGATCAACTGCAGATGCTGGGAGGCAGACAGCTCCTGGGATGCTGTGCGGAAAGACCTTGCTGCGGATTATTAGTTATATAAGTGCTAGAAGCTGCTGTAAGGACTGGGACTGTTACTATAGGGGCATAGATTTACTGTCTATTCCTTGTCACCTCAAGGAAAGGCTACTATTTTAGCAGATGAGATGTTTGGTCTCCTATTATTGCAATTGATTGTTTTGTAAAACCCCTCTCCAGTCAAAGGTATTCAGCAATAAATATTAAAAAGATTATTAAAAAGACATCCCCTAGACAGAGCTAGAATTTTCGGTGTGCGTGGAACTGTGGCTGCGTGACTGGCAGGCTCTGTACTACGTTAGGAGACCTGATTACTTTCTCAGCAGCCCCTTGGGGGGATAAGTGCTACAGTGTTTTAAAGGAGAGGGCCAGCTGTTTTTTTTTTATTTTTTTTTAAGTCAGCAGCTACAAACACTGTAGCTTCTAACTTCTAATAAGTGCATTTACCTGTCCAGGGTGCCTGCGACCTGTCCCTTGGCTCTCGGGTCCCAGCACTGCCATTCTATCTAAGGCCTTGTGGCTCCACTGCCCGTTTCCTACTGTGCATGCATGTGAGTGGGGCACGCTGTGTTCTGGAACACACACAGTTCCCAGAACACACCACGCCCCATTCCCCAGAAGACAACACGCATAGGAGAAGACCGAAGACCAGCGAAGATCACCGTGGAGTAGGAAGAGGCAGATTAGGCCTAGCAACAGGCATTTCTGGTCAGTTTTAAAAAAAAAAAATATTTTTTTAAAATATTTTTTGGAACATATTAATGCAGTTTTGTTTTTTAGGGTGGCCCATTTATCCTTTAACCACTTGCCGACCGCCTAACGCCGATCTACGTCATCAGAATGGCACGGGCAGGCATAAGCACGTAGATGTACGTGTTTTGCCTCCCGCGGGTCGGGGGCCCGATCGGGCCCCCGCCCGGTGCCTGCGGCGGTCGGTTTTCGTTCGGGAGCGATCCCGGACGAGGGGACGGCCATTCATTCATGGCCACCCCCTCGCGATCGCTCCCGACGAATGGAAATCCCCGGTGACATCACTTCCTCTCCTGTAATGTAAACACAGGAGAGGAAGTGATGTATTCTCTCCTCCGTGTCGGTATTTTTCGTTCCGACACGGAGGAGAGCGGATCAGTGAGTTGCACCAACACATCCCACACACAGTAGAACATGCCAGGCACACTCACACCCCCCCTTTACCCCCCGATCACCCCCCCAATTACCCCTGCCCCCCAGTCACAGTGACACCAATGTCATTTTTTTTTTTTTTTTTTTTTTTTTTGCATTGGTGTCATTTGTGACTGTAATAACTGTTAGGGCAGTTAGGGTTAGCCCCCTTTAGTTCTAATGTACCCCCCTAACCCCCCCAATAAAGGTTTAACCCCATGATCACCCCCCGTCGCCAGTGTCACTAAGGCTGGGTTCACATTGCAGCGGTTTATGAGAACGAATGTGATTCGCACCGCACTGCAGTGCAAATCACATCCGATCTCTGTGCGATTCGAGTTCAGCCATTCGCCGCACCCGCCGCACCCGCCACACCCGCCGCACCCGCCGCAAATTCGCACGGGACCCTTTTTTTGGCCCGCAGCAGAATCGGATCGCATGGGTGTTCACACCATGCGATCCGAGTTTGCAGATCGCACTGCGATATGCGAACTGATCTGGGGGTGTCAGTAACATTTCACTGACACTCCCAGCAGTTCGCATAGGGCAGTGTGAACTGCCGCCGGGAGGCATGCGATGCGGGAACCCGCCGCGGATTCGCGGCGTTTCCGCATCGCTCCAGTGTGAACCCAGCCTAATAAGCGATCATTTTTCTGATCGCCGTATTAGTGTCACAGGTGACGCTAGTTAGGCAGGTAGGTATTTAGGTTCGCCGCAGCTTTTTATAGCGCTAGGGACCCCCATATACTACCGCATAAAGCCCCCTGATTGCCCCCTAGTTAACCCTTTCACCAGTGATCACCATATAACTGTTACAGGTGACGCTGGTTGGTTAGTTATTTTTTTATAGTTTCAGGGCACCCGCCATTTATTACCTAATAAAGGTTTAACCCCCTGATCACCCGGCAGGTGTCATTTGTGACTAATAACTGTTAGGGCAGTTAGGGTTAGCCCCCTTTAGTTCTAAGGTACCCCCCTAACCCCCCCAATAAAGGTTTAACCCCGTGATCACCCCCCGTCGCCAGTGTCACTAAGGCTGGGTTCACATTGCAGCGGTTTATGAGAACGGATGTGATTCGCACCGCACTGCAGTGCAAATCACATCCGATCTCTGTGCGATTCGAGTTCAGCTATACAGATAGTATGGCTGAATTCGTGTCGCACCCGCCGCACCCGCCGCAAACTCGCACGGGACCCTTTTTTTGGTCCGCAGCAGAATCGGATCGCATGGGTGTTCACACCATGCGATCCAAGTTTGCAGATCGCACTGCGATATGCGAACTGATCTGGGGGTGTCATTAACATTTCACTGACACTCCCAGCAGTTCGCATAGGGCAGTGTGAACTGCCGCCGGGAGGCATGCGATGCGGGAACCCGCCGCGCATTCGTGGCGTTCCCGCATCGCTCCAGTGTGAACCCAGCCTAATAAGCGATCGTTTTTCTGATCGCTGTATTAGTGTCACAGGTGACGCTAGTTAGGCAGGTAGGTATTTAGGTTCGCCGCAGCTTTTTATAGCGCCAGGGACCCCCATATACTACCGCATAAAGCCCCCTGATTGCCCCCTAGTTAACCCTTTCACCAGTGATCACCATATAACTGTTACAGGTGACGCTGGTTGGTTAGTTATTTTTTTATAGTTTCAGGGCACCCGCCATTTATTACCTAGTCTCACTAGTGTACCCCTAAATTTAGGGGTGTCTACTTTCTAAAATGGGGTCATTTGGGGGGGGGGGTTTGTGCCATCTTGGCATTTTATGGCCTTCAAAACTGTAACGCCCTTAGAAAGCCTGAAGGCGGTGCTTGGTTTTTGGGGCCCCGTACGCGGCTAGGCTCCCAAAAAGTCCCACATATGTGGTATCCCCGTACTCAGGAGAAGCAGCAGAATTTATTTTGGGGTGTCATTTCACATATGCCCATGGCATGCGTGAGCAATATATCATTTAGTGACAACTTTGTGAAAAAAAAAAAAAGTTTGTAATTTTCCCGCAACTTGTGGCAAAATATAAAATATTCCATGGACTCAACATGCCTCTCAGCAAATAGCTTGGGGTGTCTACTTTCTAAAATGGGGTCATTTGTGGGGGTTTTGTGCCATCTTGGCATTTTATGGCCTTCAAAACTGTAATAGGTAGTGAGAAGTGAACTCAAAAAATTACGCCCTTAGAAAGCCTGAAGGCGGTGCTTGGTTTTCGGGGCCCCGTACGCGGCTAGGCTCCCAAAAAGTCCCACATATGTGGTATCCCCGTACTCAGGAAAAGCAGCAGAATTTATTTTGGGGTGTCATTTCACATATGCCCATGGCATGCATGAGCAATATATCATTTAGTGACAACTTTGTGAAAAAAAAAAAAAAAAAAAAAAAGTTTGTAATTTTCCCGCAACTTGTGGCAAAATATAAAATATTCCATGGACTCAACATGCCTCTCAGCAAATAGCTTGGGGTGTCTACTTTCTAAAATGGGGTCATTTGTGGGGGTTTTGTGCCATCTTGGCATTTTATGGCCTTCAAAACTGTAATAGGTAGTGAGGCGTGAAATCAAAAATTTACGCCCTTAGAAAGCCTGAAGGCGGTGCTTGGTTTTCGGGGCCCTGTACGCGGCTAGGCTCCCAAAAAGTCCCACATATGTGGTATCCCCGTACTCAGGAGAAGCAGCAGAATTTATTTTGGGGTGTCATTTCACATACGCCCATAGCATGTGTGAGCAATATATCATTTAGTGACAACTTTGTGTAAAAAAAAAAAAAAAATTTTTTTTTTGTCATTATTCAATCGCTTGAGGCAAAAAAATAAAATATTCAATGGGCTCAACATGCCTCTTATCAATTTCCTTAGGGGGTCTACTTTCCAAAATGGGGTCATTTGGGGGGGTTTTGTACTGCCCTGTCATTTTAGCACCTCAAGAAATGAGATAGGCAGTCGTAAACTAAAAGCTGCGTAAATTCCAGAAAACGTACCTTAGTTTGTAGATGTGACAACTTTTGCGCAAACCAATAAATATACAATTATTGACTTTTTTTTTACCAAAGACATGTGGCTGAATACATTTTGTCCTAAATGTATGACTAAAATTGAGTTTATTGGATTTTTCTAATAACAAAAAGTAGAAAATATCATTTTTTTTCAAAATTTGCGGTCTTTTTACGTTTATATCGCAAAAAATAAAAATCGCAGAGGCAATCAAATACCATCAAAAGAAAGCTCTATTTGTGGGAAGAAAAGGACGCAAATTTTGTTTGGGTACAACATTGCATGACCGCGCAATTACCAGTTAAAGCAGCGCAGTGCCAAAGTGTAAAAAGACCTCTGGTCATTTACCAGCAAAATGGTCCGGTCTGAAAGTGGTTAAAGAGGAAGTAAAGTTGCATGTATTGTTTATACCTATAGGCACTGTAAATATCTCCAAAATGGTGTGGTGTGGAGATATTTACTGCATATGCAGCCAATTACATCATTGGCACATGCGCTCTGAAGGAATGGCCATCCCTGCCGTTTCTTCAGAGCCCTGTGCCGTGACCTGCGGCTCCCACACGCATGCGTGGGAGTGACGTCACGCGGGTCCGGCCAGTCACACAGCCGTAGTCTGTGAACCCGGATGGAAGACTGGCGAAGATGGATGCGGCCTCCAGCGGTGACAACAAGGGCTTTGTTTGCAGGTAAATTTCACATTATGCCTTTACTTGCAGGTCAGAAAAAAAAAAAAAGTTTAAATAATAAATTGTTCTATCAGTTTAGATGTGTCCAGCAGAGATCTTTACATTGACAACATTTAAGCACTCACGAAAGCCTTCATAATCTTTCCAAAAAATTATACTTTAAAGTGTCAGCTTGTGTTTCTCCTCCTTTGTAGCATTGCCAGCTTAATATTCCATGGTAATAAAATCCAGTCTGTAGATCAATGCATTATAGCCTATCATAATACAATACAATAATAGTGTTGGTGAGAATGTGTGGGTGACAGGTTTACATTATAAGTTTTATCCAGATTTCATGGTGGCGGAGGAAGTGTGAACTCTGGGTGGAGGACACAAAACTATGACAGGCGTTACACTTCCCCTGTCAAAGAAACATGTTTGCACTGCGGGGGAAGAAAAACAAAAAGATGACAGCTATGATTTAAAGATAATTGATTTTTACGCATTTTGGAACTATTTCATAGTGTAGCCGACAGAGACTTAAAGCATCACTTTAAATGACAAATTATCTGATGAAGAAACAAAACATATAAGATAATATATCACCTGCACTTTAAGCCCCATTCAGACATGAGTGTTTTTCAGCTTATTCCGCTACGCCTCACTGCTCTCAGTATACAGAATCCTACTCTTTCTTTCTTTCCCTGTTCACACTTGTACGCTCAGTTGCCCAATGCTCTATGTTCAAAAACATACATGCTTTTTTATTCCAGACATTTCGGGCCCCATACACTCCAATGGGTGCACCTTTAAAGTTCACTTTTTAAGAAAAAAATAATAAATGCACATTTTTTTTCCCTTAAGCCTCGTACACGCGATCAGATTTTTCACAGACAAAACCGCAGACTTTTGTCCGAAGGGTGTTGGCCCCAAACTTGTCTTGCATACAAACGGCACACGATTGTCGGCCAACAAACACAAACATAGTGATGTACTAAGTGGTTTTTCAGCTCTTTATCACCACCCTTTGGGCTCCTTCTGCTAATTTCATGTTAGTAAAAGTTTGGTGAGTGTTGATTCATGCTTTTCATTTTGCGCTTTTCAGTTCGTTTCTGAATGGCCGTTCATCAACCAGCCATATTGCGGAATTGGAGGAGATAATGTGTTATTTATTATTGGCCTTGGAGTTATTGCTTTGATCCAAGTCCAGTCCAGGAACAGGAGGAGGAGGATTTCTTGGACCAAAAATTAGTTGCTTTATTAATTGTGACCGATTATGTCATATGCCTTTGCAGCGGAAGCTCCAAGAGAATAATCCAGATGATTTTTGGTATTATCTCCGGACGATGGACTCCTGCTTTCACCATCTCTTGATATTGTTGACCCCCTATATTAAGAAGCAGGACACATGCATGAGACTTTGATGTGTTGGTTGAATAATGATTCGATTTGGTATATTTTCATTATTTTTGGATGCATAGAATGTACTTTTTGGTTAAGTTCTATTGGCAGATAGCATGTCTAATTTTATTTGTTTTCTTTTTTTAATGCACAATAAAAAATTGTGGAGAATACTACTTGGCTATGTGTTTTACTTCAAATGACAGTTTGGGAGTAGGCAGTTACATTTTAAAAAATGTAATGTAAAATTAACAAGGGACACCAACATAGTTGTATCTTTGATCTTAAAAACTACGGATAATGGTATTGTGGTAACTTGCACCAAAAAAAGCCTTTGAAAATTTGTTTGCAAAAAACTCCATCAGTATCACCAGCAAAGCAGCTTAATTATTATCTCATTAAACAAGTGTGCGCTGCATTTTGACATTTCATAATTTGCCACATTACGAACGCTAGTTTACAAGACCGACCGCTTCTGGCTCGTCCTTGCTTCCGAGCATGTGTGTTTGTACTTTGGACTTTTGTCTGACGGACTTGTGTATACACTTGGAAAATCCGACAACAGGCATTTGTCCGCGGAAAATTTTAAAGCCTGCCATCCAACATTTGTCTGCGGAAAATCCGACAACAATTGTCCGATGGAGTGTACAAACGGTCAGATTCTCCACCAAAAGCCTGTCACAACACAATTCCGATCGTGTGTACGAGGCTTAAGGAGCCTGCAGAGAATTGCGGATGCAATGTCAGACTCCTGCAGACACTTAGTACAGCTGTCTGCCCATACCTTTTTTACGGGCATACAGTTACTGAAGTCAAGGAAGATGAATGAACACCAGCACCCTTGAAGTTCATTGAGAACTACAAGATGTCTGCGGCAGTGACAGATAGTAGTTGTAGTTCACTCATTCACAGAACTCAGTGAATGAATGATGTGGTGGTGTGGGCGGAGCCCTGCACAGCCACACTGCTTTTGAGTTGTGACAGAGGGTGTGAGAAGAGGTGCTTTAGGAACGTGTTACCTGTTATGCCCTTCATATGGGTGTATCATGTAACATGTTACTAAAAGTGTACTTATCCTTTATAATCGCATTCTCTCATGCATTTTTTGCACTTGAAGAACTCCTCTCCTCCTCTAGAACTGCTCGCCTCTGCTTGTCCGGCCTAGGAAACAGCTGAAGCATGATACAGGTGCAAAAACTCTTCCACAAAGCTTTTAACACGCTTGGAAAAAACCTGAAAAATCAACAGGAACACATTCTGCTTACAATCTTCCCAGGCTAAAGCAGTGAATGTGACATTTACCAAACATTCACTCATGGTGAATCACTCACTGTAGTTAAAAACACTTGCATCAAGAAGGTACGCTTGCAGTGAATGTTTGGTAAATGTCACATTCACTGCTTTATAACTATGCCCCAAAGCTTGTTGTATGCTATCTACGTAATCTACCAAACAATGAATTTGCACTGATGGGTGGAGTGATTTTTTTAAAGCAAACATAATGAGTGAAATGTGGAGATTGTCTATATCAGCCTTTTTTAACCGAGGTGCTATCTAGGTTTGTCAAAGGTGCTGCAGCATCCCAGGTGAGAAAGGTTTGATTACAGAGTGGAGTCAGAGAAGTACAGAATTGTATGTTGGCGCAGAGTGGGACCTAGATTTAGACAGCAGTAATGGACAGAGCCACAACATTTGTCTGCCAATCAAACCCAGGAAAGGGACAAGGGGGTGGGGGGAGGCTGCCCTCTGAGTTTTGACCTGTTCCGCCTCCCAACCTCCACCATGCACCTCCACCAAGTACACCCTCACATTTTTGTATATATTTTAATATATCTTTTCATGTGACAACACTGAAGAAATGACACAATGTAAAATAGTGAGTGCATTGGTTGTATAACAGTGTAAATCTGATGTCCCCTCAAAATAACTCAACACACAGCCATTAATGTCTAAACCGCTGGCAACAAAAGTGAGTACACCCCTAAGTGAAAATGTCCAAATTGGGCCCAAAATGTCAAAATTTTGTGTGGCCACCATTATTTCCCAGCACTGCCTTAACCCTCTTGGGCAGGGAGTTCACCAGAGCTTCACAGGTTTCCACTGGAGTCCTCTTCCACTCCTCCATAATGACATCACGGAGCTGGTGGATGTTAGAAACCTTGCGCTCCTCCATCTTCTGTTTGAGAATGCCCCACAGATGCTCAATAGGGTTTTGGTCTGGAGAAATGCTTGGCCAGTCCATCACCTTTACCCTCAGCTTCTTTAGCAAGGCTGTGGTCTTCTTGGAGTTGTGTTTGGGGTCGTTATCATGCTGGAATACTGCCCTGTGGCCCAGTCTCCGAAGGGGGGGGGGGGTGGTTCATGCCCGGCTTCAGTATGTCACATTACATGTTGGCATTCATGGTTCCCTCAATGAACTATAGCTCTCCAGAGTCGGCAGCACTCATGCAGCCCCAGACCATAACACTCCCATCACCATGCTTGACTGTAGGCAAGACACACTTGTCTTTGAACTCCTCACCTGGTTGCTGCCACACACGCTTTACACTATCTGGACCAAATAAGTTTACCTTGGTCTCAGCAGACTACAGGCCATGGTTCCAGTACTCCATGTCCTTAGTCTGCTTGTCTTCAGCAAACTGCGGGCTTTCTTGTGCATCATCTTTAGAAGAGGCTTCCTTCTGGGATGACAGCCATGCAGACCAATTTTATGCAGTGTGCGGTGTATGGTCTGAGAACTGACAGGCTAACCCCCCGCCCTTTAACCTCTGCAGCAATGCTGGCAACACTCATATGTCTATTTCCTAAAGACAACCACTGGATATGACACTGAGCACGTGCACTCAACTTCTTTGGTCTACCATGGCCAAGCCTGTTCTGAGTGGAACCTGTCCTGTTAAATCAATGTATGGTCTTGGCTACTGTGCTGCAGCTCAGTTTTAGGGTCTTGGCTATCTTCTTCTAGCCTAGGCCATCTTTATGTAGAGCAACAATTCTTTTTTTCAGATCCTCAGAGAGATCTTTGACATGAGGTGCCATGTTGAACTTCCAGTGATCAGTATGAGAGACTGAGAGCGATAACAGCAAATTTAACACATCTGCTCCCCAGTCACACCTGAGACCGTGTAACACTAATGAATCACATGACACATGGGAGGGAAAATGGATAATTTTGCCCAATTTGGACATTTTCACTTAGGGATGTACTCACATTTGTTGCCAGCGGTTTAGGCATTAATGGCTTTGTGCTGAGTTATTTTGAGGGGGCAGCAAATTTACACTGCTATACAAGTTGTACACTTACTACTTTAAATTGTAGTAAAGTGTCATTTCCTAAGTGTTTTTACATGAAAAGATATAATAAAATATTTACGAAAATGTGAGGGGTGTGCTCACTTTTATGAGATACTGTATGTTTGTGTGTATATGTACTGTATATATGTATGCATGTGAGTGTATGTATGTGTGTGTGTGTTTGTATGTATACATGTGAGTTTATGTATGTGTGTATATGTATATATGTATACATGTGAGTGTATGTATGTGTGTGTGTGTTTGTATGTATACATGTGAGTTTATGTATGTGTGTATATGTGTATACATGTTAGTGTATGTATGTGTGTGTGTGTTTGTATGTATACATGTGAGTTTATGTATGTGTGTATGTGTGTATATGTATATATGTATACATGTAAGTGTATGTATGTCTGCGTGTATGTATGTATACATGTGAGTGTATGTATATGTGGATTTGAGCGTGTGTATGTATGTGAGTGTATGTATAGATGTGTTGTTGAAAGGTCTCAAAGAGGTTACTGCTGTGCTATGAATAAAGAAGGTCAAATTAATCATTTGAGGTGTTGCGCACTAGGCTAGGGCTAGAACGAATATACTCTGTTTGCTGGGATGTATGTTACGTTTACTCCTGGCCCCTGCACTCTGTACATAACTTTTTCTCCTGACCCCTGCATTATGTATGTTATACACTTCTGGCCCCTTCATTCTGTATGTTACATATTTGAACCCTGCACTCTATACAGCCGTAAGCATAGAAGAACATAGAGGGTTCATAGGCCTAGCGCATTATCTTCAATATATGTTTTCATGAATAAAAAAGAGGTGAATATACTCACAAACTTGTGTCATGGCATTATCATAAAATCATAAGCTTATGCCCATATGTTAAAAATCACAACATTTGTAGTCACATTGTTTAACGCATTTCAAGGTTTCCCTCTTCTTCAGAGCCTTGTTTAGTTGTCTTAGTGTTGACAAGGAACCTTTCAGTCAGGATCAGTGCTTCTCCGTTTAGTGCTGCTGTATATAGCTTCCTTGGAGGAAGCTATAGAGGAACAAGAAAGCTTTATACAGAAGCACTGAATGGAGAAGCACTGATCCTGACTGAAAAAGTTCCTTGTCAGCACTAAGAGACATCTAAACAAGGCTCTGAATAAGAGGGAAACCTTGAAACCCATTAGGCGATGTGACCACAAGTGTTGTGGATTTTCGCATATGGACATAAGTGGATGATTTTAGGATATGACTATGACACAAGTACTGGTTTGTGAGTATTTTCACCTCTTTTTTTTTAAATAAAAACATGTATTGAGCATAATGCACTAGGCCTACACGCCCTCTGTGTTCTTATATGCTTTAAGTTTATTTGGACTTCCCCAATATTTGGAAAGCAGCAAGGTGTGCATTATCCACATATAATAACATGCCAAGACAATAGTCCGATGACATGCTGGGAACTACTGCACAGCACAGGAGAGTGAACATTGTGATATACTCGGACTCTATACAGCCGTGTTTGATATAGGGAGCAGATAATGAAGAGGTATATGGCCCTGTCTTGCATCCATCGGGAGTTTGTCAAAAGGAAATAAGACACCATTCCTACTAAGTACCTTAAACCTTAAATTGGACATACAGTTATAATGTAGTCATCCTCAAGGTAAGAAATGTTTAGAATGCTCAAGCTTGCAGAGTTAATTATGCTGTCACAACAATTTTATTTCAATGCAGGGTGCATAGGAGAGGAAGCAAGGCAGACACTAGAGTCATTGATTTTCTCGTGGTAGCACAAGAGTGATCAGGACTGGTTTTCGAATCCAGCGGGACTGTTTTTGTAGACTGGGGTTACATGGGATTTTGCATACTTTTAAAGGGTGACATGACTGAAAAAAGTTTGCGAAACACTGGTCTATGTAAGATGGCTAACCGATGCACTCTTTACCATATCTTTAAAGTAGAAGTTCAGACTATTACTAACTAAGCCAGCCAGCAGCTTGGGGAGGTTATGTGACCGCACTGGAGTAGCCTGTGAATAGGTAAGTATAAGAATCTTCCTTTTACAGGGTAGTTAGAATAGGATTCAGAAGGGGGCAGTAGAAGGTTTAAGCTTAGTTAGTAATAGCCTAAATTTCCACCTAAAATTTGGGCAAGTCATGCCTGGAGTGTTGCCCAAGTACCAGCTGCATGCCATATACCCAATACCCTTAAATAAGCTTTACTTATTTAAATAAATCAGACCAGACATACTTCTGGGTTTAAATGGCCATAGCAACACTACGACCTCTGCCTGCTGCTATGACATCCTCCAATCTCCATCCACCAAATAACACTAAATAACATAAATAAATAAAAAACACCCATGGCCTATAATTAACAAAGTGGAGGAAGTGCAGGGAAATCCTGTCCGGCACTGTCCCCTGGGCAATCTGAAACTTGGAGGGTCGCCTCCTACCAAGGAACACCTAGGACCCCACCCTGCTCCACCCTTACCTCCTGCAATGAGATAATACCTCTAATTCCCCTCCTATTGACCAAACCTTAAATTAACCCCTAACTGACCATAGCCTCTCTGGACAAACTCCATTATGTAGGCCCTACGCTTATGCTGTGCATGAGCTCCTGGCCTGTACTAACTAAGCATTTGTTTAATTTTTTTAAATAAAGTGTTACCATGAATAATACATGTCATAATGATCGATACAGTCATAGGAAACTAAAGTTCTACTATTCCGAGCTTAGCCACACCCCCTCTCAAGCCTTCCTATTAGTCATTGATGTTGCCTATGATATTAGTGGGGTGGCTCTAGTGCTGAGAGGGGTTACAATGAAAGTTGACATTTGCTGATAACTTTAGCTGTGTATATCTCTGAATCTTCCAATTGTTTTGACATGTGCTTTCACCTAAAGATTACTTACAGTGGACCATTACTCGCAAAATAATTTTCCACCATCTCAATCCTCCCTTTTCACAGCATCAAACACTGCACATTTAAAAAAACTTTTTTTTTTTTTTTTACTTTTTTTTTTAATTATGGTTGATCCACCCCTTCTCACCTATGAGAGAATGACCTGAAACTTTCTCCTGCAGCCTTCTGGGATGCCGACATCGCATATCTCAGGAGGTTGCGGTTGTAGGAGGTTTCACCACAACTCCAGTAGAATCAGAATTAATTTTTCTCTGCATCTTCAGGGGGCCAAATGCAATTTCCTGGAAGAGACAGCTGTCTCCTGACATGGGTAAGCACATGCAACAGCAGAACAGCAAAAGAGAAAAAGCCAATGCAGAATTGACTGCCCTTGTAAATTTTTCCTGAATAAAAGATCAATAAAGTTAAATGGCATATTATGGATTAATGTGGAATTTGGGAAGCTCCTTTTTAATGGTCATCCCTGCTCATGATCAGCAGTTCAAACTACACACCTATTGATTTACACCCTACATATGTATTGCAGGTGAACAACTTGGTAGCCTCTAACTACCAAGCACTGAGCCATTACCCCAGCTGCAAATGTTTTATATGGTTAATCAAATAATCTTGGTATGAATAATACCTCTCCATAAACACTCAAAGAAAAGTTAGACATGAGGATCAATATTCTCCCCGCACGTGAAATACTGGCTCTGAACTTAATTCTTCATCTATTAGTTTATGCAAGGCTGCAAGCCAAATAATGGCAGATTGTTGCAAAGCCAAATGCTACTGACCTGTTCTCAAGGCTAAGACACTGAAGCTCAACCTACCAACCTATTGGCCAGTGGCCTTATGTAAAAAGAATCAAAAGCTGCTACTTCATGACATCAACAATCAAAAACTTGAATCTTATTTTTCATAGAGCTTGAATACTGGTATCAGCAGAACAGCAGATGTGCACTGTAGATGATTGGTGACAGCAGAATGATTGATTAGATATTTACAGTATTTTTGAGATTTGCATTACTGAATAAAACAAAAAAAATATATACTTTCTTTTTTCATGTAATCGTTTGAAGCTGCTTCTGGGGATTTACAGAAAATCTTTGATGGCTGCAAGCCAAAGATATTTTTGCATGGTTTCTGGCTTGCTTTCCCTAGCTGTGTATATCCAGAAAGATTATGGATGTTGTAGTTTAATACAGACAGAATGTCCTGTCGTTAAAGAGGTTCTTTAGCCAGTAAATATTGTAGCTGCTGACATTTTTTTATAAAAAGACACTTACCTGCCCAGGGATCCAGCGCTTTCCTCACCCGAGCTGGTTCTTTACCGGCCTTCGAGTCACCGGCGCTGCCATCTTGGATGTGAAAAGCCGGCTGTGACTTCCTGGGGCTTCACAGCTGACTTCCCACAGTACATGAACGAGCCACACTGCACTTTGTGAATGGATCCGCAGCTTCCTGGGATGTGTCCCAGGAGGTTATTGCCGGGGAGGGGGTGAACTGTGCTTCCATTGCAGGCAGAGCAGAAATGGGAGTGGGTACCTGCCAGAAATTTGTACCCCCCCAAAAAAAGTGTCACAAATATTAGATTAGGTGTGGAGCAAAAAAAACAAAACTTTATTTTAGGGGTGAAGTTCCATTTTAAGCACCTGTATAATTATTAAATAGGTCGAAGGGGAGTCCAAATGGCAAATGAAAAACTGTAGATCAGCCCTGGTTATAACTTCTCCTACTACAAGCATGTTGCAGTTGTGTAGCATAGCAGTATTAAAAACAAAAATCTTATATTGTATCTCATCCATTGAGGGAAACAGGAAGCCTTGAACCTTTGCATTGTCCAGAAGTGGTACAACTGAGGGGTGGACAACCCAGCAAACAACTCCTAACAGACCCAAGGACAAGAACAAAGGACTGCATACTGTCATGGTCATGGCAGAGGTTATATCCAAGACTGGCCTACTTTATTTTGTTTGCCAGTGTCTACTCCTCCTTTAGGTGACAGTATAACCTGAATGTTCCTCAATGGATGGGAAATAAATATTTTAAAAAACATTTTTGTGCATTTAAAAAAATATATAAAAACACAGAACAGAGTTTTTATTAAAACATTATGCTAAATAAAAGTCTTAAAAGTCCTTAAAAATTTATAAAAACTATTTAGGTATGCAAATTACTCATTTTCAAGTTAAGCAATGCATGCTGGCACTGATAAATTTGGCTAGAGCATCTAGGTCATGAAAAGGTTCATTGACCTCAGTCATGAAATGGTTCAATGCAAAAAAGAAAAAAAAAAGAAAAAAGGTCAAACAAACATCATATGCAGAGAGAAATATTCAAACATGAAGAAAAAGCATTCTGACTGATATTTCCTGTTTTGATTTGTCACAAATGGTTGTTTCCATCAATTCCGTGACTGCTCTCAATTTCTGCTCCTACATTTACAGCAAAAACAAAAAAAAACAAAAAACCTTTAACAAGGAAATCCATTGATAAAAATTCGAAATAGTTTGTTTACAGTTTTCATTTCGTTTTGTGCCATTTTGTGAATCAGATTGCTTGTCCCATGTATGCCTTTGCATTAGACTTGCACTTTGAAATTCCACCATCATCCACGATTCCCCCAACAAATTCTACTGCAAAATGCCATCGAAAAACAAGACAAAAAGAAAAAAAAAACAGTCCAATTCCCAAAATGAGTTTGTCCCAGTCTGCCACTTAGAATTTTTCAAAGATTTGTCAATTTTATTCTGAAATTTTGAAAACCTTCTCACTTTTTGTAGTTCGCTTTTAATTCAACGTGTTTTTAAAAAAAAACCCTCGCTGAAAGACACTTGAAACTGATTCCACTTGGAACATCTTCATAAATCACTGCAAAGTGATTTTCAAAGTGTTTGTTTCATTGTGGAAAGTACAAAACTAGAATCATTACTGGGCACAGATTTTATTTGTAATCATATCCCATTATAGTGCTTAATAATCTTTGTTCACAAAGCTAACACTGCTGGAACTCGGTATCTACGCCAAGAGTTTTTGCCAGGCTACTTTCCAGGGCCAAGAGCTTGTTTGAGCCCCACAGAGACAGAACGTTAATGGGAAAGTCCTTTATCTTCCGAAAGGAAATCAGACTATAATATAAAAGTATTTAACATTTCCTTTCTTCCTAATGATAATAAACTTCAAAAAACTGTAATTACTTTCAGAAAGACTTGATGAAATATCAGCAGGCAATTACCAACAAAGCTCACTCATTCAGTTGGTATTTTGGTTCCAGGATATTTTTCAGGAGGAATCAAATGCCTTTCAGTTTGCTGTGAACACAAGAAGAACCTTTGACAGACTATGTAATTTCTGACAATACCTCCTGGTGTAAGGGGACATACTCCATGCTGTCAGATGTCAATGACTTTGGTGTATTTAATGGCCCGTGACATTAGAGAGAGTAGGAATTTCTGTGGATACCTCAAAGAAAGTCAAAGAAAGTCACTTGCAAGACAAGACACTTCTTAAAATTCTAAATATGAAATTTTCGGAGGAACAAACTCTTTCCTGCATTTTAAACAACTGTCACCAAGCATCCCCAACGACAGCTTTCTAGCACCAAGATTTCCATATATCTAGGTATGAGCAGACGTCGCATCCCACTGCTACTTCCCGGTAGGGTTATTTGACTCATGACATTACTACGCTGGGTCACCTGCTCTCTGCGGTAACAGTATAGGCCTGAGATACTAGGTGTAGGAACTAACTTCTACTCTTACAGCATTAGCAGCTCGTAGTAAGTCTATTGTAGCCAAAGGAGAAAACATCACTAGACATGAAAAATCTTTCCCAGCCACTGAAAAGAGTGCAGAGAATGGAAATGAAAATATAGGGACAGTAGGGCACCTCAGATATACAGAAAAATTAACTAAGTTGAATGTATTTTATTTTTTAGAAACATAGAAAAGTGACGGCAGCAAAAAGTCCATTGAGTCTGCCAGTTTTTTGTTTTCTTTTTGTTTGTTTTTTATTGTTTTTTTTTGTCTGAGTATAGAACTATGTTTGTCCTAGGCATGTTTGAAGCCAAATAATATTTTCTAGAATTCATTTGGAACTTTCCTCCAGTTAGTTTGAGGTCATGTCCCCGTGTTTATGATTTTGGTTTCATATTGAAAAAATTGCCCTCCTAAATTCACCCCTTGATGTATTTAAAGGTTTCAGGCATGTCTCCCCATTTTCTTGCTTTACTCCAGACTGTACATATTAAGTTCCTAAAGTCGCTCTCTCGATATGGTAAATCCCTCAGACCTTTCACCATTTTTGTTACCCGTCTCTGGACTCGTTTTTATTTTATCAATATCTTTTTGTAAGTGAGGTCTCCAGAACTGGACACAGTATTCTAAATGAGGTCTCACTAAAGATCTATATAGAGCAGGGGTGTCCAAACTTTTTTCAAAGAGGGCCAGATTCGATGAAGTGAACATGTGTGAGGGCCGACCATTTTGCCTGACATTCTTTGAACCATTAAAATTCGGTCATTCGAGCACTCATACCTGGCCCAACAAAAATTCTTGTGCCTTTGTCGCGCTCGTTTGCCCGACACACAGACGCATGCTCTGTTCTTTAGGGGTACCGTTAAGTCTTAATGGTACCCCACACATTGGAAACATGGGGTGCTTTTGGTGCAGCGCAATAAAAAAAAAAAAAAAAGCTCTGGGACTTCTTTCCCTGCATTTTTGTGGGTATGGAAGCCCATTGAAATGCATGGGCTGCCCTACACACAGCATGCAGCCATGCAGATGTGAGCCAAGGGCTTATTGGAGGGGCAGTAAAACTACATGGTTGAGCTGTTTTTACCACCCCCAACTTCTCCCCCTTTAGCTGCAGAGGGAGCAGCTGGGGGTGTACACATGCTTTGGCTGCAGCTGGAGGTATGCTCAGGGTGAATGGGCCTGCACTGCAACTACCCCGCAAATGTGTGGACTGCACAGTTGCGGTATAGTGATGCTACATTTACGGGCTTAAAACAGGTGGTGAGGAGGCAACATAATGCCTCTTTACCACCTTTCAATGCCTCTAAAAAGCGATCTGTATATGGATTGCTTTTCAGAGGAGCAGCAATCCTGGCTGCTATCACACACACAAGCACCACAAAAGCAGTTCTGATGGTACAAGAATGGGGGGGGGGGGGTCTGGATTAAAAGTAACACACATGCATACACATACACACAGACATACACACATACAGACACATGCATATACTTACATACATACAGACACATGCACACACGTACATACATACATACATGCATACAGGCACATACATACATACAGACATACATACACACACACACACACACACACACACACATACATGCACACAGATACATACAGACACACATACAGACACACATACATGCACACACATACAGACAGACATACACGCACATACATACAGACACACATGCACATACGCATACATACATACAGACATACATGGACACACACACACATGCAATCATACATGCACAGACACACACATGCAATCATACATGCACAGACACACACACACATGCGCACACACACACACACACACAGACACACATGCACATACAGACACACATACACACACACACACATACATACAGACAGACATGCACACACATATAGACACACATGCACACACATACATACAGACATGCACACACATGCACAGACACACATACATACAGACACACATACATACAGATACACATGCACACACACACATACATACATACATACATACAGACACACATGCACACACATGCATACAAACATGCACACACATACATACATACAGACATGCACACACACACATACAGACAGACATGCACACACACACATACAGACAGACATGCACACACACATACAGACACACATGCACATACATACAGACACACATGCACATACATACAGACACACATGCACATACATACAGACACACATGCACATACATACAGACACACATGCACATACATACAGACAGACATGCACACATATACATACAGACACACATGCACACATACAGACACACATGCACACACATACATACATACAGACACACACACACACATACACATAAATGAAGCCTTTTTAAAACGAATCTAGCTTGTAGTACAGTACCTTTCCATTCCATTTCCTCATTCAGCCTGGTACTGCACTGTAGGGGGAAGCAGAGAGCACAGCACACTCCTCTGCACTTTACTTTCACTTTTGAAGCCGACGGAGCTTCACACAGTGCCGGGGATCGGCTCATTTGACAGCCCTGATCCCGCAGCACACCAGGCGGGCCGTTCAAAACCGGACTGCGGGCCGCGATTGGCCCGCGGGCCGGACTTTGGACATGCCTGATATAGAGGAATCAGAACTTCCTTCGTCCTGCTGGTGATGATCCTTTCAGCGATGCATCCTATAATTCTATAATTCTATCCTATAATTCTATCCACTTTTCCCACTGCCTGGTCACACTGTTTGCTCATTTTGCAATAATCTGAAATAAGTACCCCCCAAAAAATTTCTTCTGTAGAGCTGGCTAACACTGAACCCCCAATGTTGTACTCTCTCAAGGGATTTTTTTTCCCTAGGTGCATTATTTTACTTTTAGAAACATGGAACTGCAGTTTACACTTGACCAATCCTCCAGTAATGCCAAATCATGTCCCATGTTACAGACACCTCCAGGGATATCAACCCTATTACACACCTTTGTAGCATCAGCAAAAAGACATACCTTGCCCAACAAACCTTTAAGGCAATTAAGGGAGAATATGGTACATGAATGGTCCAAATAATAAGTTTGGTAGAAGTTAATCACTTTCAGGTCACTGTAAAAGACATGTTGGTATTCTAGATGACTGAAGCAAAATTGTTTTTTGTGTGGAAGGGGATCTTTTCAGTAAGGACCCATTGACACTACTGTGCTGTGGTAACACGCATGTTTACATGTATGGGCATGCTGCTCTAACCTTTTTCTATGAAACAAGACATAAACGCACCACAACAAACTACTCTGGTGTGTATAAGCCTTAAAAGCTGCTCAGCCTTCAGCTAAATCTATTCCGACGGAAAATGTCCGATCGGACCGTGTTGTCGGATAATCCGACCGTGTGTGGGCTCCATCGGACTGTTTCTGTCGGAATATCCGACCGACAAAGTTTTAGAGCTGGGCTATAAAATTTTCTGACAACATGATCGTTTGTAGAGGATTCCGATCGGACAAAGTGCCACGCATGCTCAGATCAAATTCCTACACCAAAGCTACTGGCTACTAGCCTGAACGTAGTCTCGTCATAACAAAATAATGTCATCACGTTACGAACGATCGGATTTTGCAACAACTTTGTCCGACCGTGTGTATGCAACACCAGTTCCGGACCAAATCCGTCTGACAAAATCTGACGGATTTTGTTGTCGGAATGTCTGACCGTGTGTATAAGGGCTAAGAGATGACTACTCCAATTAGAGTACTATCAAAATGAATGGACCAGTAGCAATGTAGCAGCAGGCAATATAATATATCTCCTTGTAATTTTCCAGAGTTTGCCCACTGCTGAACTGTATTAAAATCTTTGGGCAACTATCATTGTTCTGTCAAAAGTTCCACTGAGCTTTCTTCTAAGTTGTATCTCAAAATTGTCAACTCAGCATGACAGCCAGGCAACTAATATTTGCAGAAATCTGAGTAAACTCTTTAATATCATGTTGTTATAAACCAGGGATGAATCTCAATATAACAAGCATTTATCCTAATAAACATTTCTATTTAATAGTTTCTAAAATGTCACATATAAAATTTTCCTTGAAACACGAGCACAGGGCTGAAGCTTTGATGAAAGGTAAAAGGCATGTACCTGGAGGGAAATGCACACAATTCGGGTGCATGACCTTAAAATACAGAGTGATAGTGTTACAAAAAGCATGACCTCGGTGGTGGGATTCATATTAAATATGTCATTTATCACAAAGAGATACATATGGGAAAAGCTTACCCAGGTGCAGACATCCCCGCTTTGTTTCAAATAAGTGAAAAAGTTTACTTAGATCTGAAAAGATTGACACATGCAATACATTCCAGGGGTACATAGCCCTAGCCTATATTCCCTTATTTTAACAATGGTGTGATCAGACATGCATTGCAAGAAACTAATTAAGGCATGCTGGTACTTATAGTTTCAGCCATGTGCACAGACTTATTCTATAAAAAAAACGGAAAAAGTAAAGGTCAAGGTTGGATTTTCATCACTTGAATGTGTAGGAACACAACTTTTGCTGTCCAAAACAACACCCCTCTGCTAGGACCACTTCTGTTACACAAGCTACTGTATTACTGTATTATTGTATTAATACTGGCACTATATGGCAAACAAGCTTTGACTTAGCTGCTTATCAGCACAGGTATATTTTTATTAATGGTTAATTCAGCCCTGGGAAAAGTATTTTAGCATGGTCTTATAATGCAGCTATTTTAGGCATGAAATGGACTATCATCAGATAAATTAGTCAAACTCTATAAAGTTAAAGCAACAACAGGTAAAATTTTAATTTTAATAGTGAATTGTGCATGAATTACAGATGTTGGGCAAAAATATGGAAACCAGGGGCGGACTGACAACTTATGGGGCCCCCGGGCAATAGGAGATTATGGGGCCCCCGGGCAATAGGATATTATTGGGCCCCCAGGCAATAGGAGCTTATGGGGACCCCAGGCAATAGATTATGGGGACCCCAGGCAATAGATTATGGGGCCACACAGTATACACACACATACAGTATACACACACACAGACATACAATATTCACGCACAGTATACACACACAGAATACACATACACACACTGAAGAGGTACTGGAGAGGTGGGGCAGCTATAATCTTGGGATTTTTAAAAAAACACAGATTTTTACATACTGTCCCTGGTTTTAGTGAGGCTGGCAACCCTGATGGGGCCCCTTAGTGGCATGGGGCCCTCGGCCAGTCCCTGAGTACCCAAATGGTCAGTCCGCCCCTGATGGAAACACTACATGATTTGTAGGTGTGAAAAATACATCATGTTTTATGTTGAAAGGGGAAGTGATGTAACATTCTTTTACTTCTGCTGTGTGATTAGACACCTAGCTAACAGGTGGGAAACCTCAGTTTCATTATTCACTGCATGCGCTGCTAGTAATACGGAGTCATGTCAGAGCCTACTGAGTTTCAAAGAGGGCAAATTGTTGGTGCCCGTTTAGCTGGTGCCTCTGTGATTGAAGTTGCCAATTTATTTCCGGTATCAAGAGGTTCAGCATCAAAGATTATGGCAGCATATACAGTTTCGGGAAAACGTCACCTTATAAGCATAAGCGCAGTCGACGCGGTCAAGTGACTGAAAGAGACAAAAGGACATTGTGCAGGATTGTGACCCAGATTTTTGCATGAAGAATGGTATCAGATTCCATTATCCAACATCCAAGACTTATATTTGTCAATTCCCAGGAAATTCAGGCCATTTTGAATGCCAAAGGTGGTCCAACACCATATTAGGTAACATTTTTGTTCTTTTACCATATTTGTTTCCATAATTTTGCCAAACCCCTATACCTTACTCTTCAGTCTTGCTTGCAAACATAACTTCTCAACCCATCTTGAGGCATTGCTCAGAGTCATAGTTTCCTCTAAATGCACAGCTAAATTCAAGCCCTGGAGGCCAGGCACTTTTTGCTACCTCTTTGGAAACCAGTCCTATTATTGCCCTGTGTAGTTTTTCAGGCTTCCTCAGTTGCAGACAACAGGGGGCACTCACGTGACACAGCTGCACAAACCCTCCTCCAGCCTTACACGCATAGCTATACAAACTGCCAATGCATTGATGATGTCAAATATAGAATGATTCTAGATTTACTGTTTTTGGAGCTATCAAACTAAATGTTTAATAGAAGGATTTCAGGATGGTGAGAAGCATAAAACTAGTTAGAAATACTATAAGACCAGAGCTGGGTTTTAAGACAGCCTACCAGAATTCTTCACCACTTACCTAGGTATAGTGACAAATTCATCTTTAGAGACAGAAGCAGATGTGCCATGACTCTGGACCTGCAAAACACTACTTATAACAGTGTACAAAGATATCTGGGAATCACCATAAGCCCTGACAATTGTTTAGGAGTAACATTGCAAGCAGGCCAGTAATCCTCAATCAAACAGGGTCTGGATATGGCCTCTGAGGCAGCACCCAAGATTAGCCACTCTAGACTGCTGCTGAAGACCAGTGTTTCATAAATTGTAAACAAAGAGAAAAAGTATATCTATGGAAAATTGTGTTGAAAGAAAAAAAAGGAAAAAAAACAAAAAAAACATACAGGGGTTTCCTCAGCAAAGCTGAAAAAATAGTCTCCAACCTCCTAGGACACTAGTAAAAAACATATGCATGACAGTTGGAGTTACACAGTGGGCTGGCTTAATGTTTTTTGTTTTGCCATT
The DNA here is from genome assembly GCF_037356315.1 of Lithobates pipiens. Classification (NCBI taxonomy): domain Eukaryota; kingdom Metazoa; phylum Chordata; class Amphibia; order Anura; family Ranidae; genus Lithobates; species Lithobates pipiens. The sequence goes on along the minus strand of NW_027507788.1, from coordinate 135,083,800 downwards.
ATTCTCCTGAAGGCAGCAGTATAATACTATTGTCCAGGGCCGTCTTTAAGGCAGGGCAAAAGGGGCAGCTGCCCTGGGCCCTGTCATTGTTGTGGGGCCCAAAGCAGCTGCCTCATACTTGCCAACTATCCCAATTTACATTCCCTTGTCCCTTGAAGTTTTAGTCCTGTGCTGCTACTAATGCTGCCCAGATCTGCCCTATTGTTGTGTACAGATGACTCACCTGCAGACCTGTGTTTACATGTAAATACCGGCATTCATATGTAAATAGCAGTGACATGCATATGTAAATAGCTGAGGCCAACGGCATTGATATGTAAATAAAGGCAGCATTCATAGGTATATCATGCCCCCCTGCAGTAAGGACAAGTTGTGCTGTAACCTATAGCAACCAGTGAGCAGTATTACTGTACAACAATCTCTAGCAGCCAATCAACAAGCAGAAATGTGCTGTAACCTCTAGTAACTAATCAGTGAGCCTTAAGGAGTGCTGTAACCTCTAGCAACCAGTCAGTAAGCAGTAATGATATGCTGTGACCTCTGGAAACCAATCGCAATCGCTGCCTGATCTGATACAGTAAACTGATTTTAAGTCTAGCTGCTATTTATTGTATGTATCAGAAAAGGTGGAGAGTGAAATTGCATGGGGGGAGGGGGGCCCTAAGAAAATTTTTGCCCATTGTCCAATCAATATTAAAGATGGCCCTGCTATTGTCTATGATTATTTACTTGTCTTGTGTCCATTGATAGGCCATAAATAAATAATCCTTTCCAAATGAACTATATACTTTTCAAGGGTTTTTGGCAAACTTTATAGGCTTTTCCCTGCCCCTCCTCAAACTGAATGCTATGTTGGGTGATCTGCCATCACTAAAACATTTGATCATTCTAAAGCCTCGTACACGTGATCGGATAATGGACCCCCTGTAGCAAAATAGATCCCTGCTGCAGCAACAACAGAAATATTTTAAGTTAATATAAACATGCACAATCTGCCACTCAGTGGGGGTAAGGGTAGTAAATACAGCTATAGTATTTGCTGTAGTGAAGAATACAGACAGTCAGGAGTCAGGACTAAGGAGTAGCCATTGGCACACTTGTTTTCTCTTCTTTGTGTCAATTTACTGAGAGGTGGAGACAGATCCGCTCTCCAGAGTGTCAGAGGCAGAGAGCCTTTCACTCGATGGGAACTGAATAAGCTTGGCTGAAGGCTGTAACTATAAAAACCTTTTTGGGAAATGTGGTCGTGGGATTACTTCATGGCCCAACTGCAGAAAAATCATCCCAATATTTCACTGCAGTTGAATATATTGTAATGCAGTAATAAAAAAAATGGTAACTGCGATTTAGGGCCTGGGCCTGGGGAATTAGGGCCTTAGGGATTTAGGGCCTGGAGAATTCTTAGGGGTGCTTTATCATACCCAAGCTCCCCCTCTTAGGGGTGTATCTGTGGTAAATAGAGCTCATGCCAAGCGCTGAACTTGTATGATTTTTTTAAACATCTGACACCCAAATTCTGGTAAACCCAGACATACACATGCACACTAGAGCTGCTGGACTTGGAAGGATGCTACAGAATAGGGAATGTATAGCATAGTGTACAAAATAAAGTTATGTGGAATATATTGTATGTAGCACACCACTATAGGAGCTGCTGGTGAATGCAGTCCTATTTCTCTATTTAGAACATACACAGCCAGGCACCCATCATTTTTCTTACTCTTCCACTGGCTCCAAAGAACAGTTCAGGGGTTTCTTTTTTTTTTTTTTACTGGGAACAGTGAACTGGAATAGGGAGAGGGAGCATGGAATACCCCAATATACTCTAGAGCTGAACAACTTAAGGACTCTTCAACTTTCTGGCTGCACAGTATAAAAAGGAAAGCCCCTCAAGATCTCTATGCTGATAGTGAGAACGGTAGTACTCCTTCCAGAGTCTAATAGCTACACACAGTCACAAACTCTTTACCACTGGGGTCGCTTACTTACATAGCCATAGGATCACCAGTTGCCTCCTTTTGATATCTACCAGTATCCTAGTAGGGGAGATGTAGACTCGCACCACCATAGGACAGCTGGACTTTTTCCCATCAACTTCATCCTGGCTCTCTCTAGTGAGCTTCTCCACACCCAACTTGATTCCTGGTCTCAAGATTGCAAATAGGCCCCCCAGCTTAGCCTAGCTGGGACCCCAGTGTCTTCCTAATGGCTTTTTCTAGAAATCTTCCTCAGGGGCAGAGCCCCTGCAAAAGGCCTTCTTTAGCAGGACTGGACCCAGGAACTCTGTTCCCTGCTGCTCAGGTCTCAGACTGTTTATGGGCTCTCTAACCACCAACTTGACACACCTCCCCAGAGATTGGCTGGAGTACCATTTATATAATCAGGCCACATACCCTTTCTATGATATACTCTTCTCTCAATTCTAACAGTGCCACTCTCGCTCTATCCTATGCCCTGAAGAGGGAGTGAGACATGTCCCCAATAGACCTTGCAGTTTGGAGCAAAGTCTGGTCCAACATAGTGAAGTGCTCCTTTAACAGGGCCACGCTGGGGATAGCCTATAAGGTCCTCCTTCGCTGGTACTGGGTCTCGGCCTGCATAGCTAAATCCAACCCATCCTATAGTGACAGACACTTCCGGGGCTGTGGTGAGCGTAGAGACGAAACCCTTATTTGGTGGACCTACCCCCGCCTTGTGGGATTTTTCCACGTATCCGCAAGGATGGCAAACTCGCCTTGCTCCACTGCCCAAATCCCAGGCCTCTTCTCTTACCAGCAGAAATGAGCCACTTATCTATTTATCACAGCTAAACGTGCAATAGCCAGGGTGTGAAAAAAGCCGGCTGTTCCGTTTGCGGAGGTGAAGAGCACCCTGATGACCCTTAAGATTCATGAAAAAATTATGAGTATCCTCCACAACACTCATGCTAGATTTCTTAAAGTGTGGGCCTCTTGGTGGTCTTATGGTCTTTCATACTTACACCTGACCAGCCTAGGCCTCTCAAATTGACCTACCCTTATCTCCAGCCAGGGGGAACCTTCCCCCTTAATTTTTCTTACTCCCTATTTCCCTTTCTTTCTACCTGTTCCTCCAATCTCCTCCCCGTTCTCTCCCTCTACTATTTCCCCACAACGATAGTTCACACCCTATGACACATTATTTTCAGTGTTTTTTGTGTGAAATTTTGCACTGTGCCTAATGCTCACATCCCCTGTGTGGGAACTTTGCATTTGTTTTGTTTTTTTGAATTTCAATAAAAAACATTGTACCGAAAAGGGACACAGCTTAACTAAAAGGGCAAACACCACCATTGTGTCTGAGTAGCACCCACCCCCTAGTCAGGACCAGTGCCTGCAAGAGGTGTCAGTACAGAGTACAGGTGCATACTGGCTTATTCGCGTACACACGACCGGACTTTACGGCAGACTATGTCCGACGGTCTTCCCGACTGACTTTTCAGCGGAGTTCCGACGGACTTCTGAACGAACGGACTAAGTCCTTTGAAAGTCTGTTTGTTTTGAACGTGATGATATAAGACTGGACTAAAAAAGGAAGTTCATTAGCCAGTAGCCAATAGCTTCCCTTGCGTCGTATCTGGTCCATCGGACCAGCACACAGACAAACAGTTTTCCCAATAGGAATTGAATCCGTTGGACAGATCTGAAACATGTTATATTTCTAGGTCCGTCTGATTTTTATAACGAAAAACGATCGGATTAGCCCACACATGATCGTATAGTCTGCTGGAAAGTCCGGACGTGTGTACGCGACATCAGAAGCAGAAAAAATAGCTCACCACTCTGTCAATCAGCATTTTTATTGCACTGTGGCACAAATAATTGGCTCCCTGTGTTGTTTTCTTCTCCCCCAGACTTAGCTCTGCTGTATAGGGACTGCAATTGGCTCACTTCTCGTTTAATTCAGGTAACTTACACTGCTTGCTTTTAAGAATACATCTAAGCATGCATCAATAAACAGAGCTGCATTCAAGCACATGGAAATATAAAAAAATGCCTTTGCAACGGGGCCCCCTTGTTAGAGGAGGAGTAGAGGAATTAAAGAATCAGCTCGGGTGTGGACAACGCGGGATCCTTGGACAGGTAAGTGTCCTTATATTAAAAGTCAGCAGCTACAGTATTTGTAGCTGCTGACTTTTAATTTTTTTTAGGGGAGACTGGAGCTCCTCTTAAACACAAACAACAAAATCATCAAGATTTAAAGTCCTGTGTACTTGTAAATAAATATTACAAGATGAATGTACGATTAGGTTATTGAAAATATAACATTTTACAATGAGACTGGTTGAGAGTTGCATGTATCATACAAACAAATGAATAGGGGGCATGGGGCATCAAAAGGGTTAAGAGATGAAGAATTTGGGATTTATATCAGGTCAGAGTTGCTCCTAAAGCCTGATTAATAATCTCATGAGTGCAGATCTCCCACAGAAGTACCGTATATACTCGAGTATAGGCCGACCCGAATATAAGCCGAGGCCCCCAATTTACCCCCAAAAAAACTGGCAAACTTATTGACTCGTGTATAAGCCGAGGGTAAGACATGCCTGTCCATCCCTGTGTGTGTGTCCGTCCATCCCTGTGTGTCCGTCCATCCCTGTGTGTCCGTCCATCCCTGTGTGTCCGTCCATCCATCCCTGTGTGTGTGTGTCTCCATCCATCCATCCATCCCTGTGTGTGTGTGTGTGTGTGTGTGTGTGTGTGTGTGTGTGTGTGTGTGTGTGTGTGTGTGTGTGTGTGTCCAGCCTACCTGTGTCCTGAGCCTTTGTCCCGAGCCTCCGTCCCGTGCCGAGCCTCCTTGCCTCCGTGCCTCGCCGCCGTGCCTCGCCGCCATGCCTTGCCTCCGGTCCCGTCCCGTCCCGTCCCGTGCCGTGCCGTCCTGTGCCTTGCCTCCGTCCCGTGCCCTCTTCGTTCGTCGGCGGCCATTGTAAAATTCAAAAGCTGCGCCGCCGCCTTCGCCTGTGATAGGCGGAACACTGAATTTCCCAGCAGCCTGTGTTCCGCCTATCACAGACGTCGTATCATCCTCGTCCGTAGTACGAGGATGATACGAAGTCCGTGATAGGCGGAACACAGGCTGCTGGGAAATTCAGTGTTCCGCCTATCACAGGCGAAGGGGGAGCCGGAGGCGCGGCTTTTGAATCAGAATGGCCGCTGTCTGTCTGCTCGACACGCTGATCGAGCGGGCAGACAGCGATGACTCGAGTATAAGCCGAGGGGGGCACTTTCAGCCTCAAAAAAGAGGCTGAAAATCTCGGCTTATACTCGAGTATATACGGTAAACAGATTTCAGAGTTTGAAAAAAGAAAATGTCACCTTTCTCACCTCGTTTTCTTTGTATGTGTGGTATGCACATGTTGGTATTCAAAGCATGTTAAACCACATAGGCAAGTTCTGCAGGGATCTGATAGGTAGACAGCTTTTCATGTATAGTTGTAACTGTAGACTACAGCACCTCAGGGGGTTCAAGCAGCTTAAAGCTGGCCATATACTAAGAGAATTTTGCTTGGTTCCTTATGAACTGAATTGCTTCAGGAGTGGCCCTGTCATCACTCTACTGCCTGACATCCTTCAACTGAAAGTGGAAGAAGCCAAGTGGAAGATTGGATGCAGCCACTGTTTGGGTATTCTGACAGCCACCAGAAAATTAGGAATGGGGCCAATCCTAAGGCTTCATACACACAGGCTTTAAAATGGACACCATTCCAGACCTTTCAGATCAATTTCCCTGTAGGAAAAGAAGGGTTTGCTCCCATGCTTGTACAGGAATATATAAATAATGTGTAAGGCTGAAGGTAAACATACTAAGCAGAAAACATCAGGTGAAACATTATCTTTCTGGAATATCTGCTATAGACTCCTTCAAGTAGGCATGTTTTGCACCCTTTAGTACCTTCCACAAAATTAAAGCAGATCGTCAACTCCTCTTACAGGTTTTCCATACTTTAGATACTCAGTCATCCAGCAGATCCAGTGTTGTCCTGCTGGGATCCCTTGTGTGTGACTTCATTGGAAAGGTGTTAGTTCTTCCTTGGTGAGGCTAGTGGGACTCGTGATGATGCGCTCACTGGGCCCACCCCCTACTCCTTTGTCAATGAAGGACTATGCCTCCTGGGGCGGAACACACACAAAAAAAGGTAAGCAAAAAAAAAGTAGAGGAGAGACGTAGAGGAGGGAACATCAAAATACGGGTGATCCGCTTTAAGATCGTTTTTTGCTTCTAACATTTTCCTGACAATTTAGATATTGGTGAAATGTTCTGTTTCCAATTTGTTTTCAAGCAGCTTTATCAACCTTCCATGTTACAAAGTCTCATCTTAGCCTGTGACAAACACACACTTCAATTTTCTAATGGTCTTGTCAGAACAAAGGGGACATAATTGCCTGCAGGACTTTCACTGTCTCTGCTCTTAGCTCTTGTGTATCATCTAGCTCAGTGATTCTCAACCAGGGTTCTGTGGAACCCTAGGGTTCCTCCAGAGGTTGCTAGGGGTTCCTTCAGCATTGGGCAATTTCTGCCTCTCAGATAAGTTCCCAGTGACACCATTGATCTTTTTAGCTACCTGTAAGGAGGTAATTCTTCCCAATGATCACAAGTGTAAGGATCTTTCTTCCCACTGACCATCACACTAATGTTTCAGGAGTTGTAGATTTCTAATTTTTAGAAGGGGTTCCCCCGAGACCAGAGAACTATTTCAAGGGTTCCTCTGTGTTGAAAAGGTTGAGAAAGGCTGATCTAGATTATCTACAGGAGCTTGTTATGGTGCTTACTGGCAGGTGACACAGGTTCTCCTGAGGTGCAGAGTCTAAAGCTTGGTACACAGAGGCTGAACCCCCTGTCACAACACAATAGCTCAGCGGGGACATTGGATAGTTAGTACAGGGAGCTCCTTTTTTTTTTATTCATTCAGCCTGCTGAGTTGAACAAAAAAAACGGATATTGTGTACCTAGCATAAGTGATAGTCGTTCTTTACCAGAGCTCTGAAGGTGGAGATGAACCTAAGCTCCTTAGGGTTCCGGTCTACTTCACTGCAAATTGTGATCTACAAGGGTAGTTGGGAGTAGCCACTTCAAAGGCTGAAGCTTTAATGCCCTTTTGGTCATACCCAGCATTGTTTCAGGTAACTTCTGACAGGGATTCTACAATGATCATTGGGCATCCTGACGGATTTTGTGAATAGGCATTCTGTAAGTCCTGGCAAAGATTCTGTGAGAAGGAGTTCTGGAAACCTCAGCAGGGATTCTGAAAGCACCGTAACAGAGCCTCGGCCAGAGAAGGATTAACATTTAGTTAACACTAAGCCCCTGTACACACGGTCGGAGATTTCGACAACCAAATCCGTCTGATTTTGTCCGTCTGATTTTTCCCGTCGGATCTTGTCCGAAACTGTTGCATACACACGGTCGGACTAAGTTGTTGAAAAATCCGATCTTTCAGAACGTGATAACGTAATTTTGTTACGATGGGACTACATTCAGGCTAGTAGCCAATAGCTTTGATGTAGGAATTTGATCTGAGCATGCGTGGCACTTGGTCCGATCAAAATTCGCTACACATGATCGGAGTATGTCCGACCGGCCCAGTTGGTCGGGAAATATTTCCAACATGTTGGAAAATTGGGTCCGACGGATATTCGGATGGAATCAGTCCGATGCATACCACACACAGTCGGATTATCCGAAGTCGCTGTCCGATAGGACACATTCCGACGGATTCTCTGACCGTGTGTACAAGGGCTTAGAGCATTAACATGCAACGTACCCACCCAAGCCTTGTTATGACAGTGTGGTTGATTCGTTCGGAAAGGACAATCTGCTTAAATGTGGTTCAACAATCAATATAAAGGAAGAAAAAGGAAAAATTATAACAGCTGAGGTCACACTAAGGGGGTAGAATCACACAACCTTCCAGGTGCACAGGTAGAGAAAACCTGCCTAAATGCAGGGTGAAGGTGGTTGCTCTCTATGCCATGAGGATCCCAATTCTGGGTCCTCTATGGGGCAACAACAGCTGCCCACCCTACCCCAGACCCTAGAACTGGCCAAAAAATAGCCATGTATATGAGCCTTAGGAGTTTCCACTGATGAACAGATTGTGCAGGTTTGGGCACTTCTATTGTAGCACAGGTATATGCAGGCAGTACATACATACAGAGGCGGCTCTATAATTAGGCATATTAGGCGGTTGCCTAAGGCCCAGCGCTCCCAGGGGCCTCGCGCCCATCTAATTTGCTGACGGAGAAGGGGTGAGGAGAGCCCAGCATCGGGAAGAATGATGGCACTGCCTGCGTATGTGCGGGATCGATATTTTCATGCCAGAACCCTGCACTAACACCAGCGGGACTGCCTCCACCTCTCATCTTTATCCTGGCTGCAGGGAGGAAGAATCTGGGTGAGTCACTGCTCCTCGGGCAATCTGTAATGCCCGTATAAAGGTCTGCACCAGCGATGATGGGAGAAAAAAAAAATCTCACTGGTTGGTCCAGGGGCCAATGTGCTGCAGGCTGCAGGGGTTGACTGGTCAATGAAGCCCCGCCCTGCAGGTGTGTTGTGGTTTCACCCAGAGGCTCATGCAGAGGCTGCTTGTAGTGACTGGCGGTGTGTGGATGAGTTTGAGTGGGGGGGGGG